>NC_069781.1:108876374-110135659 GCF_027406575.1 Nycticebus coucang
AACTCAACTCCTGGGCGACAAAGTGAGACTCTGTTTCAAATAAATACCAGCAAACAAAAAAAACTCACTGCATATACTTACTTTTGTTAGTGATACTGACACTGGAATTTCTTCTTCAGTAGGTCCTTGGTCTCAGAGATTGGAAAAATGAATCCATGGATCACAGATCAAAGTAACATAGGATTTATTTTACAGAAAAGAATAAAGAGAACTTACCAGAGCTTGTAGTAGAGGAGAAAACTTGGGTCAGAAAATCTCTCTGGGTCCTTTGTCTAGGAGGATATATATAATATATATATATATCCCAACAAATGAGTGGAAACAATCCCTTCTGTTCCTAGGCCTAGGAAACTTACATGAAATTGACCAGGCCTAGAAAACTTACAAGAAATTGAACAGGCCTGGGAAATGGGAGGTTCCCAGTTAAGCCAGCAAGTGAAAGGGGAGGGAGACAAAGGCCCGGGGGTGGAGACACCACAGCGTTCCCTGAGCTGACAACCTGGAGGTGTCCCCCCAGCAGTTGTTCCACCCCTCCGGCCACTGGAGCCTCCTGCACTCCTCTCTCCGCACCCATCCACCAACCCGCTGTTCCTTGCTGGCTGCCACCACACCAAATGCACAAAAACACCCCCAGGGTGGAGGTTCTCCGCTCAGCTCTGCCGAACTGGCTGGGGCACCACCCGCCCTGTATCATTTTACAGTTGTCAATAAAGCCTCTAGAATGGGAATGATGTGTGGACTGTAAACCAGCTTAAGTTTTGTTTTTGTGTTGCTGCTCATAAACCCTCCAAGGTTTCTCAGTTCCAGGTGCCTGGGGAGAGAGCAAAGCCCAGTCCTCTAGGGGACAGGAGGGAGGGCTGGCCTGGGAAGGGGGATACCCCGCATCCCACCTCCCAGCTGGCCCAGCCACGGCCTCGGCCTCCACATTCCTAGTACCTGTTCTTGTCTGTATCATCCATGCCATTTTTCCCAGACAAATGGATCTGCTCCACTTTCTCTTCGTCACCCTCAATGGCAGCTTCATAGATTTTTGTAAGATTTTTTTGTGGAGCAGTAATGTGATTAGAAAAGACACAGGGAATCCTTGATCTTCTTACTCCTCAACCCCCAAATCTTCTTCACCGCGGAAGCCATCGCATGACCTCCTGGCTTTCCACCACCTCCTCACTTTTCCCAGACTTTGAGCTCAATCCAATTAACAACTTGACCGAAGCCTCACAGTTCCCATCTCAAACCAGGTAAGGCCAAGAAAGCCGTTGAGCACAAGTGCGCACGCGCACAGCGGGACCACGGCCCTGCACCTGTACACAGGGAGCGCAGCGCAGAGACCGCTGGAAACTCCCGCGGGACGGCCCACGGCGAGAACGTGGTAGCTGCAGCTCACAAGCCAGCTGCCTGAACCTGCTCTCCCTGCAATGCCTCGGGGTCGCCAAGAGTGCTGACCTCAGCCTTCAGGCTGGACTGACGGTGCCAGCCGGCAAGTTCTCCCCTGTGGTGTAGGGAGGGCTGTGGCTGCAAGCGCTGGGCGCTCGGTGGCCACAGAGGAGAGGGTGTGCGCAGCGGGCCCTGCGCCTGTGCTGCTGCTGCTCCCTTAACTGCTGCGCTTGACTTAAAGGAAAAAAGAAGACTCTCCAGCTTTCCTTATTCCTCAGCTTATTCCCCTTCCACGCCTGGTGAATGCAGGACAGCAGCACACGCGCTATCCGCCTGCTCACTTGGCTCTGGCCGTCGAGCAGCTGGTGACCTCGACGCCAGCCCGCCAAGCTCCAGTAGCGCCCGGCGTCTGCGCGAGCGGCAGGTTGGGAGCTTGTCGGCGGCCCTTGGCGCTGGGAGCTGTGGGCGGGGCGGGACGCGGTGGTCGACTCGGACCCAAGCGCCGGTAACCCGGGACCTCCTTGGTGGCTTCCACTCCACCGTTCTTTTGCGGGACTCCACCACTGGAGGCAAGAGAAGACGTGGCGATGGCCAAGGACCAGGCGCATCCCCGCCCAGGGCGTTGGGGACAGAGACGGAGCAGGGGGACCTGTAGTGGGGGACGCGCGGCCTCCTGTGCCTGGCACTGGCCCTGACACCAGGCTCCCTGTGAGCTGTTTGGGTGTGGGGCAGCAGTTCAAGCATGAATAGAAACTGAATTTTTTTTTTAGGGGACAGAATTGATACAGGGAGGGTGCACCCTGGCTTGGACAGCGCCAGCCAACCTGGAGGACCTGTCCTGCCTTCTGCATCTCCGCCCCTGTCGGGTTGGTGCAGCGGAGCACCAGGGGAGGCAGAGCTGGAGAACCATGTGCAGCAGAGAGCAACCGCAGGTGGGTCCCTAGTTAGTTGAGGGAAACCACAGCACAGCCCTAAATTTCCTAGGCCTGGCTAATTTCGTGAATGGACTATATCCATTCATTAATGCATTCCACCTTGTCCCTAGCTGAAGGGATTGTATCCATTTATTTGTTACCAAGTCCTGGCCTAATGTACCTACAAAGGACCCATGCCACTGTATAGACCTCTAGACAAAGAACCCAAGTAGAGAGGGGAGATTTTCTTCCTAATTGGGTTTTTCCTTCTACCAGGAGCTCTGTTGAGCTGCCCTAAAAGATCATAAAAACACAAAAGACAGCTGTATTTATCTGTACTTTAAAGCTACATGTATACATGTATGTGTACATCTGTACACGGGTACTGGGAATAGCCCAGTATGTTTTTACTTGAATCAATTAGGATTGTTTGGTGCAGGTGGCAGAAAATCCACTCCAGACAGGCTTAAATAAAAAAGAGCATCTGTTAGGTCACACAGCCAAACCCCCCATCTCCTAGTTCTGCCTCCTCAATAGTTCCATGACAAGGGTTGCCACTGTCAGGCCTGGCCTCCTTTTGCACTTGGTTGTGCTAATGCCTATGCCTGGAAGTATCTCCTTGATCTGTGTGCTGGCTCAGGACATCACTAAACCTGTCACTGGCCAAGGTTGCTTGGCAGAGTCTGCCACGCAGTAAACGTCATCAGCAGGCCAAGGACCTAGAGTTGTTTCCCCTAAAGCAAAAGAAAAAAAATTTTTGTTGAGGCACTCTCACTATGTCACCCTCGGTAGAGTGCAGTGGCATCACAGTTCACAGCCAACCTCCAACTCTTGGGCTTAAGCGATTCTCTTGCTTCAGCCTTCCAAGTAGCTGGGACTACAGCACCCACCACAACACCCAGCTACTGTTGTTGGAGTTGTCATTGTTGTTTGGCAGGCCTGGGCCAGTTTCAAACCTGCCAGCCCTGGTGTATGTGGCCAGTGCCTTAGCCGCTAAGCTACAGGTGCCAAGTCCCTGAAGCAAAATTTAAGTGTTGTGGTTACAGGAAAAGAATGGAGTCCAAGTGGCAAACACAGGAAACTGAAGGCTTTTGTTTGCAGTCATTTTCTGAATAGATAGCGCCATTCTCCAAGGCTTGGGGGAGAATTTTTGAACAAAAATGTAGGGCCAACAGCTCATCTTGAACAATTTCTTTTAAAGACTTGTCTTCTCCATGTTTGTGGCTATGGTGGAGTGGAATGTACTTCCAACGGTTGAGTGGAATGTTCCTTTGCATTGTGTACAGAATCCCAGGTACTAGTTGATTAACCTGTTTTGTTAGGAAAATATTTGCTGAACATCCACATTGTCAGGCTTTTTGCTGACACTGGGGCATGTGGAGAAGATTGTAGCTGTGCTTTCAGGGAGCTCCAGCAAGGACAGGTCACTACAATACAGTGTGGTCTGCAGGAACTAATAATGGCCACAAGTGATATAATTCTCACTGGACAAGTGCATGAGAGAAGATGTCATGGAGGTTGAATTTTGAAGTGTGAATAGGAAGATGCCAGTCCTTCAGGCATGGAGATTAGCTCCTGCATAAGTTTTACAACCTTGTGCTTTACCAAGGGGCCAATTGTCTTTGGAGCACCAGAAAGTCAAGTTATAGGAGAAATGAGAAGGCAAAGCCTGGGTGATGGTAGGGGCCAGACTGCAGGGGCCCAAGGATGTGTGACTTGCATTCCACGGTGAGGGGTCTGAACTTTATCCTGAAGACTCAGTGTGCTGTACAAAGTCTGTGCACAGATGGGCAACAAGATCGAGTTTATATTTTGGAAAGTTCATGGTGGTTAAGTGGTTAAACCAGAAGAAGTATGTGGGTAGAGGTAGGAAGCCCAATGATGATGAAGCATGAGGCATTGCACTGAGATCCTGGCAGAGAAAGGGGAGAAGGTGGGCCAGCTCAAGGGCTGTTAGAAAGCTGACGCCAAGAAGATGTCATGATTGGTCTGGATATGGGAAGTAATGGGAAAGAAGAACGTGCTGAGTTCCAAGTTTTAATCCTTTGAAAGGATTTCTGCAGGAAGAACTGGATGAATAAGATCAGAATTCTAAATCCCTGCTTATCCTTTAAGGAAAAAAACTTATGCCTTTGGAATTCTAAGGACTCAGTGACTGAGCTTGAATTCAGGAATAGCATGGTTCTAAAGAGACACCTGCATGTAGTTTTATACAGTGGCTGTCTGTGCCAGGTGGAATTGCACACTTGCAGCCTCTCTGGCACTCTTTGTGTCTGTAAATAGGTAATCTTTTTTCTTTTTTTTTTTTACTTAACATTTATTAAATCATAACTGTATACATTTACAGGGTACACTGTTATGATTTGATGTACAATGTGGAATGCTTAAATTAATATAACCATCACCTCACTTATTTTTGTGGTACAACATTTATAATATACTCTTAGCTGTTTTGAAATGTACCTTTGCATTGTGTACATTAGATGAGATCCTGCTAAAAACCCTCCCTCCACTCACTGTCTGCCCTCCCCGCCTATCTACCTCTACTCCCTTCTTTCTTCCTGAACTACCTTTGTATTTTATCATTCGTATGAATGTGTGTTTGTTTATTGGTTTCATAATAATATTGAGTACATTGGATACTTTTTTTTCCCATTCTTGAGATACTTTACTAAGAAGACTATGTTCTAACTCCATCCAGGTAAACATAAAAGATGTAAAGTCTCCCTCCTTTTTTATGGCTGCATAGCATTCCATGGTATACATATACCACAATTTGTTTATCCATTCATGGGTAGATGGACATTTAGGCTGCTTTCACAACTTGGCTATTGTGAATTTGGCTGCAATAAACATTGTCTTTATTGCAAAATGTTTTTTGTTCATCTGGGTAGATATGTAGTAATGCTGTTGCAGAATCAAACAGTAAGTCAACTTTTATTTCCTTGAGAATTCTCCATACTGCTTTTCAAAAAGGCTGTATTAGTTTGAAGTACCACCAGCATTGTAGAAGAGTTCCTTTCTCTTTACATCCACTCCAACATCTGCAGTTTGGGGATTTTGTGATGTGGGTTAATCTTACTGGAGATAGGTGATATCTCAGACTGGTTTTGATGTGCATCTCTCTGATGACTAAAGTTGAATATTTTTTCACGTGTTTGTAGGCGATATGCCTGTCATGTTCAGAGAAGTCTCTGTTTAAGTCTCACAAGGAAATGGGGTATTTTGTTCTTTTCTTATTGATCAGTTTGAATTCTCTGTGGATTCTAGTTATCAGACCTTTGTCAGAAACATAACCTGTAAAGATTGTCTCCCCATTCCGAGGGCTGAGTGTTTGCTTTACTTACAGTGCCCTTAGCTGTGCAGAAGCTTGTTAGCTTGATCATATCCTAGTAATATATTTTTGGTGTTGCTTCAATTTCCAGGGGTGGGGGGCTTCTCCTCATGAAATATTTTTTCCAGGCTGATTTCTTCTTCTTTTTTTTTTTTTTTGTAGAGACAGAGTCTCACTTTACCACCCTCGGTAGAGTGCCATGATGTCACAGGACTCACAGCAACCTCCAGCTCTTGGGCTTTCACGATTCTCCTGCCTCAGCCTCCCGAGCAGCTGTGACTACAGGCGCCCGCCACAAAGCCCGGCTATTTTTTGGTTGCAGTTCAGCCGGGGCTGGGTTTGAACCCGCCACCCTTGGTATATGGGGCCGGCACCCTACTCACTGAGCCACAGGCGCCACCCCCAGGCTGATTTCTTCAAGCATTTTCCCTGCCCTGTCTTCTAGTACTTTTATAGTTTCATGTCTTAAGTTTAAATCTTTTACCTAGGTATGACTCTATCACATATCAAATGACGATATGTGCTTGGGTTCATCTCTAGGTTCTCTATTCTGTCCCATATGATCTACATCTCTATTTTTGTGCCAGCATCATGAAGTTTTGATCAGTATAGATTTGTAGTATAAACTGAAATCTGATAACATGATGCCTTCTGATTTGTTTTTATTTCTAAGTAATGTACTGACTATTTTGAGTTTTGTTTTTTTTTCTGATTCCATTCCCTGGTGCTTTGATAGGGGTTGAATTAAATCTGTAGATTGCTTAAAATAGGGGCTCTTTGACTCCTTAAGGATTTTTGCTATTCTTTATAAAGGTTAAGGGGCACTTTATAAAGTATTCTTTGTAACTATTCTTTGGGTAAGAAGATTCCAAACTATTCTGTTAAAATCTCATACGATGCTGTGTTATATAACAATTGTGGCCATAACCTTATTAGTTCATTTATCATGTCTCTGTGCATCGGGAACAGGTCCAGAGCACAGTGAGCTCACGTTGTGCATTCACTTAGATTTCAACTGAGTCAGTCATAGAATAGGCTTCATTTTATGCGTAGCTGGGAGGACATAACTTCTCTTACATAAACAAATATTTCTCTGATTTTCTGATTACATTTGTTTTATGTATTTGAATTGAAATTGGCGATAGAGGTTTGTAGTTTAAAAAAATCTAAGTGATTGGTAACTCATGTCTGTAATCCCAGCACTTTGGGAGGCTGAAGCAAGAGGATGGCTTAAGGCCAGCCTTCGCAATAAGAGAATTTGTGTCTATAAAAAATATAAAAGTGGGGCAGCGCCTGTGGCTTAGTGAGTAGGGCACGGGCCCCATATACTGAGGATGGCAAGTTCGAGCCTGGCCCTGGCCAAACTGCAACAACAACAAAAATAGTCGGGCATTGTGGCAGGCACCTGTAGTCCCAGCTACTTGGGAGGCTGAGGCAAGAGAATTGCCTAAGCCCAGGAGTTGGAGGTTGCTGTGAGCTGTGACACCATGGCACTCTACTGAGGGAGATAAAGTAAGACTCTGTCTCTAAAAAAAAAAAAAAATACATAAAAGTGATCCAGGCATTGTGGCATGTGCCTTTGATCCCAGCTACTCAGGAGAGTGAAGCAGAAGGATCCTTTGAGCCCAGAAGTTTGAGGTTGCTGTGAGCTATGAGGAGGCCACTTCATACTCCAACCTGGGAGACAGAGTGAGAGCCTGTCTTCCAGAAAAAAAATTCTAAGTGGGTGTTTTATTCTACCTCATTTAAATTTCTGGGTATTTGTATTTCTCAGTTTTTCTAGACGGGTTTAGTCTTGACCTGTTAAGGACTGAAAACTGAGGCCTTCTGTCTTTCTCAGTTGACCTTCAGTCTCAGGCCGCTTGTTCCTAAAACAGAGTCCTTGCTGCAGTGGCCTGGTGGATGTTTCCTGCCATCCCTCAGTGCTCATTGCTGGGATTAACATTGAGTCCCTGAGAGGCTGGGGGATTTGCACTGACATGCTACAAGGGAAACAGGGCCTGGCCAGGTAAGGAGGGCTGGTGTTTGAAAACCTATACTCTGCCTAGACAGTGCATGGCTTTTGGAGAGCTGTGAACCCTTCATAGTCAGGAGAGAAAGGATCCCCTCCTGGGGCCAGGCCTGGCCTTCTCAGAGTCACCCACATGGCCTGGGTCAGAGTGCAAAGAGCAAAGATCACATTTGACCAGTAGCCCTGATTTCCTAAGGTACAAAATTGGGAAATGAATATATACTTTAAAGAATTTTTAGTCATTTTTCCACTTAAATAACCTTTGTAATAATACCACCTTATGTTTATGTAGTATTTATTTATAAAACATTTTCTCATGTGTGATGCTCTTTACAGTGGCTAGCCCTACTGTGTGCCACTTGTGATCTGATTATGAAGTGGTTGGCAGTTACTTACAGTAGTTACATAGTTTGTAATTGGTCAGTTAATATCTGAAGCAATGCAGAGTTATCCCAAATCAGAAAAAACTAAGGATTTCATTAATTCAGTTATTCGGGAGAGAGAGAGAGAGAGAGAGAGAGAGAGAGATAGATAGATAGATAGATAGATAGATAGAGATATGCTCCCAGTTTATTACATAAAAATAAAATCCATACTGATATTTTGTCAATTTTTATTTATTTTGAGATCTAAAACTAGAATGTCTACTTCAATTAACATCACGTTTGGGTTTACAGCCTTATTTTTTTTTTTTATTGTTGGGGATTCATTGAGGGTACAATAAGCCAGGTATATAGCCTTATTTTTGTTTTCTTAAAAAAAAACAAATTTTCGACTCGGTGCCCGTAGCACAGTAGTTACAGTGCCAGCCACATACACCGACGGTAGTGGGTTCAAACCCGGCCTGGGCTAGCTAAACAACAATGACAATTGCAACAAAAAATAGCTGGGTGTTGTGGCGGGTGCCTGTAGTCCCAGCTACTTGGGAGGCTGAGGCAAGAGAATTGCTTAAGCCCAAGAATTTCAGATTGCTGTGAGCTGTGATGCCACAGGACTCTACCAAGGGCGACACAGTGAGACTCTGTCTCAACAAAAACAACAACAAAAACCCCACCAAGCTTTCTGCTGAGAAATGGATTAACTCTGTCAGGCATTTTAAAGGGACTGTGATTCCCATGCACCAAAAGTCCTGTGCATACTTTGTGCATTTTCTTTCTTTGGTAGAATTCTTTAGATCCAAATAATTCTGTCTTCATACTAATAACACTTACCATGCTCCTGCTTGAAGAATGAGATGTTCAGTAAGGGTAATATGCGATTAATGATTAGCCACAAGTATGCAAAAGGCAAGTGGCAATTGTGGTAGCCTTCGTTTTTATTTCACTGAGGATTGAATTAGCAAAAGGCTTAAAGATGACAGGGAGATTAGCCATGTTCTGGTACTAGAACAAGCATAAAATTCAAACCTACAGCCTCATTGGGTTTGGCTTTTTCAGAAATGAAGATGTGAGCAGCAGCAGGGCAGAGATGTCTTACATTCTGGGAGAGCCTAAAGCCACTTTCCACGTCAGCCACTGAGGAAGGCACATCTCATCATTTTTAATTAAAGCATTGCAGTAATGATGTTCTGATTTAATTAATATTTTTGATGGTGACAATCAAGACACCCCAAATTTTGCTGTGGTGGAATGCACGTGTATGATGCAGGAAATCTGGCATTATGGGCCACTCTTGTACCTGTGCCTCTGAAGTCACCACAAGACTTGGCTGCAGTTTTCCACTGCAGGGCTCTATTAAGCAGAGCTTGTTACCGGGAATGAGGCGTGGGGGGTCCTTCCCGCTATAGATTTCCATTCTGTAATTACTTTTACTGATCTTCACAGTTGTTAGTTTTGTCCTTGGACAGAAAATGTTACAACCGATTGTAGACTTCAACTGATGGTCGCATCACCTGTTAATTAATTGAAAGCCTGCTCCACTGCAGGGAGTGGTTAAAAGCGAGGATGACCAGTGCCAGGCTGTGAACTACTCAGAGTGAGGAGCCCAGGGGTTGAGGTGGGGGCTGTGCACCCACCCCGCACATGGCCTGAGGAGAGTCAGAGTGAGAAGAGACATCGTGATAAGCCCAGGAGAGAGATTTGTTCATTTTATGATGTTCGTGTTGACTTGTGGGAGGTCATGTGCTGGTATGTGAGATCACTTTCCTCTTTCTCACTTGTCTTTGCTTCTACATTCTGTTCACTGAGACTGCCAGCTAGATATGAGAGAAACGGGAGGTATGAGGGCTCAAGGTGAGGGATCTAATTTTTACTCATTATTATGGCAGGGGATGCTTCTTTTGAAAGCTCCCGATTCGCATTCCAGCTGCCAGCGCGGGAGGACTGTGAGGCCGCTGCCGGGCCCAGTGGGAGGCTACGCTGCTCCAAGGTGGTCGCATGAGGGCGCCCGTGGGCCGCGCGAGCCTGCCTGCTCCCGGCGTGGGGGCGGGGGGCTTCACTCTGCGCGTGCGCAGTGACTCTGCAGTAGCCAACCCGGGACCAGAGCTCAGGGGTGGGCAGCTGTGCTGCTCACGGAAACAGACTCTAGACTGTCACTGACTACTCGTGTGGCTCAAGGAATAAAAGCAAAACGCTTAATAAAATTTCCATATTTCAAACTAGGAATGTTTTCTAAAATGATCATATAGTCAAGTGTTTTGTTTTTCAATTTAGTATATCTGTCATTGCATAGGATAAGAGAGAGGCGTCACAGATAGGCTTTGGACTCTGTGTCCCTGGTTCTAGATTTCTTCTACTGTGCCCTTTCTTACACCAGTTCCCACTAGGCTGTGTCAGGCCTGCTCTAATCCGTTCCCTCTCTCCCCAGCTCTCTTAAGTTGCAGCTCTGATCACATGACTTTTCTGAGTGAAAACCTTCAGGTGTCCACTGCTGACCAGCGCCATCCCTGCAGGCCCTATGTGGCCCCAGTTCCTCTGTCCCATGCAGGCAGGTGTTGGGTTGAGTGCCCAGTCTGGGCTGGAGCAGATTCCAACTGACCTATATTTCTCCATCACAAATAGGAAGGTGACAACAGGCCCCACCTCTAGTATCAGGCAACACTGGGCCTGGCCTCCACAAGTGCTCAGTAAATGCCAGCAGCTGTTATGAGGTGACAACACTGTGCCCCCAGTTCCGTCAATTCCTGCACTTTATTGCGCCCTTAAACATATTTTATACTTTTCCTGCCTCCTTACCTTAACTGTGAAATCCTCTGCTCAAAACAAAACTCTCCTCCCCCATCTGTTACATTTTGTGAAATCCCTCAGGCTCTCCATCTCTCTTCTCAGATCCCTTCCAGCCCAAAGCCATTTCCTCATGGTCCCAGCCTGTCTGCCACCCTCAGCCCTCGCACTAGGTGGTCTTTCCTTCCTTCTTGTGACCCTGTAGGGCACTGCCACATCTTTCTGTGCTGCTGCTGTTGTCTTACCTTATAGAATGTCCAGCCCAAATTAGCTTGGCCTTTGGCTCATTGTTGTAACCTGTTTAGCATCTAACACAGCATTTTATACATAGGACGCTTCTAATCAATTTTAGTGAGAGTGAACAAAATTAAATATTCTCTTAGCATGTTAGTGAGAGGGAGATCCCTGTGCAGATGTAAAACCTGTGGCTCTCCAGCTCTGATGAATGTGCCAGAGGATGGGGTGTATTTAACATGCATACAATAGTGTTGTGACTGCCCAAGAGGTTCTGTATTCACTGTCCTGTGGCCTCCAGATACACACATGAGAATGTAAATAATGAAATGGGGCAATAATGGTGAAGTGCTAAGGAATGTCTGGGAAGCTGTAGGGACCCAGCCATGCACACACATCCTCCAGTGTGGCAGGACCAAGGCTCAGACTCTGAACCTACGTGGTACACAGATGTTTCATCCTCCACGGACAAATAAGCTATGAGAAAGCTTCACTTTTCAATCCATTTCAGGAGTAAGATTATGTCATCTAAGATTCTGTTTAACTGTAAATTTGTTTAATTGGAAATTTAAATGAACAAAATAGAAGGGAAAAACAGGTATATAGAGGTGACTAAGAAAATGCCCCCTCCCCATCTGACAGTGCTCAGCATCTATCTGCTGGATACTGAGTCCCTCATTATCCCAAGTACCAGTCATGGAGGTGGCCCTAGGAAGAGCAGTGCGGCAGGAGAGCAGAGGCAGCCAGGGCGAGTGAGCAGGAGGCTGCGGCAAGCTGCCTCCCTAACCTGGGCCTGAGGAAGCCAGAGCAGAGGTATGGGGCCCTACCGGGCTTTGCTTGATTGCAAAGGATTCTGCTAACAAATAATTTTCTTAGTTTTACTAAGTACAGGTAGCTACTGAAGGATTTTACAACCAGGCAGATGTTTTCGTATATGACTTATGATTTGGGAAGGGGGCAGAAAATAGATGAAAATAGACCTTTTAATATAGGAACAGATTACAAATGTGAGTATGCAAGAAAAAACATGGAGGTCAGGTTAGCTGTGTTGTTTTGAGGACCGAGATAATGATCCAGCTGAAGCAGGAAAGATTTGCTTTGCTGTGTGATTAAAAATAAGCCTCCATTGTGTTTCACTCACAGCCTCTCTGCTGAGCAAAGGATGAGAACAAAACAGTGAAACCTCATTCCTTGTGCTTCACCTGCAGCATGAAACCCACTAGTTGCTTAGGTCCCTGGACATGACTCAGGAAACTTGAAAAGTGCTATATGTTAATAACTGTCAACAGCAGCTTCTTGCTCAGACAAGTCCATGTTGATGAGCATGAGGAGGTACACTGGAGGCTGCAGGTCTGAAAGGTGCGAGATCTCTGAATGGGTGGGGTTTAAGCAGATATCAGGGACATCTGTGGCCTTCAAAAATACTGCATCCAGAATTGCCAATGAGCTAAAGCTGTAACCCAGTAATTGTAGTGTAAATGAAGTAGCAATTCAAGTTTTTTCCTGAGCAATGATGGAAAGGTATGGAATGATATTTAGACAATAATGTCTGCATCTTCTAAGTCATGACATTAAAGTCTGAGGACAGGTGCATGTCTGGGAGCAAGAGTTGGCCTTTTGTCCACACAGGCACTGCAAGAGGGGTGCGGTCTCTGCATCCCCTCCTGTTTCCACTGCCCTCAGAGCAGCATGTGGCCCCATCTCCAGGTGCCTCCCACCTGGGCAGGTGTGAGAGGCAACAGCATCTCCCTAAACTGGCAGCCAGAGTCATCACTAGTACCCCACGGAGATCATCTGGAGCTAAAACCTTACAATTGCCAAGGAGGAAGGTACTGAATTACTGGTAAGAATTCACCTTAAGACTAGTTGATAATTACTACAGGTTTAGAGTTCATGTCTGTGGGTTTGTGTTTGCTGATTCATAGGGGGTTTTGATGTAAAATGTTTACCTTTATAGTTGTGAACAATACTTGTGTGTGTTTTTCTAAGTAGATTCATGAGATAATTAAAAATTCACTTTTTCTCATTAAAATCTTGCCTCATCCTCTAATATTGCATTTAAGACTGAAATTAAGGCAGCATTAAGTCATTAAGTACGTATGTTTGCCTTCTTCACCAAGTTGGACAAAAGCAGAGTGTTGGAAGGCTTGGGGCCACTTGGTCCTTACCTTGGGTCCCAACATTATATGATTACTAGCATTTTCCCCCCAAAGGCAGAAAGGGAGAGGATGACTTTCCTGGTGACTGGAGAGAAACGGCATTCGTAGTGTGGTAAAAGAAAATGTTTCACTATAGAAAACCTATAAACACAAAAGGAGGCAGTAATGCAGGAAATGAGTAACAACAAAACCTATAAGGAACATAGAAAGCAAATAGCAAAATGGCAAAGGTGTGTAGTAGCTGACTATGCTATTGAAGTTAAGATAGTGTAAGCTCCACCTTGAGTCATAGTGGTCACGCCTGTAATCCTAGCACTCTGGGAGGCCAAGGCAGGCAGATCCTTTGAGCTCAGGAGTCCCAGACCATTCTGAGCAAGAGTGAGACCCCATCTCTACTAAGATTAGAAAAATTAGCTGTGCCTTGTGGCTGATGCTACAGTCCCAGGTACTCAGGAAGCTGAGGCAGAAGGATCACTTGAACCTAGGAGTTTGAGATTGCTGTGAGATAAGCTGGCACCATGGCTCTCTAGCCTGGGCAACAGTGAGACTCTGTCTCAAAAGAAAGAAAGAAAGAAAAAAAAAAAAAAAAAAGGCCAGCAACAGCAAGATCCCATCTCTCCTAAAAATAGAAAAAAATAGGTGGGTGTGGTGGCAGGTGCCTGGGGCTTGGGAAGCTGATGCCAAAGAATCACACGTAAGCCCAGGAGTTTGAGGTTGTTGTAAGCTATAATGATGTCACTCTAACCCAGGTGACAAAAACAGCCACATCTTGCCTCAAGAAAAAAAATAAAAAATTGTATTTCTCTGCACTTATAAGGAGCAATCTGAAAAGGAAATTAAGAAACAAGTTTCATTTATAATAGCATCAAAAAGAATAAATCCTTAGGAATAATATAACCAAGGGAATGTGAGACTTGTACAATGAAAACTGTAAAATATTGCTGAAAAATTAAAGAAGACATAAATGTAATCATGTCTCACGTTCGTGGATGATTAGATTTAATATGTTAAGATTTTTTTTTTTTCACTGTTTTCATTGCCCAAGCTTTTTTTTTTTATTGTTGAAGATTCATTGAGAGTACAATAAGCCAGGTTACCCTGATTGCATTTTTTAGGTAAAGTCCCTCTTGCAATGGTGTCTTGCCCCAGAAGGTGTGGCACATACCAAGGCCCCACCCCCTTCCTCCTTCCCTCTCTCTCCTCTTCCTTTCCCCACCACTCCTTCCTTCTTTCTCTCTCTGCTCTCCCCTTCCCCCACCCCCACCTTGTGACCTTAGTTATCGTTAATTGTCCTCATTTCAAAATTGACTGCATAGGATTCATGCTTCTCGATTCTTGTGATGCTTTACTAAGAATAATGTCTTCCAATTCCATCCAGGTTAATATGAAGGATGTAAAGTCTCCATTTTTTTAAATAGTTGAATAGTATTCCATGGTATAACCACAGCTTGTTAATCCATTCCTGGGTTGGTGGACATTTAGGCTGTTTCCACATTTTGGCGATTATAAATTGAGCTGCAATAAACAGTCTAGTACAAGTGTCCTTATGATAAAAGGATTTTTCCCCTTCTGGGTAGATGCCCAGTAATGGGATTAGAGGATCAAATGGGAGGTCTAGCTTGAGTCCTTAGAGGTTTCTCCATACTTCCTTCCAGAAAGGTTGTACTAGTTTGCAGTCCCACCAGCAGTGTCAAAGTGTTCCCATCTCTCCACATCCACGCCAGCATCTGCAGTTTTGAGATTTTGTGATGTAGGCCATTCTCACTGGGGTTAGATGGTATCTCAGGGTGGTTTTGATTTGCATTTGTCTAACAGATGGGGATGATGAACATTTTTTCATATGTTTATTAGCCATTCCTCTGTCTTCTTTAGAGAAGGTTCTGTTCATGGCTCTTGCCCATTGATATATGGGATTGTTGGCTTTTTTCATGTGGATTAATTTGAGTTCTCTATAGATCCTAGGTATCAAGCTTTTGTCTGATTCAAAATACGCAAATATCCTTTCCCCTTGTGTAGATTGTGTATTTGCTTTGGTTCTTGTCTCCTTAGCTATACAGAAGCTTTTTGGTTTAATGAAGTCCCATGTGTTTATTTTTGTTATTGTTGCAATTGCCATGGCAATCTTCTTCATGAAGTCTTTCCCCAGGCCAATATCTTCCAGTGTTTTTCCTATGCTTTTTTTGAGGATTTTTATTGTTTCATGCCCTAAATTTAAGTCCTGTATCCATCTTAAATCAATTTTTGTGAGTGGGGAAAGGTGTGGGTCCAGTTTAAATCTTTTAAATGTGGATATCCAGTTCTCGCAACACCATTTATTGAATAGGGAGTATTTCCCCCAAGGTACTTTCTTGTTTGGTTTATCAAAGATTAGGTGGTTGTAAGATGTTAGTTTCATTTCTTGGTTTTCTATTCGATTCTATGTGTCTATGTCTCTATTTTTGTGCCAGTACCATGCTGTCTTGACCATGATGGCTCTGTAGTACAGCCTAAAATCTGGTATGGTGATGCCCCCAGCTTTATTTTTATTACTAAGAACTGCCTTAGCTATACGGGGGTTTTTCTGGTTCCATACAGAATGCAGAATCATTTTTTCCAAATGTTGAAAGTACAACGTTGGTATTTTAATAGGAATGGCATGAATAGGTAGATTGCTTTGGGAAGTATAGGAATTTTAACAATGTTGATTCCTCCCATCCATGAACATGGTATGTTCTTCAATTTGTTAATATCTCTGCTATTTCCTTTCGGAGGATTTCATAATTTTCTTTATAGAGGTCCTTCACCTACTTCATTAGATATATTCCTAGGTATTTAATTTTCTTTGAAACTATGGTGAAGGGAGTTGTGTCCTTAATTAGCTTCTCATCTTGACTGTTATTGGCGTATAAAAAGGCTACTGACTTGTGGACATTGATTTTATATCCTGAAACATTACTGTATTTTTTGATGACTTCTAGGAGTCTTTGGTTGAGTCTTTGGGATTCTCTAAGTATAAGATCATGTCATCAGCAAAGAGGAAGATTTTGACCTTCTCTGCTCCCATATGGATTCCCTTTATTTCCTTATTTTGCCTACTTGTATTGGCTAGAACTTCCAGCACTATGTTGAATAGTAAAGGTGACAGAGCACAACTTTGTCTGGTTCCAGTTCTAAGAGGAAAAGCTTTCAGTTTTACTCCATTGAGCAAGATATAAGCTGTGGGTTTGTCATAGATAGCTTCAATCAGTTTTAGAAATATGCCACCTATGCCTATACTCTTCAGTGTTCTAATTAGAAAAGGATGCTGGATTTTATCAAATGCTTTTTTTGCATCTATTGAGAGGATCATGTGATCTTTATTTTTGCTTCTGTTAATACCGTGGATAACGTTTATGGACTTGCGTATGTTAAACCAGCCTTGCATCCCTGGGATGAAGCCTACTTGATCATGATGTATGACTTTTTTGATGATAAGCTGTAATCTATTGGCTAGGATTTTGTTGAGAATTGTTGTATCTATATTCATGAGTGAAATTGCTCTGAAATTCTCCTTTTTAGTTGGGTCTTTTCCTGGTTTTGGTATCAGGGTGATGTTTGCTTCATAGAATGTGTTGAGGAAGATTCCTTCTTCCTCAATTTTTTGTAATAATGTTTGCAGTACAGAAATAAGCTCTTCCTTGAAGGTTTGATAGAATTCTGGTGTGAAGCCATCTGGACCAGGGCATTTTTTGGTTGGAAGCATTTTTATTGTTTCTTTAATCTCAGTGCTTGAAATTGGTCTGTTCAGGAGCTCTATTTCTTCCTGGCTAAGTCTAGGGAGAAGGTGTGATTCCAAATATTGATCCATTTCCTTCACATTGTCAAATTTCTGGGCATAGAGTTTCTGGTAGTATTCAGAGATGATCTCTTGTATCTCTGTGGGATCAGTTATTATTTCCCCTTTATCATTTCTGATTGAGGTTACTAGAGATTTTACTTTTCTATTTCTCGTTAGTCTGGCCAATGGTTTATCTATTTTATTTATTTTTTCAAAAAACCAACTCCTTGTTTCATTAATTTTCTGAATGATTCTTTTGTTTTCAATTTCATTGATCTCTGATTTGATTTTGGATATTTCTTTTCTTCTACTGAGTTTAGGCTTAGATTGTTCTTCTTTTTCCAGTTCCATAACATGTCTTGTGAGATTGTTGATGTGCTCTCTTTCTGTTTTTCGAATGTAGGCATCTAAAGCGATGAATTTTCCTCCCAAAACTGCTTTTGCAGTATCCCACAGGTTTTGGTAGCTTGTGTCTTCATTGTTGTTATGGTCAAGGAAGTTAATGATTTCCTTTTTTATTTCTTCCTTCACCCATCTGTTATTCAACAGAAGATTGTTTAGTTTCCATGCCTTTGGGTGAGGTCGAGCATTTTTGTTAGAGTTGAGTTCCACCTTTAGTGCCTTATGGTCTGAGAAGATACAAGGTAAAATTTCAATTCTTTTGATTCTGTTGATATTTGTTTTGTGTCCCAGGATGTGATCAATTTTGGAGTATGTTCCATGGGGTGATGAGAAGAATGTATATTCTTTATCTTTGGGGTGGAGTGTTCTATATGCGTCTATCAAGCACAGTTGTTCTAGGGTCTCATTTAAATCTCTTATATCTTTGTTTAATTTCTGTTTAGAGCATCTGTCCAGCTCTGTAAGAGGAGTGTTAAAGTCCCCTGTTATGATGGTATTATCAGATATCATATTGCTCAGACTGAGTAAGGTCTGTTTCAAGAATCTGGGAGCATTTAAATTGGGTGCATAAATATTTAGAATTGAAATGTCTTCTTGTTGTATTTTTCCCTTGACCAATATAAAGTGACCATCTTTGTCTTTTTTGACTTTAGTTGCTTAAAATCCACATGTATCTGAAAATAAGATTGCAACTCCTCTTTTCTTCTGAATTCCATTTGCCTGAAAAATTGTCTTCCAACCCTTGACTCGGAGCTTTAATTTGTCTTTTGAAGCCAGGTGTGTTTCTTGCAGACAGCAAACGGATGGCTTGTGTTTTTTCATCCAGTCAACCAATCTATGTCTCTTCAGTGGGGAATTCAAGCCATTAACATTTATTGAGATAATTGATAAGTGTGGTAGTATTCTATTCGTCTTATTTGGTGAGAGTCCATTGCTTGTTTTATCTTTTGCATCAGTGTGGAGGTTAGGTTCTGTCCTTTAATTTCTGAGTTCTTACTTTGCTGCTGATCCATTGTGGTGGTCAGTGTGCAGAACAGGTTGAAGTATTTCCTGTAGAGCTGGTCTTGTTGTGGCGAATTTCCTCAATGTTTGTATGTCTGTAAATGATTTGATTTCTCTGTCAATTTTGAAGCTTAGCTTAGCAGGGTACAGAATTCTGGGCTGGAAATTGTTCTGTTTAAGTAGATTAAAGGTAGATGACCATTGTCTTCTTGCTTGGAAAGTTTCACTAGGGAAGTCTGCAGTCACTGATAGATTTGCCCCTGTAGGTCAACTGGTGCTTACTCCTAGCAGCTTGCAGAATCTTTTCTTTTGTCTTGACTTTGGACAGGTTCATCACAATGTATTTTGGAGAAGCTCGGTTAGAGTTGGGGTGATCTGGTGTCCAATATCCCTCTGAAAGCAGTGTGTCAGAATCTTTGGTGATATTTGAGAAATTTTCATTTATAATATTCTCTAGTATGGCTTCCATTCCTCTGAGGCATTCTTCTTCCCCTTCTGACATCCCTATAACTCATATGTTGGAACACTTCATAAGTCCCATAATTCTGACAATGAATGTTCTGCTTTCTCTCTCTTCTGTTCTGCCTCTTTAACTATCTGAGTTATCTCAAGAACCTTGTCCCCTACCTCCGAAATTCTTTCTTCTGCATGGTCAAACCTTTTGTTGATACTTTCCATTGCATCTTTAAGTTCCCTAATTGACTGCTTCAGTTCCTTCAGCTCTGCCATATCCTTTCTATGTTCTTCATATTGTTCATTTTTTTTTTGATTCTGTTTTTGCATTTCCTTTTGGTTATTTTCCATTTTATTAGCAGTTTTCTTCATTGTTTCCATCATTTCCTTCATTGTTTTCATCATGTGTATTCTAAATTCCCTTTCTGTCATTCCTAACATTTCTTTATAGGTAGAATCCTCTGTAATAGCTACCTCATGGTCCCTTGGAGGGGTTGCTGTCGACTGGTTCTTCATGTTGCCTGGAGTTTTCTGCTGATTCTTCCTCATGAGTGATTTCTTTTATCTGTTTCCTTGCCCTAATTTTCCTTTCAGTTCCTCTTGGTCTTTAAGTTCCCATGACTGTGGACTAAGGTTTCGATGAACCCTTTTGGTACAGGACCAGAAGGATGAGAAGGTTGAAGAGCAAGAAGGGATAAAAGAAAGAAAGAAAAAAAAGGGAAGGGGAGGGGAAGGGAGGGGGAATGAAGGGAAGGAAGGAAGGAAAAGAAAATAGAGAAAGGAGAGGGTATGGGTATAAGGGAATATTGATAAAAAGAAGAGAGGCACAGAAAGAGGGAGACAGAGCAATATAGGTGTACAGTAGCGTACTTTGACACAATCTAAAAAAAAAAACCCAACCTCTGTGGGTGCCCTATTTGGTGGTTGTCTTGAGGTCAGCAGCTCTTTGCTAACCTGATTGGACACAGTACCCATCTCCACCAAGTAGAGAGGAAAGACAAAAATGTTACAAATCAAACCAAAACAAGCAAACAGAAAACTTTACGGGATAAAATTGGGTGAAAAACGAAATAATAGGGGTAGAAACACTAGCAAAAATGAAGTTCTAATTATTGAAAAAGACAGCAATGGGAAACTGCATTTAAACTGGAAAAATGGAGAAAGAAAAGAAAGAAAAAAAAGAAAAGAAAAAATGTGTACGGAAAAGGTTAAAATTAAAAAACAAAACAACTCAAAATAAAAAACAAATATCAACAACAACAACAACAAAAAAAAAAAACAGAAACAAAGCAGTATATATATATATATCTTATTGAATATTGTCTGGACAACTGGCGATC
This sequence comes from Nycticebus coucang, assembly GCF_027406575.1. Classification (NCBI taxonomy): domain Eukaryota; kingdom Metazoa; phylum Chordata; class Mammalia; order Primates; family Lorisidae; genus Nycticebus; species Nycticebus coucang. Next base: position 108,896,555 of record NC_069781.1, read on the forward strand.
TTCTGGGGTATGACATGTTAATCACAATGCTGATATGACTGGAGGCCTCTGCTGATTTCTCAAACCCCACAGGGTGGACCCCCTAAATCTCTCTTCAGGCCTCTAAAAGGCAGTTTAAACTTCTAAACTTGGCTAAGCAGAAGCTTTCCCAGGAAAGTGCTTGTTGCTGGAATTACTGCTGAAGTGGCTATCCACTTTCCCAGTGTGCCCAATCCAGTCTCACTCTGCCCCTGAGGGTTAAAGCTGTAATGAGGCTCAGTCCCTGCCTTTAGGCTGGTCAGTCACTAGGTTACTAGCTCCCGCCTAATCCTTGCTCTGCGACCCTGAGGGTGGAGCTTGCTGGGGCAGTTCTCTCACAATGGCTCCCTGAGGCCCACAGCCAAACACTATTAGCTCCATCTGGCTCAGCGGCTCAGTGTGGGGCCCTAGACAACACCCAGAGTTCTCTGAACTCCTGCCCAGGCTCTCCCCAAGGCAGTTCAACTGAGTGCCAAGTCCAAAAACAGTTTATAGGTAAGGCCTTTCCAGTTTGCAGTCTCCCTGCTGCTGTATTTACAGCTGCAGGCAGGATTAGACCGATCAAACACACGTGACCACTTGCCAGTTTTCCACTGTTTTTTCTTCCTCTTGGGGTCCAGAAATCTCTCGCTGACTCCCTGTATCCTCAAAGGGATGATTATAGGCAGATTCCCCCAGCCAGAGATGCCTGGAGTCTTATCTTCCCAGACTCACAGTGCCCAGTTACAGGGCTGTTACTCGGCCGCATTCAATATGCTCCCCTCATTCAATATGTTAAGATTTTAATACTAATGAAAGTGATCTACAGAGTAAAAAGAATCCCTATAAAAATCCCCACAATGTTTTTTGCAGAAATGGAAAAATTAATCTTAAATTCATATGAAATCTCAAGGCACCCAGAATAGCTCAAGCCCCAGCTCCCAGATTACTGGGAGGCCCCAAAGTAAACACGTTGCTGGCCTTGCCTCCCTGGCATCCTCACTCTATCCAGGGCTTATCAAGGCCCAGGTCACTGGCTGGGCTCCAGGACATGGAGGGTCCTCACATTCCATTCAAGGGCTGCTGGCTCTGCCCTGCTCCCTCAGTGCCCTGTCATTGTTCGTGCAGGCCATGCAATGTTCCTCTGGAGGGCCCAGGAGTCCCCCAGGCACCAGCTGTCAATCCCCTCAGCACCCAAACTTCCAGCCTTAGACCACAGCCCTTGCCTAAGCCACCTCATGATATGTGGAGGGTATGTGGGGCCCTTCCTCTAGCCTCCCCTGGGTCTCTGTGGTAGATCCCACCCTGCCTGCATCTGTGGGAGAGAGGACACTGTCCTATACTCCTGGAGCCATAGAAGCAGCAGTGGGGGCCCAATGACACCAGTAGGTTTCATTGCCCTGATTTGTGGGAACATGGCTGAGTCTTTTTATTTTTTATTTATTTATTTATTTTTGAGACAGAGTTTTACTTTCTTGCCTCCAGTAGAGTGCTGTGGCATCATAGTCACAGTAACCTCAAACTCTTGGACTCAAGAGATCCTCTTGCCTCAGCCTCCCCAGTAGCTGGGACTACCCCCACCTGCCACAGCGCCTGGCTATTTTTTAGAGATAGGGTCTCACTTTTACTGAGGCTTCCCTCAGGCTCTGTGGGCTCAAGCAGTCCACTTGTCTCAGCATCCCAGAGTGCATAGATTATAGATGTGAGCTACCCACTGCACCCATCCTTCATCTGAGCCTTGATCACATTGATGTATCTTCTCCTCTGCACCTACTCCCATTCTTAGCTCATGAAGGCGGCCTCCTCTTTTCATTTATTCCCTCACTTAAGGCAGGAGGAGGGATTTTGGCAATGAACTTGGCAAAACTGAGCTTAGAATGAAAACTGCACTCCAATGTGCCCTTCCCCACATGGGCTTCCCTCGGACGTTAAGGCTTCCTTGTCAGGCACCTGCTTGCTTAGAGCTATTTTCCCCCAAGCATTAGCTCTTCATAGCCTCAGAGTCCTGAGAAGTGGGTACTGTTACTGTAAGACTCAGATGGGGGTGCCCTGACTTTCTGCAGAGCTGGAGGATGGGGGCACCCAATGTGTCTCCCTTCCCAGCTCAGCTCCACCTGCTCTATTCTAAGACTGGGTCTGCAGCCATCCTTCCCCCAGGTGCAAACTGCTAACCTGAAAGGTTCTTGGGATTTAGAGTAAATGTGGATGCCCATTCTAACAGTCAGCCATGTGCCACCGCCCCACAGATCTCCCTGCCTGAGGTCCTCCTTCCAGAGTTGCAGCCCTTGGCAGCATGGGAGCTACACCCCAGAACATGTGGTTCTCAAAGTGTGGGGTCCCCAAGGTTGAATTACTTTCCTGGTAATGCTAAGGTGATAGGTCTTATCATTCTCCTTCTCTCACTTACAGAGTCAAAATGAAAATATTTTTCTTTATCCTTGAAGTTGAATAACTTAGCCAGAATGGGTCTCATTGCCTATTGTTGTGTGTCATATTTTCTTGTCATATTTCTTATTTTTGTCTTTAGCTGCTTTTTACCTGACATGTTTTACAAATCTACTAAGATTAATTTTCTTTAATTTTAGGAAAATTCTCCAATATTTTGTGTTTGGTTTTTATTTCTATTGTTGGATTCTCAATGTGAAGAATATTCTGACACTATGCACTGAGATTATCTCACAGATTTTCTCCATGTCATCAATTTCACCTTCACTTGCATTGATTTCATTTCTTGCTGGTTTATAATAAGATAAATATATTATCTTTGGAAGAAAAGAAGTCTTTCCCAGATATTTCTCCCTTAAAGAACTCAAAAGACTGTCTCAGTAAGGCAGTGACTCCAAGAGAGCATGGTGAAATGGAAGCTCAAGATGGGATGGTAACAAACTTTGAGAACAAGGACCACACATTGCCTTTAACAGAAGAAATGCAGCTTTAGTCTTCTTCAGTTGCCATAACAAAATACCATAGACTAGGCAGCTTTAACAACAGAAGTTTATTTTCTCATAGTTCTGGAGGCTATAAAATCCAGGATCAGGGTGCTACCATGGTTAGTTCCTGGTGAGGGTGCTCTTCCTGTCTTGCTACCACCTTCCTGCATCCTCAAATGGCAGAGAGGGAGAGTGTACAAGTGCTTTCTAGTGTCTCTGTTATGGGCACTAATTCCATCATGAGGGCCCCACCCTTGTGACCTCATCTAACTCTCATCACCTCTCAAAGGCCCCATCTCCAAATACCATCACATTGGGGGTTAGGACTTCAACATCGAAATTTGGGGAGGATATTCTACAGTCCGTAGCAGGCTCCTTTAACATAGAAGGCTTTTGCAACTTTTTTTTTGGCCTTTCCTAACACAAAATTTTTGCTCACTTTTAATGCCCATGTATTATGCTTGTATATCTGCCAGGCTATTTATTTCCCTCTTGTTCATGGTTAGCTCAGGCTGCTCTGGCTTGGCCTTCTGTTTCCTCTGCTGTTGGATGGGGTAATTCCCTGATACTCTTCCCATCTTACATGAGGGTATTTATCTTCCCCTTTGTATCAGTTTGGACCAGATTTAACTGCACACATAAGGAAAAAATATGCAAAACAAAAGAGATGTTTATTTTCTTCCCCTAAAAGAAGTTTAAGGAGAAGCAGCATGGTGCTGACATGGTGCTACTCAGCAGCGCCTAAGGCCAGGCTCCTGTCTCTCTTCCCAGTCAGACACACATACTGCTCATTGCAAAGTGGCTCTGTCCAGGCCCAGCTTCTCCAGGATTCTGGTTGGCCACATTGTCTAGGGATGTTTAGAAGAGAAGAGTTAGAGGGAACATCCACATCCTGGCTGCTGCAGATGTGCTAAGGCTGTACCTGAAACTCTTATCCTCCTCCTACCCTGAACCACCTGGATATTCTGCAAAATAGCACACTGGCCCACCATACTGAGGGTGCCATGTTAAACAGAGTGGCTGAGTGAGGGTGAATGCTTTGTTAAGACACATGCACTCCTGAGGACAGGGGGAAATCCCTACAAAGAATCAGGAGCCTCCACATGAATAATGTTTTTCTGGGTCCAACAATTTGGCATTACGGGAAATCCTTCCTAAAGTAAAAGGTGAGTTACTGCACCCAGCACCGCCAGCCACTAGGAGGAAGCACAGTGCTTGCTAGGCCTCTTTGGGCTTGAGAATGGGGAGCCAATCCATTCATCAGGTCGCATGGAAGATTCCTGGTTTTGAACTGAGCCAAGAGCAAAAAGATCTCTGCAGCAGCCCAGGCTGTGGCAGGGGAGGCTGCTGGCTATGCCATTCCACTCTGCAGATGCAGTGGGCTTGACCTGCCTGTGGCTGGGAAAGATGCCATGTGGAGCCTCTGCTGAGCCCCTGCAGGAGAGTCACAGTGCACACCCTGGGGCTCTGGAGAAAGCCTGTGTTGTATGCAGGGGAGAACTAGAGATCATTCAAAAAGCAGCCCTACGTGCCTCTGGGCCCTGATGGAAACTGCAGAAATGAAAACAATTCACTTGGTTGATCAGTCTCACTCTGTCACCCTGGATAGAGTGCCATGGAGTCATAGCTCACAGCAACCTCAAACTCTTGGGCTCAAGTGATTCTCTTGCCTCAGCCTCTGAGTAGGAGTAGCTGGGACTACAGGCGGCCACCACAACACCCTGCTATTTTCAGAGATGGGGTCTCATTCAGGCTCAGGGTGGTCTCAAATTCCTGAGCTCAAGCAATCCACACACCTTGGCCTCTCAGAGTGCTAGAATCACTGGCCACCACTCCCGGCCTTTGTTTCTCAGTATCTCCATTATTTCATTGTTTCATTTCATCATTGCCACACACTACTCCTTGAACTTCCAAAACAATGTTGAATAACAGTGATGAAAATGCACATTTTTGTCCTATTCCTGATTTAAATGGAAAAGGTTTTACTATTTCTCAATTTAATATAGTGTTTACTATTGTTTTTTGTTAAAAAGGCTTTGGCCTGAATAGATACTTTTTTCTATTCTAATTTTACATGATGACCAAAACCAAAAAAAGAAAAATTCATAAAATTTACTCTTTTGGTGTATAGTTTTATAAGTTTTTACAAATGCATATAATCGTGCAAGAACCACCAGCAGAGCAGGAATAGAACAATTCCATAAGCCCCAAAATGCCTACTGCCTCTTTGTAGCCCACCTCTCCCTTCACACCAGCTCCTGGCAGCCACTGATATGTCCCAATCTTCTTTCTCTATAGCTTTGCCTTTCCAGATATTCTATGAATAGAATCACATAATATGTAGCCTTCTGAATCTGACCAAGCACAGTGTGTTTGAGATTCATTCATTATACATCAGTCGTTTATCACTTTTTAATGTTGAGTAGTATGCCATTGTAGAAACTACTGTAGTTTGTTCATTCATCGGTGGGAGTATATTTGGGTTGTTTTTAGTTTTTGAAAAATATGAATAAAGCTGCTATAAACATTCATGTACATGTTTTTGCATGAATGTAAGTTCTTATTTTTCTTGGGTAATTACCTAGGAGTCGTATTGCTGGGTAATATGTCAAGTGTATGTGTAACTTTATAAGAAACTGGCTTAACGTATAGTTCACACTATGTGTTGCTGGGAGGAGTGTTCTAAAAATGTCAATTAGGTTAAGTTATTTGATATCCAAACTTCTATGTCTTGACCAAATTTTAATCTGGTTCTATCAGTGACTAATTCTGTCAGCTTTTGCTTCTGTCAGTCATTCATATTTTTGATTGTTGTGTATTTCTGGTGAATTGATCTTTTACCATTATGAAGTGTCTATCATCTCTAGTAATATTCCTTATCTTGCAGTCTACTATGTCTGATACACAGCTACTCTAGCCTTCTTATGCCATCTTTATACTGTCAATCTCTCTGTGTCTTAATATTTAATGTGGTTCTCATGTGCAAAACATAATTAGATGGTACTTTTAAAAACTTAGCCTGATAGTCCCTGCCTTTTAGTGTTTAGTAGATTTGCATTTAATGTAATTATTGACAGGGTTAAAATTTATCTACTGTAATAGTATTTGCTTTCTGTTTGTTCCTTTTCCCTGATCTATTTCACCTTCTTTTGGGTTAATTGGATATTCCTTAGAATACCATTTTAATGTATCTAGTAGTGCATTAGTTAAAACTCATCATCAAATTATTTTGTTAGTGGTTATCTGATTCATTGGACATTTTTTTCCTTTTACTTTCAACATTTTTTTTTTGTATTCTTACATCTTAAATATGTCCTTTTTAAAGAACATACAGTAGATTTTTAAAAAGTCAGTTTGGCCAGGCACAGTGTCTCATGCCCGTTATCCTAGCACTTTAGGAGGCCAAAGTGGGAGGGTCATTTGAGGCCCAGAGTCGAAGGCTGCAATGAGCTATGATCATATCACTGTACTTCAGCCTGGGCAATAGAGCATGATCCTGTCTCTAAAAATTAAAAACAAAAATTAAAGAAAAAAGAAAGTCAGTCTTACAATTTATGCTTTTAACTCCAAAACTCATTTCATGTTCACATAAAGATATGTACATGTGGGTTTAGAGTGACCTTACCTTGTACCTTCTGTTTGTGCCACCTGCTGTGTAACTTCCTCTTTCCTTTCTTGACTGCTTGTACCACCTTTGCTATTATTTTGGTGCCTACCGTAGAGACCACACACATCCGACACATGTCATAGTCCCGTGTAAGTAAATGTCTTTATACCCTCCCCCACCTCCCAAATAGTGTAGAGATCCATCTATCACCACTACCACCCACCCACCCTGAGCTAGCTTAAATGGTAGTAAAATTTTATTTGTTTCTGGTTTTGCTATTTAATAAATAACTCTCAGCAAAGGGCAGTGACATATAACTGTGTAGTCCCAGCTACTAGGGAGGTTGAGGTGGGAGGATCACTTTAGACCAATAGTTTAAGGCCAACATAAAGAGACCCCATTTCTTAAATAGTAAATAAATCAGTAGCTCACACCATGTGACTATAAGCTCCATGGAAACAGCACATGTCTGCTCATATAATACCTATGTCAACATCTAGGCACAGTAAGTATTTTTTGAATGAGTTAATGAATAGATCCTATTTGTTTACTAATAAAATTAAATATTTAAAAGTGAACAATGGCAATTAGTAGACTCACAATATTACGTAAGTACAACCTCTATCTAGTTCACAAATATTTCATTACCCCAGAAGGAAACCCCATATCCATTAAGCAGTCATTCTCCATCCCTGCATTCCCTCCACTCCTAGCAACCACTTATCTGCCTCTTGTTTCTATACATTTTTTTTCTATTTTTGGTTATTTAATATGCAAAGGATCACACAATGTGTTTTTTGTTTCTGGTCTAGCTTCTTTCACTTAGCATAGTGTTTTCAAGTTTCATGTATATTGCCACATGTATTAGCACATCATACATTTTTATGGCTGAATAATACTGCATTGTGTGAATGTGCCACATTTTTTCAATCCTGGGGTGGGCACCTGCACTCTTACAGCCACTGTGGCCTCTAGGTCCTTCCATCTGGCCTTTAGACTGAATCCAAATTTGACAGAACAAATTCTTTTATTTTTTTTAATCCATATTTGCTTGTCTTCTATATTTTTATTTCATTTTAAAATAACTTATTTAAAATACCAAAGAATAAAATAAGTTTTAATGAAATAATTCTTCCAGATTGACCAGCACAATTATAACATTGGTAAGCCATAAGGGCTAATTGACAGCTTCTATACTCATGATTTAGTTCTAATTTCCCCCACCTAACTGGTGCCACCACCACATGAGGCTGGTTGGTGAGAGTTTATGGCAGTTGAGTACACCAATCTCTTATCAGCTTTTTATAATAGTGCACTGTGTTTCTGTTTGAAGTGGAATTTGTGAATAGTTGCATAGCTTGTAGTATTTTTTAATTTTGTCTGCTAAATAGCCCATCATGTCAAAGAAGACCAAGAGAAGGCTGAAGGAAGAAAACAGATGTTTTAATGAAGACTGGGAATTACAATATGTTTATTATCTTCTTTCTGCTAAAGATAAGATAATTTGCTTGCTTTGTGAAACTGCAGTATCAAAACTAAAGAAATCCAATGCTTGACTTTCTGTCAAAATGGCACGCCCAGCATGTACAGGTACCTCTGAAGTGGGGGTTTAGGCTCCTTGTTGATGGGACTGAGCGAGCTTACCTGCTGCATTTCTGATTTTGAAACACCATAGGTCTAGGTTCCTGGCGAGCAGTGGACCTCATGTGGATATGTCCTGCAGATGCTCTGTGTAGTTCTTTGAAAGGGAACTTGGGCTATAATAAACACAGCCTGGGAGTGAGAGCAAGATGGTGGCCAAGTAACAGCTTCCCTGAAACTAGGCACCGTGAGTTCAGGAAGATAAGACTCCAGGCATCTCTGGTGGGTGGGTTCTGCCTATTATCATCCCTTTGAGGATACAGGGAGTCAGCAAGAGACTGACCCCAAGAGGAGGACAAAAACAGTGGAAAACTGGCAAGTGGTCAGGTGTGTTCAATTGGTCTAATCACGCATGCAGCTGTAAGTACAGCAGCAGCAAGACTGCAAACTGGAAAGGCCTTACCTGTGAACTGTTTTGGTGTATTTAGACTTGTCACTCAGTTGAACTGCCTTGGGGAGAGCTTGAGCAGGAGTGTGGAGAACTTTGGGTGTTTTCTAGGGCCCCAGACTGAGCAGCTGAGCCAGATGGAGCTAATAGTGTTTGGCGGGGGGCCGCAGGGAGCCATTGTGAGAGAACTGCCCCGGCAAGCTCTACCTACCTTCAGGGTCCCAGAGCATGGATTAGGCAGGAGCTAGTAACCTAGTGACTGAGCAGCCTAAAGGCAGGGACTGAGCCGCTTTATACCGTTAACCCTCAGGGTCAGAGTGAGACTGGTTTGGGCACACTGGGTAAGTGGATAGCCACTTCAGCAGTGATCCCAGCGACAAGCACTTTCCTGGGAAAGCTTCTGCTTAGCCAAGTTTAGAAGTTTAAAGTGTCTTTTAATAGGGCTGAAGAGAGATTTAGGGTGTCCACCCTGTGGGGTTTGAGAAATCAGCAGAGGCCTCCAGTCGTATCAGCATTGTGATTAACATCTCATACCCCAGAAGACCACCTGTTGCCCAGACAATATTCAACAAGATATATATATATATATATATATATACTGCTTTGTTTTTGTTTGTTCTGTTTGTTGTTTATTTTGTTGTTGTTTTGTTTTTTAATTTCAACATTTCTGTACAGACTTTTTTCTTTTCTTTTTTTTCTTTCATTTCCCCATTTTTCTAGTTTAAGTACAATTTCCCATTGCTGACTTTTTTAATAATTAGATCTTCATTTTTGCTAGTATTTCTACCCTTATTATTTGGTTTTTCACCCAATTTTATCATGTAAAGTTTTCTGTTTGCTTGTTTTGGTTTGATTTATAGCATTTTTGTCTTTCCTCTCTACTTGGTGGAGGTAGAGTACTGTGTCCGATCAGGTTAGCAAAGAGCTGCTGACCTCAAGGGAACCACGCAACCGGGCACCCCCAGAGTTTGGGTTTTTTTTTAAGGTTGTGTCAAAGTACCCTACTGTACACCTATATTGCTCTATCTCCCTCTTTCTGTGTCTCTCTTCTTTTTGTCAATATTCTCTTTTACCCACCCCCTCTCCTTTTTCTTTCTTTCTTTTCTTTCTTTCTTTTTCTTTCTTTTATCCCTTCTTGCTCTTCAACCTTATCATCCATCTGGTCCTGTACCAAAAGGACTCATCACAACCTTAGTCCACAGGCATGGGAACTTAAAGAGCAAGAGGAAGTGTAAGGAAAATTAGGGCAAGGAAACAGATAAAAGAAATCACTCATGAGGAAGAATCAGCAGAAAACTCCAGGCAACATGAAGAACCAGTCGACAGCAACCCCTCCAAGGGACCATGAGGTAGCCACTGCAGAGGATTCTACCTATAAAGAAATGTTAGGAATGACAGAAAGGGAATTTAGAATACACATGATGAAAACAATGAAGGATGATAAATTGGGAAATAACCAAAAGGAAATCCAAAAACAGAATCAAAAAAGAGATGAACGATATGAAGAATATAGAAAGGATATAGCAGAGCTGAAGGAACTGAACTAGTCAATTAGAGAACTTAAAGATGCAATAGAAAGTATCAACAACAGATTAGACCATGCAGAAGAAAGAATCTCAGAGGTAGAGGACAAAGCTCTTGAGATAACTCAGATAGTTAAAGAGGAAGAAAAGAAGAGACAGAAAGCAGAACATTCACTGACAGAATTGGGACTTTATGAGGCATTCAAATATATGAGTGATTGGTATCCCAGAAGGGGAAGAAGAATGCCCAGGGGAATGGAAGCCATACTAGAGAATATTATAAATGAAAATTTACAAATATCACAAAAGATTATGACACACTCCTTTCAGAGGGATATCAGGCCCCAAGTCACGGCAACTCTAACAGAGCTTCTCCAACATACATTATGATGAACCTGTCCAAAGTCAAGACAAAATAAAAGATTCTTCAAGCTGCTATGAGTAAGCGCCAGTTGACCTACAGTGGCAAGTCCATCAGGGTGATTGCAGACTTCTCTAATGAAACTTTTCAAACAAGAAAACAATGGTTATCTACCTTTAATCTACTTAAACAGAACAATTTCCAGCCCAGAATTCTGTATCCTGCTAAGCTAAGCTTTAAAATTGACAGAGAAATCAAATCATTTACTGATATGCAAACATTGAGGAAACTTGCCACAACAAGACCACCTCTACAGGAAATACTTTAACCTGTTCTACACACTGACCATCACAATGGATCAACAGCAAAGTAAGAACTCAGAAATTTAAGGACAGAACCAAACTTTCACATAATACAACAGATAAAACTAAAACTCTCACAAAATAAGATGAATAGAACTCTACCACACTTACCAATTATTTCAATAAATGTTAATGGCTTGAATTCCCCACTCAAAAGGCATAGATTGGGTGATTGGATTAAAAAACACAAGCCATCCATTTTCTGTCTGCAAGAAATATACTCAGTTTCAAAAGACAAATTAAAACTCCAAGTTAAGGGTTGGAAGACAATTTTTCAGGTAAATGGAATTCAGAAGAAAAGAGGGTTGCAATCTTATTTTCAGATACATATGGATTTAAAGCAACTACAGTCAAAAAAGACAAAGATGGTCACGTTATACTGGTCAAGGGAAAAATACAACAAGAAGATGTTTCAATTCTATATATCTAGGCACCCAACCTAAATGCTCCCAGATTCTTTTTTTTCCTTTTTGTAGAGACAGAGTCTCACTTTATCATCTCAGTAGAGTGCTGTGGCATCACACAGCTCACAGCAACGTCCAACTCCTATGGCTAGGTGATTCTCTTGCCTCTGCTCCTAGATTCTTGAAACAGACCTTACTCAGTCTGAGCAATATGATGTCCTATACCACCATAATAACAGGGGACTTTAATACTACTCTAACAGAGCTGGACAGATCCTCTAAACAGAAATTAAGCAAAGATATAAGGGACTTAAATGAGACACTAGAACATCTGTGCCTGATAGACACATAGAGAACACTCCATCCCAACCATAAAGAACATTTTTCTCATTGGCCCATGGAACATTCTCCAAAATTGATCATATCCTGGGGCACAAAACAAATATCAACAGAATCAAAAGAATTGAAATTTTACCTCGTATCTTGTGAGACCACAAGGCACTACAGGTGGAACTCAACTCTAACAAAAACGTTCAACCCCACACAAAGGCATGGAAATTAAACAACCTTCTGATGAATGACAGTTGGGTGCAGGAAAAAATAAAACAGGAGATTATTAACTTCCTTGAGCATAACAACAATGAAGGCACAAGCTACCAAAACCTGTGGGATACTGCAAAAGCAGTTTTGAGAGGAAATTTTATCACTTTATATGCCTACATTGGAAAAACAAAAACAGGACACATGAACAAACTCGCAAGCCATTTTACAGAATTGGGAAAAGGGGAACAATCTAAGCCTAAACCCAGCAGAAGGAAAGAAATATCCAAAATTAAATCAGAGATCAATGAATTTGAAAACAAAAGAATCATTCAGAAAAATAATGTAACAAGGAGTTGGATTTTTTAAAAAATAAATAAAATAGATAAACCTTTGGCTAGACTAACTAGAAATAGAAAAGTAAAATCTCTAGTAACCTCAATCAGAAATGACAAAGGGGAAATAACATCTGATGTCGCAAAAATAAGAGATCATCTCTGAATACTACCAGAAACTCTATGCCCAGAAATTTGACAATGTGGAGGAAATGATCAATATTTGGATCACACCCTCTCCATTGACTTAGCCAGGAAGAAATAGAGCTCCTAAACAGACCAATTTCAAGCACTGAGATCAAAGAAACAATAAAAAATTTTTCAACAAAATAATACCCTGGTCCGATGGCTTCACAGCAGAATTCTATTAAACCTTCAAAGAAGACCTTATTCCTGTACTGCAGAAATTATTCCCAAAAATTGAGGAGGAAGGAATCTTCCCCCAACACATTCTATGAAGCAAACATCACCCTGATACCAAAACCAGGAAAAGACCCAACTAAAAAGGAGAATTTCAGACTAATTTCACTCATGAATATAGATGCAAAAATTCTCAACAAAATCCTAGTCAACAGATTACAGCTTATCATAAAAAAAGGGATACATCATGATCAAGGAGGTTTCATCCCAGGGATGCAAGACTGGTTTAACATACACAAGTATATAAACGTTATTCACCATATCAACAGAAGTAAAACTAAAAACTATATGATCCTCTCAATAGAGGCAGAAAAAGCATTCGACAAAATCCAGCATCCTTTTCTAATTAGAACCCTGAGGAGTATAGGCATAGGTGGCACATTTCTGAAACTGATTGAAGCTATTTATGACAAACCCACAGCTAATATTTTACTAAATGGAGTCAAACTGAAAGCTTTTCCTCTTAAAACTGGAACCAGACAAGGTTGTTTTCTGTCATCATTACTATTCAATATAGTGCTGGAAGTTCTAGCCACTAAAATTAGGCAAGACAGGAAATAAAGGGCATCCAAATCAGAGCAGGGGAGGTCAAACTCTCCCTCTTTGCTGACGGTACAATCTTACACTTAGAGAACCCCAAAGACTCAACCACAAGACTCTTGGAAGTCATCAAAAAATATAGTAATGTCTCAGGATATAAAATCAATGTCCACAAGTCAGTAGCCTTTGTATATGCCAATAACATCCAAGATGAGAGGCTAATTAAGGACACAACTCCCTTACCATAGCCCCAAAGAAAATGAAATACCTAGGAATACACCTAACAAAAGAGGTGAAGGACCTTTATAAAGAAAATTATGAAACCATAAGAAAGGAAATAGCAGAGGATATTAACAAATGAAAGAACATGCTATGCTCATGGCTGGGGAGAATCTACATTGTTAAAATGTCTATACTTCCCAAAGCAATCTACCAATTCAATGCCATCCCTATTAAAATACCAACATCCTACTTTTAAGACTTGGAAAAAAGGACTCTGGGTTTTGTATGCAGTTTTTGGCTGGGGCTGGGTTTGAACCTGCCACCTCTGTTACATGGGGCCAGTGCCCAACTCCGTTGAGCCACAGGCACCGCCCTCTGCATTTTGCATGGAACCAGAAAAAATCCTGTATAGCAAAGGCAGTTCTTAGTAATAAAAACAAAGCTGGGGGCATCAGCATACCAGATTTTAGGCTGTACTACAAAGCCATAGTGGTCAAGACAGCATGGCAGCATGGTACTGGAAGAAAAATAGAGACATAGATATTTGGAATCGAATAGAAAACCAGGAAATGGAACCAACATCTTACAACCACCTAATCTTTGATAAACCAAACAAGAACATACAGTGGGGGAAAGACTCCCTTTTCATCCAGTGCTGGGAGAACTGGATATTCACATGCAAAAGACTGAAACTTGACCCACACCTTTCTCCACTCACAAAAATTAATTCAAGATGGATAAAGGACTTAAATTTAAGGCATGAAACAATAAAAATCCTCAAAGAAAGCATAAGAAAAACACTGGAAGATCTCAGCCTGGGGAAAGACTTCATGAAGAAATTGCCATGGCAATTTCAACAACAAAAATAAACAAATCGGACTCAATGAAACTGAAAAGCTTCTGTACAGCTGAGACAATAACGAAAGCAAATAGACAACCTTCACAATGGGAAAGGATATTTGCATAGTGTGAATCAGACAAAAGCTTGATAACTAGGATCTATAGAGAACTCAAATTAATCCACTTGAAAAAGCCAACAATCCCATATATCAATGGGCAAGAGACATGAATAGAACCTTCTCTAAAGAAGACAGATGATTGGCTGACAAACATGAAAAAATGTTCATCATCCCTATCTATTAGAGAAGTGCAAATCAAAACTACCCTGAGATACCATTTAACCCCAACAAAATCTCAAAACTGAAGATGCTGGCATGGATGTGGAGAGAAGGGAACACTTTTACACTGCTGGTGGGACTGCAAACTAATACAACCTTTTTGAAGGAAGTATGGAGAAACCTCAAAGAAGAGCCAGGCACAGCGAGAGTGGCAAGAGAAGACTCCAGGCATCTCTGGCCGGTGGGTTTTGCCCAGAGGCTTCCCTTTGGTGACACAGGAAGCTGGCAAGAGACTTCTGGACCCCATGAGGAGGACAGAAGCGGTGGAAAATCTGGCAAGTGGTAGGTGCGTTTGTTTGATAGGAGGCTCCCTGCAGCTCTACCCATAGCAACAGCGAGACTGCAAGCAGGAAAAGCCTTACCCATGGGCTGTTTTAGTTTTCTTGGACTTGGGCACTCAATTGAAGTGCCTTGGGAGATCTTGGGCCAGTGTGTGCAGATGACTTTGAGCATTGTCTGTGGCCCTGGTTTGAGTCACTGAGCCGGAAAGGAGCTAATATCATGCAGCTGTGGGCTGCCTGCAGCGCTGCTGTGGAAGAGCTGCCCCTGTGTTGCAGCACAGAGATCAGCCTGGAGACCTTGGGTGAGCAATCTAGTGACTGAGCTGCCCAAAGTGGGGCACTGAGACACTGGGGAAGTGTGGAGTTCCAAGTGAGGCAGATTAACAGCCTTGGCCCTCAGGGGCATAGTGGGAGTCTGGACTTGGTGCACTGGACAAGCAGGCAGCCACACTGGGAGAGATTCCAGGGATAAGTGCTTTCCTTGGAAAGCTTCTGCTTGGCCAAGGTTCATAGTTTGGAGTGTCTTTCAAGTGGGCTGAGGGCATTTTGGGGCTCCCAAGCCTGCGGGGTCTGAGAGATCAGCAGAGACTTCCAGTCTCCATCTCATACAGCTGTATTAACATTGTGATTAATGTCTTATACATCAGAAGATCCACCTGCTGCCTGGACAATACTCAGCAAGATATATATACTATTTGGTTCTTCAGTTTTGGGGGGATTTTGGGGGGTGGGGGAGTTGGGGTTTGCTTTTTTTGGTTGTTTGTTTTTTTCCTTAATTTCAACATTTTTCCCTGGTATTTTTCTTTCTTTCTTTTTTTTCTTTTTTTTGGTTGTTGTTGTTTTGTTTGTTTCACTATCCTAGTTTAAATACAATTTTTCATTTTTGCCTTCTTTAACAATTAGAATTTCATTTTTGCCAGTGTTTCTGATCCTATTATTTGTTTTTTTTCCTCCAGTGTTACCCCATAAGGCTTCTTGCGTGTTTGTTTTGGTTTGATTTATAGTATTTTTGGCTTTCCTCTCTACCTGGTGCAGGTGGGTACTGTGTTTGATCTGGCTGGCAAAGAGCTGTTGACCTCAAGGGAATCACCCAACCCAGCACCTCCAGAGGTTGGGGGTCTTTAAGGTTGGGTCATGGTACCCTACTATACACCTATATTACTCCTGTTCTTTCTTCAGTGCCTTTCCTTTTTTCCTTTTTTTTTTTTTTGTCAATATTTCCTTTTACTCACCCCCTCTTCTTTCTCTCTTTTCTGAATATTTTTTCCCTTCTTGCTCTTCAATTTTCTCATCCTTCTGGTCCTCTACCAAAAGAACTCATTAAAACTTTAAAGAGCAAGAAGAAGTGAAAGAATAATTAGGGTAAGGAAACAGAGACAAAAAAGCACTCATGAAGAAGAATCAGAAAAAATCCTGGTAACATGAAATACCAGTTCAGAGTAACCCCTTCTGGTGATTGTGAGGTAGCTACAGCAGAGGACTCCCCCTATAATGAAATGTTAGGAATGACAGAAGGGGAATTTAAAATACAGATGATGAAAACAATGAAGGAAATTGCTGAGAAAGAAGAAAATAACCATAGGAAATCCAAAAACAGAATCAAATAAGAGATGAAAGATATGAAGAATATAAAAAGGATATAGCAGAGCTGAAGGAACTGAAGCAGTCAGTTAGGGAACTTAAAGATGCAATAGAAAGTATCAACAATAGATTAGATCATGCAGAAGAAAGAATCTCAGAGGTAGAGGATAAAGCTCTTGAGATAACTCAGATAGTTAAAGAGGCAGAAAGGAAG
Organism: Nycticebus coucang; assembly: GCF_027406575.1. Lineage (NCBI taxonomy): Eukaryota > Metazoa > Chordata > Mammalia > Primates > Lorisidae > Nycticebus > Nycticebus coucang. Next base: position 108,913,079 of record NC_069781.1, read on the forward strand.
AGAGAGAAAGCAAAACTTTCACTGACAGAATTATGGGACTCTATGAAATGTTCAAATATACAAGTTATAGGTATCCCAGAAGGGGAAGAAGAATGCCCCAGAGGAATGGAAGCCATTCTAAATATTATAAATGAAAATTTCCCTAATATCACCAAAGATTCTGACATACTTGTTTCAGAGGGATATCGGTCCCCTGGTCGCCTCAGTTCAAATAGAGCTTCTCCAAGGCACATTGTGATGAATCTAACTAAAGTCAAGACAAAAGTAAAGATTTTGCAAGCTGCCAGGACTAAGTGCCAACTGACCTACAGGGCAAACTCATCAGGGTCACCACAGACTTCTCCAATGAAACTTTTCAGGCCAGAAGACAACAGTCATCTGTCTTTAATCTACTTAAACAGAACAATTTCCAACCCAGAATTTTATATCCCACTAAGGTAAGGTTTAAAATTGACAGAGAAATCAAATCTTTTATTGATATGCAAACATTGAAGAAATTTGTCACAACAAGACCAGCCTTACAGGAAATATTTCAACCTGTTCTACACACTGACCATCACAATGGACCTTCAGCAAAGTAAAAACCCAGAAATTAAAGGACAGAACCTAGTTTCCACAATGATGCAAAAGACAACACTAAGCAATGGACTTTCAAAAAACAAGATGAATAGAATGCTCCCACACTTATCAATTATCTCAATAAACGTCAATGGCTTGATTTCCCCACTGAAGAGGCACAGATTGGTTGACTGGATTAAAAAACACAAGCCATCTATTTGCTGTCTGCAGGAAACACACCTCATGTCAAAAGACAAATTAAAACTCAGAGTTAAAGGTTGGAAGTCAATTTTTCAGGCAAACGGAATTCAGCAGAAAAGAGGGGTTGTGATCTTATTTTCAGATACATGTGCATTTAAAGCAACTAAAGTCAAAAAAGACAATGATGGTCACTTCATATTGGTCAAGGGAAAAATACAACAAGAAGACATTTCAATTCTAAATATTTATGCACCCAATTTAAATGCTTCCAGATTCTTGAAACAGACTTTGCTTAGTTTGAGCAATATGATATCCTGTAACACCATAGTAACAGGGGACTTTAACACCACTCTCTCAGAGCTGGACAGATCCTCTAAACAGAAATTAAACAAAGATGTTAAAGATTTTTTTTAATTTTTTTATTAAATCATAGCTGTGTACATTGATATATTCATAGGGCATCATTCACTAGCTTCATAGACCGTTTATCAAGTTTCACATATACCCTTGTAAGATGCACCGCTGGTGTAATCCCACCAATCCCCTTCCCTCTACCCACCTCCGCCCTCCCTCCCCTCCCTTTCCCCTTCCCCCTATTCTTAGGTTGTAACTGGGTTATAGCTTTCATGTGAAAACCCTAAATTAGTTTCATAGTAGGGCTGAGTACATTGGGTACTTTTCCTTCCATTCTTGAGATACTTTACTAAGAAGAATATGTTCCAGCTCCATCCATGTAAACATGAAAGAGGTAAAGTCTCCATCTTTCTTTAAGGCTGCATAATATTCCATGGTGTACATATACCACAATTTATTAATCCATTCGTGGATCAATGGGCACTTGGGCTTCTTCCATGACTTAGCAATTATGAATTGGGCTGCAGTAAACATTCTGGTACAAATATCTTTGTTATGATGTGATTTTTGGTCTTCTGGGTATATGCCCAGTAGAGGGATTACAGGATTGAATGGCAGATCTATCTAAGTGTTCTCCATATCTCTTTCCAAAAGGAATGTATTAATTTGCATTCCCACCAGCAGTGCAAAAGTGTTCCCTTTTCTCCACATCCATGCCAACATCTCTGGTCTTGGGATTTTGTGATATAGGCTAGTCTCACTGGAGTTAGATGGTATCTCAAAGTAGTTTTGATTTGCATTTCTCTGATGATTAAAGATGATGAGCATTTTTTCATATGTCTGAAGGCTGCATGCCTGTCTCCTTCAGAGAAGTTTCTCTTCAAATCCCTTGCCCAGCCTGTGATAGGATCCCTTGTTCTATTCTTGCTAATGTGTTTGAGTTCTCTGTGGATTCTGGTTATTAAACCTTTGTCGGAGACATAACCTGCAAATATCTTCTCCCATTCTGAGGGCTGTTTGCTTGCTTTACTTACTGTGTTCTTGGCTGTGCAGAAGCTTTTTAGTTTGATCAAGTCCCAGTAGTGTATTTTTGAAGCTCCTTCAATTGCCCAGGGGATCCTCCTCATAAAATACTCGCCCAGACTGATTTCTTCGAGGGTTTTCCCTGCACTCTCCTCTAGTATCTTTATAGTTTCATGTCTTAAGTTTAAATCTTTGATCCAGTGAGAGTCTATCTTAGTTAATCGTGAAAGGCGTGGGTCCAGTTTCACTCTTCCACAGGTTGCCAGCCAGTTCACCCAGCACCATTTGTTAAATAGGGAATCTTTTCCCCACTGAATGTTTTTAATTGGCTTGTCAAAGATTAAATAATGGTAAGTAGCTGGGTTCATCTCTTGGTTCTCTATGCTGTTCCAGACATCTACTTCTCTGTTTTTGTGCCAATACCATGCTGTTTTGATCACTATTGATTTGTAGTATAGTCTGAGGTCTGGTAGCGTAATTTCTCCTGCTTTGTTTTTATTTCTGAGTAATGTCTTGGCTATTCGAGGTTTTTTCTGATTCCATGTAAAACGAAGTATTGTTTTTTCCAGATCTTTAAAGTATGACAGTGGAGCTTTAATAGGGATTGCATTGAAATTATATATTGCTTTGGGTAGTATGGACATTTTAACAATGTTGATTCTTCCCAGCCATGAGCATGGTATGTTTTTCCATTTGTTAATATTTTCAGCTATTTCTTTTCTTAGAGTTTCATAGTTCTCTTTATAGAGGTCTTTCACGTCCTTCGTTAGATAAATTTTGATGTTAAAGATTTAAATGAGACCCTAAAACAACTGTGCTTGATAGATGTACATAAAACACTCCATCCCAAAGATAAAGAGTATACATTCTTCTCATTGTCCCATGGAACACTGTCCAAAATTGATCATATCCTAGGACACAAAACAAACTTCAACAGAATCAAAAGAATTGAAATTCTACCTTATATCTTCTCAGACCACAAGGCACTAAAAGTGGAACTCAACTCCAACAAAAACGCTCAACCTCACACAAAGCCATGGAAGTTAAACAATCTTATGCTGAATGACAGTTGGGTGTGGGAAGAAACAAAAAAGGAAATAATTAACTTACTTGAGTATAACAACAATGAAGACACAAGTTATCAAAACCTATGGGATACAGCAAAAGCAGTCCTGAGAGAAAATTTATCTCTTTAGAAGCTTACATTCAAAAAACATAAAGAGAGCACATCAAACTCACAAGCCATCTGATGGAATTGGAAAAAGAAGAACAATCTAAGCATAAACCCAGCAGAAGAAAAGAAATATCCAAAATTAAATCAGGTGCACAGCCTACAGACACATGAAAAAATGCTCATTATCCTTAATCATCAGAAAAATACAAATCAAAACTACTTTGAAATATCTTCTAACTCCAGTAAGATTAGCCCACATAACAAAATCCCCAAACCAGAGATGTTGGCGTGGATGTGGAGAAAAGGCCACACTTCTACACTGCTGGTGGGAATGCACACTAATACGTTCCTTTTGGAAGCATGTTTGGAGAACACTTAGAGATCTAAAAATAGACCTGCCATTTGATCCTATAATTCCTTTACTAGGTACATAACCAGAAGACCAAAAATCACAATATAACAAAGACAACTGTACCAGAATGTTTATTGCAGCCCAATTCATAATTGTTAAGTCATGGAAGAAGCCCAAGTACCCATCAACCCATGAATGGATTAATAAATTGTGGTGCGTGTATACCATGGAATATTATGTAGACTTAAAGAAAGATGGAGACTTTACCTCTTTCATATTTACATGGATGGAGCTGGAACATATTCTGCTTATCAAAGTATCTCAAGAATGGAAGAAAAGGTATCCAATGTACTCAGCCCTACTATGAAGCTAACTTGTGGCTTGCATATGAAGGCTATAACCCAACTATAGCACAAGAATATGGGGAAAGGGCCAAGGGAGGGGAGCGAAGTGGGGAGGATGAAGTGGAGGGAGGGTAATTGGTGGGGCCACACCTATGGTGCATCTTAGAATAGGTGCAGGCGAAACTTACTAAATGCAAAATACAAATGTCTTCATACAATAACTAAGAAAAAGCCATGAAGACTATATTAAATAGTTTGATGAAAATATTTCAGATTGGATATGAAACCAGTGCATTGTACCCCTTGATTGCACTAAGTACACAGCTATGATTTAATAAAATAATTAAATAAGCTATATGTAAAACAAAGGTAATAAATACTTACAACTCAAAAAACAAACAAACAAAAAAATTAAATCAGAGATCAAGAAAATTAAAAACAAAAGAATCATTCAGAAAAGTAATGAAACAAGGAGTTGGGTTTTTGAAAAAATAAATAAAATAGATAAACCTTTGGCCAGACTAACTAGAAATAGAAAAGTAAAATCTCTAGTAACCTCAATCAGAAATGACAAAGGGGAAATAACAACTGATGCCACAGAGATATAAGAGATTATGTCTGAATACTACCAGAAACTTTATGCCCAGAAATTCGACAACATGAAGGAAATGGATCAATATTTAGAATCACAGCCTCTTCCTAGACTTACCCCAGATGAAATTGATCCCCTGAACAGATCAATTTCAATCACTGAGATCAAAGAAACAAAAAATCTTCCAATGAAAAAATGCCCTGGTCTGGATGGCTTCACACCAGAATTTTATCAAACCTTCAAAGAAGAGCTTATTCTTATATTGCAGAAATTATTCCAAAAAATTGAGAAGGAAGGAATCTTTCCCAACATGTTCTATGGAGCAAACATCACCCTGATACCAAAACCAGGAAAAGATCCAACTAAAAAGGAGAATTTCAGACCAATTTCACTAATGACTATAGATGCAAAAATTCTCAACAAAATCTTATCCAACAGATTACAGCTTATCAAAAAAGTCACACATCATGATCAAGTAGGTTTCATCCCAGGGATGCAAGGCTGGTTTAATATACTCAAGTCTATAAATGTTATTCACCGTATCGACAGAAGAAAAACTAAAAACTATATGATCCTCTCAATAGATGCAGAAAAAGCATTCGACAAAATCCAGCATCCTTTTCTAATTAGAACACTGAGGAGTATAGGCATAGGTGGCACATTTCTGAAACTGGTTGAAGCTATTTATGACAAACCCACAGCTAATATTTTACTAAATGGAGTCAAACTGAAAGCTTTTCCTCTTAGAACTGGAACCAGACAAGATTGTCCTCTGTCACCATTACTATTCAACATAGTGCTGGAAGTTCTAGCCAATACAATTAGACAAGATAAAAAATAAAGGGCATCCAAATCAGAGCAGAGGAGGTCAAACTCTCCCTCTTTGCTGATGATATGATCTTATACTTAGAGAACCCCAAAGACTCAACCACAAGACTCTTAGAAGTCATTAAAAAATACAGTAATGTTTCAGGATATAAAATCAATGTCCACAAGTCAGTTGCTTTTGTATATGCCAACAATAGCCAAGATGAGATGTTAATTAAAGACACAATTCCATTTAGCATAGCCCCAAAGAAAATGAAATACTTAGGGATATACCTAACAAAAGAGGTGAAGGACCTCTATAAAGAAAATTATGTAACCTTAAGAAAGGAAATAGCAGAGGATCTTAACAAATGGAAGAATATACCATGCTCATGGCTGGGAAGAATCAACATTGTTACAATGTCTATACTTCCCAGAGCAATTTACCTATTCAACGCCATCCCTATTAAAATACCAACATCCTTTTCAAGACGTGCAAACAATGATTCTGCATTTTGTATGGAACCAGGAAGAAACCCATATTGCTAAGGCAGTTCTTAGTAATAAAAACAAAGCCAGGGATATCACCATACCAGATGTTAGGCTATATTACAAGGCAATAGTGATCAAGACAGCATGGTACTGGCACAAAAATAGAAACATAGACATTTGGAATCAAATAGAAAACCAGGAAATAAAATCAACAACTTATAGCCACCTAATCTTTGATAAACCAAACAAGAACGTCCACTGGGGGAAAGATTCCCTATTCAATAAATGGTGCTGGGAGAATTGGATATCCACATGTAAAAGACTGAAACTGGACCTGTACGTTTCTCCACTCACAAAAATTAATTCAAGATGGATAAAGGACTTAAATTTAAGGCATGAAACATAAAAATCCTCAAAGAAAGAATAGAAAAAACACTGGAAGATATTGTTGTGGGGAAAGATTTTATGAGGAAGACTGCCATGGCAATAGCAACAACAGCAACAATAAACAAATGGGATTTAACTAAATGGAAAGTTTTGTACAGCCAAGGAAACAACAACCAAAGCAAATAGACAACCTACCCAATGGGAAAGGATATTTGCATATTTTGAATCAGACAAACACTTAATAATCAGGATCTATACAAAACTTCAATTACTTCACAAGAAAAAAAACAACAATCCCATACATCAATGGGGAAGAGAGATGAATAGAATCTTCTCCAAAGATGACCGATGAATGGCCAGAAATTATATGAAAAAATGTCATCATCCCTAATTATTAGAGAAATGCAAATTAAAACCACCCTGAGATATCACCTAACCCCAGCGAGAATGGCCTATATCACAAAATCTTAAAACTGCAGATGCTGGAGTGGTTGTGGAGAGAAAGGAACACTTTTACACAGTTGGTGGGACTCAAACTAATACAAACTTTCTGGAAGGAAGTATGGGGAAACCTCAAAGAACTCAACCTAGACCTCCCATTTGATCCTGCAATCCCATTACTGGGCATCTATCCAGAAGGAAAAAAAAACCTTTTATTATAAAGACACCTGTTTATGGCAGCCCAATTTACAATTGCCAAAATGTGGAAACAACCTAAATGTCCTTCAACCCAGGATTGAATTGGTAAGCTGTGGTATATGTATACGATGGAATGTTATTCGGTCATAAAAAAGTGCAGATTTTTTCAGCATTTGTACTAACCTGGATGGAGGTGGAACACATTATTCTTAGTGAAACATCACAGGAGTGGAGAAGTATGAACCCTATGTACTCAATTTTGATTTGAAGACAATTAATGACAGTTAATGACAATGTGGGGCATGGAGGAAGGGGAGAGCAGACAGAGAAGGAGTGAAGGGCTGAGGAGAGGAAAAGAAGAAAACAAAAAGAACAAGAAAAGAAAAGAAAATGGTGACTAATTTTCACATAAATTGGTTTTAATTTTGACCAAAGTATATTACTTGAACATTAATTTTTGGCTCAACATGTTAATATGTTGTTTAGGATATTGTATCCTCATTTATAAATGACATATGTTTGTAATTTCTCCTTTATAATAATATATTTTCTCCAACTTTAACATCAGGTGTACCCAGATCAAGTAGAATGATTTTGATGTATTTTTTCTTTTTCTACTGTCTGTAAGATATAGCATGATCTGTTTTTTGAAATTATCTTTTACTTTTATTTATAAATATTAGTTGTCTATTTTTTGATACTTAAAAATAATAATAAGAAGTTAACTGATGACTCCATACTGAATCTCAGAGTCAAAGCATTCTATAGTAGACATACTCTTATTTGACAATGTGAATGTTACTTTCTTTGGATTATTATTATTGCTTAATACTTTGATGCAGCAATTGTCTGATTCCTTTCTGAATGTTTCTATGTTCGTTCATTCTTTACAAGGTTTTTGTTTCTAATCCTTATCTTAAACATTGTTATTGTTATTAAATTTTAAGTCTTTTTAATTTTGTGAAGGCAAAAAAATGGAAACCTAATTAACACATGTATATGTAAAAATTAAAAAAAAAAAAAAACTCAAAGAACTCAAGCTAGACCTCCCATTTGATCCTGCAATCCCATTACTAGGCATCTGCCAGAAGGAAAAAAATCCTTTTATCTTAAGGACACTTGCACTAGACTGTTTATTGCAGCTCAATTTACAATCACTAAAATGTGAAACAGCCTAAATGCCTCCCAACCCAGGAATGGATTAAAAAGCTGTGCTATATGGACACCATGGAATACTCTTCAGCCATTAAAGAAAATGGAGACTTTTTACCCTTTGTATTAACCTGGATGGAAGTGGAGCACATTATTCTTAGTAAAGCATCACAAGAATGGAGAAGCATGAATCCTATGTACTTAATTTTGATATGGGGACAATTAATGACATGGTGTGGGTGGGGGAAGGGGAGAACAGAGAGAGAAAGAAGGAGGGAGGGGTGGGGGAAAGGAAGTATAGAGAGAGGGAAGGAGGGAGGGGGGTCTTGGTGTATGACACACCTTTTGGGGGCAAGACACAATTGTAAGAGGGACTTTACCTAACAAATGCAATCAGTGTAACCTGGTTTCTTGTACCCTCAATGAATCCTCAACAATTAAAAAAAAGAAAAGAAAAGAAATGGAAAAATGCATCAGAATACTCACACCTTCAGCAACATACTGGGAAAATGCTATCTTGCTTTTCAAGCACTTATTGCTTAATCTCTGACCTAATCCAAATCAAGATCCATTGGGGTGACAAATGAGTGATACCCAGCTAGAGATCAACAAAACTGAAGACCTCCATGCTGCAACCAAACATTCACATCCTTTCCAACAAAAAGTAACCATGATGAAGTCATTAAAAGGTTAGTTAGCTTTGAAATTAACAAATAGTTTTCATTTTTTGAAAAGCATCAAGTACATAGTAGTTAGATTTTTACACAACAATTGTACATTTTAAAGTATATCTAATTGAAGTTTCTTGAATGTAGCCTGATTTGATTACAGTTCAATTAACGTGGACTTCCAATAAGAAAAGCTGCTGGGTTTGGCCAGGCCCTAGGGCAGCCTGCTCTTCCTTGCATCCCCCAGTGGGGGCACGTTCCTCCCCATTATTGGCTGAGAAAAGCCCTTCTCAGGACCAGCTCCTGCTCTCCACTTTCAGGCCTGGTTCCAGACACACCTGCTCATTCTCCTGGGCCTTCATCAGATACCCTGGTACCTCCCTGGGCTTTCTCCTGTCACCCCATGATGGTCTGGGCTTGTAGACAGTTTGACCCTCACTATTTTTATTCTGGTATTTGTGAAGATAGCTCATCACCTAACCTTTTTGTAAATGATGTTCATAGGTTTTTGGTTTTGCTTTCTAGCTTCTGTTTTTTTACAATGAGATTTCATAAGGCAAAAACTAGGCCATTGCCATTTCTGGGTCTCCCTTATAAAGATCTCCAGGAAAAGAGTCTCTCACTTCTCTTGAATATTAATCCCTTAAGCAAGGAATCTGTGTGAATGAATTAATGTAGTTTATTAGGGATCCAGCTCATTTTCCTTTAGTCACCATCTGGAAGAACCAGTGTTAGGGTAGAAGGCATGAATGTTAGATGTTAGAGCTGAAGGAGCCCCCAAACCAGGCCAAGCAGAGTTAATAGCAGAGATTTGTCAAGAGCATCTGCAAGCAGATGGGCTGCCACCAAGAATGGTGATAGCACAGAGTTAGGGTCAAGGGCCTTTTTTAAAGCACCTGGCACATGTATAGCGTGGGTGTATAAGTCTTAGCTCAGTAACTTGGGTTGTGGTGAAAGAGATCAACAGATCATCAGCTGGAGGCCTTGTAAAAGGTCAGATGTTATCTACTGGAAATCTTCTATAACCTGAATGGAAAGTTTTAACAGAACCAGAAAGGCAAGAAGAGTTCTATTCTTCACTTAATGAATATCCAGACCCACCAGAGCCAGAGAAAAACTAACAACGATAGAACAACTTCTTATGGTTCTTAAGGTTGATATACCTGTAGCTTAGTTCACTGACTCCCCACTGCTCCCTCCTCCATGGCAAACAGCCCTTCAAGACTGATCTTTCGAAACATGCTGCTCTTCAGCTACACTCCTGACAGAACCTGAACAGAATAAAAAATCCTGCCATTCCTCCAAAGAAGACAGGAGTTTCCATTTCTTTAAGAGTTTTTTTTTTTTTAAGAGGAAAATCAGTTATTTTTCTTCCCTCTTATTACCATTCAATTTGCGTCACCACAAATAACCTGGCAGATCAACCCTCTCACATTAACATCTCTGGTTTTGCCTGACACATCTTTGTAAGACAGGCACAAGGAAAAAGTTAATGTATGTTTAGGTGGTTGGGAGTTAATTATTTTCTCTATTTCCCTCCCTGATCTGATTTTTGAAAGAGTTCTGCCTTTGTATATGAAAGTCCCATTTTTGTACCCAAAGACTGATTTTTCTTAAAGACAGTTTGATAATGATAGTCTTTAATGCCATTTTGTAACCCTAATTAATAAAAATAGTGACAAAGAGAGAGAAGGAATGTACTTGGGCCTAAGCTCAATTTATAGACACATTGGTTAAAGACATGTAGGGGCAATTTAAATAACCTTAAAATTATTTTTTTTCAAGAGTCATCTTTCAGTTAATAGACATCCTACTTACAGACTGAAGGCAGATGATCACTGTCCACTACTCAGTAAACAGAAGGTGAGAAATGGAAAGAAGACAGTAAGCTAGTCTGGTTCTATACCTCGGTGTTTCTTCCTTCCTCATGCAAATACTAAACATCTTGAAATCCTTTAACAAGGTACTGATTCTGGTCTTGATTTGCATGTAAGAAAACGAAGTCAAAGAACCTATGGGCAGAATATAGATATATTGCCCATGGACTGTGTGTGCCCAAAAGGGGAGAAGCTGCTGGTGGTGGTATTTGGTGGGGGCCAAAGGCGGGAGTATCCCAGTGGGAATTTGTCTCAGTCCTAAAGGAAGATTTAAGTAATATATTCATAAATGATAAGCCAGATTGTTTAATAAAAAATTCTTTAAGTGCATTAATCAGCATTTACTACATAGCCCTTCCAAGAAATGCACTTTTATAAATGCAAACGATCTCATGCCTGAACCATGGAAAGATGCTCAGTGGAAATGTAGGGAAGGAACAGGGACAGTCAGGACCATACTTGGCACTTGAGGAGTCTCAAAGCCCACAGATGACACAGGTACTGTACAATACAGGTCGCTGGAGTTCTAACTCGCGATGATGACAAAGGCCTTTGGAATTTTTTTTTTCTTTTTTGAGACAGAGCCTCAAGCTGTTGCCCTGGGTAGTGCCGTGGCATCACAGCTCCCAGCAACCTCCAACTCCTGGGCTCAAGCGATTCTCCTGCCTCCACCTCCTAAGTAGCTGGGACTACAGGCACCTGCCACAACGCCCAGCTACTTTTTGGTTGCAGCCGTTATTGTTGTTTGGCGGTCCAGGCTGGATTTGAACGCGCCAGCTCAGGTGTATGTGGCTGGTGCCTTAGCCACTTGAGCCACAGGCACTGAGCCTGGAATTTTTTTTATTAGAGTTCAGGGTAGATGGCAGAAACTTCATGCAAATTCATGCAAAATCCCTAAGTGATGGGAAGAGATTAAGTATGCTCTTGGGAAAAGACAAGGCTTGCTCTGGATCACATGTGGTGATGATTGATAACCACTTGAAAATTGGTCCAGATTTTACACCTTTTCCTTATGTTACCTGCATGCTAGCCTGTGAGTACAGGGGTGAGTTGGTGGTATCTCTTCATCTTATTTCCTGGCTGCTCTGGCCACTAACTCAGTCATATTTCACTTCCCTCTGAAGCCTGCTTCTCAGAACCACTAGTTCAGAACTAAATACCCAGTCATTTTTAGATAGCTTTGTACAGGAAAAGGAGACATCAATGGGAAATTGAAAATCACTAATTAAGAGGCCTTCACTGGGAAGTCTGATTTGAATCAGTTCACATGCTTATAGGGAAGTGAAATATTAAGGAAATATTAAGGTTCACTGCAAGCTTTCCTGTGTCTAAGTCCAGTGTCTGTTAGCTCATGGCCAAAACACAAACTTGTCATTTAAGAAAGTTATTACATATTGCTTTCTCCGCTTCCAGAGAAGATACAAATATCCCCTATGATGTCCAGGGATTTTGTAGGAGAGGGATGGGCAGGGGTTCCCTGGATACACTGCCTGTTGCCCGAGATCCTAGAGTCCTGTTTAACACCCTTTGGCATGTTTCATGAAGCATTGTTGAAGAATATTCAACCTGGTGCCACCTCAAGGAACCATTGTTGTTCCTTCTCCATAGGTAGTTGTCCAGATTGGACTCTGACTAAGATTGTCCCTTTCGAATTGCCTAATATTGTCCCCCTCATCCAACAGTCATTGGATCCAGACTGCACCCCAGAAAAGGGACAAGAGTTGGCAGAGGGAAGTTCCTGGGATGGGGCACTTCCCTGAGGCATTAAGAGGTGGTGTTCCAGCCTGGTGGGGCGGGGGGGCGGGCGGTGTCAGCCTCAGTTCTGAGGAAAGCAAGGAGTACCTACAGAGACCGACCCTCCTCACACCCCAGCCCTCCCCAGAGGAAGCTGCTGTTGCTTTTAATCTTGATATATTATGTTCATCTTTACCATGTTGAATCTTTTATTTGCTTATTATCCTAAACAGGAACATGAATTAGTTGCCTAATGGAAGTTAACACCTCATGGGAAGACTGTTTCTTTTATAAGCTATTTCACTTGAGATGAATATGTCAACACAAGCAGACAGTATTCACTACTATAAAACAACATGAACCACTCTGACTTGGTGGTGCACTATGCAGAATCTACATTATGTGCTTTCCCATAGCCAGTGCTTGTTTGCTTGGCATCATTCCTGGAATGACTGGAGTGTGCCATGCAGAAGGGGCATGCTTCTCTTGCCTTAACTCCCATCCTATCTGTATGCTCCTTTGGACTTGAGAAGTGTGCAATGGACACTGGAACTTGAAATTCCACTTGTATGAAAGTGATGTCCACCCTTGAATACTGCATCCATCAACTTACATGTAGGTGTCTTAATCTTAATGTATGTACTTTGAGGGTAGGATCATGAACTCCCATTTCAAGCCACTATTGCATTTATGGAGGAATATTGTTGAGTATACATGTAATTTGCTGGGGCTGTCACAACAAAGTGCCACAGATTGGGCATCTGAAACAACAGACATTTATTCTCTTACAGTTCTGGAGGCTGGAAATCTGAGCTTGAGGTGTTGAAGGTTGCTTTCTCCTGAGGCCTCTCCTTGGTGTGTTGACAGCTGTCTTATCCCTGTGTCCACACATGGTCTTCCCTCTCTGTGTGTCTGTGTCCTTGCAAGGACACAAATCATATTGGATTGGAGGCCACCTGTATGACCTCATTTTAACTTGATTACCTTTTTAGATGCTCTATTTCCAAACATAGTCACATTCTGAGATTCTGGGGGTTAATGCTTCTACATATGAACTTTGCGGGGAACACAATTGTCTATCACAGTTTCTGTTCTGTTAGGACCCACACTATCCCAAGAATTGCTTTTAGACCTGTGTCCAGAATCGTTTTTTTCTTAAAATGTTGTTACTGGTTCCCTCATGGATAGTTTTTAATTCTGTAACTTTCTTCAGATAGCGCTTATGCCACAGCGATCATGCCTAGAGCCACGTTTCCAGCCTATCTTTAATAACACTGTACCTCTCAAACCTGAACATGCATTTGTTCAAGTGTCACCCAGAGGGCTTGTTGAAACACAGATCTTTGGGTTCTGCCCATCACAGTTCAGGCTTAGCAGGTTTGGGATAAGGCCTAAGAATTTGCATTTCTGACAAGCTCCTGGGGGATGAAGATGCTGCTGGCCCAGGGACCAGACTTCTAAAATTACTGACACAGCTCAACCTTTCCTCTCCAGAGGCTTTCCACTGGAGTGGGGGTAGGGGGCGCCATGGCAGTGCCTCTGGACTGGTCTATCACTGGCTCCTACTTTGTCAAGTTGTCCAGTATCCACTCACTCTTTTTGTTGTTGTTGTTGTTTTATTTGGGGTTTTTTGTGTGCGTTTTTTTTTTTTTTCTTTTAACTCACTCTTGAACATGTAGGTGGGCATCTGTGGATCAGGGATCCTCTCCACCTCCCACTGACATCCTTGTCTTTGTGAGAAGACTCTCACCTTAAATCATTAATGACCCAAACTTGTCTGTGGCATTCAGATTTCAAAAGCAATAAAACTTTAAGTGAAATAAACTGGTAATGAATAAAGCATTCATAAACTATAAATCTTTATTTAATAAGGAACCCTTTGTATAGAAGTGATAGGCAAAATACCAACATTATTTTTCACAGAATTAGGAAAAAGACCAAACATTCTTATGGAACAACAACAACAAAAAAAAAAGTCTCAATAGCCAAAGTAATCCTAAGGAAAAAGAACAAAACTGGTGGCATCACATGATCTAACTTCAAATAATACTACAAACCTATAGTAACTAAAACAGCATAGTACTAAGTGGATAAGTGGAATAGAATACAGAACAAAGAAGTAAAGCCATCTACCTAAAACCAACAGATATTGAGCAAAAAACAAACACTAGGTTAAGAGCACCCTGTTTAATAAATGGTGCTGGGAAAATTTGATAGTCATGTTCAGAAGAATGGAACTGGATCCCTATCTCTGACCATATACAAAAATCACGTCAATATGGATTAAAGACTGACGTGTAAGACCTGAAACCAAAAGAGATTCTAGAAGAAAACTTGAGGAAAATTCTTCTGGACATTGGTCTAGGCAAAAAATTTTTTCTAAGACCCTAAAAGCAAATGCAACAAAAATAAACAAATGGTACTTAATTAACCTAAAAATCCTCTGCACAGCAAAAGAAATAATGAACAGATTAAATAGACAACATACAGAATGGGAGCAAATAGCTGCAAACTAAGCATCTAGAAATGGACTAATATCCAGAATCTATAAGGAACTTAAGCAATTCAGCAAGAGAAAAAAAAAAAAACATTAAGAAGTGGACAAACAATACAAAATGACATTTCTAAAGGAGATATACAAATGGGCAACACACAAATGAAAAATTTCTCAACATTACTAATCATTAGAGAATGGTAAATTAAAACCACAGTGAGATACCATCTTACTCCAATAAGAATGGCTATTTTTAAAAGTCAAATGACAAAAGAAAAGAAATCATTATATCAGAAAGATACCTGCACTTATGTTTATTGCAGCACAATGTACAATTGCAAAGATAAGTTGTCAAGTGCTCATCAACTGAAGACTGGATAAATAAAATGTGTACACACACACGTACACACATATACATAACCATGGAACATCACTAAGCTATAATAAAGAATTAAATAATGAAAAAAAAAGAAGTGATAGGCACATGCAAAATAAAGCTTAGGAATACGAAAGGGTCTTATTTTTGCTTTCTTGTTCTCACATTTTGTCTGTCAGAGTCAGTAGAGATTCATTTACTTGTGAAATTAATTTCCTTGCCATCTGTCATCTTCCATCTTCATTCCTTATTTTTTGCACAGTGCAATGTGAGTTATTTCCATTTAAAACTAAAATATGCTTGCAATTGACAGCAAGATAAGCATAAGGATTTATATGACTCAGCTAGGTAATCAAAGAGAATGGCTGCTATTTTGGGAGAAGTGAAACTAATTAAATATGTAACTAATTATTTATATTAGAGAAAACTAATATAATTAAACTGGAATTCTAATATAATTAAATTGGAATTTTGAGTGGTATAAATCAGGATGATGATGAAAAGTGAGAATCACGAATACGTATAATATATTAGCTCTACTGGTGACCATATGATTGTAGTCTTCAAAAAGTATGTGATGGGCTTGGTTATGTGTACCCCCCCTGAGTTTTTTTTTCTTTGAGACAGGGTTTCATTTTGTCACCCTCGGTAGAGTGCCATGGCATCATAGCTCATAGCAACCTCAAACTCTTGGGCTCAAAGCAATTTTCTTGCCTCAGCCTCCCTGATACCTGGTACCACAGGTGCCTGCCACAGCACCCGGCTATTTTTTAAAGGTGGGGGTCTCACTCTTGCTCAAGTTGATCTCGAACTCATGAGCTCAGGCAACCCACCCACCTCAGCCTCCCAGAGTGATAGGATTATAGGCATGAGCCACAGTGCCCAGCTTCACCCCATAAATTTTTAACCAAGAATTTTAATTGTTAAGTACAAGCTTTACAATTAATTATTTTTTAATGATTTCTAGCAATTTCTAAGAGATATGGAGAAAATAAGGATCAAGAATTTGACTTCAGGCTCAGCACCCATAGCATGGTGGTTATGGCACCAGCCACATACACCGAGGATGACAGGTTCGAACCCAGCCCGGACCAGCTAAACAACAATGATAACTGCAACAGAAAAAAAAGCTGGACATTATGGTAGGTGCCTGTAGTCCCAGCTACTTGGGAGGCTGAGGCAAGAGAATCACTTAACCCCAAGAGTTTGAGATTGCTGTGAGCTGTGACAACATGGCACTCTACCAAGAGTGACACAGTGAGACTCTGTCTCAAAATAAAACCAAGAATTCAACTTCAGGGCTAGGTGTGGTGGCTCAAACCTGTAATCCCAGCACTGGGAGTCTGAGACAGATGGATTGCCTGAGCTCACAGGTTTGAGACCAGCCTGAGGAAGAGCAAGAACCCATCTCTAAAAATAGCCAGGCATTGTGGCGGGCACCTGTAATCCCAGCTACTTGGGAGGCTGAGGCAAGAGAATCATTTAAGAGCAACCTCCAAGAGTTGGAGGTTGCTGTGAGCTGTGACAGCATAGCACTCTACAGAGGGCAACATATTGAGACTCTGTCTCAGGAAAAAAAATCAAAGAATGATTTGTCAACAGCAAGATAAGGACAAATAAATCTTGCATGTGGCAAGAGATAAGAAAAATAATGAGTAAGAAGCTCACTTTTAAAAGTGATTCTTGGTGGAACCAAATGATAACTCACAGAGAGAAGGGATAGGAGTGGGACAGCAGTTCCTATCCACGGCCCCAGGGTATGCCCCTCAAATTTGTGCTCTTTTGTGATCTTTAATTGCTCCAGGGCAGAGACGACTTGAAGGATAAAACAGTAAAATCTGTGGAGAGAGGCAACCTGAGATCCTGGATGATAGGTTATTTAAGTGGAAAATTTTCTGCTTTTTCAAATGGAATCCTAATTTTAAATTTTGTATCTGGGGTGTGTGTGTTATTCAGTCTCCATTGCAAAGGAAAACCTGCACTCACATGGTGACTTAGTCTGCTCAGGCCCTGTAACACAATACAGCAGGTTCCAGAAAAACTCATTTTGGGATAAGGTTGATAAGGGGAAAGCTGATATTGAGGAGTCAGCAGCTCTTGTACAGTTTACAAGTGCTCCCCAAATATATGTGGGTCTTCTCCTGGCACTCTGGTTTCCTCCCCATCCCAAAGCTGTGACCATTATGTGAGCTGGCATGTCTACATGGTCCCTGTGTGAGTTAGTGTGTGTGTGTGTTTCAGTGCACCCTGAGCTGCTGGGATAAGGCTCTGGCCACCCAAGACTCTAGACTGGAATAATTGGTTGAAAAATGAGTGAATGAGTGAATGAATTAATTAATACAAATTATTATCAAATAAAAGTTCCTCAAGTCTACCATAATTGAAGAGATGCATGACAGTAAACAATGCAATAGGAAAGCACTCAGCCAGCTGTCACATTAGTAATTGCTGATTTTGAACTGCCTGGTAGCAGGAGGTGCTCCTGATAATTTTTGCCTTGTGAACATTTATTCCCTGATTTAACCCACCACTGCTACAACCACTGTCTCTCACTGATTCACTAAAAATTGGGTAAATAATTCTCTTAGTCTATAGGGAAATTGGTTTTGTTATATGTCATGCTTTCCAAGAACTTATTGATAAAGTTAAGTGAAAACTTACTGTACTACAAACTGGGGGGCTTAAACAGCAGAAATTTGTTTTCTCACAGGTCTGGAAGTTGAAGATCAAATTGTCAACAGGCTCAGCTCCCAGAGCAGAGTGGTTACAGTGCCAGCCACATACCCCAAGGGTGGTGGGTTCGAACCCACCCTGGGCCAACTAAACAACTGCAACAAAAAAATAGCCAGGCATTGTGCAGGCGCTGTAGTCTCAGCTACTTGGGAGGCTGAGCCTAAGAGTTTGAGGTTGCTGTGAACTATGACAGGGGCAACATAGTAAGACTCTGTCTCAAAAAAAAACAAAAACAAACAAAAAACTGTCAACAGATCAAAACATCTCTCCTTAGCTTTGCAGATGGCCATCTCCCTGTGTCTTTGTCCTAATCTCTTCTTATAAGGACACCAGTCATATTGAGTTAAAGCCCAAAGGGCCTTATACTACCCTAATCACCTCCTTAAAGATTCTCTTTCCAAATACAGTCACATTCTGAGGTTCTGGCAGTTGGTACTTCAAAACACAAAACTTGGTGGTCCACGGGGCAGAGCATTATGGCAGCCCCTACAAACTAAAACACACAACTTCCAACCAGGAGTAACTTGGAGAGTCTTTGTCAGAATGTGAGTCCATAGCTGGACATCACGTTCAACACCTCTGGCTAGTGAGAGTAATGTGAGTTCAAGGGCAGGTATTCTACTCCCAAAGAGCAAGACATTGATAAATTTAAAATGTTTAGCAACAGCTCAATTACAAATGTTGATGAGGTGTTAATGCCTTTCATTTAAAAATGCTAGATGTGTTTCCTGCAGTACAAAAATAGCTCATATGTAGCAAGCCTTCAGAAATGCAATGGTGACAGTATTGTGTTGACTGTCACCCACACACAGAACCAATATTATATAACTGGCCATGAACCTTTCCCATCCCTTCACCTGCCTCATGCTTCTGGACTAAGTATTCTAAAGAGAGCAGGTGAGGATAGGGCCATGGAAAAATGAGCACTTTCAATTAAATATTGAAATTTAATAAGTATTTAAATTTAATAAGCATGCTAATTCACAGGAACACTTGGTGCTTCTTCTTGAAAATGGAGAGTTGCACACTTTCCAGGGTAGCAGGAAGACAGTGGCAGAGGGAACACAGCCAGCATTCACAGAGTGTCCTTCAGGCAGGCAATTCCCAGTGCAGGGCTACCAGAGATACAGCAATGTCATTACACATTACATTTGTCGCAGTAATTTTCAAAGTGTATCCATGGAGCCACAGCATCATTACCACCTGGAAACTGCTTGTCAGACATGCAGATTCTTGGGCTCCACCCCACATCTAGGCACCTCTGGGCTTGGGGCTAGCAATCTGTGTTTGAACAGCTCTCTATGCAGGTACAGCAAACAAAAATATGGGACATACAATTAAATTTGAATTTTTAGATAAATTATATTTTTAGAATAAGCATGTCTTAATTATTGGATGGGGCATGTTTAATACTAAAAAATGATTTGTTGGGAAAAGACCTGGGCCTTCGCAGCCCCACCAACACTTGATTACAGACTCTGACTGTCAGCCCATAAGAGCATAAATGTGTGTTATTCTGAGCCACAAGGTTGTGTTAATTGTTATAGCAACAGGAGAAAATGAGAAAGTTTCCCAATCTCAGTTGAAGAAGGACAAAAGATCATGCATTACAAGACAGCACAGAGAGCTATTTAAGACACGTAGACTTAAAAAATTTGCACATCTCAGAATAAAATTTAAGAACAAAACAAGCAGGAAAAAAAGAAAGAAAGAAAGACACTTTTTAGGCCTGCAACAGAAAATTAATCACCTAAAAAGGAAGAGAAAATAGGCTTCCCTCTTCCCTTGCCATGAAAGTAAACAATAATTGAAGGAAGACAGCCAGTTGATACTTTCAAAAAAGTTTAAGAAACATATTTTGTGAAGGAAACTAGAATTTTATAAATTAAGTTATAATTATAAATTAAATTATATTAACTTATAACATAAGTCAAATATTTAGAAAATTCCCTTTCTAAAACCATTTATATAGAGAATTTCCCAGGAAAATCAGCATTTTGGGTTCTGGAATTGAGCATGAATAAGTTACTAATAATCACTGTGGCTTACTATCCGATGTAGATAGCAGAAATATGGCAGTTTGATAGAGACATCAAACAACAGACAAAGCTGAGTGAGTTTTAAAGTATCAAAATTCGTACTCCATTCAAACTTGTTCTTTGCAAGCACTACATAAATATCTTTGTTAATGTTGCTTATATAAAGATTTTAGAACTTTTATGTTTTCTTGTAGAGTTTACATTCTATCATTATGTGATGTGTACCTCTTCCCCTGAAAATATTCCTCATTCTGCAGGCAATTTTTGAAATAAATATTCATATGAAATTTTAAAAAATGATTTGTTGTTTAACTGAAATTCACGTTTAACTGAGGTTCTATATTTTATGAGGCAGCTTTACTCATTCTGATTCATGCCAAAGTTTGGGAACAATGGTCTTAGAAGCTTTGCCTAAGTCAAAAGCCCTGTTCTGGCCATTTCCATGATGAACTCCAAGTGTCTTATTTCCTTACATTTCCCTTACTTTTATCTCCCTAACTGGCAACTCCATGTTCACAGCCTTCTTTTACTGAATCTGAGTGCTAGCCAATCCAAACCAAACAGACATGAAGTGCTTGTATTTTCATCTTTATATGTCCACATACCAAAAGGGTATAGAAATATGGAGGAGAAAGACTATTGTGCCATCAGCATTTGCAAGTTAAATTGTTCTCACATTCTCTATATCTCTGTCCTTGTGCACACACCTCAGAAACACTTGGGCATATGATTTATTCTGGAAGTATTACTGTTTGTTCCTATAAAGGAGGATCCAAAATAGTCACTGCATAGCCAAAAGGCTCTTCAAGAACAGGACTGTTGCGGACAGTCAGTTCTCAGATTCAGATCAATCCACATGATTATTATCAAAATGCTCTAGAAAATGTACAAAACAGCACATTTCTGCAATGACAGAAATTACAGTCAAGTACTATACTGGAATTTCCTTTACTATCAAAGTGACACAATTTAGAAGGAATGATGTTCTCAGGGGATGATATGCTGACTTAAACCTTGGACAGCAGATGAACATAAGAGAAAGTGATGATTGTCCCTATGTGGGAGCTGAGCTTTGAAGGGGACAAGACATATATGTGGAATTCTGCAAGTTAGAAACAGTATGGTTATTGATGCTAGGAACTTGGCTTCCTAGATCAGCAGTGATTTGGGGCAGCTAAAGAAACGTGTCTGTGACACCCCTCCCTGCTACCTTCTCTGACTCTCTCTGTTCATGCTCAAATGTACATTTCTGGTACTCTTTCAGTTATATATTATTTGGCTTCTTAGTTCCAATTGTGATTTTTTTAAAGGTGCCCCCAAGTAAAAAGTGCATGGGTCTACTGTTTACTCATTGTGGCCAAGTCCAAAAGGAGTTAGAGTATGCACATCCTGGCCAGTGCACCAGCCTGCCCAAGTTCATACGTGCATTTATAAGACCCTCAAGAATGTCTCTGTCCTCATTCTGCATCAGGTGTCATTCAGATGTACATATTAAATAGGTCTGGTCATCAAGAACCACTAAACTAGAACAAAAAGAAAACTACATACTTAAAAATGACTGAAGAACATGCTCTTGCATTGATTCCAAGTTGGGCACAGAGCTATGTGGAACTGTCAATAAAGAACTTAAGTATGGGAGACAGAGGAAATGGTGTGTCGTGTTGTTGATGACAGGTGATAACTAACCAACAAAGTTTGGTTCAATTATTCAGTCAAGGTATTAATTGGCCAAGGGCCTAGGAGGGTTATATACTATTTCAGTAGCATGTCATACAGAGAGATTGAGAGAAAATATATTCTTGTTAGTGGTACACCTGATTACAACAGAAAACCTTAGCTCCTAATGTCCGATGAAAGCTTTTTAAAATTTCTTTTCCTTGATCACAATCCTTTCAAAGATTTAATATAGAGAAGAAGCAGTTCACCTTATGCTTAAGGACAAGAAAGTGTAGTATATCGAGATACAAGTTTTTAACATATTTATATTTAGCAGGTTGGAATTGAGACAATAATATTTGATCTGGACAATGACACGAGGTTGATAATTATTCATGTGGCCTTAAAAATTGATCAGGGTTGTACTCAAAAAAGATCTGGACAACTGGAAAAATAGGGGAAACTAACTCACTGTAGTAATATGGACACTCAGAGATGCATCAGGAAACTACATTTAGATTTATAATGATCAATTTTTACATAGTAGTTGCTATAATGCAATTTCTGCACATTGGTTTTCATCTCATAAAAGTGTCCCTTAGACAAAAACAATGTAGTTATAGAATAGAGTACAGGTGGGCTAGCCTTGGCACTGTCAAAATCCAAGTGCTGTTGGCTATGCTAGGAGGAACAGTGGAGCTGGCCATGGACAGCAGGTGCTAACATTCTCACGTATGGCAGTGGCAAGTGAAGCTGACAAAACAAGGAATGGAGTTTTAAAGCTATTATTTAAAGATGTAAAGATAGGCAATAAAAAAGTCAAAATGAGTCTTGGCACCTGTGGTTCAAGTGGCTAAGGCGCCAGCCACATACACCTGAGCCGCTAGGTTCGAATCTAGCCCGGGCCCGCCAAACAACAATGACAGCTGCAACCAAAAAATAGCCAGGTGTTGTGGCAGGCACCTGTAGTGCCAGCTACTTGGGAGGCGGTGACAGGAGAATCATTTGAGCCCAGAAGTCGGAGGTTGCTATGAGCCGTGATACCACAGCACTCTACCCAGGGTGACAGCTTGAGGCTCTGTCTCAAAAAAAAAAAAGAATCAAAATGAGCTGAGGGTTTATAGAATAGAAACAAAGACTAAATTGTAAGATTTTAAAGAGTAATAGAGTTACCCACCAGAACAGCATTAATATAAGGGTTCCTGGTGTTCAGAGAAAAACATTTCTTCTACCACCTTAGACAGATTAATAAGAGAAAAGCAAACAGAAGTTTATTAACACATGCTTCACATTACACAAGAGAACACTCAGACATAAGTAACTTAAAAGGGCAGTTAGAACTTGGTCTTATTGAGACTGAGGCAAGAATGATCATTTAAGCCCAAGAGTTTGAGGTTTGCTGTGAACAACCTCAGGGGTGGGTCCTGCAATTTAATTGACAGCAGGCAGATTGATGGGGGAAAAGTTTACTTCAACTGTAGTCAGCAGCATGCTGAAGGATGTGACTGCTGGGTAAGGGTTTAGGTACCAGCATGATGAAGGGAGAGGGGTTAGGGCTGATGGCAGAGTGGGCAGGTTCCCACACGGTTTGTTCATGCAAGTTCTCACATTGATGCTAATTGTCAGTCTCCTACCTGACTGGAATCTCCCCTCAGAGGGGATTTATGACATCTTCATTCTCACAAAGTTCTGCCTTTAATCAGACAAGGGAAGCTCAGAAAGGCTCCCAGCTGCATTTCCAGCATCTTCAGTCAAAAGTAATCTTTCTTCTGTCCCCGTAGCTTGTGGATCCTTTCACTGGGAAGCTGTATTCCAGGTGCAGATGAGCAGGGCAAAGGAGGTTTTCACTATAACTATTCTCTCCATGCAATTTGATTCTCTTTCATACCCATGAATTACATTGATAAAAGTGAAAATGAGGGACAGTCCCCTGCCCAACTTGAACTAGTGAGCTGTGTTCCCTGCACAGGGTGACAGAACCTGTAGGGGGACTGGCCAGGGAAGACATGAGATGGATGCTGGACACACCAGCTAAGGCAGGTGGAGTCAAAGCTTCTCATCCTGCTGTCCTCACTTCCATGAATACCTGGAGAGAAGTTTTAGGTGACTAATGAGGTAATAAATTAGGTACTAATGAGTAACTATGGTTATTTTTGAAATCTTACTGTTTAATTACTAGTGAATTAATGAGTTATTAGAGGAGTTTTAAGTTATTAATGAGATGCTCTCTAATTCTACTTCCTGTGGTCCTTTGGTCAAGTTTCTAAAAGTAATAAATTGGTAATTAACTTCCAAATATTACTATGCTTTAAAGTTGTAGCAATTGGCAGAGACAAGATGGCTGACTGAAACCAGCTTTCCACAGAGGCTCCCATCCAGAAGGAGAGTTAAAGGACAAAAATTTAGCAAGTAACCTGGTAGATTAGAGATGCACCAAGAGAGAAGGTTGAAGAATGCACATCAACCCTGCTGAGGTGAGCTGCGACCCCAAGGTTACAAACAAAAGGTACAAAATCCATCACCAAGCAGATGGGAGTCCCCTCCCCCATGAGAATGGCTCAGAGTGCCCCACAAACAAACGAGCAGAGTTCAAAGTTCCTCCCACTACACTCCATGGGAGAGACCCTCTAAAAACTGGACCTACCTCCCATACTAGGGTGCCACGGCATTCTCCTGCCAGGCATAAAACTGTATATATTCTCTACCTGCAATTCTGAGCTCCCAGCACTCCCCTCCACTCTCACTCTGAGGTCTGGAGGCCTGTCCCCCAGGAGTCCAGATTCTTGGGTAATTTCTCGAGGGGTGTGAACAGGGCCTAGACTGCAGCTGGTCAGTGCTGATTATGAGGCATGGGAGTGAGGACAGGATAGTCGGCTGAGAGGGAACCACACCTGAGTGGCAGTGCCCCAAGGTGCAGCACAGCAGCCCTTTTTGGCAACAATAGGGCTCACTCCCGGATATTCCAAAGCCACACTCCCTGTCTCCCTGGGCAACCAGAGGAGGCCGGGCATCTTCTCAAAAACAGATCTGGGACGGAAACACAGGCCCCATGAGTAAAGGGTTTGCCTGAGGCGGTACCGACCTGGGTGGAGCACGGAAACTAGAAAATGCACGCACAGAGCTGGGAAATTCCTAGGGCAGGGCCTAGACAGAGGACCGCTGTACTGAGTCTAAGATGCACCCAGCCCTCAGGGGATCATCAGCCTATAGACAAAGGAAGGCAGGAGGCTAGAACTGAGAGCTAACCGAATACAAACCTGCAGGAACAAAGACAGGGGCTGAGGCACAGGCTCTGGGAACTCAAAACAGCTTCTCTTCTGCAGGGGAATTTAGCAGGGACAGAAACAACCCCCTGCACAGTTGTTCTGTTCTGTTCTGTCAGTAACATCAATCAGGGGTGGAGCTGGAACTGAGTGAACACCCCACAGCCTCCATCAAGTGTCCAAGGTTGTCAGGCCTCACCTCCCCCTGCTGGATAGAGGCAGAGAACAGCGGCCTGGCTGAGCAGATATAGATTTCCTTGTGATTCAGGCAGGTGCAAACCCCTGAAGTATCTGTTCACTAGAGGCAACTGGGTCACAGCCCTGCGGGGCTATCAGTGACTGGGTGTGACAGATGTGCAAGGTGGGGAAGGAGGCATCAACCTTCCCAGACTAATATATTTGCTGGGTGGGTCCTTCTGACTTCACGGAGCACCGGAGCAAGTCATATCTAAATTGTCACCAGACCCCTGTGATCCAGTTGCCAGAGACCTTTTAAACTCTCCTACCTGAGACACGTGCTAATTGAGACAACTGATTTGGACATTTTGAACTGAGCCAATTGCCCAAGGACTATTTAAGTGGTGTCCTGGGTGTGTGGTTATAGGAAGGTTTGATTTTCCTTTTCCAATTGTTGCCTGTAGGGGGTGGGGTAACTTAGTTGCTGGTATTTTCTCCACAACTGAGAGTTTAACCCAGAGTAACAGTTTCACTAGGGTCGAACAGAGACCAGCTGAAAACAAGACATAACCACTTAGCCCCACTACACCAAACAGGTTCCCAGTTTCTCAAGCCACAGCACTGTCCTCGACAAAGCTCCAGGGGAAAAATCAAATGGTGTAAAATAATCATGGGACGGAATCAGCAGAATAACTCTGGTAACATGAATAACCAGAATAGATAAACCCCCCTCCAAGGAAAGATATTGCAGATGTAACTGAAGATCTCATTCTTAAATAGCTGGCCGAGATGTCAGAAATCGAATTCAGAATTTAGATTGCAAACAAGATTAATAGAACGGAGGAAAATTTGCAATTAGAAATTCGAGCAGCAATTCAAAAGTCGAAATTAGAAATTTGAGGAGAAATTCAAAAGTTGTCTCAAGAATTTAATAAATTTAAAGACAAAACCACCAATTCTGAAGCAAGAATTTGCAGCCCTCAAAGATCTGAAAAACACAGTAGAATCCCTCAGTAACAGAGTGGAGCAAGCAGAAGAAAGGATTTCTGACATTGAAGACAAAGCCTTTGAACGCTCCCAAACTCTCAAAGAGGAAGAGAAATGGAGAGCAAAAATGGATCATTCTATCACAGAGTTCTGCGTTAATTTGAAGAAAGCTAATATCTGCCTCCTTGGAATCCCTGAAAGTGATGAAATGGCCTCATGAGGCACAGAGGCCCTTCTCCATGAAATTATGAAAGAGAATTTTCCAGACACGCCAAGAGATTCTGAAATTCAGATAGCAGACAGTTTCAGAACCCCAGCAAGACTCAATGGGAGAAGATATTTGCAGGTTATGTCTCTGACAAAGGTTTAATAACCCGAATCCATAGAGAACTCAAATGTATAAGCAAGAAAAGAACAAGTGATCCCATTGCAGGCTGGGCAAGGGACTTGAAGAGAAACTTCTCTGAAGAAGACAGGCGCACGGCCTACAGACATATGAAAAAATGCTCATCATCCTTAATCATCAGAGAAATGCAAATAAAAACTACTTTGAGATATCATCTAACTCCAGTAAGAGTAGCCCATATCACAAAATCCCAAGACCGGAGATGTAGGCGTGGATGTGGAGAAAAGGGAACACTTCTACACTGCTGGTGGGAATGCAAATTAATACATTCCTTTTGGAAAGATGTTTAGAGAACACTTAGAGATCTAAAAATAGATCTGCCATTCCATCCTATAATTCCTCTACTAGGTAAACACCCAGAAGACCAAAATCACATTAGAACAAAGATATTTGTACCAGAATGTTTACTGCAGCACAATTCATAATTGCTAAGTCATGGAAAAGCCCAAGTGCCCATCGATCCACGAATGGATTAATAAATTGTGGTATATGTACACCATGGAATATTATGCAGCCTTAAAGAAAGATGGAGACTTTACCTCTTTCATGTTTACATGGATGGAGCTGGAACATATTCTTCTTAGTACAGTATCTCAAGAATGGAAGAAAAAGTATCCAATGTACTCAGCCCTACTATGAAACTAATTTATGGCTTTCACATGAAAGCTATAACCCAGTTACAACCTGAGAATAGGGGGAAGGGGTAAAGGGAGGGGAGGGAGGGGGGAGTTGGGTGGAGGGAGCATGACTGGTGAGATTACACCTGCAGTGCATCTTACAAGGGTACATGTGAAACTTAGTAAATGTAAAATTTAAATGTCTTAACATAATATCTAAGAAAATGCCAGGAAGGCTATGTTAACCAGTGTGATGAAAATGTGTCAAACGGTCTATAAAACCAGTGTATGGTGCCCATGATCGCATTAATGCACACAGCTATGATTTAGTAATAATAATAATAATAATAATAAAGTTGTATTAGTCAAACCCCAGAATTACTGCAAATAAGATACATCATGAAAATAAGTAGAACATGTACCATTCACCCATCCATTCAGCAGACGTCTGTGCCTGGCTCAGGGGCTCTGCTGTGAGTGCCCACCATGGCCCCTTGATTCCCTTTCATACCCATGAATTACACTGATAAAAGAGAAAATTAGGGACAATCCCCTGTTCAACTTGACCCAGTGAGCTGGGTCACACACCATAGCCCCTGGCCCCAGGTGTGGAAGTCACTGTTTCACCCACTCTTAAGGAAAGCTGCCTGATTATGTTAGAGATCTCCAGAGAAACAGAACCAATAGTATGTTCCATCCATTTATCTATGTCCATTTCTAATGAGAGAGGTTTATTTTGAGACATTGTTCATGTGATTTGGGGGCCTGGCAAGTCTGAAGTCTGCAGGGCAGGCCAGCAGGCTAGAGACCCAGGGAAGCATGGATCCAAATGATGCTTGAGTCCAAATGTGGTCTGCTGGCAGAGCTCCCTCCTCCTCGGAGAAGTCAGTCTTTCTCCAAGGCCTTCAATCGATTGTATAAGGCCTGCAAGGGAAAAAAAATGTTTTTCCTCTATCCATCTTAGGTTCATTGGCTGGGCCCTGCAAATTAAACTGACGAAAGACAAATTAATAAGAGAAAAACATAAGTTTATTAACACATGCTTCACATTACACTTGGGAGCTCTCAGACATAAGTAACTCAAAGGGGCAGTTAGATCTTAGGCTTAATGAATGTGAGGCAAGAAGGATCACTTGAGTTTGAAGTTGCTGTGAACTATGAGAGCATGGCACTCTAGCCCTGGGGCAACAGAATGAATCTCTGTCTCAAAAAAAAAAAACAAAAAAACCTGGTGGCCAGCAGCGCTCTTATGCCTGTAATCCTAGCACACTGGGAGGCCGAGGCCAGTGGATTGCCTGAGCTCACCAGTTCTAGACCAGCCTGAGCCAGAGCAAGACTCTGTCTCTAAAAAAAAAATAGCTGGGTGTTGTGGTGGGCGCCTGTAGTCCCAGCTACTTGGGAGGCTGAGGCAAGAAAATTGCTTAAGCCCAGGAGTTAGAAGTTGCTGTGAGTTGTGACACCACCTCTACTGAGGGTGACAAAGTGGACTCAAAAAAAAAAAAAAAAAGAACTTGGACTTATATAGCATCTTAACAAAGAGCACTAAATTGGAAGAGAAGTGATGAAACAAAAGAAAAGGAGATCAAGCTTTTAGGAGTAGCAAACAGAAAAAGTAAATGTACGAGGAAAACACGAGGAAGAAAAGACTTTATTGGAGTAGACTCTCGGTGCCATCTCATGTTCAGTAATCAGGTTATTGTCTTCTTCCTGATGTGGGAAGCTGGGAGACATCTTCACAAAGGGAAATGTATGTTAGAAGGAAGAAAGTGGGATGGCAGAGAGCTCATCCTGTGTCTGAATCTTCTCAGTAGCCTTTGGCTCAGAGTAATCCTTAAGCCATAGTTTTGTGCTCCAGGGTGGCACACTCTGAGCCCTTTCAGGCCCTCCTGCATGATGGAGGGCCATCTGCTTTACTCAAAGTCTAGTGATTTTATTTTTTTTTATTAAATCATAGCTGTGTACATTAATGTGATCATAGGGCACCATACACTAGTTTCATAGACTGTTTGACACATTTTCATCACACTGGTTAACATAGCCTTCCTGGCATTTTCTTAGTTATTGTGCTAAGACATTTACATTCCACATTTACTAAGTCTAGTGATTTCAATGTTAATCTCATCTAAAGCATACCTTCACAGAAAACATCTAGAGTAATGTTTCATCAAATAGCTGACTACTGTGGCCCAGCCAACTTGACGAAATTAAGCATCACACTGACCAAGTTAAAATAATGAACATTCCAGGAAGGAGGATGACTGGTCCCAGCCTGGAGAAGAAAAGGGCAGGCAGGGGTCTGTGTGTACCTCAGTGGCAGGCAAAGAAGCTCCAAGAAAGCCTGGAAAATTAGGCTAGAGCCACATTGTATAGGGTCCTGAGGCTGTGGGGAAATTCTAGTTTATTCTAAGAGCTGTGGGAATGAAATTGTTGAAGGAAAAAAGTATGTATGGTGTTAGGTGCCAAGGGCTTTTTTCATAGAGATCTTCTAGCTCCATATGCCAGGTGTGAAATGGGTTCCCTGAGGGAAACTGTTTGCCTTATTGAGCAGTGATGACAGATTCCAGCAGCATCAGGAAGAATAATATTAAGTCATAATATAGCCCTTTTCTTACACCTCTACTCCTAACAACTACTGTAACTGTCACTGATCCTTAACTACTACTTTTAAACATGTTCATACTATACATATTTTTATATTATATTTTAATAGAATTGGATTGTATTACAGGTCCCCATCAGTACTGAGGCAGTAAGACAAAGTTTCACTTAGAAACAAATGAAGGTGTGTGTGTGTGTGTGTGTGTGTGTGATGTGCCTGGGAAGCCCATTTCTCTTTTACACATACCAGGACAATGATGACAAAAATGTCTAGGAACATTTATCATGTTTTCTTGGAATGTCTCCTAAAGCCCTTACTGACTTATAAGTAGCCACCATTCAGCATTTCAAAGCAGAATGGGAATAATTAGCTCTTGGCTATCACAAAAAAGGCACAAGGCTCAAGAATGGGAGGCCAGAGGAGAAACATTTATCAGTAGTCCCGTCCAAGGACTGTAAAGTGAACATTTAAGAGACCTTAAGACAAAGAAACCCCAGGAAGGGGACTAAGTATGAGGAGGTGTGCTGTGTGCTGTGCAGCCCTGCGGCTAGGGGCTCTCAGAAGGGGCCTCATTTCCTTATCTGTAATCCTGCAGGTTTTCAAGAGGTTTCTTTTCCTGGTTCCTATTAAACATGCATCTTAAGCCAGCCTGATTAGCAAGGGTGTACTTGAGAAAATAAAAGCAAATGTTAAGTGGATGAGGGCTATGGGCATGGCCTCAGCCCAGCAGAGTTTAGGGCCACCTCATGTGGAAGTGGGAGGTGGCTGCTGTGCCCAGCTGGTCTGCACAGTGTGGAAAGGACCAGATGCCAAGAAAGACCAGTCTTCCTGGAAATGTCTGGCTTCATTCTCCTCTTTGTTCTCTGGACATAAAGATGGTGGTTCAACTCTAGCAAAGATACCCAAACTCAAAAATCCAAAAATCAAAAATCAAAAATCAAAAAGAGCTCTTCCTGTGCTGGCTCTTTACAAGGAGAAGGTCATGTTCAACTCCAGTGCCAAGATTGTGAACCCCAATATCGAGAAGCCAGACAAGTTCGAGTTGGGCATTTTCCTGGCCCTATTGGAGCTGGAGATGAACTCAGACCTCAAGGGCAGCCGAGGAAATTAAAGCTGGTGATGGTCAGAAAGCTGTCATAATCTTTGTTCCTTTTCGTCAACTGAAATCTTTCCAGAAAATTCAAGTCCTACTAGTACTTGATTTGGTGAAAAAGTACAGTGAGAAGCCTATTGTCTTTATTGCTCAGAGGAAAATTCTATCTAAGCCAACTCAAAAAAGCCATACAAAAAATAAGCAAAAGTGTCCCAAGAGCCGCACTCTGACAGCTGTGCACAAGGCAATCCTTGAGGACTTGGTCTTCCCAAGTGAAACTGTGGGCAAGAGAATCCGCATAAAGCTGAATCTCAGCTGGCTCATAAAGGTGCATTTGCACCAAGAACAACAGAATAATATGGAACATGGGTTGAAACTTTTTCTGGTGTCTATAAGAAGCTCATAGGCAAGCTCCCAGAGTTTGGAAATTTTTGTAAACAAAAATGACTAAATAAAGTATGTTCACAGTAAAAAGTAAAATAAAATAACCCAAACAAAGCAATGCACCTGACGGTTTTGAAGGGATTTCCACCCTTCTCACCTGCTTTGTCCTCCTGGCTGTGACTACGGCCCCTTACCCGCAGAAGCCAGCTCCACCACGTGTCCTGGCTGCACGTCTGCCAGATAAATTAGGAAGACCACATCAGGATCCATGTCTCACCTTCTCTGGGGGCTGTGGCCAGTTTTCTGTGTCCTCTAAAGGGATGTACTGAGAAAAAGACAACTTGGTCACCAAGGGTCTGAAATCAGGCTGGATCACACCTGCAGACTCCCAGCTTTCTACAAAAGGCTGAGGACCCTTTCTCAGGACTGTTCTTAAGAGTCAGGGTTTTTTTTTTTTTTTGAGCAAGAATTTTCTAGTGGAAGCTAATTGTGTAGGTGGAAAGTTGAGGCACAGGTCAGAGTTTTCTTTTTCTCAGGACATAAAAAAGATAATTGAACTAAAAAAATGTCAAAGGAATGAGCCCACATCCTTTGCCTAAAGGTCATCTCATTGACCTAAGGGAAATAAACAAATGTTTTCATTCTCCTAGGTATTTTACTAAAGTGAAAATTACTTTTATGTTGTTTAAACATTTTGCATGGTTAGAGCCAAGACTACTTTGATATTGTTTTCTGTTAAAGAAAGTTGAAATTTTCTAGGTTTGTTTTCCCGTATTCCCATCATAAAAGTTGTTAGAATTGTAAATGAGGCAGAACAGAATTCAGAGGCTACTCACACTGTTCTCCATAATTGCTGGCCTTCTGTAAATAATACTTGTTCAGACCTAAAACCCACCTCTGCATATTGGGCCAGACAGTAACAGGCGGCCTGACTCTCTTGGTCCAGTAACAAGGGTGCAGCAAAAACTGCACCAGCCAATTAAACAAGAAGACCGTAGTTAAAGCTATTGCCTTCGGGGGAGAGGCAGGGATCAGTCTGCACTCTACTAGCTGAGACAAAGGCAGAGGGCTTTTTTAAAGCCTGCAGAAAGGAGCTGGGCCTTTGGTTGTGTTTGCTAATTGGCTTTATGCAAAGGAAAGTCAACTCCTCACATCTTCAAGACAAGAGGTTGTTTGACAACTTGGAGGTTAAGCTTCTGTCCTCCTACAGTCATTGGGACATAGAGGTGCCATCTGTTGTCATAATTACATTTCAAAGAAAGGTTTTTTTGCCCCTTGAGAATGATATTCCTGGGCTGTGAAGCTGGCAAGAGGCTTTGTTTGTTGGTTTGTTTGTTTAGAGATTGGGTTTCATTCTGTCAGCCAGGCTAGAGTGCAATAGTGAAATCATAGCTCAATACAGCCTTGAACTTCTGGGCTCAAGTGATTCTCCTGCCTCATCCTCGCAGAGTGCTATGCTTACAGTGGCCACTTAAAAAAATTATTTTTTTTTTTTGTATAGACAGGGTCTCACTGTGTTCCTCCAGTTGGTCTGGAACTCCTGGCCTCAATTGGTCCTCCCACATTGGCTTCCCAGAATGCTGGGATTATAGACATGAGCCACCGTAGCCAGCCACAAGAGGCTGTTTTAAAAAGGTAGACACTACTTCCCAATCCCTGAGGATGCTCCCCTTCTAGTGAGCTCCCAGGCTTCCTTGGCCAACAACTTCCACTGGAGCCCACCTGAGCCTGTCCTTTCCCTTGATGAAGCTTCCCTACTCTTCATTTGCCTTTGAGGCTCTGCCACCCACAAACAGTGGGTGACTCCCTCACTGTAGCAATTTCTGAATAAACAGACTGCTTCTCATACAGGTGGTCTGCCTTAATTTCTGCATGTGTTAGAAGCTGGGGGGTGAGCACATGGGGAGCCTCTGGGGTGAAATAGCCTCCCTTCCGCTCTAGCTGGGTGTCTTAAAGCACTAGCTAAGGAGAGATCCCTCTATCTGCTGTGTGGCAGAATGTGGTGCTAGGAAGGACTACAAGAAATGATGCTTTGGGCTGTGGAGTTTGCCACATTTGACCTAAACTTCACATAGGTTGATTCTGTATAATGAGAAGAGTGTACCAAATGGCCAAGCTTGTTTGTAGAAACTGGCTGAGCTTATGGCCTAGGCCAGTTGAGCTGCCTTCAAATGTCCTCCCTGGTCCTAGACACAGGGGTGGACTTGGAAGGGCTCTGCTGGAGCTGTCTGCACCAGCTTGCAGTAGGATGGGAGCCCAAGAGCTACCAGGTGACCCTAGGCCATTCAAGAGTGCCCAGCCTGCAGGAGAAGACCACCTGCTGGCCACAGAGCCTCCTCTTTGGGGGTTTAAGCAAAATTCAACATCAGCCTTAATGTTAAGAACAACATCTACAACTGTGATGCCCCCCGGGAGGACAGAGCCTGTGTCCTAAAGCTGGGCAGTACAGACAGAGTCTGAGTAAAGCTCACCACTTCCATCATACACCCAGGACACATGCAGGCACCTCAGTCCTATGCTTTGTGGCTACCCTGCCTATCTGAGTCTCGGTTTCCCCATATTGGAAGTTACACTTGAGCACAGTGTGATTCACTGACCCCCCCCCACCCAGTAAAGGCTGCCCATCTGCACATTGTGACTGCAAGTACACACAGTCATGGGCAGGGGGTGGGGCTCCTCAGGGTGGCAGGAGGTCATAGGATCCTGGCATCAGGGATGCTAAAAGGGACAGGGTGGGGAAGGACAAGCCTGTCATGCAAAGGGCTTGGCAGCATGCCCAGAACCTAGTGACACCTATATACAAAATGAGGCTTCTGGCCTGGGCAAGGTGGCTCACACCTATAATCCCAGCACTCTGGGAGGCTGAGATGGAAGAATCGCCTGAGCTCAGGCGTTTGAGAACAGCCTGAGCAAAAGCCAAACTCTGTCATTACTAAAAATAGAAAAATTAGCTGGGCCTGGTAGTAGGCACCTGTATTCCCAGCTACTTGAGAGGCTGAGACAGGAGAATCGTTTGAACCCCCAGGAGTCTGAGGTTGCTGTGAGCTAGGCTGACAACATAGCACTCTAGCCTGGGCAGCAGAGTAAGATTCTGTCTCAAAAAAAAAGAGGTTTCTGGGGAAGTGCTGTGAGCAGAGAGGCCGTAGCCAGAAGAATGGAAGTACCAAGAGAGCAGTCACAGAGAGAGGGACTCTGCCCCATGATGCCAGGAACATCTGTGGGAAGAGGTCGTGGAGAAGCTCCTGTCAAGGCAGAGACCTGTCCTGGGGCCTCTGCTGAGTCAACTCAGACCTTCCTGCCCAGTTGCCCACCATCTGGATTTGTATCTCCCCTGGATCCCACCGGTCATCACACACTACCTCATACCTTGGGCCTTTGCCGCACCCCCGGCATCAAGCCGTGGCGGGATGGCTCTGTCCGCGTTGTAAAAACTGTGGTAAGGCGGTGAGTGCTCCCCGGAGCGTTGCCCCCAGTCCCCCTGGCTTGCGACAGCAGCGCATAAGTTGCCTAGCATGCCTTTTAGTGAACGTAAAAACTCACGAGGTACGGCATAAAAGCCTAAAGGACTTTTACCCTGAAACTTGTTTGAAACCTGCTTGGTGAGCTGAATGCCTGATTGTTGCCTGTTTGCTCTGAGGAACCGGAAC
Organism: Nycticebus coucang; assembly: GCF_027406575.1. Taxonomy (NCBI): domain Eukaryota; kingdom Metazoa; phylum Chordata; class Mammalia; order Primates; family Lorisidae; genus Nycticebus; species Nycticebus coucang. The sequence continues at coordinate 108,947,904 of NC_069781.1, forward strand.
TAAAAATAAACACAATGCCTTACTAATTCATAATCCTTTTTTTACCAAAGGAGGCTTAATGTCTCCAAGGGAACACATTCCCACCATAAAAGTCAGTGAGTTGAAACAGTGCATCAAAAGAATGTAAATACCACAAACAAGATGTTTCCAACCTGATATCCACCCACCCTTTCCCCCTATCTCTAACCTTGTCTTTCCTAACCTCACTTTCAATATAGTTTAGTTTTCATACAATATCCTTTTATTTCTCATGTTTCCTTCACACTCTAATCACTTATATGATTCATAATACACCTCTAATCATAACAACTATATATAATCATGAAAATAAAACTATGAAAGAAAGTAGTGTTGTATGTTAAAAAACACATTCAACTTTAGATAAAGGAAGCTGAAAAGTAACTGCTGCTTATCAGCTACCTCACAGCTGCCTTTGTTCCCCCTTGCGGGCAAAACACTGTGTAAGATAGATGGTTGAATGCTTACATTTGTAAGACAAGATAAGAACTTGTGACCACCTGCAAGTCATAAAAATGTCTTTTGTGATTTGTAATGCTTTGTCAAAAATGTATAAAAGACACTCTTAAAATTCAGTAAAGTTGCAGCTACTTTCCTCATCACTCGTGGTGTGTAGTAGTCTGTCAAATCACCCTGCGTCGACCTTCCAATCAACCTGAGCCGTTCGCCCTGAAAGCCCTCGGACTGAGACTCATTCGACTGGCGGTCCGCGACAGGCCTTAAACAACAGAAATTTATTTTCTCACAATTCTGGGGGCTAAAAGTCCAAGATCAAGGTGTCATGAGGGTTGCTTTCTCCTGAGGCCTCTCCTTGGCAGACAGACAGCTGTCTTCTCCCTGTGTTCTCACATGGTCATCTGTATGTCTATGTCCTAATCTTGCCTTATAGGGATATTAGTCATGTTGGGTTAGGACCCACCCATATGCCCCATTTTAACTTGTTTGCCTTTGTAAAGACCCTAGCTCCAAATATGGTCACATTCTGAGGTACTGGGAGTTAGGACTTCAATGTCTGAATTTTGGTGGGACAAAACTCAGCCCACAACACCAGTAATCAATGCATTAGGATCTTACTGTGGGCTGGACAGGGCATGGAGCTCCCATATCACTGAGTTTAGCTCTCACGATTATACACTCTAGTGCTCTTTATGCTTTAAAACAAAAGAACCAAAGCAAAAATAAAGTAACCTCCCCATTGCCACATAGCAGCACCTGGGTTCAGTCTGAGACTTATTCTAAAGCCCAGGCTCTTCTACTTGGCTTCACAAAGAAGAATTGGTGTCAGTAATCAGTTGGCTCCCAGATGAGGGGTCATCAATTCTTAAAATCCATTGCCAGGAATGTGTGCTGAGGTTTACAACCTCCAAGGCTTCAGAATGTCCCTAAAATATCTGCTGTTGATAGCAGCCAATGACTCAGATGGATTGTCTCTTAGGCTGGGAGGAATACTAGCTTCAATTTTAACTAGGTACTCTTCAATTAGGAGAGGTAATTGTGATAGGAACCAATTCCCTTTAACAACTTGGTGTCTTGTGACTGTTTCAGAGAAACAGCTTGAGGTAAGAGGTTGTCCCTGAAATATCAATGCTGCAGTCTGGCTTTGATACCTGAGTACGCTCAGAACCCTCTCCAGGATTTGGCTGTGGATAAAGCTGGTGTAGAGGAGGAAGGAGTTCATGATGCTTAGGCAGGAACTGTGTGACATTGCCACCATCGACAGAGCAGGGACCATGTCTTTGGGGACACAGCACCTTCACAGGGACTAATGGAAAGGATGCAGACAGCATATATTTGGAAAAGGATGTTGTATTGTTCTAGAAAAACATGATCTATATCAGGGGTGTCCAATGTTTTGTCTTCTCTGGGCCACATTGGCAGAAGAGCTGTCTTGAGCCACACATTAAATACACACACACTAACGAAAGCTAATGAGCAAAAAAAAAAAAAAAGGTCTGTGCATAATTTTCATGATGTCAGCCACCATGGATAAGCAAAAAAATTCCTCACATAATAATCCCAATTATGCAGCAGCCCGTTCAGAGAGTCTTTTAAGATTGTAGAGCAGATCCCAAGTTTCATAAACTAATATAGAAAATATACATATCTAAGTAATAAAATATCTTTTTATATTTGTATGATAAGATTAGTGGGATATTTGACATTGTATTTGAGAAACTAATGTATCAGTATCTGGCTTGATGGAAGTTGTTGCAATTCTCAGTGAAGTTCTTAATGCGTTTGTCAGATGTTTTGGTTCTAATTTTACTCTTCATTCTTTTTTTTTTCTTTTTTTATTAAATGATAGCTGTGTACATTAATGCAGTCATGGGGTACGATGTGCTGGTTTTATATACAATTTGAAAACTGGTTAACATAGCCTTCATGGCATTTTCTTAGTTATTGTGTTAAGATATTTATATTCTACATTTAGTAAGTTTTACATGTTCCCTTGTAAGATCCACTGTAGATGTGGTTGCCAATTATCCTCCCTCCACCCTTACTCTTCATTCTTGAAAATAGTTGCTTACAAATGTAGGTGCAGCCAAAAAGGAAGACATGAATAAGTTGTGATTGTCAAGTAAGGGATTTTTTCCCCCCTCTGGGAAGATAGGGTCTATGAAAGTACAGTAAAGGAACATGATCAAAGTTTTCTTTAAGTTGAATGTCAGATTGCAGCTCTATGCATTCCATCTGAAATTTGGCAGGTAACATACTTATGTCAACTGAAAATAAGAGTAAAAAAAGTACCAAAATATTGATTATTGTACCAGAAACCTTAAAATCTGTTTTCAAATTCATGTATCAAATTAAAAACAAGGCTGTATATTTTTTGCTGTTCACTGGACTGTGTTAGCCAATGTGTCAAAATGCTAAAAATTGTTTGCCTTAATTTAAGCTTGCCATAATTTCAGATTAATTTGGAATGCTCTATGGTTTGAAACATTGCATGGATAAGTTGAGTTTCAGCTTGAAGACCCAGGTTTAATTCATTTAGATGAACAACTAAATCCCCTAAAAATGCTAAATCGGTAAGCCAGTTTTCTTTTTTCTTTCTTTTTTTTTTTTTAAGAAACAGAGTTTCACTTTGTCACCCTAGGTAGAGTGCTGTGGCATCACAGCTTACGGCAACCTCCAACTCCTGGGCTTAGGCGATTCTCTTGCCTCAGCCTCCCAAGTAGCTGAGACTACAGGCGCCCGCCACAACACCCAGCTATTTTTTGTTGTTGTTGTTGCAGTTGGCTGGGGCTGGGTTTGAACCTGCCACCCTCAGTATATGAGGCCAGCATCCTACTCACTGAGCCACAGGCATTGCCCGGTAAGCCAGTTTTCATCATCAGGTTCTTACAGAAATTTGGTTTTTGATACCATAAATGATAACATGTCACAAATCATAAAATCTTTTCAACATTTGGCCTTAACTTAGCCGTCTTACTTCCAAAACATAAATGATGTCACCATAGTCAGCATCAATACTTTAAAGGAGTTCCTAGAATTAGTGATGATTTGTTCCCTTGACCCTCATGAAATTCACAGTGTTGATGATGATTTGCATGATGTTATCCATTTTTAAAGGTTTTGTGCATAAATTTACTTGGTGTATTAATTACGCAATGATACTTCATCAAACGTGAGTTTAGGCAGCAATGGCATTGTCTTCTATTAATTTTACAAATCTTTCTCTTTTATCTGCCATCACCAGGGCACCACCAGTAACAATACTAGATGTGTTGACAATAGTGAAAATCGCTGTGAAAATATTTTTTACTGCTTCGTATAAATCTCTTCATTTAGTTGTGTCTTTTAATGGGTCTAAAGAAGCCCTTTCTTCAGTGACGTTATATTAATTGTCAATTCCTCTAATAAAAATGACAAGTGGAGCTGTATTTGTAGCATCAGTGCTGTCATCCATTGCCAAACATAAAATTTAAAATTAACAGCTTTACTCTTCAAACTTCTTTTGATAGATTTTTGCTTAACTATAGTCTAGTGAGACAAACTGATTTAGAAATATGCCCCTTTTTTTCAGAGCAAAAATTGCTTAATAAACTCACCATCAGTAAATGGGTTTGATTTTTTGCTAATAAATAAGCTCCCACATAACTAGCTTTTACAATGGAATCTGAGTTGTAACTTTCAAAAAATTTATTATGAGAAGACAGACTTTTTTCCAGTTCCTCTATTTCAGTGTTATGACACAATTCTTCATATGCATCAAATTTAGCAGCATGTTTTTGCATATAATGCCTTTTCAAATCATAGTCTTTGAAAACTTGCACAAATACCCTACAAATTAAACAGAATGCCTTATTATTTCCCTTCACAAAAAAGTAGTCATCTGTCCACTTTTTATTGAACCATCTTTCTTCATCCATAATTTTGGGTTTTTTTTTTTTTTTGAGATGTTGGAAAATCCATCCTGAGATTAAAAAACTAATAATATATATTTATTGCTATTATGAAAATTAATTGACAGGAAAACAGAAAGCAAGATTTAAGCCCTTTCACATTCCAGCTGCTGATGCAGGGCAAGGCAGAGACCGATTGTAAAGCATGCTGGGCGATGTATGAGGCCCCACTAAGATGTAGAAGTACTTTAATAATCAAATTGGAATGCTTACCTTACATCTACATAATATTAAATGCCTAATGTTGTGATGGTAGATTGAAATATTATTGATAATCAGGCGTGGTGGCTCACACCTATAATTCTAGCACTCTTCTTTCTTTTAAAATTAATACAGATTCTCAGGAAGTTGCAAAAATAATACATAGAGGCCTTCTGTACAATTCACCCAGTTTTCCCCAATGGTTATTTCTTATATAACCACAGCACAGTATCAAAACCAAGATAACGACATTGGAAAATGTGTGGGTATGATTCTCTGTCATCTGATCACCTGCAGGTTCACATAGCCCCAGTGTAATCAAGGTACGGAATGATTCCAACACCACAAAGGTCTGTCCCTCCACTACCTTCCACCTAGTCCTTAACTTCTAGAAAATGTGAACTTTTTTCTCCATCTCTACAATATTAGCATTTTGAGAATGTTATATACAGTAGCACCCCCTTACCCTCAAGGGAACATGTTCCAAGACCCCTGCTGGACCCTCAAACCTCAAATAGAACAGAAATCTATACTGTATATACTGTTTTTTTCTTCTACATATACACCCAGGACAAAGTTTAACTTATAAATTAGGAACAGAAAGAGATTAAAAGCAATAACTACTAATAAAATAGAACAATTAAAATACTATGCCAGAATTCTTGCACTTTGGGGCAAGGGTTCCTTGGACACAAGCCTTGTGACACTGCCTCAGTCAATCTGATAACTGAGCAAGCTACTGAGTGAGTACGGGACAAGTGGACACACAGGAAAAAGGGATAATTTACATCCCGGATGGGGTGAGGAGAGGCATGTGAGATTTTTATCATGCTATTCACAGCAGTGTGCAACTTAAAACTTGAGAATTATTTATTTCTGGAACTTTCCACTTAATATTTTCAGATCATGGTTAACCATGAGGAACTGAAACTGCAGAAAACAGAACTGCAGGGAAAAGGGGTGATTGTAATGGAATAAGATCACCTGTGACCTTTTGAGATTGGCCTTTCTCAGAAATAATGTGGAACGTCATCCCTGCCACTGCACGTGTCCACTTGTCACCCTTCTTTCTTCGAAGTAGTAGTCCATGGTGGGTCACGTGTACCTGTGTGTTTAACAATTCACACATTGAAGAATATTTTGGTTGTCTTGTTTGGGGAATATTACAAATAAAGATGCTATAAATAATTGTGGGATAAATGCCCAAGACGGTAATTACTGGGTTGTATTCTATTTAGGTTGTCTTTGATTTCTTTCATCCGCATTTTTGTAGTTTTCAGCATGAAAGTCCTGTACATGTTTTGTTTTATTTATATCCAACAGAAGCATGAAATGTAATCCTCAGTTAAGGTGCACCCTCTTCATGGGCCAGACCCTTCCCACTTTATTTTTTCCCTCCACCTGTGACTGGTTCTCTGTATTCTATTGCAATGGCCTTTGCCTACCAGATTATTGTTATTACTATGGTTTAGTAAACTTAATGTCTGGTGGGGAACTGGTTCTTCTATTCAATTTGTTTCATTATTTTTCTTTTTCAAAACTGATTCAATTACATGTGAACTTTTACTTTGCCACATACATTTTATAATTAGTTTATTGAAATTGGAAAAAAGAAACACAAAAACCTTGCAAGTTTATTGATATTCTATAAAACTTCCAGAATATTTTAAGATGAACTGACCTCTTTATGATTCTGTTATCTCATCCACGAACATGGTCTATCTCTCTACTTGTAGCTCTTTTATGACATTTCTAGGCTTTTAAAATTGACTCTGAATATCATGTGGGTTTTTGGATAGGTTAATTCCTACCTGCTTTGTAATTTTATACTCCTATATATTTGTGAAGAGGAACACTAGTGATTTTATAAGTTAATATTATTCCTTTATAAACTTTTCTGTTACTTTTCTTTTTCCATTAGTTTTAATTGTTTACATGTTGTTTTATTAAACTTTATGTATAAATGATTACATCATCTGCAAATAATAAACTTTATATTTTTAAGTTCCAACCCTCATTTGGATTGTAATTTTAATTTATTTTTAATAACATTCCCAGTGCTATGTTTAAAAATCACGTTAACAATAGTCATAATGTTTTGTTTCCTAAATAAAGGAAATTAACCTAAATATCATATTAAGAATATCCCTTTGTGTTATTTTCTGAGAATTTTTTAAATCAGAAGTGAGTATTGAGGGCCAGGCTTGGTGGCTCATGCCTGTAATCCTAGCACTCTGGAGGCTAAGGCAAGTGGATTGCCTAAGCTCACAGGTTTGAGACCAGCCTTAGCCAGAGGGAGATCCCCTCTCTAAAAATAGTCAGGCATTGTGGTGGGGACCTGTAGTCCCAGATCCCAGGAGGCTGAGGCAAGAGAATCACTTGAGCCCAGGAGTCGGAGGTTGCTATGAGCTGTGACACCACAGCACGCTACCAAGGGTGACAAAATTGGACTCTTGCAAAAAAAAAATTGAGGAGTGTATCAAAAAAGAGAAAGGCCTGGAATCCAGGACTCTGACTCAGAAAGGAATCCCTGCATGATGATGGCAAAGGAGAAGGAAGAGAGCAAGAAAGCAGAGAGGGCAGCAGGGTGGTGCTGGGCTGTGGCACCACCGAATGTCTGGGTTGGTGACTTTTCTTTGGTATAACTTTGGCTGTATCTCCCCTGCCTGGCCTCCTTTCATTCCTAATTACTTACACAGTCTATTTCTTTGGCCATCCCATTGGCTTTGGAGCCTCATCAATAATAACCTTCCAGTTGATTTCTTCATGATGGTGCATTTTCTCTTTTTCTTTTTTTTTTAATTGTTTGAGATTCATTGAGGGTACAAAGAATTAGGTTACACTGATTGCATTTGTTATATTAAGCCCCTCTTATATTTGTGTCCCACCCCCAAGAGGTGCATCATAGGTCCCCCATCTGCCTCCCTCCTCCACTCTCCTCACTCCCTCACTGTCCCACCCCACCCCTTATATTAGCTCATCTACTGCCTTCATATTAGAATTGAGTACATAGGATTCTTGCTTTTCCATTCTTATGATGCTTTACTAAGAAGAATGTGTTCCACCTCCATCCAGATTAATACAAAAAAATGTAAAGTCTCCATCTTTTTAATGGCTCAATAGTATTCCATGGTATACATATACCACAGCTTGTTAATCCATTCCGGAGTTGGTGGGTATTTAGGTTGTTTCCACATTTTGGCGATTGTAAATTGAGCTGTGATAAACAGTCTAGTACAAATGTCCTTGTGATAAAATGATTTTTTTTTCTTCTGGGTAGATACCTAGTAATGGGATTGCAGGATCAAATGGGAGGTCTGATTTGCGTTCTTAGAAGATTCTTAATACTAATAAAAAGATTGTATTAGTTTTCACTTCCACCAGCTGTGTAAAAGTGTTCCCTACTCTCCACATCCACGCCAGCATCTTCAACTTTGAGACTTTGTGATGTGGGCCATTCTCACTGGGGTTAGGTGATATTTCAGGGTGGTTTTGATTTGCATTTCTCTGATGATTAGGGATGATGATCAATTTTTCATGTGTTTATTAGCTATGATGGTGCATTTTCTTTGCACCAAAAACTTGACTAATACAGGCAGTGGAATGCAGAAAACAAATAAAGGTGGGGAAGGATAGATTATCTATCTAGTAATCACAAAATGTAATGAAAATTCACTTAGTATTTGGGAACATATCACTGATATGGTAGTGGAAAGCTTAAGGAAAGAGAATAGGGTCCTTTCCTGGGTCCTTTTGAAAACATGTTGAAGTTGAATCCTGAAGCTTGCTGAGTTGTGAAGTCAGGTGAGTCTACAGTATCATCATAACACTTATGTGAAAGTTAGAACATTGCTTGGGATTAGAGAGGGGATCTAGGAAAGAATTTGAATTGTCCATACCACTCTGAACCTCACCTCTCCCAGCCCTCTGGGTCTTCCCTCCTAGCTCAAATCCTTCATTCACAATGCAACCAGGCTGATCTTTCTTGTAAAAAGACCCTGAAAATCTCTTGCCCAAGCAAGTTCCATTGCAAGGGAGAAACTGCTCCTCATACCCCAGTCGTGTGTTACTCGATTTGAATTATTTTTAATTAGACTTAGATCTCTCTGGCAGGAAATAAATTGCAAAGTCAAACCCTGGAATAGAAAACAACTAATTTTTATCAGCAAAATCATCAAAATATGCATGGGAATAGAATCTGATGGTCTAAGATAAAAAAGAAAAAGAAAATCCAGTACTCCCTCCTTATCTGAAGTTTTACTTTCAGTGGTTTCAGTTACCCAAGAGCAACCACAGCCTGAAAATAGATGGAAATAGTATAGTGAGAAATTTTTAGGGTGAGAGAAAGAGAGAAATATCACATTCACATAAATTTTACTACAGGATATTGTTATCATTGTTCTTTCATTAGTTATTGCTTAATCTATTCTGTGCCTAATTTAAAAATTGAGCCTTGTATGTGGTATATATAGGGTTCAGTACTATCTGGGTTTTAGGTATCCATTGCAGGTCTGGAAATACATCACCTGCAGATAAGGAACTACTATAATTTTTATTTTATTTATTATTTTTTATTTTGGATTAATATAAGTGTACATACAATTAGGTTACACTGTTTGCACTCATTAGGTAAAGACAGTTATGGTTGAGTATTGGGCTGGATTTACCTATATGAATGAACTACTTAAAGATTTGATTCTGAGTTCAATGTTTCACTTCAGGTGGCTCTAAGATTTGCTCTGTTTTAGGCTAAGCACGTTACCAATAGGTACATGTTTTGATTTATATGGACTCCTTAATTTCAGTGAGGGTTCTGGAGAGGTAGGAGCCACCCAGCACTGGTAAATTTGAGTTGTTCATCACAATAGGCAGCAAGGTCATTTTGGTAAATAGCCTGATCTCATTCATGAGGCTCCAGGAATGGTGGATAGGTGATTTGGTTTATGATGGTTCCACTTGATTTTTATTCATTTGTTTTTTTAGATTTAACTTGACTAAGAATATTTGAGCAAAGAATAATTCGTGAATTGAACAGCATTCAGAACCAGAGGAGCTCCAGAAATCTCCCCGACTTGATTTTTAAAGTAGAAAACTTTCCAGTCTGAAGCCATGATCATTGGGAGACAAAACCTCTCAATGTCTAGATTTGGACCAATAGATCCACAGACTCTAATATCCTTGAATAAAGAGGAAGTTCTCATGAGGAAGACTGTACAATAGTCTCATGATGCACACTGAGTCTGCTTCCTTGCTTTCTCAAAAATAAATAAATAAATAATAAGTAAAAAGTCTGTGGCCACTTACCAGAATAACTGCATGGGAAAATACTTGGACAGAGTGAATGCTGGCCCTGAGGTAAGGCTAATTCACATAGGCCAACAAAGACACTGTGCTCCACTGGTCAGTGTGGGTATGTGTACAGGGCTTGTTAGTACAACAAATTGAATAAGGACCCAAGTGTACTTCATGGTAGTCCAGCCATCCTGTTGTTCGTTCCAGCAAATGTCTGTTCTGTACTTACTCTCCACTTCCTGAGGTGAGCATTGATTAGATGGACTCAGCAACTGATACAATTCCCTTAGGACCTCTGGTCCAAGAAGTTAAGGATATTATTTTTGTGAGTTTATCCTTTTCTTTCTTTCTTTCTTTTTTTTTTTTTGAGACAGTCTCACTCTGTCACCTTGGGTAGAGTGCCATGGTATCGTAACTTACAGCAACCTCAAACTCTTGGGCTTGAGCAATCTTCTTCAGCTGGGACTACAGGAATGCATCACCTACCTGGCTAGGTTTTCTATTTTCAGTGGACAAGGGGTCTGGCTCTTGTTCAGACTAGTCTTGAACTCCAGAGCTCAAGCAATCCACCCTCTTCAACATCCTAGAGTGCTAGGATTTCAGTTGTGTGCCACTTGCTCGGCCCAGTAAAGATTGTTATAAAGGAAAGTTCTTTTTATTTTATTTATTTTTATTTATTTATTGTTAAATCATAGCTGTGTACATTAGTGCAATCAAGAGGTACAATGTTCTGGTATCATATACAATCTGAAATATTATCATCAAACTTTTCAACGTAGCCTTCATGGCATTTTCTTAGTTATTGTGTGTAGACATTTGTATTCTGCATGTAGTAAGTTTCACCTGCACCCACTATAAGATGCACCATAGGTGTGGCCCCACCTAAAACCCTCCCTCCACCCTAACATCTCCCCTCCCTTCCCCATTCGTTGGCCCTTTCCTCATAGTCTTGTGCTATAGTTGGGTTATAGCCTTCATGTGAAAGCTATAATTTAGCTTCATAGTAGGGCTGAGTACATTGGATAATTTTTCTTCCATTCCTGAGATACTTTGCTAAGAAGAATATGTTCCAGCTCCATCCATGTAAACATGAAAGAGGTAAAGTCTCCATCTTTCTTTAAGGCTGCATAATATTCCATGGTATACATGTACCACAATTTGCTAGTCCATTTATGGGTCAATGGGCACTTGGGCTTCTTCCATGACTTAGCAATTATGAATTGGGCTGCAATAAACATTCTGGTACAGATGTCTTTGTTATATTGAGAATTTTGGTCTTCTGGGTATAAATCTAGTACAGGAATTATAGAATCGAATGGCAGGTCTATCTTTAGATCTCTAAGTATTCTCCAAACATCCTTCCAGAAGGAAGATATTAGTGTGCATTCCCACCAGCAGTGTAGAAGTGTGCCCTTTTCTCCACATCCATGCCAACATCTCTGATTTGGGGATTTTGTTATGTGGGCTACTCTTACTGGGGTGAGGTGATATCTCAAAGTAGTTTTGATTTGCATTTCTCTGATGATTAAAGATGATGAGTTTTTTTTCATGTGTTTGTAGATCGTGCATCTATCTTCTTTAGAGAAGTTTCTCTTCAAGTCCCTTGCCCACCCTGAGATGGGATCACATGTTCTTTTCTTGCTAATACGTTTGAGTTCTCTGTGGATTCTGGTTATTAGACCTTTATTGGAGGTATAACCTGCAAATATTTTCTCCCATTCTGAAGGCTTTCTGCTTGCTTTACATACTATGTTCTTGGCTGTGCAGAAGCCTTTTAGTTTGATCAGGTCCCAGTAATGTATTTTTGATACTGCTTCAATTGCCTGGGGAGTCCTCCTCATAAAATATTCACCCAGGCTGATTCCTTCAAGAGTTTTCCCTGCATTTTCTTCAAGTATTTTTATAGTTTCATGTCTTAAGTTTAAATCTTTTATCCAGTGAGAGTCTATCTTAGTTAATGTTGAAAGGTGTTGATCCAGTTTCAATCTTCTACATGTTGCCAGCCAGTTCACCCAGCACCATTTGTTAAATAGGGAATCTTTTCCCCAGTGAATGTTTTCAATTGGCTTGTCAAAGATCAAATAACAGTAAGTAGCTGGATTCATCTCTTGGTTCTTTATTCTGTTCCAGACATCTACTTCTCTGTTTTTGTGTCAATACCATGCTTTTTGATCACTATCGATTTAAAGTACAGTCTCGGGTCTGGTAGCATGATTCCTCCTGCTGTATTTTTATTGCTGAGTAATGTTTTGGCTATTCGAGGGTTTTTCTGATTCCATATAAAAGTAAGTATTATTTTTTCAAGATCTTTAAAATATGACAATGGGGCTTTAATAGGAATTGCATTAAAATTATATGTTGCTTTGGGTAGTATAGATATTTTAACGATATTGATTCTTCCCAGCCATGAGCATGGTATGTTTTTCCATTTGTTAACATCTTCAGCTATTTCTTTCCTTAAAGTTTCATAGTTCTCTTTGTAGAGATCTTTCATGTCCTTTCTTAGGTATACTCCCAAATATTTCATCTTCTTCGGCACTACGGTGAAAGGAATAGACTCCTTGACTGTTTTTTCGGCTTGGTTATTGTTGGTATATATAAAGGCTACAGATTTATGGATGTTGATTTTGTAGCCTGAGACATTGCTGTATTCCTTGATCACTTCTAAAAGTTTTGTAGTAGAATCCCTAGTGTTTTTCAGGTATGCAATCATATCATCTGCAAAGAGTGAAAGTCTGATCTCTTCTGACCCTATGTGGATACCCTTGATCGCCTTTTCTTCCCTAATTGCAATGGCTAAAACTTCCATTACAATGTAAAAGAGCAATGGAGACAATGGGCAACCTTGCCTGGTTCCTGATCTAAGTGGACATGATTTCAATTTAACTCCATTTAATATGATATTGGCTGTGGGTTTGCTGTAGATGGCCTCGATTAGTTTACAAAATGTCCCTTCTATACTGATTTTCTTTTTTTTTTTTTTTAGTTTTTTTAGAAATTACAAAAGCCTTTATTTCCAGAGATGTAGGAGGGTTGGTGATAACATCAGAGTGATTGATATTTCATCCCTTCTTCCAACTTTTCATGTAGAAGGAAGTTTGACTAATTCATAATTAGACCCCATAAGAATGTCAGTAACTTCTTGAGGACATAAAACCCTTGGAAAAATATATTCAACATTCACTGATAATGTGAATCTTTTATGGGGACTTTAGATCCAGTTGAAATAATATTTAATACAAGTATTATTATCAAGTATTAAAAGGAGAGTATTTTAGCTTATCAATTTTAATTTATTTTATTTAAAAACTAAACACCTTCAGAGAAAAATACTGTGGTTGTCATTATGGTACAAGAATAAATATGTTTTGTTTTCAGAGTTGTTTGTAGTTGAGTTAGAGAGACAGACATGTACCCAGATAATGCAGGGAGTGAGATGAGACAGTCGTGGGTCAAGGAAAAAGGTGGGACTGAGAGCTGAGTGTGGAGCACCCTCAATCTCCAAATTTCCACACCAGTGCAGTGGATTAAACATGCTGACATCCAGCCCAGCTCCTAATCAGGCATGTGTCTGCACATCCATAAATATTTAAATGAGAGTCATTATGACAGAGCGGCCAATTCCAAAGGATTCTCTAAAAGAGATTCTCTCAGTGCTTATTAAGAAAATAATTCAGAGCCATCTAAACATAACAAAAATTCTAGCATCTCTTGACAAATATATTTCATCTCTCTCTAATTCTTAAATCCAGCATTTAGAATGACAAACACTGAAATAGCCACTTCACAAATCGTGCAGCAAAAGGAAGGACCATAAACTTTGACACACTGGTGCTGGCTCTAATCTTAGCTCTAATATTTAGTTTCTGATTGACCTGGGGTAATTTCTTACTTTATCTATGCCTCTGTTATTTCCCATAGAACAGTATCACAGCATCTAAAATAGATCCTCTTGAGAGCTAACGAGATAATCCATGCAAGGTAAGGTTCCCGTCTTACATTCTCTCATGGAATTCTGCCTTTTTTATGGCACATTTTTGAATGTAATAATTGAAAAGTCAGCTTTTTCTTGCTTGGCTTGTCTCATTTCTGCAGTCAGACAAACTTCCTGAGCTAAGGAACCACTTTTCCCCTAAACACCCTGGTGTCCCCACTGCCACCTTTCTTTTTTTTTTTTTTTTTTTTTTTTATTGTTGGTGATTCATTGAGGGTACAATAAGTCAGGTTACACTGATTGCAATTGTTAGGTAAAGTCCCTCTTGCAATCATATCTTGCCCCCATAAAGTGTGACACACACCAAGGCCCCACCCCCCTCCCTCCTTCCCTCTTTCTGCTTCCCCCCCATAACTTCAATTGTCATTAATTGTCCTCATATCAAAATTGAGTACATAGGATTCATGCTTCTCCATTCTTGTGATGCTTTACTAAGAATAATGTCTTCCACTTCCATCCAGGTTAATATGAAGGATGTAAAGTCTCCATTTTTTTTTAATGGCTGAATAGTATTCCATGGTATACGTATACCACAGCTTGTTAATCCATTCCTGGGTTGGTGGGCATTTAGGCTGTTTCCACATTTTGGCGATTGTAAATTGAGCTGCAATAAACAGTCTAGTACAAGTGTCCTTATGATAAAAGGATTTTTTTCCTTCTGGGTAGATGCCCAGTAATGGGATTGCAAGATCAAATGGGAAGTCTAACTTGAGTGCTTTGAGGTTTCTCCATACTTCCTTCCAGAAAGATTGTACTAGTTTGCAGTCCCACCAACATATACCAGTATATGTTCTGATCATGAAGGGATGCTGGATATTATCAAAAGCTTTTTCTGCATCAATTGAAAGAATCATATGGTCCTTATTTTTTAGTTTGTTTATGTGCTGAATTACATTTATAGATGTACGTATATTGAACCAGCCATGAGACCCTGGGATAAATCCCACTTGGTCGTGGTGTATAATTTTTTTGATGTGATGCTGGATTCTGTTTGTTAGGATCTTATTGAGTATTCGTTAGTGATATTGGTCTAGAATTTTCTTTTCTTGTTGGGTCTTTCCCTGGTTTGGGGATCAAGGTGATGTTTGCTTCATAGAATGTGTTGGGTAATATTCCTTCTTTTTCTATATTTTGGAAGAGGTTTAATAATATAGGTACTAGCTCTTCTTTAAAGGTTTGGTAGAATTCTGACATAAAGCCATCTGGTCCTGGGCTTTTCTTTTTAGGGAGATTTTGTATAGTTGATGCTATTTCAGAACTTGATATAGGCCTGTTCAACATTTCCACTTCATTCTGGCTAAGTCTTGGTAGGTGGCCTACTTTGAGGTACTGGTCGATTTCTTTCAGACTTTCATATTTCTGAGAGTATAGTTTCTTGCAGTATTCATTAAGGATTTTTTTGAATTTCTGAGGGGGCTGTTGTTATTTCA
The DNA here is from genome assembly GCF_027406575.1 of Nycticebus coucang. Taxonomy (NCBI): domain Eukaryota; kingdom Metazoa; phylum Chordata; class Mammalia; order Primates; family Lorisidae; genus Nycticebus; species Nycticebus coucang. The sequence continues at coordinate 108,963,245 of NC_069781.1, forward strand.
TCATTACCATTTCTGATTGATGAAATTAGAGATTTCACTCTTTCTTTCCTGGTTAGGTTGGCCAAAGGTTTATCTATCTTATTGATCCTTTCAAAAAACCAACTTTTGGATTTATTGAGCTGTTGCATAATTCTTTTGTTTTCAGTTTCATTTAATTCTGCTCTGATTTTGATTATTTCTTTTCTTCTGCTGGGTTTGGGGTTGGAGTGTTCTTCCTTCTCCAGTTGCTTGAGATGTCCCATTAAGTTATTAACTTCCTCTTTTTCTGTTTAATGAGGAAGGCTTGCAGTGTTATAAATTTCCCTCTTAGGAGTGCATTTGCAGTATCCCAGAGGTTCTAGTAATTCGTGTCTTGATTGTTGTTTTGTTCCAAAAATTTGGTGATTTCCTTCTTAATCTTGTCTATAACCCATCTATCCTTCAGCATAAGGTTGTTTAGCTTCCATGTTTTTGTATGGCTATGCAGGTTCCTGTTGTTATTGAGTTCAACTTTTATTCCATGATGGTCTGAGAAGATGCAAGGAATAATTTCTATTTTTTTTAATTTGCTGAGGTTAGATTTGTGGCCTAGCATGTGGTTGATTTTAGAGTATGTTCTGTGGGCTGATGAGAAGAATGTGTATTCAGTTTTGTTGGGATGAAATGTTCTATAGATGTCTGTTAAGTCTTGATGTTCAATGGTTAAGTTTAAATCTAAAATTTCTTTGCTTAGCTTCTTTTTGGAGGATCTATCCAGCACTGTTAAAGTTGTCTTAAAATCTCCAACTACTATGGAACTGGAGGAAATCACGTTGTTCATGTCTGTTAGAGTTTCTCTTATAAATTGAGGTGCATTCTGGTTAGGTGCATAAATATTAATAATTGAAATCTCATCATATTGAGTATTACCTTTGGCAAATATGAAGTATCCATCCTTGTCCTTCCTTATTTCGGTTGGTTTAAAGCCTATTGCATCTGCGAATAGGATTGCAAGGCCTGCTTTTTTTTGCTTTCCATTTGCCTGGAGTATAGATGACCATCCCTTCACCTTGAGTCTATATTTGTCTTTTAATGTAACATGCGATTCTTGTATGCAGCAGATATCAGGCTTGAATTTTTGTATCCAGTCAGCCAACCTGTGCCTCTTTAGAGGACAATTTAAAGTATTCACATTAATTGAGAATATTGATAAGCTTTTTGAGAGTCCGGTGGACATTTTTAATCCTTTTATGACTGTGGAAGTTGAAATTTGATCATAATTTTCTGGGTGGGTTTTCTTTTGTGGTGGAGGATTACACTGGTCTCTATGGAGGACAGGTCTGAGAATATCCTGGAGAGCTGGTTTAGTTATGGCAAATTTCTTCAACATGTGAATGTCATTGAAGTATTTAATTTCTCCGTCATAAATGAAACTCAGTTTAGCTAGGTACAGGATCCTGGGTTGAAAGTTATTTTGTTTTAGGAGATTAAAAGTCGATGACCATCCTCTTCTAGCTTTAAATGTTTCAGCAGAGAGATCTGCTGTTATTCTAATATTCTTGCCCTTGTAGGTGATGGTTTTCTTTCGTCTGGCTGCTTTCAGAATTTTCTCCTTCATTTTAACTTTAGTGAAATTGATTATGATGTATCTGGGGGACGTCTTATTTGGGTTGAGTCATTCTGGAGTTCTGAAACTGCTATCTGAATTTCAGAATCTCTTGGCATGTCTGGAAAGTTCTCCTTCATAATCTCATGGAGAAGGGACTCTGTGCTTTTGTCACTTTGTCACTTTCGGGGATCCCTATAAGATGAATATTGGTTTTCTTTGAATTATCCCAGAGTTCTCTGAGAGAGTGATCTGTTTTTGCCCTCCATTTCTCTCACTCTTTGAGAGTTTGGGAGCATTCAAAAGCTTTGTCTTCAGTGTCAGAAATCCTTTCTTCTGCTTGCTCCATTCTGTTACTGAGAGATTCTACTGTGTTTCTCAGATCATTGAAGGCTGGAACTTCTTGTCTCAATGTGTCAAAATCTTTGGTCATTTGGTGTTTGAATTCGTTGAATTCTTGAGATATCTTTTGGGTTACTGCTTGGAATTTTAATTTGATTTTATTTGCTATCCAGATTGTGAATTTGATTTCTGACATCTCAACTATTTGTTTGTGCATGGGATCTTGTGCTGTGTCTGCCCCATTGATCCTTGGGGGAGTTGATATACTCTGATTATTCATATTGCCAGAGTTTTTCTGTTGATTTCACCTCATGATTGTTTTTCACCATTTTCAGTTTGGGGGAGGTGTCTCTACAAGATTAGACCCCAGTGGGATCACTCTATTGTTGCTGGATCTTTGTGGTGAGCAACCCTGTGTAGTTCCTCTGGGGCTGCCCCAGCCAGGGAGTTCTGGTTCTGGAAGCAGCTCTAGAGTGTGACACCCCCGGATCCAGCAACAGGGTGCGAGGTGGTGTGCATGGTTCTGGGAGTGCCTTGCGCCCACTGACTTTAGCACAGGGAGCCCAAGGCTCCAGCAGTCTCTGGCCAGGAGAAGGGCTCTGTGCAGAGGCAGGGAGGGCTCCGGAGGGCACGTGGCTACCAGATTCCCTGGCCAGACGAGCAGGCCGGTGTGGAGGCAGGGAGGGTACAGGAGGGATGATGCAGAGTTGCATGGCTCCTGCAGTTCCTGGTCAGGGCATGCAGAGGCCCGGCAGGCACGGGATGAGGGTTGCAGTTCAGGGGTCGCTGCCCAGGTCTTGTGAAGGTCTGGGTGTGCCAAGCCCAGGAGTTAGAGGTTGCAATGAGCTGTGATGCCACAGCACTCTACCCAGGGCAACAGCCCAAGGCTCCATGTGCCAAAACCAGTCTCATTCTGCCCCTGAGTTAAGGCTGTAAGGGAGCTCAGTCCCAGCCTTTAGGCTGCTCAGTCACTAGGTTACTAGCTCCCGCCCGATCCTTGCTCAGCAACCCCGAGGGTGGAGCTTGCCAGGGCAGTTCTTTCACAATGGCTCCCTGAGGCCCACAGCCAAACACTATTAGCTCCGTCTGGCTCAGTGGCTCAGTCTGGGGCCCTAGACAATGCCCAAAGTTCTCTGCACTCCTGCTCAAGCTCTCCCCAAGGCAGTTCCACTGAGTGCCAAGTCCAAAAACACCAAAACAGTTCACAGGTAAGGCCTTTCCAGTTTGCAGTCTCACTGCTGCTTGTACTTATGGTTGCTGGTGGGATTAGGTTGATCGAACACATGCAACCACTTGCCAGTTTTCCACTGTTTTTGTCCTCCTCTTGGGGTCCAGAAGTCCCTGGCTGACTCCCTGTATCCTCAAAGGGATGATTATAGGCAGATCCCACCAGCCAGACATGCCTGGAGTCTTATTTCCCCAGACTCACCATGCCCAGTTGCAGGGAAGCTGTTACTCAGCTGCTATCTTGTTCCACCTCTCTAATAGAAAGTTCTTGATAGTCTTCCTGACCAATGACAAAAGCCACAGGTAATAATGACAAAAACACCACAAGTAATATCAAGTACATGCAGGAAGCTCAGAGATGCTGGCTCTGTAAGTGAGCAAGGGTTTTGACTCTTTTCATTCCCACCTAGCACTCCAGCTCCAGCAGCATGAGAAGGGATAATGTGGGATGATGACAGTGGATGAAGACCCACTAATAATTGCAGATGCCTTTCTAGATGTGAATGTCTTAGTGGACCAACTCAAAATGCCTCCAGTTATCTGGAGTGGAGTTAAAGATAAGGAAGTTTATTTTATCTTAATCCCAAATAACAGAGAACAATAGAGAGGGTTTATTTGACTAAGAAGCACATCTTCTTTGTCTTGCCTTGGGAGTTTTCAATGCTCTGGCTCTATCTCATGCTCTTCCCATTCATTGTCTCAAAGGACACCAACTGAGTCACTGCAGGGATGCCATCATGCTGACAGGACACAGCAGTAGAAGTGTAGCACCATATATATGTTGGTAAGGCACACAGACATGAAAGGATGGGAGATGAATACATCCTTCCAAGATTACTGAGATCTGTCTTCTTGGAGTTTTGGGGACCCTGTATTCTGGGACATTTGGGGTCACTGTTTGGAATGGGAAGGATATGTTGCTACTCATGGAATTCGCTGCTGCCCAGAAAGGTACACGATGCTTGGTGGGTCTCCTTAGATATTGCAGGTAACATAGAACAGGATGGAATGGGAGGCCCAGAGTGACCCGAAAGGCTGCCACTTCTGCATGGGGCACAATGCATGAGAAGGCAACGGAGCTCACAGTCCACCTTGCCTGGAAGGAGATAGGGCCTGAGGTCTACACTGGTTTCTGGGTGGTGGTTAAATATGAAGCCTCGGAAAGATGGGTGCCTAGGAAGAAGCAGCATGGCAGGACAGTTGAGAGAACACCTCAGCAAGGAAGAGTGTTTTGTTACTGACATTGTTCAGAATGGCCAGACAATGGTGATAATGAAAGGAAGACCTTTAGTTAGCTGTGTTGCCATTTTAAAATTCTCTATGGAGAATGTATCCTCTTGTCATCCCCACCACGTTTGGCATATCCCTGCAAATAAGTTGGTGTGAGTTAAATGTGAGTGGTCCCACACTTTGAGAACAGTTTGGGTTTGTCTAATGAAGAAAAAAAAAAAAGAATCCTCCACTGAGCTGTCCTATGGAGGAGCCTGTCAGGAGCCTGGTAGACAAGGCCACTGCTTGCCACAGAGAGTCAGCCTTTCACAATAAACAGTGCTTGCTTTCCAGACTCACCAGTAAGGTGGCAAGGATGGCACTGTCCATGACCTTTTGGCTCACAGAGTCTGAGGCAGAATTGTGATGAAATCAGAGGCAAAGAAAGCACTTGAACTGGAAGTCTGGAGGTGTGTGCAGTTATTGTTGAGACATTGGCCTCTCTTCCAGGACAGACAGATGGAGTGTATGGTAGCTTTTATTTTATTATTTTATTTCATTTCATTTCATTTCATTTCATGGAGAAAGATATGAAAGCAAGTACTGGACAAATATACATGCATGTTGGGCAGGGAGTACTTACTGTTAGGTACATTTTTCATAGCTCCCTAGTAGACACATCCATCCTGTGCTGGGTACTTCCTTACTTTGTGAGAACTGGCCCTTTCCTCCCAGAACAATAGCCAGTGGGCCAGACACTTCTCTCCACACTCCACACACCTAGGGCTTGAATATGTGCTCCTGGGACGTGAATCTTTAGAGAGTGATAAAGAGATGGAAACAGTGAGGATGTTCATTTGTAGCAGTGGCTGCTGGGCCAAGGGTCCAGGGCATGTGTGGCCCGAGGGTAGCCCATTGCCCCCTGTGGCATAACTGGGACTCTCACCCCAGTTTCTTCCTTGCTACTTTTTAAATCTTGTCCTCTGACCTGTCCACATTCTGTGAGCTACCATGTGTTTTTTGAAAAATATTTCTCTCTTTCGGATCAAGCCACTTAATTGTCTTCTGAGGTTTGCACAAAAAAACCTTGCCCAATGCCTGCTCTGATCCAGTAATATATATTTTCCTATCTTTTAGAAATTAATTTATTTCTCTTATGAAGAAAATTTGTTTGACCTACAGCAATTCCTTAAATTTAACTTCAGTTTCATTTTCTTCTATAAAATTACAGAAAATTAGAGTAGACAATTTTACATAATAATTACATGCATAATATAATCAATTTTTGTAATTTTTTTTTTCTGTTCTTCTGTGTTTAGGTATGCATAGAGCACTGTCAGCTGAGCGTCAGCTATTAGTTTTGCCTGATGAGACTCAGGATGATAGTTTATGTTCTTCTTTGTGTTTTTTTCTGTATCAGCCGTATTTCTTTAAAATAAGAATCACCTGGCCATGTGCGGTGGATCACTCCTGTAATCCCAGCTCTCTATGAGGTCAAGGGGTTGGGGGAGGGGGAAATCGCCTGACCTCACAAGTTCAAGACCAGCCTGAGCAAGAGTGAGACCTCATCTCTAAAAATAGCCAGGCAGGGAGGGGAGGAGGAAGGATGAGTGGAGGGAGGGTGATTGGTAGGATCATACCTACTTACAAGGGTACATGTGAAACTTACTAAATGCAGAATATAAATATCTTAACACAATAACAAGAAAATGCCAGGAAGGCTATGTTAACCAGTGTGATGAAAATATGTCAAATGGTATATAAAACCAGTGTATGGTGCCCCATGATTGCATTAATGTACACAGCTATGATTTAATAATAAATAAATAACATAAAATAAAGCTGGGCATTGTGGAGGGCACCTGTAGTCCCAGCTACTTGGGAGGCTGAGGAAGAGAATCGCTTGAGCCCAGGAGTCTGAGGTTGCTGTGATCCACAACGCCACGGCACTCTACCAGGGGTGACCAAGTGAGACTCTGTCTCAAAAAAAGAAAAAAATAAAGAAAGAAATAATCTATCACTTGAACAAAATAATGTTTTAAAAGCATATTCTCAAAAATTTAATGATGGGAAAAGAGTAGATTATAAAACTGTGTATTATGATATTGTATAATTATATAAAGAAAAATATTGGTAGGACATGTATTTAAATATTGCTAGTTAATTCTGAGAATTGAGATAATAGGTGATTTTTTTCATAGGTTTTTTATATTCCAAGTTTTAAAAATTAATATAGGAATGAATTACAAATCTTGAGGCTACTGTCTTACAGAAGGGTCTTCCCCACTTTATCATTTTTTTTATTTTTTTTTTTTTCAGTTCCCCCTCATACTAGCATTTTTATTTTTTTATTTTTTATTTTTTGGTTGTTTTTTATTTTTATTTATTTATTTATTAATTTTTAATTTTTATTTTTTTTTATAAAATCATAGCTGTGTACATTGATATGATCATGGGGCATCATTCACTAGCTTTACAGACCGTTTACCAAGTTTCACATATAACCTTGTAAGATGCACCGCTGGTGTAATCCCACCAATCCCCTTCCCTCTACCCACGACCCTCCTCCCTCCCCTCCCTTTACCCCTTCCCCCTATTCTTCGGTTGTAACTGGGTTATAGCTTTCATGTGAAAACCCTAAATTAGTTTCATAATAGGGCTGAGTACATTGGGTACTTTTTCTTCCATTCTTGAGATACTTCACTAAGAAGAATATGTTCCAGCTCCATCCATGTAAACATGAAAGAGGTAAAGTCTCCATCTTTCTTTAAGGCTGCATAATATTCCATGGTGTACATATACCACAATTTATTAATCCATTTGTGGATCGATGGACACTTGGGCTTCTTCCATGACTTAGCAATTATGAATTGGGCTGCAATACACATACACATTCTGGCACAAATATCTTTGTTATGATGTGATTTTTGGTCTTCTGGGTATATGCCCAGTAGAGGGATTACAGGATTGAATGGCAGATCTATTTTTAGATCTCTAAGTGTTCTCCATATCTCTTTCCAAAAGGAATGTATTAATTTGCATTCCCACCAGCAGTGCAAAAGTGTTCTCTTTTCTCCACATCCGCGCCAACATTTCTGGTCTTGGGATTTTGTGACATAGGCTAGTCTCACTGGAGTTAGATGGTATCTCAAAGTAGTTTTGATTTGCATTTCTCTGATGATTAAAGATGATGAGCATTTTTTTCATATGTCTGAATGCTGTGTGCCTGTCTCCTTCAGAGAAGTTTCTCTTCAAATCCCTTGCCCAGCCTGCAATGGGATCCCTTGTTCTATTCTTGCTAATGCGTTTGAGTTCTCTGTGGATTCTGGTTATTAAACCTTTGTCGGAGACATAACCTGCAAATATCTTCTCCCATTCTGAGGGCTGTTTGCTTGCTTTACTTACTGTGTTTTTGGCTGTGCAGAAGCTTTTTAGTTTGATCAAGTCCCAGTAGTGTATTTTTGAAGCTCCTTCAATTGCCCAGGGGATCCTCCTCATAAAATACTCGCCCAGACTGATTTCTTCGAGGATTTTCCCTGCACTCTCCTCTAGTATTCTTATAGTTTCATGTCTTAAGTTTAAATCTTTGATCCAGTGAGAGTCTATCTTAGTTAATCGTGAAAGGTGTGGGTCCAGTTTCACTCTTCCACAGGTTGCCAGCCAGTTCACCCAGCACCATTTGTTAAATAGGGAATCTTTTCCCCACTGAATGTTTTTAATTGGCTTGTCAAAGATTAAATAACGGTAAGTAGCTGGGTTCATCTTTTGGTTCTCTATTCTGTTCCACACATCTACTTCTCTGTTTTTGTGCCAATACCATGCTGTTTTGATCACTATTGATTTGTAGTATAGTCTGAGGTCTGGTAGTGTAATTCCTCCTGCTTTGTTTTTATTTCTGAGTAATGTCTTGGCTATTCGAGGTTTTTTCTGATTCCATATAAAACGAAGTATTGTTTTTTCCAGATCTTTAAAGTATGACAGTGGAGCTTTAATAGGGATTGCATTGAAATTATATATTGCTTTGGGTAGTATGGACATTTTAACAATGTTGATTCTTCCCAGCCATGAGCATGGTATGTTTTTCCATTTGTTAATATTTTCAGCTATTTCTTTTCTTAGAGTTTCATAGTGCTCTTTATAGAGATCTTTCACGTCCTTTGTAAGATAAATTCCCAAATATTTCATCTTCTTTGGCACTACTGTGAATGGGATAGAGTCCCTAACTGTTTTTTCAACTTGACTATTGTTGGTATATATAAAGGCTACCAATTTAGGAATGTTGATTTTGTAACCTGAGACGCTGCTGTATTCCTTGATCACTTCTAAGAGTTTTGTAGTAGAGTCCCTAGTGTTTTCCAGATATACTATCCTATCATCTGCGAAGAGCAAAAGTTTGATCTCTTCTGACCCTATATGGATACCATTGATTGCCTTTTCTTCCCTGATTGCAGTGGCTAAAACTTCCATTACAATGTTAAAAAGCAGTGGAGACAATGGGCAGCCTTGTCTGGTTCCTGATCTGAGTGGAAATGATTCTAATTTAACTCCATTCAATATGATATTGGCTGTGGGTTTGCTGTAGATGGTCTCTATCAGTTTAAGAAATGTCCCTTCTATATCGATTTTCTTAAGTGTTCTGATCATGAAGGGATGCTGGATATTATCAAAAGCTTTTTCTGCATTGATTGAGAGAATCATATGGTCTTTGTTTTTTAATTTATGTGCCGTAATTACATTTCAATTACATATATTAAACCAGCCTTGAGACCCTGGGATAAAACCAACTTGGTCATGGTGTATAATTTGTTTGATGTGTTGCTGGATTCTGTTTGTTAGGATCTTGTTGAATATTTTTGCATCTATATTCATTAGTGATATCGGTCTATAATTTACTTTTCTTGTTGGGTCTTTTCCTGGTTTGGGCATCGGGGTGATGTTTGCTTCATAGAACATGTTAGGTAGTCTTCCTTCTTTTTCTACCTTTTAGAACAGGTTCAGTAATATAGGTACTAATTCCTCTTTAAAATTTTGGTAGAATTCTCACGTGAAACCATCTGGTCCCGGGCTTTTGTTTTTAGGGAGGTTTTGTATGGTTGATGCTATTTCCGAACTTGATATGGGCCTGTTCAACATTTCCACTTGATTCTGGCTAAGTCTTGGAAGGTGATGTGCTTCCAAGTATTGGTCAATTTCCTTCAGATTTTCATATTTCTGAGAATACAGTTTCTTGTAGTATTCATTAAGGATTTTTTGGATTTCTGAGGAGTCTGTTGTTATTTCGTCTTTGTTGTTTCTGATTGATGAGATTAGAGATTTCACTCTTTTTTTCCTGATTAGGTTGGCCAAAGGTTTATCTATTTTATTGACCTTTTCAAAAAACCAGCTTTTTGATTTATTGATCTGTTGTATTATTCTTTTGTTTTCAATTTCATTTAATTCTGCTCTAATTTTGGTTATTTCTTTTCTTCTACTGGGTTTGGGGTTGGAATGTTCTTCCTTTTCCAGTTGCGTGAGATGTCCCATTAAGTTGTTAACTTCCTCTCTTTCCGTTCTCTTGATGAAGGCTTGCAGTGCTATAAATTTCCCTCTTAGAACTGCCTTTGCCGTGTCCCAGAGCTTCTGATAGTTCGTATCTTCATTGTTGTTTTCTTCCCAAAAATTGGCGATTTCTTTCTTAATCTCATCTCTGATCCAGCTATCATTCAGCATAAGGTTATTTAACTTCCATGTTTTTGTATGAGTATGCAGATTCCTGTTGTTACTCAGCTCAAGTTTTATTCCATGGTGGTCTGAGAAGATGCATGGAATAATTTCTATTCCTTTAAATTTACTGAGGTTAGACTTGTGACCTAAGATGTGATCAATTTTGGAGTAAGTTCCATGGGCTGATGAAAAGTATGTTTATTCAGTTTTGTTGGAATGAAATGTTCTGTAGATGTCTGCTAAATCCAAATGTTGGATGGTTAGGTTTAAATCTAAGATATCTTTGCTCAGCTTCTTGTTGGAGGATTGCTCCAACACTGCCAAAGGAGTGTTGAAATCTCTGACTATTATGGAGCTGGAGGAAATCAAGTTACTCATGTCTGTCAGAGTTTCTCTTATAAATTGAGATGCATTCTGGTTGGGTGCATAGATATTAATAATTGAGATCTCATCATATTGAGTATTACCCTTAACAAATATGAAGTGACCATTCTTGTCCTTCCTTACTTTTGTTGGTTTAAAGCCTATTGTATCTGCAAATAAAATTGCAACACCTGCTTTTTTCTGATTACCATTTGCCTGAAATATGGATGACCATCCTTTCACCCTGAGTCTGTATTTGTCTTTTAAGTTAAGATGTGACTCTTGTGTGCAACAAATATCTGGCCTGATCTTTTGTATCCAGTCAGCTAACCTGTGCTTCTTTAGAGGACAATTTAAGCCATTCACATTAATGGAGAATATTGATAAGTCTGGTGAAGTTTTGGGTATCGAGTTTTTCCAAAGTCCAGTGGGCATTTTTAATCCTTTCGCTAGTGTGGAAATTGGAGTTTGATCCGAAGTTTCTGAGTGAGTTTACTTTTGTGGTATAGGATTATGTTGGTCATTATGGAGGATAGGTCTGAGAATATCCTGAAGAGCTGGTTTGGTTATGGCAAATTTCTTCAACATATGAATGTCATTAAAGTATTTAATTTCTCCATCATAAATGAAACTCAGTTTAGCTGGATAGAAGATCCGGGGTTGAAAGTTATTTTGCTTTAGGAGATTAAAAGTCGGTGACCACCCTCTTTTAGCTTGAAAAGTTTCAGCAGAGAGATCTGCAGTCATTCTAATATTCTTCCCTTTGAAGGTAATGGTTTTCTTTCTCCTGGCAGCTTTGAGGATTTTCTCCTTCATATTAACTTTAGTGAAGTTAATTATGATATGCCTGGGGGATGTCTTATTGGGGTTGAGTCATGCTGAGGTTCTGAAGCTGTCCGCTATCTGAATTTCAGGATCTCTAGGCTTGTCTAGAAAATTCTCTTTCATAATTTCATGCAGAAGGGCCTCTGTGCCCAGTGAGGCCACTTCATCTGTTTCTGGAACTCCAATGATTCGGATATTCGCCTTCTTCGAATTATCCCAGAGCTCTCAGAAAGAATGATCCGTTTTTGCTCTCCATTTCTCTTCCTCTTTGAGAGTTTGGGAGCATTCAAAGGCTTTATCTTCAATGTCAGAAATCCTTTCTTCTTCTTGCTCCATTCTGTTGCTGAGGGATTCTACTGTATTTTTCATATCTTTGAGGGCTGCAAATTCTTGCTTCAGTGTGTCTAAGTCTTTGGTGGTTTTATCTTTAAATTCATTAAATTCTTGAGACAACTTTTGAATTTCTCCTCGAATTCCTAATTCCACTTTGTTAATCTTGTCTGCAATCCAAATTCTGAATTCAATTTCTGACATCTCAGCCAGTTGTTTATGAATGGGATCTTCAATTACATCTGCCATATCTTTCCTTGGGGGGGTTGATCTATTCTGGTTATTCATGTTACCAGAGTTTTTCCACTGATTCCACCCCATGGTTGTTTTACTCCCGTTGATTTTTTCCCCTGGGGCTTTGTTGAGGGCCTGTACAGTGTTGTGGCCTGAGAAACTGGGGCCCTGTCTGGTGTGGTGGGGCTAAGTGGTTCTGTCTTGTTTTCAGCTGGTTTCTGTTCCACCCTAGTGAAACAGATACTCTGGATTGAAGTCTCAGCTGTGGAGAAATATCAGCAATTAAGTCACCCCACCCCCCACTGGCAAAGAATTGGAAAAGAAAAATCAAACCTTCCTACCACAGGGCACCCAGGGCACCACCTGATTTGTCCTCAGGCAATTTGTTCAGTTCAAAAAGTCCAAATCAATTGTCTCAGTCTGCATCTATCTAGGGTGAGAGAGTTTAAGAGGTCTCTGGGAACTGGATCACAGGGGTCTGGTGACTACTCTGGTGTGGCTTGCTCCAGTGCTGCGTGGAGTCAGGAGGAGCCACCCAGCTAATAGATCAGTCTGGGAAGTTTGCTGCCTCCTTCCCCACCTTGTACCACTGTCACACCCAGTCAATGATAGCTCTGCAGTTGGCTGACCCAGTTGCCTGTAGTGATATGGTACTCCAGGAGTTTGCACCTGCCTGAATCACAAGGAAGTCTGCCAGGCCACTGCGCTCTGCCTCTCTCTAGCAGGAGGAGGTGAGGCCTGACAACCTCAGGCACTTGATGAAGGTTGGGGGGTTTTCACTCAGGTCCAGTCTCGCCCCTGATTAATGTTACTGACAGAACAGAACAGAACAACTCTGTGGTTCCCCTGCAGAAGAGAAGCTGAATTGAGCTCCAAATCAGTTTGTCTTTGCTTTTGTATTGTCTATAGGCTGACGATCCCCTGAGGGCCAGGTGTGTCTTAGGTTTAGTAAAGCGGACCTCTGGGTCAGCCCCGCCCTGGGAGTTTCCCTGGTTTGCAAGTTGGAGTTGCCTCAGGCAAATCCTATTCTCAGAGTCTCTGGTTGCCCAGGGAGACAGGGGGTATGGCTTCAGAATATTTGGTAGTGAGCTATAATGCTAGCAAAAGAGGGCTGCTGTTTTATGGCCTAGGCAACAGCTGCTCTGATGTAGCTCCCTTCGGCCAATCATCCTCTCTCCGCTCCCGTACCCCAGAGTCTGCACCTACCGGCTGCATCCCAGCACTGTCTACACTCCTCGAGCAATCGCCCAAGAGTCTGGACCCCTGGGGGACAGGCCTCCAGACCTTGAAGCAAGAGCAGAGGGGAGCGCGGGGAGTGCTGGGAGCCTGGGGTTGCGGGAAGAGAACACACACAGCTTTACACAGTTTTATGCCTGGCGGTATTGTCACCAAAAGACGGCTGTCAAACTGTGCCTCAGGGAACTGCCACTCAGGTGCGGTCCCCTCTCCACTGACCGGGACTGGCCTCCAGACCTCAGTGTGAGTGAAGGGGAGCGCTGGGAGCTCAGAATTCCAGATAGAGACTATATACAGTTTATACAGTTTTATGCCTGGCCGGAGGACACTGTGGCACCCTAGCAGGAGAGGTAGGTCCAGTTTTTAGAGGGTCTCTCCCGTGGAGTGTAGTGGGAGGAACTTTGAACTCTGCCCCATTGTTTGTGGGGCACTCTGAGCCGTTCCCATGGGGGAGGGGACTCCCGTCTGCTTGGTGATGGATTTTGTACCTTTTGTTTGTATCCTTGTGGTCGCAGCTCGCCTCAGCGGAGTTGACGTGCGTTCTTCAACCTTGTCTCTTAGTGCAGCTCAAATCCACCAGGTTACTTGCTGAATTTTTGTCCTTTAAATCTCCTACTGGACAGGAGCCTGTGTGGAAAGCTGGCTTCAGTCAGCCATCTTGTCTCCGTCTTCCCCATTTTAAAGAAGGACTCCAGAGTAACTTCCAGGGCAGGTGGAGAACAGCCACTATGGCAGGGAAGGATATCTTGGACAAATTTCACATTGTCACATGTTTTCTAAATATAAATCATCTATTAGGGTTTGCAACACTACTGCTTTCTTTTATACAGAGACTTTAGGGGATTTCCCATATTTAGAATTAAATGAACACAATCTATTCTGTCTCATCAGATGTTTGCTGTTGTGTCTGGTCTAAGTAAAATTGTGGGAAAATTAGATGTTTACGCTGAATGCCAACACGTTTTCACCACTGCTGCAAGATAAGCTCTAATTTACCCCAAGATTAGACATTTTTTATTCATCTGTATTTATCTAAATAAGTTTTTAAATTCTTAGACTATTCCTAGTCAATAATTTTTAATCAACACATCCTAATTTCTGGTCTTCTTTTTACCACTTGTCACATGTTAAAAATCATACTTAAGATTATATTTTAACTTAAATTAACTTAATTAATTAACAACTTAATTTTAACTTAAAATTATGTTTTAATGTGTAGCTGGTAGGATATCCTTCCAGGTCACACACCTGAGGGTTTAGTAGTTGCACATTTAATTCTACAACAATTTAGCTTCTGGAGAGAGCCCACTGTCTTTGTCAAGTCACAAATTATTTATGACATTGAATACCATTGTTTATGGTAATCAGAATTCATGCTTTTGAGATTCAAAAGTCTTTTCTTCCAAACTATTATTTCTGCTGAGACTTTTAAATTCCATTTTGTTTGTTTGTTTGTTTGTTTGAGACAGATTATTATTCTGTTGGCCCAGCTAGAGTACAGAGGCATCATCACAGCTCACTACAACTTTATACTCCCTGGCTCGAGTGATCTTCCTGTCTCAGCTACTTCCCAAGTAGCAGGGACTACAGGTTCCTTCCACCACACCTGGCTAAATTTTTTTTTGTTTTTAGCAGAGATGGTTTTACTCTTGCCCAAGCTGGTCTTGAACTTCTGAGCCCAGTAGAATCTCCTGCCTTGGCATCCCAGAGTGCTAGGATTATAGGCATGAACCATCATGCCCTGCCAGAAGTCCATCTTGAAACTCAATGCTGTTATCTCTGCAGGTCTGCCCCCATCCCCTTCTCTAGAGTGGGGAGTGTGGACACATCAAAATCAGCTGAGAAAAAAGGAATAAATAGAAATGAAAAACCCACTGGCCAAGGACTCAAGGCACCAGAAGTAAGACAACTGGGTATCGTATATAATACTATATGGAATTTAAATGGCTCATTATCAAAGCAGAAATTATTGTATGGATATTTATGGATATAAATTGTATGAATATTTAATGTTATTTGATCCACTTGGATGCAATTCATTAGTGACAATTTTTTAAATTCTAAAATTTTAATTTCACCAAGACCTTTAGCAGTAGATTCAGCAATAAAAATCATAGACATTTAGGCCAGGTGAGATGGCTCACACCTATAATCCTAGCACTCTGGGAGGCCAGGTGAATTGCTTGAGCTCAGGAGTTTGAGACCAGCCTGAGCAAAAATGAGACACCATCTCTACCAAAAAAAAAAAAAAAAAAAGAGAGAGAGAGAGAGAAGAGAGAAAAAACTTAGGCAAGCATTATTATCATGGGCACCTGTAGTCCCAGCTACTTGAAAAGCTGAGGCAAGAGGATCACTTGAGCCCAGGAATTTGAGGTTGCTGTAAGCTATGACACCACGGTACTCTACCCAGGGTGACAGAGACTCTGTTTTAAAAAAGAGGCCATATAGACTGAGAGAACTATTTGAAATATAGAAAGGTAAGATATCTGTATCCACTAGTTTCCTAAATATCAAACATAATCAAATATTAATATTTATTTAAAAAAAGAAAGTATTTCATGTCATTGATAACTGTAAATGTATGTGGGGATTAGTTGTAATTTTACCTTAAGGCTAATTTTCCTTTTGATTTTACATCTCAAGAAACATCAGAATACTGACAAACATACACACACACACACCTGTGCACAAACAAGCACACATGCACACACACTTGCACACATGCACACAATTTTGTATTTGTGTACACACATGTCCACACAGACATGTACACACATGCACATGTGTGCACATGCAGGGCAGTATGAATGTGATATCATCATTTCAGTAACTCTTCTAGAGAGATAATATTAACCATTATGCCAATCTAGGAATACAAGAGATGCTTCCAAAAGGCAAAAATTAAAAATGAATAACATTTTAAATAAATAACATTCATTTAAACATGAATAACATGTTACTATTTTACAATAGTAACATCATTACTATTTTTAGTTTTTTGTGAGAGTTCTTTCCAAAATTCAAAGTTCTAAATAATATATAATGTACTTACTGAGGGTCTTTATCAACCTTGATGCCTTTTCCATTATGAAAGTAAAGGTTTAGTTGATTTATACTCTTTTTCCTCTTCCTCCTGGTTTGTTGCACCAATATTATCAGTCAATTTTCCTATAGGTTAACTATTTGGCTTTCAATAGTATTCTTGAACTTGAATATCTTGTTCTGTCAACTTTAAACTGCAGTGATTGCGATAGAACAATGTTAGTGAAGATATAAGTACCCACTCCTCTTCGTCTTTTCCACCACCTTCTACATCCTACATACTTCCCGCTAGACATGTATGTATTTATTTTTTTTTAGTGGTAGATACTGTTATTCATTTTTAACAGCTGGTTATATGCCATAAAATTCACCCTTTGTCAGTGTACAATTCAATGACTCAGTAAATGTATCAAGTTGAGTAACCATCATTGCAATTCGGTTCTAGAACATTTTCATCACTCCGTATACATCTATTTCTATATTCTCAAAGAAAATAACATTTAATCCAGTCCTCTAACCCATATTTGAGTTTTCCTGGTTTTATTTATAAGTTGATTCAATACATAGCATAACACTACAGTCCTGTTAATGCATTCCCCTGGAACATGTCCAAAAAATAAAAATAAAGATAGAGAATTGATCAGAAAGCATTCTATTTAAATTATTGATCAATAGGGTGAAATACCTCATCAGCGGTAGCCTGTTACCCCCTAACGATGGGTTGTAGGCTGACTCATGAGGTCCCACTGTTGGGGCTTGAAGAAATGTTTGGCTAAAGCCTCCACAGAACACCCGGCAAGGCGCAGCACCCAGCCCCCCGGCACCGCGGAGACTCCAGGGCCGCGGATTTGCCTCTGAGACGGAAATGAAGCTGCAGTCATTCCTCCCTCCCTCCCTCCTTTTTTCTCCTGGTACCATCAATCGCTCTTTCATCTTAGAGTCCTGTGATGTCACAGCAGACGTCTGCTGGGTGCCTGCGTGGATTTATTTTTGCCAGTGGAGCTGCTTTAGCCTGCCGGGGCTGGGGGCGCTGTCTGGTTGCAGCCCCTCCAGCCTCCCGCAGGGAAGCCCTAAAAGCGGGCGCCCCACCCCCATCCCGCTGGGCGCTTCTGCTTCTCTTGGCCACTTCCCTGCCTGCAAACACGCGTCGTGCTGCGGGTGCAGTGGCAGAGAATGATAAACCCCCTCTCTGAGCCAGAGTAGAGAAGGGACTCTAGTTTCTGCCTCAGAATTTCCAGCCTTCCCAACCCTCTGGCCAGACTCTCTGGCCTTAAGTTCTGTCATCCGTAAGCCCAGTGCGCCCTTCCTGGTCGCCCAGTGCACCCTCTCTGGGCTCTCCGCAGCCACTCTTGAGGTCTCCCAATCCACTGGGGACACTTCCGCACCAGCCTCCCTTCATTTCCCTGCCTGGCGGCCTCGCCTTTCAGTACTCAGAGCAGCCGACGCCCCTTCCTGCCATTCCTCCAGACTCTGAGATAGTAGCCCCCTGCTCCCGGTGCCCTTGACCTCCTGCCGGCCACCATGTCCTTCCGCCTTCCTGGAGCTTCCAGGAGCCTGGTGGCCTCCTGTACATCCCACCAAACAGGCTCTCTACCTGAGTCCCTCTCAGTGCAACCCAGCTCAGTCTCAGGCCCTACCAGGCCAATGAAACTACTCTCCCCAAGTCCCGGAAGATCTCCACCTGGCTGAACTCAGCAGCCGGCCCAGCTGGCCTGGGTCTGAACTAACAAGGGAGGCTTGTCAGGAGCTGGTCTGCAAGGGGAGATCCTGGGTTCTTGAAGCTGGAGGTCTGGCTATAAGGCTGTACCAGCAAAGGTGTTGCAGGGACCAAGGCAAGACTGAGCCAGGAGGAAGGGGCAGCGCCCAGAGTCAGGCCCCAGCATGACACTGTGAGCTCTGTAAAGGCAGCACCAGGTGTCTGGTGAGACTCTTGATAGTGATAAAATCTGTACTGTTACAGATGCATATATCTCCATCAATCCCTCCGCCCACCCCCACCCCCCAGCCGACACACACACACATTCAGTGGCTTAAAAACACAGCCATTTTATTATTGCACACTTCATGTTACTGTGGGTCATCTGGGCTGGCATTCTTGACTGGGTCAGCTTGGGTGGTCTCTACTTCAGTCTCCATCTCTCCTATGTCCCTGGTCAGTTGGGGGCAGCTGGAAACTGGGTGTGGAGGATGGCCTCACACTGTCTCCTTCTGGCAGGCCTTCTACCAGGAGCCTAGGAGCTTCCGCACATGACCTCCCAACGTCCTGCAGGCTGATTTGGAGGTGATGGTCTTGAGGTTCTAGTCTTAGCAAAGGAGCAGACTCCAAGGCAAGAGCACATTTCAGACCTTGGATTATGCTTGTCATGACCTCCTGTGCAAAGCAAATCACACAGCCACCTCCCAGCCTTAGGCTCTACCTCTTGATGAGGTGAGCTGCAAGGTCACATTGCAGGCGACTTTTACTCCAGGGCGTTGAGAAGCCTCCCATATGCAAGTGGTATGAGTAAGAGGTTTGGGGGTGAAAGAAAGTGGGGCCTGCAAGGAAGAGCATCCACGGGAGAGGTGCCAGTGTATACAAAGGCCTCAAGGAAGTGAAGAGCAAGCATGTTGCATTCAGGAAAATAATAAAGTCCAGGGCTGGAGGACTAGATATATCCTAGGGGACAAAAACACACAGGGACTTCTAGACCAAGCTAAGAACTCTATATTTTGACCTCTGAAGTCTAGAGGCTGGTGATATGCAGATTTGGATTTGTTCAGTCACTCTGCTTTCAGGGTAGAGGATAGATTGTGGCTGAGCAGTGCATAAGAGTGTGTGTAGGGTGAGTAGTGAGAGGGATATCAAGGTAGTCCAGGTGAGAAATGATGGCTTGGAACAGGGCGGTAATGGAGAAGGAAAGAAGTGAGCCCAGATGTGTTCAGGAGGTTAAAGCTACAACATATATAAGACATGTAGCAGGGTTTTTAAAAAGGCCACAAATTCTCTGCAGCCCCTACCATCAGGTGGTGGGGTCTCTGTCTCACCCTTTTCATCTGGGCAGGATTGTGCCTGCTCCAACCAACTGAGTATGGAAGGGATAACCCTATGTGACTTCTGATTCTGGGCCATAAATGGCCAGGTAGCTTCTGCCTCTGTCCTCAGACATTCTGGAGCCCCATATAAGAATCCACATCCACCTGAAGTGGCATGCTGGAAGGAAGCCTAAGCTTCACAAAGAAGCCACATGTCTGAACTTCAGTCCTGGACAAGTCCAGACTTTGAGTCATCCCCGATAAGTGAATGAAGAAGTCATTGGATGATTCTAGCCTCAGCTGTTGGAGTCCTCCTCGTTGTGATCCAAACCCTTTGGAGAAGACAAGCTATCCTCTCAGGGCTCGTCCAAATTCCTGATCCTGGAATCCAAACAGCATAATAAAATGGATGGTATTTTACAACCAAAACCATCAAAAACTATCCCATGGAACACTGGGGTGGACGTCAGATCTGCAGTGGAGAGTACAATAAATAGAACATCTGGATCATAAAGTGCTTTGAGTTCAGGACATGGAAATAGGTCCTTATGAAAGTGTATAGAATTTAATTATTTGTCTGGACTATTTACCCTTCATTTGTCGTTCCATATGAATAAAGACAAATTCCAAAGATATTCATTGGTTTTAATAATTTTTCTGGTTGGAAATTCAGTGTTTAATTTCTAGAGGAATGAAAGGTACATGCCTGAAAGGGCTTTTCTCTCATTAAAAAGAACACTCCACATTGCATTTCCCTGTGGCTTTCATTACAGCTGTTCCTTCCTCAGCAGGTTCCATAATTATACAAATGTCTAAGCCTTTCAAGTGTTTCATTATTCATTTGTTATTTACCAAGAGCACCTAAGGCCTATTCAGCTGCAAAGATGGCTCACTCAATTCCCTGTCTGTGAGTTTAATTTTTGATTTGGGTCTTTTATGTTCCACAAGAAAGATGAAAATGGAAGATAGTATTTTATGCTTACAGATCTGTCTTTTATTCTTTATAGTTTTTATATGTGGTCCTACAGTCTGTTCCAGCTTAATTCTAGTTGTATTTGCTCACAAATTGTAGGCCCCATCGTTGCAAATGATCTCACCCACTTGAAATACTGCATTTGCTGTCATTGCCTCATTTGGGCTATACTCCCTTTCCCATTCTCTCGGTCTCTGGGCCATGGTACCATCTACTTCTACTTAGTTGTCCTACAATAAAATGTTCAGCGAAAACTATTTCAGAATCCCATTTTTGAATACATGTTGTTTATGTATAACTTTTTTTTTTTTTGCAGTTTTTGGCCAGAGCCGGATTTGAACCCACCACCTCTGGTATATGGGGCTGGTGCCCTACTCCTTAGAGCCACAGACCACAGACACCCCCCAACTTTTTTTTTCTTTTTTTTTGAAACACAGTCTCACTCTGTTGCCCTGGCTAGAGTGCTATGGCGTCATAGTTCACAGCAACCTCAAACTCTTGGGCTCAAGCAATCCTCTTGCCTCAGCCTCCCAAGTAACTGGGACTACAGGTGCCCACCTCAATGCCCAGCTAGGTTTTTTTTTATTTTTAGTAGAGACCTGGTCTCACTCTTGCTCAGGCTTGTCTTGAACTCCTGAGCTCAAGGATCCACCTGCCTCAGCCTCCAGGAGTGCTGGGAATACAGGCATGAGCCATCATGCTCGGAACTTATGTATACCTTTTTAGAAAGGGATAGAGTACTTCTTGCTGTACTTCAGTGGTATGGATACAGAGGAATGATTCAGTCATGTGAAATGAATAAAAACATAAATCTTTTGGACAAACAAGAAGAAGCTAACATCTTCTAAATGGTCAATTAATCATTTGGCCATTCGTCGTCATTTAGAAGAGTTTAGAAATTGCCTGTGGGGCAAGCAAAAAACATAAATGAGTGTGGACGCAGAGTATGCACATCTAAAACAATAGGAATGAAGTCTAACGCACCTATAGTTGCGTCATATTTTTTAAATTAACCTTTCACTTATAGAAACTTACACAGTCACATGCAGTTTCAAGAAATAAGACAGAGGGATCTCAAGTACATACAGTTCACCCAATTTCCCCATAATAACATCTTCCAACACTGGACAGTATCACAGATATTGATGCTGACACAATCAAGGTACAGAACATCTCTATCACTCCAAGATCCCTCCTGTGGATCTTTTTATGACCCCTATTCCTCCTATCCCTTTCCTAACCCTAGGCAATCAGTAATCTCCACCAGATTGTTCCCCATTCCAAACATTTGGGGGTTGGCTTTTCTTCACTCAGTATAACTTCCTTGGAATTCATTCAAGTTGTTGCATGAATAGTTTGTTCCTCCGATTGCCAAGGAATGGAGGTATGAGAGTTTGTTTAACCATGCATGCATTGAAGTACATGTGGTTTGTTTGTAGTTTTTGGTTATTATAAATAAAGCGTCCTTGGACATTTGCATATGGGGTTTTGTATGAATGTAAGTCTCCATCTCTTTGGGATA
Source organism: Nycticebus coucang (assembly GCF_027406575.1). Taxonomy (NCBI): domain Eukaryota; kingdom Metazoa; phylum Chordata; class Mammalia; order Primates; family Lorisidae; genus Nycticebus; species Nycticebus coucang. Next base: position 108,984,827 of record NC_069781.1, read on the forward strand.
AATACCCATGAATTTACTTGCTTTATCATAGGTTAGCTTCATACTTGGTTTTGCAAGAAATTTCTAAAAAGCTTTGGCAGAAACTTTCGAAGTGGCTGTACCATGTTATATTCCCACTAGCAAGGTATGAATGATCCAGTTTCTCAGGATCTTCACCTGCATTTATACTGTCACTATTTTTTATTGTAATTTTGTTAGAAGTTTAGTGATAGTTATATTTGTATTTCCTTTATGGCTAATGGTGCTGAGAATCTTTTCATGTGCTTATCTGCCATTTGTAGATCTTCAGTGAAATGCCTCTTCATGTCTTTGCCCGTGTTCTAATTACACCATGTTAAAACATGGGACAAAGTAATGTGGCACATTCTGGTTCATGGAGAGCTTGCTAATAGATGATCATCTCACAATGACTAAAAGCCACTAAAGCTTGTCCCTTTGAAGAATTTTACTGTGCCTTAGTGAACTGCCAATGTACTCAATTTGTTGATCACTGACATGCACCCAGAGACAAAAGTAGTCCTTGTCAGATGATTCTGAAATCTTGGGTCAAGATCTCTCATGGCAAAGAAACAGGAAATTCATTTTCCTTTATCCAGTTCTGCTCATGTCCTCCTTGCTGTAAACAGGCAAGGAGACCTCTGGGAGCTGTGCGAGGCAGAGAGAGATGGGGGAGCACACAGAACCCCAAATTTCCTCTCTTCCTTCTTTATACTGAAAATTCAAACCAGAGTAGTTGCAGTAGTGAGAGATCCCTGGTTGGGGCCCCAAATCTGTATTTTAGCCTGCATCCCAGGCAATTCTCACTTTCTCCTAAGTTGAGAAGCTGTATTTCTACTGTCTCCTTGCATGGATAACTCCTCTGAAATAAAGTCGGTTCTTCTGGAGATGAAGCTGAGCTATGAGGCCCCAAAGTGTCTGTCAGAGCTGTACAGTGTGCACCCTATGGCCTTATGTGTTCCAAGGTTGATGGCTTTGACCATGTCCACCAGTATCCCCATCAAAAGTGTTCCATCAGGATATTCATGAACATTCACAGAAGGGGGGACAAGCCTGCCTTCTCCAGCACTTGTCTGATTTATCTCAGAGAGCTTAACTTTCTGCTTTCTTCTTCCTTATTGGGTAATGATATTTTATAGACACAAAATTTGGGGGTGGGGAAAGATATAACAGGTTTTATCAATCCTGGGGAGTTCCAGGGGAGTTTTCCCTAAAAAACATTTCTAAAATAATTTGTGAGATATTCCCAAATATCCTAATCAAAAAATCCTTCTTCTCCTTGTTTTAGAAATAGATTCTCAAAAGAAAGATCATCTCTTGAGTTCCTCACTGGCCAAACGCACCAAGGAAATCTCCTTCACCTTGATTCATGTTCCACTGTGGTCACTTTCCATCATAGACATTTTAATGTCTACCTCGAAGGGTTTGAGATATCATGATTCCACCCCACCTCCTGTCTTCCTACCTGAGCCTGACAAAGGTCCTGGCAGGGCAAAGCCAAGGACCCAGGTGTCATAATATTAAGCCTGGAGACATTTCAAATTGCTTTCTCCCTCTCTTAGGTGGTGCAAAAAGTTGAGATAAGAACTCCCTAGATAGAACTCAAACAGGCCACAAAGGAGGGGTTTGTCCAAAATGCTGGAGGGAAAGGGGCACTGTGTTAAAGCATTATCTCCAGAAAACTTCTCTAGTCTTCTAGAATAAAGGCCTCCTGCCACGTAGCTTGACAGAAAGGAATAAAAAACATTGATTTCTGTTATTCCTTAACAGTCTTATGAATTTCCCCTCTATATTCTATGCCTCTTGAATTTTATGCCATGTGCTTACAGCTGACTTCCTCCACACCTGGCAGTAGCTAGCCTGCCCCCTGACCCCACGTGGGAGCCTGCACTATGGGGGATGCTCCCCACAGTGACTGCAAATACAGGTAAGAAAAGATGACTGCTCAGGGAAAGGACCCAGGCCATGGGGTCGAGAAGGATCAGGCCTCTATGTTAGTAAAAAGAGTTAAAGCTAAGTGGCTGGAGAAACCAGAGATTCTAAACTGCCCTGAGCTCCCTATCTGCCAGCAGCCCTCACTGTGGTGAGGGGGCCAGGTCAGGAAGCAGCATCTGGACCTGAGAAGCCCATCACAACAACCCACTGAGTATCCTCATTAGCTCTTTGCCTGCATTTAAAACCAATCTATCCGCATCAGAAGGGTGGACAGGGCATCCCACATGCCAGGAGTAATGCTCAGACTGTTTTGTGAACATTACTTTAGGTTTGTGAAAGTTGATAATCCTTGCCATACCCAACTAAAACAGAGTTGAGAAGCCAGTGAGAAAAGAACCGGGGGTACAAAACGTTGCTCCAAGAATGTAATTCTCTGCAAGGCTGACTGCTGGAACCGTGGGCTGGAACCTGAGCCTCACTTCATCCACCACAGCTGCTCACCCATCAGAGTGGCCAGCCCCCTGACCCACCCTGGGGTTCCGAGAACTTCATCAAGGAGCAATAAGTAACATTCTTCATTCTTTAAAAAAACTCTAACCATATCTCTGTTCTTCAGACATACTGAAGACTACCCTTTGCCCATCTGCAATTCTTTCTTCCCAAATAAAACATTAAATTTGGAGATTCCTCTCTGCATTTTTATTTTGACTTCGACAGGCTCTATGTATTTCACATTTTTATCATTCCACAGCAATTCCTCTGTTTGTTGGATGTAGTCAAACATTAATATTTAAAAAGCAAAAATCCAACACTTTAAAAATATCCAAGAAATAAATTAGCAGTATGATATAAAAATGAGTCATTAAATCAAAATCCCATCCTTCTGAGATAATGCCTGTCAAGACTGAAAGCAGCAGGGACTGTTAGGTTTCCAGATTACAAAAATGTCCAGAGGTTGTCAACTGCACCTCGTCCTACCCCCACACAAACATGGTTCAGTTCTCAACCAAGTGGACAATCACAACTCCATTAAAGTGATGTGGATGGAAACCTTTCAGTTTTAGTTACCATTTAATTCTCCAGTCCAATTTTTCTATTTTATACTATTTCATATTATAAATATGAGCCTGTTCTTTAAATCTCAGAGCACATCTAAAACTCTCATATCTTTTAAGGGTATAAAATTCTACTCAGTTTTGGGAATTTGCTTGTGTTGTCATTAATTTGACAAACACTTTCTCGGGAAAAGACACTTCATCTGGATCTGATTTCTCTCTCTTTTCTAAATACCTTTGATATACTTAAGCATGTTTTTATCATCCGCCAGACCAAATATCATCACAATAGGAAAGGGACAGAAGAAAAACAAATACTTAATTCTTTCAATCATGGGTAAGCAAACTTTTCCTGTGAAGGGCCGGACAGTAAATGTTTTAGGCTTTGTAAGCCTCTGTCACAACTGTTTGATTTTGTTGTCATAGTGGGAAAACAGCCCTAGACCAGGGCTAAAGGAACAAGCATGGCTGTGTTCCAGTGAAATTTTATTTTGGACATTTTTTACAAATGCTGAACCTCATTTGGTCAGAGCTTGTCCAGTGGGATTATTTTTCCTTAATGCAACCTAATTTTCTACTAAAACACTCAATATTATACTTTGGGGAATGGGAAAGCTATAATAGTTTGTCAATTTGGCATATTTTAAAAGAAATAAACATTTGATGAAATAGTTTTGAAAGAAAAGTGTGTAGAAGAACTATTTTGTATAAAATGTTTAAAAATTAAATGAAAAAGGGAAGCATTTTAGACAAATGAAGATTTAGGAAGGTTTGGAGTACTGTGCTCATTATTTGAAATAAGCCCTTTATTCCTTACATTATTACTGACACTATAGCTCGCCTGCATGAGGGTTTATGAGAGATGACTGTACTCATTATGTATACATGCATTCATTCATGCAGAGTACTTTTTATAGTGCTACTAGCATCTTGGAATGAATTAAACTATAATTTTGATAATTGTCACATATGTGACTTAGCTTTGTTCAAAGGGAATCGGCATTTATATGTTGTAATAAATGTTTCCTTTTTGATTTGTAATTCTGAAGAAAATGTTTGTCATAGAATATGACACCCAGGAGACAGTCAGCAGGTGCAGCACAATCTCTTCTGGTGAGCAGAGGCAGTAGTTTAGATACTGGGCTGTGGCTGTAGCATTTTTAGCCAAAGTTCCCTTGTGAAGTAAGTTATCAGCTGTATGATAGCTCCAGAGGGCAATCCTTCCCTTTAAGACCTTCATCCTGGACCTATGGGCCTGGCCCTTCCTTGCAGATGTATGACTGCCTTGGTTGATAGTCTGTGGACATAAACTCCTTGCTCAACCTGTTCTTATCACACCTACATCCGGACTGTCTTGGTCCACATCTTCCCATAAACTAGAAAATCTCCACTGTGATGTCCAAACTCAAGACTTCTCTCTTCTCATGAAAACTGACTACCCCCCTCATGAGAGTTAAACTAAGTGGTCACAGGTCAAGTTGTGGGAGAACATAGTCAAAAACTCTGGTGAGATGCCAAACTTCAGATCCTTTGGCCCAACCTTAAACACTCAGCAAAACTTCTATGTTGAATAACTTTAGGTTAGAAATGAAATATTCCAGGGACAGTGACTCAGCCTGTAATCTCAGCACTTTAGGAGACTGAGGCAGGAGGATCACCTGAACCCAGAAGTTTGAGGTTTACAGTGAGCTATGTTCATTCCATGCACTCCAGTCTATGTGACAGAGAAGATTCTTGCTTTTAAAATCAATAGCCTAAAGTAAACTACATTTTTTCCTTCTGGTTGAAAGTACTAAGAATTTTATGAAATGGCCATTGTCTGGAAAAAAAAAAGTGAGACAAAGACATTCAGTAAATTTCAGCTTCAGAGAAAATGTTTTCCAGTGAAAGAGGATATATAGAAAGGGTCTTGCTATAGAAACATAGAAAGATGTGTTGCTAAGGGGCTGATCCTAGAATGTACAGTGATTTTGAACAAGAAGCAGTATTGAAGCTTTGACCTCACTGTGATGTCAGAGAGGCTGCCTACTCTAGGCTAGTGTCTAAGTTATTATATTTTCTAAGAACTCAAGTTAACCAAACTCTCAAGAGATTGATGTATAACCTAAAACACTAATTGCTTAATTCTCAGTAAATAAAGAGCCAGAAGCTCAGTTCTGATCCTCAGCACATTCTCTCCTCCATCACTCAATATGTGAAGCCAGTTATTCTCATGAGGCTGCTCAGGAATGTATGAGACACCTTAAAGGCACCTTCGCAGATGGCAGCTTCATGAAGCATCGATGACTTGAGAGCTAGGAGCTGAGTAATGTGTTTAGTGGTGGTTGATGCATCCATTGCTCCCACACTTAGACCTCAAGTTCCAGTTGTCCAGAATAGCTTCACTGAGCCATGATTGAAACAATTCTTACTACAATTTGTAGGGCCCTTTTGTCTCTAGCACTCACAGATCATTTCTCTCTTGAGTAGTGTCTCTTGATCAGACCACATGCAATTCATGTGTTGTGATTTCAGCTTCTGAGTGACAATCGTATTTTAGTCCTAACCATAGTTTCCTCCACAGGATTGACACTGCCCGGTCCCACCTGGATATTCCCCACATCTCACATCCATACAGTTATGGATGATGTTTCAGGGTGGGTGAGACTTCACTTTAAGAGGATGACCTCATTTCTACCTTTCCTTGATTCAATGATTAGCAGTCATTCAATGATATTGGTGTTATTTAGCTGAATCTTTACTCTGCATATTTTAGAAGTTGGCTTTGGTCAGACAGCTAGTTGATTGGTTTTTGCTATACTGCTGCTTTTGTTTCAGCATTGTTTTGTTATTGGTGGCATGATATCAGTAAAGCCTAGAGACTAATGTCCATATTAAGTTGGAGTTAAAGTAGGGAAGAGACAACAGAGGAAGGAAGGAGGGAAATAAAGAGAAAAAGCCAGCACGGTAATCACAGCCTTCTGCCTGCTACTAATAAGCAAACGTTTTGGGGGTAGGTCAAGTGGGAATAGTGCTGGGCCTGCTTTCTGGAATTTTCACGCCTCTTGGATTCCCACTAAAGCAGCAGTCCCCCACCTTTTTGGCACCAAGGACCAGTTTCATAAAAGACAACTTTTCCATGGATGGAAGGGTGTGCATTAGGTCCTCATAAGGAACACACAACCTCTATCCCTCACACACGCAGTTTACAGTAGGGCTTACACTCCTATGAGAACCTAAGGTCACCACTGCTGTGACAGAAGGCAGAGCTCAGGTGGCAATGTGAGTGACCCGGAGCAGCTGGAAATGCAGACGAACCTTCACTTGCTTGGCTGCTGCCCAGCTGCTGTGCAGCCTGGTTCCCAAGAAGCCACAGACCAGTAGGGCCATGTCCCAGGAGTTGGGGACCCCAGCAACAGAGTTTCTATCTTGACATTTCCTACCTGCTAAACAAATCTACTTTTATTTCTGGTGTTTTTCTGAGGAATAATTTTAGTATGAGTTCTTGATCTTTTATCATCTGGATAGTAATAGAGAGATTATCATCATTCTTCTTATCTAGTCATGCTTTTGAGGCCATAGAAATCTTTGCATCATCCTGTGTAGACATTGTCTCTCAATGCCTTGTATAAGAAAAACACTTTACCTTTTACTTTCCACATGCACCAGCTCAATAGAGCTTACTTTCTAATATCGATCTCCTGGGCAGCACCTGTGGCTCAGTGGGTAGGGCGCTGGCCCCATATACCGAGGATGGTGGGCTGGAACCTGACCTTGACCAGCTAAAACAGCAATGACAACTGCAAAAAAAAAAAAAAAAACCGGTTGTTGTGGCAGGTGTCTGTAGTCCCAGCTACTTGGGAGGCTGAGGCAAGAGGATCACTTGAGCCCAAGAGTTTGAGATTGCTGTGAGCTATGACACCACAGCTCTACTGAGGGCGAGAAAGTGAGACTCTGTCTAAAAAATAAATAAATAAATGATAATAATAATAATTAATAAATGACAATAATAATAATATCAATTGCCTGAGTTCAGGTGATCCATTTGCCTCAGCCTCCCAGAGTGCTAGGATTACAGGCGTGAGCCACCGCACCTGGTCAAATGTGCTGTGTATTTTTATTTCAAACGTGACTGCGTGGGCTGTAAAGTACCAACCTTAAAAAAAAAAAATACTGGCAATGACTTTTATTTTTCCTTTAAGTAGGGAGTTCTGCCTCTTCACATTGGTTGATATAAGGACCATTTTTCTATCCCATTAGAGCTCTGTCCCTGTGGTTGGCACATCATTTGCTTCCTGCTGAGGGACTTCCCTTTGCACTTTGAGAGTGGGTCAGATGTCTCTCATGGACTTGTTGACATTTTGGTTAGAAAAGTCTTGGCCTGGCTTGGCGCCTGTAGCACAGTGGTTAGGGCACCAGCCACATACACGGAGGCTGGCAAGTTTGAACCTGGCCCGGGCCAGCTAAACAACAATGACAACTGCAACAAAAAAATAGCTGGGTGTTGTGGCAGGCACCTGTAGTCCCAGCTACTTCAGAGGCTGAGGCAAGAGAATTGCTTAAGCCCAAGAGTTTGAGGTTGCTGTGAGCTGTGACGTCACAGCACTCTATCAAGGTGACATGGTGAGAGTGTCTCAAAAAAAAAAGGAAAAGTCTTGGCCTAAAGATAAAGTACCTTTTGGACTGGGGATGCCAATTCTTTGTTTTTCAAGTAGTACTGTTTTAACTCTAGGGGGGCAGGATCACGCGGCAGCGGCGGCGGCGGCAGCGGCGGCGGCGGCGGCCGGGGAGGTTCACAATAAAGGTGCTAAGAAAGAGAATGTAAGACGGGAAAATAATTAAATATTTTTATGGAGAACTATTGTGTTTGTTTCATGTCTTTGGATTGGCAAGAGGAGAAAAGAAATAACACTGCACACTTTGATTCCAAGACTTGGTTCAGGCGGCTGCTGAGACATTCAGAGTGGTCAGGACAGTCCTCTGTAAAGGCCAGTTTTAATATAGGCAGTTTGCTAAACTCAGTGGTACCTTGTTAAAAGTCCTGGTTGAGGCTAGTGGGGGAAATAAGACCGTCAAGCTGTCCATTTTTATTTAGTATAAATAATTGTGCCTTGGAACTTCAGGGGGAGGTGGAGCAAGATGGCAGCCGAGTAACAGCTTCCTTGAATCTGGGCTCCGTGACTCTGGGGAGATAGGACTCCAGGCATCTCTGGCTGGTGGGATCTGCCTATCATCACCCCTGCGAGGATACAGGGAGTCAGCAAGAGACTTCTGGACCCCAAGAGGAGGACTAAAACAGTGGAAAACCGGCAAGTGGTCGCGTGTGTTCAATCCGTCTAAACCCGCCCACAACTGTAAGTTCAGTAGCAGCGAGACTGCAAACCAGAAGCCCTTACCTGTGAACTGTTTTGATGTCCTTGGACTTGGCACTGAGTTGAACTGCCCTGGGGAAGGCCTGAGCGGGAGTGCGGAGAACTTTGGCCATTGTCTAGGGCCCCAGTCTGAGCCGCTGAGCCAGACGGAGCTAATAGTGTTTGGCGGTGGGTCACACGGAACCATTGCCAGTGATCTGCCTCGGCAAGCTCTGCCCTTAGGGTCGCAGAGCTAGAAACGGGTGGGAGCTTGTAACCCAGCAACCAAGTAGCCTAAGGGTGGGGTCTGAGCCACCTTGCAGCCCTAACCCTCAGGGGCAGAGTGAGACTGGTTTTGGCACACTGGGTAAGTGGATAGCCACTTCAGCAGTGATTCCAGCGAGAAAGCTGGGAAAGCTTCTGCTCAGCAAGTTTACAAGTTCAAAGTGCCTTTTAAGTGGGAAGAAGAGAGATTTAGGGTGTCTACCTGCTGGGGTTTGAGAAATCAGCAGCCTCCAGTCGTATCAGAACTGTGACTAACATCTCATACCCCAGAAGACCACGTGTTGCCCAGACAATATTCAATAACATATACAAACTGCTTTGTTTTTGGTTGTGTATTTTTTTCTTTTTTTTGTTTGTTTGTTTATTTTGACGTTCTTGATGTTCTTTTGTTTTTTTAATTTCAATCTTTTCCATACAGATCCTTTTTTCTTTCTCAATTTTTCTAGTTTAATTATAATTTCCCATTGCTGCCTTTTTAAATAACTACAACTTCATTTTTGCTAGTGTTTCTACCCCTATCATTTGGTTTTTCACCCAATTGTATCCCCGTAAAGATTTCTGTTTGCTTGTTTTGGTTTGATTTATAGCATTTTTGTCTTTCCTCTCTACTTGGTTGAGGTGGGGTACTGTGTCTGATCAGGTTAGCAAAGAGCTGCTGACCTCAAGGGAACCACCCAACTGGGCACCCCCAGAAGGTGGGGTTTTTTAAGGTTGTGTCAAAGTACCCTACTGTACACCTATATTGCCCTGTCTCCCTCTTTCTGTACCACTCTTCTTTTTGTCAATATTCCTTATCCCCACCCCCTCTCCTTTCTCTACCTTTCTTTTTTTTCTTATCACTCGGTCCTCCTTTCTTTCATCCCTTTTTTTGCTCCTCAACCTTCTGGTCCTGTAACCCTTAGTCCACAGGCACAAGAACTTAAAGAGCAAGAGGAAGTGAAAGGAAAATTAGGGCAAGGAAACAAATAAAAGAAACCACTCATGAGGAAGAATCAGCAGAAAACTCCAGGCAACATGAAGAACCAGTCCAGAACAACCCCGCCAACGGACCATGAGGTAGCTACTGCAGAGGATTCCACCTATACAGAAATGTTAGGAATGACAGAAAGGGAATTTAGAATACACATGTTGAAAACAATGAAAGAAATGATGGAAACAATGAAGGAAACTGCTAATAAAGTGGAAAATAACCAAAAGGAAATCCAAAAACAGAATCAAATCAGAGATGAACGATATGAAGAATATAAAAAGGATATAGCAGAGCTGAAGGAAATGAAACAGTCAATCAGGGAACTTAAAGATGCAATGGAAAGTATCAGCAACAGGTTAGACCATGCAGAAGAAAGAATTTCAGAGGTAGAAGACAAAGTTTTTGAAATAACTCAGATAGTAAAAGAGGCAGAAAAGAAGAGAGAGAAAGCAGAAAGTTCACCGTCAGAATTATGAGACTTTATGAAGCATTCCAACATATGAGTTATAGGAATTCCAGAAGGGGAAGAAGAACGCCCCAGAGGAATGGAAGCCACACTAGAGAATATTATAAAAGAAAATTTCCCAAATATCACCAAAGATTCTGACACACTGCTTTCAGAGGGATATCGGACCCCAGGTTGCCTCAACTCTAACCGAGCTTCTCCAAGACACATTGTGATGAACCTGTCCAAAGTCAAGACAAAAGAAAAGATTCTGGAAGCTGCCAGGAGTAAGCGCCAGTTGTCCTACAGGGGCAAATCCATCAGATTGACCGTAGACTTCTCTAATGAAACTTTCCAAGCAAGAAGACAATGGTCATCTACCTTTAATCTACTTAAACAGAACAATTTTCAGCCCAGAATTCTGTACCCTGCTAAGCTAAGCTTCAAAATTGATGGAGAAATCAAATCATTTACGGGTATACAAACATTGAGGAAATTCGCCACAACAAGACCGGCTCTACAGGAAATACTTCAACCTGTTCTGCACACTGACCACCACAATGGATCAACAGCAAAGTAAGAACTCAGAAATCAAAGGTCAGAACCTAACGTCCACACTGATGCAAAAGATAAAACTAAGCAATGGACTCTCACCAAATAAGACGAATAGAATACTACCACACTTATCAATTATCTCCATAAATGTTAATGGCTTGAATTCCCCACTGAAGAGACATAGATTGGCTGACTGGATTAAAAAACACAAGCCATCCATTTGCTGTCTGCAAGAAACACACCTGGCTTCAAAAGACAAATTAAAGCTCCGAGTCAAGGGTTGGAAGACAATTTTTCAGGCAAATGGAATTCAGAAGAAAGAGGAGTTGCAATCTTATTTTCAGATACATGTGGATTTAAAGCAACTAAAGTCAAAAAAGACAAAGATGGTCACTTTATATTGGTCAAGGGAAAACTACAACAAGAAGACATTTCAATTCTAAATATTTATGCACCCAATTTAAATGCTCCCAGATTCTTGAAGCAGACCTTACTCAGTCTGAGCAATATGATATCTGATAATACCATCATAACAGGGGACTTTAACACACCTCTTACAGAGCTGGACAGATCCTCTAAACAGAAATTAAACAAAGATATAAGAGATTTAAATGAGACCCTAGAACAACTATGCTTGATAGACGCATATAGAACACTCCACCCCAAAGACAAAGAATATACATTCTTCTCATCACCCCATGGAACATTCTCCAAAATTGATCATATCCTGGGACACAAAACAAATATCAACAGAATCAAAAGCATTGAAATTTTACCCTGTATCTTTTCAGACCATAAGGCACTAAAGGTGGAACTCAACTCTAACAGAAATGCTCGACCCCACCCAAAGGCATGGAAATTAAACAATCTTCTGTTGAATAACAGATGGGTGCAGGAAGAAATAAAACAGGAAATCATTAACTTCCTTGAGCATAACAACAATGAAGACACAAGCTACTAAAACCTGTGGGATACTGCAAAGGCAGTTTTGAGAGGAAAATTCATCGCTTTAGATGCCTACATTCGAAAAACAGAAAGAAAGCACATCAACAATCTCACAAGAGATCTTATGGAATTGGAAAAAGGAGAACAATCTAAGCCTAAACTCAGTAGAAGAAAAGAAATATCCAAAATCAAATCAGAGATCAATGAAATTGAAAACAAAAGAATCATTCAGAAAATTAATGAAACAAGGAGTTGGTTTTTTGAAAAAATAAATAAAATAGATAAACCATTGGCCAGACTAACTAGAAATAGAAAAGTAAAATCTCTAGTAACCTCAATTAGAAATGACAAAGGGGAAATAACAACTGATCCCACAGAGATACAAGAGATCATCTCTGAATACTACCAGAATCTCTATGCCCAGAAATTTGACAATGTGAAGGAAATGGATCAATATTTGGAATCACACCCTCTCCCTAGACTTAGCCAGGAAGAAATAGAGCTCCTGAACAGACCAATTTCAAGCACTGAGATCAAAGAAACAATAAAAAAGCTTTCAACTAAAAAATGCCCTGGTCCAGATGGCTTCACTCCAGAATTCTATGAAACCTTCAAGGAAGAGCTTATTCCTGTACTGCAGAAATTATTCCAAAAAACTGAGGAAGAAGGAATCTTCCCCAACACATTCTATGAAGCAAACATCACCCTGATACCAAAACCAGGAAAAGATCCAAACAAAAAGGAGAATTTCAGACCAAACTCACTCATGAATATAGATGCAAAAATTCTCAACAAAATCCTAGCCAATAGATTACAGCTTATCATCAAAAAAGTCATTCATCATGATCAAGTAGGCTTCATCCCAGGAATGCAAGGCTGGTTTAACATACGCAAGTCCATAAACGTTATCCACCATATTAACAGAGGCAAAAATAAAGATCACATGATCCTCTCAATACATGCAGAAAAAGCATTTGATAAAATCCAGCATCCTTTTCTAATTAGAACACTGAAGAGTATAGGCATAGGTGGCACATTTCTAAAACTGATTGAAGCTATCTATGACAAACCCACAGCCAATATTTTACTGAATGGAGTAAAACTGAAAGCTTTTCCTCTTAGAACTGGAACCAGACAAGGTTGTCCTCTGTCACCTTTACTATTCAACGTAGTGCTGGAAGTTCTAGCCAATACAATTAGGCAAGACAAGGAAATAAAGGGAATCCAAATGGGAGCAGAGGAGGTCAAACTCTCCCTCTTTGCTGACGACATGATCTTATACTTAGAGAACCCCAAAGACTCAACCACAAGACTCCTAGAAGTCATCAAAAAATACAGTAATGTTTCAGGATATAAAATCAATGTCCACAAATCAGTAACCTTTGTATACACCAATAACAGTCAAGATGAGAAGCTAATTAAGGACACAACTCCCTTCACCGTAGTTTCAAAGAAAATGAAATACCTAGAAATATACCTTACGAAGGAGGTGAAGGACCTCTATAAAGAAAACTATGAACTCTCAGAAAGGAAATAGCAGAGGATATTAACAAATGGAAGAACATACCATGCTCATGGAAGGGAAGAATCAACATTGTTAAAATGTCTATACTTCGCAAAGCAATCTACCTATTCAATGCCATTCCTATCAAAATACCAACATCGTACTTTCAAGATTTGGAAAAAATGATTCTGCGTTTTGTATGGAACCGGAAAAAACCCCGTATAGCTAAGGCAGTTCTCAGTAACAAAAATAAAGCTGGGGGCATCAGCATACCAGATTTTAGTCTGTACCACAAAGCCATAGTGCTCAAGACAGCATGGTACTGGCACAAAAACAGAGACATAGACACTTGGAATCGAATTGAACACCAAAAAATGAAACTAACATCTTACAACCACCTAATCTTCGATAAACCAAATAAGAACTTACCTTGGGGGAAAGACTCCCTATTCAATAAATGGTGTTGGGAGAACTGGATGTCTACATGTAAAAGACTGAAACTGGACCCACACCTTTCCCCACTCACAAAAATTGACTCAAGATGGATAAAGGACTTAAATTTAAGGCATGAAACAATAAAAATCCTCAAAGAAAGCATAGGAAAAACACTGGAAGATATTGGCCTGGGGGAAGACTTCATGAAGAAGACTGCCATGGCAATTGCAACAACAACAAAAATAAACAAATGGGACTTCATTAAACTGAAAAGCTTCTGTACAGCTAAGGAGACAATAGCAAAGCAAAGAGACAACCCACACAACGGAAAAGGATATTTGCATATTTTCAATCAGACAAAAGCTTGATAACTAGGATCTATAGAGAACTCAAATTAATCCACATGAAAAAAGCCAACAATCCCATATATCAATGGACAAGAGACATGAATAGAACTTTCTCTAAAGACGATAGACGAATGGCTAACAAACACATGAAAAAATGTTCATCATCTCTATATATTAGAGAAATGCAAATCAAAACATCCCTGAGATATCATCTAACCCCAGTGAGAATGGCCTACATCACAAAATCTCAAAACTGCAGATGCTGGCGTGGATGTGGAGAGAAGGGAACACTTTTACACTGCTGGTGGGACTGCAAACTAGTACAACCCTTCTGGAAGGAAGTATGGAGAAACCTCAAAGCACTCAAGCTAGACCTCCCATTTGATCCTGCAATCCCATTACTGGGCATCTACCCAGAAGGAAAAAAATCCTTTTATCATAAGGACACTTGTACTAGACTGTTTATTGCAGCTCAATTGACAATCGCCAAAATGTGGAAAAAGCCTAAATGCCCACCAACCCAGGAATGGATTAACAAGCTGTGGTATATGTATACCATGGAATACTATTCAGCCATTAAAAAAAATGGAGACTTTACATCCTTCGTATTAACCTGGATGGAAGTGGAAGACATTATTCTTAGTAAAGCATCACAAGAATGGAGAAGCATGAATCCTATGTACTCAATCTTGATATGAGGACAATTAATGACAATTAAGGTTATGGGGGGGAAGCAGAAAGAGGGATGGAGGGAGGGGGCTGGGGCCTTAGTGTGTGTCACACTTTATGGGGGCAAGACATGATTGCAAGAGGGACTTTACCTAACAATTGTAATCAGTGTAACTGGCTTATTGTATCCTCAATGAATCCCCAACAATAAAAAAAAAAAAAGACTAGGGGGGCATTCTTTATACCAGGCCCAGGCTTTCACAGGGCCCTTGGGACCCAACTTGGCAAGGATGGGACACCTTTGAGGATGGAGGAAATGAAGGAAAGAAACAGAAAACGCATCTTTTTGGCCATATCACTCTTACTTTGACTCATTCCCCATCTTGTGTTTGGTTTATCTGCAGTATTACATTGAAATAGAATCTAAAATGAAGTTTTGCATAAATGACAAGCACTGCTTTCCTGGAGGGCAGTATCAGGTGAGGATGGGAAATGGATGCTTCTCCATCTGTCCCTCACCTCCATCCTGGTCCATGCTTCACAGACCAGCCAGAGTGTCTTGCTTTCTAGAGCCTTTCAGAAATGGCAAATCTTACTTTCATCTTTTGGTGGATATTTCTTAAAACATAGAGTAATTTTGATAAAAGCAACTCCCTGTGTGTTATGAGGCAGGATTCTTCCCTAACAAAGATGTTCAAAGCACAGTTGAAAAGAAAAATGCTGTTACTAACAGCCCACTCAAATTTAATGGCTATAAATTTCAAATAATTAAGTACCTGCCCAAAAGAGACAATTATGCTTCACAAGAATTAATTTTATAATTTTTGTTTCAACTAACTTGACTGGCTGACATTATTTTTGTGTGATGTTAATTAATTTCCCTGACCATAAATGAGCAAAAATGGTATTCTTTTTTTCACTACCAATTAAATACCAACATCTAAGAAAAAATCTTGAGATTAGCACATTACAATTTTATGTTTGGGACTGGGACATTTGGACACTTTCGCAACTTTTTTAAATGAAGTGGCAGAAGCCACCATAGAACAAAATCTGCAAGGATTTGCATGACTGGGTCTTTGAGGCACATCTTGGGAATCACTCAAGTAGTGACGGTGGCAGGACTGGGCAGGACAGAGTTGGCTGTGATGTGTGGAACAGCAGCCAAGGTGGACCATGAAGTGTTGTGAATTGAGAAGGCCTTCCTGAGCTGCCCCTTACAGAGAGGACATGACCTTGAGCAAGGGACATGTCCTTCTGCTGAGGGATTCAGCAGGTGACACTTAGGGAAATAGAGAACAAAGGCCTTGGCCCTGAGGGGAAATCCACTGCAGCAGTTATTAAGTTACTTATTTTCTCCTCTTCTTGAATATGGATCATAAGAAAGGAAAAAGAAAGGCTGGGTGCAATGGCTCATGCCTGTAATTCTAGCACTCTGGGAGGCCAAGGTGGGAGAATTGCTTGAGACCAGCCTGAATAAGAGAGAAACCCCATCTCTACTAAAAATAGAAAAATTAGCTAGGTGTTGTGGTGTGCACCTGTAGTCCCAGCTAGTTGGGAGGCTGAGGCAGGAGGATTGCTCAAGCCCAGGAGTTTGAGGTAGCCCCAGAGACAGAGATAGACCCTGTTTCAAAAAAAAAAGAAGAAGAAGAAAAGGGAAGATTAGAAGCCCCACATACAGACTGAACTCAGCAGGGCCCAAGGATGCACAACTTACAGGGTTGTCAGAGCCTGTCTCCCCCAGTTAGCACTTGAGAAGGTTTATAAGTTAAAACCATCTTCCCTCAGTAAGCAGAGCTCTTCTGTATTTTATCTCATACTTACCTGGTTTCACCTGGACTGATATTTTCCACATCTTTTCTACAAAGTTATCTTTTTTATTCCTTCATTTATTCAACAAATATTTATTATTATACACCTGTCATGTGTCAAGTGCTGTTATATACACTGGGGATACAGCAAATACTCTTGCCCTCCTGGATGCTACAGATTTATTTCAAGGAACTGCTTCATGCAACTGAGAGGTCAAACAAGTCAAATATCTGTAGGGCAGACCAGCAGTCTGGACACTCAAGTAGGAGTTGATGCTGCAGAATTTCTTACCTTTTCTACTTTCTTTTTTTTGAGACAGAGTCTCAAGCTATTGCCCTGGGTAGAGTGCCATGGCATCATAGCTCACAGCAACCTAAACTCTTGGGTTAACCAATTCTCTTGCCTCAGCCTCCCAAGTAGCTGGGACTACACTTACCCACCACAACACCTGGCTATTTTTTGGTTGCAGTTGTCATTGTTGTTTTGCAGGCCCTGCCTGGATTCCAACCTACCAGCCCTGGTGCATGTGGCCGGCGCCCTAACCACTGAGCTACAGGCCCCAAGCCCCTTTTCCACCTTTTTAAAATGACAGTTTTATTTGTGGTCTTGCTGAATCCAGAAGAAAAAACTATTATTTTAACAGTTTATTCAAACCTTGTGCTGATGTGCTCTTAAAAAGTCTTACGTGCATTTCTTTTCCCTCTAGAAAAGATACTTTTGACATACCAAATTAAATATCAAAATAATCTCTGGAAGAGAAAAAGCAAGTGAAGAGAATTGTTGGTTATTCAAAACTTCAGCAGATTATATTGCTACAGTCTTACACAAAGGTAAGTATTTGGTACTTCTTTAATGCTTTGCAATTTTCTGGTTCTTGGAGGCTTATTTTAAAGAAAAAATTTTTAATTAAGAACAAAATAGAATCAGTTTAATAAACAAATTGCTATCAACACTTGTCTTCTCTCTTTACAAACAACCAAGAATACATATTATGTGTTCAAAACCTTTAATGTGATATAATCTAATCAATGCACTTAATACCTCCTTTATGATAACTTTGCATTTAAGAAATAGTTTTACCCTAAAACTATGAAAATATTCGAGACAATTGCTCAATAAAAGAATATATCACAAGAAACCACAAGGGAGGAAAAATAATTCTTTTTGGTCTAAGCCATCTCAGGTTCATTAGCTGAGCCCTGCAAATTTGACTGACAAAAAATAAATTAGCAACAGAAAACAAACAGAAGTTTGTTGATAGGGTCAAACTGCGCCCAGATAGTGTGGACCCATCTAAACGAATCAACTCCCTACCCCCTCACCCCATGTCCCACCTAAGAAAGGTGAATGGGTCAACCCCCTACCCTCTCCCACCGGATGTCCCACCTGGGAAAGATAAATGGCCCAACCCCGACCCTTACAACAGATGCCCAACCCAGGAAAGGGAATGTCCCGACCCTCACCTTCTGGACCTCCTTTAAAGCCCCCTTTGGCCCATTACCACGTGTGGATTTCCTCCTGGCCCGGTTGGAAAATCTTATCCCACTTGCACCCAGGTGGAATAAAGCCATTTTAATAGCACAAACCAGCCTCCGTTTTCCTTTCATCTCATGCCTCCGAATAATCTTTCATCTTTGGCTCCGTAACCTTTCGTTTGTTTGTTTATTGATTGATTCAGACGGCATCTCATCTATTGTCCAGGGTAAAGAGCTGGGGCATCATAGCTCACAGCAACCTCAAACTCTAGGGCTCAAGCGAAATTCTTGCCTCAGCCTCCGGAATAGCTGGTACTACAGGTGCCACAATACCCCGCTATTTTTAAAACTGGGGTCTTGCTCTTGCTCAGTTGTTCTCAGTAGATCCATCCGCCTCGGCCACCCAGAGTGCTAGGATTACAGGAAAGAGCTACTGCGCCAGCCTCGAAGAGAAGTTTATTAACATGCATATCTGGCTTAGACGTGGGAGCGCCCAGACTCGAGTAACTCAAAACGGTGGTTAGAACATGGGTTTATAAAGCACCTTAACAACAATCAACTCATAAAAAAAGACAAGACAAAGGAAAAAGACTTTGAACTCCTAGGGGCGGCAAATTGTAGGAAGGCAAATATATACAGAAGCTAATGGACAATAAGTACTGGTTAGAAAGGGTTGTTTGCGGAGACTCATTCTTGGTGCTATCTCATCTCCAGTGATAAAGTTGTGATTCCCTTCCTGGTACCAGGAGGGAGGGGCACTTTACAAGGGGAATTTGTATTTTGCTTTCAGGTAGAGAGGAGAGAGCTCTTCCCCTGGCTGCAGTTTCTCAATTGCCTTCAGCTGAAAATAATCCTTATGCCAGAGTAGCATGTTTGGGGGCCATGTAGTCTAAACTTCAAAACATTTCTTACTTCCTCCTAATGCTTTACAGCTGAAGTGGTATCAGCAGTTAAACTCCATGATCCAGCTATGCGTGCCCCATTGATCACAGAACTTTTTTAGAACGTTAGTAACATTTGGTATTCAAGACAGCATGAATCCCAACTCAGCTGATTTTTCTGGAAAAGTCAGAATCTATTTTTACTGTGAACCTTTTCAATTTTTACAAGTTGGGAACTATTTATGTTTCTTCAAATGCACAGTGCAGACCAGAGAAAACTGCAGTCTCCTCTTAGCTTCTCCTTCTGCTTGCAGCTAAAGTGGGACAGAGTGATGGGGGACCGTCTCCTGGGAAAGGCCACCCATACACTAAGTCCCAGCAAGCTCAGAGGAAGGGCCCCTGTCCAGGGCTCATCTGGGAAGATGATGACATAGAGGAAGATTCTGGCTAATACTGCTGACCAAACTTATAACATTTTTCTTTCCTTTCCTTTTCTTTTTTCTTTTCTTCTCTTTTTTCCTCTTTTCTTTTTTTCTTTCTTCCCTCTTCTCTTCTTTGTTTTTATTTTCCTTTCCTTTTCTTCCTTCCTTCCTTCCTCCCTTCATTCTCCTAGAGACAGACTCTCACTCTGTCTCCCAGGCTGCAGTACAGTTGAAGGCTCACTAAAGCGTTCAACTCCTGAGCTTAAGCAATCTTCCTGTCTTAGCCTCCCAAGTAGCTGGGACTACAGAGGCATGCACTACCATGCTCAGATAATTTTTCTTCTTCTATGCCCACCAACTCAGAAACAAACTGTAGTATATGTATACCATGGAATACTATTCAGCCATTAAAAAGATGAAGACTTTACATCCTGGATGGAGTTGGAATACATTCTTCTTAGTAAACTATCACAAAAATGGAGAAGCAAGAATCCAAGTACTCAACTCTAATATGAAGCCAGTAGACAATCTACTACACACCCACATAAGAGAAGAACTCAAATCAATTCAAGGGGGTCTGGGGGAACAAGGGATTGGGGAGAGAGGACGAGGGAGGGGTATGGGGTTGCTTCCATTTAATGAGTACAATGTTAGGGTACATGGCACACCTCCTGAGAGTGGGACAGAATTATAAGAAGAACTTAAGAAATGCAAACATTGTGACCTAATTCTTTCTACCTTCAATTAACCTGAAACAATAAAAATAACAATAATAATAACTTTTCTTCTTTTTTTTCCTCAGTAGAGATTGGGTCTTGCTGTGTTGCCCAGACTGGTCTAACACTCCTGGCCTCAAAGCCTCCTCTGGGCTTAGTATCCCAAAGAGCTGGGATTACAGGTGTGAGCCACTGTGCCTGCCCTATTTTCTTTAAAAAAGTTTAGATCATTGAGGTTCAGCGCCTATAGCTCAGTGAGTAGGGTGCCAGCCACATACGCTGAGACTAAAGGGTTTGAGCCCAGCCCCGGCCTGCTAAGCAACAATGACGACTGCAACCAAAAATTAGCTGGGCGTTGTGGTGGGTGCCTGTAGTCCCAGCTACTTGGGAGGCTGAGGCAAGAGAATCCCTTAAGCCCAAGAGTTGGAGATTGCTGTGAGCTGTAATGCCATGGCACTCTACCAAGGGTGACATAGTGAGACTCTGTCTCAAAAAAAAAAAAGAAAAAGTTTAGATCATTGAGTTAAATTTGGATTTCATAGAAGCTTTTTGAAGTGGCTGACTCTGCGTCATGCACTGACTTACACATGAAACCCTGCTGGGGCAGAGAGCTCTGTACCAACAATACCAACAAAAGGACTTGGTGAGTCCTTCTATCTACTCCCTCTTTCCTTGTATTTCCATAGTCATCAGGGTTTTGTTTTTTGGTCCACCTGGGGGATAAAGAAAACCAAGAAGTGTATGACCATCTGCTTACAGTTCATCACCTCTCCTGCTCCTGCCCTGCACGCTGATAAGGACCTCACGGCAAGGACCTTTACAAATACACTGAGATGGTACAACCATGACCCTATTTGCCACCATCCTATTTATCATGGTGGTAAAATGATATAGTCTCTAGTTCTCATTATAACTCAGTGTCTTTCCCCAATTCCACACATAGAACTAGCTCGGTGGCTCCTACTTCCTGCTGCTCTTCCTGAATAGGAACCAGTGAGCCCAGAGGGCCTGTAGAGAAGCCACATTTTGTGAACCCACAATACCTGCTTGGTGCCACCGTGTGGTGACGGTCAGAAGGTAAAGAAGTTTCATTCTTATCTCCTTGCACTCAGAAAACTTACAAATAATTTTTTAGCATTTCCACTGAACTGAGGAAATTTTTTTTTTTTTTTTTGAGACAGAGCCTCAAGCTGTCACCCTGGGTAGAGTGCCATGGCTTCACAACTCACAGCAACTTCCAACTCTTGGGCTCAAGCGATTTTCCTGCCTCAGCCTCCCAAGTAGCTGGGACTACTTGGGAGGTGCCCACCACAACACCTGGCTATTTTTTGGTTGCAGCCATCATTGTTGTTTGGCGGGCCCAGGCTGGACCCACCAGCTCAGGTGTACATAGCTGGCGCCTTAGCCACTTGAGCCACAGGCGTTGAGCCTGAACTGGGAAATTCTTAATAATTTAAATTGTAACCTATTAGAATGATGGAAAAGAGTTGAAATGGGTCACGTCGGCCTCACATTCTTTATTTTTGATAAAAACTTGTTTATTTATAAAATACATGACCTAATTTTACTTTCTACCATGCTCAACTCTAATATGATTTATCTCCTATGTAGGAAAGGCACCACACATCACCTTCACATAAGTTCTGGTTGTATCATCTTTGCAGCATTGATTTGGTGGAATTTTCCCTGGATGAGAATAGTTGGGCCCTCTGGAAATGAGCACATTCATATTTAATTGCCGCATAAGCACTTTTGGCTCTTTGCTGCTGCTTCAAATTACTACAGCATCACACAGCAAATATCCTGCAATAAGGCTAATTTTCTTCATGCCATGCTGCTGTGAAGATTGGTCTGTAAGGTGCCATATGTATTCTGGTAGCCTCACTGTAGGACTTTGGAAAGACAAATGTCACCATAATTGGCATCTACCACGAAAGACATGTTATCAGTTCAGCCTTGGGAGCATCCAATAAGCTGAGCCATTGGCCGAAAGACCCAGAACTAGGCAGAAAACTCTCACCTGCACATCACCAAGCAAATTCAGAGCAGATGAAATTTTGAGTCCTGTTGAGGAAATATCCTATTTATTTTAAAAGACCATGTAACTTTAAGTAGTGGAGGCATTAGAAGTAATTATAATTCTTATTTTCTTTATCTCTTTACAATATTTTAATGCACTCCCACTAATGATTTTCTACTCAAGCCTGCAGTGACATTTCTGTGCACAATAAGGTGACATGGGTTTTAGTCAATGGATGTTTTTATTGCTGGATTTGGGATTTTTAAAAAACCAGGCATACAGATTATACTGGAGTATTTTAATTACTGGTTTTAATGGGGTCACAACAGAACAGAAACTGTTTGCAAAGCAAATTGATGCATAATATGATCCAGATGGTTCTCAGAGACAGCCTGACAGGATATCGGTATCTGTGCCTTGTATTCCTTAGAATATTATGATTTATAATATTTATAATAAGAAACTGACAGGATATCAGTTTCTATGCCTTATAATCTTTGCAATATTGTGATTTATAATATTTATTATAACAAGGTCTTTGTCCCTTATCTCCTGTCACACAATTCCTAAATCCCTGGGAATCTCCAAAACGACCATTCTTTTTGTATGCTAATGAGATGAATGAACTGAGGGCTCAGCCAGGGCCTGCCAAACAACAATGACAACTACAACATAAAAATAGCAGAGTGTTGTAGTGGGTGCCTGTAATCCTAACGCTACTCTCGGGAGGCTGAGGCAAGAGACTCACTTAAGCCCAAGAGTTTGAGGTTGCTGTAAGGGATACTCTACCAAGGGTGACACAGTGACTCTATCTCAAATAAATAAATAATAAAATAAAATAAATAAAGTAAACTCTGGGAAATTCTGCAAAAGCCATGTTAACCACTTTCACCCTTATTTCCCAAAATTAGTTCACAATCTCACTCAGTTTTTATGGAACACACATCAACATCTCATAGGACACAAATTTTTAAAATATTAATCAATATTACAAAATATAATTTACATAAATAAAATGTACTTCTTTGAGAATAATTGACAAATGTGCACAGTTTGAAAACCACGTCCCCATTAAGATGAAAAGCATTGCCATCACCCGCTTGCAGCACCCCCTCCTCAGGCCTCCACAGGCTTGAACAACCACTAATCTGACATAGAATCACACAGCGTGTGTCTTTCTTATCTGGCTTCTTTCATATTATACAATATTTTTGAGATTTATCAGTGTTGTTACAAATATCAATAGTTGATCCATTTTTATTTCTGAGTGGTATTTTATTATAGCTAATGTCACAGAAGTAAAAAGTATTAGAAGAGATTATGAATAAATATAAGCCAACAAATTGAACAAACTAAAAGAAATGGATAAATTCTTACAAATATGCAGCCTACCAAGACTGAGCCATGAGGAAACAGAAGATCTGAACAGATCTATAACCATTAAGGAAATTGCATCAATAATCAAAAAACCTCCCAACCAAGAAAAGCCCAGGATCAGATGACTTCACTGCAGAATTCTAAACATTTAAAGAAGAATAGACAGCAATCTTCTAAAACTCATTCAAAACATTAAAGAGACCCCGTTAATCAGCAACAACTCTCCTTTTCCTTCTCCTCCCAGCCCCTGATACTTTCTGTCTCCATGAGTCTGACAACTATACGCACTTCATTTTTCTTCTAGAAATTTTAGGTCTTATATTTAGGTCTTTAAATCACTTTGAGTTAGACCCTCCCACCTCCAAAAGAGCTGCACCGGGACCCTCACAGACCTCCGGAAGAGCTGCGCCGCGACCCTCCTTGACCTCCGGAAGAGCAGCCCATAATTGGCACCCTCCCAGAACTCCGGAAGAGCTGCGTTGGGACCCATGATCAGCACCCTCCCAGACCCTGGTAAGAGCGGTGCCTGGACCCACTACCCCGCCAGCCGGTACTCCCCATGCCCTGACTCCAGAAGCTGTGCAACCTCGTGTCCTCCCTCCTGTACCCTCCCTGCCTCTACACTAGCACACCTCTGGCCAGGGACTCTGGTAGACGCGTGCCCTCCGGAGCCCTCCCTGCTTCTGGGTGGAGCCCTTATCCTGAGCAGAGACTGCTGGAGCCATGGGCCCTCTGTGCCAAAGTCACTGGGTACCAGGCACTCCCAGAATTGTGAGCAGCACCCCACCCCCACCCTGTTGCTGGATCCAGGTCTGTAACACTCCGAAGCTGTCGCCACAACCAGAACTCCCTGGCTGGGGCAGCCCCAGAAGAGCTACACGGGGTCACTCACTACAAAGATCCAGCAACAATAGAGTGATCCGCCTGGGTTCTAATCTCACAGAGATAACATCCAAACTCCGACGATGGCCAGAGGCAATGGTGAAAAACAATCATGAGAAAATATCAAAGGAAAAACTCTGGCAATATGAATAATCAGAGTACATCAACTCCCCCAAGGAACAAAGGGGCAGACACAGCACAAGATCCCATGCACAAACAAATAGCTGAGATGTCAGAAATCGAATTCAGAATCTGGATAGCAAATAAGACTGAATTAGAATTCCAAGCAGTGGCCCTGCCACCGGAACCAGCTGAGCACAGCTGGACCTGCAGCCGCCGTCGCCAGCGCCGCAGCAGCAGAACTGATACTTAAGAGATAAGAGCGTTGGAGGCAGAGCAAGATGGCAGCCGAGTAACAGCTTCCTTGCATCTGGGCACCGTGAGTCTGGGGATATAGGACTCCAGGCATCTCTGGCTGGTGGGATCTGCCTATCATCACCCCTGAGAGGATACAGGGAGTCAGCGAGAGATGTCTGGACCCCAAGAGGAGTACTAAAACAGTGGAAAACTGGCAAGTGGTTGCGTGTGTTCAATCCATCTAAACCCGCCCGCAACTTCCACAGGCATGAGAACTTAAAGAGCAAGAGGAAGTGAAAGGAAAATTAGGGCAAGGACAGATAAAAGAAATCACTCATGAGGAAGAATCAGCAGAAAACTCCAGGCAACATGAAGAACCAGTCCAGAACAACCCCGCCAAGGGACCATGAGGTAGCTACTGCAGAGGATTCCACCTATACAGAAATGTTAGGAATGACAGAAAGGGAATTTAGAATACACATGTTGAAAACAATGAAAGAAATGATGGAAACAATGAAGGAAACTGCTAATAAAGTGGAAAATAACCAAATGGAAATCCAAAAACAGAATCAAATAAGAGATGAACAATATGAAGACTATAAAAAGGATATAGCAGAGCTGAAGGAAATGAAACAGTCAATCAGGGAACTTAAAGATGCAATGGAAAGTATCAGCAACAGGTTAGACCATGCAGAAGAAAGAATTTCAGAGGTAGAAGACAAAGTTTTTGAGATAACTCAGATAGTAAAAGAGGCAGAAAAGAAGAGAGAGAAAGCAGAACGTTCACTGTCAGAATTATGGGACTTTGTGAAGCGTTCCAACATACGAGTTATAGGAATTCCAGAAGGGGAAGAAGAATGGCCCAGAGGAATGGAAGCCATACTAGAGAATATTATAAAAGAAAATTTCCCAAATATCACCAAAGATTCTGACACACTGCTTTCAGAGGGATATCGGACCCCAGGTCGCCTCAACTCTAACCGAGCTTCTCCAAGACACATTGTGATGAACCTGTCCAAAGTCAAGACAAAAGAAAAGATTCTGCAAGCTGCCAGGAGTTAGCGCCAGTTGACCTACAGGGGCAAATCCATCAGATTGACCGTAGACTTCTCTAATGAAACTTTCCAAGCAAGAAGACAATGGTCATCTACCTTTTATCTACTTAAACAGAAGAATTTCCAGCCCAGAATTCTGTACCCTGCTAAGCTAAGCTTCAAAATTGACAGAAAAATCAAATCATATACGGATATAAAAACATTGAGGAAATTCGCCACAACAAGACCAGCTCTACACGAAACACTTCAACCTGTTCTGCACACTGACCACCACAATGGATCAGCAGCAAAGTAAGAACTCAGAAATTAAAGGACAGAACCTAACCTCCACACTGATGCAAAAGATAAAACAAGCAATGGACTCTCACAAAATAAGACGAATAGAATACTACCACACTTATCAATTATCTCAATAAATGTTAATGGCTTGAATTCCCCACTGAAGAGACATAGATTGGTTGACTGGATTAAAAAACACAAGCCATCCATTTGCTGTCTGCAAGAAACACACCTGGCTTCAAAAGACAAATTAAAGCTCCGAGTCAAGGGTTGGAAGACCATTTTTCAGGCAAATGGAATTCAGAAGAAAAGAGGAGTTGCAATCTCATTTTCAGATACATGTGGATTTAAAGCAACTAAAGTCAAAAAAGACAAAGATGGTCACTTTATATTGGTCAAGGGAAAAATACAACAAGAAGACATTTCAATTCTAAATATCTATGCACCCAATTTAAATGCTCCCAGATTCTTGAAACAGACCTTACTCAGTCTGAGCAATATGAGATCTGATAATACCATAATAACAGGGGACCTTAACACTCCTCTTACAGAGCTGGACAGATCCTCTAAACAGAAATTAAACAAGGATATAAGAGATTTAAATGAGACCCTAGAACCACTGTGCTTGATAGACGCATATAGAACACTCCATCCCAAAGATAAAGAATATACATTCTTCTCATCACCCCATGGAACATTCTCCAAAATTGATCGTATCCTGGGACACAAAACAAATATCAACAGAATCAAAAGAATTGAAATTTTACCTTGTATCTTCTCAGACCATAAGGCACTAAAGGTGGAACTCAACTCTAACAAAAATGCTCGACCCCACCCAAAGGCATGGAAACTAAACAATCTTCTGTTGAATAACAGATGGGTGAAGGAAGAAATAAAACAGGAAATCAGTAACTTCCTTGACCATAACAACAATGAAGACACAAGCTACCAAAACCTGTGGGATACTGCAAAAGCAGTTTTCAGAGGAAAATTCATCGCTTTAGATGCCTACATTCGAAAAACAGAAAGAGAGCACATCAACAATCTCACAAGAGATCTTATGGAATTGGAAAAAAAAGAACAATCTAAGCCTAAACTCAGTAGAAGAAAAGAAATCTCCAAAATCAAATCAGAGATCAATGAAATTGAAAACAAAAGAATCATTCAGAAAATTAATGAAACAAGGAGTTGGTTTTTTGAAAAAATAAATAAAATAGATAAACCATTGGCCAGACTAACAAGGAATAGAAAAGTAAAATCTCTAGTAACCTCAATCAGAAATGATAAAGGGGAAATAACAACTGATCCCACAGAGATACAAGAGATCATCTCTGAATACTACCAGAAACTCTATGCCCAGAAATTTGACAATGTGAAGGAAATGGATCAATATTTGGAATCACACCCTCTCCCTAGACTCAGCCAGGAAGAAATAGAGCTCCTGAACAGACCAATTTCAAGCACTGAGATCAAAGAAACAATAAAAAATCTTCCAACCAAAAAATGCCCAGGTCCAGATGGCTTCACTCCAGAATTCTATCAAACCTTCAAGGAAGAGCTTATTCCTGTACTGCAGAAATTATTCCAAAAAATTGAGGAAGAAGAAATCTTCCCCAACACATTCTATGAAGCAAACATCACCCTGATACCAAAACCAGGAAAAGACCCAAACAAAAAGGAGAATTTCAGACTAATCTCACTCATGAATATAGACGCAAAAATTCTCAACAAAATCCTAGCCAATAGATTACAGCTTATCATCAAAAAAGTCATTCATCATGATCAAGTAGGCTTCATCCCAGGGATGCAAGGCTGGTTTAACATACGCAAGTCTATAAACGTTATCCACCATATTAACAGAGTCAAAAATAAAGATCACATGATCCTCTCAATAGATGCAGAAAAAGCATTTGATAAAATCCAGCATCCATTTCTAATTGGAACACTGAAGAGTATAGGCATAGGTGGCACATTTCTAAAACTGATTGAAGCTATCTATGACAAACCCACAGCCAATATTTTACTGAATGGAGTAAATCTGAAAGCTTTTCCTCTTAGAACTGGAACCAGACAAGGTTGTCCTCTGTCACCTTTACTATTCAACGTAGTGCTGTAAGTTCTAGCCAATATAATTAGGCAAGACAAGGAAATAAAGGGAATCCAAATGAGAGCAGAGGAGGTCAAACTCTCCCTCTTTGCTGACGACATGATCTTATACTTAGAGAACCCCAAAGACTCAACCACAAGACTCCTAGAAGTCATCAAAAAATACAGTAATGTTTCAGGATATAAAATCAATGTCCACAAGTCAGTAGCCTTTGTGTACACCAATAACAGTCAAGATGAGAAGCTAATTAAGGACACAACTCCCTTCACCATAGTCTCAAAGAAAATGAAATACCTAGGAATATACCTAACGAAGGAGGTCAAGGACCTCTATAAAGAAAACTATGAAATCCTCAGAAAGGAAATAGCAGAGGATATTAACAAATGGAAGAACATACCATGCTCATGGATGGGAAGAATCAACATTAAAATGTCTATACTTCCCAAAGCAATCTACCTATTCAATGCCATTCCTATCAAAATACCAACATCGTACTTTCAAGATTTGGAAAAAATGATTCTGCGTTTTGTATGGAACCGGAAAAACCCCCGTATAGCTAAGGCAGTTCTCTGTAACAAAAAGAAAGCTGGGGGCATCAGCATACCAGATTTTAGTCTGTACTACAAAGCCATAGTGCTCAAGACAGCATGGTACTGGCACAAAAACAGAGACACAGACACTTGGAATCGAATTGAAAACCAAGAAATGAAACTAACATCTTACAACCACCTAATCTTTGATAAACCAAACAAGGACATACCTTGGGGGAAAGACTCCCTATTCAATAAATGGTGTTGGGAGAACTGGATGTCTACATGTAAAAGACTGAAACTGGACCCACACCTTTCCCCACTCACAAGAATTGATTCAAGATGGATAAAGGACTTAAACTTAAGGCATGAAACAATAAAAATCCTCCAAGAAAGCATAGGAAAAACACTGGAAGATATTGGCCTGGGGAAAGACTTCATGAAGAAGACTGCCATGGCAATTGCAACAACAACAAAAATAAACAAATGGGACTTCATGAAACTGAAAAGCTTCTGTACAGCTAAGGAGACAATAACCAAAGCAAAGAGACAACCTACACAATGGGAAAGGATATTTGTATATTTTCAATCAGACAAAAGCTTGATAACTAGGATCTATAGAGAACTCAAATTAATCCACATGAAAAAAGCCAACAATCCCTTATATCAATGGGCAAGAGACATGAATAGCACTTTCTCTAAAGACGACAGACGAATGACTAACAAACACATGAAAAAATGTTCATCATCTCTATATATTAGAGAAATGCAAATCAAAACAACCCTGAGATATCATCTAACCCCAGTGAGAATGGCCCACATCACAAAATCTCAAAACTGCAGATGCTGGCGTGGATGTGGAGAGAAGGGAACACTTTTACACTGCTGGTGGGACTGCAAACTAGTACAACCTTTCTGGAAGGAAGTATGGAGAAACCTCAAAGCACTCAACCTAGACCTCCCATTCGATCCTGCAATCCCATTACTGGGCATCTACCCAGAAGGAAAGAAATCCTTTTATCATAAGGACACTTGTACTAGACTGTTTATTGCAGCTCAATTTACAATCGCCAAAATGGGGAAACAGCCTAAATGCCCACCAACCCAGGAATGGATTAACAAGCTGTGGTATATGTATACCATGGAATACTATTCAGCTATTAAAAAAAATGGAGACTTTACATCCTTCGTATTGACCTGGATTGACGTGGAAGACATTATTCTTAGTAAAGCATCACAAGAATGGAGAAGCATGAATCCTATGTACTCAATTTTGATATGAGGACAATTAATGACAATTATGGTTATGGGGGGGAAACCGAAAGAGGGAAGGAGGGAGGTGGGTGGGGCCTTGGTGTGTGTCACACTTTATGGGGTAAGACATGATTGCAAGAGGGACTTTACCTAACAAATGCAATCAGTGTAACCTGACTTATTGTACCCTCAATGAATCCCCAACAATAAAAAAAAAAAAAAACATTCACTCGGGAAAAGATTCCCTATTTAACAAATGGTGCTGGGTGAACTGGCTGGCAACCTGTAAAAGACTGAAACTGGACCCACACCTTTCACCATTAACTAAGATAGATTCTCACTGGATAAAGATTTAAATTTAAGATGTGAAACTATAAAAATACTTGAAGGAAATGCAATGAAAACTCTTGAAGGAATCGGCCTGGGTGAATATTTTATGAGGAGGACTCCCCAGGCAATTGAAGCAGTATCAAAAATTCACTATTGGGACCTGATCAAACTAAAAAGCTTCTGCACAGCCAAGAACATAGTAAGTAAAGGAAGCAGACAGCCCTCAGAATGGGAGAAAATATTTGCAGGTTATACCTCCGATCAAGGTTTAATAACCAGAATCCACAGAGAACTCAAACGTATTAGCAAGAAAAGAACACGTGATCCCATCTCAGGGTGGGAAAGGGACTTGAAGAGAAACTTCTCTAAAGAAGACAGATGCATGATCTACAAACACATGAAAAAAGTTCATCATCCTTAATCATCAGAGAAATGCAAATCAAAACTACTTTGAGATATCACCTAACCCCAGTAAGAGTAGCCCACATAACAAAATCCCAAAACCAGAGATGTTGGCGTGGATATGGAGGAAAGGGCACACTTCTACACTGCTGGTGGGAATGCACACTAATATGTTCCTTCTGGAACATACTAGAGAATAGTATGTCTCCAACATACTTGGAGAATACTTAGAGATCTAAAAATAGACCTGCCATTCGATCCTATAATTCCTTTGCTAGGTATATACCCAGAAGACCAAAAATCACAATATAACAAAGACATCTGTACCAGAATGTTTATTGCAGCCCAATTCATAATTGCTAAGTCATGGAAGAAGCCCAAGTGCCCATCGACCCACGAATGGACTAGCAAATTGTGGTGCATGTACACCATGGAATATTATGCAGCCTTAAAGAAAGATGGAGACTTTACCTCTTTCATGCTTACATGGATGGAGCTGGAACATATTATTCTTAGCAAAGTATCTCAAGAATGGAAGAAAAAGTATCCAATGTACTCAGCCCTACTATGAAGCTAATTTATAGCTTTCATATGAAGGCTATAACCCAACTATAGCACAAGACTTTGGGGAAAGGGCCAAGGGAGGGGAGGGAAGGGAGGAGGGTGAGATGGAGGGAAGGTAATTGGTGGGGCCACACCTATGGTGCATCTTACAATGGGTACAGGCGAAACCTAATAAATGCAGAATACAAATGTCTTCATACAATAACTAAGAAAATGCCATGAAGGCTACGTTGAACAGTTTGATGAGAATATTTCAGATTGTATATGAAATCAGCACATTATACCCCTTGATTGCACAAATGTACACAGCTATGATTTAACAATAAAAAAAAAAATTAAAGAGTTGGGAGAGCACACTATGAAAGTTATTTTATGAGTCCGGTACTAACCTGATACAGAAGCCGGAAAAAGACAATACAAAAAAGTACAAAGATCCTTAAAGAATATTGAGACAAAATCATCTATATTCTTTGCTAGTGAACTGAATTTAATAGCACATTAAAAGGATTATATGTTGTGATCAAGTAGGACCTATTTCTGGACTGCAATGTTGGTTGCACTGATTTATAAAGTAATACAGCACATTAACAGAATGAAGGACAGGAATCCTGTGGTGGTCTCCATAGATGCACAAAAAGCATACGATAATTAAAATAAAATAATAAAATAAAATGGAATTCAGGGGCGGTGCCTGTGGCTCAAAGGGGTAGGGCGCTGGCCCCGTATGCCGGAGGTGGTGGGTTCAAACCCAGCCCTGGCCAAAAAATGCAAAAAAAAATAAAAAAATAAAATGGAATTCATTGGCTTAAGCAACTGTGAAGTTGCTGATTCAGCAGCTAAGTGGAGCCCTGAATATCTGGTCTCTCCTGCCTTCTAGTGTTGTTTTCCTGGGACCTTGTCCTTGCTCTTGCTGCCAGAATGTAACTGCCCTCAAGAACCAGGGAGACAAGAGCATCTTCTCACTGTTCCTGATGAGAGAGAGAGAGAGAAGAGGGGCACTCTGTCCTGAGAGGCTAGTACACATCTCTCCTAGTTTTTTCCCTGTGGCCAGGGTGGTGAACACACCAATGGGCCTAACACAGCCAGGGCCTGGTCCTGGGGTTGAGAGTGGGGTCACGTGACTGAAAGTGAAGGGTGGTCATCACCCAAGGGTCTCATCGTTTGGAGACCCTACTCCTGGAAGGAGGAGAAAGGGGTGATGATCAGTAAGTGAGAGATTTGCCTAAAATCCATATCGAGAATTTATGAGTCATTCCCAAGCTACACCATGCCTGGCCACCGTGAGGTCAGCGCAGCAGGTCCTCCTCGTCTACTGGGGTGACTGTTACGGCTGAGTGCTTTCTTTTCACTCCTCTATTTGTATGGATGGGCCATACCCCAGGCAGATATAACTTGCTGTATGTGTCACTTGTAGCAGCAGTTCAGCGAGCATTTGAAAGTTTGGTTGATCTCAGCACATCTTCCTGTGAGTTCTCCCAGCCCCCCAGGCCTGTCAGAAGCAGTGACCCTGAGGTTCTGTAACACCCAAAGTGCCCGAATTGGATTCAGCGCTCTGACCTAAGCTTTGCTCCAGGGTGTTGGCCACCCCTCTCAGCTTTGAGTCTCCAACCTTCGCTGAACGTGCACATTCAGACTTTCTTAATTTGGAAACCTGATGGTTTTGCTCCCTCACAAAAATGGCATGCAAATATTTTCTCTCTCCTCCTATACAGAAAAGAGTCAAGTTATCACTATTACCAAGGAAAAGGGAACCGGATTTAATAGGTCATAAAGAAATCTCTGATGGGTAGGGAGAATTAGTGCTTCAGAATGTGGGCACAGAAAAAATAACCCTCTGACATGAACAAGAAGAGGAAAGATGCATTTTCATGAATCTCAGAAAAAGGTCAGAGGACCTGGAGGGAGGAATGAAAAGGGCTTCCCTCAGATGCCATTGTCTCGCATCCTCAGGACCCTACCCTTCACCTGATCATCCCACTTGGTTCTCATTGACAAATGTACCAGGACACCCACAAATCCAGAAAGAAGATAGGATACAGGCTATCGAGTTAGAGGGTGATGAAACCTCTTGCCTATACCTGGAGAGCTGATCTGGCCTTGGTGGAGTGCCCTGAGCTCAGAGAGGGACAATGATCCCCATGTCTTAGCCACCCTGGAAAACAGACCTCTTAGTCCCAGCTTGCACTCCACAGGGAGGCTGAAGGGGGGTGAGAAGTTGCTCTCCTCTGGTGTCCACATTAGGCTATCTGTTCTTGGGTCCAATTTTCCCCGGGTATCAGCTCTCTGCTGTTAATCTATTACAGCATCACACCCATCAGTGACAAAAACTCCTTATTCCACCAAGCCCTGGCCAGGCTCCTCTGAACTCTTTGTTGACAAGGCCTCAGCTTTAGCCTGTGAGAACTGCAGACTGTCAGCATGAATGACTTTGTGCACTCCCTCCTCTCAGAGACTCCAGCCCATGCTAGCATAGTCTCTACCAGCTCAGGCCACAGCCCCAGGATGACAACCCTGCACTCCTTAAGTTCCTGCCTAAGAAAGCTCCATGTTGCCAAAATAATTTATTGTTTGTTCTAGCCACAACCTGACTGTAGGCCCAGACTTCCCTTTTCTTAAGAGCATTTGCTTTGTAAAACTTGCATTTATAAATCTGACCCTTAAGAGGTAAGTCTGATATGGCCCAGGAATGCCTTTCTCAAGGACTTGGAAGCCATTCTTTTGAAATGTGAAGTTCAGAAAGGATAGGGCCCTGTCTCCTAGTATCTAGGGCAGGAAAGGAGCCTGACTTCAGTGCTCACCACTTAGCAGACACAGATGGCTCCGCCCTACACCTTCATTCTTAGCCTTTAGCACAGCCCTACATTTAAAAGGCCTCTTGCAGCAGGGCGTTTGTGGCTTAAGGAGTAGGGAGCTGGCCCCATATACCAGGGGTGGTGGATTCGAACCCGCCCTGCCCCAAAACTGCAAATAAATAAATAAAAGGCCTCTCACTTTAAGTTTCGGTGAAGTCGAGACCAGTTTATGCTGAAGTCTCTCCCCCTTACTGCAGTAGTCTGAATAAAATCTGTCTCATGGCCTTTAACAAGTGTGCAACTTGGTTTCTCCTTGATATTAGCCAGGGCTTTTCAAGGAGGCTGACTGTGCCCCACAGGACTGCAGAAAGCTAACATTTCCTGCCTTGAGCACCTCCCTCTTCAGGCCTCCCCACAATGGCCTGCCTCACTCTCTTTGCTCTTCTTCTCTCACTCAACCCTGAGTCTTATGATAGCAATTGAAAATACGTTTTTGTGTTATTAAAAAATAATTCAAACAATTTACAATTTACTGTCAACAACTTAAAGATTAATTACAAATATTTTCGCAACATTACTGAATTCTTTTCCGATTACGTGTTCTAGTGAGTCTCCATTTAATTATAGACGGGAAGAAGCATAATCTCAGGTTGGTCATGCAGCAACCTCAAATGTGTTTAGTACAAAAGTGAAATGGGTAAGTTGTTTCCAGCTGATAACGTAAAATCCTGAGTTTCTACTGGATTCACATTCGTTAATGGTCCTTGCAGTTATCCGCTCTGTGCTCAATTTGTCTTCCCTGTCTTGTTGACCTACAAGCAGGGTTTAACGTCTCTCTCAGAGAATTCCCTCTGGACCTTGCTCTCTTGAGCTGGCTCTGTGCTCCATGTCTACATCCTTGTCTCCCACCCTCCCAGCTCCCCCAGCTGCATTTCCACCCTCACCTCCAGAGACACGGGGGTCATAGCACCAGCAGCTCCAGCTCCTGCACCAGTGCCCGGCTCTCTACCTGCTTCTCACTTGGTCCAGAGTTGAAGGGATCACATCGAAACTCTCCCTTTTCCTTTGGTCAGTTAGCTGAAAGATCAACTCACAATTACGACAGATTCATAAGAGAAAAATTTATTTCCAAATACCATGCGCACGGGAGGAACCACAGGAATGATTATCCAAAGTCTCAGTGATGGTCAGAGACCTTTAAAGATGCCTTTTAGAAGGGAGGGGGGAGAATGTGCAGCAAGTGGTTGTTAGGGAGTCTGTACAGATGGAGGGAAACAGATTGACTTGTAAATCAACCTGAGAGACAGGTATTGTATTTTAAATGATTTGGGGCCAGGTCCACTAGCATTCAGAAAAGGAAGTCAGCAACCCCTTTTGATTCACAGTATGGTTTATGCAGATAGAGGGAAGGTCTCTTCTAATGCTTTCGGATCATGAATGGCTTTTAATTCAAAATATTCTTTATGTTAAGTAGTCATATTTAGGGGTAAAATTTCCTTAGCTCCTTCAGAGGTAAGAGGAGGCACGTCACACACTGCCCCTTGAGGTTTCTCTGCTGGCTTCACAACCCCACACACTCCCCTTCTTGGCGGCCCCTTCCCAGTTTTCCTCCCTCATCCTCCTCATTTTCTAACCTAAATATGAAAGTGCACAGGACCATATGTCCACATTTTTCTCTTCTCTGTTTGCACCTCTGTCTATGGAGAGATATCATCACATTCCATCTGTAAGCTCATAAGCCACAAATTTGTATCCTGAGCCCAACCAATTGTGAACTTCTGTTTTCAACTTGCTTATCAATATGCACAGCCTTGCTGATCCTGGGTCTAGATTATTTTTCTCCCAGACATCTGCATGGGTCAATGCCTACACTACATGCAGAAATAACCAGCAGAAAGGCCTTTATAAAACAGGGCCCTGTATAAAACAGCACCTCACCAGTCTCATCATATTATTCTGCTCAAATTTTTCTTTAATATTATACTTTCAAGTTGCTTATACTATATTTTATTAAATAAGACTAAAACATGAAGAAAATAAAAGCTTTTGTCTCTCTTCACATATTTCTATAGTGCCTGAGGAAGTGACTGGTGCTAAGTAGGTACTCAATCAATATTTACTTTAATGCGAGAATGGCATTCCTTTGCTCATGTTTTGCTGCTGACTGGGTGTGAATTAAATAAATAGGAAGTTCATGCAATAGCAGATGGCACTATACAGAAAGGGTCAGCACTAAATTTTGTACTCAAAATTTGTAGGGGTCACTAATTTTGCAAAATGCAAGGGATACTTGCTATCAGACATCACCATCCCCTATTCTATCTCTTACACTTACTTAAACTTCAGGAAATCCTACAATGAAAGCTTAATTCCAGTGATCAGAAAAGCTGAGCTGCTCTGTTTCCTATAATCACACCAAAAGTGAAGAATGGTGAATTACATCACCAGGCTTTCTTGCCTTGATAAGAAAATATCGAACAAATTTTAAAAGGGTCATCTTGAAAAGAGGTTATCCTAAGACCTGTGCTAAGCCTTTGTGGATTTGAATACAGAGAGAATGGATGGCATCAGCATTTTAGCAACCTAGATAACTTAGAGTTCTTCCTAATAATGAAGATGTTTACATGTTGACTCAGTTTTTAAAAACTTTTTTGGTTAGCCTTCTTGGGGAATACATTAAAGGAGTGTGTGTTTGTGATGAAATTTCTCCTTTGGAAAGCTGTTGTTTTGTACTGTCTGGAGACAATTTTGCATGCTTTTTTCAAATGGATAATGATGGGGCTGGGAGAAGGTGACCCATAGACACTCTTATTTAAAAAACTCACCTCCCCTGCATCACTTCTCAGGAAGCTGCTGGATGGTTTGCTGCAAAAAAAAAAGTGTGGTGCAAAGCAACAACAGGGAAATACACAGGAGGTAAGAAACAAGAAAATAGAAAGAGAGTGAAACCCTCGTTGTCACTAAACACCGTAAATGATATTTGGGATAGAAGAATCAAGAAATAGCAATACATGTGTGTTGTTTAACAATATTTCCATGACAAAAATAACCAGTTAAGTGAGCTAAAATTACCTACCTCTGGTAGAATGAACAAGTTTGCCCAGAACTGTCAATTCCACATCCTAAGAAGTTCCTCAATCCTAGGACATAAGAGTTCCCAGTTTTTCATGACAGGTAAGGAAGGTGGAGGGAAAAGTACAAAACTTTAGGGGGTCCATAGGACATCCTAAAACATGGGCTGAAAGCAACACTGTCTTTTGTGCTGAATACAGAATAGCTTATCTGCCTCTCACGGTCACACCCACTGACATTGGCACCTGTGACCTTCCTGGGTCATCAAGGGGTGAGTGAGTGATGTGATTTAAGTATGCAGCAATTTAGGGAAGTATTTAGGAAAAAGAAGCCAAAAGAACAAAAATTTCTGTCATGGACAGAAAAAAACACAGCATTGTTATTTTCTATTAATTGTAAGTAGTATCTCTTTAATAATCTTATTCTCCTTTTAAGCACCGACATGTATCTTAAAATACACAATAATATGGCCTACAAAATTTATTCAGTTTAATAAAGAGTTAAAATAATTTGATGTATTAGAGAACAAGAAAGAATAAAAATATTGTTATATTTTTCTGGCATACATTATTTAATTGGCTCTATTACTAACTGCTACTGTTAACAAGTCCTATTGGTTTTGTTTAAATAACAAAATTTATCATTCTTTGTTTTGTTTAAGTATAACAAAACAATATAAACAAAATAGTATAAAAGCGTTTATGTAGAGAAAAGAAAATAATATAGAATATATAATTTCAAATTACTTTTCACATTTTTCACAATTTTATGTTAAAGTGACCCATATTTGTTCTCTAAAAATTTTGGAAGGGAAGGGAGAGAAATTCTGTTTTCTTTTTTCATTATGTACATGAATTATTTTGTTCTAATTTAAGTTTTCAAAATATACTACAATTTAACAAAGAAAATTTATAGAGCCATATATATCACTAAAAGTACTATATTTTGAAATGTGGAAGATGCAGATAAAGTAAATAAAATGCATTTGTTCAAAGCCTGAAATCAATGAGATAGTCAAAGCTAGAAAATAAAAATAAATAATGCTAGAATAAGGAGAAGAAAGAATTAGTAAATACTAGTATAAGAATAGAAATCAGAGAAATAAAAACCAACAAACCAAGAAGACAAACCAAACTAAATAATAATTCTTTTTTTCTTCTAAAGGATAATTTTTTAAAAGAACTAATTAACACATGAAAACAAAGTTTGACTTTGCCGGAAGTGGCGGGTTCAAACCCAGCCACAGCCAAAAACTGCAAAAAAAAAAAATAATAATACATTTGAGTGAATGAATCAAAATTTCAAAATTAGGGCTACAGAAGACATGATAGTCTTAATATAGAAGATAAATTGAGAAATAGATATGCAACACCTACAACAAACAAGGGCTTAGTATCAGAAGACCCAAAGAATTGTTACATGGCAATGAGACAAAAGAAGTTTGATAGAAAAATAGACATTTCAGTCTCTCAAGAGGAAAATTCATGGCTTGGTAACTGAATAGACATCCAACCTCATTAGTATTTCTCATTGGAGAAATACAAAATAAGACAAAAGGAGATCTATTCAAATCTATAAGATTGGCAAAATATTTAAATGAATTTAGAATATCGAATGATGAGTAGGATTTTAAGGAACAGGAACTTTCACCTTGCTAGTAGAAGAATAAATTGGCAGAACACACAACAGAGTAGTTTGGTCATCTGTAGAAGAGTCAGAAATGTCCTTTCTTATGACCAAAAAAAAAAAAAAAATACCTGGAAGAAAACTTTTGCCATGTACACAAAAAGGCACATAAACAGATGAGTTCATAGCAACAGTACTGCTACTAGAAAAATCCAAAAATGTCCTGAGTGAGGAATAGATGTATAAATTATGTTCGTCCAATGGAATTTTACAGTAGATGAGAGAAATGATCTACAGCCATATGCATCAACATGCCTAAATTTCACACAAATAAAATGGATCAAAATGTAGCTTCAAAATGAAATATAAGGTGTGATACTTTTTATGTAAATGTTAAAGTAAATTTTTAATTAAAGTGATCTGTGTAAATATTAAACCAGGCAAAATAATATTTTGCAAACAAACAAAATAAGGCTACAAAAAAACATACCAAATCCAGGATAGTGGCTGCTTCTGAAGATTAGTGTAGGAGAATTAACTAAAACTAAAATAGCAATTTCAACTTTGTCTCCAGTATTCTCATGTTCTTTCATACATGTGTCTGAAATAAAATGTGTAAAGTTCTTTTTCTATGTAATGAATACAAGAGTGTTTATGACACTATTCTCTGTATCTCCCTATAATTTTTAATTTCTCTAAATTAAATCTATACATTATATATTATATGAAATACTATGAGATCCCTCAAAATGGTGAGACAATAAAAAGCTAGTAAGCATTTTATTACGATAAACTTGCTCTCTGGGGTGAAAAGACAAGTTGATTTATCTGAAATCAAACAATGTTAAATAACTAATCTTCAAGAGTTGACCAAAAAAAAAAATACATGCTGACTGGGCACAGAGGCTCACACCTGTAAATCCAAACACTCTGGGAGGCTGAGGTGGGTGGATTACTTCAACTTGCAGTAGGGAGGGTGGGGGTGGAGGGGGAATGGTGGGTGGATTCAAGACCAGCCTAAAAATAGGAAAAAAAAATAACAACAACTAGTTGGGTATGGTGGAACATACCTATAGTTCTAGTTACTAGGGAAGCTGAGGCAAGGGAATCTCTTGAACCCAGAAGTTTGAGGTTGCTCTGAGGCTGTGAGACTGTGAACTACTACGACACCACAGCACTCCACCAGGGCAAGAGAGTGAGACTTGGTCTAAAAAAGAAAAAAAAAAAAAAGAATATATGCTGATGCTGAGCATATTAGGCTGGTTTCCCCCAAAGCAGAGACTGAGCCAAAGGTGTGCAGGCAATTTATTTTGGGAAATGATTCTGGAGAACAGAAGTGGAGGACAGTGGAGATTGAAACAAGGAAGGAAGAAAAGACAGGGTGAGTTGTCAAGTTATTCATCACTGTGGGCAACTAGGGCCAGATTCTGCCAGGACTCTTTGTGGAGGCATGAGAAATACCCCAGGTAGGCACCAGCTCCTGCTCTTCAGGGACCAAGATGCTAAAGCCCTCATATTCCATGGGTGCCATGGATGCCCTGGGGCAAAGACTGGAGACAACATGAAGGGGAGGTGAAGTGCTGTCAGCTCACACCTGCCAGGAAGGAGCTTCCTGCTGGAGGAAAACAGCCTGAGAAGATGGGAGGAGGGTGAAGCACCGTGAGGGCCTGCTCCAAGGAGAGCGTCCAACCTAAATTGAAACATTAAGGCTCAAAGTTAGACGTTAGGAAATGTTCACCAGCTTAATGGATTAGTTACCCATGTGAATTGGGAATGAAAAAGTATGGCTGACTTTCCTGGAGACTTTAATGGAAAAGTTCAAGAAAGATCTTTCTGCAACAACAATCCTGATTGGAAGAAAAAGGAGAATGTCCAGACACTTTCTTGACATATCAAAAGTTCTGAGAGTTTGGTTCTGTTCCAACACTTTCTTCCCTCTCTCCTTCTTTCCCTTCCTTCATCCTGTCCTCACACATCCCTTCAGCCTTTCCGTATCACAGTTTTCCTTTCTCTGTTAAGTTGTATCCTGACTCTTAATTCAATTTAAGCTCAAATTCATGACAGAAATTAGAGCCATACCTGAATATTTGTTCTTAATAAATAACTTGAGGCAGGGAAGACAGCTAACTAGTTTGATTCCTTTGTCAATAAGTGGTGCTGAAGAAAAAGCATGAGTGAAAATCAGTTTTCCTTACCTTCATAGAGACTATTTGAATGTGAAATCTATTTCTTTTATAATTATAAACATTTGACTTTGACCCACTTATTGACCAAAGTAAAACAAACATTTGTAACGTCTCCAATGTAGTTTTTAATCCTATACAATATCGTGATATTTTACATATACTAAACTGTCTCAATCCATCTAATTTAAGTACATTTTAAAACTTTCCACATAAAATATCAAACATGAGTTTCATTTATGAACATGTTTAAATATCATTGTATTCTTGAGAAACAAACAGCAATAACGAATGGACTATAAGAAAACGTTAAAACAATTCTATGGCCATAAAAGTACAGAGGTTCAAATTCATTTTTAAAAATATATTCTGCATGGCAAAAACGAAACAATAAACCCCCCGAACACCACACACACATCTTCTGACTTTCACAGTTGATACTAGTGACGTGGTTGAGGCAGGACCGTAGTTACACACACAAATGCCCTTGGCATCCCTACAGATGACTTGACTCTAACAGGGAGCTCCGGAGACTGCCGTCAGCCACAGAGCACTTGCCACACTCAGAGAATCTTACTAATCTCATCATTGCTTTTAGACTGGGAAGGGATTTCAGCATGAATAGTGTAGGGACATGCAAGATGTGTAAAATTGAATGAATTTGTAAGTTAGGTAATACAGAGGTGGGAATTATGAAAAATGTAAAGGGTTTTAAAGACAAATGCTGTTACACAAGACCAGAAGACCATTTAAGAGGTACTTGCTGGTCTCAGAAGCTTTAATTGTTTCACAATTTAGTCAACAATAAGTAGCAGATGAATTAAAAATATATTTGCATTAAGTTCTTAGCCAAGAGGTAAAACTAGAGTATAATGATTATCCCCAGCAACTCTAGAAGGGAAAGAGCTTTCAAATGCAGGTCTGGGTGTTTGCTGTCACTAAAGGCCAACCTCTCCTCTTGTCCATAACCCACTTCTCCAGTCACGCTGGTCCTCTTTCCCACAGCACACAATAGCACATACAATATCTGACATTATAATGTCCATTTAACTTATTTCAAGAAAAGTCCAGGCATGATTTTATCTGCAAAATGGAGAGGAAAGGAGAAAGTATCACATGTCTGGTCTTATTCACAGAAAAAAGAGGGGTTTTATTTAGGGAAACACACAGGGGACTTGACCTTAATCCATTTGGTCTGTTTTTTTAAAGGAAGAGCCTCCTGTGCTTGCTTTGAAGGTGTTTTTAACTTCAGGTTTAGTCACATATGACATTGTGGTCCAGAGATAACTCATGTGGAAGGCAGCGTGGAGCGGAGCATCAGACAGCCCTGGGCCCGAATGTCCTATCAGCCATCTGCTGCCTCTGTAGCCTCCAGCTAGCTACTTTTCCTCACTAAGCTTCAGTTTCTTCATTTATAAATTAAGTACTTCACCAACCTTTTTTGGTTTCCTTAGCCTTGCCTATACTTCTGCAAATAGTCCTTTTATTGCTGATCTTTAACCTTTGCTGGCACCAGAATCACCTGGGAGGCTGAATCCCACTCTTGGCCAGGGATGATTCATGGGAAGCCACAGCTGGGAGCCCCTGTGCACAAGAGTCTTCAGCTGCAGCATCTGATGTGAATTCTATTTGCTGCTTAGATCCTAAACGTAGATATTTGTTTTTACAATTATGTCTTACATTTATTCCCACTTAATACTCATTGATCATCTATGATATCCAGACTCTGTATGAGACTGTAGAGATACATACATCTAAAGAGATTCCCTGTTTTTAGGAATTTAAACTAATGTGCGGCAATTTTAGGGCAGTCAAATCATTCTGCGTGATACTGTAATGGTGATACACAACATTATGCATTTGACAAAATCTATAAGATGATCAACATAAGTGTGAAACCTAATGTAAACTATACACTTTGGTTAATAATAATGTATAAATATTGGTTCATCAATTGCAATAAATGCACCACATTAAGGCAAGATGTTAACAATAGGGGAATCTAGCTTTAGGGGTGAAATCTAGCTCCTGGAGAGAAAGGGCTATATGGGAACTCTGCTTACTTTCCACTCATCTCTATGTAAACCTAAAACTGCCCTAAAAATAATGTCTATTGATTTTTAAAAAATGCAGAAATAACAGACTGCATTTATTGAAATTATTTATCATGTGGGGCAGGGAAACATTAATGTTCATTTACTTCTCTTTGGAGTAGGAAGCTACCTGTGCTCTGGTGCAGAGAACATTCAGAGGCAAGTTTCACTTGGTGAGGTTGTGCCTTGGCTTTCCCATTAATGATAAATGTCCAGTCCAAATGCATTGGTAGAAATGTTGGCTGAACACAGTAGCTCATGCTTGGAATCCTAGCACTTTGGGAGGTTGAGGAGAGAGGATCAGTTGAGACCAGGAGTTTGAGACCAGCCTAGGCAGAGGTAAGATCCATCTCTACAAAAAATGGAAAATAGAAAACTTAGCTGGGTATGGTGGCAAGTGCCTGTAGTCCCAGCTACAAGGAGGCTCAGGCACGAGGATTGCATGAGCCCAGGAGTCTGAGGTTGCTGTGAGCTATGACGATGTCACAGCACTTGAGCTCAGACAACAGAGGCAGGCCCTGTCTCAAAAAAATAATAATAACAAATTAAATAAAATTTTGCCCTAAATCTAGTTTTTGGAGTCACTAGTAAAACTAACTCTTGGAGGCTTGAATTTGAGCTGCATAAAAAGCAGGTAAGAGAATCTGGAGGAAGTTTTGTGACAGTCTCTACATGTAGACTTTATTTTCCTCAGCTGCAAACAAGGGAGAAGGAATGGTTGATGTAGAAGGGTCATCCTAACTCAAATTATGTGAATCTATGATATTCTGGGTACCATGGAAAACATAACTTAAAATATGTTTATGAGATAATGAGTTTGGGGAACTTAGAATTATCACTCAGGAATGGAACATAAAATTTCTCATCAACCAATCCCTTACAAGTAGAAGTCAGCAAAATTTTTCTGTAAAAGGTTTGAGAATAGATATTTTAGGTTTTTGTGGATCCTACAGTCTATCACAGCTATTTAGCTCTGCTGTTGTGATATAAAACAGCCATAGACAATACATAAATGAATGGACATGATGGTGTTTCAATAAAACTTTATTTACAAAAATGGGTAGAGTGGGGCTGGGTGTGGTGGCTCAAACCTGTAATCCTAGCACTGTGGGAGGCTGAGGCGCGTGGATTGCCTCAGTTCTAGAGTGAGCCCCCATTTCTACCAAAAATATATATATATTAGAAAAACTAGCTCAGGGTGTGGCAGCTGCTTGTAGTCCCAGTTGCTTGGAAGGCTGAGGCAAGAGGTAGCTCAAGCCTAAGAGTTTGAGGTTGCTGTAAGCTATAATGCCATGGTGCTCAGAGTGAAATTCCGTCTTAAAAAAAAAAAAAAAGTAGATAGAGTGGGCCCTTATTTGCCAATATCTTCCTTAGGCATTGAAACAGCAATGCTGGACCAAAGCCAAAAGAAAGGGAGAAATTGAAGAAAGGGAGGAAAGAAAGAAGGAAGGAAGATGACAGGGGTCACATGGTGTACATTTACTTAATCATTTGTTCCTACAACTATTTTAATCCTATGTTTTTAAGAACTGTGCTAAGCATCTGAGATTTAAAACAGAGAGAATAATAAAAAGTTGAGTATGAGGAAATCCCTGCCCTGAAGGTACCTGTGGTCTAGAAGGAGGATATATTCACATAATAGGAATGATAATAAACTGTGACCGCCTCAACATCCCTCCCCCCACAGCATGATCCCTACGTGCATCCAAGCTTGCCTGAAATCATTTGGAAACTGCAATCTTTTTTTTTTTTTCCTGAGGAGTGTGTGAAAAGTAAGAACA
The DNA here is from genome assembly GCF_027406575.1 of Nycticebus coucang. Lineage (NCBI taxonomy): Eukaryota > Metazoa > Chordata > Mammalia > Primates > Lorisidae > Nycticebus > Nycticebus coucang. Next base: position 109,029,309 of record NC_069781.1, read on the forward strand.
AAAATTGAGTTCTCAGGTGCCTACGGGCAGTGAAAGGAGTTTAGAGGTTAGCCAGTGGAGGAGGTGGTATGGGGGACAGATGAACCGCCAGACGTAGCACAGAGCTAACTGGGGGATATGATGAGATTTCTGTGTTCTCAGGCGCATTATGGATTCTCCTTGTCCTCCCTGCTGGAAAATCTCAGTAATGCATTCAACTACCACTCATAGGTTGTGAAGTTGGAGGTGTCCTGGGGGATTTTTTAAAAGTGCTCATGTGGACCCAGAGCAATGAGAGAGAAAGGCCATGGGAAGTCTGCCTACCCCACCTCCCATCCCCAACCTCTGGAAACCAGTATTCTGCTCTCCATCTCTATAATGTTTTTGTTACAGGAATATGTTTATAAATAGAACCATACAGGATGTAATCTTTAGAGACTGGCTTTTTCCACTTTGTGTAGTTGTTGCTGTATCCACACCCTCCACACCCATTGAAGTTGTTGCTGTATCAGTAGATAATTCCTTTTTATTGCTGAGTAATAGTCGTTGGTGTGGACTCCCACACCTTGTTTAAGCATTCATCCACTGAAGGACGTGTGGATTGTCTCCAGTTCTTGGCTATAGCAAATAAAGCTGTTCTAAACACACATGTACGTGTTTTACTGTAGGTACAGGCTTTCATTTCTCTAGGATACATGACCAGTGGTGTAAAGGCTAAGCATATCATAGTACATTTTTTAATTTGAAAAGAAACTACCAACCTAGATTCCCCAGTGGCTGTGCCATTTTACATTCTCACTAGTATGAGAGATTCAATTTCTCTATAACCTCTATCACTGCTTTTTATTGCTGTTCCAATAGGTGTGGAGTGGCACATCATCATGGTTTTAATTTGCATTTCCCTAAAAGTTAGTAATGTTGAACATCTTTTCACATGTTTATTTGCCATCTGCAGAGGCCATCAGTAAAATGTTCACTCATTATCTTTTGCCCATTTTCTAATTGCACTGATTTTTTTAATGTTGAGTTTGATGATTCTTTGCATATTTGTTGAATCTGTGGTGTGCAAAATATTTTCAAATCTGTGGCTTGTTTTTTGTATAGGGTATTTGGCAGAGCAAAAGTTTAAAATTTTGATGAAGTCCCGTTTATCAATTTTCCCTGTTGCGGATTGTGCTTTTGGGGCCAAGTCTAAGAACTCTTTACCTAACCCTAAATCCATTTATTTCCCCATTTATTAATTTTTCTTAAAGGCTTTATAGTTTCACCTTTTACATTTATGTCTGTGATTGTTTTTGAGTTAAGGTGTGAGATTTAGGGGGGTTTTTTGTTTGTTTGTTTGTTTGTTTTGTAGTTTTTGGCCACTGGGGCTGGGTTTGAACCCGCCACCTCCGGCATATGGGGCTGGCGCCTACTCCTCTGAGCCACAGGTACTGCCAGGTTTAGGGGTTTTTAACTTTAGTTTTTTGTTTGTTTGTTTATGGTTGTTCCATGGCTCTAGAACCGTTTATTGAAAAAGCGATCTTTCTTCTATTTAATTGTTTTTGCACCTTTATCAAAAATCAGTTGAGCATGTGTGTATGGGTTCTCTATTCTGTTCTATTAACCTATGTGTGTAGCTATAGTGAATCCAAACATCAAGTAGAATGATTCCTCCTGCTTTATTTCAGGCTGAACTCAAACTCCTGGGCTCAAGCAATCCTGCCACCCCAGCCTCCCGACGAGCTGGGACTATAGGCACATGCCACAGAGCCTGGCTTCTCTTTATTCTTTTTCAAAATGTTTTAGCTATTCTAGGTCCTTTGCTATTTCACATAAATTTAGAACATACTTAGCAATGTCCATGAACAATTTTGCTAGGGTTTTGATAGGAATTGTGTTATATCTGCAGAACTGTCAGTGAAGAATTGACATCTTTACTATGTTGAGTCTTTCGATCCATGAACACAGTGTGTCTTCCTATTTAACTAGGCCTTCTTTTATTTATTTTTTCAGCTTTTTGCAATATTCAGCATTCTGAACACATTTTGTTAGATTCATATCTCTTTCATTGGGGAGAGCACAATTGTAAATGGTATTGTGTTTTTAATTTTAGTTTTTACATGTTTGTTCCTAGTACATAAAAAATGTGGTTGATTTTTGTGTGTTGATCTTCTATTCTGTAAATGTGCTGAACTCAGTTATTAGTTCTAAAAAGTTTGGGAAAATTCCTTGGGGTTTTCTTTGTGGATGATCACATCATGTCAGTTTTATTTCTTCCTTTTATTTATTTTTCTTGCCTTATTGTGCTTGCTAGAACTTTCAGTATTATGTTGACTATCAGTAGTGAGAGTTGTACGCCCTTGCCTTGCTCCTGATCTCAGGGAAAAACATTCAGTCCTTCACTGTTCACTTTGACATTAACTGTAGCTTTGGGGTAAATGCTTTTATTAAGTTCAGAAAGCTTCCTGCTATGCTTAGTTCGCTGCAAGATTTTTTTCATGAATTGGTGGTGTATTTTGTGCATTTTGATATGACCATAAAAACTTTCTCTTTTTTAGTCTATTGACAGGTTGACTGATTTCTTTAATATTAAACCAACTTTACATATCTAGAATAAATTCCAACTGGTTGTGTATAACTCTTTTTATTGTTGGATTCAATTTGCTAGTATTTTGATGATTTCTAAGCTTAAGTTCATAAGAGATATTGATGTATGGTCTTCCCTCTCTCTCTCCGTACCTCCTTCCCTTCCTTCCCTCCCTCCTTTCCTCCCTCCCTTCCTTCCTTCCTTTCTCTCTCTCTTCCTCTCTTTTCTTCTATCATTGCCTAATTTTGGTATCAGGATAATAGTGGCCTCATACAATGAGTGGAGAAGAGTTCCTTCCTCTTCTATTTTTCTGGAGATTGAGTAAAATGGCTTTAATTCTTCTGTAAATGTTCACTAGAATTCTCTAGTGAAACTGTCTGGGAAGTACTTTTCTCAGAGGCTTTTAAATTGTAAACTAAATTTCCTTAGTGGTTATATGACTATTCAGATATCTGTTTCATCTTGGTTGCATTTTGATAGTTTGTGCTTTTTAAGGAATTTCTCCATTTCTTCTATGTTCTTGAATTTATGAGCAAAAACTTCCTCATTATAGTCTCTTGTTTTTTCTTTAATGACTTCAGGATCTATAGTGATATCTAGTTTTGTTCTGACATTGATGGCTGGTATAGCCTCTTTCTATTGTTAACTTTCCTAGAAGTTTATCAACTATCAACTATTGATTTTTTTTAATGGCCCAGCTTTTTGTTTCATTGATTTTTGTCCACTATTTTCTTGTTTCAATTTCTTTGATTTATTTTAATTACGTCCTCCCTTCTGTTTTGCTTTGTTTTAATTTAGGTTTTCATTTTCTATCTTCTCAGGAAGTTAGATTGTGAATTTCAGGCCTTTTCTTTTTTCAAACATAAGCTGTTAGTGCTGTGAGTTTCTTCCTCAGCACTGCTTTAGCTGTATGCCACAGAATTTGATGTACAGTAATTTTATTTTTATTTACTTCTCTGAATTGCTTAATTTTTAAGTTGATGAATAATAATTGCATATATTTATAGGATACATAGTGATATTTCAAAAAGTATAATTTATAGTGATCAGATCAGGGTGATTAACATAGCCCTCACTCAATATTTATCATTTCTTTCTGTTGGGAATGTTCAATATCCTCTTTCTAGCTATTTGAAACGACATAAACGTCTGCATTTTTGAGCCTCCTGAGATTTCTAAATCACATTTTACGGGTGAAGCAAAAAGTATTAAGCACAATATCAGACAGTGTTTACTTTTTGCTTCACCCATAAAATATGATTTAGAAATTCATAAGGAGGCTAGTCTTTTTACCCCTGTTTTTGCCCATTTTTTTTTTTTTGTTCTTTCCTTACTGATTTTCAAGCTTTCTTCTGTTACCATTTTCATTCTGTTTGGAGAACTTTTCTTAGCCATTCCTTAAGGGTCAGTCTGCTAGGAATAAGTTCTCTTACTTTATCTTTATCTAAGCATGTCTTTATTTCCTCTTCATTCCTGGAGGATATTTTTGCCAGACATAAAATTCACAATTTATAGTCCCTTTCTTCCAGCACTTGAAAAATGGTTTCTACTTTCTTTTGATACCATGATTCCAGATGTCTGCTTTCATGATTGTTTTCCTTTATCTTCAGTTTCATAGTGATGTGTTTGGACACGGTTTCCTTGGGTTTATCCTATTTGTGGTTGATTTGGCTTATTTAATCTGTAGATTTAGATCTTTTGCCAAATTTAGAAAGTTCTCCACCACTATTTTTTTGCATACTTTTTCAGTTCTTTTATGAATGCTAGATCTTTTTGTAATAGCCTCAGAGGTCCTACAAATAGTTCCTTATTTTTAAAATTTTTCTCTTTGATGTTAATATTGATTTTTACTGTTTATTTTCAAGTTCACTGCTTTTTTCCCCTGTCATATTTATCCAACTATAGAACCCATCTGATGAGTTTCTTTTTTGTCTTTTTTTCCAATTATTATACTCTTCAATTTTGTAATTTCCATTTGATTCTTTTTTTATGTCTTCTATTTCTTTAGTAAGACTTCCTGTTTTTTTTTTTATTTGTAAAGTATATTTGAAATTGACCTTTTGAAGTATTTTTTATAATGGCTGCTTTAAAATCCTTGTCAGTTAATTTCAACATTTAATTCATCTTGGTATTGGCATCTGTGGGCTCTCTTTTCTCATTCCAGTTCAGTTTTCCTGGTTTTTGGTAAGAACCAAGAAAATGGGTTTTGACTGTGTCCTAACATTTGGATATTCTTAATATGTTAAGAGACTTTAGATCCCACTTAAATCTTCCCACAGGCCATCACCCTACTGAGGTCTGGCACACAGGTCCTGACCTGCTTCTGCAGGCTGTGGTTGGAACCACATCTGTGCTGCCTCCATCTCTGCGGTGTTGGGGGTGGGGGAACTAGGTATGTGGCCCTGGGCCACCTTTTGCCACTGATTCAAGAGGTGTGAATAGGAAAATTAAAATTAAAAATATCAAGATATGTTCAGTAAATGAAATTTTCTTCTTCTCTCTCTGCTAAGAGGAATCAATTTTATATATAGCTCCACATCAGGTTCTCTAGCCATTTCCAGTTTTAAAATCCCATCTCCTTCAGGGAAGTTTTTGTCAAAATCTAATCATTGTCCTACCATCCTTCCTTCCTCTTGGTCACACATCTCAGGAATCAGGGTTGAAAGGACTCACTGTTCATCACCAGTGGGCAGGGAGGGCCCATCAGCTCCCATGAGCAGGTGTGTGTCTATGGTTCACCTCCTCCGCCTGTGCTCCCAGAACTGGTTCCTTTGTGTGAGTCTCTGAGTGATTCCAGGGCTAACTCATGTCTACAGTTTCCATCCTGCATCCTGCCTCATTCCCAGTTCCTCGGCCTCTGCCCCCTTTGCCTGTCTGAGTGACATGTTGTGGGGTTGGCTTATGAGCCCCATTCCCAGGCACCTTCTACCCCGTCCTTTACTTCAGAGGATTCCAAAATTTTTTGCCCTACCAGGGGGTTGTGCAGGATACTTTACTTACCATCTCATCTCAGCTCCCACCAGCATCTCTCTCCTGACTGTGTCTCCTGGTAGGCACTTCTTGCTTAATGAGTCACATCCAAGAAGCAATTGCCAGCCTGTCTTCTCATAATCTTGTAAGCCCCCCAACATCACTCTGCCTCCTTCTCCAAGACCACAGACCCACTTACTACTCTTCCTACTTTCTTTGCTTTCTACTCTCATATCTGATCCCTCCCACCTGCAGGTCCCTCAACTACTAGACATTGTCTGGTAAAGATCAGGCTCGGCAGACCACTTGGGATCACTTCCACATTGTCTCAGAAGCTCCAACCTAGTCCCTACAAGCACTGAGTAACCGCCCTGCTCCCTAGGACACTTCACTTTTATTTTTTTAATTTCTGGGTTGTATTTTTTTTTGTGGGTCTTTTTGTTTTTGTTTTATTTCATGTACTAGAAAAGTCCCTTGGGCTCTGTGGGGCTCCCCATGCTCACAGCTCCTTTCCCACCAACTCACTGCCTCTCCCCTGCAACAAATCTATTTCAAGGAAAGCACTTTTTAAAAGAAGCAATTAACATTAGGTTCTCAGCTAACTCTACAGAATGAGAGGAGCTGTTTGCATCTGTGGTACAAAGACTGAGCTTCTTTTGTCTGGCACCATGTCTCCAGCCACATCCAGACAAGGCATTTATCCATAGAACTGAACTTATCCATAGAACTGAACTATGTGAGTTCCCCACATCTACCCCAAACCAGCCACATGGTTGAGGAGGAGGATAGCTAGGAATTTTTTTTTTATCAACTCTAAGCCCTAATTCTTATTTCACCAAATCTCTCACCCCATCCTCTTCAGTCCTAACCTCGGGATTTCTTTGAGATTTCTCTCAATAGTTATAGGGAAAAAGGTAAAACAAAAGGTACAAGATCCTGGTGCTCAGCCAAAGATGGTCCATGCACTGGGACACCAACCAGCAGGGGCTTCTGCCTCTGCTCCTGACCCTTGGCTGCAAAAGCCAGTGCAAGATCCGGGGGGGAAGCATCTCAGGATCTGGCAGAGCCCCAGGTGACATCATTCAACTTGGCCTCCCTCAAGCTGGCTGGTGACAGTGAGGATTTTCTCTGGAGCAGATCCCGTAGCGTGAGGATGCAGTCACCATCACGAGGTTCTTGTTTGCTTCTCTGCTCCTGGATGTGGAAGCTGCTTAGTCTTCATCCAGGCTTTGGCCACTTGTGGTCTCCTGAATCTGAGTACTTTTGCCCCTTCTGGAATCTTCTCATGAGGAAGTCAGCCCCTCCAGGATTGTGTGCTGAGCTTGGAGATCTGGCCTTTGGCTTTGCCTTCTCAGCCCTCTCAAGGAGAACACCTCCTTCCTCCTGTGCGTCCTGTTTCTCCTCCCCAGTCTCCTCTGCGTGGTTCTCTCCTTCTTGTTTCTGGGATGTGGCAGGAGAAATGAAGCGGGAGGGGGAACGGGGACAACCTGCTGCTGCTTTGGCTCCCTTCACTCTCATTTTTACTTTTAAACCAGCTGTTTCCGCCATCTCTACTTCATCCCTGCTGAGGAGACAGTCCTCCTGAACCTTGTACTTCTGCCTGTGCTGGGATCCAAGAACGCACAGCCCTGATCATGCTTTCCCTGGGCCTTTTCACGGGACCGTCTGCAGCAAGAAACCTCAAGGGATGGTGTAAGGTTTCTCTCTGGGACAACCAAGAGGCTTGTTTACTGCTTGCTCTTACAGCAGTAGATTCTTCACATTCACATTTTCCTCATACAACACAAGTGTGTGTGGAGATGTTATCCAGTGCTCCATGTCCACCCCATGGGACTTGAGGGACAAAAGGAACTGACACAAACATGCAAATGCTTGGGCCACTTGTTATGCTGTGAGTAATAAAGAGTTTTGGCTCCGACCCAGTGTTACCAGATTAAGAGGGTCACTATCATCTGGCTGATAGTGTCCAGCCACCTGACACTATCAGCCAGATGCAGAGACAAGGATTAGGTCCACCAAACTTTATTTGTCAGAAGGTCAGCAATTCTGGAGAGCAGCAAGAGTAGCCTCGCAATTCTGTTCTGCCTCTGTTACAATTCTAATAGTTTCTATAATGGGAATACCAGGAAACAAACCTAGAAAATTTTCACTTTATCTGATAGGAAGTTGACATCAAAGTAGTCTTCACTCTGATAATGCAAAGTGTTTAAACATAAAGGCAATTTCCACTTAACAAAATAGCTAAGAGAATCATTAAAGAAAACATTATATCATCAAAGTAATCTTTACTAATATCAATACCCCTATTGTCTATGTGCGACTACTTCCTCAGGTCTCCTGTGGTAAACACCCTCACAGTCATGATGAAGCCTTAACTAGATAGTTATGGGAGGTGTGCGGGGAAGGCTGAGCAGACCAGGTCAGCCGTACTGCTTCAGTTTAGCTTCTCAGACTCCATTTTGCAGACCACTTTTCTGGCTTCACCAGGACTCTCCTGTCTTCTGTCAACATAAATGAAATAGTAATAGGCTAATGCACTACATCAAAATTTAAAAATCAATGTGTTTGAAAAATGAAATTTCTCCCTCCTCCCATTTTCCTTCCCTCCCCTCTCCTTCCTCTTTCTGTCTCTGTCTCTCTTTCAAATCCCAGACCTGATGTTTTATCAGTACTATCCTTAGAACTTTCACCATCTGTAGGCTGCTCACAGCTACCCCCAATTGGGTTCTTGTTTGCCTTTGGCATAAAGGCAAAAGATGATCAGATTACATAGCCAGAATTCTTTAGGGAAATTTAGGAAATAATAAACTGTTGTATCATTTAGTTTTTACTGTTGTCTCTTACCAACATGAGTGGAGCTGATCCTTATCCATACAAAAAGACTAAAAAGGTCCCTGGGTTTGCCCAGTCCTCAGCCTGCTCCATAGAGGGAAATGCACCTGAGCTCAAGGGGGTTTCTATTCACTGTCAGTGTAGCAGTATTATAATTTTTCCATTCAATAACCCAACCTCCTAAGCAATGAAAAATCTCTCTCTTCCTACAAGCTCTGGCCTATGGCTTCACCCCCCACCTCCCATCATGTGTACAACAGAGAAGGCCCCCTGGGCAAAGCCTTCCATATCCCTAGAGATTCTGCACCCACCCTCTGTCAGGAAGAGAGATTGTGCTTGACATTCATTGGTCAGTGGGAAATGGACACATCTGGAATTCTTCCTCACCGGAGAGATCTCAGATTTCCTCCAGAGTTGAGGGCTGACATGCACGTAAACTAAGCCCTTTCTTTAGATATACATGTCACTTTACCAGCGGGGGCTTATTATATATAATAGGAAGGTGATGCCTTAGAAAATATTTTTAATCCATGTCAATAAAAGGAGGCAAAAATTCATACTTATCTGGATGAGGTTAAAATGAACACTTTCCTCCACCTGAATGATCCTCATTGATGACTTCCTATGGCACCAGAGGCACTGAGTAATTGTTCACCACATTCCCCCCACACCCCCACCCCTCTCTTTTGCTTTGATTTGCGTTTTTTTTTAGCTTAAAAGTCTCCCGCTGAGGTGAACAATATGGCATTAAGGAGATTAAAACTTTGAAGTGATAAATACTTGGGACTTGAGACCTGTTCTCAGAAGATAAATTAGCTCACTTCAAATTGCTCAGGAAGTGTTATACAATGATATGAATTTTAGCATCTCTTTCAATGCCTGCTCTTATGTCTGGTAATATAAAGAAAGCTGCGCCTAACACAGCAAGGTTCTTCCTCTTCTAGCCCTGCTCCCAATGGATATGAAGAGATGCTAGAAAAATACAAGAGGGAAAAGAACCTTGGTTTTGAGCCAGAACTGAGAAAATAACATGGAGAGAAAGAAACCCTGGAAACAAGCATAAGGACCTCACCGCCCAATGCACCAGCTTTAAGCCAAGTACAGAAATACGGGAGCAATGTGGTAAAAACATTACTGTAACATTAATAAGGAATGAGAAAACTATGGAAAATATATTTTTTTCTGCTTGGAATATAGAACCAAAACAAACCAATGTGAAACTTGCAATTGTGTAAGCACCCACAGGGAACTAACCAGTCACAGCAGATGGTTTGGGTCCCCTTGTTAATTGCTGCAAATGATTGAGTGTTTTGTCCTTTAAGATTTTAAATTCTGGCTTGTAACCACCATATGGTCTCCTGTCATCTGCATAGTTATCTGTTACTTGAACAGTGACTTATTTATCATATGGCAAAAACATTTGCAGAGTGAATGATGAATTGGTACTAGAAAAAAATACTCATTAAAGTCCTGTTTCTGAAAGTGATTCCTGATCATCACCTCACATCCCCAAAACCTCACGACTCAGCTGAAGGTGTGCCCTGAAGTGAAGTGTGAAGCAATTACATTGAAATGAAAGCGTACATTAATTATTGAAATTCTTGCAGCCTCCTCGCCTCCAGCCTCACACACTCGTTACCCCCGGGGAAGACATTGGGTTGCTGTTCAGCTTGTCCACCTCCCCCTACAGAGCACAGTGGCCACATTCCAGAAAAGCTGTTTCCTTACCATTCCATGAATGTAGATCTCTTACACCGTGGTTTTGTTTTTGTTCTATCTTTTTCTGTCCTGAAGTGATGGGTTTGTGAAACTTAGGGCCTTTCTTTCTATGACCCCTCAGGAAAGTTGCAGCTGTTCCTGGTGGTCACTATATTAAAGTGTGGGTCCTCTGAAGAAGCAAATCAAATCTGACCTCATTTGGGCAGCAAGATGGAGAGACAGGTGCTCACAAAATTATTAAGCCGCACACAGTTTCTTTCTTGTTAAGTAAAGGAGCAAGTGTAGCTCATTTTCTTCCCAGAACTGTTTACCTAGGACCGGCTTTGTCCCTCTAAAGCAGGCGTCCTCAAACTTTTTAAACAGGGGGCCAATTCACTGTCTCTCAGACCGTTGGAGGGCCAGACTATAGTTAAAAAAAAAAAAACAACTATGAACAAATTCCTATGCACACGGCACATACCTTATTTTGAAGTAAAAAAACAAAATGGGAACAAATACAATAACACTGCCTCATGTGGCCCGCGTGCTGCAGTTTGAGGACCCCTGCTCTGTAATGCTAACTGAATTTGGCTACAGCATCTGTGTCACACTTGCTTGCATAATCGAGTTTCTCTGCTTTCCTTTGAGGAAAAGAGTAAGAGCTGGAGCAAGGATGATGAGAGAGAGAGAGAGAAAAGAAGAAATTGAGAAAGACAGCATCCCACCAAGGGTTGCATCTTTCTCAAGTCAGGCGTGAAAGAGGGTCATGGACATGGGTGGTGCATTGAGACACTTCCACAGGCTGGGATGGGACCATGGCACATCTGGAAAAGAGAATAACCTCTTAAAAGCATTTATTATCTGGAAAACAATATTTTGTCCTTTACCAAAACGTGATGAATAAACTACAGAGAACAAAACACACACACACATATCATTAGTCAGCTAGTGAGGAGAAGAGGCCATTAAAGCCCTAATCTATGCAGAGTGGTGGTCACAGGAAGAAACACAATAGCCTGGCTTGATTCGGAGATCTTTCTAACCTCCAACCGTTCCCTTGCATAAGGGGAAAGAAGTGGGCAAACAGAATTTTGAGAACTCTCACTCATACTCCTCTTGCCATCACATGTTAATGAGAAAAGAAGGCAGGGGCAGGGAGAAGATGCAAAGGAAACCTAAGAAAAGTGATGCCTACGCTTTGACTGCAGGGGCAGGGATGAGAAAAGGCAACTGGGGTCTTGCAAGTTCCCCATTTTTGTTCCTTCAAGCTGGGAGGAGAATAAAGGCAAAATTATTAAAGTAATAAGAATTTACTAATTCTCATAAACAGATGGAGCCTAAAAGAAGGGAAGAGAAATGAGAAACAAAACCAAGGCTCCCTGCAAGCAGGAGAATCAGGAAGGAGGAGGCCAGACTCTGGGAAGGATCTGGGGTCTCAGCTCCCCCCTGGAGAGGGTGGACGGGGGGGGGGGGCGGGGGGGGCGTCAACTGGGGCAGAACTGAGGCTGTCATGGTGGGTGGTCCGAGTCCGAGTCATCCATACAGCAATGAATGTCTCTGGCACGAGATGAAGCCAAATCGCAGGAAAAAAGTAAGAGCCAGATAGGCCAGTCAAGGTTATACGACTCAGCTCAGCTCCCGTATCTTGAAGGGGCCCCAACCTAGGAAGGCAGCGAGGACAGCCGGGTCGAGCCAAGTTGAGGCCTCAGGCCAGCTGCAGAGGCAGTGGATGGACAGGGGGCCCACTTCCAAGCCTCAGAGCTGCCTCAGGTGAGCAGGACGTTAAGAGGCGCAAAGTCTTCGCAGACCCCTGTTTTCTTTTAAACCTAAGAAAATGACAAGGAGACCAAGAACAGAAACGGCAATTTTTGAGGTGATAAAATAGGGAAAGTCTTCTAATACCAAACTCCAATTTGCTTGAAGCACGGCAGCTGAGGGCAGGGGAAACTCAGAACAGGGGAGACCCTGACTGCGCCCACCCGCGGCGCTGGTGGGGCAGGGGAGAGCCGGGCGGGGTGGTCAGGAGGACGTGGCGCCCCCTTCCAAACCCTGCCAGCAAGGCGGCCGAGCTCCTAGGAGTGGTTGAGAAGGAGACTTAGTTACATTGATGTGGACTGCTTTAGAAGTTCAAGAACTCTGATGGCTGCTACAACTACCAGCAGAAATGAAGCAGAGCATGCTGGAAAACATTCCCTTCCTGGTTGCCATGGGAGTGCAACAGCAGAGAGAACAAGCCAAGTAAGACCAGGGCTTACATACAGTTTAACTGCATCCTTATCTTGAGCATTTGCAAGATCTCCCAGGTCAGTGGCTCTCAGCCTGTTCTGTTCCAGATTATCAGTAAAAAAAATACATTTTGAAATCACACACGACGCACTTGCATCACTAACATACTTTTTTATTGGAAAGAATATACTCTTACTACATACAATGCATTCTGCCATCTTTTTATATATTCTTCTTTCATTTTCTAAATACAGATGTGGTGATTAGGCCCCTAAGGTGATCCCCAGTGATCTGCACCTCCTGTACTGATGCCTTTAAATGAGCCCTTCCCCTTAGTGGGCAGGATCTGTGACTTGTTTCTAACCCATAGAGAATGGTAATCATACACTACCTTCATGATTACATTATGTTATCTTGACTTTCATCTTAGCAGACTTATTGCTGGCTCAATTTGAAAAAACAGCTATGTTGAGGAAGACCATGTGGTTAGGCACTGCAGATGGCCTCTAGCGCCATGGGTAATCTCTAGGAGGGAGGGTGGTCTCTAGCCAACAGGTGGCAAAAGGCAGGAGCCCTCAGCTAGATGGCCACAAGGAAATGAATTCTGCCAATAACCTGAATGAGTTTGAAAATTGATTCTTCCCCAGAAGAGCCTCCAGATGGGAATGCAGCCCAGCTGGCACCCTGATCTCACCCTATGAAAACCTGAGCAAAGCACGCAACAAAGCTGTGCTCAGATTCCTGACCTGCAGAAACTGTGACATAATAGACATGTGTTGTCACAGGCAACAGGTTTGTGGTAATTTGTTATGCAACAATTGAAAAATAATTTAGCAGATCACAACCCACTAAATAGATTTCATGATCCATTCATGAATTTCAGGCTGAATTTGAAAACACAGATTTTGTCAGCAGAAAGCTACACATTTTTTGATTCTGCAGGAATGTGATCTTGCAATAACAATAAATCTTTCAAGTGTATTTCTTATAGGAAATTGAATTTATGTGCAGACAAAAGAGAACTAAAGAAATGTAGCATTTAAGTATTTAAATGATGACTCAAATTTTTTTTCCTGAAATGAAAGAAGAATCAAACTACAGATTAAAAAAGCACACCACATTATGAGGGAAATGATATAGAAAAGTCACACTAAGCCATACCCTAGTAAAATAATTAGACTTCAAAAATAAAGAAAAGATAATTTGGGTATCTACTAAAAAAGATCAAGTGACTCAGAAGGAGAAAAATAATAAGACTCGATTCAGATATCTCCTTTACCACCATGACAGAGCCTGCCAGCTGTTCAAAAAACCCTGTTTTCTCTGCTGCCTGGGCATACAGCTCTTCAGCATTCCCCAACCATTGGTGAGATAAGTGGGCCATTGACCAGATCTGGCCAATAGTGACTGAGCAGAAGTCATTGTGCCATTTTGGGCCCAGGCGTATTAAAAGCCACTTTACCCTTTGCAGACTGTTCCCCTTCTGCCAGCCAAATACCTGAAGAAACTAGACCCCAGGAATGAAAATGTCCACATTACAAAATAAACCTACTGAATTATCACAATTGACAATCAGAAACATCCCTTTCATAGTGTTTTGTGATAAGAAATACATTTTTTATCATATGTGTACCATAATTATCTTCTGGTCTGCTTTTATATGTGTGAGCATTACTGCAACTAATACATGAGCATTTGACACCAGAAAGGAATGAAACTATACTTGTGAAGAACTCAAGGAAAAAAGCTTGACCCAAGAATTTTATAGTCAGCAATTAGTTTTCCAAGTGTATAGGCAACAAACATCTTCAAGCATTCAGTAACTCAAGTAACATGGTTATCCATAAGGCTTTAAAAAATAACCTACAGGGGACAATTTTTAAGGAATTAAATACTAACAGAGAAATTGTAATAAAAGAATTGACCATAAGCATTCAATATAAAAGTTTTGCAAAGAATATCAATGTTGTAAACAATGACAATGCAGAAATAACAATGAAAACAACAAAACATCACAGGTGAAGTTGCAGACAAGGTAGAAAGCATTTGGATTATATCATCATAGTTTACAGTAGATAAATACAATACACTAGGAGAGTGAGGAATGATAACATAATCAAAAAATACACAATGAAAAGGAAGAAGAATGGAGGGGTGGGGGAGAGGTAATAAGAGTATATTAATTGCCTCATTATGCTTTATACTATCTAAACAGTGAATTAAGTAATTATACAAAGTTATGTTTAAAAATGTAACCCATAAATAAGTATAAAAACATAATTATATAAAATGAACAAGATTTAATATTTGATAACGCAAAGGTGCCTGAAGTCAATAAAAAGGCTGTATATATTTTAAAATAACTGAAAGAGTTGAATGTTCCCAGAACAAGGAGGTGGTAAGTGTTTGAGGTGATGGATACCCTAATTACCTGATTTGATTATTATACATTGTATGTCTGCATCAAAACATATTTACCCTGTAAACATAAATAGCTATTATGTACTCATAATAATTAAAAATAAAAATAAAATATAAAATGTACAGAAAACAAAGTCTTGGCTTTTGAGTTCCAAAATAAAGCCTTGAAATTTACAATAAATAAATCTATAACTAAAAAGATACCACAAACTTTATAAATTACCAAAAACATTATAAATAAAGATGAACAAAAGAAAACACAGGACATAGAGAAAATATTTTCTTAAAAAAGCAGTATAGAGGAAAGCTTAACATAAAATGACAGAGCTAAGACTATTTGCCATATCAATAAATGCTAATGGAACAAACTTACTAATTAAAAAAAACTCAGAAAACTGGATGACTTCATGCAAAAGAACAAAGTTGGACCCTCATTTTACACCATGTACAAAAAATTAACTCAAAATAAATCAAAGACCTAAAAGTAAGACATAAAACTTTTAGAAGAAAATGTAGGGGGAAAGCTTCCTGACACTGGATTTGGCAATAATTTCTTGGATAAGATTTTAAACATTTGTGCATCAAAGTACACTCTGAACAGAGTAAAAAGGCAATGCAGAATAGGAGAATATATTTGCAAATCATATTAGTGATAAGAGGTTAATATCCAGAATATATAAAGACCTCCTACAACTCAACAACAAAAAAATAACCCAACTTTTCTTTTTTCTTTTTGAGGAAAGGTCTCATTCTGTTGCCTGGGCCAGAGTGCAGTGGGCTTAAGCCATATTCCTCCTTCTTTTTCTATTTTTTGTAGAGAAGGGGTCCTGCTATGTTGCTCAGACTAGTGTTGAACTCCTGTCCTCAAGTGGTCCTCACATCTTTCCCTCCCAAAGTGCTCAGATTACAAGTATGAACCACTGTGCCCCAGCCTACGAACAACCTTTTTAAAAAACAGGCAAATGACTTGAACAGACATTGCTCCAAAGAAGACATAGATGGCCAATAAGCACATGGAAAGATGCCCTACATCACTAATCATCAGGAAAATACAAAACAAAACCACAATAAGACACCATCTAACATCCATAAGGATGGCTACCATCAAAAAAACAGAAAATAACAAGTGTTGACAGTTTGTAGAGAAATTGGAGCCCTTGTGCACTATAGGTAGGAATGTAAAATAATGTAAAATAAAAGTCACTATGGAAAATAGTATGGTAATTTACAAAAAAATTAAACACAATTTCATTTCTGAGTATCAACCCAAAAGAATTAAAGCAGGATCTTGAGGAGACATTTGTACACTCAAGTTCATAGCACCTTTTGGCTATCATTTACAATAGCCAAAAGGTGAAAACAACCCAGTGTCCACTGAAAGATGGATGGGTAAACCAAATGTGGTCTACACATACAATGGAATATTATTCAGTCTTAAAAAGGAAGGAAATTTTGACATATATTACAACAACATGGATCAAATTTGAGGACATTATGCTAAGTGAAATAAGCCAGTTACAGAAAGACATCAGTATATGATTCCACTTACACAAGGTACCTGGGGTAGTCAAATTCATACAGAAAGAAGGTAGAATGGTGGTTAGCGGGGCTGGGGAGAAAAGATAGGGGAAGTTAGTGTTTAATGGGGAAAGAGTTTCAGATTTGCAAGATGAAAGAGTTCTGGTGATTAGTTTCACACAATGTGGATGTATTAACACTACTGAACTGTAATCACTTAAAAGTAATTACAATGATAAAATTTGTTATGTCTATTTTACCATTATTAAAATTGTTTTTAAATCTCAGATCAAATTGTAAAACAAAGCCTAATGTTTGTATGTAAAAGATAGTTCTAAAATAAAGCAACTCAAATATTGGAAGTAAAATATGGGCAAAGGCACAAGAGCCAACAAAGAGAAAGTGGCTGTTACAATATTAATATTAGGGGAGGTTGCATTTGGGATGGAGAACATCAAATGTGATAATGGAAGGCCATTTATAAATGTTAAAAGTTGCAGCCTGATGTACCAAATAGCCCAGAATCAGAAAATGTTATCTAAACACTACAAGAAATACAAGGAGACATTGACAGAAATATTTTGCTATTAGGAGTCTTTAGTCACTTCTTTGTCCATAGTAAATCAAGTATGGGAAAATAATAATAATTGAGTCTAAAAAGGCCTAAAGGACTAAAAAAGAAGTTAGATCTAGTTGATACATATAAACTCTGTACTCTGTATAAAGGAATAAATTTCTTTACATTCCCATGAGATAATCAAACAAATTAACAATGTAATCAACTAGTCCATTAAAAATTTTTAATTGTGCAGTTCATCAGTTTAAAAAACTTCTTCAATAATATGCAAGTATTTATTCATGTTGAGTAATTATACTATTAATAATTTTTAATTAAATAGTAAATGCAAAAAATTTTTAATATTTTCTTCTTACTTCACAAGTATTCATCCTTTCCATTGCACTGCAAATACAGGTTTTAAAAAAGACTACTTTGGCTTTCTTTGATTGTAGGTCAATAAATTAGAATTAATTAAAAATACTAAGGAAACTCTGATATCTGTATATTTTTCTGAATTTTCTTAAATTACATTTGAATCGAAGAAAAAAATTACAATAAATAATCTAGTTAAATAACAACAGACTAATATTAAAATTAAAGCATTGCTCAGAGAAAAAGTCAGAGTAAAATATTAAATTTAATAGGCAAAAATAATGAAAATAAATAATTTAAGCATTTGACTCAAGAAGTTATAAAAAAAGCAATATAAAAGACCCAAGGAAGCCAAAAAAAGAAATTAATACAGAAAAGAGAAAAATGATACTTAATAAATCTAAAATCAGCTAAAATATAAAAAAGTATATGTGAATACCTAATAATTAAAATAGATTATTTTCTAAGAAAAATATAAAGGAAAAATGTTTAGAAAATATAAATAATGCAACTATCAAGAAATAATGAGAGAACGGTTTTAAAGGCTACTCCTATGGGGAGAAAAAGGCACAGAGAGTTGCACAAGTGTAGGGTCTATACCTTAAAAGAAGGAATAAACCAAAGATAGTCAAATGGTTTCCAAAGCATAGGGGGAAAACAGAAACATTATAAACATTATAAAATTTTTATGTCAGCATAATGCAAACAATGCAATCTGAAATGGATACCACTAAGAAATAATATTACAATCAAGTTGAAGTTGGGTTGCATGTGGGAATACTTAAGGGAAGAGGCATATCTTGACATACTTGCATTACTAGTAACAATTATTTTATAAGCTTGAAACCAATATTCAATTATTAGTTATAAACAGAGTAGGAATTAAATTAGGAATATGATTACAGAGGATGGACAAAAGGAAAACAGAAAAAAGGAGGTAAGTGATTCGAGAGGAACCTTAATTTCTGCGCAAAGCACTGTGTAAGAACTGCCCCTTTAAAATTCTGAAGGCAGTCTTGCTGGAACTTCCCCCTCTGCAAGCCCTAGAGGTTTTCTGCCAGGGTGGGGCTGCTCACTCCAGGAGAGTGATTTTAGGGAGTTGGGAACGTAGAATGTTTAAACTTGGTTGAACACAGTAAGAATCGCTCTGGACCAGATAAGGAGATGAAATATCTCTTCTTCTGTCACCTTCGTTTGGCCAGAGGAGCCTGTCTGGCCATAAGGCTTTTGGAGTTTTAAAAAATCACTTCTGTGATTTGCAGGCTTGGTCTAATTAGGGTATTTCTCTGATGTCCTGCTCCTGGACTGTTTCACTATCTAAACTCCGTTTATATAAAGATTATAATACCTTAAAAACAATAAAAGTAACAAGTAAATCCATACAATTAATGTAGTTACTTAAAGAAATAGTTTGGTTAAAGAAATGCAAGAGCAGAAGAACCATGATGGGATTGTTTGCCTTGCCTTCATGAGATTTATGATTGAAAAACACTGGTGTGGTTCGGAGTCTATAGCTCAGCAGCTGGAGCACCAGCCAAATACACTGGAGCTGGCAGGTTTGAACCCAGCCTGGTCCTGTCAAAGAACAATGACCACTACAACCAAAAAGGAAAAAAAAAAAGAAGAAGAAGAACACTGGTGTATGAAATAAATACAGACCTAGCCTGGTGTTTGAGGCAGAAAGAATACTGGAAGCCTCACAAAGATAGGTATGCTGTCTCCTGAATCCCTGCTGCTTAAAGAACTATTTCTTTGTCTCTTGCCTGTCTATTATTTCTTATTTTCTGATTTTTCAATGGCCTCCTGCCCCACCAAGCCACTGGAAGGGAACCCATAGCATGTTGGGGCTGGTACCCAACAATTACTAACACAAAGTCCAAAGTAAAATATTAAAAAAACATAACCCAACAGCATTTTATTTCATGATCAGTTGTTTTCATACATGGAATGGAAGGATGGTTCAATACTGAAAATGTATTAATAAAATTAATCATATTTATGGACAAAATTAGAAAAATATGTGATCATTTCCATACATGTTGAAATGAGATTCAATCAAATTTTGAAATCTATGATTTAAAATCTCTTAATACAAAGTGGAAAAATATTTTCTAGTAATTGATGCAAAATTCAATATTACATTTAACAGTAACTATTGAAAGGTTACCATAAGGTAGAAATATGACAAGGATATTCACCACTATTTAGCATTGTTTTGGAGACACTAGCTGATAAAATCAGAAGAAAGAAGGAGGGAAGGAAAGAAATTGAAAGGGGGGGTGTAAGTACTCTTTTAGCACTGGTTACATGATGAATACCCAGGAAACTGAAAGTAATCAACTGGTAAAATGCCAGTAAAGAAACTACTGAAGGTTGGCTTCAGTACGGTGACGGTGGCATAAATACAATTCATATCAAATTGCAAATATCAAAAGCCTTCCTATAAAAATCTAAATATACCCCCAGATGACTTAAAAATTTAAGTGTGAAAAATAAAAATACAAGAGTCAGGAAAAATGGTTTCATTTTAATTTTATAGTGTCAGAGAAAAACAAAGACTCAGACTCTATGATTACAATACAAAACCCAGACATCATAAAATAAGACTTTGTTTGTAAAATTCAAGAAATTGTTCAGGATAAAGCTTAAAAGATAAATATAATAAGGGAAAATACTGAATACATACAACAAAGGATTACTTCTTTAATATATGATAACCTCCACATTTCAACATATAAAAGACCAAAAACCCAATGAAAATGTCAAAAATAGGAAATGGCAATATGGAAACATATCAAACTCATTCCTAACAAGAGAAATGAAAAGGAAAACTGCACTGAGATTCATCAATTCACCCAGGTATTTCATGGGTGTTTAAATGTTGAAAATGTTTAAAAAACTGTTTCATACAGTTTATGAAAATATGAAAAACAAATAATTCCAAATATTTATTATAATTTTTATGGAGAACAATTTGGTAATATCTGTCAAATATTAACATAACTATGACTTGAGGTCCAGAATTTTTGCAACCTCTATACTTTCAGGTGCATAAAGATGAATACATAAGGCCTCTTAATGAAATATCATTCATGACAGCAAAAATGGGTCATAACAAGGCTGGGCATGGTGGCTCACTCCTGTAATCCTAGCACTCTGGAAGGCCAAGACAGGTGTATTGCCTGAGTTCAGGAGTTCGAGACCAGCCTGAGCTAGAGAGATCCTGTCTCTAAAAATAACTGGCCATTGAGGTGGGCACCTGGAGTCCCATTACTCAGGAGGCTGAGGCAAGAGAATCTCTTAAGCCCAAGAGTTTGAGGTGGCTGTGAGCTATGACATCACAGCACTCCACTGAGGATGACAAAGTAAAACTCTGTCTCAAGAAAAAAAATGGGCCACAATATAAATGTTCATCCATAGAGGACTTTGAGTAACTTGCTGTCTGTACAGCAATGAAAAACTATCTATCATCTATTATCACTATCAACTATCATCTATCTATTATTACTATCCACTTATTGTTATTTATCTTTCCATCAATCATCTACGTGTCTATTCAAGAACAATAATAATCTTAGCAGATAGAACTCACACAGAATTTCCTGTTGTGGCAGAGGTAGAAGCTTTCATGGGAAGTTACTGGGTTCTAGGAGTTGTTCTCAGAGGCCTAACAGTTTTGAAAGCACCTACATTCTTAGGTATTTAAAATACCTACAGCAGTTTTCCCTTTGCCACCCTGAACCTCGAATGATATAAATTTTCCAGGAAAAATAAAAGAGCACTTCTATTGAGTGCTATAGTTTATGAAAAAAAAATCCCCATAAACTGGAATAAACATTGATTTTATCTGGAAAGATATAGAAATTCATGGGCGGCACCTGTGGCTCAAGGAGTAGGGTGCCGGTCCCATATGCCGGAGGTGACGGGTTCAAACCCAGCCCCGGCCAAAAGAAAAAAAAAAGAAATTCATATCAGCATTTTCTGCTCGAGGGGAATAAGAGACCTGGACCTCCACTGATGGGAGAAAGTCCCTTCCTCCAGTCCCTTAAGTATTTCATAATACCTTCCTTTCAGTAGACCCTTTTGATTTCTGAATTTTATTTCTGAATTTTATTTCTTTTTTTTTATTTTGAACATTGTTTTTTATTTTATTTTATTTTTTTTATTAAATCATAACTGTATACATTGATATGCTCATGGGGCATCATACACTCGCTTCATAGACCATTTGACACATTTTTATCACAGTGGTTAACATAGCCTTTCCGGCGTTATCTCAGTTACTGTGCCAAAACCTTTACATTCTACATTTACCAAGTTTCGCAAATACCCCTGTAAGATGCACCACAGACGTGATCCCACCGATCCCCCTCCCTCTACCCACGCCCCCTTTCCCATTTCCCCCTATTGTTAAGTTGTAACTGGGTTATAGCTTTCATGTGAGAGCCCCAAATTAGTTTCATAGCAGGGCTGAGTACATTGGGTACTTTTTCTTCCCTTCTTGGGATACTTTACTAAGAAGAATATGTTCCAGCTCCATCCATGTAAACATGAAAGAGGTAAAGTCTCCATCTTTCTTTAAGGCTGCATAGTATTCCATGGTATACATATACCACAATTTATTAATCCATTCGTGGATCGATGGGCACTTGGGCTTTTTCCATGACTTAGCTATTATGAATTGGGCTGCAATAAACATTCTGGTACAAATATCTTTGTTATGTTGTGATTTTTGGTCTTCTGGGTATATGCCCAGCAGAGGAATTACAGGATTGAATGGCAGATCTATTTTTAGATCTCTGAGTGTTCTCCATATATCTTTCCAAAAGGAATGTATTAATTTGCATTCCCACCAGCAGTGCAGAAGTGTTCCCTTTTCTCCGCATCCACGCCAACATCTCTGGTCTTGAGATTTTGTGATATAGGCTAGTCTTATTGGAGTTAGATGGTATCTCAAAGTAGTTTTGATTTGCATTTCTCTGATGATTAAAGATGATGAGCATTTTTTCATATGTCTGAAGGCCGTGTGCCTGTCTTCTTCAGAGAAGTTTCTCTTCAAATCCCTTGCCCAGCCTGTGATGGGATCCCTTGTTTTTTTCTTGCTGATGTGTTTGAGTTCTCTGTGGATTCTGGTTATTAAACCTTTGTCAGAAATATACCCTGCAAATATCTTCTCCCATTCTGAGGGCTGTCTGCTTGCTTTGCTTACTGTGTTCTTAGCTGTGCAGAAGCTTTTTAGTTTGATCAAGTCCCAGTAGTGTATTTTTGAAGCTGCTTCAATTGCCCAGGGGGTTCTCCTCATGAAATACTCACCCAGACCAATTTCTTCAATGAATTTTATTTCTGAATTTTAAATAAGTATGTACATTACTTATTTAAACAACTAAATTCAGTAAGACAAGATATGTAACTAAGCAAACATTTTATAGAAAGTAGAAAGCAAAGAAATGAACACATCATGGAAAAGATAAATAAAAAACCATTATGTAAGAAAAGCATAATACAAGAAAACAAACTAATATAATAATAGTGAGTGCATTCTTCTGCTCTGTAGGAGGACTTCTAAAAATGTGAAATTTCATAAAAATAAAATAACTCAAATAAAAGATGTGCATGTGTGTGTGCATCTGCGTTTGTAAGAGAGGGAGAGAGAAAAAGAGAGGAAAAAGTGATTGGGGCCCATTGTGTCCTTAATTACAAGAATTTTCACCATGGAAGAAAGGAGATACAGATGTGATACAGAAGTTAAATGAAAATCAATAGCCCTGAATTTGAATCAGAAATGTAAGTATTGAGCTGCGCACGATCAGCGATCAGCGATCAGCACCTGCACCTCCATAACAGCTGTGCACAATCAGCTATCAGCACCAGACCTCTGCAAGAGCTGCATGAGATCTGCCCCCGCCCAGACCCTGGTAAAAGCTGCGCCCGCTGGGCCTCTGCACACCCTGACCAGGAACTCCGGGAGCCGCACAAACCCGTGTCCTCCCTCCTGTACCCTCCCTGCCTCCACCCTGGCCTGCTTGTCTGGCCAGGGACTCTGATAGCTGCGTGCTCTCTGGAGCCCTCCAGCCTCTGTACAGAGTACTTCTCCTGGCCAGAGAATACTGGAGCCTTGAGCTCTCTGAGCCAAAGTCACTGGGCACCAGGCACTCCCAGAACCGTGTTCACCCCCCTTCCCCACACCCTGTTGCTGGATCCGGGTGTGTCACACTCTGGAGCTGCTTCCACAACCAGAACTCCCTGGCTGGGGCAGCCCCAGAGGAACTACACAGGGTCACTCCTTACAAAGATCCAGCAAAAATAGAGTGATACTGCTGGGGTCTAATCTTGGAGAGGCACCTCCCCAACTCTAAAGACAGCAAGAGGCAATGGTGAAAAAACAATGATGAGGCAAAATCAATGGATAAACTCTGGCAATATGAATAATCAGAGTAGATCAACTCCCCCAAGGATCAATGGGGCAGACACAGCACAAGATCCCATGCACAAACAAATAGCTGAGATGTCAGGAATCAAATTCAGAATCTGGATAGCAAATAAGATTAAACTAGAATTCCGAGCAGTAACCCAAAAGATATCTCAAGAATTCAAAGACCAAATGACCAAACATTTTGACACTTTGAGACAAGAAGTAGCAGCCCTCAAAGATCTGAGCAACACAGTCGAATCCCTCAATAACAGAATGGAACAAGCAGAAGAAAGGATTTCTGACACTGAAGACAAAGCTTTCGAACGCTCCCAAACTCTGAACAAGAGAAATGGAGGGCAAAAACAGATCACTCTCTCAGAGAGCTCTGGGATAAATCGAAGAAAATCAATATTTGTCTTATAGGGATCCCCAAAAGTGACGAAGTGCCTTCACAAGGCACAGAGCCTCTTCTCCGCGAGACTATGAAGGAGAACTTTCCAGACATGCCAAGAGATTCTGAAATTCAGATAGCAGACAGTTTCAGAACTCCAGCATGACTCAACCCAAATAAGATATCCCCCAGACACATCATAATCAATTTCACTAAAGTTAATATGAAGGAGAAAATTCTGAAAGCAGCCAGACAAAAGAAAACCATCACCTACAAGGGCAAGAATATTAGAATAATTGCAGATCTCACTGCTGAAACATTTCAAGCTAGAAGAGGATGGCCATTGACTTTTAATCTTCTAAAACAAAATAACATTCAACCCAGGATCCTGTATCCAGCTAAACTGAGTTTCATTTATGATGGTGAAATTAAATACTTTAATGACATTCACGTGTTGAAGAAATTTGCCATAACGAAACCAGCTCTCCAGGATATTCTCAGACCTATCCTCCATAAAGACCAGCATAATTCTCCACCACAAAAGTAAACCCACCCAGAAAATTTTGATAAAATTCCAACTTCCACAGTCACAAAAGGATTAAAAATTCCAATGGACCCTTGAAAGGCTTATCAATATTCTCAATTAATGTGAATGGTTTAAATTGTCCTCTAAAGAGGCACAGGTTGGCTGACTGAATACAAAAACTCAAGCTAGATATCTGCTACATATAAGAATCTCATCTTACATTAAAAGACAAATATAGACTCAAGGTGAAGGGATGGTCATCTATACTCTAGGCAAATGGAAAGCAGAAAAAAGCAGGCATTGCAGTCCTATTCACAGATGCAATAGGCTTTAAACCAACCAAAATAAGGAAGGATAAGGATGGACACTTCATTTTTGTTAAAGGCAATATTCAATATGATGAGATTTCAACTATTAACATTTATGCACACAACCAGAATGCACCTCAATTTATAAGAAAAACTCTAACAGACATGAGCAACTTGATTTCCTCCAGTTCCATAGTAGTTGAAGATTTTAACACCCCTTTAGCAGTGCTGGATAGATCCTCCAAAAAGAAACTAAGCAAAGAAATTTTAGATTTAAACTTAACCATTCAACATCTGGACTTAACACACATCTACAGAACATTTCACCCCAACAAAACTGAATACACATTCTTCTCATCGGCCCATGGAAAATACTCCAAAATCGACCACATCCGAGGCCACAAATCTAAACTCAGCAAATTAAAAAAAATAGAAATTATTCCTTACATTTTCTCAGACCATCATGGAATAAAAGTTGAACTCAATAACAACAGGAATCTGCATACCCACACAAAAACATGAAAGCTAAATAATCTTATGCTGAGGGTAGATGGGTTATAGATGAGATTAAGAAGGAAATCACAAAATTTTTGGAACAAAACAACAATGAAGACAGAAATTTTCAGAACCTCTAGCATCATAATCAATTCAAAGGCAGTCCTAAGAGGGAAATTTATAGCACTGCAAGCCTTCCTCAAGAAAATGGAAAGAGCCAAAATTAATAACTTAATGGGACATCTCAAGCAACTGGAGAAGGAAGAACATTCTAACCACAAACCCAGCAGAAGAAAAGAAATAACCAAAATCAAGAGCAGAATTAAATGAAATTGAAAACAAAAGAAGTATACAACAGATCAATAAATCAAAAAGTTGGTTTTTTGAAAAGATCAATAAAATAGATAAACCTTTGGCCAACCTAACCAGGAAAAAAAGAGTAAAATCCCTAATCTCATCAATCAGAAATGACAAAGACGAAATAACAACAGACCTCTCAGAAATTCAAAAATCCTTAATAATATTACAAGAAACTCTACTCTCAGAAATATGAAAATCTGAAAGAAATTGACCAATACTTGAAAGTACACCAACTACCAAGACTTAGCCAGAACGTAGTGTAATGTTGAACAGGCCTATATCAAGTTCTGAAATAGCATCAACTATACAAACTCTCCCTAAAAAGAAAAGTCCAGGACCAAATGGCTTTACGTCAGAATTCTACCAAACCTTTAAAGAGGAACTAGTACTTATGTTACTAAACCTCTTCCAAAATATAGAAAAAGAAGGAATACTACCCAACACATTCTACGAAGCTAACATCACCTTGATCCCTAAACCAGGGAAAGACCCAACAAGAAAAGAAAATTATAGACAAATATCAATCATGAATATTGATGCAAAAATATTCAATAAGATTCTAACAAACAGAACCCAAGAACACATCAAAAAATTATACACCATGACCAAGGGGGATTTATCCCTGGCTCTTAAGAATGGTTCAACATACATAAATCTATAAATGTAATTCAGCATATAAAAAAACTAAAAAATAAAGACCATATGATTCTTTCAATTGATGCAGAAAAAGCTTTTGATAATATCCAGCATCCCTTCATGATGAGAACACTTAAGAAAATCGGTACAGATGGGACATTTCTTAAACTAATAGAGGCCATCTACAGCAAACCCACAGACAATATAGTATTGAATGGAGTTAAATTGAAATCATTTCCACTTAGGTCAGGAACCAGGCAAGGTTGCCCATTGTCTCCATTGCTCTTTAACATTGTAATGGAAGTTTTAGCCATTGCAATTAGGGAAGAAAAGGAGATCAAGGGTATCCACATAGGGTCAGAAGAAATCAAACTTTCACTCTTCATAGATGATATGATCATATATCTGGAAAACACTAGAGATTCTACTACAAACTTTTAGAAATTATCAAGGAATACAGCAAGGTCTCAGGCTACAAAATCAACACCCATAAATCTGTAGCCTTTATATATACCAACAATAACTAAGCCGAAAAAACGGTCAAGGACTCTATTCCTTTCACAGTAGTGCCAAAGAAGATGAAATATTTGGGAGTATACCTAACAAAGGATGTGAAAGATCTCTACAAAGAGAACTATGAAGCTTTAAGAAAAGAAATAGCTGAAGATGTTAACAAATGGAAAAACATGCTCATGGCTGGGAAGAATCAATATTGTTAAAATGTCTATACTACAGGGATGCAAGGCTGGTTTAACATACGCAAGTCTATAAACGTTATCCACCATATTAACAGAGGCAAAAATAAAGATCACATGATCCTCTCAATAGATGCAGAAAAAGCATTTGATAAAATCCAGCATCCTTTTCTAATTAGAACACTGAAGAGTATAGGCATAGGTGGCACATTTCTAAAACTAATTAAAGCTATCTATGAAAAACCCACAGCCAATATTTTACTGAATGGAGTAAAACTGAAAGCTTTTCCTCTTAGAACTGGAACCAGACAAGGTTATCCTCTGTCACCTTTACTATTCAACGCAGTGCTGGAAGTTCTAGCCAATACAATTAGGCAAGACAAGGAAATAAACGGAATTCAAATGGGAGCAGAGGAGGTCAAACTCTCCCTCTTTGCTGATGACATGATCTTATACTTAGAGAACCCCAAAGACTCAACCACAAGACTCCTAGAAGTCATCAAAAAATACAGTAATGTTTCAGGATATAAAATCAATGCCCACAAGTCAGTAGCCTTTGTGTACACCAATAACAGTCAAGATGAGAAGCTAATTAAGGACACAACTCCCTTCACCATAGTCTCAAAGAAAATGAAATACCTAGGAGTATACCTAACGAAGGAGGTGAAGGACCTCTATAAAGAAAACTATGAAATCCTCAGAAAGGAAACAGCAGAGGATATTAACAAATGGAAGAACATACCATGCTCATGGATGGGAAGAATCAACATTGTTAAAATGTCTATACTTCCCAAAGCAATCTACCTATTCAATGCCATTCCTATCAAAATACCAACATTGTACTTTCAAGATTTGGAAAAAATGATTCTGCATTTTGTATGGAACCGGAAAAAACCCTGTATAGCTAAGGCAGTTCTCTGTAACAAAAATAAAGCTGGGGGCATCAGTATACCAGATTTTAGTCTGTACTACAAAGCCATAGTGGTCAAGACAGCATGGTACTGGCACAAAAACAGAGACATAGACACTTGGAATTGAATTGAAAACCAAGAAATGAAACTAACATTTTACAACCACCTAATATTCAATAAACCAAACAAGAACATACCTTGGGGGAAAGACTCCCTATTCAATAAATGGTGTTGGGAGAACTGGATGTCTACATGTAAAAGACTGAAACTGGACCCACACCTTTCCCCACTCACAAAAATTGATTCAAGATGGATAAAGGACTTAAATTTAAGGCATGAAACAATAAAAATCCTCCAAGAAAGCATAGGAAGAACACTGGAAGATATTGGCCTGGGGAAAGACTTCATGAAGAAGACTGCCATGGCAATTGCAACAACAACAAAAATAAACAAATGGGACTTCATTAAACCGAAAAGCTTCTGTACAGCTAAGGAGACAATAACCAAAGCAAAGAGACAACCTACACAATGGGAAAGGATATTTGCATATTTTCAATCAGACAAAAGCTTGATAACCAGGATCTATAGAGAACTCAAATTAATCCACATGGAAAAAGCCAACAATCCCTTATATCAATGGGCAAGAGACATGAATAGAACTTTCTCTAAAGATGACAGACGAATGGCTAACAAACACATGAAAAAATGTTCATCATCTCTATATATTAGAGAAATGCAAATCAAAACAACCCTGAGATATCATCTAACCCCAGTGAGAATGGCCCACATCACAAAATCTCAAAACTGCAGATGCTGGCGTGGATGTGGAGAGAAAGGAACACTTTGACACTGCTGGTGGGACTGCAAACTAGTACAACCTTTCTGGAAGGAAGTATGGAGAATCCTCAAAGCACTCAAGCTAGACCTCCCATTTGATCCTACAATCTCATTACTGGGCATCTACCCAAAAGGAAAAAAATCCTTTTATCATAAGGACACTTGTACTAGACTGTTTACTGCAGCTCAATTTACAATCGCCAAAATGTGGAAACAGCCTAAATGCCCACCAACCCAGGAATGGATTAACAAGCTGTGGTATATGTATACCATGGAATACTATTCAGCCATTAAAATAAATGGAGACTTTACATCCTTCGTATTAATCTGGATGGACGTGGAAGACATTATTCTTAGTAAAGCATCACAAGAATGGAGAAGCATGAATCCTATGTACTCAATTTTGATATGAGGACAATTAATGACAATTATGGTTATGGGGGGGAAACAGAAAGAGGGAAGTGCGTGGGGCCTTGGTGTGTGTCACACTTTATGGGGGCAAGACATGATTGCAAGAGGGACTTTACCTAACAATTGCAATCAGTGTAACCTGGCTTATTGTACCCTCAATGAATCCCCAACAATAAAAAAAATAAATAAATAAAAAATAAAAAATAAAATGTCTATTCTACACAAAGCAATATATACTTTTAATGCAATTCCTAATTAAAGCTCCATTGTCATATTTTAAAGACCTTGAAAAAATAATACTTCGTTGTATATGGAATGAGAAAAAACCTCGAATAGCCAAAACATTACTCAGCAATAAAAACAAAGCAGGAGGAATCATGCTACCAGACCTGAGACCGTACTATAAATCAATAGTGATCAAAACAGCATGGTACTGGCACAAAAACAGAGAAGTAGATGTCTGGAACAGAATAGAGAACCAAGAGATGAATCCAGCTACTTACTGTTATTTGATCTTTGACAAGCCAATTAAAAACATTCACTGGGGAAAAGATTCCCTATTTAACAAATGGTGCTAGGTGAACTGGCTGGCGATCTGTAAAAGACTGAAATTGGACCCACACCTTTCACCATTAACTAAGATAGACTCTCACTGGATAAAGATTTAAACTTAAGACATGAAACTATAAAAATACTTGAAGAAAGTGCAGGGAAACCTCTTGAAGGAATTGGCCTGGGTGAATACTTTATAAGGAGGACCCCCCAGGCAACTGAAGCAGGATCAAAAACACATTGCTGGGACCTGATCAAACTAAAAATCTTCTGCACAGCCAAGAACATAGTAAGTAAAGCAAGCAGACAGCCCTCAGAATGGGAGAAAATATTTGCAGGTTATACCTCCGATAAAGGTTTAATAACAAGAATCAACAAAGAACTCAAACATATTAGCAAGAAAAGAACACGTGATCCCATCTCAGGGTGGGCAAGGGACTTGAAGAGAAACTTCTCTAAAGAAGACAGACACACGATCTACAAACACATGAAAAAAAGCTCATCATCCTTAATCATCAGAGAAATGCAAATCAAAACTACTTTGAGATATCACCTAACCCCAGTAAGAGTAGCCCACATAACAAAATCCCAAAACCAGAGATGTTGGCATGGATGTGGAGGAAAGGGCACACTTCTACACTGCTGGTAGGAATGTACACTAATACGTTCCTTTTGGAAGGATGTTTGGAGAATACTTAGAGATCTAAAAATAGACCTGCCATTCGATTCTATAATTCCTCTACTAGGTATACACCCAGAAGATCAAAAATCACAATATAACAAAGACATCTGTACCAGAATGTTTATTGCAGCCCAATTCATAATTGCTAAGTCATGGATGAAGCCCAAGTGCCCATTGACCCATGAATGGACTAGCAAATTGTTGTACATGTATACCATGGAATATTATGCAGCCTTAAAGAAAGATGGAGACTTTGCCTCTTTCGTGTTTACATGGATAGAGCTGGAACATATTCTTCTTAGCAAAGTATCTCAGGAATGGAAGAAAAATTATCCAATGTACTCAGCCTTACTATGAAGCTAATTTATAGCTTTCACATGAAGGCTCTAATCCAACTATAGCACACGAATATGGGGAAAGGGCCAAGAGAGGGGAAGGGAGGTGTGAGGTTAGGGTGGAGGGAAGGTAATAGGTGGGGCACACCTACGGTCCATCTTAGAATGAGTACAGGCGAAACTTACTAAATGCAGAGTACAAATGTCTACATACAAGAACTAGGAAAATGCCATGAAGGCTATGTTGGACAGTCTGATGAGATTATTTCATTTTGTATATGAAACCAGCACGTTGTACCCCTTGATTGCACTAATGTACATAGCTATGATTTAACAATAAAAATAAATAAAAAAAAGAAATGTAAGTATTTTTTTCCTAAGAAACAAAAACAACTAAACTTAGGTTGTAGTTGTTTTAGCTAGCTAAATAATAAATCTAGAAATGATGACCAACCCCAAAACAAAGAGCATCCCTTACCCACCCCCTGGTTTCTGTGACTACTGCCCATTTGAATGAGCCAGGGCTCCTTAAACAGATGACTAATTCCTGCCTGGGGCAGAAATGACCTGAAATATATGTTCACACCAGATAGCAAAGAAGCCAGGTTTATATCCAAAGGAGTCAGAAGCCAACTTGAAGAAGCTGCCACTGACCAACCATGGGACATTTTCATAATCAGTAACTGTAATTGGTTGGAGCACCTGAAATATGTTGAAACATTTTGACTCAGAAAAATACTAAATACATAATACTATTTAATGCACACAGCTCCCCACACATAAATGCATGAAAAGAAGAAAACAAATTAGTTTGTGTTCTTGTATTATGCTTTTCTTCCATAATAGATATTTTATATTCAAGCATTTACATAAAGTTCAAACTTAAAAAAAAAGCACATTGGCTCAGTGGTCATCTCTAGAAGACACTAATGGGAAACAATCAGGTTTTTAAGCTTTTCTCTTGAGTTTCCTTTACAAATTGAAGGGTAAGCTAGTCTTCCATCTAACAAGTGAACATAACGGCTGCTATGATTAGATTATCGGTATTTCATAATCTCTACTGAATTAATGGGTCTAAGGCCTGCACATCAATGATTGCTGACATCACAAAAAAAGAGGCACCCAGACATTACGGTCCTTCAGCTGGAGGAGTAGCATCTGTGAGCTAGGCCTCCAATAATCATGCCTGAACTCAATCAAGTCCCTAGATCACACTACTGATCCAGCAGAAATACAGAAGCAGAGGAAGATGTTAAATGTGACCAAGAGAACTAGAGACTGATTTGCTTATAAATACTAATAAAAAGCCTTAATAAGATATTAACAAATGAGGGCTGCATTTGTGTTTCAAGGAGTAGGGTGCCAGCCCCATATACCAGAGGTGGTGGGTTCAAACCTGGCCCTGGCCAAAAGCTGCAAAAAAACAAAAAAAAAACAAAAAACATATTAACAAATACAGCTCATTAGTGCATTATAAAAATAATAAACCGTAGCCAAGTATAGGGCCATCTCAGTCACCAGGAAGATGCCTCAGTACAAGGAAAGCTACCAGTTTAATTAATCATGTCAAAATCGAAGAGAAGGGTGGCGCCTGTGGCTCAGTGGGTAGGGCGCCAGCCCCATATACTGAGGGCGGTGGGTTCAAACCCAGCCCTGGCCAAACTGCAACAAAAAAATAGCTGGGCATTGTGGCCGGCACCTGTAGTCCCAGCTACTCAGGAGGCTGAAGCAAAAGAATTGCCTAAGCCCAGGAGCTAGAGGTTGCTGTGAGCTGTGTGACGCTACAGCACTCTACCAAGGGTAATAAAGTGAGACTCTGTCTCTACAAACAAAAAATATAATAAATAAATAAAATCAAAGAGAAAACCTATTATTAAGCATCAAAATTTGTGCTTAATTAAAATTAGCATAATAGAAACAAGAATATTTTGATTATTTAATAAGACATATGTACATATCTGTGCATGATATATCACTTAATGGTAAAATAGTTCATTAAAATTCAGCACGTGGTTGTGCATTATCTCTATTATTTAATTATTATTGCCTGTTACTGAACAAAAGAAAGAAAGAAATATAATTATAGGAGAGAAGGAGCCAAAAATATCATTATATTTAGATGATATGCTTATATGCCTGGAAAACCCAAAAGAATACAAATTTTATTATAAGAAAAAAAGCGAATTCAGCAAGATGGCCAAAGAGTCATCATCCCGATAACAATAGGTACCCATGTACCAGGCACTCTGCTGGGAGAGTAGGTGCTCATTTCATTCTCATAACAGTCCTCTGTGAAGTGCACATTACTATTATCCTCATTTCAGGAAACTAAGGCATAGAGAAGTTAATAATTTGTATGAGTCCCAAATTATTAAGTGACAAACCAATATACAAAAGCAATGATATTCATATTTTCATACAATAACCACTTTTTGAAATTTCCCATTGACAGCTGGTGCAGTGGCTCACACCTGTAATCCTCACACCCTGGGAGGCCGAAGTGGGTAGATTGCTTAAGCTTAAGAGTTCAAGCCAGCCTCAGCTAGAGTGAGACCCTCACCTCTACTAAAAATAAGGAAAATTAGCCAGATGTTGTGGCAGATGCCTGTAGTCCCTTCCGCTCAGGAGGCTGAGGCAACAGGATCACTTGAACCCAGGATTTTGAGGTTGCTGTGAGCTATCACACCATCGCACTCTACCCAGGGTGACCAGAGTGAGACTCTGTCTCAAAATAAAAATATTCCCCTTGACAATAACCACCTGATTTAAAATATCTAGAAATATTAAGAAATGAAGAAGACCTATATGACTAAAAGATAAGAAAGGAAAAAGATGGACAGTGGAGTTACTGGATTTCTGAATTCCAACCTTCCTGGTCCTTGGACCAGCCATCTCCAAACCATCAGACCTTCCCCTGGGATTCAATGTGTATGCTGTCTTATTACAAGGAGGCTTGGGGCATCTGAGAAGAAAGCAGAGATTCTGTCATGAAAGCAGCCCCCACACTCGTCAGTTTCTAGCTCAGGGTGGCACGTGATGGTCTGCCAACATCCAATTAAGTGAATTTATAGGTGTTATTATTACATTGAAAATGTTGTAATTGAGAATCATCAAAAAGACACAGGGAATAGCCAGGAAAGTGTTTGGTGTTCATGATAATTTGTAGGTTATCTCATAATAATATATTTAAGCAAGATTTTTTTTTTTAGCCAAGAAGTCCCCATGCTGCTAAACTTTTCTATAATTACAAGTGTCGCAATAGTTTGTTGCCTGAAAGATATTTCTGAAACATGCCTAGACAAAATCTACTCCTCAAGGTAAATTTCAGGTTTTAACAAGGAGAAAAGATAACCCTTTCTTGAAAGAAAAGTGCTAGATGAGAGTATTCTTGCTGCTGCTAAGTGATTCTGTGTTGTGAAAATTCTTATAACTAAACACACTTAGAAATTGAAAAATAGAGTTTTTTAAAAAGTGAAATATTCCAAATGAAGAGCCCACTTGATAAAAAAATATAAGTAGGACATTTTCTAATCAGTCTGCAAGACCTCCTGATCCACATCAGGGAAAATGAGCCTGGTGCCCTTACATCTGTGCAGAATCAGTGGGTGGGCTGGGCTACAGGTGGCCCAGCCTGGCAAGGGCGCCAGTGCCATGCGGCTTCCGTTTGGATGAACAAGTGCTTCAAAGAATCCTTTTCAACAATGCTGGAGATGAAAAGGAAGTATCAAAATAAATAGAATCTAGAACCAGAACTTCACATGGTGTATCAAAAGATTCAAACAAAAATTTTCAAAAAATGATGATGCACATTGAATCACACATTGCTCTATTATTAATATTTTCTAGTGGGAGTAAAGTATCTTTTTCAAGACAGAGTCTCACTATGTCACCCTCGGTAGAGTGCCATGGCGTCGCAGCTCACAGCAACATCAAACTCTTGGGCTCAAGCGATTCTCTTGCCTCAGCCTCCCAAGTAGCTGGGACTATAGACACCCACCACAATGCCCGGCTATTTTTTCTTGCAGTTGTCATTGTTGGTTAGCTGGCCCAGGCCAGGTCTGGATCTGCCACCTTTGGTGTATGTGGCTGGCACCATAACCCAGTAAAGTAGGCTTTTATATCATTAAATAGAATGAAAATATTTTTAAAATAATGCTTATTTTAAAATCTTCAATTTATCCCTTTTAATTTCTATTTTTGCATACATGCTATAATTAATACAGTATTATAATGCAATGGTATAGCTAAATACTAGGCCATTTGGTGACCGTAATGATATTTAGCAATGAGGTATATAGCATTTTTTCTAAAGCCACTTCATGAACTTAATTGTCAAACTTTGTGCAACAACAGCTCTAATGATGACTTCAGAAAAAAAGTTCCAAAATCGCTTTGAAGAGTGGATTAGGTGCTGGCATTGGTGCATAGCTTCCCAAAGGGAATACTTCTAAGGTAACCAGAGTGATATTCAGCAATGAGATATGCAGGTTTTTCTAGGATGAGTTCTTGAACTTCATTGTCCAGCCTCATATATATATATATATATATATATATATATATATATATACCCATAATAAATACAAGTAACTATGGGGTGCATTTTTAAAAATGCACTTAAAAAAAACTTTTTAGGGCACATGTTAGAATTATACTAAACTGATAATGGGTAATCAAATAATCTCCTTTGACAGCATAGCAGCTAGGAAATTGATTATTTATAAAAGTCTGCCCCCTGCTGAGACTCTGAAAAGTGTTACTTATTGGTTCTGTTGATACAAGCAAAGTATGGTATTAAAATACCCATATATATACACACTCAACACAATCTTTGCTGAGACATTTGCATTTGATAATAGAAAAGAGATCTCATGGATTTAATCTATCTTTCCAATAAAGATTCGTATTTTTAAATCTCTACAGATTAAAAAACCAATTACTTGATAGCTTTTTACTCTTTAGCAATACTGAAAAAAATCAGATTCCTATGTGAAGCCATCTGACATTAAATATTATTATTAACATTTTGCTTCTTTGACTTTGCAGTAGGCCACTGAAGAGGTAATTCCCTGAAAAACTGAGTTTCTGGTTTCTCTGTCTGAAGAATTATTCACCAGCAGAAGAACAGCAGAAGGCCAACTACATAATCTGTAACTACTTTCTGTAAAGGAACAGTTTATCATGGCTCTCAACCTCAGCTGCACATTGCAGTCTCTGGAAGTCTTTAGAAAGCCCTAATGCCCTGGCCTCCCCCAATCCCTAGTGGTCTGAAGTCAATAGTCTGATTATGCAGCCTTTCAAAGCTCCCCCAGTTAAATAAATGAGAACAATAGCCCAGAGCCTAGTGACATAATTGTAATTGTGGTGGCAAAGGTGTCGATCACTGAAGGTCAAACCACTTGTCTGTCCATGTGGGAGGCAATCACCATGAGAGGTGAGGGTCCCATTCCATGCCAATGGCCTCATCTTTCTGCCACCGTTCAACACAGGAATTAGTTCAGTTTTCTTCCTACTGTTATTTTCAGTGAATTTTTTTTCTTGACTCTAAGCTCTTCACAGGGTTTTAAACAGTTATTTGGGGTTCACTTTTTCATGAAGCAGAGAAAATGTCACGAAATGCTTTCATGGTATACCAGTAGTCATAAAAACAAAGTTGCATGTTAGACATGTACAGAACCTTGCTAACAGAAAAAAAAAAAAAAAAGCTCTGTTGCAATCCATCTCCCTAAAAATAGTAAGCTGTTACGACTTTGGAAATGCAGTAGAAATGACAAAGAATACATGTGGCTAATGAACACAGGTGCCTTGAATCACTTTAATTTTGAAACAGAATTGAACAGTATTTACAAAGGAAGGAGATGCAAAGAGGAACTGGGATCTTGACAAGCTGTGACTTACTCACTTTCATGTTTTAGCTAATAAAGCAAAAAATATAGAAAATTGTCACATTCTTAGAGTCTCATAATAGACATTCTTCTAAATTGGATGCTCTAGCATGGTGTGCTCGGCAGCACACTGAGCTAGAACAACTGCCGTACAAGATCACTGCATTAATCCAGGTGAGAGAAGATGAATCTGAAATAAGGCAGTGGAGAAAGAGGCAGGACAAACCTAAGAAATATTTAGGAGTGTTATTAGTCAGGGTTCTCCAAAGAAACAGAACAATAGAAAGTGTGTGTGTATACATGTGTGTGCCTAAAGAGATTTATTATGAGCACTTGGCTCACATGATTATGGAGGCTGAGAAGACCCATGATCTGCCACCAACAAGGTGGACACCCAGGAAAGCTGATGATGTAGTTTGTATGCCTGAGAGCCAGACAGGATGATTCCAGTCTAAGTTTGAAGACCTGAGGACCAGGAGCACCACAAGAGCAGAAGATTGACGTCCCAGCTCAGAGTCAGGCAGAAGATAAATTCCTCTTTCGTCTGCCTTTTTGTTCTATTCTGCCCTTCAAATGATTTGATGATGCCCCCCTACACTGGGGAGGACCAATTGCTTTTCTCAGCCCACCAATTCAAGTGCTAATCTCTTCTGGACACACCCTCAAAGATATACCTATTATATAATATATTAAACATAATGTCTGGGCATACTGTAGCCCAATCAAGTTGACACATATAAAATTAACCACCACAGGAGTCAAGGTTTAAATGGCTGGATGATTGGAGATTGATGGGTTGGTTCACAGGTTTTCAAATTGAGTGACATGGCAGGAAATACCCAAATCAGGAATACCAGGAAACAGAGAATAAATTGATGTGGAGAAGATACATGTCTTTGGACACATAGAGTTAAGGCGCTAGTTGTGATTTCTAGTGTAGATATCCAGAAAGTAGCCTGGAGTGCTGATGAGAGATTCGTCTATAGAGAGATTTGAAGGTCATTGGCATTTGGGCCAGATGAAGCCACAGATGTGGTCAGATTCTCCACAAGAAATGACGATTCCTTCAAGAGGACAAAAGTTAGATCCTTTGAAGGGAAATGTTGAGAGCCTGGGTGAAGAAAGGAAATCCTGAATATTCAAGTAACTGAGAACAAAGTGGCAGAGGCGTGGAGAATAGGAACCATAGAAACAGAACAACGAAGAACAGAGGAGGGAGTGGATGTGGGTGCCAAATATCAACAGAAGGACAAGTGATATTTTGGAGAAGAATAAGAAGAGTTAAAGTCGGTAATTCTACTTTATCTTTTAAGGTGAAGATTGTACAATCATGTTTATATCTCAAGGGAAAAACTGTTAGAGGAGAAGAGATTGAAGGTACAGCAGAGAAATTATACCTCTGAGTAGGGTGCAATGGCTCATGCCTGTAATCCTAGGACTTTGGGAGGCCATGGTGGGTAGATTGCTTGAGTTCAGGAGCTCAAGAGCAGCCTGAGCAAGAGTGAGGACCTGATTCTACTGAAAATAGAAAAACTGAGGCAAGAGGATCTCTTGAGCTCAAGAGTTGGAGGTTGCTGTGAGCTATGATGACACCATGGCACTCTACCCAGGGTGACAGCTTGAGACTCTGTCTTAAATAAATAAATAAAATATTAAAAAATAATAAATAAACTAATAAATAATAGTTATTTATTAATAATAACTATAATAAAAGTAATAAATAAGAAATTACACCTCTGCTCCCTGGATCACACTGGTATAGGGCTCCTGCTGAAGTTTGTGGGAGGAAGAGTTTGGGCCAACAGTAAGACAGAGAAGCCCTGCAGAGGGGCTGGACACAGCTTCCATGAGCAGTAGGGAAAAAGGAAATTAGTCAGAGTCCAAAAGAAGAGAGATATACACTCAAAAGGATTTAAATGAAAAGAATTTAACCAAAGGTAGGGGCAGAGGTAACAGAAACAAAACTGATGTTGAAGGTTTCTAAAGATTAGTCACAAAGAAAAGTGTTGCCACATCAAAGTTTCAAGGGGTGAGGAAGAGGAGAGAGAAGAAAGGGTGTAGTAACAGTCTGTGAAGGCCAGAGCAGGAAACGTGGCTGTGTGGTATAGGAGGTGTGGCTGTGGTATAGGAGGTGTGGCTGTGGAGGACACAAGAATACTGTATTGGCCAATACCAAACCACTGCTACTGGAGAAATATAGGCTTAGGTTCCAAGCCTTCAGTTGCTACACTTTTGCCAACAGATCAGTACATATCCTTGTTTTATGTGTGTTTTTGTTTCCAGATACTTTGATACATATGTCTTACAAATCACTATTATATATATTATTTCTTTATAATAAAACACCTGCTGAGAAGAGTTTAGCATTTTCCTGACCCGGGGTGATATAACTGGAAACTTCTTAGACTTTTAGCCTCATGACAGTGCTGTTCATTACACATTTTATTGCATCTTCTTGTGAATCCAAAAATTTCCCTAAGTTTTCTAGTTTTTTCCATAGCTTCATAATGCACTGTGGATGTTACTTGGGCACTTTTCAAAGTGGCCTCACACATAGATGGGTGAATTTCTTCCTTCTTTTCCTGGATGTACCATATTGTTGATTCATTACTATTGAATACACTGTCAACAGCACTGTAACTCATACCTGTGCCAAGCTTATCTGACACATTTATTTTCTCTGTAAAGCATATCATAGCCTTTCAGCATTTAGGTACACTAGATAGCACTTCGGCACCATGTTTAGGGGCCGTTTACAGTTAATCAGTTAAATGTACAAAAAGCACAAAAATGCAAAACTATGACACTAACGGACTGTGTTGAGGACACTTGTTTATAGTATGAGAGCTGAAACAAGAAGGCAGAGTGTCTATCACCTTACTTGACCTCAGCTGAGAAATGTGCCTTGAATGACTCAAATTTTTCAATGCTCTGGGAATGACTGAGAAAACCCCACAGTGATTGATTTGTGGTTTATGAATAAATTTTAGTGAGCAGACAAATTTGAAAGTATAAATCTGTGAATAATGAGAATCTCATGAAGCTACTAGAGGATATTACCCAAAAAGGAAATACAGCAAAAAAAGAAGAAATTATGTGATACAGAAAAGCAGGAGATCCAACCCAGGAAGGACTGGAGCAAAGACATCTTCAGAAAGAGAAAAATAATAAAATACCTACTGCACCTGATTATAGACAGAAGAGACTTAGATAATTGGTGGACAATAGTACTTGGATTAGTCAAAATTATATTTGAAAATAAAAAAAGCCCAAATCAGGAAAAACGAACACTATTTCAAGGGAAAACGAACTTTGAATAGGAAAAGAAAAGTTCTCGTCGTCTTCTATGAAGCTGAGTGATAATTAACATTTCTAACGTCATAATAATCCAAGTAAGGAGTACCCATCTAAGACCAGGATGTAAATACCAGGTTGGCATTTGATGGAGAGTGGGGAGAATGAATGTCTGTGGTGGGGCTGGGAAGTCAAAAGAGGATCCATAATTCCAAAATATCAAGATGAAATAACACAAGCATGGCATTTGAAGATACAGCAAATAAATTCCTCAAAGGAAAAGCACCAGGAGTTTGGGGAAAGTTGGGGTGGTGTATAGGTGATGTGTGGTGTAAGGGATTATTTTTCTGCAAGCAATCTTAGAATATCTCTTGATACATCTATAATAACTTTCATAAAAATTGATGGAGGAAGATGGTGTTTTGTTTGTTTAATTATTTTTAGAAATGAAGTCTTGCTGGGCGGCGCCTGTGGCTCAGTGGGTAGGGTGCCGGCCCCATATAACAAGAGTGGCGTGTTCACACCCTGCTCCGGCCAAACTGCAACAAAAAATTGTGGCAGGTGCCTGTAGTCCCAGCTACTCCAGAGCCTGAGGCAAGAGAATGGCCTACGCCTGGGAATTGGAGGTTGCTATGAGTGTGATGCCAGAACACTCTACCGAGAGCAATAAAGTGAGACTCTGTCTCTAAAAAAAGAAAGAAAGAAATGGAGTCTTGCTGTATTGCCCGGGCTAATTTCAAACTCCCAGGCTCAAGTGACCCACTCCCTTGGCTTCCCAAAGTGCTAGGATTACAGGTATGAGCCATCATGCCTGGCCAGAAAATGAGTTTTGATTGACAAAAGAAAAATTGAAGTATCCAGATGTGGTAATTAGTGTCGTTAAAAAAGTCCTTGGGAAATTCCAAGCTTAGAATTAACAAATGCAAAAGCCCAGGATGTGGCTTAGGGACATTATGGGGCTGGTGGGCCATCCCGTCCCTCCCTCACCCTGTATGTAGAGCAGTTACCATGATGGCTTTGGTGCTAAAGCGATGGACTTCCTGAAGAAAGAACAAACCTTCCCTGAGCAAGAAAGAAGAATCAAAATGCAAGCCCAAGAACTCGCCACTTTTAGAGCAGACCCCCAATGCAGGGTCTAAGCCCCTGGGATGAAGAGAGGAATGGGACACCAAACTAAACTGAGAAGGCAAGCTCCCTGCTCCTTAAATTGAAGGATCACATAGCCTTTCCACCCCCAGGCTTATAGGTGGCAGGTTGTTCCCTGGAGTATGTCAGTCACTGAGACTCCCCCTTGGGCTGAGGAAACCCAGTGTTTAACATAAACCCTCAACTACACACACAAGAACAGACAACCAAGAATAAATAATTTGAAGAAATAGGAGTAGCCCCCCCAAAACCAAATTACTAGGGCAAAGAACAGAGGATTTTTATCCTGAAAACAGTTTAAGCAGATGCCATGTTGTTTTCTTTTAAAGGGTACCACAAAGAAAAAAATAATCCAGATGTATTGACATCTAAGTGATTGTCAAAATAAAAATATGCCACTAGATGAGAAGGATAGCAGAATGGACACAGCTATCCTGTGAAGATAAAATTGGTAAAGACTAAGAATGTAGTACAGACAGAAATGTAGGAGACAGGAGATAGGTCCAGAAAATCCAATGGTCATCTAGTAGGAATTCTAGAAAGAAAACATAACTTTCATAATTTTGAGGTGAGGGAATACTTTCTAAGAATAACACAAAATCCAAAATAAAAGATTGTCAAACATGACATTATAGAAGTCAAAATGTTGGTACCGTAAAAGAAAAAGGAGCAAAACTAAAATGTAAGTGACAGTCTTGAAGAAAATATTTGCAATCATTTATAATATGTGAAAATGTAATGTCAAAAAACATAGAATTTCTGCAAATTTGCTAGAAGAGAGGGAGAAAGAGTAAAAAATGCACGAAGGAAATGGCTTGAGAGTGAGGGAAGGAGGTTGGCTGGGGGTCTGATGGAGGTTAGTAGTTGAGTCTACGGTGTGGCATCCTCCCTGAGGTCAGGCTCTGGGGTGATGTGAATCCCCTGCATGCCAGTGTCAGCAGAGGGAGTACCCAGGCTTTTTTACTGGTCTGTCCAGAGGGTGGGCAGAGAGGAAGAGAGAAGGGCTGGGTTTCAGAGCAGTGATGTCAGACTTCAGAATGGAGTTAGACTCTGTTACAGCTCTAAGGCCAAGAATTTGATTTCTCTCAAACCTCAAAATACTCTCTCATCAGAAAATTAAATGGATAACATTATTGGAATGTTTTTGAAAGCATGTTCAAAAGCCACCAGGAAGAGCTAAATACTTTCCAGAACAAAAGGCAGCCAAAGTGTGTTAATTATTAGGAACTCCGCCATCACAGTCTCACACCCTCCAACAGTCACCCTCCCAGCCTCTAGTGTGCTTATCAGCTGGACTCAGACAGACCGCCACAGACGAGCACGTGGTCTTTAGTAAGAAATGAGACAGCCTTGAGAGTTCATGGGTCCAAATGCAATATGAACATCTAGAGTTTTCTGACAGATCCTTTAAACTCTTGCAGCCATCATCACAATCGATCCCTGTGGGTTATTTTCTAATTTAATAACTGGAGAACCAGCCCCCTGGCTGGCTGCCATTCGGAGCAGGGACTAACTAGACCCATCTTCCCTTTCATTGACACTAAAAGAGGGTCATCATTAATTTCAAATGTTTTATTTCAGACTTTTGTTTTGCACATGACAGGGTAAATATGTTTCAGCACCTGTCTCTTCTTGATAATTGGTTATAAACTAGGAGAAAGAGAAAGAGAAGGAGAATCAGATAGAAACCCAGACTTTTTTGGGGGGGTGAAGCTAAGACATACCTGATCACACATTAACAGATAGAAGACCGGGGACTGAATGAGTAGAATGTGTAGCCTGAAAATTAAATGCCTACTGAAAACTGATTCATCCTGCAAACTTGGAAATGCTCAGGACTTGAAGACACAGATACCTTGAAGGCAAAAGTAGGGTGTGGATCAGAACATGGTGGGAAAGATGAAAGGCTGCGTGGAAACTATGAGGCCCCTGCACTGGTCACTGACCATACACACCCATATGCACTGAGGCTGGCTGAGACCAAGCTGCCCAGCAGAGCCTATCCCAAATCACTGACTCACAAGAGCTTGCACCAAATAAATTGGGTTTCCTTTAAAACCACTAAGTTTTGGGATCTTTTGTTTAATCAGCAAAAGTTAACTGATTCATCTTCATGAGAAATTTGAAACTTATTTTCTGGAGAAATTGAACCAGAAAGCCTCCTGAGTCAGGGTCACCAGGTAAAGCCAATGAGTAGAGATGAGGTTTTGTCCTGAAAACAGAGATTAATGAGAGATATACACCTCTATCTAGTCTTTTTCCATTGCCTAGAATCCAGAGCCCTAGCATCAAGGCAAGTATCTCCCAGGAAGAGACTAGAACATCCTCTCTGGAGAAACCGAGTGAGCTTAGAGAACCCTACACAAGGATGTGATGTGGGAGAATGACATAAACCTGCTCCTAGTGGGGTCCTGCATTATCAGACCTGAGATAACCTTCCAATCGTAGCAACAGGAGTCACAGATATTAGAAAATGCAGCTTTCTGTTCAGTTCTCCAAGCAATTTTTAAGTGTATTACTACCAAATATTAAAGGACATCCAACTGCAGGGGAGGAAAAACTCCCTCTCTACCCTCTTAAATTTAGGGGCTTAAATGAATCACTCTAATAACAGGCAGATTAACCAGAATAAAAAAAAAAGAACAGAATTTATTTGTACATACTATGTGAGAAACACAGGAAAACTTGAGTAATTCAAAGGGGTGGTTTGAATTGGGGCTGTATATGACACCTTAACTAAGGGTGATAAGTTTGTATAATAAAGGAACTGAATATGATACATAACTTGACTTAGCAGACAATAGGATTTACATGGCTGCAATTATGAAAGCACCACAGACAAACTTAACCAAAATGATATTTAACTTATTGGGAGAGCAAGGAAAATAAGCACAGAGGGGAAATTAGAGATCTAAGCAGTCCTCATGTCCCACAGTGGAAGCCAATAGAGAGAGGTGACACAGATGAATCAAGACATGGCAGACCCATTATAGTCCAGCAGTGCTAAGAGTTTGAAAAAAAATGTCCACCTTGAAAACAGAGCAGATACAGAGTGATGATATACTTAGGGACAGAATATTCCACTTAACAATAACTAAGAATTTTTTTCTTTAAGATCTGAGGGACTGTGTCTATGGGAATTAATGGTGCCCACTAATAGTGGACAGCAAAATGTCCAAAAGGTTCCCCAAGAAAACACCTGAGCAGCACAGAGAATTTCTATATGCAACCTAAACTAGTTCATCTCTCCCATTTACCTAAAGATCAAAACAAAAAACAAACAACACACAAACACATGTAAACAAACAAAACAATCTGAGAAATTATCAGGGTAATTTTCTCAAAACTTACTTCAGCTGTTTCTTCTCTTCCTGT
Source organism: Nycticebus coucang (assembly GCF_027406575.1). NCBI lineage: Eukaryota > Metazoa > Chordata > Mammalia > Primates > Lorisidae > Nycticebus > Nycticebus coucang. The sequence continues at coordinate 109,073,701 of NC_069781.1, forward strand.
CAAAGATGACTCCAGTGACAGACTCACTTCACTTCTCTGTGGAAGCCATAAAAGTCTGCATCTATGGTAGAATGAGGCAGTAGTTTGAATTACAATCCTGAATGACAATCAATTCTTTAATCTTTCCTACTGCAAAGTGACCTTGCAATTCTGGGCTTTCCTGCCCCACCAATATTAGGTTTTACCATGTGACATGCTTTGGCTAATGGAATGAAAGTGTAGGGAATACATGCTGATTCTTGAGCCCTCCCAAGGCTTTTTTTTTTTTGTCCATGAATAGATGTCTAATTGTTGCTTAACGGTGGTAAAGGCTGGTATCTTCTATTCAGCCATCTTGCTGATATCACTCATCAGAATTGCTCCTTCATTTTTGAAGAATAATTTTACTGGATATAGAATCTTTAGGTGGAGCTGGGTGCAGTGGCTCATGCCTATAATCCCAGCAATTGGGAGGCCGAGGCGGGTGGATTGCCTGAGCTTACAGGTTCAAGACCTGTCTGAGGCAAAGTGAGACCTTGTCTCTAAAAATAGCCAGGCATTATGGTGGTTGCCTGTAGTCCCAGCTACTTGGGAGGTTGAGGCAAGGGAATTGCTTAAGCCCAGGAGTTTGAGGTTGCTGTGAGGTATGATGCCATGGCACTCTACCAAGGGTGACAAAGTGAGACTCTGTCTCAAGAAAAAAAAATCCTTAGTTTTTTGTTTTTTTTTTAGCACTTTGAATGTCATTCCTTTACATTCTGACCTCTTTGGGTTTTGGTAAGAAATCGGTTGGTCTTATTGAGGATCACTTGTACATAATTAGTTGCTTCTGTTTTGCTGTGCTGAAAATCCTCTCTTTGTGTTTTAACAGTTTGGTTTTGATATTTTTTAGGTGTGAATCTCTTTGAGTTTAATCTTACTTGGAGATTGTTGCATTCCTTAGGTGCACTGATTAATGTTTTGTACCTAAACATTTGGGAAGTTTTGGCTATTTTTTTTTTTCAAATATTCTTTCTTCCCCTTTCTCCTACATCTTCTTCTTCTGGAACTGTCATTATAGGTATATTGGTACAGCTGATGTTATCTGCACAGGCACAGTGCACTCATCCTACAACTCAGGTTCTGAACCTTGACACTGCAAAAGCTTGGGGGTTCAGCTTAGTGGGAAATAGAATTAATCGTCAAGCCATTTGTATATACAGTATGGCAAACAGGAACTTCAGTGTACACAGAAATCACAGCAAACAATGTAAGTATGTTATTATATCCCCAAATTAATATCTTCAATTCAATAGCCTCTTAAGTGGATCTCTAAAATGCCCTCAGCCTCTCCAATCTCACTCAACAGTAGGGGAAGTTGGCAGCTTTCTGAACAGGTGGAGATTCAAATATCATATTGTTGTAAATTTTACAAAAACATACGATCTTGTGAAGACATTGTGAGGGCCTAGTACAGGGGAAGGGGCATATAGCTTTAAAAATGCAGTTGACTGGCTAGATATTTACTTTAGTTCATTTAGCAATGGTAATAAGAACAGAAGGAATCATCCATTATGAGTCTCCATAGATTTTGGCAGAAGGACAGAAAAGACAAGGGTGGAAAGAGTGGAAAGGGTGACACAAAGGACCTGTTCCCATGAAACTCACTAATCATAAAACAACTTCCAGTGATTGGTGTTTCTGTGCCTCAGATGTTTGTGTTTAAATTAAATAAACTTTTGCTTCTGGTATCAGGGTAATGCTGGCATAATAAAATCAATTAGAAGGTATTTCAACCTTTTCTATTTTCTGAAAGAAATTATTTAAAAGTGATGTTATTTCTTCCATAAATGTTTATAGAATTCACTAATTAAGCCATCTGTGCCTCAGATTTTCTTTAGGAAAAAGTTTTAAACTAGGAATTCAATTAATTTTACATGTACAGATATAGGCCTACTCAGGTAGGCCTAGTTCTTTTCTTCTTGAATGAAATTCTAACGTTATGCATATTCTATCATTGGTGTCATTTTGAGGTCAATTTTTATTCATTCATTTTTCTCCCCATTATGGGTTGTATTTTCCTGCTTCTATGCATGCCTGGTAATTTGGTTGTTGAATATTTCTGTATTCCTATATTTTTTATCTCTGTTCTGAGAGGTGGTTGAGGCACTTGGAAACAATTGGACCATTTCTGGTCTTTTTGTAAAACCTCGTTGGTCAGAACCAGATCTAAGATTATTCTAAGGTTAACTTTTCTCCACTCCAGGGGCAATGTGGTTGTTAGTACATTAAAAGATGCTCCTTGAATTAGAAGGTTTTCCATTCTGGCTTTTGGGAATGGACACTATTTTTGGCCTCATTAAAATGTACGCTCATTAAGCAACTGTTCTCTTTAACGTTTTGGATCAATCTTTCCTCATCCTTGGATAAGTTCTTCACACACGTACTGATCATTACTCTGCAAAAGATCCAAGGAGAGCCCTCTGCAGATCTTCAGGGTTCTTCTGTGCAGCTCTCCTCTCTTCAGAACTCCTTCTCTCTTGCCCTCCCCAGTTCCCAGCTCTGCCTCAAGCATGCTCACCTTGGTTGCTCCTCTTTACACCACAGCTTGGATGGAAGCTTTCTTAGAATCAAAAAGTGAGTCAATTATAGATCTCACCTCAATTTTTCTTGCTTCCTAGAGATTGATGTTCTTTATTCTCTGATGTCTAAGTTCTTGAATGTCATTGTTTCATGTATTTTGTCCATTTGTTCTGGTGTTCCAACCAGGAGAGAAAATGAGGCCTTGTTATTCCACTTCACCCAGATTTAAAGTCTGCCTTAAAATCTATTTTGTTTTACATTTTCTTCTTCATTTTTAGGGCATCAGATAAAATTTCTTTGACTTTTTCAGTCTTTCTTTGAATAGTGAAGCTAAAAATATACCTTTGGGGAGATGTCTCAAAGATTTCTCTAGTGTAATTATAGTAGAAATAAATTTTCATATTTCAATATCAGGCTTTCATTTTAATAACAATATTATTTTGCACCTCATACTTACGCATATTACAACTTTCCTTAAAATGCCCTGGTAGCCATTCTTAAATTTGAATCAGGGTGTACAGTATGGTGGCTCATCATAGCATTTGGCAGGCTGAAGTGGGAGGATCACTTGAGGTCAGTAGTTTGAGAGTGGACTGGGAAATATAGTGAGACCCTCATCTCTACAAAGATAGATAGATAAATAAATATATATTATTTTTAAAAATTAAAATTAAATTAAGGAATTGTCTATCAAATGTGTATCATTTTTCCTTTCAGTTAAGTTTTCTCTTTCATTGTTAAAGTATCAGTCAAACGATATTTAATGATTTCAGTAACTGGGCCACTACCGATGGCCCCACTCTTTCTGCTATTCTCAATGAAATATTCTGAGCCCCTCACAGGCCACATTTGACTGCACCTGCTCTATGTTCTCTCTCCTTCCGAAATGAGCCTTATGCTCCTCCCAAGGTGCACTGTCTAGCTCACTTTCCTTAAAGAGCCAGTCCCAGTGTCCAATCCAGAAAGCTTTTCCAACAGTTCCCTAGGCCTCAACTCAACTTTTCCTCTTGGAAATTCCACTGTGCATTGTTTGTATTTGTTTCTGACCTTGTTTTAAAATCTTCTATTTATTTATACTTCTTCTGCTTCTAGACTAAGTGATTCTCAAACTTTTGTGAGCATCAAAATCACTCAAAGAGCTTGTTAAAGGAAATCACTGATCCCTGCCCCCACAGTTTCTGATATTAAGAATTTCTAGTATCCTGCCAGGTGATGCAGATGCTGCTGGCCAAAAAAGAACACTTTTAGAACCACAGGTCAGACTAGACCCAAAATATAAAACCTTTAAACATAGAATCCATTTCTCATCCATCTTTCCTTCCACCTAATATCTAACACAGAAACTTGCAAAGTGCTCTTCAGTAGTGTAGTTTTATTAGTATTGCATTTCTGGACTTCTAAGGTGTATTATAGAAAATTTCATTCACATAAATTTTCTAAAGAAGAATTACAGTGAAGAATCCAAAAGAAGTGAAAAAAAGCACACAGTCTATTTATAAGTCTGCCTGCTTCATCAGTGAATAAAACAAAAGTGTAAAGTTAGATGATTTCCAACATCATTAAATGCATCAGAGTGTCTGGTTAATTATTCCAGTTATTGAAGGAGAAGGGATTTTTTTTTTTCTTACCATAGCATAGTTCTTGTAATTAGTGGGGTTTAGTATGAATGTTTTATTGATTACCAACAGGGAAAACCAATAGAATTAATGCCCTGTAAAAAAAAAAAAAAAACAGATGCAGAATTTAAAGCTACAGCTGTGGTATAGAGCACTGGGGAAGTGCAGAGCCTTAAGGATGAGGTTGCTTGGACTTGAGTCCGAGCTGTGCCTTTGATGCCTGTCTGGACTTGGGTGCTATCATCTGTAGAAGAACTCTAAAATAACCATACCTGCTTCAAAGGGTAAAGGCCTCAAAAACAGTGTCTAGCAGATAGTAAGTGTCTGTTAAAAATAAACAAACACTTGGCCAGTAGCCAAGTGAACACTATGCAAGTCACTAAACTAAACCAAGGCCAGGCACCATGGCTCACATCTGTAATCCTAGCACCTTGGAAAGCAGAGGTGGGTGGATCACTTGAGCTTCTGAGTTTGAGACCACCCTGAGAAGAGTGAGACCTCATCTCTACTAAAATTAGCTGAGTGTTGTGGTGGACACCTGTAGTTCCAAATTCTCGGGATGCTGAGGCAACAGGATCACTTGAGCCCAGGAGTTTGAGGTTGCTGTGAGCTATGACCCCATGGCACGCTACCCAGGGTGACAGAGTGAGACTCTGTCTCAATAAATAAACAAACTAGTAGAGAGTCTGCTTAGGTTCGAGAAATAAAATTCTAAGCCCCTCAGCAGACTGGATGAACCTCCTTTTGCCAAGGGAGCCGCAGAAAAGCCTTAAAAATTGAAAGGGCAGGAGGTCAGACATGCCTCATTATAACTCATCCCTTGCTAACTGCCATTAAATTTTCTTTCATAAGGGTTAAACAAAAACCAGCACTCTCGATAGACATGCTCCACGGCTGGTTTCAACCAACACCTGGCACTGCAGGACTCCCCTCTCTTTCTGTGATTTCAACATGGCAACTGACCAACATTCCTTCCTAATAAGAGATCACAGACCATGGAGTGGTTCTTGCCAGTTGGTGGAGGCTGCCACTGAGTGTCTTCATGTCCTCTGCTTCACATTTTGATGTGTAGGGTCTAACTGTAATGTATTTAGTTTAATGTTAAGTCTGTAGCCCAAAGTGAACATCAAATGCATATGACAGGCATGTTTGCAGCATATATGTTCACCCCTTCATGAATATTCATACCTCCTCCTATGATCTTTTTAACATGTATATTTAGCCAACTAGTTCAGCGTTAATGCTTGTCTTACTTGTTTCGGAGTGCTCGCTTTTATTTCTACTGGAGGCTACCCTTCCTAGCCTGTCAGGACAAACTTTTATACAAAATAAAGCTCTCTACTCCAAATTTACGAACCTTGTAATTCTTCAGTCGACAGGATAGTCCATGCTTTCAGTGACCATGTTTTTCCAACTGCAATTTAGAGCAAAAATGATACTTGAGCCACTTCTGGGAATAAGAGGTTTTCAAAATAATGCTGTGATTCCCCTGACAATTCTAGGTTTTATAGAAGCCAAAAGCAGTATATTTTATAAAAAGAATGTTTTAGACCCCCCAGCTCATCTATTTCCATATTTGTATATTCCCAGCCCTCATCTCCCGTTCCTCCCAAATATTCTGCATTCCCAGGGGAAGGAAGTATCCTTATACCTAAATGAGAGTACAAAGTGAAACTCACATCCTCATCAGTTTTTCCACTGGTTGTGTGAATAGCTTGACCTGGAATAGAAAGGCTTTCTTGTTAACAATTGTAGAAAAATGTAAACTTTTTTCCTTAAAGGTTTGATCATTTGAATCAATAAGCTGATAATAGGTTAATAAGAAAAGAAGGTTTACAATTTTTTTATAGTTCTGCTTTTATTTTGGATTAATGTAAGTGTACACATGATTAGGTAACATTGTTTGTATTTGTTAGGTAACGTCAGAGATGTACTTGAGTCCTTTACCCAGCAGATGTACCATATACCCCTGTATTGTACCCATTAGGTGGGAGCTCCCTGAGCCCCCTACCCTCTCCACCATTCTTGAGTTTGTATTTTTCTCTTGTGTGGGCCTATTTCTGTTCATCTACTAGTTTCAAATTAGTTTTGAGTACATGGGTGTCTGCTTTTCCATTCTCGAGACACTTTACTGAAGAGAATGTTCAACTCCACCTAGGTAAATACAAAAGATGTGAAGTCTCCATGTTTTTTATGGCTGAATAATATTCCACTGTATACATGCACCATAGTTTAGGGTTCACAAATTTTATCAATGTGCATATGGGTATGGGAGTCATACAAAATATAAAAACTCAAAGGAATGGCCAAATGGTTGTCACTTTTTCATCTCGAAGTTATGGAAAGAATGAGGGCTTAAAGCATGGCCAAAAACAGGTTGTCATGGTAAGTTAGATTATGGAAGGAAGAGAAGAGGGGGTCTGGTTAGCAAAGGTGGTCTTGCCGTGTAGATGAAATCTCACAAGTAGCAGCCCCCAGAAAGAATAGATGGTAAATGTTTCTTTCAGGTCTTTAAAGTTGCCAGGCTCTAAGTTAATCTTCCTAGATTGGGTGAAGAAAGTCCTGGCTGCAGCAATGCAGATTTTCTATAGATGCAAATCTTCCCCACAAGACAGCTTTGCAGGGCTACTTCAATTTGCAGGCCTTCTGAACAGCCATCTCAAAATATGTCAAAGAATGATATTTTGGGTCAAAAATATTTTAGCTTCCTTCATGATCCTCACTGGAATCCACAATAGCCCACATCTTGGCCTTAAAGTTTTAGAGACTAAAAAGAAACCCACCAAACAAGTAAGCAACTTCTCAACAACTTTCTTCTTCTTATAACAGGTTAATAATTCCATCGAGAGCCCTGGAATTTATTATAAGGTCTTTGCATTTGTTTCTTTTAGAAGCCAAAGAGAGTTACTCTCTAGTAAGGGAGTAATAAACTATAAAAATCACTTGAAGATTATGTTTATCCAGCTGGACTTCTACAGTGAGAAACATACCCCAATAACACACCCAAAGGCAGAGAGCCAGTCTCAAATTATTAATGAGAAGATTAGAAAAAGTGGACAGAAAGCAAAAAGGTGGCATGTCCATCACACTGCTAGACTTTGGGTTACTTCTCACATGGGGCAGTGTTAAGATATTTTCTAAGACCTAGACAGCAGCCTGCTGTTACCAAGAATCTCCATGAGCTCAGTGTAGCTTCCTTGGTACTATATACACACTTTGACATATCCTGTTGTTTCCTTTCCTTCCCTTTCTTCCTTCTTTCATTTCTTTTTTTCTCTTTCTGTCCTTCTGTTTCTTTCCCTTCCTTCGCTCCTTCCTACTTGCCTGCCTCAGAAGCAAATTCAATTGTGTGTTATATCTACAAACTTTTGTTTTTCTTATAGAGATTTTCAAACAAATACAAAAGTAAAGAGAAGTACATAATAAACCTCCATATATCTATCACCCAGCTTCAGAATTATCAACAGTTTGCTGGCCGGGTGCGTGGATTGCTCTGAGCTCACAGGTTCAAGACCAGCCTGAACAAGAGTGAGACCCCACCTCTAAAAATAGCCAGGTATTGTGGCAGGTGCCTATAGTCCCAGCTACTTGGGAGGCTGAGGCAAGACAATTGCTTGAGCCCAAGAGTTTGAGGTTGCTGTGAGCTATGACACCACAGCACTCTACCTAAAGGGTGACAAAGTTAGACTGTCTCAAAAAAAAAAAAATTGCCAATTTTGTTTTACCTACTCTCCACCCCTTCTCCCCTTTCCACTCAATGTTTTCCTGAATCATGTTAAAGCAAATTACAGAATTCTAGTCTTAAAGGTGTCATATGTTGGCAGCACTGGTGGCTCAGTGGGTAGGGCACCTGCCCCATATGCTGAGGGTGGTGGGTGCAACCCCACCCCAGCCAGTTAAAACTGCAACAAAAAATAGCCAGGCATTGTGGCAGGCACCTGTAGTCCCAGCTACTTGGGAGGCTGAGGCAAGAGAATTGCTTAAGCCCAAGAATTTGAGGTTGCCGTGAGCTGTGAAGCCACAGCACTCTACTGAGGGCGACAGAATGACACTCTGTCTCCAAAAAAAAAAGTGTCATATGTCTCTCTAAAATGTAAGTACTTCTAGGTTCGGCACCTGTAGCTCAGCAGCTAGGGTTCCAGCCACATACACTGGAGCAGGCAAGTTCAAATCCAGCCTGGGCCTACCAAACAATGACAACTACAACACAAAAAATAGCTGGGTGTTGTGGTGGGCGCCTATAGTCCCAGCTACTTGGGAGGCTGAAGCAAGAGAATTGCTTAAGCCCAAGAATTTGAGGTTGCTGTGAGCTGTGATGCCACAGCACTCTACCCAGGGCGATAGCTTGAGACTCTGTCTCAAAAAAATAAATAAATAAAAATAAAATAAAAGTACTTTTTTTTTTTTTGAGACGGAGTCTCAAGCTGTTGATACAGGACAGGTGGCTCTCCAGCCAGCTGTGCTGAGCTGAGCTGGAGGACCCACTGCCTCAGGCAGTGTTAGTGTGGCAGCAGCCGGCAGAGGAACCAGCCGGCTGGAGGGTAGGTAAGGGGAGGGACCCCCCACACCCACTGCTCTAGTAGCCAGAGGCGTGGACAACTGCTGGGAGACATCGGCGCCTTGTCTCCTTCTCCTTGCACTTATGACTGAACAGGGGCTCTTATTTCCTATGCCTAAGTCAGTTCCATGTAAGTTTCCTTGGCATCAATTCCATGAATGGACTGGGTCCATTCATTAATACATTCATTGACCGCGTTCCAGCGGAAGGGATGTATTCATTCATTAATGCAATGCACTCATTCACCCTGCCCCAGCGGGAAGGACTGCATCCATTCATTAATGCACTCATTCACCCTGCCCCAGCGGGAAGGACTGCATCCATTCATTAATGCACTCATTCACCCTGCCCCAGCAGGAAGGACTGTATCCATTCATTAATGCACTCATTCACCCTGCCCCAGCGGGAAGGACTGCATCCATTCATTAATGCACTCATTCACCCTGCCCCAGCGGGAAGGACTGCATCCATTCATTAATGCACTCATTCACCCTGCCCCAGCGGGAAGGTCTGTATCCATTCATAAATGCACTCATTCACCCTGCCCCAGCAGGAAGGACTGTATCCATTCATCTCCTGGCCTCATATGTAAGGAACCCATGGGCCTATGTACACCCCTGGACAAAGAGCCCAGAAGAGAAAAACAGAGCTTTTCTCCCCAGACTTGGATTTTCTCGCTGCCAGGAGCTTTGGTGTTTTTGTATTCTTTTCTTTAAATAAACCTTGTCTTACCACTGATCTGTGATCCGTGGATTCATTCTTTGAATCACCGAGACCAAGAACCTACTGAAGATGAAATTCTGGTATCACTGTCACCCTGGGTAGAGTGCTATGGCGTCATAGCTCACAGCAACCTCCAACTCGGGCTCAACTTATCCTCTTGCCTCACTTTTTCTATTTTTAGTAGGTACGGGGTCTCGTTTTCTCTCAGGCAGGTGTCAAACTCATGTACTCAAGCAATCCACTCGCCTCGGCCTCCCAGAGTGGTAGAATTACTGGTGTGGGCCACGTCGCCCGGCTGAAATAAAATTACTTTAAAAAAAAAAACCTAACCATAAAATATTTTCATACTTTCCAAAATTAATAATTTCTTGATAAATGTAATATTACAATGTAATATGTAAAATTTTCCCAATTTTCTCAAAAATAACTTCATATAATTGGCTTGTTCAAATAGGCTTTATGTAAACTCAGCATCAGGCATTTGACAACTCTCTTAAGCTCTTTCAACATGTGATATTTCCCCTTCTTCTTTCTGGCTTTCATGCCATATGTTTGGCCTGCTCAGTTTTCCACAATCTGGATCTTCATGAATTGCATTCTTATGGTGTAACTAACACATTCTTTTGCTTCTTGTATTTCCTGTATGCTGGTGTTTACAATTTGAGACTTGTTTAGACTCAGGTTTGAATTTATTTTAGCATGACAATTCCATAGTGGTGCCAGTAGCTTTGATTGCACCATAGAATGCCTGCTAATCCCAGGATTTGTATTTTTGAGGTTGTTCAGTAAAAAAGTGGTAGTGTGGGGCTGTGCCTGTGGCTCAGTGGGTAGGGCACCAGCCCCATGTACCAAAGATGGTGGGTTTGAACCCAGCTTTGGCCAAACTGCAACAAAAAATAGCTGGGCATTGTGGCAGGCACCTGTAGACCCAGCTACTTGGAAGGATGAGGCAAGAGAATCCCCTAAGTCCAGGAGTTGGAGGTTGCTGTGAGCTGTGATGCAATGGCACTCTACTGAGGGTGATAAACAAACAAGAACAAAAAAAAGTGGTTGTGTGGAGAGACAAAGGCATGTGTCAGTCTCTTCTGTATGTCCAATGCCAAGCATCTCAGAGCATCCAGAGCAAGGCTCAAGCAATGTTTGCTGAATTGAAGCAGTTGATGAAGTCCAGATTTTCAGGACTTCATATACAAATCTACTTGGTCTTCTCAAATGAGATGCCCCAAATTTTGTTAATTCACATCTATATGTTGTAAAAGTTCTCTTTTATGACCTTGGCCAATTTTGGCCAGTCAGCTTAAGTCTGGTATTTTCCATTTCACCTTTTTCTCTTAAATAATAATATTCAGAAAATAGATTACGTATAGAGTTGATACAAGCACAAAATTTGAGGACAGCCACCCAGAAAACACTGACTCCAATGAATAGGGTCAGCATTGCAAAGTGGAGAAATTAAGGTTTTACTTACATAGGCACAGATGACAAATTTCAGCAAAATTACATTTTCCATATGATACCAATGCATACATTATAGTAATTTGATTAGTTACGGATTGCTACATTCCAAGAAAGTTTACTTGATTACTCCATGACAAGGGGTGGTGATATGAAGGGGTCTTATATGTAATACCTTTGTTCTTCCTAATTACTTGTAGGAAAAAAGAAGACAGAAGTTGCAGCTGTACACCACATGACTAAGGCCATACAGCCACATTCCTCTCATGGCTCAGAATAATTAAAGTTCCAACCACTTTATGTTTGAATTATTCAATTTCGCAATAGAAATTAAAACAAGAAAAATGTTGAACATTCTAACATCCTTAATAAGAATAAGTATTAGTCATGTGAATTGTAAAATGTTTTAACTAAATGTATTTCAAAAGTTAGAAGTTTACTCAATTTCAATATTATTTTAGAAATTGGTATCTTAAGTGTCTATGCTTTTAATCTTCCATGATGAATGGCCCTTGTTCATTTGGAAAATTTGCTAATCTGCCAAAACTTTATTTGCTATGTAATTAGCATGTCTTTCTTTTTGATAAGTCATGTATAAATACTTTAAAAACAGGGTATATATTTTTTTGAGACAAGGTCTCACTCTATCACCCAGACTAGAGTGATGTGGCTTCATAGCTCACAGCAACCCCAAACTCTTGGGCTCAACGATCCTCTCAGCCTCCCAAGTACCTGGGACTACAGGCACCCACCAAATGCCAGCTATTTTTAGTATAGACAAGGCTGCTTAGGCTGGTCTTGAACTCCTGAGCTCAAGGGATTCCCCCACCTTGGCCTCCCAGAGTGATAGGATGAGACACCACAGGCCTGAGACACCACACCTGGTCAGGATACACATTTTTTTAGGGAAATATGTGTAGCAAACCTAAGATTGAAATCTACAGGTTCTATACCCTTAAAAAATTCCCCTTTGCAGATGGAAACAGGAGAAGGGATAGGGTACAATATCACATAGGTACAAGAGTTGAGATGAACAGAGGTACACGTTCAAGGCCTGAAATGGTACAGGGCTGGCCTGTTGGGAGCTGGAATACTTCTGCACTAGGGTCACAGGTGGAAATAGGAGCAGGCCCAGGAGTGTGCCCTATTTCACCCACAAGACCCCTGAGCCTCATCCTTAACTTATGATCTAAGGAGCCATGTACCTTCAAGATCAACATGAAATTACTTCCTAAGGAGGCAACCACTACTCAGACCCCCTAAAGAAGTAAAATTCCCACAGAAGACAAATTCACATGTAAGAATTGCAAAAACACATAAGAAAGTCCAATATTGGGAGAATAGTCAGAAAACCCAGCTGTTCCATACTGACTGCATGATATAGATGTGTCATTCACACTGATCACAATTACACACACAAACACACACTCTCACATAAACCCAACCCAGGCAAAAACTCAGGATAGGAATTCTAGAGATAACAGATAAAAATACTGAATCTTCAAACTGATAAAGTAGGAAATGTCATCCATAGGATAAGTATGTTCAAAGTAATAACATGCTACTATGGCAAAAGTACAAATGATTATGAAAAAAATCAGATAGCTTGACAATTTAAAATATCAGAATATGGACTAAATAGAAAACATATCTAGCTACCAAATAATTCATAAATTAGAAAAAGAAAGCTGAGAAAATCCCATCGAAATCGAGATAAAAATAGAAAGAAAAGTAAAGAGACATGCTAAACATTTAAAAAAAAAAGTGAATGATGGAAAAGTGGTAATTGAAGGCTGAGATTTTCTAAAATTGAGAGACATGAAAGTATTTTTCCTTACATTGAAAAATACTACCTAATGTTAAACAAATAGTAGTAGTATACTGCTAAACAAACCCATTATATTAATAGCAAAACTTAAGAACTTTAAAGATAAAGTCTTGAAAGCTAATGGCGGGGAGTGATAAATAAAAGATGTAACAATAAACGGAAAATGGATTTCTCAATAGACACAATAGATGTCTGAGCATACAGAAATAATGAATTCACAATATTGAGATAGAATAACTAACTCAAGAATTCTATCCCCAGGCAAATTATCATTTAGGAGAGGTAGCATACAGAATGAGCACCGTATTTATTCCCTGTCTCCAAGATCTCACTAAACAACCATAAAGGATTATGGAGCTGTAAGTCCACAATGAGTTATATGTTTCTGCAAAAGCTATTTTAACTCCAACTTGTTAAGAACATTCTTTTCACTTAGGCATCCACTCTCATCTGAAGCCTTTGGTAATCTTTTTCTGTATTTCACACTTAAATATGTATAGGGTACCAAGGAAAACTCGATAAAAGCTTTCCTCATGAATACACAGACGAAATGAAACAATCAGAAAAGAGAAATAGAGACAAGGTAAGAAGCAAAAGATTTTTTGGGGAAAAAAATCTATGATTAAACATCTTTTAATATAGAAAAGTATTGTATTTCTTTAAGGAAAGGGAACATTTTCTATTTCTAAATGAAGTAGCAGAGAAAAACAAAAAATATGTAGTAGAAGATATTTTTGAAAAATGAGCAGAAATAGTTGAAGTCAAGACATATCTCAGAAACAGCACAGAAAAAATTAAAGATCTCAGGCACAATGTAAAGAGTATGACACACTTACTGGGTGACTATAACTTGAAACTTTACCTAACAAGTGCAAACAATGTAACCTAATCATTTGTACCCTCATATTAATCGGAAACTTCAAGTAAAAAAGAAATTTCAAAGGAAAAACTAAAGACCAATCTAGGTGGTCCAGATAATAGATAATGAGAATTTTAGAGAGAACAGAGCACATAAAGATTTAAATTATAAAAAAGAAATTCAACAAAAACTCCCATAAATTAGGGGCATATGTTTGACTGAAAGACCTCCACTGAAATTCTGAAAAGTCACATATAAAAGAAGAAGAATCAGAATTGTATCCCATTCTCAGCAGCAATATTGAAAGCTAAAAAACAAGAAACAAGTAAGTTCAGATTTCTGAGGAAAAATTACTGTTTAATTTAATTTATTTATTTTTAAAGTTTTATTTATTTAATTTTTGAGCTAGAATCTCACTCTGCTGCCTGGAATAGGGTGTTGTGGCATCAGCCTATCTCATAGCAATCTCAAATTCCTGGGTTCAAGCGATTTTCCTGCCTCAGCCTCTTTTGTAGTTGGGACTATGGGCGCCCACCACAACACCAAACTAATTTTTCTGTTTTTAGTAGAGAGGGGGTCTCACTCTTACTCAAGCTGGTCTTGAACTCCTGAGCTCAATGGATCTACCTACCTTGGCCTCCCAAAGTAGGATTACGGGCATGAGCCACCTCTCTTGGCCAGGAAAACTATCGTAAATTCAGAATTCTATATCGAGCCAAATTCTATCCAACTTTCCTCAAGAAGCTAATAAAGGACTACTACACCAAAAAAGAAGAACTCAACTAAGAAAGAGGAGAAAGACAAGTGGCCAGAGACAGGGGCTTTACCATAGGAAAATAGTGAAGAAACCCCAGGTGACAGATAAGGGCAAGAAAATAGACGACTTTGAGATGTTAAACAAACCAACAGTGTTAAAATTGGGGATTATCTGACATGTTTAACTATGTGGAAAATAGTATTGAGAGTTCCCTCAATTTATGGGATTATTTGAAACAAATTATATCCGTATACTCATAAAAAGTTCTGTAAATTGGGGCAGCGCCTGCAGCTCAGTGAGTAGGGCACCAGCCCCATATACCGAGGGTAGTGAGTTCAAACCCGGCCTCTGCCAAACTGCAACAAAAAAATAGCCAGACGTTGTGGCGGGCGCCTGTAGTCCCAGCTACTCAAGAGGCCGAGGCAAGAGAATTGCCTGAGCCCAAGAGCTGAGTTGTGTGATGCCAAGGAACTCTACCAAGGGTGATAAAGTGAGACTCTGTCTCTAAAAAAAAGTTCTGTAAATTAAAAAAAGATAAATATTAACTCTAACCCAACAATTTGACAAGGAATGGTCAATAACTACATTTAATCTGGCATTTGGATTACCAGACTCCTCATGAGTGGCAACTACAAAAACATGAAGAAATATAAATTGAAAGTGTTAATTTAACCAAACATGAGGTGTGCCATGTTAAGCAAGATCATAAGATAGTACACTAGATAAAAGAAGGCATATTGTATGTTTCCATTTCTAACACTTAGTATATGCAAACTAATCTACAGTGACAGAAAGGAGATCATTTGTTCTCTGGGGAAGGTGACAGCATGCTGGAGTGAAGGCAAATGAACACAGGCAAACTTTGGAGCATGATGACTATGTTCACCTTATTTCATGATCATGATAGTTTCACAGGTGTATACATGTCAAAATTTTCTCATTGTACACTTTAAATACGTTCACTATTAGACGTTAATTTCTTTTTTTCTTTCTTTTTTTTTTTTTTGAGACAGAGACTCACTATGTCACCCTCAGTAGAGTGCTGTGGTGTCACAGCTCACAGCAAACTCTTGGGCTGAAGCGATTCTCTTGCCTCAGCCTCCCAAGCAGCTGGGACTACAGGCACCCACCACAACGCCTAGTTAACTTTTGTTGCAGTTATCATTGTTGTTTAGCTGGCCCGGGAAGGGTTTGAACCCACCAGCCTCGGTGTATGTGGCTGGAGCCATAACCCCTGTGCTACAGGCACCAACCCTAGACGTTAATTTTGTCTCAGTAAAGTAAAATATTTGAATGTCATAAGAAAACATTATTAGAATGATTAACATTTTTTGTTTAACCTGGTAATGCCAAATGCCAGTGAGACTACAAAGTGACTAAAACTCCATGCACTGCTGCTTAGAATGCAAAATTGTACAGCCACTCTGAAAAACTGCTTGGCAGTTTCTTATAAAGGTAAACACAGCTGGGCATGGTGGCTCAGCCTGTAATCCTAGCACTCTGGGAGGTGGAGGCCGGGTGGATTGCCTCATATCAGGAGTTCAAGACCAGCCTGAGCAAGAGCAAGACCATCTCTAAAAATAGCCAGCCATTGTGGCCGGCGCCTGTAGTCCCAGCTACTTGAGAAGCTGAGGCGAGACAATCACTTAGTCCAAGAGTTTCAGGTTGCTGTGAGCTATGATGCCATGGCACTCTACCAAAGGCAGCAAGGTGAGATTCTGTCTGAAAAAAGAAAAAAAAAAAAAAAAAGGTAAGCATACAATTATTATATGACCCTTGAATGCCAATCCTTGGTAATTGCCCGAAAGAAATAAAAATGCACAAAATTTTTACATGAATTATCATAGAAGCTTTATTTATAACCACCAAGAACTAGGGACAACCCAAATGTCCTTCAACTGGTGAATTTATAAGCTCTTAGGTAGAATACAACTTAGAAAAATATAAGAAATAATTAATAATACACATAACACCACAGATGAATTTCTAAGGCATTTCTCAGAGAGAAAGAAGCAGACATTCCAGAAAAGGCAAAACCACAAGGAATGGATAAAATGTTTGCCAGGAATCAGGGGTGTGACTAGAAAGGGGCAACATACAGGAGTTTGCTTTTTGGACTGTGGAGCACTTTTGTAACCTGATTGTGGTGGTGGTTACAACAATCTGTAGTGTTAAAACTCACAGAACTATAGGCCCTCAAAAAGGCAATAGATAATTCAAAAATTAGTTAATTTTTAAAAATCAATACATCTTGAGTGTTTGTGACAGTGAAAGGACAACAATGGAAGATGTAACTTAAACTCAGTTAAGTTTTTTGATGGACTCTTCCCTATGGTCCTGGAAGTCACAGAACAACCTGATAGCCAATCAATATCCAAAATGCCGACGTAGGCCAGGCGCAGTGGCTCATGTCTGTAATCCTAGCCCTCTGAGAGGCCAAGGTGAGTGGACTGACTGAGCTCACCGGTTCCAGACCAGCCTGAGCCAGAGTAAGACCTCATCTCTAAAAAAATGCTGGGTGTTGTGGCGGACGCCTGTAGTCCCCAGTACTTTGGAGGCTGAGGCAAGAGAATTGCTTGAGCTCAAGAGTTCAAGGTTGCTGTGAATTGTGACGCCAAACACTCTACCAAGGCTGACAAAGTGAGACTGTCTCAAAAAAAAAAGAAGAAAAAATGCTGGCCTGGAGAGGGCAAGGGTGGAGTCTTCTAAAAATTGTCTGAACTTAAAACATTCACCACACTAAGGTGAAAATAGGAAAATAAAACATTTATTTTTAGGATACAAAATATACAGGAAAATAAAACATTTCTAAAAAAAAAAAAATTCTTACATCCTCTAAAGTTCTCAAGCACCAGAAATGGCAATGTGAAGGACAATTTTTTATTAAAAGTTGTTATTAAATAGAACTAGAAAATGATTATATTTCCAGCAACTTTCTCAAAATGATTTTATCACAGGATTCAATTGAATGAAATGGAAATCAATGTATGCATATTAAAAGCTATGCAAACATTGGCTGGGCCCGATGTTTGAGACCTGTAATCCCAGCACTCTCGAAGGCCAAAGTAGGTGAACAGCCTGAGCTCAGGAGTTTGAGACCAGACTGAGCAAGAGCGAGACCCCATCTCTAAAAATAGTTGGGTATTATGGTGGGTACCTGTAGTCCTTGGTAATTGCCCAAAAGAAATAAAACTAGAGGCAAGAGAGGCTGAGGCAAGAGAATCACTTGAGCCGAAGAGTTTGAGGTTGCTGTGAGCTATGACGCCACTATACTCTACCCAGGGTGACAATGAGACTGTTCTAAAAAAAAAAAAAAAGCTATGTAAATATTTTTAAACCTAAAAGCAGAGGATCTTGAAGAATTTAAAAGGCATAATTTTGTGCCTTAAATTGCACATAAGGAAAGACCAAATTTGCATAGACTTGGATAAGACTAGCATAAGCTGTTTACCTTAACAGTAACTAGGATAAGCTGTTTACCTTAACAGTACATACAAGCTTAGCTCACGGCATTCCCAACACACCTTTCCTTTATTTCTACCTAGTTGACATGAGTTGGAGCACCCAGACCCCACTGGTCTGAATGGGTTAGGTTCAGTAAGGACGTCTACACAGAACCCTACGAGCACACTAGGTAGCAAGCCCAACCTGCCTCCCTAATGCCCTAGGAGTTAGGAATAAGGGAATAATTTGGAGCATGCCAGATACTCCCCAGAAGGCTGGAGACCTGAGGTCAGAAACTGTGGGAACAGGGCTGCAAAACAATGCAGCCACCTTCTCATACTCCCACTTGGAATGAGAGACCCCCAACTCTCTTTCCTCTATTTGCATTAGTCCAATGGACTAATCTCAGGGGAGGTCCCAGTTGGCCGCCTGTGTAGCAAGTGCCCAACATTTATTGGAATGTGCCTAAGGCTGGGGAAAAAAGTCTCTGCTAGAAAGAGCCCACTGATTTTTGAACCAGCAGGGCAGAGAATTTTGATTTACAGTTCCACCAAGACTTCACTGGGTGGAGAGCAGGAATTGCACAAATGGAAACCGAGAAGCCTACAGGGAAGGAAAGGTGGTGTGGCGTCATAGCTCACAGCAACCTTGAACTTTTGGGCTCAAGTGATTCTCTTGCCTCAGGCTCTCTAGTAGCTGGGACTACAGGCGCCCCCCACACCAGGCTATTGTTTAGAAATGGGGTCTCACTCTGGCTCAGGCAGGTCTGGAGCTCAGGCACTTCACCCACCTCAGCGTCCCAGAGTGCTAGGATTACAGGTGTAAGCCACTGCACCCAGCCTGTTTTTCACTTCTATGGAGTCACATTTATCAGTTCTGTCAATTAGCACAAGTTGAGCCTGTGTCCAAGGAGGCTGTGTCTACTCCCAGATTAAACAAAAGAACACCAAACACCCACGTCTAGAACTTTATTTATTCCCTCAAGTGCAATCGAGAGCTCAGATTAATTAAACTACATCTTAATTTACAAAAAGATTAGTTAACAACAAAAGCGTAACTAATCTTACAATCCCCAGCAAGACTGGGGCTTCACAACTTCAGAATTCTAAAGTGTCCTTGGAGCAGGGAGGCAGTGGCTGTTGCCAGGCAGGACCCCACAGGTGTGAGGCTTGAAGACTGCAGGGTTCAGAGTCCCCACATTTCCAGCAAGCAAGAGTCTAGTCTCCTTTGGAAATTTCATTCCTCCATGGGCACTGAGCTTTGGGGGCCTCCCAGAGGCCCCCACATTCCACTCCCAAGGCAAGTCCTTAATGTATCATCGGCCCTGGAGCCAGCATAGATGGCTGCATTTCAGAAGGGGATGCAGAGGGGTGGTGTGTTCTGGTCCTCTGTCTTGTGGGAGCCATTATCCACAGGAATTTGGGGCAGATGTGAAGGCAGAGTCACACCAGTTCCCTCCAGAGGAGCTGGGGAAGAAACGGAGCACACGGCACTCTGCCCGGCCCTAGTGCAGACCGGCGCCAGGGCGCTGGGGCGCCTCCTCTTCTTGTGCTTTTTACCTTTCCTTTTGCTGGCACTCTTGGGACACCTCCTCTGGTGGTGCAGCCATTATTCCGATACAGGGCCAGCGGTACCAGTCATCGCAATCGTCACAGCTCATCATCAGACATTCATCGTCAGGCCTGTTACACCCAGGACAGATCCAGATCTGCTTGTCCCTCTCATCTCGGATCACGTAAGTGCTGACTGTCTCGGTCACCACTGCAGGACCCAGGGAGGGCAGCAGCGCTGGGGAGGCCATGGCCACAAGGGGTGGCTGTGGGAGCGCAGGGCCCACATGCATGGGGCGGAGGGCTGGGACTATGGCAGCCAGGGACAGCATCTTGGGCCGGTTCATGGAGGGGGCTGGCTTAGCCTCTGGGAGGGGAACTACTTTGCTGATGACGATCTTGTCTTGGCCAGCATCAACTCAGAGGGTGAATCTGGGGATAACTGGACTCGGGGCTGGGATAACCGGCTCCACTTTTATTTTTTCATGCTTGTATTTCTCCTTTTCTTCTTTTCTCTCTTTCTCTGTTTTCTTTTTCCCTCTCCTTCTCTTCCTTCTCCTTTTCCTTCCTTTCCTTCCTCTCCCTTTTGTCTTTTTTCCTTTCTTTCTCCTTGGGTTTCTCTTTTTCCTCAAAGAGTTTTTCCCAACACATTAGCACAACCAGGGCAGCAGGGCAGGGACCCCTGCTGTGGTAGCAGGGTGGAACAGGCCCAGAGCCGGCTCCTTTGAGGACAGCCCCAGAGGGGCTGGCGCTGCTTTCACCTTCTCTTCTCCACCTTTATCTTTCACTTTCTCCTTTTCTCTTTATCTTTCTTACCGTTTTCTCCATCTTTTTTCTTATCTTTGTGCTCCCCTTCCTCCCTCCTCACAATTGCCTCTTTCAATCTCACTTTTGGATCAACATCTTCAAATTCTGTTATTTTAAACTTGGAGGGCTCTGAGTCCTCCTCTTTCAGAAACTCCTTCCATGGATACTTTGTTTCCTTGCCAGCTTCCTTTTCTTTCTCTTTTACTTTATTTTCCTTGTCTTTGCTTTTTTCCTTGTTTTTGTCTTTTCCCCTCTCCCTGTCTCTCTGCTTTTCTTTCTTTTCCGTTTTAGTCTTCAGTTCCTTTTTCAATTTCTACTTCACTTCCACTGAGGAATGCGGCTTGGCTTTTTCTTCACACACCTTATGGAGAGGCTGGAGAGTGGGAGGGGACACAGAAGCAGAAGAGATAGAAAGAAAGTTGGGAGGCATATTTGAAGGCTATTTCCAGTTATGCTTTCCACAGAACCTCATTCGTTGAGGAGTCCGTTGCCCAAGAGTTATCAGACTTGAAGTTCCACCCAAAAGAGGCAAGGGAGTGGATCTTGACTTGGTGAAATTGTTTGAGGAAGTGGAGGCTTTGGAGTGGTGCACTCCGAACCTGAAATTCTTTGGGGGCTGATAAAAATGCCTCCTTCAGATTCTGATCCAGAGGAGAATTCAAAAGGATCTGGCTCTCCTTCAGCACAGGCACCCGCAATCACAACATGGATAGAGTCGTCCATTAGCCTCTTTTGGCTGATCCTCGTTGCTCAGCTTCCCAGGATCAGGAGCCGTTTGTGTCTGCTTCGCCTGGACTGCCTCTTTACTGACATTTTCACTTCTTGCATCTGAAGGAGTCCTGGTTGGTGTTTCTGGTCTGATGGGTACCTGAGGAATTTGAGTCGTAACTTCAGGGCTCTTGGGATTCTTGAGCTCTTAGAATGTCCTGGTAGTTTCTGCTGTTTGGACATGATTTGGGGTGGCTGAATAGGACTTCCAACCAGTGTCGCTGACTCGGTTTTCTATCCAGGAGAAGTAGTTTTAGTCTTTGTTTTAGGTGTAAAGGACTTGATTTCTAATGGTTTTGCAGTTGGCAACTGTGATTTTGCAACCACAGTCAACATGGGTGGCCCTGGCCACGTAGGGGCAAGGTCTGTGCTGCCCTGCACATGCTCTGGAGGGAGCATGGGCAGGACCTTTTGCATATTTATTGAGCCGAGGGGTTCTCAAGCTTCCAATAACACATCTAGGTTATCCCTTTTCATACTCAGCAGCCAGGGTGGCTTCGTGGCAGGCATTTCTTCAGCTTCAGGGCTGTCCAGTGGTCTCTTACCCAGGAAATTCTCATCATTCATAATTTCTTCCTCCTCCAGTTCATCATCTTCTTCCAAGGGAACCTGCCTGGCTTCTGCTGAAGTGCCCCCATCTGTGGGCACCTGCTCCCCTTCTTCCTCTTCCCGAGAAGACACACGGGTGGCATGTAGTCAGGGATGTATTCTTTTCTTTCTTCTGCACCTTTACTTCCAGGTTGAGGAAACTGAAGTACATTGTTCTTGCTAACAGGAAATGAAGAGATTCAATGTGGGAAAGTGACAGGTTCAATATTGCAAATATAGTCTTCTAGTTCATGCAGACTTACCCCCATAAATTGGAAAGCTTCACCAATGTCATCCAAAGCTGGGTCTGTTCGGTCATGAAGCTCAGAGTACCGATGGCAGCTGCGGCCCAGCTGCTGCAGATAGCAAGGCAGCACGTCCGTGAGGAGATGGCAGGTGCTGAGCTGCACTGAGTCCCAGCCCAGAGCCTGGCAGATCTGCGCCACTGAGACCCTCAACAACGACCTGGAGTAATTCTCACACATCCTGCTGCGTAGACGCCACAGCAGCCCTTGCTGCCACCTCTCTCCAGCCCCACCACCACCTGACCTTAGCAGCCCAGGATTCAACTGCTGGGGCCCCAGTGGTGAGGAAATCGTCTCCCAGGCAACCAGCTCACCTCAAAGCCTGCTCCCGGTGCAGTCTAGCGGGGAACAAAGCCCCAGACCCTGGCCCTGCTGGCCTTATATAGATCTGCCCCGCCCCACCCACCCTGGCCCGATGCCATGAGCGATGGCCTCATGTTTGACCTGGGCTGCCCCTGTCCATGAGTTAACTGGACACAGGCCAATGGGAGGTCCCACATTGGGCGCTCTGCCTCAGGATCCTGCTGGGAAAGTCAGGTTACATCTCCTGTTATACACCTTTGAAGAAATGCTTCAGGATCTCCATCCCACCTGTTGAAAGTTTCTGTCCACAGCTCTGCTCTGGTCTTCAGCTGATCCCAGCACCCGTGGAATGGAAAGTCTGCTCCACTTTAATTTTTCAGTCAGAATTGTGCAGGCTGACCCCACTAATGACGTCTGAGTGTTGGCTGTTTTGTGTGCTGTGACTCATCAGTCATCTTCAATTGGTGCACAAACCTGATGCAAGTTATCAGGTTATATGCCTTGTCAGGGAGGCTGTGATAAACTCATCAAGAGGAGATGAGAGCTCTAAGAGATTTCTTTCACTCCTCTTCAGGAAGAAGGAGAATGTATCAGTCATCTCCAAGATTAATGACTGAAATCTTTCCCTGAAGTCTTCATGAATCCATTTAAGGGAGCTAAAGGGCATCTTTGAAAAGACCCCGAGGGCAGAAAACAGAAAACCTCTGCAACCCTCAGGACTTCAGTTTCCTTTACTAACAACAAAACAATTGGCTCGGGGCCGTAGCTCAAGCGACTCAGGTGCCAGCCGCATACACCAGAGCTGGCAGGTTCAAATCCAGCGTGGGCCTGCCAAACAACAATGACAACTACAACCAAAAAATAGCTGGGCATTGTGGCAGGTGCCTATAGTCCCAGCTACTTGGGAGGCTGAGGCAAGAGAATGGCTTAAAGCCCAGGAGTAGAAGGTTGCTGTGAGCTGTGATGCCACAACACTCTACCCAGGGCGACAGCTTGAGGCTCTGTCTCAAAAAATAAATAAATAAATAAATAAATAAAAACAAAACCATTGAAATTGGTGATGACACACATTAATTTTACTTCCATGTTATATAAAATTTTTTAACTTTGGGGGGCGCCTGTGGTTCAAAGGAGTAGGGCGCCGGCCCCATATACCAGAGGTGGCGGGTTCAAACCTGGCCCCAGCCAAAAACTGCAAAAAAAAAATCAATAATTTCACATCTAAATTAGGCTTGACACAATTAAGGTACTTGAGAAAATGAAAAATGGCCAGTTCAGCCTCAGGCACTGGTGGAAAACAAGCTAACACTGGTGTGGGACAGAAGGATGCAAAAGTCCCTGAGGTCACCCATGGCCCTAGCAGAGAGCTTGATGTGATTCTTCAGCCATTGAAGTAAGTACTAGAACACCTAAAAAGTAAGTACTAGAACACTTGTTCTAGCATTTTGATGTGGTTATTTCGGAGATAACCTGGATTCTGTTGAGTTTTTAAGGAACACTTATTTCCACATAATCACAGCTTCATCATGCTATGCCAATCATTTTGAGAAAATTGTCACAAGTATGGTGTTTTTCTTAGATGACTGGGCAAGCTACGTAAAAATGCTCATTCCATGATGATATGCTTATGGAGTCTTTATGAGGTCACTGCAATAGGAACCATAAAAAAAATGTTAAGGAATTACATTGTATCCTTTATCGCCTCCAATAACTATTAAAAATAATTGAAATTCAGCTTGGCACCCATAGTACAGTGGTTACATCACTAGCCACATAAACTGAGGCTGGAGGGTTCTAACCCAGACCCAGCAGCTAAACAACAATGACAACTACAACAAAAAATAGCTGGGCATTGTGGTGGGTGCCTGTAGTTCCAGTTACTTGGGAGGCTGACACAAGAGAATTGTTTAAGCCCAAGAGTTTGAGATTGCTGTGAGCTGTGACACCACGGCACTCTACCAAGTGACAAAGTGAGACATTGTCTCAAAATAATAATAATAATAATAATTGAAATTTGGTTCGGCACCCATAGCACAGTGATTACGGCACCAGCCACATACACCAAGGCTGGAGGGTTCTAACCCAGCCCCAGCCAGCTAAGCAACAATGATAACTGCAACAAAAATATAAATGGGCATTGTGGTGGGCTCCTGTCATCCCTGCTACTTGGGAGGCTGGGGCAAGAGAATCACTTAAGCCCAGGAGTTTAAGGTTGCTGTGAGCCGTGATGCCACAGCTCTCTGAGGGCAACATAGTGAGACTCTGTCTCAAAAAAATAATAATTATAATAATTGAAATTACTTTGAAATATTTCTACCCCTACACAATGAACTTTTGAAAAAATAATTTTATGGTGCTTGGGCAGCACCTGTGGCTCAGTGAGTACAGTGCTGGCCCCATATACTGAGGGTGGTGGGTTCGAACCTTGCCCCAGCCAAATTGCAACAAAAAAATAGCCGGGCATTGTAACGAGTGCCTGTAGTCCCAGCTACTTGGGAGGCTGAGGCAAGAGAATCACCTAAGCCCAAGAGCTGGAGGTTGCTGTGAGCTGTGATGCCACGGCACTCTGTGAAGGCAACAAAGTGAGACTTTGTCTCAAAAAAAAAAATTTATGGTGCTTAAAGTAGATCGATAAATTCTGGTCAATACTAATAAGAATGAGTTTGCCGTACATGAGCAGCCACATAATGGGATACCAAATACCGCCTGAATCAATGAGGCCACACATAGTACAGCTTTGTAACTATAATTAATTTCTCAGAGAAGTAAATCAAAACTAAATTATTTGCCAAAGCCACATACTAGTTGTTCAAAAAATATCTAGTGGTTTTCTAATACTGATGCTTCAACTTCTAAAGATGTTAAGTTTACCTATTTAAAAACTCATAAATTTTAGAGCTTAAGGTAAAAAAAGCCTCACATAATAATATGTAACTGGATCTAATCTATTTCATTACATTTTTTACTTATGGGAAAGCCTAAGAGATTTATGAAATCTACCTGAGAGCTTAACCAGACACCCAATGTTCAGTCTCTGATATATATCTCTGAGTTCTGTAACTCCCAGCTGGTTATAATAAAAATAAAAGTTAAAAACTTAGGGTGTTATTTTTACTTAACGAAATATTTTATCTAAAATAAGTAAACAGAAAGCCAGTTTAGGGAGACAATGTGATATTCCTAAAGCAAATGTGAATTTCATTCAGTTTGGAAATACATGCATAAAAATAAACTGTAACTGAAAAATACATGTTTCTTGCTTTGCAGAAACCGTGCCCCTCATCTCTCAGCTCAGGGCTATGTCTTGCTTTCTTGCCTTGTATCCTGATATTTACCTTTCACATGGCCACCCTCAGTTTTCTTTAAACTTCAACTTCTGTAACTGACTTGGAAGTTTTCTTAATCCTGCCCAAGATATGAAGACATAACATAGTTTGCTTTCTTAAGAAGGATTTTCCATGTTCCCCAACGAAAATTACCTAGCTACCATTAAAGTTTTCTGAATACCTCTGAAGTAGACGCTTTTGAAGGAGTTTGTGTATTGTGCCAAATTTCCATTTCATAGGATTGCTTGTGCTGAAATACTTATTCTCCCTAATTTATCCATACCAGAGTATAAATGACCATAATTAAGTTAAACTATTACCTCTCTAAAGAGATTTACAAATTGATGGGTGGAGGAATTATTCACTTTTTAACAGTATTTAAAAACCTATAATAAATGTTATGCTGGGATAGTTTTTAGAATCTGTATATAGAATACAAGTTCTGTGAAATATTATACAAACTATTATAAGCCACTTAAAAATTTTTGCCCATGGTCAAGTTAGTTGGAAGACACTGGGTTAAACAAGATTTAAAAGACATCTTTATCAAGAACTTCTCAGATTCCTTCTGCACCCACCTCCCAACCTACTGAATCTGTCACCACATATGGAAAGTGGGAATCAGAATATTCAACCAAAAATTAAAAGATGAAAACATAATGGTCAAGAATCATAATGAGAGTTGCAGACCTTCCCACATTTATGTAGGAGAAAATACAAGAATTGTGAGAATAGTGGGCACAAATTAATGAATTAAGAAAAAGAATTAAGCCTATCTTCAGATTGAAACAGATTTGCCTTTACCTACTTCATGATGAGATTTCCAAAATACCAAGACTAAAAGGGAGGAAAAAATCCCCAAAGCGTTCTGAAAGAAGACAGCCGATTCATTATGATAACATAAGAATTGTGCAGAAAACCCAAGTAACAATAATTTGAACTTCTGGAAGTAAAGGATTTGAAAATTAGATTTCTATTCCTGATCAACATTCATTCAAGTATGAGGGACATTTTCAGACCTTCAAAGACTCAAAAAATTTGACTCCTACAAAACTCTATGAAAAAAAAAAGAAGTTACTTATAAATATAAGAGAAATTATAGAAGAAAAAGAAAGTAAAGAAAAAGAAGTAAACAGAAAAACTACTAAACTATATACTATATAACTATATACTTACGGGTAATTGTTGATTGTTTACATGGATGAATAAACAATAATCTAGAAGTAAAATTGTGATAGGTTAAAGAAATGGAAAAAAGAACAGATCAGAACACTCAAAACCAAAATGTAAGCAAGGTGGCATTGTTTACTTTGACACTTGGGCACAAGTAGGCTAAGATCTAAAGAATGTTGGGAGTGGGGTTAGGGAGGGAGGCCAATCCTATATAGTTGGTTGAGAGGGAGCTGTTTCTATCAAGGACCACCAAACCGTCATTCTCATCAGAACATCAAAGATGTTATCTCATTATGTGGACTCCCCTGGCAGGTTCTTCCTGTGAGAGTGTCAGCATATTTTGCTGGGGTGTGTCCATAATTAGGCAGTGCCAGGATAAGCCTACAGCCTGTCTCTCTTATCTGAGTTATGTCCACTTGTAACAGAGTCTCACAGAGCGGCTTTTCAAGATAGTGTTAGTTTGGCCAATCTAACATTCCCGATTATTTGTTTCGTTGTTTTGGGAATTGGGTGTTGTCCTCATAAACTACTTTCTGCATAACTTAGGGTTAGTGTGGAAGCCTAAAGGGAAGTATTGTTAGGATGTGTGTTGTATCTGAGGTGGGTTTGCCAGAGAAATATTTCTCCTAAGGATTTGTTAGTAATGGCTATATATGATTTTGTAAAATTTTGGTTATTAGGTGAAAAAGGCAGGGAGCAAATAGTAAAATAAGAAAAAAGGTTATTATGGATCTTATCAAAGGTAAGAACCAAGTTAGTTTTGGGAAGACACATCATGATGTTAGCCTGTTTGGGGGTAAGATTGATTTTTTTTTATATATATTTGTTTACCAGTAAGGTCATCAGGTTGGTCCCAGGAAAGGGATTTATAAGGAGTGGGAAGGCTGGGTTGTACATGTTTTCTGAGTTTAGCTCTGGTTTCAATTAGGGTGGGCAGATAATTTCCCAAAGGGCTCGGATCACCAGGAATGGGTGTTAATAAAAAGGATCTGCTGTACATTATTTCAAATGGGCTGTAAAAAGTGGGGGCCTTAGGAGTAGCCCTAATCCTAATGAGTGGAATGGGTAATGGAGTGGTCTAGGGTACTCTGATGTCTTGGCTTAGTTTAGTCAGATGAGTTTTTATGATAGAGTTAATTTTTCCTACTTTTCCTGAGAATCGAGGTTGGTACAGAGTATGTGAATATAGGAGAATACTTATATGATATTAGGTGGTAATACAGGAGAATACCACAGCCTGTAGAACCTGTTGGGTGACCTTTACTTATAAATGAAGAGCCAGTGTCTGACTGAATGGAGACAGGAGACCCAAACGGGAATGATGTGATTGAGGAAGACTTGGGCAACTTCTGGGACCTTCTCAGAAGTAGTTGGGAAAGCTTCAACCCATCCTGAGAAGGTATCTACTAACACCAATAAGCATTTATGTGGTTTATGTGTGGGCATATAAGTGAAATCAATTCGCCAGTCTTGGCCAGGGATGTAACCTCTAGCCCGGTGGGTGGGAAATGAGGTGGGTCTTGGGCCCTGGGGAGAGACTGTGGAGCAGATTTTGCAGTTTCCAGTAGAGAGAAGTTGGGGAAGACTTTTACAAGTGACTATGGGTTTAAGGAATTGAAGGAGAGGGTGGTGGCTGACATGAAATTATTTATGCAAGGGTTGGAAGATTTGGGGGTTTTGTGTTTCGGGTAGGATATAATGACCATCTTTAAGACACCAGTGTCTCTATTTTGTTAGGTTTTGGTGTTGGAAAGTCTTTGATGCTGACTATGTGGGAGAGAAATTGGTTAGTGTGTAAAATATATATTTATATTTTAGAGCCATTTTGGGGGCCTGAAGGTCAACTTTGTTGTTTCCAATTGTGATGGGGTCATCAGAACTTTGATGATATCTACAATGGATAATGGCAAGGGCTTTTGGTTTCTTTGCAGCCTGTAAAAGCTGATAAGTTTTGCATTGATTATGGGTAAGCTCTTGGTTGTGAGAAAAACCTTGTTCAGCCCTTATGGTAGCATGTGAGTGGATGATATGAAAGGCATAATTGGAGTCTGTATAAACATTGACAGACAGTACTTCAACTAGAGCTAAGGCTATAAGTTCTGCCTTTTGGGATATGATGTCTATAGGTAGTGGTTGAGCTTCTATAATCTGGGATAAAGAATAGAATATCCCGGGTGGCTCCTGTGGCTCAAGGAGTAGGGTGCCGGTCCCATATGCCAGAGGTGGCAGGTTCAAACCTAGCCCCGGCAAAAAAAAAAAAAAAAAGAATAGAATATCCCTCATAGCATTGGCCCTCAAGTATGTAGGAGCTGCCATCAATAAGCTAGATATGATCTGCTTGTTCTCTCATAGTTTCAGAAAGATGTGAAATGGGAGATTGCTGAATCTCTATTATATCTGTGCAGCAGTGTGAGATTGAGTCAGTGTCTGTCTAGGGGATTGATAAAAGAGAAGCAGGACTTAAAGGAGCACGTTTTGCTGGTGTGATATGTGGGGACTCTGAATAGGACATGGAGTTATTGTATCTGGGTGGGGGAGAGGGCCTGAATAGATTAGTGAGAAAGGAGGTTGGTTAAACTAAGGGAGGAAAAGACAGTTGGTGGGTCTACTGAAAGTACTCTTCTAACTTGCAAGGGTTAAAACTGGGCTGCCAGGGCCCTTAGGCAGGTGGGCCATTCTAGAGTGTGGTGCCAAGTTGTTTGGAGAGATAAGCTATTGTTTGTAGGGAGGGCCCTTTCCTTTGCTGTCCCATTTCTTTCATCAATGTATAGAGAAAATGGCTTGGAGAGATTGGGAGGGCAAGAGTAGGAGCAGAAGTCAGAGCCTGTTGGAATGTTGTTGTTTTTGTAAGACATGTTCTTTTTTTTTTTTGGAGACAGAGTCTCACTTTGTTGCCCTTAGTAGAGTG
Organism: Nycticebus coucang; assembly: GCF_027406575.1. Taxonomy (NCBI): domain Eukaryota; kingdom Metazoa; phylum Chordata; class Mammalia; order Primates; family Lorisidae; genus Nycticebus; species Nycticebus coucang. The sequence continues at coordinate 109,103,210 of NC_069781.1, forward strand.
CCGTGGCATCACAACTCACAGCAACCTCTAGCTCTTGGACTTAGGTGATTCTCTTGCCTCAGCCTCCCCAGTAGCATAAGATATGTTCTTTATTAAAAACATATAGCAAGGCAATATATCTAAATATGGCCAATGAAAGAAAAATAATTTTCTTAAAAGAGACCTGTCTGAAGGTTGTTGACATTGCTTGCCTGTGTGCCTATTCATGTTATTAAAAAAGTATGGAACACTTCAAGAATTTGTGTGTCCTCCTTGTGCAGGAGCCATGCTAATCTTCTCTGTATAGTTACAATTTTAGTATATGTGCTGCCCAAGCACTTTTTTTTTTCTTGAGGCAGAGTCTCATTTTGTTGTCCCGGTAGACTGCCATGGCATCATACCTTACAGCAACCTCAAACTCTTGAGCTCAAGCAATTCTCTTGCCTCAGCCTCCCGAGTAGCTGGGACTATAGGTGCCCACCACAACACCCAACTATTTTTAGAGACCACGCCCTGCTCCTGCTGGAGTTTTTTGAAGTGAGACTCTCTGGGGGTGGTGGGATCTAATGGTTCAGAGAGATTTCTTTGGGTAGCCTCAAAATGTACTTAATTTGGCCAACCTAACAAATTGCATTTGTGGTCAGGCAGAATGGCTCACATCTATAATTCCAGCCCTCTGAAAGGCTGAGGTAGGAGGATCACTTGAGCTCAGGAGTTCCAGAGCAGCCTAAGTAAGCATGAGACCCCATCCCAACTAAAAATTGAAAAATTAGCAGGGCATTGTGGTGGGGTCCTATAACCCCAGAGACTCAGGAGGCTGAGGCAGAAGGAATTGCTAAAACTCCATAGTTTGAGGTTGCTGTGAGGTAGGCTGATGCCACAACTCTGGCTTGGTCAACCAAAAAATAATAATAATAATAATAAATAAAATAAAATAAAATTGCATTGATCTCAATATGGCAGGTGATTGAGGGGAGGTAGAATAGAAACAAATAATTTCCCTATATATCATTCTTAGTCAGTTAGAAATTTCAGTATAGGCTGGACGCCTCTAATCCTAGCTGTCTGGGAGGCCAAGGTGGGAGGATTGCTTGAGCTTAGGAGTTTGAACAAGAGCAAAATTCCACCTCTACTAAAAGATAAGAAAAGTTACCTGGGCATTGTGCAGATGCCTATAGTCCCAGCTACTTAGGAGGCTGAGGTGGGAAGATCTCTGGGACCCAGGAGCTTGAGGTTGCTGTGAGCGAGGCTGACACACAGCACTCTAGCCTGGGTGACAGTGAGATTTTGTCTTTAAAAAAAACCCATCCTTTTTTTTTTTTTTCAGTATAATAATAGTACCACTTAAAATGGCAAAATGTTATGTAATGTTTAAAAATAAACCTAAGAAATGTGAAAGATAGATTATCACCTCTACTGAAAATCACCAAAAAAACCATGTAGAGATAAAAAATTGTACTGTGTCTTTCCAAAGGAAAGTCACTAAAAGAATAAAGATGTCAAGTGCCCCTAAATTAAATGATAAATATAGTAAATCTCCACTATAGTTCTAACAAGTTTTGACTACATGTGTTATATAAATGAGTCAGCAAAGTTTCTGAGTGAATGGATGGGAGCAATATTAATTTTGGCAGATGTTTTCAAATTTCCTTCTATGAGCACTGCCCTGGGAGAAACATTTCTCCAAGTCTTCTCCTCCTACATGTGTTACCAAGCTAAAACACACACATGCACTTAACTCTTTGCTAATTTTAATAAAGTATAAATTATCTAATTGTGATTTTAATTTTGTTTCATTATATGTGTTCCAAATGATCATGACATAATTGCAATGACAAAAATTATCGAAGACATCCCAAATATATATTAATATGTAAACAAGGTAAATAAATTGTGTTATATCCATAAAGTATAATATAACGCAGCCCTGGATAGGCCAGTACATGACTTGCTTGAGGAACAGTAAGAACTGTGCATCTGAATGTGATGAGGGTAATGTTCCAAATCAGCGGACAGAGAACGAAAATTCAATAAATGGCTTTGGAAGAAATGAATATGTCTTTGGAAAATATATATAATCTTATATTCCTACCCTATGTACTACACACACACACACAAATTCTGGATCAGCCTGAGCAAGAGCAAGACCCTATCTCTATTAGAGGACAAAAAAAAAAAAAAAAAGGAGAAAAAATTAGCCAGGCATGATGGCACTGGCTGTAGTCCCACCCAGCTACTTGAAAGGCTGAGGCAGGAAGATCACTTGAGCCCAGAAGTTTGAGGTTTCTGTGAGCTGCCACTGCACTCCAGCCTGGGCAATAAATAAATAAGCAAACAAACAAATTAATTCTAGATAGAATAGGGAATTAAATGCAGCGGTTTCCTGTTAAAGATGGTGGATTAAACACCTCCATTCTCATTGGCTCCTTTCCCAAATTTCAGTAAAATGACAGTTAAGGGGTTTTTTTTGAAGACATAAACTTATAAAGAGACAACAAAATTTTGGGAAGGTAGAAAGCAGAGTGATGAGTGGAAACTGATTTAGCAGAACTTGAGAAGCTGAATCTTAAGGCAGCAGTAGAAGATCGAAGAGGAGTCTGATATAGAATCCCAAATCCCTAGAGTCTCAGAAGTTGTGAGCACCACAGACCTGCAAAAGTGGGGGAGAAGAGTGGGCTATAAACCAGAAAGTCACTCAGGTCTGTTTAAGGAGAAGTTTGACACACAGATCCTGCCACTCCTCCTCAAGTATGAGAAACTTCTCCTTCCCCCTCTGTCAAAAAACTGGAGGTTTATTTTTAGGACAGGCTAAAGCAAAACTTAGCCATGTTGGAAGACTCCATCTGGTTCGAACCAGACATTCATCCTTCTACAACAATGTTGTGGCCTCCAAGACTCTAAAACCAGGTCCAGAAGAAACCAAACATGTACTCTTAGATGAATTTGAACCAACCCAAGAGGACTTGCCTAAATACATTAAAAACAGGAATTCCCCCCCACCCCACAAAACAGCTCATCCAGACCACTGTACAGTGAAGGCCACTGTGCACAAAGGACTTTCAAATATTAGCAGACAGCCAATAGTCACAGAATACTTGGAGAAACCCCCATTGTGATGAGTGGCAGGGATAAAATAAAGAGAAAAGGATGACTGGGAGGGAATAGGCTGTGCAGCAAAAATAATAATCTTGCAAAAATCATTAATATCCTCAGAAATATAAACAAAACAAAAACCTCAGAAATTAGCAACACCAAAGGAGCTGTTTGAAAACAACAAGTTTGAAATATGGCATCAAAAAAAGTCACACTAGATTGATATATTTGACAACATTCAAATTAAGAACTTCTGTTCAAAACACATCATCACAGAGTGAAAAGGCAAGCCACTCAAAATACCTACAATTTTATATCCAATGCAATGCTTATCTCCAGAACATATAGGAAACAACTACAAATAAATATGCTAAAATATGGAAAGCCAATAGAAAATTGGGCAAAAGTTTTGAACAAATGTTTTGCAAAAAAGAATTTAAATGGGCATGAAAAGGTGTTCAACTTCAGAAAAATGCAAATTAAAGCCACATAGTATGCCAGAATGGCTAAAGCGAAAAACAGATGAACGATCAACACCAAATATTAGTGAGAGTATAAAAGCAACTGAAACCCTGATGTCTCACTCAGGACAGTGTATAACTATATATCTGTGAAACCCCTTTTTGGAAAATTGGCCAGATCGTCTACTAACGTTGAACATATGAATACCCTATGACCAACTAATTCTACTTGTAGGTATATACTCAGCCAAAAGGCATATGCAAGAATGATCACAGCAGCCCTACTTATAAAAAGCAGAAACAATTTTCTGTATTTATAGTAGAATGGACAAATAAATTGTGGTACATTTGTACAATAGAATTTCATGCAGAATAACAAGGAACAAAAGTGTCGTAGTCTGTTTTATGCTGCTATAACAGAATAGCACAGACTGGATAATTTATAATGAAAAGAAATTTATTTGGCTCAGTGCCTGTGGCTCAAGTGACTAGGGCACCAGCCACATACACCAGAGCTGACGGGTTCAAATCCAGCCCCGGCTTACCCAACAACAATGACAACTACAACCCAAACATAGCCAGGCGTTGTAGCAGGTGCCTGTAGTCCCAGCTACTTGAAAGGCTGAGGCAAGAGAATTGCTTAAGCCCAAGAGTTTGAGGTTGCTGAGCTGTGACGTCACAGCACTCTACCGAGGGTGACATAATGAAACTCTGTCTCCAAAAAAAAAAAAGAAAGAAAGAAATTTATTTGATCCATAGTTCTGGAGGCTGGGAAATCCAAGATGAAAAGACTACATCTGGTGAGGGCCTCTTTGCTGCATCATAACATGATGAAAGGCATGACATGGGGAGAGCGTACACAGGAGCGAGAGGAACTAAGGAAGTGAACCAAATTCAGAAACTCACCCTTTATCAAAAACCCACTCCCACAATAGCTAGCCCCCTCCCATGAAAACAACATGAATTCATTCATGAGAACAAGGCCTAATCACCTTTAGAGGTCCCACCTCCCAACAGTGTTGCATTGAGGATTAAGTTTTCAACACATCAATTTTGGAGGCACATTCAAACCACAGCAGTAAGATGAATGAGTTTTATAAAGACGGTGTTGAGTAAAAGAAACCAGAAACAAAAGAATATGATTCTGTGTGATCCCACTTGTATGAAGTTAGAAAACAGGTAAAATAAATTTATAATGTTAGCAATAAGGATAGCTGTTTCCCTAGGGAAGGGTAGTAACTGAGTGATGGCACAGAAAGGGCATCTGGCAATGTTCTCTTTCTAGAGCTGGGTGTTGGCTGCTGAGTGTTTTTACTTTGTGAAAATTCATGGAGTTGTATATGTGATTTGTTCACTTTCCTATTTGGATAAAATACATAACTTAAACATTTACTTCATAAAAGTACACTAGAAACATTGGAAGAGAGCACTCTCTTGGAAAGTAGAACACAATGACCATACATTTAAAATACAGGAAAAGTGATTTTTTTTTTAATTGAGATAAAATTTATTTAAAATGAAATTCATCCTTTTAGGTGCCCTGTTTAATGAATTTTTCCAAATGTGTAAGGTCATGTAACTACTACCAGAAAACAGTTCTAGAACATTTACTTTATCCTCCCTGCCAAAATTTCCTCATGCCTTTTTATTTTTTATTTTTACATATACATGTGTTTATTAGGTGAAAAGTGATTTTTTTTTTTAATTAGAAAACATTCAGAAGGGCTGGCTTCCAATAAAGTGAGTTTCTGAGAGAGCGAATTGAAAAAAAGTGATTTTTTTTTTTTTTTAATTAGAAAACATTCAGAAGGTCTGGCTTCCCATAAAGTGAGTTTCTGAGAGAGCGAATTGAAAATAATGCAAGGGGCATCAGAAACTAATTCAAGAAAATATATTATAACTAAAAAACTTGAGTTGCCAAATTTAAAAGATGCAACAAGTATGGAATACATGAAATTGGACTTGTCCTCCATAAAACACAACATTATTAAATGTCAGAACCCTGGGGAAATGAAAATGATTTATACAAGTTTCCTCAGAAAATGGTCAAATATAAAGACTAGAAATCAAAATGGCTTTGATATTCTCAACAGCAGCAATGAAAGCTAATGGACAATGAAAGAATGTCTTCGACATTCTAAATCTAAATCTAATAAAGACACATATAAACATGAAGTGTTCGAAAAACATACTTTTTACTAAATTGCTTCAGGAAGCGGAGAGGATGTTGTTCACCAAAATAATTGAATAGAACAAGAAAGAATGTGACTTATCCTTCAGGAAACGGTTCCAAACAAAAGAAAGGTGAAGGGAATCCCCAGGATAGTGGAGGGGAGATTCCAGGATGCCAGTTGTGAGCAAGCCACTACTCCAGAATATATTTTCAGGAAGATGATATTGTTACCAGTCTTCAGATGTGGGTTTTTCTAATTTCTTGGTGATCATGGGGAAAAGAATTTCAGAACACATCATGTAAGCCAAGCAAAGTACAGCTTTTTATTAAAAGCAAAAGTACACTCTCAGGTAAGACAGTGAGCAGGATCCAAAGAGCAGTTGCACTGGGAGGAAGAAGTTTTCAATCTTCTGTAATTTTACTAATTGAGGGGAGGAATATTCAAGGCCAAGGTGTTGGCTTTTATTAGAATTTTGGTAGCAATTCCTAGAATTGTGTTTCCTCCCATTTGTATACTCTATATGTTTGTTTTGGAACTGCCATAATGATTTCAAGGGTGGAGAAATTTTAAAACTGCAATATAAATAATACCATAATTAGCCAAAGTTCATGTAAGGTGACAGAGATACTTGATAAGCCAGTGGAAGCCAATTCTTGCCTACAGTTACAGCTCCTCTAGTTACCTTCTGCTTGAGGTTGTTTCCTTTGACATCCACACCCATTCTGCAAGCCTCTGTCTCAGCCCTGTCTCCCAGTCTCCTGAATTAACGATATTGTATTAATGTGTTTGAACACATGGAGAGAAGATACTCACAACCAAAGTAAAACTCAGAATTAGTAAGTGATGAATATATTGAAAAATAAGCAAACAGTAAAAGATTATAGTTAACTGGAGAAAAAAATATGTTAAGGACTCTAGAGTAGTGGTTAAGAGTACAGAATATGAGTCCAGGATGCCTGGGATCCAAATTCTGGTTTTGCTTCTTAAAGGCTAATTACCCTGAACAAGTCCCTCAACCTCCCTGGTCCTCATGTGTAAAATCAGGATTATTATAACAGTCTTATAAAAGTTCTGTGAAAATTGAAGTCCTTGGAATTTTTTCTGGGCCATAAAAAGCATCACATGAGTGCTCTGTTATTGTTGTCATTACTGCCACCACCAATGTGATGCCCTAACTCCATCCATTTTGAACAAGTGAACCAGACTTACTCCATTTTGTTAAGAGCTTGTAGACCCCCCATTTTGTAACCACAATTGCCCCTTGAGCAAGCAGTGACCCTGCAAAAACAAGAAGTGGGAAGTTTAGCTGAGAGCTGCAAAATCCTGTGACAGCTAAAAAATCTTGTGAAACCACAATCCTATCATAAGTCTGTCTGTGTGCATCCCCCAGTTCCCCTTGTAAGCCACCACCACCCCCACCCTATAGCTCTAACATTGCAGATGTTAGCTTCTGTAAAATTCTGCTTTCGCCAGGACTTCCCATCCCCTGCTTGAAGTGCCATATAAAAACCTTGCACCTTCTCTTCAAAGGGGTCAAGAGATGTTGGGGCATGAGCCAGCTCTTAACTGGACAGCCCAATAAAGGACTCTTGCTTAGTTCGGACTCAGTGTGTTGACGTTTCTCTACAATTCCACTCACAGCGGGTATAATACCACCACCAAAGGTGGTATTAAAAAGGTTCTATTTAATTAGATTAGAAGAAAATGAATACAGAAGTTGCTTATGAGGGCAGTAAAGGGAAAGAGATAAGCTATCCTCCATATTGAGAAGTCTTAGATAATTTTTAAACTGAAAAATCAAGAAACAATAATATAGGCATCTTTGTTTGAGATATAAAGGGAGATACCAAAAGATTAGTTAACAGGGTTGAAAGAGCTGCTTTGTTAGCGTAGGAAGTAGGAGAGTAGACACAGGGAACTTGTTACTCTTTGTTTTTGTTTTTTCCTTCAGGGTAGCAAAGAGAGATTTTATTTAGGAAGAACAAAGAGAAAGTACAGAGCACTTCCAAAAAGAATTCTATAGAGCACTTCCAAAAAGAATTTTCTCTCGTGAAGGAGAAAAGATGAGAGAGAAGGAAAAGCAAAGGTCTGCCCCAGCATAAATATTCCCTGTTTGAAATTGATTTTGAGTCTTTCATTGGCTTCTCTGTGCCTCCGGGAAGTATTGCCCTTTTTTATTGGTCACTTTAATTGTCTCTTTTTAATTGTCTCTTTCTATTCAGGTAAAAAAGAGTTATTTAGGAAGAATAAAAGAAAGTGTAGAGTACTTCAAAACAGAGTGGGAAGTGGGTCCTTCTCATGAAGGAGAAAAGTTGAGAGTGACCAACTTCTTACTCTTTGTAACAATCTTTGTCAATTAGGTGCATGTATAAATGATTTTTAAAAATTAAAACCAAATTTTTCTTCAAAAAATAAATCTCTAGTCCATATTGCATCACTGGATAATTCTACTAAAAATTTAAGAAAGTATCAACATTAACCATATATAATCTCTTCCAGAAAATAGAAGAAGGGAGATGGCGTGGATATGGAGAAAAGGAAACACTTCTACACTGCTGGTGGGAATGCAAATTAATACATTACTTTTGGAAAGATGTTTGGAGAACACTTAGAGATCTAAAAATAGATCTGCCATTCAATCCTATAATTCCTCTACTAGGTATATACCCAGAAGACCAAAAATTACATTATAACAAAGATATTTGTACCAGAATGTTTATTGCAGCCCAATTCATAATTGCTAAGTCATGGAAAAAGCCCAAGTGCCCATCAATCCATGAATGGATGAACAAATTGTGGTAGATGTACACCATGGAATATTATACAGCCTTAAAAAAGATGGAGACTTTACCTCTTTCATGTTTACATGGATGGAACTGGAACATATTCTTCTTAGTAAAGTATCTCAAGAATGGAAAAAAAAGTATCCAATGTACTCAGCCCTACTATGAAACTAATTTATGGCTTTCATATGAAAGCTATAACCCAGTTATAACCTAAGAATATGCAGAGCGGGGAGGTTGGGCGGAGGGAGGGTGTTTGGTGGGATTACACCTGCGGTGCATCTTACTAGGGTACATGTGAAACTTAGTAAATGTAGAATATAAATGTCTTAACACAATAACTAAGAAAATGCCAGGGAAGGCTATGTTAACCAGTGTGATGAAAATGTGTCAAATGGGGCGGCGCCTGTGGCTCAGTGAGTAGGGCGCCGGCCCCATATGCCGAGGGTGGCGGGTTCAAACCCGGCCCCGGCCAAACTGCAACAACAACAACAAAAAAAAATAGCCGGGCATTGTGGCGGGCGCCTGTGGTCCCAGCTACTTGGGAGGCTGAGGCAGGAGAATCGCCTAAGCCCAGGAGTTGGAGGTTGCTGTGAGCTGTGTGACGCCACAGCACTCTACCGGAGGGCAATAAAGTGAAACTCTGTCTCTACAAAAAAAAAAAAAAAAAAAAAAGAAAATGTGTCAAATGGTCTATAAAACCAGTGTATGGTGTCCCATGATCGCATTAATGTACATAGCTATGATTTAATAAAAAAAAAAATGTAGGAAGAAAAAAAAGAAGGGAGAATATTTCCTAACTCATTCTATGAAAACAGTATTACATGGCTCGGCGCCTGTGGCTCAAGCGGCTAAGGCACCAGCCACATACACCTGAGCTGGCAGGTTCGAATCCAGCCCAGGCCCGCCAAACAACAATGACAGCTGCAACCAAAAAACAGTTGGGCATTGTGGCGGGTGCCTGTAGTCCCAGCTACTTGGGAGGCGGAGGCAGGAAAATTGCTTGAGCCCAGGAATTTGAGGTTGCTGTGAGCTGTGATGCCACAGGACTCTGTCCAGGGCGACAGCTTGAGGCTCTGTCTCAAAAAAAAAAGAAAAAGAAAACAGTATTACATGATACAAAACCAAAGAAGTACAAAAAAAAAAAAAAGAAAAGAAAAGAAACTACAGATTAACATCCCTCATGAACATAGACATAAAAAGCCTTAAACAAATATCAACAAATAAAATTTAGCAATTTATAAAAATAATTACATACCATGACCAAATCATGTTTATCCCAGGGTCACAAAGTTGATTCAATATTTAGAATTGGTCAGTGTAATTCAGAACAAGCAGATGATTCACATAATGGTATCAACTGATGCAGTAAAGCATTTGACAAAATGTATTTATTTATTTTAATACATTTTCTTATATAGGGTGTCCATAAAGTTCTGGCCAGGGTTCAAACTCACCAGCCCTGCTGCACAGGGCTGGTGCTCTAACCATTGAGCAATGAGCCCCTAGCCACTATGTTAAACTGTTTTATTTTTATTTATTTTTATTTTTATTATTTATTTATTTTTCAGACAGTCTTACTATCTCTCCCTCGGTAGAGCGCTGTGGTGTCATAGCTCACAGCAACCTCAAATTCTTGGGCTTAAGCGATTCTCTTGCCTCAGCTTCCCATGTAGCTGGGACTACAGGCGCCTGCCACAACATTCGGCTATTTTTTGTTGCAGTTGTCACGTTGCTTAGCAGGCCTAGGCCAGGTTCAAACCCGCCAGCCTCGGTATACATGGCTGGCGCCGTAACCACTGTAGTATAGGCGCCAAGCCTATGTTAAACTATTTTAAATTGCAGATGAACTTTATATCAACTCTGCATATATTTCCAGAATACAAATGATGTTATAAGATACATGATATCTTATACCTGAATACAAAGAGGCAATCAATGACAAATAGAAAAAGGCAATACTGCCTAGAGGTGCAAGTCTTTCTTTCTTTCCAATGAAAGACTTGAAATCTGTTTCAAACAGAATATTTAGACTGCTGCAGACCTTTGCATCTCCATCCCTCTCACCATTTCTCCTTCAGGAGAAGGACACACTTCCAATTCTCTTTGGAAGTGCTCTAAACTTTCTCTTTATTCTTCCTGAATAAGATATACATAAGTTATAGGATATGTACATACATATATATATATACACGTGTGTGTGTATTTATGTGTGTTATGACATCATTTTTCACAGTTTCTTTATGCATTCGTCCTTTGGTGGGTCCCTAAGTAGTTTCCATGCCTTGCTAGTGAAAATAGTGTTGGAATAAACAGGAGTGCAGACATCTTTACGAGGTGGTGATTTCACTTCCTTTGGGTATATACTTAAAGAGGAATTACTGGTTTGCTTTTGACAAAATTCAACCGCCTATCACAATTAAAAAACAAAAAACCTTCTCAGAAAAGTAGAAATAAAGGGAACTTCCTCAATCTGATAGAGAATACCTGCAAAAACAACTTCCATAAAGGTGAATGACTGAATACTCTCCCCCTGAACTCAGGAGCAAGGTGAAGATACCCATTCTCACCACTGCTATTTAACATAGTTCTGGAAGTTCTAACCAGTGTAAGAGGCAACAAAAGGAAACAAAAGACATTTAGTTATAATCTTTTCTCCTTACTTGTGATAGTTATGTTTCAAAAAGTCTCAACAAACACTAATCAGCAAAAGCTGAATCATTGCTTTAAGGGTAATACAGAGTTAGGTTCCTAGTACAGGGTTAGGCTCTGGTCATAACATTTACATCAACCAAAATGCTAAATGCATTGCAGAGGGTTGTTTGCCAATGTCCTTATAAAAGAAGTTTGTCGCTTTAACATTGAAAATTTGCTCTTCAAAATAACCCATATATATATATATATATATATATATATATATATATATATATATATATATATAAAACACTTAGCAGGTGTTCTTAAAATTCTTCCGCAGTCTCCCTATCTACAGAACCTGCCTCGGCTGTGAGTTTAACATTTGTCACACCATATTGCCTTTTGAAGCATGTGAGCCTGCCAGTCCTAGCCAAGAAAGGTTTAACATTTTCCTGACCCTGGGTAATGTGATCCCAAATTTCTTTGGCTTTCATCCTCTCCACGATGCTATCTGCTGTGATTTGGGGTTGGAGATTTTATGGGTTTTTATTTTCAGTCATCAACTAATGAATCTACAAATTTAGCCACTTTTCTGTCTTTGCCATAGTTTCATCATGCACTATAGATGTTACTTTAGCATTTTCTGGAGCAGCCTCAAGTGCAGATTGGCGAATTTCCTCTTCCTTTTTCTGATGAACCATATTTTTGATTCATTAACATTGAACTCACAACCAACAACACTAAATATAACTCATGCCTGAACGGAGCTTATCTAACATACGAATTTTCTCCATAAGGCACATCACAGCCTTCCTCCTCTTAGCAACACTAGATAGCACTTCAGCACTATGCTAGGGGCCCGTTTTGAAGAGTGACGTCACCAAGAAAAAGCAAAAAATGTCCACCAATCAGTCCCCCTCTACTCCAAAGGTGACAGTATATATCCCAGTGAATTGTCAAGGGCTGCAGACACTTCTGCAGCTTGAAAAGGCAAGTTCTTTGTCCCTGACCTTGCTGGAGTTGTTCCCCAGGCTAAAAATACACAGCAATTCAAGAGGAAACAATGTGCCTCAACTTTTTTTTTTTGAGACACAGTCTCACCCTGCCACTCTGGGTAGGGTGCCATAGTGTCATAGCTCACAGCAACCCAAAACTCTTGGACTTCAGCAATCCTCTTGTCTCAGCTTCCTGAATAGCTGAGAGTACAGGCGTCTGCCACCACTCCTGGCTAGTTTTTCTATTTTTAGTAGATGGGGTCTTGTTCTTGCTGAGGCTGATCTGGAACTGCTAAGCTCAAGAAATCCAACTGGGGTGGTACCTGTGGCTCAGTGAGTAGGGCGCCAGCCCCATATACCACGGGTGGCGGGTTCAAACTCAGCCCTGGCCAAACTGTAACAAAAAATAGCCGGGTGTTGTGGCCGGCGCCTGTGGTCCCAGCTACTCTGGAAGCTGAGGCAAGAGAAGCCCAGGAGTTGGAGGTTGCTGTGAGCTGTGACGCCACGGCACTCTACCAAGGGCGACAAACTGAGACTCTGTCTCTAAAAAAAAAAGAAAGAAAGAATCCAACTGCCTTAGACTCTCCAGAGTGCTGGGATTATAGGTGTGAGTCACTGTGCCTGGCCTTTTTTTGTTTTTTAAAATTTTTTAATGTTTTGTAGTAACCAAGGAAAGAATTTCACTAGATACAGTGGCCTTTATTTATGTATTTATTTATTTATTTATTTATTTATTTATTGAGAGAGAGAGAGCGAGAGTCTCAAGCTGCTGCTCTGTGTAGAGTGTTGTGACATCACAGCTCACCACAACCTCAAACTCTTGGGCTTACGTGATTCTCTTGCCTCAGCCTCCCAAGTAGCTGGGACTACAGACACCCGCCACAATGCCCAGGTATTTTTTATTGTTGTCCTTGTTGTTTTAGCTGGCCCCAGGCTGGGTTCAAACCTGCCAGCCTCGGTGTATGTGGCCGGTGCCCTACCCACTGAGCTACAGGTGCCACCACAGTGGCCTTTATTTTTATTTTATTTTATTTATTTATTTATTTTGTAGAGACAGAGTTTCACTTTATCACCCTCGGTAGAGTGCTGTGGTGTCACACAGCTCACAGCAACCTCCAACTCCTGGGCTTAGGCAATTCTCTTGCCTCAGCCTCCCAAGTGGCTGGGACTACTGGTGCCTGGCACAACGCCCAGCTATTTTTTGGTTGCAGTTTGGCCAGGGCTGGGTTTGAACCCGCGACCCTCAGTATATGGGGCCAACGCCCTGCCCACTGAGCCACACGCGCCACCCCACAGTGGCCTTTAGATAAAGTATGCAGTCATGCAGTAATGATTCATTTGCCTTGAGGTGGAAGAGAAGCTAAATTCACCATCAGCAAGCGGTGAGCAGGTGAGAGTGTAGGAAAATAGAAGCTCTAGAAGTGCATTTTTTAATCCATGAATTGCTTTAGTCTGCATGTATTTCCTGAGCCTCCAGGAATATGATCTGCCTAGTGAGGAGTTGCAAACATAGGTGGGTCATTCTTCTCTTCAGCAAACTCAGACCAGGGGAAGGGACACACCAAGAAACACAGGCTACACTGCTGGCTTGGGAAAAGCCAAACATTTCTCAAAGAGAACAGAACAACCTGATTATGGTAGGGGAGTGAGACTGCATTCCCACAGGAGATAGCGTCTCAGTCGGCTAGTAGCATATCTAGACCTCATGGTGGGGAAGAAAGGCCTCCCAGGGATAGAGGGGTATTTTACTGGTTTTAAAAAGCCAAAGACTAAGGATAGATTTGATCAGACACAGCTTGACCCAGAATCTGAATTGTGAACATGATTATTCCTTTCCTTGTTCTTCCTTCCAGGATCCATACGGAGACTTGGGGCAGCTGGACCAGAGAGGGCACTCCTTGTCCTCCTGAGAGACACGACACAACTCTCCTCCTAACTCCCAACACCCAATGATCCCTCACCAGCAACACGAGGAACCATGCTCTCTGCGGGCCTCTGACTCGTGCTAGTGGGGCTGGCTCACTGGATCTTTCCCCCACTTCTTGCATACAGAGGGTCTCCCACACAGGGTAGTGTCACCTCTCATAGAGCAGCCCAGGGCCCCAGGAGCCTATGGGGGCCTTGTCAGTTTTCAAACTGGCACCATGTTAATTCTCTAATACTTTTTTAGCCAAAGCATTCACAGGCCAGGACCAAATCAAGAAGGGGAACAGACCCATCTCTCCCTGGAAGAAGTGTTAGTATCGCCAGCTGCTGTGACCATGCCTTGGGGGGTATACTTTTAGGTAACACGAGGTTAGGTAGGTACTAATGGGAAAGACCCTAAATAGCTGAGTGGGTACATTCTATTCAGTCTGACAACCCAAACTAAGTGACTGAGGCAAAGGTCTCAACCAATGCAGGTTTATTAAGTCAAAGTTTGAGGATGCACCTGGGAAAAACACAAACTACAGACACATCTGTGATTATTTTTCCAAAGCAGGATCTGGGAACTCAGTTTTTGAAGAGGAGGAGGCATACAGAAAGAAAAAGGAGGGAATGGGCATTGAGGCTAACGGCCACATTCTTATGAGACCCAGGAAATCTACATTTTATATAAGATAAGGTGAATTTTTAGAAAGAAAAAGAGAGGGAAGGAAGAAGCAATTACATAAATGTCCCTGGATAGATGATTGATATTGTCTTGTCTCTGTTCTGCGCCTTCACTTGTAATCAACATTATTAGTGTGGAATTGAACCAACTTCAGTTTTAGGAGCCAGACTTAGTCTGGAGACAAAGTTACTGTTTGCAAATTTCCTTATGAATCTCTGTGGAGGCAGTCCTTGTAGAAGCCTGAGGCTTTATACCTTTCTAGGGTATTCTGGCCTGTGCATAAATTTTAGTAACCGCTATTTATTTGGAAGAAGGTATTGCATGAATTGGCCTCCAGGCTTAACCTTCTCTTTTGCAGGAACAGTTTGTAGGGGAAGTCAGTGGTGTTGAGATTTTTATTTTCCTTGATAGGTCTTTCTCAAACATTTCTGCCAGAATACTCCTACGAATAGCAAATCCACCTGTGGATAGGGTCTGAGAATATAACCAGAAGCCATAAGTGAGAAATGCATTTGAAAATTCATGCCATTTGTTTTTGACAAGAGTATACAGTAGGTATTGGTTTTACTAGAATAGCATTATTTAAATAGTTTGCCACGGGTAGATTCAAAGTCTCAGGGGTCTATGTCAGCCCAGATTGCCCTGTTGTTTCAGGATTCTGCCTTACAATGGCAGTTCATTGGAAATATGGCAAGGGAAGCCATTCAGGATCCTCAGAGGTACTGGTTGAGAGATTCTAAGAATGCTATTTAGAGGTGTGCAAGGCACACAGCTTGGAGCCTGGAGCTATTCACAGACACATATTGGGAAATTAGTAGATCACATATTTATCTTTCTTTTAAATTTCTTTTCTGATTATACAACTAAAATATACTCATTAAACATTTCAAACAATTTTTTAAGCACAAGGGAAAAATATGAAATCCAATAGACTGTTAACCATATTAACATGTTGGTTTCCATCCTTGTATATAGATCACATTTATAGGCACATACTTAATTTTACAAAAATGTGATCATAGCATAATTGCTGGTTTTTTCTTCTCTCTCTCTCTTTTTTCTTTCTTTCTTCTTTCTTTTTCTTTTCTTTTCTTTTTTTTTTTTTTTGAGACAAAGTCTCACTTGCCCCCGGTAGAGTGCCCTGGCATCATAGCTCACAGCAACCTCAAACTCTTGGGCTCAAGAGAGTCTCTTGCCTCAGCCTCCCCAGTAGCTGGGACTACAGGCTCCCACCACAATACCTGGCTATTTTTAGAGACGGAATTTCATTCTTGCCCAGATTGGTCTGGAACTCCTGAGCTCAAGCAATCTGCCCACCTTGGCCTCCCAGAGTTTCTATTACAGACATTGTTAGGGATAGACAGGGAACAGGGTGATAGAAGGAAAAAAGGGGGTGTGGGGAAGGAGCCAGATAGATGCTTCCAAAGCTTAGACGTGTATGGGAAATAGACTATTCTGGGCTATTACAAAAGCAGAAGTAGCTACAATTGTGGTTGAGAAGTTTTGAAATTCACAGGCTGCTCAACTCCTAAGGCCTCCATAAAAGGATTAAGGAATAGGAATTTTTTCTTTTACTTGTTTATTTATATATTTTTGAGACACAGTCTCACTCTTTCTCCCTGGGTAGAGTGCCATAGCATCATCATAGCTCACAAAAACCTCAAACTCTTGGGCTCAGTCAATTCCCTTGCCTCAGCCTCCAAAGTAGTGGGGATTATAGGTGCCCGCCACAACACCCTGCTAGTTTTTCTTTGTTTTCTTTCTTTTTTTTTTTTTAAGTAGCAGTGGAGGTATTATTCTTGCTTCAGACTGGTGTTGAACTCCTGAGCTCAAGCAATCCACCCTCCTGAGCCATTCAGAGTACTAGGATTAAAGCTGTGAGCCATCACTCCCGAACCAATAGGAATTTTTATTTTATTTTATTTTATTGAGACAGAGCCTCACTGTGTCACCCTCAGTAGAGTGCTATGGCATCACAGCTCACAACAACCTCAAACTCTTGGGCTTACGCAATTCTCTTGCCTCAGCCTCCCAAGTAGCTGGGATTACAGGCACCTGCCACAACGCCTGGCTATTTCTTTGTTGCAGTTGTCATTGTTGCTTAGCTGAACCAGGCTGGGTTCAAAAGCACCAGCCTGGATGCATGTGGTTGGCACTGTAACCACTGTGCCCTGGGCACCAAGTCCCAATAGGAACTTTTGTTTTATTGTTGGGGATTCATTGAGGGTACAATAAGCCAGGTTACACTGATTGCAATTGTTAGGTAAAGTCTGTCTTGCCCCCGTAAAGTGTGACACACACCAAGGCCCCACTCCCCTCCCTCCGTCCCTCTTTCTGCTTTTCCTCCCCCCTATAACCTTAATTGTCATTAATTGTCCTCATATCAAAATTGAGTACATAGGATTCATGCTTCTCCATTCTTGTGATGCTTTACTAAGAATAAAAGGAGGGGGTGTGGGGCCTTGGTGTGTGTCACACTTTATGGGGGCAAGTCATGATTGCAAGAGGGACTTTACCTAACAATTGCAATCAGTGTAACCTGGCTTACTGTACCCTCAATGAATCCCCAACAGTAAAAAAAAAAAAAAAAAGAATAATGTCTTCCACCTCCATCTAGGTTAATACGAAAGATGTAAAGTCTCCATTTTTTTAATAGCTGAATAGTATTCCATGGTATACATATACCACAGCTTGTTAATCCATTCCTGGGTTGGTGGGCATTTAGGCTGTTTCCACATTTTGGTGATTGTAAATTGAGCTGCAATAAACAGTCTAGTACAAGTGTCCTTATGATAAAAGGATTTTTTTCCTTCTGGGTAGATGGCCGGTAATGGGATTGCAGGATCAAATGGGAGGTCTAGCTTGAGTGCTTTGAGGTTTCTCCATACTTCCGTCCAGAAAGGTTGTACTAGTTTGCAGTCCCACCAGCAGTGTAAAAGTGTTCCCTTCTCTCCACATCCACACCAGCATCTGCAGTTTTGAGATTTTGTGATGTAGGCAATTCTCACTGGGGTTAGATGATATCTCAGGGTTGTTTTGATTTGCATTTCTCTAATATATAGAGATGATGAACATTTTTTCATCATCTCTATATGTTTGTTAGCCATTCATCTGTCGTCTTTAGAGAAAGTTCTATTCATGTCTCTTGCCCATTAATATAAGGGATTGTTGGCTTTTTTCATGTAGATTAATTTGAGTTCTCTATAGATCCTGGTTATCAAGCTTTTGTCTGATTGAAAATATGCAAATATCCTTTCCCATTGTGTAGGTTGTCTCTTTGCTTTGGTTATTGTCTCCTTAGCTGTACAGAAGCTTTTCAGTTTAATGAAGTCCCATTTGTTTATTTTTGTTGTTGTTGCAATTGCCACGGCAGTCTTCTTCATGAAGTCTTCCCCCAGGCCAATATCTTCCAGTGTTTTTCCTATGCTTTCTTTGAGGATTTTCATTGTTTCATGCCTTAAATTTAAGTCCTTTATCCATCTTGAATCAATTTTTGTGAGTGGGGAAAGGTGTGGGTCCAGTTTCAGTCTTTTACATGTAGACATCCAGTTCTCCAACACCATTTATTGAATAGGGAGTCTTTCCCCCAAGGTATGTTCTTGTCTGGTTTATCAAAGATTAGGTGGTTGTAAGATGTTAGTTTCATTTCTTGGTTTTCAATTCGATTCCAAGTGTCTATGTCTCTGTTTTTGTGCCAGTACCATGCTGTCTTGACCACTATGGCTTTGTAGTACAGACTAAAATCTGGTATGCTGATTCCCCCAGCTTTATTTTTATTACTAAGAACTGCCTTAGCTATACGGGGGTTTTTCCTGTTCCATACAAAACGCAGAATCATTTTCTCCAAATCTTGAAAGTATGATGTTGGTATTTTGATAGGAATGGCATTGAATAGGTAGATTGCTTTGGGAGGTATAGACATTTTAACAATGTTGATTCTTCCCATCCATGAGCATGGTATGTTCTTCCATTTGTTAATATCCTCTGCTAGTTCCTTTCTGAGGAGTTCATAATTTTCTTTACAGAGGTCCTTCACCTCCTTCGTAAGGTATATTCCTAGGTATTTCATTTTCTTTAAAACTATGGTGAAGGGAGTTGTGTTCTTAATTAGCTTCTCATCTTCACTGTTATTGGCGTATACAAAGGCTACTGACTTGTGGACATTGATTTTATATCCTGAAACATTACTGTATTTTTTGATGACTTCTAGGAGTCTTGTGGTTGAGTCTTTGGGGTTCTCTAAGTATAAAATCATGTCGTCAGCAAAGAGGGAGAGTTTGACCTCCTCTGCTCTCATTTGGATTCCCTTTATTTCCTTGTCTTGCCTAATTGTATTGGCTAGAACTTCCAGCACTATGCTGAATAGTAAAGGTGACAGAGGACAACCTTGTCTGGTTCCAGTTCTAAGAGGAAAACCTTTCAGTTTTACTCCATTCAGTAAAATATTAGCTGTGGGTTTATCATAGATAGCTTCAATCAGTTTTAGAAATGTGCCACCTATGCCTATACTCTTCAGTGTTCTAATTAGAAAAGGATGCTGGATTTTATCAAATGCTTTTTCTGCATCTATTGAGAGGATCATGTGATCTTTATTTTTGCCTCTGTTAATATGGTGGATAACGTTTATGGACTTGCGTATGTTAAACCAGCCTTGCATCCCTGGGATGAAGCCTACTTAATCATGATGAATGACTTTTTTGATGATAAGCTGTAATCTATTGGCTAGGATTTTGTTGAGAATTTTTGCATCTATATTCATAGATGCATGATCTGAAATTCTCCTTTTAGTTTGGGTCTTTTCCTGGTTTTGGTATCAGGGTGATGTTTACTTCATAGAATGTGTTGGGGAAGATTCCTTCTTCCTCAATTTTTTGGAATAATTTCTGCAGTACAGGAATAAGCTCTTCCTTGAAGGTTTGATAGAATTCTGGTGTGAAGCCATCTGGACAAGGGCATTTTTTGGTTGGAAGATTTTTTTATTGTTTCTTTGATCTCAGTGCTTGAAATTGGTCTGTTCAGGAGCTCTATTTCTTCCGGGGTAAGTCTAGGGAGAGGGCGTGATTCCAAATATTGACCCATTTCCTTCACATTATCAAATTTCTGGGCATAGAGTTTCTGGTAGTATTCAGAAATGATCTCTTGTATCTCTGTGGGATCAGTTGTTATTTCCCCTTTATCATTTCTGATTGAAGTTACTAGAGATTTTACTTTTCTATTTCATGTTAGTCTGGCCAATGGTTTATCTATTTTATTTATTTTTTCAAAAAACCAACTCCTTGTTTCATTAATTTTCTGAATGATTCTGTTGTTTTCAATTTCATTGATCTCTGATTTGATTTTGGAGATTCCTTTTCTTCTACTGAGTTTAGGCTTAGATTGTTCTTCTTTTTCCAATTCCATAAGATGGCTTGTGAGATGGTTGATGCCCTCTCTTTCTGTTTTTCAAATGTAGGCATCTAAAGGAATAAATTTTCCTCTCAAAACTGCTTTTGCAGTATCCCACAGGTTTTGGTAGCTTGTATCTTCATTGTTGTTATGCTCCAGGAAGTTGATGATTTCCTGTTTTATTTCTTCCTCCACCCATCTGTTATTCAACAGAAGATTGTTTAATTTCCATGCCTTTGTGTGGGGTCGAATGTTTTTGTTAGAGTTGAGTTCCACCCTTAGTGCCTTATGGTCTGAGAAGATACAAGGTAAAATTTCAATTCTTTTGATTCTGTTGATATTTGCTTTGTGTCCCAGGATATGATCAATTTTGGAGAATGTTCCATGGGGTGATGAGAAGAATGTGTATTCTTTATCTTTGGGATGGAGTGTTCTATATGCATCTATCAAGCACAGTTGTTCTAGGGTCTCATTTAAATCTCTTATATCTTTGTTTAATTTCTGTTTAGAGGATCTGTCCAGCTCTGTAAGAGGAGTGTTAAAGTCCCCTGTTATTATGGTATTATCAGATATCATATTGCTCAGACTGAGTAAGAGTCTGTTTCAAGAATCTGGGAGTATTTAAATTGGGTGCATAAATATTTAGAATGGAAACATCTTCTTCTTGTATTTTTCCCTTGACCAATATAAAGTGACCATCTTTGTCTTTTTTGACTTTAGTTGCTTTAAATCCACATGAATCTGAAAATAAGATTGCAACTCCTCTTTTCTTCTGAATGCCATTTGCCTGAAAAATTGTCTTCCAACCCTTGACTCGGAGCTTTAATTTGTCTTTTGAAGCCAGGTGATTTTCTTGCAGACAGCAAATGGATGGCTTGTGTTTTTTAATCCAGTCAGCCAATCTATGTCTCTTCAGTGGGGAATTCAAGCCATTAACATTTATTGAGATAATTGATAAGTGTGGTAGTATTCTATTCATCTTATTTTGTGAGAGTCCATTGCTTAGTTTTATCTTTTGCATCAGTGTGGAGGTTAGGTTTTGTCCTTTAATTTCTGAGTTCTTACTTTGTTGCTCATCCATTGTGGTGGTCAGTGTGTAGAACAGGTTGAAGTATTTCCCGTAGAACTGGTCTTGTTTTTGGCGAATTTCCTCAATGTTTGTATATCCATAAATGATTTGATTTCTCCATCAATTTTTAAGCTTAGCTTAGCAGGGTACGGAATTCTGGGCTGGAAATTGTTCTCTTTAAGTAGATTAAAGGCAGATGACCATTGTCTTCTTGCTTGGAAAGTTTCATTAGAGAATTCTGCACTCACTCTGATGGATTTGCGTCTGTAGGTCAACTAGTGCTTACTGCTGGCAGCTTGCAGAATCTTTTCTTTTGTCTTGACTTTGGACAGGTTCATCACAATGTGTCTTGGAGAAGCTTGGTTAGAGTTGAGGCGACCTGGGGTCCGATATCCCTCTGAAAGCAGTGTGTCAGGATCTTTGGTGATGTTTGGGAAATTTTCTTTTATAATATTCTCTAGTATGGCTTCTATTCCTCTGGGGCATTCTTCTTCCCCTTCTGGGATTCCTATAACTCGTATGTTGGAACGCTTCATAAAGTCCCATAATTCTGACAGTGAATGTTCTGCTTTCTCTCTCTTCTTTTCTGCCTCTTTTACTATCTGAGTTATCTCAAGAACTTTGTCTTCTACCTTTGAAATTCTTTCTTCTGCATGGTCTAACCTATTGCTGATACTTTCCATTGCACCTTTAAGTTCCCTAATTGACTGTTTCAGTTCCTTCAACTCTGCTATATCCTTTTTATATTCTTCATATCGTTCATCTCTGATTTGATTCTGTTTTTGGATTTCCTTTTGGTTATTTTCCACTTTATTAGCAGTTTCCTTCATTGTTTCCATCATTTCTTTCATTGTTTTCATCATGTGTATTCTAAATTCCCTTTATGTCATTCCTAACGTTTCTTTATAGGTGGAATCCTCTGCAGTAGCTATCTTATGGTCCCTTGGTGGGGTTGTTCTGGACTGGTTCTTCATGTTGCCTGCAGTTTTCTGCTGATACTTCCTCATGAATGATTTCTTTTATCTGTTTCCTTGCCCTAATTTTCCTTTCACTTCCTCTTGCTCTCGTGCCTGTGGACTAAGCGTTACAGGACCAGAAGGGTGAGAAGGTTGAAGAGCAAAAAAGGGATGAAAGGAAGGAGGACCGTGTGATAAGAAAAACAAAGAAAAATAGAGAAAGGAGAGGGGGTGGGTAAAAGGAATATTGACAAAAAGAAGAGAGGCACAGAAAGAGGGAGATAGAGCAATATAGGTGTACAGTAGGATACTTTGATACAACCTTAAAAAAAAAACCACCTTCTGGGGGTGCCCAGTTGGGTGGTTCCCTTGAGGTCAGCAGCTCTTTGCTAACCTGATCAGACACAGTACCCCACCTCCACCAAGTAGAGAGGAAAGACAAAAATGCTATAAATCAAACCAAAACAAGCAAACAGAAAACTTTACGGGATAAAATTGGGTGAAAAACCAAATAATAGCGGTAGAAACACTAGCAAAAATGAAGTTCTAGTTATTAAAAAAGGCAGCAATGGGAAATTATAATTAAACTAGAAAAATTGAGAAAGAAAAAAGATCTGTACAGAAAAGGTTGAAATTAAAAACAAAGCAACATCAACAACATCAAAATAAACAAAAAACAACCAAACAAACAAAAATGAACAAAAAAAAAAAAAACAGAAAAAACAAAACACAGCGAAAAACAAAGCAGTATGTATATGTTGTTGAATATTGTCTGGGCAACACGCGGTCTTCTGGGGTATGAGATGTTAATCACAGTTCTGATATGACTGGAGGCTGCTGATTTCTCAAACCCCAGCAGATAGGCACCCTAAATCTCTCTTCAGCCCACTTAAAAGGCACTTTGAACTTGTAAACTTGCTGAGCAGAAGCTTTCCCAGGAAAGTGCTTGTTGCTGGAATCACTGCTGAAGTGGCTATCCACTTACCCAGTGTGCCAAAACCAGTCTCACTCTGCCCCTGAGGGTTAGGGCTGCAAGGCGGCTCAGACCCCACCCTTAGGCTACTCGGTCACTGGGTTACCAGCTCCCACCCGATTCTAGCTCTGCGACCCTGAGGGCGGAGCTTGCAGGGGCAGAAAATTCACAATGGCTCCCTGTGGCCCACAGCCAAACACTATTAGCTCCTTCTGGCTCAGCGGCTCAGACTGGCGACCTAGACAACGGCCAAAGTTCTCCGCACTCCTGCTCAGGCTCTCCCCAAGGCAGTTCAACTGAATGCCAAGTCCAAAGACACCAAAACAGTTCACAGGTAAGGTCTTTCTGGTTTGCAGTCTCGCTGCTACTGAACTTACAGTTGTGAGCGGGTTTAGACCGATTGAACACACGCGACCACTTGCTGGTTTTCCACTGTTTTAGTCCTCCTCTTGGGGTCCAGAAGTCTCTCGTTGACTCTCTGTATCCTCACAGGGGTGATGATAGGCAGATCCCACCAGCCAGAGATGCCTGGAGTCCTATCTCCCTGGACTCACGGTGCCCAGATGCAAGGAAGCTGTTACTCGGCCGCCATCTTGCTCTCCTCCCCCCCAGTAGGAACTTTTTAAAAGAGAAGCAAGGGTACATGTCAAATTATTAAGAGTAGAGTATAAATGTCTTAACACAGTAATTAAATAAGTGAGGTAAAGTCTGTGTTAACCAGTTTGATGTAAGCACTCCAAATTGTATATAAAATCAGCACATTGTACCACATAAATATATTAATGTATACAGTTATGATTTAATATAAACAGAATAGTAATTAGGGAATAAAATTTGGAAATGGGTCCTTCTTCATTCACAAGGAAGAGGTAGATGCCTCTCTCTCAGGTGTGATCTGTCTGTTAAAGAAAAATTGAACTATCTATGGCTCTGATACTGCCGCTTGGGTTCCTATTTTTGTGCCGACCAAGTCAAAGTGCTTTCAGTTCCTGGCACCACTTGCTAGTGGCATCCAGACAAAGCCTGAACAGGGACTGGGGTCTTCATAGCCACCTGACTGACACTTTCCCTTTTTGGTGGACTTTTGGGGTACCTCTTTTAAACTTATTGAAGCCCACTTCCTACCAAGTAAGCTCATTACTTCCATGTGCATATAATCATGCGCCAACATATTAGAACACTTGTAGGTGTTTATTTTTAAAAATTTTCCCCCAAAGGATTAATATTTTACAAATTCTCTTGTATCTTGCTTTTCTCGCTTACATTTTGGAAATTCCTCCATCCCACATTGTAGATCCGTAATTATCATAGCATTGCCTAATTAATGGAAGGACAAGTACTGTGATTGATGGACAAGTTCAGAAATTTTACATGTAGTGTTTGTGGAATGATCCTGCAAGAAATATTTCTGTGTAGATGCAAATATTGGTGCTTCCATTTCTGTTGCCTGGATTCTCAAGCGTGAGATGGCTGTATTACAGCATGAATACTTTTAATCTTAATACAGATTAGTATATTATCCTCCAGAAAGCCACAGCAATTCCCACTTCCACCAGCAATGAATGAATATCCTTTTCCACACATCATTTCTATCAGCAATAAAGGTTATGGTTTTTTGTGATTTTTGTAAACGTGCCTATCTTAGTTTTAGCATATCCTTGATGATTGTTTCTATTTAATAGTTATTCACATCTTTAGCCATCTTTTAGTTTTCATTTTTCTCATGGTTGCTTAAGTGCCTTTTTATTGCATTATCTTTCATATGCATTGCAAATATTTTTCCAATCTAACATCGCTCGTCTGACTTATTTTGCTATCTTTTTTATTGTTGTACCATATCATTTGTATATCTGTATGTAGGTATACAAATATACAAACATATACCCCAAACAGATATGTGCATGAACATTTTTATGGAACTAACTGTATCTATCTGGAATTTCTGGGTTTTAGTTTGTGTTTAAAAAGGTCTCTCAGGGCCAGGTGCAGTGGCTCATGCCTATAATCCCAGCACTTTGGGAGGCTAGGGCAGGTGGATTGCCTGAGCTCACCAGTTCAAGACCAGCCTAAGCAAGAGCAAGACCCCCATCTCTAAAAAATAGCCAGGCATTGTGGTGGGCACCTGTAGTCCCAGCTACTTTGGAGGCTGAGGCAAGAGAATGGTTTAAGCCTGAGTTTGAGGTTACTGTGAACTGTGACACCACGGCACTCTGCCGAAGGAGATAAAGTATGACTTGGTCTCAAAAAAAGAAAAAAGTCTCTCTGACTCCTGGATTTACCTATATTTTCTTAGATTTTTCTCCTCAACATTGTATTATTTCACTATTTACCCTTGCTTTAGTCTGTCTGTAATTTGTATATACTATAAGAATTGGCTCCATCTTTATTTTCTTCCAGATGGATAATTTCTTGTGCCAAAACCATTTACCGAATAAACCACCTCTTCCTCTGGGCCGATCAAGACCCATGTGGGACACGCTGCCAAAGAATGCCAAGATCTATTCCTGCCTCACCATTTCTTTGTTCATCCCAGTTTTATTACTAGACTGTCCCGATTACAAAATGTTTTCCTTTTTTTCCAAATTCTGCACCAGTGCAGCAACTTTTAACTGTTGCCTAAAATGTCTTCTTCCTGCTTTCCCTTGAGCACAGGTCGCTAGACTCCAGACTGCGGTCCCCAGGTGGAGGGTCAGGGGATGCCCAAGGGGCATGTGCCAAGCAGCCCTGCTGGGCTCCTTCCAGTTGGTCCGCACGACTGCCCTCAGGTCTCACTCCTTCCTGGGGCTGGCCCAGATGGTGCTGACAGTTGCATTGCCTTGGCTAACCTGGGCCTCTGACTGTCCCTTCAGAACTGAAACCTGTTCCTCCCAAACCCTCTTAGTGAGAAGGAAGTGCAATTGGTTCTAAGCCTCTAAATTCTAGTCTCTTGCTGCTGCCCAGGTTCCCCCAGTGAATGCACGCATATATGTGAGACCTAGAAAACCACACCAAAAAGCGAGGCAGGCACCTGCCTCAGCTTTTCCCACCAGGAGCCTCAAAGAAAATGCTGGATCCCAGGCCACCCCCACACTTACAAACTGAACCCACCACGGTCCAGCCCCTCAGGCGCCTGGAGGCACAGATGGGGGAAGCACTATGGGTGGGGGAGTGGGGATATGGCTTATTTTGACATCTTCATGTGTAGTTACCTCCTTTCACCCTTTCTTGATTTGTAGCAGTGAAATCCTGTCAGTTACCATCAAGCACTTAAATATTAGACTCATTTACACTGACGTGAGTCTCCTCCCCATTCCCTTAGCTGACTCCCCTCCAGGCCTACCTCCCCCAAAGCCTGGCACACATCTGCTCTACCCCTGGGCAGAGCTGGATGTGGTGGGCAGGGGTGGAGCACTCTCCTTAGATGCCCCTCACCCCTCAGGCCCAACAGGTGTTCTGGGGACTGCAGCTATTGGCTCCTTTTCCTCCAATAATGCCTCTGATCTATTTTCCAGGTTCCAAAAATCAATTGAAATTTCCCCATCTGCTTTTAACTTCCCTTCCCATTCTCTTCGCTCTGCGTGGATTTTATTTTTTCCTACGGAATTATTTTTTCTTGCATTCCAATGACCCTGAACTATCTGGTAACTGAGCCTAGGTGAATGAATGAGGGTTTAGGACAATGTCTCCCAAACATTACTGGTGGGAACCCAGTGGCTGCCAAGAACAGCCCCAGTAACTTTATAAAGACGAAAGCCCCAGGGACCCTCTTTAAAA
This sequence comes from Nycticebus coucang, assembly GCF_027406575.1. NCBI lineage: Eukaryota > Metazoa > Chordata > Mammalia > Primates > Lorisidae > Nycticebus > Nycticebus coucang. Next base: position 109,130,061 of record NC_069781.1, read on the forward strand.
GGTCCTGAGTGAACTCTGGAAGCATGGAGTTTTGAGTCTCCACTGGGGAGACTCAAAGCACTTTTCTTGAGGAGCAGCGTGTGAGGGCTCAGTGTTAACAAACACTTGTGGGCCGAAGTGTGTCTCCCCACCACTCCAAATCATGTTAAATTCCTAACCCCCAGGCCCTCAGAATACAGCTGTATTTGGAGAGATAATTAACTTAAAATAAGGTCATGTGGATGGGGCCTAATTCAACAAGACTAGTTTCTTATAAGGCAGTGGGGAGACACAGAAGGACGACCATGTGGTAAGGAACAGGGGCCATCAAAGATACAGGCTCCTGGAGAAACCAACACTGCTGCCTGAAAGGTCTAGCTAAGGGGCTAACACGAAAAATAAATTTCTAACTGGTAGCCACTTAGAGCAGTGTGAACTCTGTTCCTAAGGTTAGTAACATGAATCTCTCTCATACAGAGATGTTTACCTAGCAATTAAAAGAAACCGAACAGACAAAAGAAGATATAAATCCATGTTAACTTTTGCCAGAGCTGATCGATTCACATTCCAAAGGGAAAAGGAGTCTCTGGGAAAGGGAAGACTATCTGACAGACTGTCATTAAAAATTTACTGCCTAAAAAAAGTTGTTTTGAGTTTGTTTAAATGGCCTTGACAAGCTCCCAAGAGGGCAGCAAGGGTGCGAGCTGCCCCTGAATCCCCAAGAAGAGACGGCACCAGATGTCTCCCACTATCAATATATGGCCAAGAAGAAAGAAGAACCCAATTCCCGTTATCAACCTCGGGTGAGAAACAGAAAAGGATGGGCTCAGCAGTTTCCCAGCTGGCTCCTACTAATTGGGCTGCAGTCATAAGTTTCCCTGCACCCCTCCTCAGCTGGCTTGATAGAGTCAAGGTCCTCTGGTCTCAAGGCCAGTGTCAATCTTGTGTCTGTACGGTGCCCTCCTTGTCTTCAGAGAAGGAATAACATAAACTTTGTGCTTCTTTCTATCCTAAACTCTGTCCGAGAATGCTTTCTCTCCCACGTGGGAACTTTACGCCTTAACACTGCCTCCTTCAGCTGTGACTTCGGACTACAGAACCAGGAGAGAAAGTTCCTGGTGTTTAATCCACAATCGTCTGAGGCATTTTTCATCAAGGGCTCTTTACAGCGTGCTCACAACTGCGGGGTTGGGGCCTCAGCCCTGAGACATTTAATCCTCTGACAGAGGGATGGGCCTTCCAGATAAGAGTGATTTATTGAGCTAGCAAAGCCCCGCCAAACAGCACTGGTGTTTGCTTCTGTGATAGTTAAAGCTTTTGCATGAATGATACGTGAAAACACTCATTGCTCACAGGCAAAGTGGATGGTCTACAGATGAACACGGTTAATTATTTTAACCTTAAGACAGATCATATTCTGAATTGGAAGCTTTAGAGGATTTCTACCTTTCAAGAGGATTTTGTTATGGAGTGTTGGGCAGATTCTCACTGACCTCAGCAATTTAATTCCACAAGTGAATGTTGGATTCTGCCAGTTTTTAATCATTCCACTTACTGAAATGACTTAAATGAATTTACACCACTCCTCACCACCTGACATGTAGCCATCAGACAGACCATCAGTGCCAGGGGCCTGGTGGAAAGAGAAGAAAGAACTACAGAAGCGCCCAGGAGAAGACAAGTGCCCAGAAGCAGCTCGGCCAAATGACAGAAAGGAAGGGATGAGCAGCCAGACCAACTAGCCCCCCGAGGAGGATCACAGACCTGGGACAGTAAGTCAGCTTGAGTGTGCAAGCCGGGGTCATTGTTGAGACCCCGGGGAGATTGCCTAGGATTGCTGAGAGGCAGGTGGGCCAAAGCAGGGCAGACAATGAGAGCAATGAGGGAGTAAGGAGGACAGGGAGGCTCCCATTACTCTATCCTGACTGCAGGTGCCTTGAGGACAGATGCACCCCAGCACTTCCTCCCCCTTCCCTAAAGTACAAAGGAACTTGGATTGAGCTCTGAGCACAGTGCTGGGGTCTAGCAGGTGCTGAGTAGAGAGAAGCTACATAGCCCATGTGCATAATGAACACATGCAGGCTTCTAGTAGTCACTAGGTTAAAAATACATTAAAGGAAGAATTATGCCTGTCTGTCTAGTGGAAACAGCTCTGCCTCCACCACGCCAACAACATGCTTTTGGAGAAATGCCAGTCACAGTATCTAAACCTCTGGCCATGTTGGTATTTTGGTAACCCAGGAGAGGCTGGCCCAGGGCAGTGCAGTATGGGACCCAGATCACTGGGACTTCTCAGTGTGACATTGGAGAGAAATGCAGTGGCCTTGTGTCTCAGAGCCAGCAGGAGGGATGCTGGATGAGCTGCAGCGGCATCCCCACCACCTACTGGAGTCAGGAAATGAAACCAGGAAGAAAGGAGCAGAGATCGGCTCAGCGCCTGTGGCTTAAGCGGCTAGGGCACCAGCCACATACACTTGAGCTGGCAGGTTCAAATCCAGCCCAGGCTTGCCAAACAACAATAACGGCTGCAACCATTGTGGTGGGCTCCTGTAGTCCCAGCTACTTGGGAGGCTGAGGCAGGAGAATTGCTTGAGCCCAGGAGATGGAGATTGCTGTGAGCTGTGATGCCACAGCATTCTACCCAGGGCGACAGTTTAAGGCTCTGTCTCAAAAAAAGAGAAAGGAGCAGAGATGGGAGTGGAGCATCCTGGGACATCTCTGCCCCTGGTCTGCTGGCCTGAGCTGCATCTGCCCATGCTTCCCAGTTCTGTGAGGCAGTGCATTCCTGATTTTGCATAAGCTGGTTTAAGCTGACACAGGATTGGGTACCTGGGGCATGCTGTGGCCTGTGACAGACCCTAAAATAAAAGAGATCAAGATGGGAGAGGGTAGGGGCTCTCCATTAGCTGCCCTTATAGAGGAACAAAACTGTGGAGAAACCCTCACCTGTCATTGTTTGGGTGAACCACATTTTTTTTTTTTTTTTTGTAGAGACAGTCTCACCTTATTGCCCTCAGCAGAGTGCCGTGGCATCCCAGCTCACAGCAACCTCCAACTCCTGGGCTTAGGTGATTCTCCTGCCTCAGCCTCCTGGGCAGCTGGGACCACAGGTGCCCACCACAATGCCCGGATATTTTTTCACTGCAGTTTGGCCAGGGCCGGGTTTGAACTTGCCACCCTTGGTATATGGGGCCGGTGCCCTACTCACTGAGCCACCGGCACCACCTGGGTGAACCACATCTTTGCTAAACTTTATCCAGAGGGCTGGGTGGAAAATGCTAGAATATTAGGAGGGCATTGGGTTCTCCAGCTTCCAACTGTGAGACAGGCCCCCTTCGAGTAGCAGCAAAATGATTGACTTTACTTTGTTTAAAAAACAAAACAAAAACAAAAGCAGAATAAAGAGACTTTCTGACTGAGAACAGAGATCCAGAACAGATAAGTTAGGTAATCATGCCCTTTTGGGGATTATAAATGCCCCTACCTGGATAGGTGAGTAGACAATGATCTAGTAACTAATTAAATAAGGTTCCTTTATCACCACCTCCCAACATAAGCTCTATGCAGAGAGCTATTTTGTTCACTGTTGTATCCTAAACAGTGACAACTTTCTGGACCACAGAGGATATTGAAAATGTTCATTTAAAAAGTAGTACTATCAGGGACTTTACCTAACAAATGCAAACATTGCAACGTAATTATTTGTATTCTCTTATTAACCTGAAATTAAAAAGAAAAAGAAAATAGGCCATACATTGGAAAGAGAAAGTAATAGAAAAAATCACACTGGGGGTAATGGGATTTAAAATTTAAAAAAAAAAATTGTATTATGATATAGGTATTACCAACTCCATTTGATGCTTAGGAAACTGAGGCTTGGAGAAATCACAAAACTGTTGGTGTTGGTTAATTTTGTGTGTCAACTTGGCTAAGCCATGGTATTCAGTTGTTTGGTCAAACACAGATCCAGATGTTGCTCTGATGGTATTTGAGAGATGTGACTAATATTTATAACAGTAGACTTGGAGTGAAGCAGATGTCCCTTATCACTGAGTGGGCCTCATATAAACTGGTGAAGGCCTTTAAAGCAAAAGCAGAGATTTCCCTAAAAGTAAGGAATTCCGCCTCAAGACTGCAACATAGAAACTTCACCTGAGTTTCCAGTCTTCCGGCAAATGGAATTCTGATTCAAGACTGAACACCAACTCTCAACCTGCATTTCTAGCCTGCTGACCTGGTCTCTAGATTTTGGATTTGCCAGCCTCCACAACTGTGTGAGCCAATTTCTTAAAATAAGTTAGACAAATATGATAGATGGGTAGATGTGATTGATAGATACAGATGTTAGATGGATTAGATAAATAGATATAATCAATCTCTCTCTCGCTCTCTTTCTCTCATATATTTATATTTACTATCATTCTGTTTCCCGGAGAGCCATGACAAATACACCATCCAAGCTCATACACCTGCTTTGCTCAGTATCAAGGGTGGGCTAATGGCTGATATGTGTTATGCGGTTCAATCCTTAAACTACCATGCATCATATTTCACAGGAAATATGATGAGAAAACTAAGGCTCAACTAAGGCCCAGCTTGCCCAGCTTGCCCAGCTGGGAAGAGTCAGGATTTGCCCACAGACGGTGCCAACTCTGAGCCTGACTCTTCACGGCTGGACCATTTGCTCATCTAACTGCATTTCTGCAACCTCCTAACATTCCTGACAATGCCTAGAGGAAAGATTGACAATCTCCATAGTGGTGGTGACCACGACAACTATAGGCAACACTCCCTGAGCCCAGGAACGATGATGACCATGACTAGAGCCCTATCACCTTCTATCATCCTTCTGGCACTTTCTGCATATGAATGTCTCCTCCCCATTATAGCCCCATGAAGTAGGTGCTGCTTTTATCAAACAAAGAAACACTGATGCACATGGGTCCTACTATTTGTCCAGAGTAAAATTAAAGTTATGTACAGAGATCAAGGTCTTTAAATTATCACTTAGTGCTTTTAATAACCTTGGAATTTTTCTGTGGTGACACTTGTTGCCATCTGTGGGAGGTGAACAGGCTGAATTCCTCAAGGAATTCACTCATGGTGCCAAGTCGGGAATGTCTGTGTGACTATCCTGCATAGGAAAATCAGCAGTGCAGGCAGCTGAGGCCATCAACTAGTAGCTTAGGCTAGAGAAGCTGAGATGTCTGTCTGAGGAGAAGACTTGCTCTTCCCCCTCTCTCTTCCACTTGCACCATTATCTGGCCGCCTCAAATGTTCCATTACCCTATGCCCCTGTTTACCCTTTACTTAACCTTCCTGGGGGATGTAATCTCCACTCTCTCATTCTTAACCTTGACTGCTGACTACAGACTGCTGTGCATTCTTGCACGTATACTCTGTTATGCACCTAATAAAAAGACTCCAGGAAGCAGGACAGGTTGCTGCATTGTTTTTGTGCTGCCACCAGGCACATGAAACACTGTATCCCCCTACAGTGTTTCCGTTTCTTTCTGAGTTCTTTTCTTCTTTTTTTTTTTTTTTTTTGGTAGAGACAGAGTCTCACTTTATGGTCCTCGGTAGAGTGCCCTGGCCTCACACAGCTCACAGCAACCTCCAACTCCTGGGCTTAAGCGATTCTCTTGCCTCAGCCTCCCGAGCAGCTGGGACTACAGGCGCCTGCCACAACGCCCGGCTATTTTTTGGTTGCAGTTTGGCCAGGGCCAGGTTTGAAGCCGTCACCCTCGGTATATGGGGCCGGCACCTTACCGACTGAGCCACAGGCGCCGCCCTCTTTTCTTCTTTTGTGACTTAGGTATTCCTGGGTTATACCATCTTCTCCCTTGGATTATTTCTCCTTTTCCTGATTGATGGTTAAGACCTACTAATAATATATGTATAAACGTTGCAAATGTGTCTTTATCTTAAACTTTATTATTTTATCACAGGGAAGATATGCTTATGGGGCAAATCGAATGCTCTTTTGGATGGAGACTTTTAACCTTTGCTGTCATATTCAGGAAGTTCTTCTGCATGCTATGAGATTGGGCAGATGTTGACTTATATGTTATTCTCATAGTTTTTATAGTTTTATTTTTGCCATTTGGGTATTTAAAACATTTGAGATTCATTATGATGTAAGACACGAGGGAGGGGGGTCCAACTTTATTTCCCTTAACAGTGTGTTGTAACAACCACAGCTAGGCAACTCTTCTCCCACTGATGTGAGATGCTCCTTGACTGTTTAATAAAGCCATGCATAGTTCTGGTGATTCTAGACTTCCTTATTTTGTTTTGCTATTTGTTGGCCCAAACCGAAGTATCAAACTATTGTAATTACTAAAAATGTAATAATATAAGCTGGGCGAAGTGGCTCATGCCTGTAATCCTAGCACTCTGAGAGGCTGTGGTGGGTGGATTACTTGAGCTCAGGAGTTCAAGACCAGCCTGAGCAAGAGCAAGATCCTGCCTCTAATAATAAAAAAAAAAAGTAATAATACATATTAAAGTTTTCCAGGAAAAGTCACTCTCTTTATTTTTACTTTTAAGAATCTCCAAGCTATTTCTCTATATTGATTTTTTCTGAATGAATTTCAGAACGTTTTGTTAAATTGCTGTTGTTACTTTACAGGATTGTAGTACAATTAAAATGAATGAGAGGTTGTCAGGGTCAGAATAATGCCTGGAACATGCTTAATACATGCCAACTTTTCTTATTTGTTACTTTCTTTTACTTTCCTTACTAATATTTTTATTTCATTTCTTACTAATATTTCGTAGTCTGCTCCATGTTGGTTCCTTAAAAGATTGTTGGGAAGATTAAATGTACTGTCATGCAGAAAATACAAAAGAGGACATAATGCCTGGTAAGCACTCAATCGCATTATCTAAGCTACCTCCTTTCTACCCTTACCCTTTCAGGGCCACTCCAACTTCAGTACTGTGGGAAATTTTGAATAAAACAATCAAGTAGGAACACTCATTTTGGACAATGGCCCCTATTATTTGCACACACACAAAAATCACTCTTTGTGTACTTTTGAGTAATTCAAGCCAGAGATCAAATCTCTGTGAGACTATATAGTCCTGGTGGGTGAGGGAAGGGGATAGGCCTGTAGCTATTTTATATTGTTTTAAATTTCATTCCCAGGCTAAGACTATTTTTTATGAGTTTCAGCTGGAATGGGTTTTTCCTGTCTCATTATAAATCTGTGAGTATGAAAGATTGTAACAAAAATGCTGCAAAACCTTTTGTATGCAGTTATAGCTGCAGATACTTTTGCTGCAAGAAAATCACAGCATTAACATAAATCCCTTGTGGTTCATTGAGATCAACAAATTACAGCACTTGACAAGTGAACATCTGAGTTAATGGAAGAGCCTGTAATAAGCATCAGGGCACACACATCCGGCATCCACTGTAATCGCAGGGGCTTCACGCGCCTTACTCTACTTATCACAGTCTTTAGCAGATGTTTCCTGCTCCACGTTTCCTTTCTGCTTATCCTCATTCGTGGCTTCTAAAGGTTTGTTGGAATATAATTTAATGAGCACCAGCATCCAGCCACATGCACCTGTACTGCCATGAGATTTTAAGAAAAACTTTTTCCTCTCATTCATTTCTTTTTTCTTTTCTTTCTTTTTTTTTTTTTTTTTTGAGACAGTGCCACTCTCCTCACTCTGGGTAGTGTCCCTGCTGTGGCATCATAGCTCACAGCAACCTCAAACTCTTGGGCTTGAGGAATCCTCTTGCCTTAGCCTACCAAGTAGCTGGGACTACAAGTGCCTACCACTACACCTATAGACTAGTTTTTTTTTTTTAGAAAGATGCTCAGGCTGGTCTCAATCTCCTAAGCTCAAGAAATCCACCCACCTGGGCTTCCCAGAGTGCTAGGACTACAGGCATGAGCCACCATGCCCAGCCTCTCTCTCATTCATGTCAAGTAAAAGTGAACAGAAGTTCACACACACAGAAAAGGTTGCATAGGTGCTAAAACTTTGAAACTCTAATTTCTAATAGTATCTTTCTTATGTGGATCACAGATTTAGTTAAGTCAATCTCCTTGAATCTACTTTTCACTCTCTGAAAACAGTCACAATAATAATTCTGCAGCAGTTTTGACATTTTATAAATGCAAATAATTATGCAAACTTTTGTAGTATTTCATAAGCATTGTTAGTTAAATATGACCTGTATTTCATAAGGATTGTATAAATATGTTAAATATGACTGCATAGCAAATTGACCCAAGACTCATACAGAGTGAGGCCAGAAATCCAGGGATGGCTTACCTGTGTTCTGACTCCAGGTCTCTATGAGGCTACAATCCACCTGTCCATTAGGCTCTGGTCTCATCTGAAGATTCGGTTGGGGATGGAAGATGTGCTTCTAAACTCATTCACATGTTGTCACCAGGCATCTTAGCTCCTTTGTGACTGTTGAATGGAGACCTTAGTTCCTCCCTACATAGGCCAACTTACAGGGCTCTTCACCTGGCTTCTTCCAGAGCAAAAGATTTGAGAGAGAGAGAGGGAGAGCCAACACTAAGACAAAAGTCATGGTTTCTCTTATCACCTGATCTTGTAGTGACATGCCAGCACTATATCGTATAGTAATGATCACATAGGCTCATTCTGACACCACATTAGAGGGATTCTGTAAATTCATGCAAACCAGGAGATAGATGTATTAAGGATCATCTTAGAGGGTAACTATTGAAAGTACACAAAAATGTTAAACTACATAGGAAGATGTAGAGTATACTATTATAGCTAGTGTTGAAGAAAAATCAGAATTAGTTTCCGTGTTTTAAAAATCAGACATCAGTAGGGCAGCACCTGTGGCTCAGTTGGTAGGGCCCCGGCCCCATGTACTGAGGGTGGAGGGTTCAAACCCGGCCCTGGCCGAACTGCAACAAAAAAAATAGCCGGGTGTTGTGGCAGGTACCTGTAGTCCCAGCTACTCGGGAGACTGAGGCAAGAGAATCACTTAAGCCCAGGAGTTGGAGGTTGCTGTGAGCTGTGTGATGCTATGGCATTCTACCAAGGGCCATAAAGTAAAACTCTGTCTCTACACAAAAAAAAAAAAAAAAAAATCAGACATCAGTTACCATTCACCCTGAAAATTCCTTCATCAGCATCCCAAATTCTCAGCAGTGAACTCTTGCCTGCCCAGCCTGAAAAATTTGCTAGCTCTTTTCAGAACTCTGTTCCCAACAATACAGAGATCACAGAAATACACCTAAATTCTCTCACTATGAGCATCCCCAGCGTCTGCTGGTCAGGCCACTTTTAGTGTTGGTCACCCCAAGTGGGCATCTCCGGGAAAGAACAACCCCAGGCAGGCTCTCCAGACAACCCCAGGCAGGCTCTGCAAACCAAGCTTCTAGCTACTGGACTGAGCTTTCAGATTTGCCTGGTTGTGACTGCTTAGACTTAGAGCAAAGCCCTGTGTCATTAGCCTACAAAACATCTTTGTTTTCTGTCCTGCTGTGCAGTTAATGCTCAGAGGGGTGAAGAGGAATGTCTTGAGCCAAATAATACAAGAGAATTAAAAGCAATTTGGACTAATGCCTAAAGGGAGGAATGTCCAATGGCCACATGTGAGGGGGACCTATATGTCTTCACAACCGTAGTGAAAATGTGTTCAGAGTGTATGTGATGCTCTGTTCAGGAACTGTTCCATAACCACATGCTGAGCAAACCTAATGCACTAGCTCCCTCATAGTCATATGAAGCTGAACCAGGCATAGGCACGGCCTACCTTCCACCTCCATGTACATAGGTAAAAATTGCACACAAATAACTGTCACATAAGGCAGAATATGCTAAATAGTGATGGAGAGAGCAAGATAAACAATCGGGAATTTCAGGGGGACAAGCACCTTTTTGTTATTATAATTAATAAATGGTTAATTATTAATTATGAATTGGGAAGATTCATTTCTCTCACACATTTGTTTAGAACTGTTGTGTGGCCAGCAGTGAGCTGGACAACAAAGAGGAGAAACACAGCATGTGGGAATGACCGTGAATGTGGGAGCACACCACTGTGACACGCACAACAGCATGTCTGCACAGACAGTGGTAAAGTCGTAATTTTGAGAAGCCTATCCACTAGAGGGCATTAATCAAATTTCTCCCCTCCCATGTTTGAAGGGAGTGTGGAAGGATGAAGGGGTAACTGACAAGAGATAAAGAGGCTAAATGTGGAGAACATTCCAGAAGGTACTGCATGTATAATAATATAAAACACCCCAGTATGTTCTAAGAATCACAAGTGCTTCGGAGTTGTCGGTTTTATAGGGTAGAAGGGAAAAAGGCAGCAAAAGGTTCAAAACTTGTGAACGAGCTTATGTTCTTGGGAAGGGACATGGATTCTTTTCTCTAGGAAATGGGCCTCAGTTGGTAGTCCATTGAGTAACCAGCATCTTTGAGTATCTAAATAAACTACAGCCACACCCTTTGCAATAATGCACACACAGACACCAGACACATATAATTGTGTCTACAATTTGGAGGGTCCTTGCAGCCCCTAAAGCCCCTCCATGGATTCTCTGGGATGTGAAGAAAGGAACCCCTTGACTTAGTCACAGTTGACAGACTGCTGGAATTCATGTTGGAATGAGATGCTCAGAAATTCACTTCAGAGCCATGCTCCAGGCAGCAGAGTGGAGGACGAGTCTATAGGAGAGCAGAGGCAGGAGCTATGAATGCATCTCAAACATGGTCAAGGGCCTGGAGCCCAACGTGGGTCTACCAGTATGATATCATAAGTTAATAACAGCTATTTAGGTAAAAGGAGAACTCCACATTAAATAGATACTCTTTTGTAACCTAATTTAGTCCTTTTGGGATTTTTTGTTTAGCAGGGGAAACCAACTCTGGTTAACTTAAACATGACAAAAATAGGGATTTATCCTAACAGCACTAGATACCTGGTGCAACCAACAGAGAAAGACACACACCCAGGATTAGAGGGCAGAACTCAGGGCAGGGCAGGGCAGGAACCGAGCACTATGGGCAGCTGAGCCACCCTGAAGCTGATGTCAGAAGACAGCCTCCCTGGGCCTCCATCCAAGAGTCTCTTTCTCCTGAGACAATGTCTGATTGGTGTATTCAGGTCCAATCCGCATCACTGAGATGGCAGCCCCAGCCACCAAAGCTACATGGAATGAGAAGGAAATGATGGATGAAGGCTAACTAAAAATAATAGATTTGTGCTAAGCTAATAAAAGCATGTATTTCATAAGACACTTAGATTTTTTTCTTTATCAGATCTTCTCTCAAGCAACAAATATTTATTGAGTACCTACTATGGACCACACTGGGAATTAGAACAACGAACAGACAAAAATCCCTTTCTAGTAGAAGTTTGACTCTGAATCTTCTTCAAGTACAGTCCTGGATACTTTGGTATTTGGCAGCTTCAAGTGATGCCTATCATAATTTACTCAGGGCATGGACTTCTTTGCCACCATTAGGATTGACAGTATAATTTTGAAGAATACTGTAGTTTTATTTCTATTAATTTTGCATATTCAGTTGAGCTCAAAGTCTTGTTATTTCTTTTTTTTATTTCAAAGTATTATGGGGGTGCAAATGTTTTTGGTTACATGGATTGCTTTTGTAATGCTTGAGTCAAGGTTATAAATGTGTGCTCATCATTCAAATAGTGTTCATTGTACCTGTTGGGTAGGTTTTTTCCCGTCCCCTCCTCGCCCTCCCCTGCTTAATTTCCATTGAGTTTTACTTCCTTCTATGTACATGTGTGCTCATGGGTTAGTTCCAATTTAATAGTGAATACATGTGGTGTTTTCTTTTCCATTCTTTACCACTTTGCTTAGGATAATAGTCTCCAATTCCATCCAAAGTGTTGGAAAAGTCATTAAGTCATTCTTTGTGGCTGAGTAGTATTCCATATACCACATTTTGTTAATCCACTCATGAACTGATGGTCACTTGAGTTGATACTACATCTTTCCAATTGCAAATTGTGCTGCAGTAAACATTCAAGTGCAGGTGTCTTTTTGATAAAATGACTTATTTTCTTTTGGATAAATTCCTTTTTGATAAAATAATTTCTTTTCCTTTGAGATTACTAGATCAAACAGTAGGCATCCTTTCAGTTCTTTGAGGAATCTCCATGGTTTTCCATAGAAATCATTCTAATTTACAGAGTATAAGCATTCCTTTCTTTCTGCAATCACACCAGCATGTATTGTTTGAGGAATTTTTAATAAAAGTCATTATAACATGGTGGTTTTAATTTGCATTTCCCTGATGATTAGTGATGGTGAGCATTTTTCTTATGTTTATTGGCTATTTGTCTATCTTCTTTTGAACAGTTTTTGTTCACATCTTTTAATGGAGTTGTTTGATTTTTTTTCTTGCTGATTTGCTTGAGTTCTTTGGAGATTCTGATTATTAGCCCTTTATTGGATGTATAGCCTGAAAATATTTTCTCCCATTCTGTAGGTTGTCTATTTCCTTTGTCAATTATTTCCTGAGCTGTGCAGAAGCTTTTTAATTTAATAAAGTCCTATTTGTTTATTTTTGTTGTTGCTATGATTGCCATAGGGGTCTTCATAAATTCTCTGCCTAGGCTGGTATCTAGAACAGTTTTTCCTATATTTTCTTCTAGAAGTCTTATAGCTTCATGATATAAGACTATATCATAAGCAAAAGGTGATAGTTTGAGCTCCTCATTCCCAATTTGGATAGCCTTGAATTCTTTTTCTTGTCTAATGGCTCTGGCTAGGGCTTCCAGCCTATAGGGAATAGAAGTGGTGACCGTGAACATTCTTATTTTGTTCCAGGTCTTACTGTGAAAGCTTCCAATTTTTCCCCATTCAGTTGGCTGCAGTTGTCATATATGGCTTTTATGATTTTGAGATATGTTCCTTCTATGCCTAGCTTATTGAGGGTTTTTATCATGAAAGGGTGTTTAATTTTGTCATGTGCTTTTTCTGCATCTATTGAGATGATCATATGATCTTTGTCTTTGCTTCTTTTTATGTGGTGAACCACATTTATTGATTTACGTATGTTGAACTACCTTTTCATCCCTGGGATAAAGCCCACTTGGTTGTGATGGATTTTTTGTTTGTTTGTTTGTTTGTTTGATGTGTTGTTGAATTAGGTTTGTTAGCATTTTACTGAGGTTTGTTTTTTTTTTGAGACAGGGTCTCACTATGTCACCCTTGGTAGAGTGCCATGGCATCACAGCTCACAGCAACCTCAAACTCTTGGGCTTAAGCAATTCTCTTGCTTCAGCCTCCCAAGTAGCTGGGACTACAGGTGCCCACCACAATGCCCGGCTATTTACTGAGGATTTTTGCATCTACATTCATAAGGGATATTGGTCTGTTGCTTTCTTTTTTTGTTGTATCCTTTCCTGGCTTTGGTATCAAGGTGATACTTGCTTCATAAAATGAGTTAGGGAGGATTCCCTCCTCAGTGTTACGAAATTATTTCTGTAGTATGGATATCAACTTTTCTTTGTAGTTCTGATATAATTTGGCTGTGAATCTATCTGCTCTGGGGCTTTGTTTAGTGGAAGATTTTTTATTGCTGCTTTAATCTCTTTGCTTGTTATTAGTCTATTCAGGAGTTCTATTCTTCCTGTTTGAGTCTCAGGAGGTTATGTATGCATTACCTCTTGTTGGAAGTCACCTGGGAGGTTTCTGGACAGAGGGAATTTCCACACCCGAGTATAGCGCTAGAGGCAGGCCTAAGAGATATACCCACCACCTTTTTACTCTTTACAGGGTAGTGTAATCTGCACACCTGAAATAACTGTTCCAATCAATGTTGCATCACCATGTGAGTTTTCAATAAAAATTAGAGACAACCTTGGGAGGTGCCTATGGCTCAGTGGGTAGGGCACCAGCCCCACATACCAAGGCTGGCAGGTTCAAACTCGGCCCCGGCCGAACTGCAACAAAAAAAATAGCCAACCGTTGTGGTGGGTGCCTGTAGTCCCAGCTACTCAGGAGGCTGAGGCAAGAGAATTCCCTAAGCCCAGGAGTTGGAGGTTACTGTGAGATGTGACTCCATGGCACTCTACCGAGGGCAACAAAGTGAGACACTATCTCCACAGGAAAAAAAAAAAAAATTAGAGACTTAAAATTTCTAACTATTAGTGTCACCATCAATGTAAAAACAGAGGTCCTACAATGACACCATAGTTCACCTCCTGGCTGCTGGTGGTATCTGGGCATCAGAAGTGTTAGACTGTGAAAAATTGTATGTCTTAAAATAGGCAATACAGTACAATCAGCAGCCGGCCAGAAGAATGTAGCTGGAAGAACATCGCTGAACAGGCCAACAGAAATGTTCAGGGATAGCTTTTGGGGGTCAGTAATAAATGGCTATTTGAACAAAGTCTTAGATGGATGTATCACATTATGTTTCTCCTCACTTGGCCAGAGTCAGGGCAGTTGTGTCCCCAGGTTTCCAAGTTTACACAGTTGTGGACATCACAAAGAAGGGAAGTGAGTGGTCCAGGTACAAAAACACACTCGGTAGTGAAAGATGCCCCATGATCATATCAATGTACACAGTTATGATTTAATAAAAAAAATAAATAAATAAATAAAAATAAAAATAAAAAAACACACTCCGACCCATGACCAGCCTGTGTCAGCCTGATGCACCACAGGAAAGGTAAGCTCATCACACCTTCATCCTTCTGCTGAGCCACTGGGCCCTGGGCTAGGAAGCTAGGCGTACTGACCCCAGAGCATAATGGTCCCCCAACCACCACTCCTGGCTCAACACAGACAGGCAGCCTCATGTTCTCCAGACACAGAGATACTGATAGGATGTGAACAGCCAAAAGCAGAGAAGCAGCCAGTCTAGGCCACACCACAGGTTCCTTTGAGAAATACAGAGGGCCCTCCCCCTCCCAGAGCTAAGGTGAATTGCAGGGTAATTTGAGGCCTGCCGCCAGACTGGTATGCAGGGACATTCCTCCACAGGCTCCCATGACGGACTCGGACTCGGGAGTGCTGGAGGAGAGCCATAAATATTTGCCCAGTTGCATATTTTAGGCTTGTGAAAATCAGAACTAGGAAATAAGCTCTTTGTTCTGTTTCCAAAAACGTTGCTTGAACTCTGACCTCTGGTGTCCTCCCCCCCATCTCTGCTTGATTTTCAGTCTGTTCTCTATTATTTCACTTCACATTATTGTATGGACTTTGCTAGAAATTCAGCAAGCCTAAACCAACCACCAATCAGTATATTGTCCTGAGCTTATCTTGTTGCCAGGAAAATCTACTGGTTCTGAGGATCCGACTGAGGCCACTCCTGGCCTTGTGTGGGTGCTCCTTCTCCAAAAGAGGAAAGCCAGGACTTCAGAAGTGTGTCTAGTGTCTTGGAGTCACCAGACATATCCCTAAACGAGGTCCTGTTCATGCAGCTGGACATTCTGGGCTAGTTCCCCAGTGACATTGGCAGCCACCTCCCTTGCCTGATTCTCTTTCTAGACTAGCCCTCTTCCCAGTCTGCCACTCCCTGAAAAGGGAGCATTTGGAAATTCTTGATTATGTATGCATCAAGTTACTGGTACTTTCCATACTGTTCCAACCAGCTGTTTCCAATTGGTCAGGGTTTCAGCTGGGTGAGCAATTCCTTGTACCCTGGACATGCACCACAGCCTATGCTATTTAGACCTTGGACTCTGCTTGTTTAATCAATGCAGAAATGCAGGGCTGACCATGGGCTAGACTGTTTAGGTGGCATGGGCATAAATAGGGCCTCAGTAGGAAAATGAGTCTTTGGGGAAAGCAGAGAGGGCCCACCTGCACAGAGTAGCCCTCCCCAGCCAGAGAGGCATGTGCTAAGTCTCTCACCTGTATAGTTGTATCCGTACACCCCGGTCACTTCTGCACAGGACAGAGGTTCCCATCTTGAGACCTGCAAGTGTCCTTGTGAATCACCAGAACTTGGGTAATGAAAGAGAAAACACCTTTATTTCACTAATGTGTAGCTACTATTTAGCATTTCCTTCCATTATGAATATAGCTAACAAACCACAGTAGTGTCAGCACTACCTTTGTAACATTCTCAGTGGAAGAAATCTCAGTTGTTTTCATATCACTTTGAATTAGTGCTTATGCTCATGACTATTTCAGAATTACAGTCATCATCAGACCACTGTCAGGGCTTATTCACTGCATTAATAAAAAAGTACCTATATTATGATATCACAAACATATTTTTTATACTTTGATAATGATTTTCAATAAGTGGATTTTCTTTCCTCTATTTATTTAATTTTTTTTTTTAAATGAGGTCTTGTTCTGTCTCCTAGGCTGGACTGCAGTGGCATGATCATAACTCACTGTAGTTTCCAAAGCCTGGGCTCAAGCAATCCTCTTGTGTCAGCCTCACAGGTAACTGGGACTATAGATGTGCATCACCATATCCGGCTAATTTTCTTTTATTTTTTGTAAAGATGGGGGTCTCATTATGTTACCTAGGCTAGTCTAGAACTCCTGGCCTTGGGCAGTTGTCTCTTAGCCTCCCAATGTGCTGGGATTATAGCTATAAGCCACTGTGCCTGGCCTGGAGTTTCTTTATAATTCCCTACGTTTTGTTTTAAGCATCATTCTGAGAAGGAGTCCTACAGAAGCCACTGTCAGAGTCTCACTCACATTCCAGTCCTCACCATCCAGCCTCGCCTTCCAAGTGGAGAAGTGCACCCTGCAGGACCATGGCAGGCCTCTCAACCTGTGAACTTGGAGGGCCAGAGTGCCTGGGAATTAAAACATTCATCCCAGGAACCCCAGCCAAAGATCTGTGGTAGGCTTCACACCTTTCCCAGAATTCCTCCCCAGGACTCAGCTCCATTCCTCCAACTCCCCTGGCTGCCTTCTCATCCCCATTTTCCTCTCCATCTCTGCTATAGCTCCCTGCACCTCCCAAATAAACTACCTGTTCTCAATTTTTTGTCTCCAGCTCCACTTATGAGAAAATTTTGACTTTAGTGTACAGGCTGCACCAGGCTTCAAGGAGTTTATGGCCTCAGATAGGTGAAAGACCCAAGCCAGAAATCCCATCTCCCTACCAGGTAGCCTAAAACCTTACCTTTCTCCAGAGGACTCCAAGGGGGCATTGCTTGAACTAGAGTGGAGAGATACTCAGAGATTCTTAAGTTCTCCATAAGAAATTTCAAGATTTATGTTATTTAAATGATAATCTTTGAGAAAAGTGTATCATATACATGTTTTGAATGATTTTCATAACTCCTTATAACTGGGTGCCATTAAGTGGCTTTTGAGTCATGTTTGCATGGACAATTGAGTTGTCACCAAGCAATATTCCTTTAACTATCACAAGAAAAGAACAGAGACAGATATAAATTGCAAACTATGCATTCTGGCCAACACAAGAACAAGTAAAAATCACAGCAGTTCTCAATCTGTGGGTCATGACCCCTTTGTAACAATGAAAATACATCCTGCATATCAGATATTCACATTACGATTCATAACAATAGTAAAATCACAGTTATGAAGTAGCAACGAAAATAATTTTGTGGTTGGGGTCACCACAACATGAAGAACTGTATCAAAGGGTTGCAGCATTAGGAAGGTTGAGAACCACTGCTCTAATAGAAAAAAAAAAAATCCATAGACAATTGAGTCATTCCATGATGCATTGTAGTTCAGGTATTTAGACTCAAAACAAACAGCTCTGGTGTAGCTGCCTGGACCACAGTTACTTTTAGAGCCATGACTGAGTTGAAGCAAACATATCATCCAGCAAATAAAAATAATTTCTCAAGTCCCTTATCTCTTGTGCTTCACATCTGTCCCAGAGTTTCTCCCCAGGATTCAGCTCCATCCTCTCAGAACCCCAGTTACTGTCTCATCTCCATTTTGCTTTCCACCTCTGCTGTTGTCCCTGTACCTTCCAACAACCTGTTCTCTATTTTCTTTTTTTGAGACAGAGTCTCATTATGTCACCCTCAGTAGAGTGCCATGGCATCACAGCTCACAACTTCAAACTCTTGGGCTTAAGCGATTCTCTTGCCTCAGCCTCCCAAGTAGCTGGGACTACAGGTGCCCACCACAATGCCAGGCTATTTTTTGGTTGTAGTTGTCATTGTTGGTTGGCAGGCCTGGGTTGGGTTTGAACCTGCCAGCTCCGGTGTACGTGGCTGGCACCCTAGCCACTGAGCTACAGACGCTGAGCCTGTTCTTAATTTTTTTTATCTCCAGCTCCATTTATGGAAAAATGCAGAGTTGGTGTGCATTTAAAGTTTATCAGTTTATTGTTAAAGTTTACTCTTTTAGTTTTGTTTCTATTTAATTTACACATTTTGTTGGGCTTCATAAGAACTATAAGCATAAGATATTCTACCAAATTGTTACATATTTGTTCAAATTATTATTGCTGTTTAACAAATTGTCCAACGCTTGGTGGTTCAGAACCATCATTTTTTATTTTATTCTTGATCCTGTGGAAAGGCTCATCTGGTCAGCTTTTTGTGGGGGCTGGAACCATCTGAAGACTCCATTGAGTCAGGCGTCTAAAGCAGCTCACTTGCAAGGCTGGCTATTGGCTGGGAGTTGAGTTGAAGCTGTAGGAACACCTGGCAGCTACATGGCCGTTTCTGACCCTGCATCAAAGTGGACAGCACCATTTCCACCACACTCTACTGGTCAAAGTAGTCACAAGTGTGCCTAAATTCAAGGAAGAAGACATAGATTCCACCTCTTTAAGGGACAAACACCACGAATTTGAGAGGTGTGTTTGTACACATAAAGCTACAGTACTTAACATTATAATAAACAAAATTCAAGTCAACAATGAGAACCCTTAAAGGGAATCCTTACATTACTCAAATTTGGAAACATAGACTAGGACTACAGGCAACAGACAGTAATCCTAAAGTGTTCCAAAGTCTTGGATCTTCTAGCACGCCATCAAACCGAAGACCAATGAACTGACCAATTCTCTAAAAAGCTCCTGTTGATCCTCTTAAACCTAAAAGTGTGGAACAGAAAATAGTTGAGCAAAAACCACCTGCAAGAGAGGAGAAAAAAATTACAAATCAATTGTTTGATTCTTTATTCTAAAAATAGAGATGGGCTAGGTGCCTGTGGCTCAAGCTGGCTAGAGCGCCAGACACATACACCAGAGCTGGCGGTTTTAAATCCAGCCTGGGCCTGATGAACAACAATGACAACTACAACCAAAAAAAAAAAAAAAGCCAGGTGTGACAGGCACCTGCAGTCCCAGCTGCTTGGGAGGCTGAGGCAAGAGAATCGCTTAAGCCCAAAAAGAGTTTGAGGTTGCTGTGAGCTGTGATGCTATAGCACTCTACTGAGAGCGACATAATGAAACTCTGTCTCAAAAAATAAAAATAAAAATAAAAAATAAACGGTGCCTGTGGCTCAGTGAGTAGGGCGCCGGCCCCATATGCCGAGGGTGGCGGGTTCAAACCCAGCCCTGGCCAAACTGCAACAAAAAAATAGCCGGGCGTTGTGGCGGGCGCCTGTAGTCCCAGCTGCTCGGGAGGCTGAGGCAAGAGAATCGCGTAAGCCCAAGAGTTAGAGGTTGCTGTGAGCCATGTGACACCACGGCACTCTACCCGAGAGCGGTACAGTGAGACTCTGTCTCTACAAAAAAAAAAAATAATAAATAAATAAATAAATAAATAATAAAATGGACATGTTTAAGAGGACATCACTCCAACATTTAACTCCAATTTATAGTTTTATGAAGCTCTACAGATTATTAAATTTTTTTTTCTTTTTTTGAAACAGAGCCTCAAGCTGTCACCCTGGGTAGAGTGCTGTGGCCTCACAACTCACAGCAACCTCAAACTCCTGGGCTCAAGCAATTCTCCTGCCTCAGTAGAGACTAAGTAGCTGGGACTATAGGCGCCTGCCACAATGCCCTGCTATTTTTTGGTTGTAGCCATCATTGTTGTTTGGTGGGCCTGGGCTGGTTGCGAACCCACCAGCTCAGGTGTATGTGGCTGGCGCCTTAGCCACTTGAGCCACAGGTGCCGAGCCTTATTAAATATTTTCATGTAATTTATTTCATCTGAGTATATTTCATGTATGACTAAATGTACCACTAAAGATAGAAGCCATGGGTTAAAAAGTACATGAAAACCCCTTGACAGAATTTTCTTCCCTGAATATGTATGAAATAAGAGAGGAAAAAATTAACCGGAAAAAAGAAAAAAAAGAAAGAAAACTTACCAACCTGCCAACCAAGAAAATGAAGAAAATGTGCATAACTAAGGGCACCAAAACTTGAAAATCAGAGGTCAAAGAGGAGACTAGGCTTTGGAGTATAGCCTAGACCAGAGGTTGAAAAACTTTTTTATATAAAGGGGCAGATAATAAATACTTTTGGCTTTTCAGGCCAAATAGAAAATCAAAGATATTATCTTGGTACCTATATAACAAGAAAGAAAACAAATTTTAAAAAATATTTTTTGACTAAATTTAAAATATAATAAAATTGAATTAAAAAATTATAATAGAGTTATACTAATGAGAAGAATGAGATTCTTTTGGGGGAAATAACATTTGTCTTAACTGGGGTTCAAAGTTAGTGTCTTCTATCAACAAATCAATTGTAAATGTTCACCTTGTAAAAACATGTTACTCACCTGTAGGTCATCATTTGCTGACTTCTGGTCACAGAAATGCTCCTAACTTTGCTCCACCCTTGAAGTGTTTCAGGTGAGTTAAAAATACTATAAATTGGGTGGTGCCTGTGGCTCAAAGGGGTAGGGTGCCGGCCCTGTATGCCGGAGGTGGTGGGTTCAAACCCAGCCCCAGCCAAAAACTGCAAAAAAAAAAAAAAGAAAAGAAAAAAGAATACTGCAAATTTTTATTTGTAGACATCATTGCCTACACAAAAAAGCCAAGGAAACAAACAAAAAGACTCCTGAGCTATGTGAGTTCAGTGAGCTCACATGACGCAAAATTAACACAAAACTCAACCGCAATTCTATACACTGACAACATGCAGAAGGAAACTGAAATAAAAAACACAATACAATTTACAATTGCTTCAAAGAAAATGAAGTACTGAAGTATACGTTCTTTTATCCACTTATTTTTTATTTGTATATATTCACATGCAATTCTGCTGTTAACACGTTTCGGTGTGGTGAAGTCTGGGCCTTCAGTGCATTCATCACTGGAGCAGCCCACACTGTATCCACCAAGCAACCTCCCATCATCTTCCCCCCCTTAAATATAAATTTATCAAATTATGTATAGTATCTGTATGATAAAAATTATACAGTGGTGGCTTGGCGCCTGTGGCTCAAACGGCTAAGGCGCCAGCCACATACACATGAGCTGGTGGGTTCAAATCCAGCCCAAGCCCACTAAACAATGACATCTGCAACCAAAAAATAGCTGGGTGTTGTGGCGGGCACCGTAATCCCAACTACTTGGGAGGCAGAGGTAGGAGAATTGCTTGAGCCCAGCAGTTTGAGGTTGCTGTGAGCTGTGATGCCACAGCACTCTACGTAGGGTGACAGCTTAAGGCTCTGTCTCAAAAAAAAAAAAAAAAAATTATACAGTGATGATAAAACAAATCAAAGAAGACCTAAACCCTTGGAGAGACATCCTGTTCCTAGATTAGAAGAACAACATATTAAAGATATTAATTCTATCTTAAATGTTTCATACATTTAATGCAGTTCCTATCAAAATCACAGCAAGCTTCTTTGTAGATATAAGGTCTGACAATTAAGTTTCTGAACTCATCTTAGAATGATGTGCTTAGAAAAAGTGCTTTGAAGGGTGGACTAAGCCCCAAGCACTGGTGCACAGTTTCCCAAGGAGAGTACTTGAAAGGTGACCATAGTGATGTTCAGCAATGAGGTATGTAGCACTTTCCTAGGATGACTTTGCAAACTTAATTGTCTGATCTTGTAGAAAGGCTTATTCCATTCCCTTATATGAGAAGGGAGAGACTGTAGAAAAGCCAAAATAATTTTGAAATATGAGAATAAATTAAGTACCCCACCTTTCACCATTAACAAAAATTGATTCTCACTGGATAAAAGATTGAAATTTAAGACATGAAAGTATAAAAATACTACAAGAGAGTGCAGGGAAAACACTTGAAGAAATTGGCCTAGGAGAATATTTTATGAGGAAGACCACCCAGGCAATTGAAGCAACACCAAATATCCATTATTGGGATTTGATCAAACTAAAAAGCTTTTGCACAGCCAAGAGTGCAGTAAGTAAAGCAAACAGACAACCTTCAGAATGGGAGAAGATTTTTGCAGGTTATGCTTCTGACAAAGGTCTGATAACTAGAATCTACAGAGAACTCAAACTAATCAGAAAGAAAAGAACAAATAACCCCATTTCTATGTGGGCAAGAGACTTGAACAGAAAATTCTCTGATGAAGACAGGCTCGTGGCCTACAGACACATGAAAAAATCCTCATCATCCTTAATCATCAGAGAAATACAAATCAAAACCACTTTGAGATATCATCTAACTCCAATAAGATTAGCTCACATCACAAAATCCCAAAACTACAGATGTTGGCATGGATGCAGAGAGAAGGGAACGCTTCTACACTGCTGGTGGGAATGCAAGCTAATACAACCATTTTGGAAAGAAGTTTGGAGAACACTCAAGGAACTAAAAGTAGACCTACCATGCTACAATTCCTCTACTAGGTATATGCCCAGATGATCAAAAATTATTTTATGACAAAGACATTTGCACCAGAATGTTTATTGCAGCCCAATTCATTATAGCCAAAACGTGGAAACAGCCCAAGTGCCCATCGACCCATAAATGGATTAACAAATTGTGGTATGTGTACACCATGGAATACTATGCAACCATAAAAAAGATGGAGACTTTACATCTTTTAATGTTACCTGGATGGAGCTGGAACATATTCATCTTAGCAAAGTATCTCAAGAATGGAAAAAAAATATCCAATGTACTCAATACTATTATGAAATCAATATATAACCACCTACACACTCATATGAGTGGCAAAACATAACTATAGTCAAGAAAGTAGAAAGGAAAAGGAGGGGGGAAGGGAGGGGGAATATGGGAGGAGGGAGGGTATTTGGGGAGACCTCACCTAATGTACATGATGCAATGGTACATTCAAAACTATTAAGAAATGAGCATAATTGTGATGGGTGTGTTACTTAGTTCAATGTAAACATTTCACATTGTATATCAAAGCAGTACCCTGAACCCCATAAATGCATCAATCAGTTATGATTTAATAAAAAATAATTAATTTAGGGCGGCGCCTGTGGCTCAGTGAGTAGGGCGCCGGCCCCATATGCCGAGGGTGGCGGGTTCAAACCCAGCCCCGGCCAAACTGCAATAAAAAAAATAGCCGGGCATTGTGGCGGGCGCCTGTAGTCCCAGCTGCTCAGGAGACTGAGGCAAGAGAATCATGTAAGCCCAAGAGTTAGAGGTTGCTGTGAGCTGTGTGACACCACGGCACTCTACCCGAGGGCGGTACAGTGAGACTCTGTCTCTACAAAAAAAAATAATAATAATAAATTAATTAATTTAAAATTAAAAAAAGAATAATTTAAGTAGAAAGAATCACTGTTCTCAATGTTAAGGTTTACTATGCAGTTTCATTAATTGAGACAGTGTAGTATTGGTAAAAAGACAGACATATAGATCAATGAAACAGCACAGAGAGCCCAGAAAGAGACCTAATTACTTAGGCCAAAAAGACCACCTAATTACAGACAAGGGAACAAAAGTAACTCAACAGAGAAAAGGCAAGTTTATCAATAAATGGTGCTGGATGGCTCGGCGCCCGTATCTCAGTGGTTAGGATACCAGCCACATACACCGAGGCTGGTGGGTTTGAACCTGGCCCGGGCCAGCTAAACAACAATGACAACTGCAACAAAAAGCAGCCAGGCCTTATGGCAGGCACCTGTAGTCACAGCTGCCTGGGAGGCTGAGGCAAGAGAATCCCTTAAGCTCAAGAGTTTGAGGTTGCTGTGAGCTGTGATATCACGGCACTCTACCCAGGGCAACATAGTGAGACTCTCTCTCAAAAAAACTAAAAAATAAATGGTGCTGGAGCAACTGGACTTCCATGGACAAGATGAGGAGATGGGGGAAAAAGAGGAGGGAGAGGAAGGGAAACAGGAAACAGAGGAGGAGAAATAAGAATGAGAAATAAACCACAACTTAAACTCTACACCTTATATAAAAATTGGCTCAAAGTGGATCACGGATTGAAATGTAAAAATGCAAAACTACAGAAATTGAAGAAAATCTTTGGGACCTAGAACAAGGTGTAGAATTCCTAGAATGAACACCAAAAAACATGATCCATATAGGAAAATATTATCTATTTTGCCTCATCAAAATTAAAAACTTTTTCTTTGTGAAACCCCTGTTAAAAGAATGGAAAAAACAAAATGAATATTGGTAGGAAATATCTGCAAATCACACATCTGACATAGGGAGATGTATCTAGATACAAGACACATCTTGTATCTAGATAGTATTAAAAAAACTCAAAAGTCAACAGTAAAAAATTTAAAAAATTTTCATTTAGAAGATGAGCAAAAAGCATGCACAGATATTTCACCAAAGAGGATACATAGATGATATAGCACATGAAAAGATGAACATCATTCACAATTAAAGAAATCAAACTACAGGGAGGTTTTATTACAAACTTACCAAAATAGTTAAAATGAAAAACAGTGATAGTGCCAAATGCTGGCAAGGATGTGAGGAAATTGGATGGCCTGTACATTGCTGGCGATAGTAAAATGGCACAAGCATCCTGGAAAACTATTTGGCAGTTTTCTATAAAATTAAACATGCATGTACCATGTAAGTCAGTATTGTACTCTGAGCATTTATTCCAGAGAAATGCAGACCTATTTTTACACAGAAACTTATAAACAAATGTTCATTTACAGCAGCTTTATTAATAATAATCAAAAAGCTAGATATTACCCAAATGTCTTTCAAAACCAGAATGGTTAGGCAGGCATAATGGCTCATGCCTGTGATCTCGGCACTTTGGGAATCCAGGGCAGGAGGATCACTTGAGGCAGGGAGTGAGGCTGGGAGTTAGAGACCAGCCCGGACAACATAGTGAGACTCTCTACAAAAATTTAAAACTTAGCCAGGCATAGTGGTGCACTCCTATAGTCCCAGCTACTCTGGAGTCTGAAGTGGGACGATTGCTTGAGCCTGGGAGTCACACTGCACTAATCTGTACCATAGAATACTAATCAGCAATAAAAATGAACAAATTATTGATGTACACACCACTCAGGTGAATTTGAAATGCATTACGCTGAGTGAAAAGGATGCACACTGCATGATTCCATATATGCAACAGTCATGGCATAAATAATCCTAAAGGGAGAGAACTGATTGGTTGGTTGCCAGAGGGCAGGCACAAGGATAGTGACCGGCTGGCTAGAAAGGATTCAGATGAGGGGACCCTGAAGTGATGGTACAGTTGAGAATCTCTTTTTCTGGGACAGAATCTCACGTTTTTGCCCTTGGTAGAGTGCCATGGCATCATAACTCACAGCAACTTCAAACTCTTGGGCTCAAGTGATTCTCTTGCCTCAGCCTCCCGAATAGCTGGAATTACAAGCGCCTGCCACAGCACCAGGCTATTTTTTAGAGACAAGGTCTCACTCTGGATCAGGCTGGTCTCGAACCCGGGAGCTCAGGCAATCCACTTGCCTTAGCCTCCCAAATGCTAGGACTACAGGCGTGAGCCACTGCATACAGCCCCACAGTTGGGAATCTTGATTGTGGTTGGAATTATGCAAGGCTGCATGACAGAATTGCATAAAGTTATGCACACAAAAATTGAATATGTATGTATAACTGGTGAAGTCTGATAACCCCTGTAGATTGCGCCAGTGTAAAAAAAAAAAAATACTGTGAATTTTAAAATCTAGAGCAAATTGTTGCTAGGTAGTTTTCCTTATCTTTTTTCTTTGTACTTGAGGACTGTTAGAAATACCTGTCAGGAAGAGTAGGCACACAAATGAAGGCCATATGCTACACTGGGGAAATGTAACATAAGAAGAAATATATTGTTGGTCTCTGCCACTGATTCCTGATACAAAGCTCCCAAATTTCTCTAAATTTCTGGGGTTATAGGAGCATCATTTGTTCCAGTGAGGCTACTCTTGGAATGGGGGTTGTTCCCGAGAAATACCAAGCCATGATTAGAAGCTGAGAACATCCAAGACCCACCTTCATCCTACCTGGAGGAGAAAAATGCTGGAGATGGAGTTGATAATCAATCATGCCTGCATAATGAAGTCTCCATAAAAATCCAAAACGACAAGATTCCAAGATCTTCCAGGTTGGTGAACACAGTTACATGGCAGGAGGGTGGGCACACCCCAACCCCACGGGAACAGAAGCTCCTGCACTCAGGACACTTCCCTCTTAATGCGGCTGTTACCTGTATCTTTTGTAATATCCTTTATACAAAAGCAGTAAACATAAGTCCTTCCATAAATTTTTCTAGCCATTATAGCAAATTATTGGAGGAACTCCTGAGTTATAGTCCATTGGTCAAATACCAGTGACTACTTGGGACTTGATATTAGCATCTGAGTTGGGGGCATCTTGAACCCTTCATTTGTGGGGTCTGATGCATACTCCAAGCAGTTAGTGTCAAAATTCTGTGTTAGCGTCAGAATTAGTTACTGTCCAGAAAGTAAAAGAATTAATTGGTATGAGAAACCTATCCACTCACTTGGTGTCAAAAGTGTATATAAAAATTTTTCCTTTCAGTGTTTTCCTTTAGGGAATCATGCAAAGACCTAGGGTGGTGGCTCTCCAACTTGACTGCACATCAAAATCAGCTGGGATCTGCAGAAAGTACCAGCATTTGATTCCCACCTTCAAACATTCCCATTTAATTGGTACCATGTACACATTGTGGCTTTGAAAGTTTCACAGGTGATTTTAATGTGCAGCATCATTTGGGAACCAGTGCCCTAGAATGTTCCTCCTCAGTCCTGCCAGGATTAGAACGTACACCACATTAAATGGAATAAACCTTTGTACTGCACACCCTCGGGAAAAGTGGTTAGAACATGATGTACCCTGTCCTCAAACTGTAACATGACAGGCAAAGGAGGAGAGGGATAAATCAGAATCAAATCAGACAACAAAGAAGAGCCCACATCATAAGAGAACAAGTAGCACCTGTGGCTCAGTGAGTAGGGCGCCGGCCCCATATGCCGAGGGTGGCGGGTTCAAACCCAGCCCCAGCCAAATGGCAACAACAACAACAAAAAAAAATAGCCGGGCGTTGTGGCAGGCGCCTGTAGTCCCAGCTACTCAGGAGGCTGAGGCAAGAGAATCGCGTAAGCCCAAGAGTTAGAGGTTGCTGTGAGCCATGTGACGCCACAGCACTCTACCAAGGGCGGTACAGTGAGACTCTGTCTCTACAAAAAAAAAAGAAAAGTCTCCTTCCAAACATGTGGCAACAATGTAGTCCTTTACAGTCATAGAGAAAAAATACATAAGTAAAGAAAAATAGGGGAGGAGAGCAAGATGTCAGCTGAGTAACACCTTCCTTGCATCTCGGCATCGTGAGTCTGGGGAGATAAGACTCCAGGCACCTCTGGCTGATGGGATCTGCCTATAATCATGCCTTTGAGGATACAGGGAGTAAGCGAGAGACTTCTGGACCCCAAGAGGAGGACAAAAACAGTGGAAAACTGGCACGGGAATTAAAGAGCAAGAGGAAGTGAAAGGAAGATTAGGGCAAGGAAACAGATAAAAGAAATCACTCATGAGGAAGAATCAGCAGAAAACTCCAGGCATCATGAAGAACCAGTCCAGAACAACCCCTCCAAGGGACAATGAGGTAGCTACTGCGGAGGATTCCACCAATGAAGAAATGTTAGAAATGACAGAAAGGGAATTTAGAATACACATGATGAAAACAATGAAGGAAATGATGGAAACAGTGAAGGAAACTGCTAATAAAGTGAAAAATAACCAAAAGGAAATCCAAAAACTGAATCAAATAAAAGATGAATGATATGAAGAATATAGAAAGGATATAGCAGAGCTGAAGGAACTGAAGCAGTCAATTAGGGAACTTAAAGATGCAATGGAAAGTATCAGCAACAGGTTAGACCATGCAGAAGAAAGAATTTCAGAGGTAGAAGACAAAGCTTGACATAACTCATATAGTAAAAGATGCAGAAAAGAAGAGAGAGAAAGCAGAACGTTCACTGTCAGAATTACGGAACCTTATGAAGCGTTCCAACATACGAGTTATAGGAATCCCAGAAGGGGAAGAAGAATGCCCCAGAGGAATGGAAGCCATACTAGAGAATATTATAAAAGAAAATTTCCCAAATATCACCAAAGATTCTGACACACTGCTTTCAGAGGGATATCAGACCCCAGGTCGCCTCAACTCTAACCGAGCTTCCCCAAGACACATTGTGATGAACCTGTCCAAAGTCAAGACAAAATAAAAGATTCTTCAAGCTGCCAGAAGTAAGTGCCAGTTGACCTACAGGGGCAAATCCATCAGAGTGACTGCAGAATTCTCTAATGAAACTTTCCAAGCAAGAAGACAATGGTCATCTACCTTTAATCTACTTAAACAGAACAATTTCCAGCCCAGAATTTTGTACCCTGCTAAGCTAAGCTTTAAAATTGACAGAGAAATCAAATCATTTATGGATATACAAACATTGAGGAAATTCGCCAAAAACAAGACCAGCTCTACAGGAAATACTTCAACCTGTTCTACACACTGACCATCACAATGGATCACCAGCAAAGTAAAAACTCAGAAATTAAAGGACAGAACCTAACCTCAACACCGATGCAAAAGACAAAACTAACCAATGGACTCTCACAAAATAAGATGAATAGAACACTACCACACTTACCAATTATCTCAATTAATGTTAATAGCTTGAATTCCCCACTGAAGAGACATAGATTGGCTGACTGGATTAAAAAACACAAGCCATCCATTTGCTGTCTGCAAGAAACACACCTGGCTTCAAAAGACAAATTAAAGCTCTGAGTCAAGGGTTGGAAGACAATTTTTCAGGCAAATGGCATTCAGAAGAAAAGAGGAGTTGCAATCTTATTTTCAGATTCATGTAGATTTAAGCAACTAAAGTCAAAAAAGACAAAGATGGTCACTTTATATTGGTCAAGGGAAAAATACAACAAGAAGACGTTTTAATTCTAAATATTTATGCATCCAATTTAAATGCTCCCAGATTTTTGAAACAGACTTTACTCATTCTCAGCAATATGATAACCGATAATACCATAATAACATGGGACTTCAACACTCCTCTTACAGAGCTGGACAGATCCTCTAAACAGAAATTAAACAAAGATGTAAGAGATTTAAATGAGACCCTAGAACAATGGTGCTTGATGGACGCATATAGAACACTCCACCCCAAAGATAAAGAATACACATTCTTCTCATCACCCCATGGAACATTCTCCAAAATTGATCATATCCTGGGACACAAAGCAAATATCAACAGAATCAAAAGAATTGAAATTTTACCTTGTATCTTCTCAGACCATAAGGCACTAAGGGTGGAACTCAACTCTAACAAAAACATTCGACCCCACACAAAGACATGGAAATTAAACAATCTTCTGTTGAATAACAGATAGGTGGAGGAAGAAATAAAACAGGAAATCATTAACTTCCTTGAGCATAACAACAATGAAGACACAAGCTACCAAAACTTGTGGGATACTGCAAAAGCAGTTTTGAGAGGAAAATTTATCGCTTTAGATGTCTACATTCGAAAAACAGAAAGTGAGTGCATCAATAAACTCACAAGCCATCTTATGGAGTTGGAAAAAGAAGAACAATCTAAGCCTAATGTCAGTAGAAGAAAAGAAATCTCCAAAATCAAATCAGAGATCAATGAAATTGAAAACAAAAGAATCATTCAGAAAATTAATGAAACAAGGAGTTGGTTTTTTAAAAAAAATTAATAAAATAGACGAACCATTGGCCAGACTAATGAGAAATAGAAAAGTAAAATCTCTAGTAACCTCAATCAGAAATGAAAAAGGGGAAATAACAACTGATCCCACAGAGATACAAGAGATCATCTCTGAATACTACCAGAAACTCTATGCCCAGAAATTTGACAATATGAAGAAATGGATCAATATTTGGAATCACACCCTCTCCCTAGACTTAGCCAGGAAGAAATAGAGCTCCTGAACAAACCAATTTCAAGCACTGAGATTAAAGAAACAATAAATAATCTTCCAACCAAAAAATGCCCTGGTCCAGATGGCTTCACACGAGAATTCTATCAAACCTTCAAGGAAGAGCTTATTCCTGTACTGCAGAAATTATTCCAAAAAATTGAGGAAGAAGGAATCTTCCCCAACACATTCTATGAAGCAAACATCACCCTGATACCAAAACCAGGAAAAGACCCAACCAAAAGGAGAATTTCAAACCAATCTCACTCATGAATATAGATGCAAAAATTCTCAACAAAATCCTAGCCAATAGATTACAACTTATCATCAAAAAAGTCATACATCATGATCAAGTAGGCTTCATCCCAGGGATGCAAGGCTGGTTTAACATACGCAAGTCCATAAACGTTCTCCACCATACTAACAGAGGCAAAAATAAAGATCATATGATCCTCTCAATAGATGCAGAAAAAGCATTTGATAAAATCCAGTATCCTTTTCTAATTAGAACACTGAAGAGTATAGGCATAGGTGGCACATTTCTAAAACTGATTGAAGCTATCTATGACAAACCCACAGCTAATATTTTACTCAATGGAGTAAAACTGAAAGCTTTTCCTCTTAGAACTGGAACCAGACAAGGTTGTCCTCTGTCACCTTTACTATTCAACGTAGTGCTGGAAGTTCTAGCCAATACAATTAGGCAAGACAAGGAAATAAAGGGAATCCAAATGGGAGCAGAGGAGGTCAAACTCTCCCTCTTTGCTGACGACATGATCTTATACTTAGAGAATCCCAAAGACTCAACCACAAGACTCCTAGAAGTCATCAAAAAATACAGTAATGTTTCAGGATATAAAATCAATGTCCACAAGTCAGTAGCCTTTGTATACGCCAATAACAGTGAAGATGAGGAGCTAATTAAGGACACAACACCCTTCACCATAGTTTCAAAGAAAATGAAATACCTAGGAATATACCTAATGAAGGAGGTGAAGGACCTCTATAAAGAAAATTATGAAATCCTCAGAAAGGAAATAGCAGAGGATTTTAACAAATGGAAGAACACACCATGCACATGGATGGGCAGAACCAGTATTGTTAAAATGTCTGTAATTCCCAAAGCAATTTACCTATTCAATGCCATTCCTATCAAAATACCAACATCGTACTTTCAAGATTTGGAAAAAATGATTCTGCATTTTGTATGGAACTGGAAAAAACCCGTATAGCTAAGGCAGTTCTTAGTAACAAAAATAAAGCTGGGGGCATCATCATATCAGATTTTAGTCTCTACTACAAAGCCATAGTGGTCAAGACAGCATGGTGCTGGCACAAAAATAGAGACATAGACACTTGGAATCGAATAGAAAACCAAGAAATGAAACTAACATCTTACAACCACCTAATCTTTGATAAACCAAACAAGAACATACCTTGGGGAAAAGACTCCCTATTCAACAAATGGTGTTGGGAGAACTGAATAGCCACATGTAAAAGACGGAAACTGGACCCACACCTTTCCCCACTCACAAAAATTGATTCAAGATGGATAAAGGACTTAAATTTAAGGCATGAAACAATAAAAGTCCTCAAAGAAAGCATAGGAAAAACTCTGGAAGATATTGGCCTGGGAAAAGACTTCATGGAGAAGACTGCCGTGGCAATTGCAACAACAACAAAAATAAACAAATGGAACTTCATTAAACTGAAAAGCTTCTGTACAGCCAAGGAAACAACAACCAAAGCAAAGAGACAACCTACACAATGGGAAAGGATATTTGCATATTTTCAATCAGGCGAAAGCTTGATAACTAGGATCTATAGAGAACTCAAATTAATCCACATGAAAAAAGCCAACAATCCCATATATCAATGGGCAAGATACATGAATAGAACCTTCTCTAAAGAAGACACATGAATGGCTAACAAACATTTGAAAAAATGTTCATCATCCCTATATATTAGAGAAATGCAAATCAAAATCACCCTGAGATACCATCTAACCCCAGTGAGAATGGCCTACATCACAAAATCTCAAAACTGCAGATGCTGGTGTGGATGTGGAGAGAAGGGAACACTTTGACACTGCTGGTGGAACTGCAAACTAGTACAACCTTTCTGGAAGGAAGTATGGAGAAACCTCAAAGCACTCAAGCCAGACCTCCCATTTGATCCTGCAATCCCATTACCGGCCATCTACCCAGAAGGAAAAAAATCCTTTTATCATAAGGACACTTGTACTAGACTGTTTACTGCAGCTCAATTTACAATCGCCAAAATGTGGAAACAGCCTAAATGCCCACCAACCCAGGAATGGATTAACAAGCTGTGGTATATGTATACCATGGAATACTATTCAGCCATTAAAAAAAAGTGGAGACTTTACATCCTTCGTATTAACCTGGATGGAAGTGGAAGACACTATTCTTTGTAAAGCATCACAAGAATGGAGAAGCATGAATCCTATGTACTCAATTTTGTTATGAGGACAATTAATGACAATTAAGGTCATGGAGGGGGGAAGGAAAAGCAGAGAGAGGGAGGGAGGGGGAGGGGCGGAGCCTTGGTGTGTGCCACACCTTCTGGGGGCAAGACATGATTGCAAGTTGGATTTACCTAACAAATGCAATCAGTGTAACCTGGCTTATTGTTCCCTCAATGAATCCCCAACAATAAAAATAAATAAATAAAAAGAAAAAGAAAAAGAGGGGCAGCACCTGTGGCTCAAGGAGTAGGGGGCCAGTCCCATATGCCGGAGGTGGCGGGTTCAAACCCAGCCCCAGCCAAAAACCACAAAAAAAATAAATAAATAAATAAAAATAGTTCGGGTAGTTTATGCCTGTACTTTTAGCACTCTAGGAGGCCAAGGTAGGCAGATTGCTTAAGCTCTTGAGTTCAAGACCAACCTGAGCAAGAGCAGGACCCCATCTCTACTAAAAATGAAAACTGAGGCAAGAGGATCACTTCAGCCCAAGAGTTGGAGGTTGCTGTGAGCTATCTAATGCCACAGCACTCTACCCAGGGCAACAGAGTAAAACTTTGTCTCAAAAAAAATAAATAAATAAAAAAGAAGGAAAAAGAAAAGAAAAATAATTCAAAAGACACCCAGAGAACACAACAGAAGAAAAGATAATTCGAGGGCAGAAGGAAATTCCACAATTCCAAATAGTTTATGCTCTTCAGAAAAAAACTCAAGGCTCAGTGCCTGTGGCTTGGCAGCTAGGGCACTGGCCACATACACTGAAGCTGGTTCGAACCCTGCCAGGGCCTGCCAAACAACAATGACAACTACAACAAAAAAATAGCCAAGCGTTGTGGTGGGCACCTGTAGTCCCAGTTACAAGGGTGGCTGAGGCAAAAGAATAACTTAAGCCCCAAAAGAGTTTGAGATTGCTGTGAGCTGTGACACCATGGCACTCTACCAAGGGCAACATAGTGAGACTCTGTCTCAAAAAAAAAAAAAAAAAAAAGATCAAAACTCAAAGAAATGATTTTTTTTTTTGGAGACAGTCTCACTATGTCGCTCTTGGTAGAGTGCCATGGTGTCACAGCCCACAGCAACTTCTAACTCTTGGGCTTAAGCTATTCTCTTGCCTCAGCCTCCCAAGTAGTTGGGACTGCAGGTGCCCACCACAATGCCCAGGCATTTTTTTTTTTTTTTTTTTTTTTGCAGTTGTCATTGTTGTTTTAGCTGGTCTGGGCTGGGTTTGAACCTGCCAACCTTGGTATATGTGGCTGGTGCCTTAACCACTGTGCTACAGGCGCCAAGCCCTAAATGATGATTTTTTTTTTATCAAAGCAAAAAGAAATTTAAACATAAGGGAAAAGATTAAGAACAAAAGAACCATTATTGCAGAACTAATTTTAGTTAACACAAGAACAGAGTAGACATTACGGAAAATGGAATTACTGATATAGAGGAAATAATGACATTGAATGCAGATTACTTTAAAAAAAATTGAAGCATTTCAGTTCGGCACCTGTAGCTCAGCGGCTAGGGTGCCAGCCACGTACACCAAAGCAGTGGGTTCGAATCCAGCCCAGGCCTGCCAAACAACAATGACAACTACAACCGAAAAATAGCCAGGCATTGTGGCGGGTGCCTGTAGTCCCAGCTACTTGGGAGGCTGAGGCAAGAGAATTGCTTAAGCCCAAGAGTTTGAAGTTGCTGTGAGCTGTAACGCCATGGTACTCTACCCAGGGTGACAGCTTGAGACTCTGTCTCAAAAAAAAAAAAAAAAAAAAAATGAAGCATTTAGAAAGAGGCTAATAATTTTGGAAGAGAGACAGAGACAATCCAATGAAGAAAAACTATGTCTCTGAAGTTGAGACTTCAAAATAAATGTAGCAGAAGATGAAACCAAAGTTACAATACAAAAAAAAAAAAAAACCCTTAGATAAAGAGAAGCCCGAAATCTGCCGATTAGAAATATTCATGTAAAACAATTTTATATACATTGTGCAACGAGATAAAAGTAGGTAAACTACTGTACTTCAAAATAAAAAAGGTATTTTTTTCCAACACCCAAGAAAACATACCACATCATCTGCAGGTGGTGAAGTTGGGCATGCTCGTCCTTCTCTGGAACAACTTTCAGGGATAACAGTCAATGGAGCAATGTCTACAGATTCTGTGGGAAAGAATGTGTCAACCAAGAACATGATCCCCAGCCAGGTAGTCATTCCAGAGCAATAGCAACAGTTGGATATTCCCCAGGAACATATCATTCACGAAGCTCCGAGTCATTTAGAACACCACTCGGCAACTAATCCAGCCAATTCAGAGTTGGACCCCATGAAGGGGGATGTATGGAAATAACCCTAAGCAACTTTGGAAATCAAGATTCAGAATATTCTGTGGGTGCTAGCACCCAGTACTCTGAGTGAGGAGGAGGAGTCTGGAGGCCTCCAGAGAAACGTGTTTCCAGAAGAGGAGGGTCTCAACAGCCTAGTGCACTGATGAGTTTTGGACTGGCCACGGTCAGCTTAGATCATGACAGGTCATTGTAAGAAGGGCCTGCAGTGGCGGGCGACAGGGGTAGGAGGTCATGCCTGATTGGAGAGAGTTAAGGAGAGAAAGTCAAGAGGGGAAATTATTTCATGGTATTTTTCTGTAACAAAAACCAAAGATGTTGTGCAGCAGCTGAGAGGGATTTCTTTTTAATAGGAGAAAAGATGAGGGGGAAAGACATGATGCAGAGGAAAGGAAGGATTTCGGGAAGAAACTGCTGAATGGGCTTGGAGGGGGCTTGGATCCAGCCATGCATGGAGGGGTCAACCCTCCATGGGAGTTTAGAAGTTTCCAGAAGAGTAAACTGGGGGCAGGCAGGGTGGCGGGCACAGAAGCAGAGGGATGTCAGTAGCGGCAGGACACACCCAGAGTTCTCATCTGATGTTTCAGTTAGCTCAGTGACCTAGAAAGCAAGGTCTCAGAGTAAAAATGAGGAAGTCAGGATCACAGATAGCATTAGGGCTGCTGAAGTTTCCTGGTGGAGAGCTTCATGAGCCCAGCCGGCCAGGTCTTGTGTTTCCCCCACTGAGGCTAGGCAGATGACAGCAGGTTAGCTGGGGTGGGAATTTTGCCAGGCAAGGATAACAAATGAATCAAGGGCAGCGTCCTAGGAGAATGTCTGCCTGCCTCTGTATTTCGGAAATACATAACTTATCAGGTGTCACAGTTCACAGCTGCAGGAGAATTTGCCTCAGGATATTTAAGATGAGACTTCGGAGTTTAGATTTTAGAGTTGGTGTTCAGACAAGTTAAGACTTCGGGGCTCGGCACCGGTAGCTCAAGTGGCTAAGGCACCAGCCACATATACCAGAGCTGGTGGGTTTGAATCCAGCCAAGACCTGCCAAACCACAATGACGACTACAACCAAAAAATAGCTGAGTATTGTGGCAGGTGCCTATAGTCCCAGCTACTTGGGAGGCTGAGGCAAGAGAATCACTTAAGCCCAGGAGTAGGAGGTTGCTGTGAGCTGTGTGAGGCCACGGCACTCTACCCAGGGGGACAGCTTGAGGCTGTGTCTCAAAATAAATAAATAAATAAGACTTTGGAGACTGTTGGCACGGACTGAATGGGCTTTGCATGTGAGAAGGATGTGAATTGAGGGGGCAGGGATGAAATATTATAGACTGAATGTTTGTGTCCTTTCAAAATTCATATGTTGAAACCCTACCCCTTAATATTGTAGTATTAGGAGGTGAAGACTTAGGGTGGTAGTTAGGATTAGATGAGGTCATGAGGGTATGGCCTTCAAAAACGGGATTAGAGCCCTTATGCACATAAAAAAGACCCCAGAGAGCTCTTCCATGTAAGAATATAGCAAAAAGACACCGTATATAAATGAAGAAGAGGCCCTCACCAGACACCAAATCTGCCAGCACTTTGATCTTGGACTTCCAGTCTCCACAACTATAAGAAATAAATGTCTGTTATTTATAAGCCATCCAGCCTATGGTATTGTGTTGTAGCAGACCGCAGGAACCCAAACAGAGAGTAACTAAGACGTGACCATGCTTATTGCATGCTGGGTAAGAAGTCCTTGTTAAGGATAGTGAAAACATGGGAAGATGATTAGTAGGACACGGCGTTTATTCAGTCTCTGAGTCTGGGCAGAAGATGAGATGTGGGAAGAAAGATGCAGAGGTGTAGACAGGACCTGGACTGCAGCTGGCCAGTGCTGACTCTGTAGCAAAGGAGCGAGAAGACAACGGTCGGCTGAGAGGGAATTACACTGGAGCGGTGGTGCCCCGAGGTGCAGAGCAACAGCCGTCTTCAGCAAAAAAAAGGCCCACCCCAGATAACACATAGCCTCTCCTTCTGTCTTTGTGGGCAACCAGATGAGGCCGAGCATCTTCTCACATGGAAACTACCATGGAACAGACCTGGGACTGAAACACAGGCCCCGTGAGTAAAGGGTTTTGTTGAGACGGTACCGACCTGGGTGGAACACGGGGAATAGAAAACACACCCGCAGAGCCAGGAAACTCCTAGGGTGGGGCTGATCCAGAGGACCGCTTGACTGAGCCTAAGACGCACCTGGCCCTTAGGGGATCACCAGCCTATAGACAAAGGATGCCGAGAGGTTACAGCCAACAACTGATCGTGCTGTGAATACAAACCCACAGGACTAAAGACAGGGCCTGAGAAACAGGTTCTGGGAACTCAAATCAGCTAAGGCTAGGTCAACATGTGAATGCTGAAACCACTGGAATCGGAGCAGGTGTGATGCTAGAGAACATGAGCATGTGCCAGGAAGGAGTGAGCACACCCGAGGCCTGGGGACAGCCATAGCCAGGAGATGGCTTCCTTTATCTTACTAGAACAAGTACTTGTAACAGAGACCATATGGCCTGTAAAGTTTAAAATACTTTTTTTGCCTTTTTCAGAAAAAGTGTGGGTGGAGGTGGTAGGTCTGTGTATCCACCTGCAGTGCAGGAGTCATCAGTGAGATGCCTGCCAGGTAAAAGGAGGGATGCGGACAGCTGAGGGGGCAGCCCAGCCTCTCTGTGCATCAGATAAGGCAACTAACTATTTCACAGGCTTCGGTGTCTAGGTCCCCAAATGTTTCTGTGTGCTTGTCATCTGTCCTCTCGGTATGTACACAATAACAGTACAGGATCCTGGGAAGGCAATGCAACATTTATTTTTTAACCTCAAGTGTCTACATGACACAATCAAGACATGCTTAATTGTAATGACCAGTACTCCCGGCACATACAGATGGACACCTTGAGTCACCTATTTATGTCTCCTAAGTTTGCAGAATAACCTTGCACTCTCTCTGTGTCTGAGGATACAAACCACACAGATCGGAAAACAAGTGTTCTGCCACCTTTGGCTTGCTTGCTTTCCATCCAAAGGCTATGCGTGCCTATACAGCCTTCAAAACTCACTCTTCAGGTGGGATCCAGGAAAACATTTGCTTTCTTAATGCTGATTCTGCATTTCCTCCTGAAACTGAGCTCTCAACATTGAACAGTCCAACAAAAACCAGGATATAGTGACCGGATTCCTTGTGAGTCAGGAAATGAGAGCCAGACTCCCCCATATGTCTCTGTGGACGCTGGAGCCGGTTTCCCTTTCTGGGCAGATGAAAGGGTGAGGTCATCGCACATGATTGAGTGGTGAAGAAAGTCAGCCTTCCAGAAACTAAGACCAAGCATGTCTCACAAGAAAACATTTTGGAAGCCAGGTTTTAATTAACAACATTGAATAAATCACTGATTTTTAAAGACTGGTAAATTCCAACGGCAGTCTGTCTGGATTTGTTCTAAAACTTAAGGCATACGTTTTGCTTGTAAATGAGAATCCCCAACAATGCCAGCACAAAAGACAAAGCAAACCCAATCTTAGTAACAGGAACCACGAAAAGGAAAGGAAAAGTTAAGTAAATAAAACAGTTCATGTTTATCCTCAGCAATTTTGTTTAAAAGAAACAAACTCTGCAACTGTTCAGCACCCTCCACAAGGAAGGTGTGTCTTCAGCCTCCCAAAAGAGGATCTTGGCTGGTGCAACCTGGCCCTGCTCCCAGGGAAGAGTGAGCAGCGGGAGTTAGACTTGGCAGACACAAGCATCGTGTTTCACCCGTCTGCATGGTCAGCAGGCTGCAGAGACGTCCAAGAAGACAGCTCTATCATCCCTGCGACCTGCACAACTCAGGTGAAGGGCACCCTGACACCACAGTCCCTGCCCTCCAGTATCTGGTTCTTGTCTGGTGGGTACTGGGTTTGAGCATTCACACATTTGGCCAAACAACCCTCTCGTTGCTATCCCCAGACCCTCACTGGTACGTTGTTGTTTTTTTTATAATAGACTTTATTTTTCAGAGCAGTTTCAGGAGGTTCACAGCAAAATGTAGCAGAAAATACAGAGTTCCCGTACCCATGCCTCACATATGCACAGCAACATTCTCAACATTCCCTACCAGAGTGGTCTATTTGTTATAATCGATGAACCTGACACATTGCCATCACCCAAACCTGTAGTTTACCTTAGGGCTACCCTTGGTTGAACATGCTATGGGTTTGAACAAACATATAATGACATGTAGCCAATAATATAGTACCATACAGAGTACTTTTCACTGTCCTAAACATCCTCTGTGTTCCAGCTATCCATCTTTCCCTCCCCCGACACTTGGCAGACTCTGATCTTTTTACTGTCTGCATAGTTTTGCCTTTTCTAGAATATCATGGAGTTGGAATCATATAACAGATATCCTGTCCAGACGGGCTCCTCTTGCTTAATAAATACGCACATTCCTTTTTGGAGGCCAGGTTTCTATCTTCAGGTAAAGAGCAGGACTGGCTACATCATTTATGTAGCCCTGTACAAGGTAAAAAGGTGAGGTCTCTTGTTCAAAATTATTGAGAATTTCAAGACAGTAACAACAGAGCATGAAGCCAAGAGCAGGGCCTTCTGAGGGACGGGCCCTGTGAAACTGCACAGGCCATCCTGATAAAGAGCAAGGTTTTAAAACAAGTGCCCAACATGTGAGTGAGTCCATTGTCTTATTCAGATTCCATAAAGCTGGGAAATACAAACAAAAGAGTTTATATTTTTTATTTACACAGTGCTTTTACAGTTGCCAAGAGCCTCAATGCTCAAGAGTTCTCTCAACGTAGCTTGAAATACAAGGACAAAGTCAGGGCATCTACTGGTTCCTTCCTAAATTTTGTCAAAACACCATCAAAATGAAGTACACTCAGAGTCATTCGACTCCACTGCACAGAGCCCCTCAATGCCCATGGGCTGGCAATGGATAATATTTATTGGTGAAAGGAAAACAGGCACTCTTTTCAAAGACAAATCCTTGCACTGTCTTACCGATGATGACAGGGAAGGCTCGTATATGTCCAGACAAGATACTAATTATTTAGCGAGCACTGTGGCTGAGTAGTTACCCTGTTTCCTGCTGACACAAGTGAAATACGGGGTCTCCAGGAAATCAGGGTCCTGCAGAGCCAGGCTGCAGCACAAGACAGGCACTGGACTGAGGAGCACACTTTCCTTCTGGTTCCCATGTTATTATAATGTTATTGTAAACTCAACCATGGGCACCATAGCTGTCACTGCCTCTTGCTTTCTCTGAAATGCTGGTACTTTTGAACTCGTGTGGCAGTGCAGAAAACTGAGCATGTTCCATCTCACCTAGGGAAAGACCCATGGGGTAGACTTGGGGTGGAATGAAGGCCGCAGAGGGGCTGAGGAAACTAAAGGAATTGCCCTCAGGTGGGCCGTGCCTCACCAGCACACACGCATACAAAGGCGCAGGGCTGCAGTCACAAAGTCCCACAGACTGGTTAGCTTTCTTCTCTCTCACAGTTTTGGAGGCTGGAAGTCTGAGGTCAAGGCGTCAGCAGGGTTGGTGTCTCCTGAGGAGTCTCTCCTTGGCTTGTAGGTGTCTGTGTCTTCTCCCCGCGTCCTCACGCGGTCCTTCCTCAGCATGTGTTTGTGTCCATCCTCGCCTTCTCGTCTGATAGGACACCAGCCATTCTGGATCAAGGCCCATCCACATGACTGTACTTGAACTCAATGACATCTCTAAAGAACCTGTCTCCAAATACAGTCGCATTCTGAGGACACACAATTCAACCTATAACATAAGGTAGTTTAAGTTCTCCTCTGAGACTAACAGCAAGTGACCAGAGACATTCAGAATTTCTGTAATTGTGTTTTATAAAATGTGTCCTTTCTTTGTTCTATATTGTTTATCTTCCTCCCATTTATATTTCCACCTGAAATTCAATTGTTTCAAACTTCCTAGGAAGCCCTTTCACTCTTTTCCATCACTATATATATTTTTCTCTCATAGACCAATAGCATTTGGTGGTTCTTTTACACAGCTGAATAATCAAGCTATTTCAGCTTTTGTTATTTGATTTTTTATTATTATTTTTTGTTGAGACAGAGTCTCGCTATGTCATCCTCAGTAGAGTGCTGTGGCGTCACAGCTCACAGCAACCTCAAACTCTTTTTTTTTTTTTTTTTTAATTTTTTTATTAAATCATAAGTGTATACAATGATATGATTATGGGGCATCATACACTCACTTCATAAACCATTTGACACATTTTTATCCCAGTGGTTAACATAGCCTTTCCGGCGTTATCTCAGTTACTGTGCCAAAACATTTATATTCTACATTTACCAAGTTTCGCAAATACCCCTGTAATATGCACCACAGGTGTGATCCCACCGATTCCCCTCCCTCTACCCACCCCCCCCTTTCCCACTTCCCCCTATTGTTAAGTTGTAGCTGGGTTATAGCTTTCATGTGAGAGTCCCAAATTAGTTTCATAGTAGGGCTGTGTACATTGGGTATTTTTTCTTCCATTCTTGGGATACTTTACTAAGAAGAATATGTTCCGGCTCCATCCATGTAAACATGAAAGAGGTAAAGTCTCCATCTTTCTTTAAGGCTGCATAGTATTCCATGGTATACATATACCACAATTTATTAATCCATTCGTGGATCGATGGGCACTTCGGCTTTTTCCATGACTTAGCAATTATGAATTGGGCTGCAATAAACATTCTGGTACAAATATCTTTGTTATGTTGTGATTTTTGGTCTTCTGGGTATATGCCCAGCAGAGGAATTACAGGATTGAATGGCAGATCTATTTTTAGATCTCTGAGTGTTCTCCATATATCCCTCCAAAAGGAATGTATTAATTTGCATTCCCACCAGCAGTGCAGAAGTGTTCCCTTTTCTCCGCATCCACGCCAACATCTCTGGTCTTGAGATTTTGTGATATAGGCTAGTCTCATTGGAGTTAGATGATATCTCAAAGTAGTTTTGATTTGCATTTCTCTGATGATTAAAGATGATGAGCATTTTTTCATATGTCTGAAGGCCGTGCGCCTGTCTTCTTCAGAGAAGTTTCTCTTCAAATCCCTTGCCCAGCCTGCGATGGGATCCCTTGTTTTTTTCTTGCTGATGCGTTTGAGTTCTCTGTGGATTCTGGTTATTAAACCTTTGTCAGAGTTATACCCTGCAAATATCTTCTCCCATTCTGAGGGCTGTCTGCTTGCTCTGCTTACTGTGTTCTTAGCTGTGCAGAAGCTTTTTAGTTTGATCAAGTCCCAGTAGTGTATTTTTGAAGCTGCTTCAATTGCCCGGGGGGTTCTCCTCATGAAATACTCACCCAGACCAATTTCTTCAAGGGTTTTCCCTGCATTCTCCTCTAGTATTTTTATAGTTTCATGTCTTAAGTTTAAATCTTTAATCCAATGAGAGTCTATCTTAGTTAATGGTGAAAGGTGTGGGTCCAATTTCAGTCTTCTGCAGGTTGCCAGCCAGTTCACCCAGCACCATTTGTTAAATAGGGAATCTTTTCCCCACTGAATGTTTTTAATTGGCTTGTCAAAAATCAAATAGCGGTAAGTAGCTGGATTCATCTCTTGGTTCTCTGTTCTATTCCAGATATCTACTTCTCTGTTTTTGTGCCAATACCATGCTGTTTTGATCACTATCGATTTGTAGTAAAGTCTGAGGTCTGGTAGTGTGATTCCTCCTGTTTTGTTTTTATTTCTGAGTAATGTCTTGGCTATTCGAGGTTTTTTCTGATTCCATATAAAACGAAGTAATGTTTTTTCAAGATCTTTAAAATATGACAGTGGAGCTTTAATAGGGAGTGCGTTGAAATTATATATTGCTTTGGGTAGTATGGACATTTTGATAATGTTGATTCTTCCTAGCCATGAGCATGGTATGTTTTTCCATTTGTTAACATTTTCGGCTATTTCTTTTCTTAGAGTTTCATAGTTCTCTTTATAGAGATCTTTCACGTCTTTTGTTAGGTAAATTCCCAAATATTTCATCTTCTTTGGCA
The DNA here is from genome assembly GCF_027406575.1 of Nycticebus coucang. Lineage (NCBI taxonomy): Eukaryota > Metazoa > Chordata > Mammalia > Primates > Lorisidae > Nycticebus > Nycticebus coucang. The sequence continues at coordinate 109,173,122 of NC_069781.1, forward strand.
CTACTGTGAATGGGATAGAGTCCTTAACTGCTTTTTCAATTTGACTGTTGTTGGTGTATATAAAGGCTACCGATTTATGAATGTTGATTTTGTAACCTGAGACGCTGCTGTATTCCTTGATCACTTCTAGGAGTTTTGTAGTAGAGTCCCTAGTGTTTTCCAGATACACAATCATATCATCTGCGAAGAGCGAGAGTTTGATCTCTTCTGACCCTATATGGATACCCTTGATCGCCTTTTCTTCCCTAATTGCGGTGGCTAAAACTTCCATTACAATGTTGAAAAGCAATGGAGACAATGGGCAGCCTTGTCTGGTTCCTGATGAGTGGAAATGATTCCAATTTAACTCCATTCAATATGATATTGGCTGTGGGTTTGCTGTAGATAGCCTCTATCAGTTTAAGAAAAGTCCCTTCTAGACCAATTTTCTTGAGTGTTCTGATCATGAAGGGATGCTGGATATTATCAAAAGCTTTTTCTGCATCAATTGAGAGAATCATATGGTCTTTGTTTTTTAATTTGTTTATGTGCTGAATTACATTTATAGATTTACGTATATTGAACCAGCCTTGAGACCCTGGGATAAAACCAACTTGGTCATGATGTATAATTTGTTTGATGTGTTGCTGGATTCTGTTTGTTAGGATCTTGTTGAATATTTTTGCATCTATATTCATTAGTGATATTGGTCTATAATTTTCTTTTCTTGTTGGGTCTTTTCCTGGTTTGGGGATCAGGGTGATATTTGCTTCATAGAACGTGTTGGGTAGTCTTCCTTCTTTTTCTACATTTTGGAACAGGTTGAGTAATATAGGTACTAATTCCTCTTTAAAGGTTTGGTAGAATTCTGACGTGAAACCATCTGGTCCCGGGCTTTTCTTTTTAGGGAGGTTTTGTATAGTTGATGCTATTTCTGAACTTGATATGGGTCTGTTCAACATTTCCACTTGATTCTGGTTAAGTCTTGGAAGGTGGCGTGCTTCCAAGTATCGGTCTATTTCCTTCAGATTTTCATATTTCTGAGAATAAAGTTTCTTGTAATATTCATTAAGGATTTTTTGGATTTCTGATGAGTCTGTGGTTATTTTGTCTTTGTTGTTTCTGATTGATGATATTAGAGATTTTACTCTTTTTTTCCTGATTAGGTTGGCCAGAGGCTTATCTATTTTATTGACCTTTTCAAAAAACCAGCTTTTTGATTTATTGATCTGTTGTATTATTCTTTTGTTTTCAATTTCATTTAATTCTGCTCTAATTTTGGTTATTTCTTTTCTTCTACTGGGTTTGGGGTTGGAATGTTCTTCCTTTTCCAGTTGCGTGAGATGTCCCATTAAGTTGTTAACTTCCTCTCTTTCCGTTCTCTTGAGGAAGGCTTGCAGTGCTATAAATTTCCCTCTTAGAACTGCCTTTGCAGTGTCCCAGAGGTTCTGATAGCTTGTGTCTTCATTGTCATTTTGTTCCAAAAAATTGGTGATTTCTTTCTTAATCTCATCTCTGACCCAGCTATCATTCAGCATAAGGTTATTTAACTTCCATGTTTTTGTATGGGTATGCAGATTCCTGTTGTTACTCAATTCAAGTTTTATTCCATGATGGTCCGAGAAGATGCATGGAATAATTTCTATTCCTTTAAATTTACTGAGGTTAGACTTGTGACCTAAAATGTGATCAATTTTGGAGTAAGTTCCGTGGGCTGATGAGAAGTATGTGTATTCAGTTTTGTTGGGATGAAATGTTCTGTAGATGTCTGCTAAATCTAAATATTGGATGGTTAGGTTTAAATCTAAGATTTCTTTGTTCAGCTTCTTTCTGGAGGATCGATCCAACACTGCCAAGGGAGTGTTGAAATCTCCAACGATTATGGAGCTGGAGGAAATCAAGTTACTCATGTCTGTTAGAGTTTCTCTTATAAATTGAGGTGCATTCTGGTTGGGTGCATAGATATTAATAATTGAGATCTCGTCATATTGAGTATTACCCTTAACAAATATGAAGTGACCATTCTTGTCCTTCCTTACTTTTGATGGTTTAAAGCCTACTGTATCTGCAAATAAAATTGCAACACCTGCTTTTTTCTGATTACCATTTGCCTGAAATATGGATGACCATCCTTTCACCCTGAGTCTGTATTTGTCTTTTAAGTTGAGATGTGACTCTTGTATGCAACAAATATCTGGCTTAAGTTTTTGTATCCAGTCAGCTAACCTATGCCTCTTTAGAGGACAGTTTAAGCCATTCACATTGATGGAGAGTAAGGATAAGTCTGGTGGAATTTTGGGTATCGAGTTTTTCAAAGGTCCAGTGGACATTTTTAATCCTTTCGCCAGTGTGGAAGTTGGAGTTTGATCCGAAGTTTCTGAGTGAGTTTACTTTTGTGGTATAGGATTGGGTTGGTCATTGTGGAGGATAGGTCTGAGAACATCCTGAAGAGCTGGTTTACTTATGGCAAATTTTTTCAACATATGAATGTCATTGAAGTATTTAATTTCTCCATCATAGATGAAACTCAGTTTAGCTGGATACAAGATCCTGGGTTGAAAGTTTTTTTGCTTTAGGAGATTAAAAGTTGATGACCAGCCTCTTCTTGCTTGAAAAGTTTCAGCAGAGAGATCTGCAGTTATTCTAATATTCTTACCTTTGTACGTTATAGTTTTCTTTCGCCGGGCTGCTTTGAGAATCTTCTCTTTCATGTTAACTTTAGTGAAGCTAATTATGATATGTCTGGGAGATGGCTTTTTGGGGTTGAATCGTGCTGGGGTTCTGAAGCTGTCTGCTATCTGAATTTCAGATTCTCTAGGCATGTCTGGAAAATTTTCTTTCATAATTTCATGTAGAAGGGCCTCTGTGCCCTTGGCTGCCACGTCATCAGTCTCCGAAATTCCTATAACCCTTATGTTATTTTTTTTCAAATTATCTGAGAGCTCTCTGAGTGAGTGATCCGTTTTTGCTCTCCATTTCTCTTCCTCTTTGAGAGATTGGGAGCGTTCGAAGACTTTATCTTCAATGTCAGAAATCCTTTCTTCTGCTTGCTCCATTCTGTTACTGAGGGATTCTACTGTATTTTTCACATCTTTGAGGGCTGTAAGTTCTTGTTTCAGTGTGTCTAAGTCTTTGGTGGTTTTGTCTTTAAATTCGTTAAATTCTTGAGACAGTTTTTGAATTTCTCCTCGAATTCCTAATTCCATTTTATTAATCTTGTCTGCAAACCAAATTCTGAATTTGACTTCTGACATCTCAGCCAGTTGTTTATGAATGGGATCTTCAATCACATCTGCCGTATCTTTTCTTGGGGGGGTTGATCTATTCTGGTTATTCATGTTACCAGAGTTTTTCCGCTGATTCCGCCCCATGGTTTGCTCCCTTTGGTTTTTCCCCTGGGGTTTTATTGAGGGCCCGTACAGTGTTGTGGCCTGAGAAACTGGGGCCCTGTCTGGTGTGGTGGAGCAAAGTGGTTCTGTCTTGTTTTCAGCTGGTTTCTGTTCGATCCTATTGCAACTTCTACTCTGGCTTGAAGTCTCAGCTGTGTGGAAAAATCAGCAATTAAGTCACCCCGCCTGCCCACCTCTGGCCCCAGTTGGAAAAGGAGAATCAAACCTTCCTACAATCACACACCCAGGGCACCACCTGAAAAGTCCTCAGTCTATTAGCCCAGTTCAAAAGGTCCGAATCAACTGTCTCAATCGGCACTTGTCTCAGGTGGAAGGGTTCAAGAGGTCTCTGGGAACTGGATCACAGGGGCCTGGTGACTCCTCTGAGACAGCTCACCCCAGTGCAGCGTGGAGTCAGGAGGAGCCACCCCGCAAACAGAGCAGTCTGGGAAGGTTGACGTCTCCTTCCCCACTTTGCCCCTCCGTCGGACCCAGTCACTGGTATCTCTGCAGATCGCTAACCCAGTTGCCTGCAGTGAACAGACACTCCAGGGGTTTGCACCTGCCTGAATCGCGAGGAAGTCTGCCAGGCCCCCGCAGACTGCCGCTATCTAGCAGGAGGAGATGGGGCCTGACATCTTTGAGTGTTTGATGCAGGTGATGGGAAGGAGGTGTTCACTCAGGCTTAGCCCCGTCCCTGATGGATGCTGCTAACAGAACAGAACAGAACAGACAACTTTGTGAGGTTCTGTCTCTGTTCCTGTCGTCGCCTACAGGAGACGGGCTGTTTTGAGTTCAAACGTCTTTGCTGTTGGAGAATTGCGTCTGAACACCTCTCTGGGTCGGCCCCGCCCTGGAGGCTTCCGGGTTTGTGAGCCGTGTCACCGGTGGCCTCCTCTGGTTGCCCAGGGAGACGGGGGTGTGGCCTCAGAATATCCAGAAGTGAGCGTTCTGCCGTTAAAGAAAAAACGGCTGTTGATCTACCTCCAGGGAACTGCTGCTCTGGTGTGGGCACTCAGGCGACCCTTTTCTCCTCTGTCCCGCGCCCCAGAGTCAGCACTGAGCGGCCGCAGTTTGTGCTGGGTCCACACCCCTTAAGAGATCCCCCAAGAATCAGAACTCTTGGGGGATGGGCCCCCAGACCCGGATTGGGAGTGGGGCGGGGGGAAGCTAGAGTTTCATTCAGTTTCACGCAATACTACGGTCAGGGGAGGGCTCCTGCACTGCACCGCAGGGAAGTGCCGCCAAGGCTTGATTTCCCCTCAGCAGAGTGCCCTCTCCTCGCTCACGTATCCCAGAGTCAGCGCTGACCTGACGCAGCTCAGGCACTGTGCACTCCCCTCGAGAAATCACCCAAGGACCCGAACTCCGGAGGGATAGGCCCTCAGACCCCGAGTGAGAGTAGGGGTTCTCAGCTCTCAGCGGGGAGGCCAGAGTCTGATTCAGTCTTGGGCCCCGTATGCCCGGGGAGGGTTGCTGTACTGCACCGCAGGGAAGTGCCGCCAAGGCTTGATTTTCCCTCAGCAGAGTGCCCTCTCCTCGCTCACGTATCCCAGAGTCAGCGCTGACCTGACGCAGCTCAGGCACTGTGCACTCCCCTCGAGAAATCACCCAAGGAGCCGAACTCCGGAGGGATAGGCCCTCAGACCCCGAGTGAGAGTAGGGGCTCTCAGCTCTCAGCGGGGAGGCCAGAGTCTTATTCAGTCTTGTGCCCGGGGAGGGCTCCTGCACTGCACTGCAGGGAAGTGCCGCCAAGGCTTGATTTCCCCTCAGCGGAGTGCCCTCTCCTCGCTCACGTGTCCCAGAATCAGCGCTGACCTGACGCAACTCAGGCACTGTGCACTCCCCTCGAGAAATCACCCAAGGAGCCGAACTCCTGGGGGATAGGCCCTCAGACCCCGTGTGAGAGTAGGGGTTCTCAGCTCTCAGCGGGGAGGCCAGAGTCTGATTCAGTCTTGGGCCCCGTATGCCCGGGGAGGGTTGCTGTACTGCACCGCAGGGAAGTGCCGCCAAGGCTTGATTTTTCCCTCAGCAGAGTGCCCTCTCCTCGCTCACGTATCCCAGAGTCAGCGCTGACCTGACGCAGCTCAGGCACTGTGCACTCCCCTCGAGAAATCACCCAAGGAGCCGAACTCCGGAGGGATAGGCCCTCAGACCCCGAGTGAGAGTAGGGGCTCTCAGCTCTCAGCGGGGAGGCCAGAGTCTTATTCAGTCTTGTGCCCGGGGAGGGCTCCTGCACTGCACTGCAGGGAAGTGCCGCCAAGGCTTGATTTCCCCTCAGTGGAGTGCCCTCTCCTCACTCACGTGTCCCAGAGTCAGCGCTGACCTGACGCAGCTCAGGCACTGTGCACTCCCCTCGAGAAATCACCCAAGGAGCCGAACTCCTGGGGGATAGGCCCTCAGACCCTGAGTGAGAGTAGGGGTTTTCAGCTCTCAGCGGGGAGGCCAGAGTCTGATTCAGTCTTGGGTCCCCTATGCCCGGGGAGGGTTGGTGCACTGCACCGCAGGGAAGTGCCGCGAGGCGTGACTCCCCCTCAGCCCGGTGCCCTCTCCTCACTCGGCGCGCCTCAGAGTCAATGCTGACCAGTCGCAACTCGGGGACTGTCCACTCCCCTTGAGAAATCACCCAAGGATCCGAAGTCCTGGGGGACAGGCCTCCAGACCTCAGTGGGCGGGAGGGGAGCGCCGGGGATTCAGGGTTGCCGGCAAAGGATTCCCAAAGTTTTATTCAGCCCTATGTCCGGCAGGAGAACGCCACGGCACCCCAGTAGGGGAGGTAGGTCCAGTTTTTAGAAGGTCTCTCCCGTGGAGTGTAGTGGGAGGGGCTTTAATTTCTGCCCGCTTGTTCAATTGTGGGGCTACAGAGCCGGTCTCATGGGGGAGGGGGACTCCCGTCCGCTTGGTGGTGGATTTTGTACCTTTTGTTTGCGTCCTTGTGATCACAACTTGCCTCAGCAGTGTTGATGTGCGTTCTTCAGCCTTCTCTCTTGGTGAGGCTCAAGTCCACCAGGATACTTACTAAATTCCTGTCCCTTAACTCTCCTTCTGGACGGGAGCCTTTGTTGAAAGCTGGCTTCAGTCCGCCATCTTGTCTCCCCTCTCAGCAACCTCAAACTCTTGGGCTTAAGTGATTCTCTTGCCTCAGCCTTCCAAGTAGCAGGGACTACAGGCGCCCGCCATAATGCTCGGCTATTTTTTGTTACAGTTGTCATTGTTGTTTAGCTGGCCCAGGCCAGGTTCAAACCCACCACCCTTGGTGTATGTGGCTGGTGCCATAACCACTGTGCTACAGGTACCAAGCCTGATTTATTATTATTTTTTTAAGAGAGAAAGATGCCCCCTGTCATCCAGTCTAGAGTGTAGTGATGCAATCATACCTTACTGTAGCCTCCACCTCCTGGGCTCAAGTGATCCTCCCACCTCAGCCTCCCAAGTAGCCAAGACAACAGACACACATCATTATACCCAGCTAATTTTTAATTTTTTTATAAAGCTGGGATCTCACTATATTGCTCAGACTGGCCTTAAACTCCTGGGCTCAAGCATTACTCCTGCCTTGGCCTTCCAAAGTGCTAAGATTATAGAAGTGAGGGCTGGGCCTGATGGCTCACATCTGTCATCCAGCACTCTGGGAGGCCGAGGTGAAACCAGCCTGAGCTAGAGCGAGACCCTGTCTCTAAAAATAGCCAGGCCTTGTGGCACCTGTAGTCCCAGCTACTTGGGAAGGTAAGGCAAGAGAATCGCTTGAGCCCAAGAGTTTGAGGTCAATGTGCTATGATGCCATAGCACTCTACCAGGGACCACAAAGTAAGACTCTGTCTCAAAAAAAAAAAAAAGCATATAGAGACACCTTAATATAGTTAACCTAATATAGTTAGTAGAGTTAAAAAGTATGAATCTCCAAATTCTTTGTGAGTTTAAATCCCAGCTCTACCCTTCCTAATTGTGTGGGTAGCTCTACCCTTCCTAGCTGTGTGGCCTTGGGTTCCTACTTAGCCTCTTTGTACCTAATTTGTAGAAAAGGACACATGTGGGTATTTGCCTCATAGCATTATCTGAAAATTAAGTGAAATCATACACATAAACATGTTTATCTTAGAGTGTTTAATGATTAGCATGTGCTATTCTGGTACCCAGAGGTTGTATTATAAAAAATACATATTGTTGAATTGGTTTACAGAGTGGTTATACAAAGCTGCCAACAGTAACATGTGCTTTTTCAAGTTTACCACATCCACACACACCAATATATCATTCTTTACAAAAAATAAACTAACTGAAACAGTGTGGAACACTTTGTTTTTTGTTTGTTTGTTTTGAGATAGATCTTGCTCTGTCACTTGGGCTAGCTCATAGCAACCTCAAACTCCTGGAGTCAAGCAATACTCCTGCCTCAGCCTCTCATAGTGCTAGGATTACTGTTGTTAGCCACTGTGCCTGGCCAACAGTATCTTTATATACTCTTTTTTTCCTTTTCTTTATGTACTTTAAATTGTATCATTTTGTTTTCAAGGGAAGTTGCAATTTTCCCCACATTTTCTGGGAAATTTTACTAATCATAGTTCATTTCTGTTCATTTTTTTTTCTGTTTATCCCTTCCCATCAAAGGGATACAAAAGGAAATATTTTAAAATACTTTGTCATTATCAAAGACACTATTTTAAATCATGTGAGAATCTCTTATTTCATTCCCCTATGAAATAGAATGAATGCTTCTGTGACTTATCCATCCATTAACATTGCATGGGAGGCCTGCATATCAACCTTTGGAATCAGAGAGCCACAGAGCTAGAGGGGGAGATCCACTCTTTTTTTTTTGAGACAGAGTCTCACTATTTCACCCTCAGTAGAGTGCTGTGGCATCACAGCTCACAGCAACCTCAAACTCTTGGGCTTAGGCAATTCTCTTGCCTCAGCCTCCCAAATAGCTGGGACTACAGGCACCCGCCACAACGCCTGGGTATTTTTTGTTGTAGTCATTTAGCTGTTGTTTAGCTGGCCTGGGCTGGGTTCGAACCCGCTACCTTCAGTGTATGTGGCTGGCACTGTAACCACTGTGCTATGGGTGCCGGGCTGGGAACCCCACTCTTTAGGGAGACCACTGAAGGAGGGATCTGAGTCCCCAGGGTGCATGGCCAGGCCCATGGCAGCCCACCAGCCCTGGGACATTCCTGGACAAATTGGAATTGCATCAAGTACATACTTTGCTTGTGAAAATGTGACTACATCTGTTATAGATAAAGGAAAAACAATAGATAAAGGAATGCCTTTCCTTATTATCTGGCCGTTGTCCCGCAAGCAACTGGAACTTGGTGATTTAAGACTGCTATAGGTGTTTTCAGTAGTAATGTTATGCCACTTATTTTCTAATTGCATGCTCCCTTGCAACACGGGTCTGTAAGATGCAACTCTGCTGTATATCCACTGGTTTACTTTTCAATAAATAAAACACAAAATCTCCCAATGACCTTCTACAGCCATAATGAGCAAACGCCTGGCTCACAACTGGGCTTTGTGACCTCGAGCAGATCTCTAAGCCTCTGTTTTAAGAGGACGCCAAGGGTGCCCCTTCTCTCTCATGGATGGTCCACCATCAAGATGCAGCACAATTACTTAGATACCAACTTCCAGCACAGTTTCTTTTGTGCTCCCTCCAGCGGCTCTGAGCCCCTGTGTCCAGAAGCTGCACTGTGTATTCTACTCCCACCAGAATTGTGAGAGTCCAGGGACCTCTCTCCTCAGTAACAGCCCTTTCTGGAAGATGCTCACCGACGAGCTCCGTTTCCAGTCGCCCACTCAGAGCCATGGTCCACGCCGTTGGCAACTCCCCAGATAGCTGAAGCCCCCATATCTGCAGCTGCACCTGGACCTCTGTGGCTGCCACATGACAGAATTAAGACTGCCCACAGAGGCAGCACCTCCAGACCAAGCCCCAAGTACTGTAGTTTAAAACTGTTTTTGCCTCATGGCGAAGCCCAGGGATGGCCTGTCCCTGTTTGCCAATGTCTGGGACCTTCGCTGGGATGACTCAATGGCCAGAGGCTGGTTCGGCGATTTCTCTGCTTACATGCCTGCTGATCCAAGGCTGGTTCCATTAACACTGTCCACTAAAGCAACAACATGTGTCTTACCAAAGCTGGCAACTGGGTTGCAACTATATCAAGAAAACCAGAAGAGGCTCCATGCCCATAGCTCAGCCGTTTGAGTGCCAGCCACATGTACCAGGGCTGTCGGGTTTGAACCCGGCCCCAGCCTGCTAAACAAACAAATTAACTAAAAAAATTGCCAGGCGTTGTGGCAGGCGCCTGTAGTCCCAGGTACAGGGAGGCTAAGGCAAGAGAATCACTTGAGCCCAAGAGTTTGAGGTTGCTGTGAGCTGTGACGCTATAGCAATCTACAGAGGGTGACAAAGTAAGACTCTGTCTCAAAAAAAAGAAAAGAAAACTATGTGGGCTTTTCTGGCCTCACCTGCCAAGTCAGGCACCATCACTGCTCCTGCATTTGGTGAGTTATGAGAAAGTCATGAGGGCCAGCCTGACCAGGTCGTGACACGGTCACATGCAGATCTGGGGGATGGGAATTATTGCTGTGACTGTCTCTGGACAATACAACCTGCTACAGTTTCCTTCTCAGAATAATGTTTTTAAGGAGTAAGTAAAATACATAGAATTACAAAGGAAACCAATTACACAATTTAAACACATCGTTTGTGGTATTGTAATACATGTGCTTCTTTACTAACACATTAGGAAAGCAAGACTTAGTGCTGGGTCTAATTTGCACTAGTTACCAATTTCTAGGTTGCAGTGAACTTGGGTGATATTCTGAGAAACGTGCCATGACTGTGATGTGTATTTCTCTGTGGTTTCTATCAGTGACAGAATTATAAGTCCCGCAAAACCTAGTGGTTTATGGCTTACGTTCATAATTGAATTTTCTTTTGTTTGCAAAATTTGTATTGGGATTATAGGTAGAGATTAATGTAAGGAGAATTGGCATTTTAAAAGTTTCTGTCTTTTGACCCCAGAACAGGATATATCATCTCATCTATTCAAATTCAAATTTTCTTTTGCTCCTTCTGTGTGTTTCTGCATATGTATTTTTAATATACTTCCAATATTGTTGTCTGTGTAGCTATTATAAATGACATCTTTTTTCCCAGTACATTTTCTAATTAGATTTTATTTTTATGTAGAATATCTATTGATTTTCTTTTTCTTTTCTTTCCTTTTTTTTTTTTTTTTTTGAGACAGAATCTTACTCTGTTGCCTTGGGGTTGAGAGCTATGGCACCTTACCTCACAGCAATCTCAAACCCTTAGGCTCAAGTGATCCTCTTTCTTTTTCTTTTCTTTTCTTTCTTTCTTTTTTTTTTTTTAGACAGAATCTCACTCTGTTGCCTTGGGGTTGAGTGCTGTAGCATCTTAGCTCACAGCAATCTTAAATTCTTGGGCACAAGTGATCCTCGTGCTTCAGCCTCCTGAGTAGCTGGGACTTTAGGTGCCTGCCACAATGCCCAGCTAATTTTTTTTTCTTTTTAGTAGAGACAGGGCCTTGCTCTAGCTCAGGCTGATCTCAAACACCTCAGCCTCCCAAAGTGCTAGGATTATAGTTATAAGCCACTGTGCCTGGCTTTACCTATTGATTTTCTTACATAAACTTTAATTGCACTGTGTTTTCCTGGGCCTTCCATTTGTGCCATCATATATTATCTGGTAATTTAGTCTTCCCCTGACCGAGTTTCACATCTTCTATTTTATGCCTTGGTTAACTGGATTTACTTTCAGGACAATATTAAATAAAGAGGTCATATTGAGTTTACTTTCTTCCTCCTGACTTTTCTTGTTTTTACAGTCTTAGCATTAACCATTATACTGCTTTCTGGCTAAGATATCAATAGTGAGAGACTGAAAATACTAAACGACAATGGCCAGATTATATATAAAAACAGGACTCTGGGTGGTACCCATAGCTCAGTGGGTAGGGCGCCGGCCAAATACACTGAAGGTGGCGGGTTCGAGCCTGGCCTGGACCTGCTAAACAACAATGACAACTGCAACAACAAAAAAAATAGCCAGGCATTGTGATGGACACCTGTAGTCCCAGCTACTTGGGAGGCTGAGGCAAGAGAGAGTTTGAGATTGCTGTGAGCTGTGATGCCACAGCACTCTACTATGGGGTGACATAGTGAGACTCTGTCTCAAAAAAAAAAAAAAAAAAAAACAGAACTCTTTCCCACAACCTGCAGCCCAGCCCATGAAGTTGGACTACTATCTGTAACAACCAGCACATGAAGCCATACTGCTGTGAGTCAGACTTGCTAGAAGTTAGGCCACTATCTCTAACAAACAGCCCAGGAAGTCAAACAATAACCCCTGTCACAAACCCAAAATTGCCAGAACTTATTGAATAAATGACAATTCTACTCCTAAGCATTTACCCAAAGGATTTGAAAATAGTCTGTCAAGATGTCTGCATTCCTGTGTTCACTGTGGCACCATTCACGATAGCCAAGTTATAGAATCAGCCTAAGTGTCCATCAGCAGATAAATAGATAGGAAAATGTACATATTCACCATGGGATACTATTCAGCCTTAAGAAAGGTTGAAACTCTGTTATTTGCAAAAACACAGAGGGAATCAGAGAACATCATTCTAAATAAAATAAGCCAAACACAGAAAGAAAAATACCACATGTTTTCACTTGTATCTAGAAGCTAAAACAATTGAACTCATAAAAACAGAGCAAAATGGTGGTAACAGAGGCTAGGGAGTAGAGGGAGAGCAGAGATGATAATCAAAGAGAGCAAAGCCTCAGGAAGAAAAAGTTTGATTTTTTTTGAGATGTATTGCACAGCATGATAAATATAGCTAATAACTGAGTGCTAATAATCAAGCTAATAATCACTAAGAGAGTACATCTCAAATGTTCTCATCATAACAAATGTCAAATATTTGAGGTGATGGATAGGTGAATTAGCTCGGTTTAATCGTTCCACATTGTGCTCCAAATCAAAACATCTCTTTGCACCCCATAAATAAATACAACTATAATTTGTCAATAAGTAATTGTAAAATAAAAATGTTGAATGCAGGCTCAGCGCCTGTAGCTCAAGAGGCTAGGGTGCCAGCCACATACACTGGGGCTGGCAGGTTCAAATCCAGCCCAGGCCTGCCAAACAACTACAACCAAAAAATAACCAGGTGTTGTAGTGGGAGCCTATAGTCCCAGCTACTTGGGAGGCTGAGGCAAGACAATCACTTAAACCCAAGAGTTGGAGGTTGCTGTGAGCTGTAACATCACAGCACTCTACCCAGGGTAACAGCTTGAGACTCTGTCTCAAAAAAAAAAAAAACAAAATGTTGAAGACGGACAGCTTTCCTGATTTTTGCCCCCACTTCCAACTTAAGATCAATGAGAGAAAGCCAACCCCCTAACCAATCACATAGGAGGAGACCCTGTTCAGGTGAGCTGCCCATTTCCCCAGCCCAACAGCTTCCAACAGGACACACCTGGGCCCTCCCTTTGTCCCCAGTGAACTATTCTCACTCCTGGGCCTACTTGTGAGGCTCTGCCAATGCAGCTGATAGTGGCTGACTTAACTGCTAGAGCAAACTCTGAATAAACAGCCTCTGCTTGTTCTGATTTGGGTGATTAATTTATTTCCATAGTAAATAAACAAGAAAAAAAAAATCAATATCCCCAAAAGACAAGATTCTTAATTTTAAACTTATCCATAATTACATTTTTTATGTTTAACAAGGGTAAAATGTTCCTGTGATAATTTATATCTACAAAGAATGTTAATCCACAAACTCAAGGATAATCTACAAATTGCCTTTGTTGGAATGTTAGTTAGAATGTTTACATTAGTTAGAAAATTGCATTTCTTTGCTGAAATTTAGAAAGAATGTTTGTCATAGAAAACTGCATTTTGGCCAGGCATGGTGGCTCACACTTGTAATTTCAGCACTTCAAGAAACTAAAGAGGGAGGTTCACTTGGTCTCAGGAGTTTGAGATGAGCCTGGGCAACACAGCAAGACTTTGTCTCTATTTTTAAAAAAAGAAAAAGGGAAAGGGAAAAAATGGCTTTTGTTTACCAAGAATACCATAACCTACTTATCAACTCTGACCCCCTTAAACTTATGAACATTAACGCTACAAATACATAAAACTATAAATTATGCTGAGAAATGAGAAAAACACATCTAGATTTTCTTCTGGCTGACTTTTTCAAAACACAAAATAAAATCTTGTTCTTGAACAATTTTAGATCTCTGTAACTTAATCTATATATTTAAAACAATCTCACATGAATATTTTATGAAACTTGAGTAGGTAATTCTACATTTCATTAGAAAAAGAAAACGCAAAGAAGTAGCCAAGAAAGTTTTTAAAAGAAGAATTGAAAGAGAGAATGTTCCTGCCAGACATAAAAGCATGCATCACTGCACATATATTACATGATACATTACACACATCCTAGCAATTCAAATATTGGCAGAGTTGGACACAAAATGATGGAATGAAACAGAGATTCTTGGAACAGTCATATCAGAAACTTAGATCTCTATCTCACATCGTACAAGTATAAATTCCTCACAGAATAACAGCATAAACATAAAAGGGTATAGGAGCACATTTTCCAAATTTGGGTAGAAGAAAGCCTTCTTAAGCAAGATATTAAAGCACAGGAATGATAGAAGTATGATTACTACATGCAACAAAAGATTCTAAACAAAGTAAAGAAAATGACAGAAGGCATATACCCACCAAGTCTATAAAAGTTTTATTTTCACAGGCTAAATTTATTTCAGTTATGATACATCAATTTTTTTTGAAAGAGAGAGTATCACTCTGCTGCCCTGGGTAGAGTGCTCTGGCATCATAGCTCACAGCAACCCTGAATCATGGATTCAAGTGATCCTCCTGCCTAAGCTTCTCACATAGTTGGGCCTACAGATGCCCACCACAGCACCTGATTAGTTTTCTGTTTTTAATAGAAACAAGGTCTCACTCTTGCGCAGGCTGGTCTCAAACTGAGCTCAAGCAATACACCTACCTCAACCTCCCAGAGTGCTAGGATTACAGTTGTGAGCCACCAAGCCCAGCCAGTCATTTTTTAAAATAGACAACCCAATAGGAAATTAGACAAAGGATATGATCAGTCATACAAATGGCCTGTAAGTGTATAAAAACAGTTTTACCTTTAGTAATAATTGTGGAAATTGGCTAAAATATCTATGATGGAACATGTTATCTTTCTCAGATTGACTTACTCGGTGTGATAATGCACTATAGAAAAGAGAATAAACTGGTACAGCTTTTCTCAGGCAAGGGTCTACTACGCTTTGTAATGTGCATGCCTGGAATAGGATGCATTATTGCTTGCAAGTATTTGCTGTGAGAGGAGTTCTCACGCGAATCCACAGCCATGAGACTTTCGGGGCCCTCCCCTAGGATAAGAGTACATTCTGTACTGCAAGGCCTGAAATTTCAAGTATCTTGACATCCTTGAGCTTCTTAGGGGCCTAACTGTGAGTTCTCCTGCTCTTGCCAGATATGCCCCCTACCCAGTGGGAAAGCCTCCCTACCTGGCTAGTTCCAGACCAGCTGCATCCCTCCTGGTCCTTAACCTAATGGGTTTCACTTCACTGCCAGCCTGCAGAATTAATCAAAAAGCCAATCACATTGTCCCAAGAGAACCAGAGGGCACCACCCCCTCTTGTTACTACAAAGCCTCCCCCATAGCCTCGACAGGTTGTCTCCCCTCCTAAGTGCAGTCCCTGTCTGGCATGGAGTGTCTGTCCTCCTCCCCTAGTCTGTGAATAGATGTGACTAATAACCTGCCCGAATCTCATCTGCCCAGCGTCAGGGCTGTATGTTTGGCCATCTCATGCTGTTTAGGGTGCAGGATCCCTCCTTCACCAACAGGGTGACCAGGGGTGGGCCAGGTGACATGCAGCGCATTAAAGAGGCAGCATTAAGCTCCCTGGGGGGAGACCCACATGCCCTAATTTTTCTGGTTCATATTATAGAGAAGAGAGAAATCTTTCTGATATACCATCGTTTAGGTTATTTTCTTCATAGCAGTTACATCTATCTAAAGCTATCACTTTAAAATGAATTTGCTGGCTGGGAGAGGTGGCTCACACCTGTAGTCTTAGCACTGTGAGAGGCCTAGGCAGGTAGATTTCTTGAGCTCAGTAGATGGAGACCAGCCTAAGCAAGAGTGAGATCTCATCACTACTAAAAATAGAAAAATTGACCAGGTATGGTGGCTTATGCCTGTAATCCTAGCACTCTGGGAGGCTGAGGCAGGTGGATTGCTTGAGCTCACAAGTTCAAAACCAGCCTGAGCAAAAGTGAGACCCTGTCTCTACGAAAAATAGAAAAACTGAGGCAAGAGGATCGCTTGAGCCCAAGTTAGAGGTTGCTGTGAGCTATGACGCCACGGCACTCTACCCAGGGTGACAACTTGAGACTCTGTTTCAAAAAAAATGATAAATAAATAAATAAAAACAGAAAAATTATGGCTGGGCACCTATAGCTCAGTGGTTAGGGTGTCAGCTGCATGCTCCAGGGCTGGTAGGTTCAAACCCAGCCTGGGCCTGCTAAACAACAACAACAACAACAACAACAAAATAGCCGGGCCTTGTGGCAGGCACCCATAGTCCCAGCTACTAGGGAGGCTGAGGCAAGAAAATCGCTTGAGCCCAAGAGTTTGAGGTTGCCATGAGCTATGACACCATAGGACTCTACCAAGGGTGACAAAGTAAGACTCTGTCTCAATAATAAACAAATAAATGAATGAATAAATAAATAATAGAAAAATTAGCCAGGTCTTGTGGTAGGTGCCTGTAGTCCCAGCTACTTGGGAGTCTTAGGTAAGAGGATCACGGAGTCCAAGAGTTTGAGGTTGAGTTGAGGTTGCTGTGACCTCTACTAAGGATGACAGAGTAAAACTCTGTCTCAAAAAAAAAAAATAAAAAATAGAAAAAAATGAATTTGCTGATCTCTTTTCTGTCTCCTACCACAACAGAGGTACCTTTTTATCTGAGCCTTCTCCATCTCCTCAGCTCCTGGGACTATGCCTGGGTTATCCCATCTCTCCAAGAATATTTCCTGGATCATGAAGTGAAGGTTTATATCCTTTGAAAAAGTGAAATTAAATTCTTGCTCACAGAAGGTCCACTAAGGAGAAAATGTGGGTTGTTTAGAGAATTCGAATTTCATCTTGGGTGTAGTCAGCAATGGGTAATGAAGTCACTTTTCGTGTTAGAAGATTGTGAAGTTGCAGAGCTCCAGTGGCGCAATCGGTTAGCGTGCGGTACTTATACAGAAGATTGTGGAGTTACCATCGCTGTGAGGATGGGAAGGGTTGGAGGGAGGATGGGCTCTTGCAAAGCCACAGATAGGTCACCCTTGTTATCCAGACTTGAGGGACCGGAGCAGGCTGAATTCTATGTGGCCATGACAGTATCTGCTACTCTTCCAAGAGGCGGGGGCTATATGCCCCTTCTGCCCCCCGGGGGGATCTTCCAGCATAAGGGTTCCTGATCAGGAGAACTGGAGCTTCCCCAGTTTTATGCAATCCCCCAAGAGGGCATGTGCACTTTTCTAGAGGGTGAGTCTACAGCTTTCATCAAAATCTCAAAAGAGCCTAAGACCAAAAGAAGGTTAAGGCTCATGATCTAAATGTTCTTTGCTAAGGGATAGCAACTCAGTAAAGTAGGTCAGTCCTCTAAGTGGCTGTACTTTTTTTTCTGTAGTTTCCCTAGAGCAAATCCATAGAATGCTCAAAACTCTCATTAGGACAATTATCTTCTCCGTAGCCAAGGCAGGTAGGGAATAGAACAGGAGCCTAAGAAATGCCAGCTTCCTCCCTTGCCCTAAGATTCCCATATCTCCCTTTTCTCACACACTGCTCATGAGCCCCCTCACACTCCATGGAGAAAGCAGAATTCACTTCAGAAAACACCCCCCCCTTCCTCCAGCCAGGTGTCTCTTCCTGACACCTCCTGTCAGGCACCTCCCTCCTGGGGACTCTGGATCCACTCACTTAGGTGAAGTCTCCATACATCATTACCTCATGAGGCCTCTCTCACTCTTCCAAATACTAACCTAGTCCAGTGTCTCCTTCATTTAAAAACAGCTTTCCCTGACCTCACATCCACTTTATTTCACACAATTTATTTAGCATCTATCTACACGGGAATCTTGACTGCTGAAGGAGAGGAAAAAAGCTCTTTTCCCCGATACCTTTCTATGTTCCCTAGCTGGGCCCTTGCAAATTAGACTAGCAAAAGACAGATTAACAAAAGAAAAACAAATAAGGATGAGGGAGTAAGATGGCAGCCAAGTAACAGCTTCCCTGCAACTGGGCACAGTGAGTCTGGGGAGATAAGACTCCAGGCATCTCTGGCTGGTGGGATCTGCCTATAATCATCCCTTTGAGGATACAGGGAGTCAGCAGGGACTTCTGGACCCCAAGAAGAGGACAAAAACTGTGGAAAACAGGCAAGTGGTTGCGTGTGTTTGATTGACCTAATCCTGGAGGAGCCGTAAGTACAAGCAACAGTGAGACTGCAAACTGGAAAGGCCTTACCTGTGAACTGTTTTGGTATTTTTGGACTTGGCACTCAGTGGAACTGCCTTGGGGAGAGCTTGAGCAGGGGTGCAGAGAACTTTGGGCATTGTCTAGGGCCCCAGACTGAGCCGCTGAGCCAGATGGAGCTAATAGTGTTCGGCTCTAGGCCGCAGGGAGCCATTGTGAGAGAACTGCCCTGGCAAGCTCCACCCTCAGGGTCACAGAGCAAGGATCGGGTGGGAATTAGTAACCTAGTGACTGAGCAGCCTAAAGGTGGGGACTGAGCTGCCTTATAGCCATAACCCTCAGGGGCAGAGTAAGACCAGTTTTGGCACAGTGGAGCCTCAGGCTGTTGCCCGGGGTAGAGTGCCGTGGCATCACAGCTCATAGCAATCTCAAACTCCAAGACTTGGTGCTGCCTGGACCTCCATAAGAACTGCGCCACGACCCCCAACCCGCACCCGCCGGGCCTCCGCATGCCCTGACAAGGAACTGCGGGAGCCACACAACCCCGCGTCCTCCCTCCTTTACCCTCCCTGCCTCCACACTGGCCCGCTGGTCTGGCCAGGGACTCTGGTAGCCACGTGCCATCCAGAGCCCTCCCTTCTTCTGTGCAGAGCCCTTCTCCTGGCCAATGGAGCCTTGGGCTCTCTAAGCCAAAGTCAGTGGGCGCCAGGGACTCCCAGAACCATGTGCACTACCTCCCGCCCTGTTGCTGGATATGGGGTGTCACACTGCAGAGCTGCTTCCACAACCAGAACTCCCTGGCTGGGGCAGCCCCAGAGGAACTACACGGGGTCACTCCCTACAAAGATCCAGCAACAATAGAGTGATCCCGCTGGGGTCACATCTTGGAAAGACACCTTCCCAACTCTGAGGATGGCCAGAGGCAACAGTGAAAAACAATCATGAGGTGAAATTAACAGAAAAACACTGGCAATATGAATAATCAGAGTAGATCAACTCCCCTAAGGATCAATGGGGCAGACACAGCACAAGATCCCATGCACAAATAGCTGAAGTGTCAGAAATTGAATTCAGAATCTGGATAGCAAATGAGATCAAATCAGAATTCCAAGCAGTAACCCAAAAGATATCTCAAGAATTCAACAAATTCAAAGACCAGATCACCAACGATTTTGATACATTGAGACAAGAAGTTGCAGCCCTCAAAGATCTGAGAAACACAGTAGAATCCCTCGGTAACAGAATGGAGTAAGCAGAAGAAAGGATTTCTGACATTGAAGACAAAGCTTTCGAAAGCTCCCAAACTCTCAAAGAGGAAGAGAAATGGAGGGCAAAAGCAGATCACTTGCTCAGAGAGCTCTTGGATAATTCGAAGAAAACCAATATTCATCTTATAGGGATCCCCAAAAGTGACAAAGTGGCTTCACAAGGCACAGAGTCTCTTCTCCATGAGATTATGAAGGAGAACTTTCCAGACATGCCAAGAGATTCTGAAATTCAGATAGCAGATAGTTTCAGAACCACAGCACAACTCAACCCAAACAAGACAACCCCCAGACACATCATAATCAATTTCACTAAAGTTAATATGAAGGAGAAAATTCTGAAAGCAGCCAGACGAAAGAAAACCATCACCTACAAGGGCAAGAATATTAGAATAATTGCATATCTCTCTTCTGAAACCTTTCAAGCTAGAAGAGGATGGTCATCGAATTTTAATCTCCTAAAACAAAATAACTTTCAACACGGGATCCTGTACTCAACTAAACTGAGTTTCATTTATGACAGAGAAATTAAATACTTCAATGACATTCACATATTAAAGAAATTTGCCATAACTAAACCAGCTCTCCAGGATATTCTCATACCTATCCTCCATAAAGATCAGTGTAATCCTCCACCACAAAAGTAAACCCACCCAGAAAATTTTGATCAAAATCGCAAAAAAATTAAAAACGTTGCAAAAAAATTAAAAATGTCCACTGGACTCTCAAAAGGCTTATCAATATTCTCAATTAATGTGAATGGTTTAAATTGTCCTCTAAAGAGGCACAGTTTGGCTGACTGGATACAAAAACTCAAGCCCGATATCTGCTGCATACAAGAATCACACTTTACATTAAAAGACAAATATAGACTCAAGGTGAAGGGATGGTCATCTATACTCCAGGCAAATGGAAAGCAGAAAAAAGCAGGCGTTGCAATCCTATTCGCAGATGCAATAGGCTTTAAACCAACCAAAATAAGGAAGGATAAGGATGGACACTTCATGTTTGTTAAAGGTAATACTCAATATGATGAGATTTCAACTATTAATATTTATGCACCCAACCAGATGCACCTCAATTTATAAGAGAATCTCTAACAGACATGAGCAACTTGATTTCCTCCAGTTCCATACTAGTTGGATATTTTAATACCCCTCTAGCAGTGCTGGATAGATCCTCCAAAAAGAAGCTAAGCAAAAAAATATTAGATTTAAACTTAATCATTCAACATCTGGACTTACAAGACTCTAAAGAACATTTCATCCCAACAAAACTGAATACACATTCATCTCATCAGCCCACGGAACATACTCCAAAATCGACCACATCCTAGGCCACAAATCTAACCTCAGCAAATTTAAAAAAATAGAAATTATTCCTTGCATCTTCTCAGACCATCACGGAATAAAAGTTGAACTCACTAACAACAGGAACCTGAATACCCATATATAAACATGAAAGCTAAATAACCTTATGCTGAAGGATAGATGGGTTATAGACGAGATTAAGAAGGAAATCACCAAATTTTTAGAACAAAACAACAATGAAGACAGGAATTATCAGAACCTCTGGGATACTGCAAAGGCAGTCCTAAGAGGGAAATTTATAGCACTGCAAGCCTTCCTCAAGAAAACGGAAAGAGAGGAAGTTAATAACTTAATGGGACATCTCCAGCAATTGGAGAAGGAAGAACACTCCAACCCTAAACCCAGCAGAAGAAAATAAATAACTAAAATCGGAGCAGAATTAAATGAAATTGAAAACAAAAAAATTATACAACAAATGAATAAATCCAAAAGTTGGTTTTTTGAAAAGATCAACAAAATAGATAAACCTTTGGCCAACCTAACCAGAAAAAAAAAGAGTAAAATCTCTAATTTCATCAATCAGAAATGGTAATGATGAAATAACAACAAACCCCTCAGAAATTCAAAAAATCCTTAACAAATACTGCAAAAACTATGAAATATTTCTCAGAAATATGAAAGTCTGAAAGAAATCGACCAATACCTGGAAGCACGCCACCTACCAAGACTTAGCCAGAATGAAGTGGAAATGTTGAACAGGCCTATATCAAGTTCTGAAATAGCATCAACTATACAAAATCTCCCTAAAAAAAAAAAGCCCAGGACCAGATGGCTTTACGTCAAAATTCTACCAAACCTTTAAAGAAGAACTAGTACCTATATTACTAAACCTCTTCCAAAATATAGAAAAAAAAAAAAAAAAGGAATATTACCCAACACATTCTACGAAGCAAACATCACCTTGATCCCCAAACCAGGGAAAGACCCAACAAGAAAAGAAAATTATAGACCAATATCACTAATGAATATTGATGCTAAAATACTCAATAAGATCCTAACAAACAGAACCCAACAATACATCAAAAAAATTATACACCACGACCAAGTGGGATTTATCCCAGAGTCTCAAGGCTGGTTCAATATACGTAAATCTATAAATGTAATTCAGCACATAAACAAACTAAAAACTAAGGACCATATGATTCTTTCAACTGATTCAGAAAAAGCTTTTGATAGTATCCAGCATCCCTTCATGATCAGAACACTTAAGAAAATTGGTATAGAAGAGACATTTCTTAAACTAATAGGGGCCATCTACAGCAAACCCACAGTCAATATCGTATTGAATGGAGTTAAATTGAAATCATTTCCATTCACATCAGGAAATAGGCAAGGTTGGCCATTGTCTCCATTGCTCTTTAACATTGTAATGGAAGTTTTAGCCATTGCAATTAGAAAAGAAAAGGCAATCAAGGGTATCCACATAGGGTCAGAAGAGATCAAACTTTCACTCTTCGCAGATGATATGATCATATATCTGGAAAACACTAAGGATTCTACTACAAAACTTTTAGAAGTGATCAAGGAATACAGCAATGTCTCAGTCTACAAAATCAACACCCATAAATCTGTAGCCTTTATATATACCAACAATAACCAAGCCGAAAAAACAACCAAGGTCTCTATTCCTTTCACAGTAGTGCAAAGAAGATGAAATATTTGGGAGTATACCTAACAAAGGATGTGAAAGATCTCTACAAAGAGAACTATGAAACTTTAAGAAAAGAAATAGCTGAAGATGTTAACAAATGCTACCCAAAGCAATATATAATTTTAATGCAATTCCTATTAAAGCTCCATTGTCATATTTTAAAGATCTTGAAAAAATAATACTTCGTTTTATATGGAACCAGAAAAAAACTCGAATAGCCAAAACATTATTCAGAAATAAAAACAAAGCAGGAGGAATCACGCTACCAGACCTGAGACTGTACTATAAATCGATAGCGATCAAAACAGCATGGTATTGGCACAAAAACAGAGAAGTAGATGTCTGGAACGGTATAGAGAACCATGAGATGAATCCAGCTACTTACCGTTATTTGATCTTTGACAAGCCATTTAAAAACATTCAGTGGGGAAAAGACTCCCTATTTAACAAATGGTGCTGGGTGAACTGGCTGGCAACCTGTAGAAGATTGAAACTGGACCCACACCTTTCACCATTAACTAAGATAGACTCTCACTGGATAAAAGATTTAAACTTAAGACATGAAACTATAAAAATACTTGAAGAAAGTGCAGGGAAAACTCTTGAAGGAATCGGCCTGGGTGAATATTTTATGTGGAGGACCCCCCAGGCAATTGAAGCAGTATCAAAAATACACTACTGGGACCTGATCAAACTAAAAAGCTTCTGCATAGCCAAGAACACAGTAAGTAAAGCAAGCAGACAGCCCTCAGAATGGGAGAAAGTTTTGCAGGTTATACCTCCGATAAAGGTCTAATAACCAGAATCCACAGAGAACTCAAACGTATTAACAAGAAAAGAACACGTGATCCCATCTCAGGGTGTACAACAGACTTGAAGAGAAACTTCTCTAAAGAAGACAGATGCACGATCTACAAACACATGGAAAAAAGCTCATCACCCTTAATCATCAGAGAAATGCAAATCAAAACTACTTTGAGATATCACCTAACCCCAGTAAGAGTAGCCCACATAACAAAATCCCAAAACCAGAGATGTGGGCATGGATATGGAGAAAAGGGCACACTTCTACACTGCTGGTGGGAAAGCCCACTAATACGTTCCTTCTGGAAGGATTTTTGGAGAATACTTAGAGATCTAAAAATAGACCTGCCATTCGATCCTATAATTCTTTTACAAGGTTTATACCCAGAAGACCAAAAATCACAATATAACAAAGACATCTGTACCAGAATGTTTATTGCAGCCCAATTCATAATTGCCAAGTCATGGAAGAAGCCCAAGTGCCCATCGACCCACAAATGGACTAGCAAATTGTGGTACATGTATATCATGTAATATTATGCAGACTTAAAGAAAGATGGAGACTTTACCTCTTTCATGTTTATATGATGGAGCTGGAACATATTCTTCTTAGCAAAGTATCTCAGGAATAGAAGAAAAAGTATCCAATGTACTCAGCCCTACTATGAAGCTAAATTATAGCTTTCACATGAAGGCTATAGCCCAACTATGGCACAAGACTATGGGGAAGGGACCAAGGAAGGGAGGGGGGAGGTTAGGGTGGAGGGAGGGTGATGGGAGAGGTTACACCTACGGTGCATCTTGGAATGGGTACAGGCAAAACTTTCTAAAGGCAGAATACAAACATCTACATACAATAACTAGGAAAATACCATGAAGGCTATGTTGGGATGGGAATGTTTCAGATTGTATATGAAACCAGCACATTGTACCCCTTGATTGCACTAATGTACACAGCTATGATTTAACAATTAAAAAAAGAAAAAAGAAAAACAAACTAATGTTTGTTAATGTGCATGTGGAATCCACACACAGGAGCACTCAGAGATGAGCAACTCAAGTGGTGGATAGAACTCAGGCTTATAAGGCATCTTAACAAAGAACAATAAAAGTATAGAGAAATGACATGACTTAGGAACAGGATTTGGGTGTCTAGGAATGGCAAATTGTGAGAAGGTGAATATACAAGGAAGCTAATGGACAGTAAGGGCTACCTAGGAGGTGTGTCATGGAGATTCCTCTGATGCTGTCACCAGGCTGATAGATTAGCAATTAATTTCTGTCTTTCCTAGTAGACAGAAGAGGTCACCTTTACCATTTTATGTCCTGCTTTTGGGCAAAGAGAGGAAGGGCAGAGAGCTGTTCTTGAGCTTTTCTTCTCAATTGCCTTCAGTTCAAAATAATCCTTATGACAAAGAGGTAAATTCAGGGATGGCGTATTCTGCCACCCTTCACTACTCTAACGTATCCTTCAACTACTTCTCTTGGGCCTCCAGCTCAACCACACCCCTGAAATCACTTCTTGTGGTCACTAACACATGCTTCAGCATCCTCATCTGTTCAACCCAGACAACCCTCCCCACTGTTTTGAAACCTTCTCAGAACCTAACCTCAGCTGGGGTCCCTCTGCCTTGCAAGGGGCTGTAAAAGCTGGTCAACCTCTTTTCTAAATTACACTCCCTCCTTTACTAGCTTAGTCCAGTCCCATATTTTTATTTTTATTTTTTTAATGTATATTTTTTAATTTTTATTTTTTTTTTTAGTCCTATGGTTTTACACAACACCCAGATGCTCCCAAATTCACAGCTCAGAATCCTTCCCTGGACTCTGGACCCAAACTTTGACTCAATTACTACTTCAATACCTGAGTCATCTCAAAGTTAAATTTAAACAGAGTTCTTCACTTGCCCTTTTCTCCTATCCCAGTAAATAGGGATTTACCCAATCCCAAGCCAAATTCATCCTGATTCCCGATTCTTCCCTTCCCCTCATGCACCATGCCCAGTTCATAACCAAGACTTCAATATACTTCCAAACAGCCATTTTTTTTTCTTTTCTCTCTCTCTCTCTACCTCCCCCCCTCACTGTCTTTCTGAGACAAGATCTCTCTCTTTTACCCAGGCTAGAGTGCTGTGGCATCATCCTAGTTCACAGCACCCTCAAACTACTGAGCTGTGGCCAGGCGCAGTGGCTTATGCCTGTAATCCTAGCACTCTGGGAGGCTGAGGTGGGTAGATAACTTGAGCTCACGAGTTTGAGACCAGCCTGAGCAAAAGCAAGACCCCCATCTCTACTAAAAATAGAGAAACTTATCTCGGTATCTGTGGCTCAAGCTTCTAAAAGCGCCAGCCACATACATCTGAGCTGGCGGGTTCGAATCCAGCCCAGGCCCACAAAACAACAATGATGGCTGCAACCAAAAAATTAGCCAGGCGTTGTGGTGGGCGCCTGTAGTCCCAGCTACTTGGGAGGCTGAGGCAGGAGAATCGCTTGAGCCCAGGAGATGGAGGTTGCTGTGAGCTGTGATGCCACAGCATTCTACCCAGGGTGACAGCTTGAGGCTCTGTCTCAAAAAAAAATTAAAATTAAAATTAAAATTAAAAATAGAAAAACTGAGGCAAGAGGATCACTTGAGCCTTAGTTGGAGGTTGCTGTGAGCTATGACCCCACTGTACTCTACCAAGGGTGACAAAGTGAGACTTTGTCTCAAAAAAGAAAGAAAAGAAAAAGGAATTAGTACCCTTCATAGTCATGATTTATATATACTGACTAGAGAAAACATGACCCTCCCCCCAGTGAGAGCAGAAAACACAAGCAAACTATTTATAAAAGAAGAGTAAGAAAAGGGAAAGTATATTCAATTTCACTAGAAATAAAAAATTCAGGTTGAAATAATAATAATATCCATTTTTGGCTCAGCACCCATAGCACAATGATTATGGTACCAGCCACATACACCTAAGCTGGTGGGTTCAATCTGACCCGGGCCAACTAAAACAACAATGTCCTGGGAGGGGCAGTTCCTCTAGGGTCATTAAGGTCCCTGATGGTGACAAGGAATGGAAGCAAGAAAACAGAGAAATGAGAATAAAATACCAAGCTCTGGCCTTCTTAAAAGTGACATCAAATACACTTTAAAAAGACAAAAGCCAAAAAACAAAAAACAAATACACTTTACTCATTTCTGAAATCCAACTGTAACCACACAAAGGAGATTTAAACAAAGCAATAATAAACCATAAACCCACAAAGATGAAAACAAATAAGAGCAACAAGAATAGCAACAAACTTTTGAAGCTAGGAAGTGGTTGGAAGAGTGAAAATTGACTCACCTGGCTTGCAGCAGCCAAATACAAGATGTCAGAAGGAAAGCTGGGAATTAGGGAAAGCTGAGAAGCATCCCACTTACGACATTTCATTTCTCAAAAGGCCCCTAGATTGAAGATTGGGAAGGGGGATCACATAAGTGGACCCACGTGAAAGGGATTTGGGAACCAGACTGGTCCTGAGATGCCCTCACCCTTCATCTGCTGGAGACTCTCCTACACCAGGCAGAACACCCCAGTATTTATTCAGTGAAGAGAGTTGTCAGTGCAAGATGTCACAGAAAGGTATATCTAAAGCACTGAGAAGTGCAGAAGGACTGGCCAGGTGCAATGGCTTACACCTGTAATTCCAATACTTGGAGAGGCCAAGGCAAAAAAAAAAAAAAAATCAGTTGAGGCCAGGAGTTCAAGGCCAGCTTGAGCAACATAGAAAAACCCTGTCTCTACAAGAAATAGAAAAATTAGCTGGGCCTGGTGGCACATACCTGTAGCCCCAACTAGACAGGAGGATTACTTGAAGCCCAGGAGTTCAAACTATAATCATACTACTGCACTCCAGCCTGGGTGATAGAGCAAGACCCTGTCTCTAAATAAATAAATAATTAAAAAAAAAAAAAACTTGGAGGGGCTGAGTAAGGTGGCTCACTCCTGTAATCCCAGTATTTGGAAGGCCAAGGAGGATGGATTGTCTGAGCTCACAAGTTCGAGACCAGCCTGAGCAAGAGCGAGACCCCCACATCTCTAAAAAATAGCTGAGCATTGTGGCAGGCACCTGTAATCCCAGCTATTTAGGAAGCCGAGGCAAGAGGATCACTGGAACCCAAGAGTTTGAGGCTGCTATGAGCTAAGATGCCATGGCACCCTTCTGAGCATGACCAAGTGAGACTCTGTCTCAAAAAAAAAAAAAAATTAAAAAACCCGCAGGACTAAGTAACTGTCAGCACATGGCTTACCAACACAGCAACATTCAGACCACTTCACCCTCTAGGCTCCCAGATCTATTAATATCAAACACACTCCAGGCAGGAGACTAGACAAATCCTCAGTGGGGTAGGTATTTAAGAATAAATACCTAAATACTAAAGATACAGACCTTAGGGATTCTCCAGCAAACATCAGACCAACTATATTCATTTTACAGTGAAACTCAAAATTCCAAAACCCACCCAAATGTTCAAAGCTTCCAATACCTAATTCTGTCCTCCTTTCTTAATCCAAGCAACCAAACCAGACATCTGAGGAAACCATCTAACATGAAAGAAAGGGACCAAAAACAAACAACTAAATGTGGAGCATATTAAAGTAACATGAAGTAAACACAAATGATGCAAGAAGGTTTTATCCTTGGAGAGATAAAAGAAATAATAACAAGATACAAAAATGTATAAATGTTCAGAGTATTGGATTTTTTAAATTAAAAACTTAAAGCAAGGCTGTACCTCAGCGGCTAGGGCACCAGCCACATACACTGGAGTTGGTGGGTTCAAATCCGGCCCAGGCCTGCCAAATGACAATGACATCTACAACCAAAAAACAGCTGGGTGTTGTGGTGGGCTCCTGTAGTCCAAGCTACTTGGGAGGCTGAGGCAAGAGAATTGCTTAAGCCCAAGAGTTGGAGGTTGCTGTGAGCTGTGACACCACAGCACTCTACTGAGGGCAACATGATACTCTGTCTCAAAAAAAAAAACTTTAAGCAAAAATTGGAAAACTCAGGATAAGTATTAGAAAAAAAGTTGAGAAAATTACCCAAAAGTAAGCAAAAAGATAGATAGAAGATAGGAGTGAAAAGAAAAGGAAATCAGGATAAGGCCTGGATTTGAACAGACGTTTCTGAAAGAGAAAAAAAGTCTGTGAAATCTACAGAGAAATAATCCAAGAATATTCCTCTCACTGAAAGACGGGAGCCATGAGTTTACAGATAGAAAGGATGCTTCCCACCTCAGGGCACTACAATGTGAAATTTCACACCCCAAGGACAAAGAGAAGATTCCACAAGCTTTCAGATAGAAAGGACAAGTCACACACTGTATATGAATCAGAGTGGTCAGATTCTTTCACAGCTGGAAGACAGCAGAGCCATGCCTTCAAAGCTTGGCATGAAAATGACACCCTGAGGGCTTGAAGGCTCACGCCTATAATCCTAGCACTTGGAAGGCCAAGGTGGGTGGATTACCTGAGCTCACAGGTTCGAGACCAGCCTGAGCAAGAGCAAGACCTCGTTTCTAAAAATAGCCGGGCATTGTGGCAGGCACGTGTAGTCCCAGCTACTTAGGAGGCTAAGGCAAGAGAATGGCTTGAGCCCAAGAGTTTGAGGTTGCTGTGAGCTGTGATACCACAGCACTCTACCAAGGACAACAAAGACTCTGTCTCCAAAAATAATAATAATAAATAAAAAGTGACACCCTGGATTTCCATATCCAGCCAAACTATCAGTCAGATATAAGGATAATGGCGTTTTCTGACATGCAAGGTGCTATGCACCTTTTCTGCAGAAGCTGCTGAGAATACACTCAACCAAAGCGATGGTGTAAACTGCAATGGGCAGCAGGAAAAGGGGACCCATAGATGAAGGAGAGACATGCCCCAGGGCAGTGCAGAGCCCCAACATCTCATGCATCGCATGCAACCAGACTGGACCCAAGAGAGAACAGAGGTATCCTCACAAAAACCCTGTGGGTATTTTGTTATCCTTTTAACTGGAAAACTCGATCATATTAGTTTGGCTCAGAGTCTTACCTATATTTAATTTGTTTTGATCATAAAAAGATCATACAATTTCTGACATTCCTTTCATGTCTTCCTGAGTACTTTGGTTTCATTCCACAAAATGATTTGTTTTGATGGATGTCTAAAAGCTGGAAATAAGCCATGGAAAGCTTCAAAAAACAAAATTCAGAGCAGACACATTCTCGGTCCATATTCCTGCCAAATATCCAAGTCCTGACCCAAGTCACAGCCCTGCAGATGCCCCAGATGGGGTGAGACTCCCATGTCCCAGGATTCTCTCATTACTTTGCCCCAAACCAAAACTATATTATGTCCCAGAAATTGTCTACAACTTCTTTTCCCCTGAAAACCTTGATCTAACCATCATGATATTGACCCACAGGAACTGTATTAAAGGGCCGCGGCATTAGGAAGGTTGAGAACCCTGCCTTAGATGGATAGATTTCTGTTTGCTACTCAGATTTCAAACCTAAGCAGACAGTATCTTCTTTTCCACATAACATACACAGTTGGTAGAATAAGGCACTGAAGGTTAGGATTTCAGCAAGTGAATTTTGAGAAGACACAATTCAGCCCATAACTGTATTATTATTTTCAAATTTTTACAATGTAAGTATTAAAGAAAAAAGGCAATAAAAATTTTGATAGATGACTGAGCAAGAGTGAGATCCCGTCTCTAAAAAATAGGTGGGCAGGGCGGCACCTGTGGCTCAAAGGAGTAGGGCGCCGGCCCCATATGCCGAAGGTGGCAGGTTCAAGCCCAGCCCCGGCCAAAAACTGCAAAAAAAATAGCTGGGAATTGTGGCAGGCACCTGTACTCCCAGACCCCATTTCTAAAAAATAGCTGGGCATTGTGGTGGGTACCTATAGTACCAGCTACTTGGGAGGCTGAGGCAAGAGAATCACTTGAGCCTAAGAGTTTGAAGTTGCTATGAGCTGTGACGCTATGGCACTCTACCAAGGGTGACAAAGTGAGGCTGTCACAAATTAAAAAAAACAAGACAGGCTCGACACCTGTAACACAGTGGTTACAGCGCCAGCCATGTACGCCAAGGCTGGCGGGTTGGAAACCGGCCTGGGCCTGCTAGACAAAAACAACAACTGCAACAAAAAACAATGCCTGCAACTGGGCATTGTGGCAGGTGCCTATAGTCCCAGCTACTTGGGAGGCTGAGGCAAGAGAATCATTTAAGCCCAAGAGTTTGAGGTTGCTGTGAGCTGTAACGCTACAGCACTCTGCCCAGGGCGATAGCTTGAGACTCTGTATCCAAAAAAAAAAAAACACACAGAAATATTTAGGAGTAAGTAATATGTTGTCTTCAACTGAATCTGAAAGGGTTTTGAAAAAAAGTGAGTGTGTATGTGCACGCCACACACATAAATGCACACATATAGACACACATTGCTTAAGAACAGGGATACACTCTGAGACATGGGTCATCAGGCAATTTCATCATCACAGGGTGACTTACACAAACTAGATGGTACAGCCTATTTCACACCTTGGCTATAGATTACTGCTCCTAGACTACACACTTATACGACGTGTTACCGTACTGAATACTGCAGGTGATTGTAACAAAATAGTGTCTGTGTTACTCAAACATAGAAAAGTTATAGTAAAAATATGTATTATACTCTTAGGGGACCACCATCGTAATGCAGTTCATCACTGACTAAAATGTCATTATGCAGTACTTAACTGTCTATAAAGACAAAGGTGGGTAGGGTAAGAGAGCGGCAGAGAGAGCAGCAGAGAAAAAGAGAAATAAGGAAGAAATTATACACTGGATGGCTTAAAACATCAGAAATGCATTCTCTCACAATTCTGGAAGCTGAAAGTCTGGAACATGGTATGAGCAGGGCCATGATCCCACGGAGGGCCTGGGAGGAACCTTCCTTACTCTCCCTGCTGCTGGTGTCCCCGGCAGTCTCTGCCTCTGTCTTCACATGGCCATCTTCCCCATGTGTGTGTCTCCGTGTCTTTTCTTCTTAGGAAGACGCCCGTCATGGGCCTTAGAGCTCAACACAAATCCTAGAAAAGCTCATCTCAAGGTCTCACTTCCTTTCCCAGGTAAATGTCTTAACAGTTTCTTCTCTCTCTTTAGCCATTAGTAGTGACAACATGATAATAAAAACACAGAAGCCTAAGTTGAATTCTCCATTAAGTTGATGGAGAATTCAAACCGTCTGTAAGGGCAGCTCAAACCATGCCTTGAGGGGGAAAGAGGCAAAACAACTTCAGTGTGGCTTGGCAGTTGTGGCTTATACCTTTGGTCTCAGATGCTTAAAGCAGCGTCCAGGGCAAGTCTGTGTAGACAGACCACCAGCTGAAAGTCTCTATGCGACTCAAACAAATGAAACCTCAGGTAGTTCTCCATCACAGAATCTAAAGTAGTGAGGTCAATAAAGCATCAAACAATCTTATGTTTTTTCCTGACAGATTTCCTCCAAGGTACTTGAGTGTGACAATAATCAGAAGTTCCACATTTCTGAAATTCACTTGTTGCTTGGGCAAAATTTTGGCTGGAGAAACCTGAGCAGGCAACTGAGCGGGAAGTAACTTGATTAGGGCGACTGCATAATCCATCATCCAAGCTTGGGTACATTGTAATAGACAAGGTACCAGGCAGACAGGATGCAGGATGAAATGTAAACTGACTAGCCTGGGGCTAGCGGGTCTGTATTTGCAGGATGTAAAAGATATGTTTTAGGGAAATGAGGTATCATCTATAGAAGGCTATGGAAGATTCACACTCATGGAACTCATACTGCTGAGAAATAAATTACCACAAATGAAGTGACTCAGAAAACGACACATGTATTAACTCTCAATAATCCCGGCACTGCAGGAGCAGGGTTCTCTGCTCGAGGTCTCAGTAGGCTAATGCCAGTGTCTCAGCCAGCTGCATCTGCAGCTCAGGGGACTCTCCCAAACTCCCACGATTGGGATTAAATGCAGCTCATCAGGGCAGTATAATCAAGGTCACTGTGTCCTTACTGGCTGTCAGCGGGGGTTGCTTTTGGCTCCCAGAATTTGTTAATTGCTCCTGACACTCTCTCCACCTTCACAGTTAGCAGCAGAAACTCCTTCTTGCTCTGAATCCCTGTTACGTCTATATCTCATTCCCAAGAGGCTGTCCCTTTAAAGTTATCGCCTGATTAGTCCAGTTCCACCATGGATTATTTCACTATTAAGGTTGATCAGTTGATTTGGGGCCCTAATGACATCTGCAAAAACACTTCATACAGGACTTGAATAAGTGTTTTGGTTAAAAAACTGAGAGGAAGGATCAGCGCCCATAGCACAGTGATTATGGCACCAGCCACATGCACCAAGACTGGCAGGTTTGAGCCTGGCCCAGGTCAGCTAAACAACAATGACAACCAAAACAAAGAAATAGCCGGGCTTTGTGGCAGACACGTGTACTCCCAGCTACTTGGGAAGCTGAAGCAAGAGAATCGCTTAAGCCCAAGAGTTTGAAGTTGCTGTGAGTTGTGATACCACAGCACTCTACCGAGGGTGATATAGTGAGACTCTGTCTCAAAACCAAAACAAAACAAAAAAACAAATAATGAATAATGTGTCCACCCAGAGCCAAGGATTTGAAAGTTGATCTCAATTCTACTTACTACAGAGGTGTTTAGGGTAAACAGTTGAGTAAAAATTGGAGCTCCCTATAGGATCAACTCTGAAGCATTTGAGTATAAGAAATTCTTTATCTGGTATCCAGTCACAGTAGGTGGCTTATGCCTACAATCCCAGCATTCTGGGAGGCCAAGGCAGGAGAGTAGCTTGAGCTCAAGAATAGAAAACCAGCCTAGGCAAGAGCAAGACCCAGTCTCTACTAAAAATAGAAAAAATTAGCCAGGTATTGTGGCAGGCACCTGTAGTCCACCTACTTGGAAGGCTGATGCAGGAAGATCCCTTAAACCCAGCAGTTTGAGGTTTGTGTGAGTTAAGCTGATACGACAACACTCAAGCCTGGAGCAACAGAGCAAGACTCCCAACGAAAAGAGAAGGGAAAGGAAGGGATGGGAAGGGAAGGGAAGATTCTTTGTCTAGGACATCCTTGAATTAAGCTTTTTTTTTTTTTTTTTTTTTGAGACAGAGTCTTACCATGTCGTCCTCAGTAGCGTGCCATGGCATCACAGCAACCTCAAACTCTTGGGCTTAAGCAATTCTCTTGCCTCAGCCACCCAAGTAGCTGGGACTACAGGCACCTGCCATAATGCCTGACTATTTTTTGTTGAGGTTGTCATTTTTGTTTAGCAGGCCCGGGCGGGGTTTGATTCCACCAGCCCTGCTATATGTGGCTGGCACCCTAACCACTGCACTACGGCGCCAAGCCAAATTAAGCTTTTTATTCTAACTAGATGTTACGAATCACTTAGGAACTTAATTATTGCGTGGGTATCATTGTATCTATCTCAAATAATCCCTTTTATTTAAGCAGGGGTCCTCAAACGTTTTAAACAGGGGGCCAGTTCACTGTCCCTCACATCGTTGGAGGGCCGGACTATAGTTTAAAAAAAAACAACTATGAACAAATTCCTATGCACGCTGCACATATCTTATTTTGAAGTAAAAAAGCAAAATGGGAACAAATACAATCACACTGCCTCATGTGGCCCGCGGGCCATAGTTTGAGGACCCCTGAAGCCTAAATAAACCTAAACCTGTAATGTGAGGGAACCTTGCTGATATTTGAGTCCAGGACTGGTAGCTGCAGAGGCAGAGCAGGCGGCTGTGCTTGGTTTGCCCCAGACTTCACCTTGACCAGGGAGTCTGACCCCCTCCCCAGCAACACCTGGGATCTCTGCCCTTCTGGCTTTCAGCTAAGGTCAGCCAGAGAGAGGCAGGGGCAGGGACTGAGGGTGGGAAGAGAGAGAGGCGCTGGGGAACTTGTTGTCCACCTCTCCTTCCCTGCTGCAGTCTGGGATGTGTTCCATGCGGCCCCATCCCAGCCTCAGCCCCTAGCCAGCCTCCGCTGTCAGGGCCTATTCTTCTTGCCCCTAAGGGCTGGAGGTCACTACTGGCCACTCTTCTAGTCTCCAGAGCCCCCCCATCCCGTGTTGGTTTCTTTACCCAACTCTATAAAGAATCTCTTCATTAACCTCTTTTCAGATAAATTATTTTTCATGTGTCCTGCCAAACTGTGACAGACACGGATAATATTTTATTGATCTCCCTCTGTCTTTTGATTCCTGGGTGTTTTTGTTTTATATTTTCATATATTTAGAACAAACAAACATACATATATGCACACACATAAAGAACCTTACAAATAAAATCTAACAACAAAATGATCTGACCCAAAGCTCTAGGAACTTGCGGGGGAATTCAAGAGGCCTGTGAGGGTGAAGATGTGAGATGCCGTCCCCGCTGTCCATACTCTCTTGTTCCCGGGCTCTTAAGACATCCTGAAAGGAGAGTGTCTGGAAAGACACGTAGAGATGCTTCCAGTCATTTGTTGTTGCCTAACAAACTGCACCAAAACTTAATGGCTCAAAAACACAGCAACTGTTTCTTTAGCTCTCAGGGCTGCAATTTTGGGAGGGTTGGATGGGATGGCACAGTTCTGCTCTACTTGACTCTGGTGGCTGCACATGGACACCCGGGATAGCTGCCAGAGAGTAGCTGGACAATTGGACAGTTGCCCAGGGGTCCCAAGAGAACCAAGCAGAAGCTGGGTTGCTCTGAAGAATTTGACCAACCCTACTTCATGAACCACCCAGGTTCTTCCTTCAGCCACAGTCACACAGGCCTGGCCTGGTTAAAGGGGATAAAACAAAGATGCAAATCTCTCCAGTCAAGAGGAGCAAGACTCCAGAAAAGTCCTTGGGGCTAGAAATGAAGCTGTGGCCAATTTGAGGAAATAGAACCTGTCACAGAGACATTAAGGAAATCAACAAAGTGCAAGAATCAACCCTCTGCACCGAGATCACCCTGCTGTGTCTTGACGTACACCGCCGCATTGCCCCTCCCTCCTGAGCCTGCAGGACAGCAGCCAGACACAGACGCACACCACCCAGACTGCTGCGGAGACCACCTCTTTACCCCACCACACAAAAGCATTTCTGTGTTGTTGTGCACTAAATCCTAGATGTCACAGTTCTGCACTGATCCCGGTGACAACCACCAGTTAAACTGCTTCTCAAAGAAAGTTTCATTTATTTTCCTTGTTGGTGACAATCACTTTCCCTTGCATCATGCTCTGAAATATGGCAGAATGTGATCCTTTCATTTTCAGAACCTTGTATCAGTAATAAAAAGTAAAATAAAGGAGGATCTCAAGCATTCACCAGTCTGGAAACTGGAGTGCCATGTTCAATGTCATAGTTTCCAGAGTCCCAACATCCTGTGAATCAACATGAGCCTTCCATCTCAATGTCACCCATAGGACAAATCTTTGTCCCCCTCTTTTCAGTGGGTCCTCACCAAAAAAGCATTTCTGGAGTATCCCACTCTTTATCACTCAAGAACCACCCTGGAGTGCACACTGGGTCCTATGGTCTCAGCGGTGAGGATGGTAGAGATGGTGCCACCAGGAGCTGAGACCCACACCCCAGGAGGATCTGGTACCCGAAGGCCTGTCAGTTCCACATGTCCATCCACTCTCAGCTCTCCTCTGCAGTCACTGGCCTCTGCTCAGGCCCTCCTCCGTGATTCCAGGTTTCTTGATTCTTGGTGAGTACACAGTGATAATAATTCAACCTCACTAAATGATACCACACCTATGCCCTGGTGTTGCATCTCCCCTAGGTGTCCCTTTTAGTGTCCTCTTTGATCTATTAGTGAACAAATAACCCTCCATTGTCCAGAGAGGGGAAAATGCTTCCCAATTCCTCCCATGACTGAAACTTCATCTTCCTCAAAGATGTTCCAGACCTGGCAACTGGAACCAAGCAGCTAAGGAGCCAGCCACGTACACCTCAGCTGGTGGGTTCGAATCCAGCCTGGGCCCGCCAAACAACAATGACAGCTGCAACCAAAAGATAGCCGGGCATTGTGGTGGGCGCCTGTAGTCTCAGCTACTTGGGAGGTAGAGGCAGGAGAATCATCTGGGCCCAGGAGTTGGAGGTTGCTGTGAGCTGTGATGCCATGGCACTCTACCCAGGGCAACAGCTTGAGGCTCTGTCTCCAAAAAAAAAAAAAGATGTTCCAAGAATTGAAGGCATTTCTAAGAGAATGTCTCCAATCCATAGTCGTCCTGGTGGCTGGGGAAAGCAATTTTCCCATCAGTCCTCTGTAACCACCACTAAGATTTGTTCTTCTTCCTAAACGCCCCATGTTATTACTGACACCTGTTCTCCCCATTCCTCTCTGTCAGCTCCAGGGCCTGTACCACCCTCCCTTGACCACACTCAAGTGCTCTTCCAAACCTGCTGGGCAGGTATCAGTAGCCACCCAGGGCCCATGAGAAGCCCAGATTAGTGGAGGTATCACCGCAAGCTCTCCTGCCTTGGAGCCCAAAGGACAGAGCACCAGCTAACTGGGAGTACCTGGCCCTACAGAGCTGCTCAGGGTTGGCACAGCCTGAGGTAACTATGATTTAGCACATTCGAGGGGACACATCTGAGGTTGTCAGATACTCTCCCAACCCCAGCTTTTGCAGTGCCTCCGTCTCCACTTGGTAATGCCACCAAATCTTGCCTACCATTTGGCATGTGTGTGTGTAAAACTCATCCAGTCCATTCACTTCCATCAGCTCATAAACTGGAGTGTGTTCTCACTGATAAAAATTCTATGACTGGCTCAGCACCTGTGGCTCAAGCGGCTAAGGCTCCAGCCACATACACCTGAGCTGTTGGGTTCGAATCCAGCCCAGGCCCACCAAACAACAATGACGGCTGCAATCAAAAAATAGCCAGGCATTGAGGCGGGTGCCTGTAGTCCCAGCTACTTGGGAGGCTGAGGCAGGAGAATCGCTTGAGCCCAGGAGTTTGAGGTTGCTGTGAGCTGTGATGCTTCAGCACTCTACCCCAGGTGACAGCTTGAGACTCTGTCTCACACACACAAAAAAATAACAAGGAAGAAAGAAACATCTCTTGAAAGCTGGGCAAGGTGGCTCACGCCTATAATCCTAGCACTTTGGGAGGCCAAGGAGGGAGGATTGCCTGGCTCACAGGTTTAAGACCAGCCTAAGACAGAGTGAGATCTCATCCCTAAAAATAGCCAGGCACTGTCGTGGGCACCTGTAGTCCCAGCTACTTGGGAGGCTGAGGCAAGAGAATTACTTAAGCCCAAGAGTTGGAGGTTGCTGTGAGCTGTGAAGCCACAGTACTCTACCGAGGGTGACAAAGTGAGACTCTGTCTCAAAAAAAAGAAAAAGAAAAAGAAATGTCTCTTGAGACTGAAAAAGTAGGCCTCATTACTTAAAGCTGCTTCACCTAGGAGATGGTGCGGAAACGCAGTTTCTGGCCCACTCCTGACCTGTTGGAGCAAAACCTCCATTATACCAAAATCCTCAGGTGATTCCTGCCCCATCAGTTTGAGGAGCCCAGTACTGGATGGCAGAGAAGGGGGGTGTGAGCAGGAACCCCCTGAGGAGGCGGAAGCTGAAGGGTCCAACAGGAGCATTGGGAGCCCAGAAACATCTGCCGGGTGTGTAGATCACACCTGCACTCAGAGCACTTTTAGGAGTATCCCATCTGCCCACTCCCCTTCCTATAGGCTGAAAAGAGCTGTGGGGACTGGGGTGGAGCTTTCCTGGCCACACTTTGACATCAAATATGTGGTTTCTATTCCACCTCACTCCCCAGCCAAGTGGGGAGTCCCACAATTCAATTCCTTTCAATTCTGACACCATCTACCTGGAGACAGAACAGACCTTCGAGATAAGAGCTCATTTCCACAAGACTTCAGACGCTAGTCACAAATCCCAGGCTGCCATCTGGATCTGTGACCAACTGGCTATAAATCCAGGTTCCCGTGACTGCTCCTTAGGCTTAATAATTTGCCAGACTGAACTTGGAACATCTGTTATGTATATTTTCTGATTTGTTATAAAGGGTATAATTCAGGAACAGCCAGACGGAAGAGATGTATAGGGCGAGGTATTGGGAAAGGAGCATGAAAGTCTCTCCGAGGACCCCACCCTCTGGCACCTATTGAATTCACTAACCCAGAAGCTCTCTGAATCCATTTTTAGCGGGTTTCATGGAGGTTCTGTTGTATGCCCATGATTGATAAACCATTTGCCATCAGTGACCAATTTAATATCCAGCCCCTCTCCCCTCCCTGGAAGTTGGAAAGTGGGGCTGTAAATCCCAACCCTCTAATCCCACCTTGGTCTTTTGGCCACCAGCCCTCTTCCTGAAGCTTCCTAGGGGCTGCCAGCCATCATTCGGCTCATTAGCACACAGAAAGTATTCCTGTCACTCAGGGGTTTAGGAAACATGTTCAGGGACCTGGAGACAAAGACCGAATATTTATTCTTTTATGTTACCACAGGTCACCCCAGTCTTTGACCAGGGATCTTATAGTGAAATATCATTGAAGTCAAAAGATACTGCCACATTACTAGAATCCCCTCAGTCATCAGTAATTAGTCCAGGCCATCACAGCATAGGAAAATGTTTCTCAGGTGAGGCCACTCAGGTCTGCAGGCTTCCTGGACAACTTGTCAGGTTCCAAGAGCAGAGAAGCAGAGAAGTGGTCTCTGCAAACATCTGAGCATCTGATGCTAAAAGACTTTCAGGCATCTGAGCTAAAAGACTTTATCATTTCTTGCTCTGAGCCTTTTTCAAGGTGTTAAAATGACACTTTTTCAAGGTGTTAATATTCCCTTATTACAGAACCTATTTCTTCATTCCTTTACCTTTAGCTACTTCTCATTTATACCTGAACTTTTCCACCTTTGGAAGGGATGCTGGGCTCGGCCACTGTGCTGGTCCAGACTGCAGGTTGTAAGCAGCAGTACTAGTCCAGAGAGTTTCCCCTTCAGCCCACCTCCACGTAGGCAGGGTCAGCTCACACAGGTGCTGAACTAGCTGGCTATTTTACCACCAGAAAATACAACTGCATTCCCTGTTAGCCCCAATTCTTCTGGATCCAGTGAAGGCACAGTTCACTCCATCAGACCCTTAGGAATTCTGACATAAGGTTTGGAAACATAGTTGTAGTTTCTTACTTGGGAATCATCCCTGCTTCCAGCACTTCCCATTGCAGCCCTGGTCCTGTGACCACTGCATTAGGTAGGAAGAAAAAAAAAACCCAAATATTGAAGTGTGTTAACTTAAAAATCACATTCTATAAATTATGAAGTTTTGGAAATTTTATCTCTTACCAAGGTGGCCATTCTGTCAGACTGGGAAGCAGAGCCTCTGGCTTCTGCCCAGGGATAGACACTTCAAGGGAAGAAAGGGAAATATGGAACTTAAGTTGAACAGGTTAGCCAAGCACACATATTCAACCGGTTACAGGAGGAGCTGTCAACATTCACAAAGGTGGTCCTGACGCATTCGTATTGAACAAATATGCATGTTACACATAAGCCAATTGCCCTTCAGGTGGACACTTACACTATTTTTTTTTATTGTTGGGGATTCATTGAAGGTACAATAAGCCAGGTTACACTGATTGCAATTGTTAGGTAAAGTCCCTCTTACACCATTTTAATGCACTACAATTAGGCCCTATACTCAAGAGGTCTTTTCAGGACACAAAGGCACGTAAGTTAACAACTTCCATAAAACCAGGTAGAACCAGTCCATGGTCCCTGGTTTCTTATCAGGAGAAAGTTACCGAAATCAGTCCCTTGTCCAATCAAAGCTGTTAGTTATGACTTGTTGGGGGTGAGAGGGAGTGTCTGGCAATGAAGCTGAAAATCGTTTTAATATTGCTTATCTCAAGGCCAGTCCTTGTTTAGCTGCTAGAAAAAAAGAA
The DNA here is from genome assembly GCF_027406575.1 of Nycticebus coucang. Lineage (NCBI taxonomy): Eukaryota > Metazoa > Chordata > Mammalia > Primates > Lorisidae > Nycticebus > Nycticebus coucang. Next base: position 109,213,082 of record NC_069781.1, read on the forward strand.
AAACTCTGTGGCAGTTTGCATACCTTATTCTTTAAGTGAGGGAGTATATAACTTAACCCTTGTCTGGCATGGCCTTAGGTAGTGTTTATAATTTGGTATCTTATTGCCATGAATAGTCCCAGTCTCAGTCTTGTTTTCTGTTGTTTTTTTTTTGAGACAGAGTCTCACTATGTCACCCTGGGTAGAGTGCTGTGGCATCACAGCTCACAGCAACCTCAAACTCTTGGGCTTCAGTGATTCTTTTGCCTCAGCCTCCCAAGTAGCTGGGACTACAGGCACCCGCCACAATGCCTGGCTATTTTTTTTGTGGTTGTAGTTGCCATTGTTGTTTGTCAGGCCCAGGCCGGATTCGAACCCGCCAGCTTTGGTGTATGTGGCTGAGGCCCTAGCCACTGAGCTATAGACGCTGAGCCCCATTCTCAGTCTTAAGATCTCTATTTTAGTATTAGTGCTGGTCAGTTGTTGTGTCCAAAGCTCAAAAGGGAGGAGGTATTAGCAAGACATGTCTAACCTCCCATCTCATTGGAGCCAGGAACTCATTTTTCAGGCTTCTTTAGGGTTCTCTTGCTTAAGAGGAAGTTCTTTCAGTCACTGGGATGGCTTAGGGTTTTATTTTGAGTTTACAGGTGATATGGAGAAGAAAGAACAAAATAAATATCTAGTCGTTATACCATCATACTCTTCCCTTGGCAAGAATTATGTCATACCAGCATAGTCCCTAGCCCACTTCCCAGAGCCAGCAGAACAGCAGACGAGTATCTGGTGGGGACATTTCTTTAGTCCCTTTCCTGTCACATGTGAACACATACTCATGAGGCATGTCAGCCAGACTCATGTTATTATTCCCCCTCTTTTATAGACAACCAACGCTCTCATTCATTGCATGTTGTACTTTTTTTTTTTTTTTTTTTTGAGACAGAGTCTCATTTTCTTGCCCTCAGTAAAGTGCCATGGTGTCACACAGCTCACAGCAACCTCCAGTTCCTGGGCTTAGGCAATTCTCTTGCCTCCCACTCTCCCGAGTAGCTGGGACTACAGGCGCCTGCCACAATGCCTGGCTATTTTGTTGTTGTTATTGTTGTAGTTGTCATTATTGGTTTTAGCTGGCCCAGGATGGGTTCAAACCCACCAGCCTCGGTGTATGTGGCAGCACTCTACCCAATGAGCTACGGGTGCCGCCCACATGTTGTACTTTTCTATCAGGCTATTACTCTAAGAAGGATCTCTTCCTGCCAATGCCAGGCAGTGTCCCTTGGTCTGAATAAATGATGATGAGCTGTCCAAATCCATGCAATGTCTCCTCTTCTGGTGTTTCTATAGTGTGCTGAGCATTTGCATCTTCCACTAGATGAGCAAAGCCAAGTCCAAAGTTAGTGTCTATTTCAGCCAAGACCCATTTGTATCCCCCCTGGGCTGCCACATCTGTCTCGCCTTCCAGCCACACTCAGGGCCTTCTCCCCAGAGAGTCCGCCCCAGGGCCATCAGCAATCTGCCTTTTGCTGACAGACAGAATAGCTCTTTATTGGCATTTTGTACCTGAGAAGGTACAAGAGCAACATGTCTAGATTCAGCCTATCTCTGCGCTGCTCAGTGCCTCCATAGCCACTCATTTCATGGATCCAAGTGGCCACCCCAAGGGATCTCACGGGGATATGTGCTTATCAATTCCAGGTCCCTTCTGAGTCTGAAGTTCAAGATGCCCATTATTCTTGTGGGCCTCACATCTTTCAAATCCCCATAATGAAGCTGAGTGTAGTGACATACACCTGTAGTCCCAGCTACTTTGGAGGCTGAGGCAAGAGAATCACTGAAGCCCAAGAGTTTGAGGTTCCTGTGAGCTGTGACACCACCACACTCTACCCAGGGCAATGTAATAAGACTCTGTCTCAAAATAAATAAATAAAAATGGGCGGTGCCTGTGACTCAGTGAGTAGGGCGACGGCCCCATATACTGAGGGTGGCAAGTTGGAACCCTACCCCAGCCAAACTGCAACAAAAAAATATAGCCGGGCATTGTGTAGGGTGCCTGTAGTCCCAGCTACTCGGCAGGCTGAGGCAAGAGAATCACCTAAGCCCAGGAGTTGGAAGTTGCTGTGAGCTGTGATGCCATAGCACTTTACCGTGAGTGATAAAGTGAGACTCTTTCTCTAAAAGAATAAATAATAAGGCTCAGCGCCTGTGGCTCGAGTGGCTAAGGCGCCAGCCACATACACCTGAGCTGGCGGGTTCGAATCTAGTCCTGGCCCACCAAACAACAATGATGGCTGCAACCAAAAAAAGCCGGGCGTTGTGGTGCGCACCTATAGTCCCAGCTACTTGGAAGGCGAATCCAGGAGAATCGTTTAAGCCCAGGACTTGGAGGTTGCTGTGAGCTGTGATGCCACAGCCCTCTACCCAGGGCGACAGCTTAAGGCTCTGTCTCAAAAATAAATAAATAAATAAATAAATAAATAAATAAATAAATAAAATAAATAAAAATGAAAACAAGAATGCTAAAAAAAATTCCCATAATGATTCCACTAGGAACATACCCCTGCAAGGATCTTTTTTTTTTAAAGGATCCTTTTAATAGAACAAATTTCCATTGCCCTCCTGCCTGACCATCTGGACATCAAATTGATAAAATTTGAGACATAGGAGCTTTTACCACTGATCAATTCTCCCACCACTGAGTAATTTAGCCTCTTTTACCTTCCTCAATCAGAGTGGCATATTTCCAAACAAGATGTTGGAAGTTCACCTTGCAACTGACATGTACACACCAAGCAGTTCCTTGCCAGTTAGTCAAGAACTGTTCATAGGGCACAGCCCAAGTAGTAATAGGATCTGGCAGCTCCTGGTGCAATTTCTGAGTCAGGGGAAAGAGCCTCCTTGTTTGTGAGTACCTCCTCCATTCCTCAGGCAGCATGATCCTCCACGTGTAAGCCACTTGTACATTATTATGGAGTTTTGCTGGGCACTGCCATCCTCATTAGAGTGTTTCTCTGACATCTCCCAAAACAATGTAGGTATTTGAAATTTCAAGATTTGCTCTGGTTTCTCTCCAGAATGAACAAATCTTTCACCTTCTACTAAAAAAAAAAAAAAGAAAGAAAGATTCTTTTATGAACGTTAGTCACAGAGAGAGCCTGCCTTTCACAAACAAATGCACCAATTCCTAGTCTCCATCCCAAGAACCCACTTTATCTAAATCTCATACACCAAGTCAATATGCCCCTGCCCTAAATCACCCTAGGGCCAGATACCAGGCAACTAGAGACCACCTTTACTGCCTGAAACCTGCAGAAAGTATTCAAACTGCCCCATTCTGAAGTGTTTCCCCTACTCTCTTCCACGAAACCCCCAGTAAAGGCTCCGATCTACGCCCCTCCTTTGCTCTTGCCTCTGCCTCATGACCAAGAGCCAGACTAAGCTTGTAGGCCCACTGCGAGCCATGGGAATCGGACCTGTGCACAGCTTCAAGAATGTGGAAAATGGCTTGGCACCTGTAGCACAGTGGTTGTGGTGCCAGCCACATACACTGAGGCTGGCGGGTTCAAGCCTGGCTTGGGCCAACCAAACAACATTGACAACAGTAACAAAAAAAATAGCTGGGCATTGTGGTGAGCACCTATAGTCCCAGCTACGTGGGAGGCTGAGGCAAGAGAATCGCTTAAGCCCAAGAGTTGGAGGTTGCTGTGAGCTGTGATGCTGTGGTACTCTACCAAGGATGACATAGTGAGACTCTGTCTCAAATTAAAAAAAAAAAAAAGAATGTGGAAAAGCCCATTCTCTTGACATCACCTGGGGGCGGGGGGGTTAATTGTGCTCTTTTAGGAACTAGAGGTTCTTCTAGCATTCAGGACCACATGGGATAGAAAATAGAAGGAAAATGCCCACCCCCACAACCTTTCAACTACAATAGCCGTGGTTTTTATGTTTGTCTTCTGAAGAAAAACATTTCCCATGAATGAAAAAGATTCTCTAGGTTCTGAGCATTCTTAAGCTTCAGCAAAGCTGGAATACTCCTTAATTTAAAAACAAAAAAATGAGTAAGCTGAGGCCCGGCAAGGGAAGGTCCCATTCCTAGGAGTGAGGCCAGGAGAACTAGTTTGTCTTCTGAAGAAAAACATTTCCCATGAATGAAAAAGATTCTCTAGGTTCTGAGCATTCTTAAGCTTCAGCAAAGCTGGAATGCTCCTTAATTTAAAAACAAAAAAATGAGTAAGCTGAGGCCCGGCAAGGGAAGGTCCCATTCCTAGGAATGAGGCCAGGAGAACTAGTCAGCAAGCTATTCTGGTCCCCTCACAGTGTTGGTTATTTCATGCCTGGGTGACCCATTTTATCCCACAGATCAAGAGACAAAACAGGCTTCCTTTACCACATATGCTTTGTTTCTGCATTCTAAATTTGACCCTTTAGGCTGACAGCTAAACTATGTTAGGCGGTCTCTAAGCAATATACCTGTGTCTCTCATGACAACTTTTATTTCCATGGTTTTGATGCTTTCCCACCTTTGGACTTAATTTCATCATCATATCTGAACGCCTTTACTGGTGAGCCAAAAAACAACCATGATAATATTCACACTTAAATCCATAGCATTCAGGATCTAATTTAGTTAATTTCATTATATATTATTTTTCCCAAACAAGTGGGGACCTATTTACAAGAGACTAACACAGATCGCTTACTACACAGTGGTAAGTTTTCACTGAGATAAGACCTCACATTTAAAGTTCATTGTAATACAGCTGATGTATCCGAATATTTAAAATTGCTCAAACCCCTGAAATATATAACTTTTTGTTGAAAGCTATATAAGTTCTAAACAGGGACTATAAGAAGATGAAAACAGTTATTAGTGTCTGGCACAGAAATACTCAAATTTTTTTCCTTTTTTTTTTGAGACACAACCTCACCCTGGGTAGATTGCCAGGGCATCACAGCTCACAGCAACCTTCAACTCCTGGGCTCAAGCAATTCTCCTGCCTCCGCCTCCCAAGAAGCTGGGACTACAGGTGCCCACCACAACACCCAGCTGTTTTTTGTTTGTAGTTGTCGTTGTTTTGGCAGGCCCAGGCTGGATTCAGACTGAATTCAGGCTGGATTCACATACAGCTCTGGTGTATGTGGCTGGCGCCTTAGCTGCTTGAGCTACAGGCGCCGAGCCGAAATACTTAAATTTTATTTTAGTTTAGTTTTGAGACAGAGTGTCACTATGTCACCCTCGGTAGAGTGCTGTGGTGTCACAGTTCGCGGCAACCTCAAACTCTTGGGCTTAAGGGATTCTCTTGCTTTAGCCACCCAAGTAGCTGGGACTACAGGCACCTGCCACAACACGTGGCTATTTTTGTTGTTGTTGTTGTTGTAGTTGTCATTGTTGTTTTGCAGGCCTGGGCTGGGTTCAAACCTGCCAGCCCCAGTGTATGTGACCAGTGCCCTAGCCACTGAGTTACAGGCATCGAGCTTAGAAATACACACATTTTAAACATAGACTACCCTTTTGCTACATCTGCAGGTCATCTTTTTGAACTGCATTGTTTCTCTGTCACACAAGGTGATGTTTTCAGAGATGACAAAAATTTATTTGTCACCTTCATCATGCAGGAGATAGGAATTTAGTGAAGAAGGGCGCACTTGGCAAAAACAGAACATGGAGTCACTGCTCCTGTACCTAAACAGAAGAGGACCCCGCCTGCATGTTACAAGGAATCTTCACATGCATTTGACCACATGGGCAGCAAATACAGAAGCATCTCTTCTCTGCCCAGTGTTCTAGATCCTCAGCTGTAAATCACCATACCTCACTCAGGACCCAGGAATTTTGTGAGATATTTATTAGTCAATATTTGTATACAGACAAGTCCCTGCAAGAAATATTCCCCAGGGACTTGAGTAGTTCTACCTGGTGGTCAGGCCACCAAGAAGAGGAGAAATTGGGCTCACTGCCTTTATGCCATTAGGTGGAGGCACCAGCAGGGTCTTACTAATATTTAATGTTCCTTACTGCGTCATGAATGGGTGGCAATAAGCCAAGTGTCAGCCCACGAAAGTGCCCTAGCCATTTTGTCACTTTAAATTTGTACAATTTCATATCTTTTTTTTTTTTTGTAGAGACAGAGTCTCACTGTACCGCCCTCTGGTAGAGTGCCGTGGCGTCACACGGCTCACAGCAACCTCCAACTCCTGGGCTTAAGTGATTCTCTTGCCTCAGCCTCCCGAGCAGCTGGGACTACAGGCGCCCTCCACAACGCCCAGCTATTTTTTTGTTGCAGTTTGGCCGGGACTGGGTCTGAACCCACCACCCTCGGCATATGGGGCTGGCACCCTACGCACTGAGCCATAGGCGCCGCCCACAATTTCATATCTTTATAGAGAAAACATTTGAATTGCAACCTGAAAATAATTTCTTTTTTTTTTTTTTTTCTTTTTTGAGACAGTCTCACTTTGTCGTCCTCAGTAGAGCACTGTGGCATCACAGCTTGCAGCAACTTCAAATTCCTGGGCTTAAGCGATTCTCTTGCCTCAGCCTTCGAAGTAGTTGGGACTACAGACGCCCGCCATAGCATCCGGCTGTTTTTAGAGACGAGGTCTCACTCTTGCTCAGGTTGGTCTTGAACCTGTAAGCTCAGACAATCCACTTGCATCGGCCTCCCAGAGTGCTAGGATTACAGGCATGAGCCACTGCGCCCTGCCTCTCAGTTTTAAATTTTAACTTTTTTTTCCCCAAGTCTTTATATATCATGGGTAAATTCAACCCTTGGTCTTGTTAATTGGAATTCCTTGTGACTCTACAATTTTTTTTTTCCTTTATAAAGGCTTCTCTCTGGACTAGCATTTGAAAGATTTGGGAAACATGTCAGGAGTCATTAATGCCAAATAAGGTCCTCAAAATCACAGTTTCTCCACAATCTCTAAAGACCTTCCTCCTTCAGATTTTTTTCTCTCTTTCAGTCCTAGCCTCCCCCGCCCAATGTCTTTTCTAATGTCTCAGCATATATTTAGCCTTAATTTAGGACTTCCAGAGGCACTCTCCAGTTCTCAGGGGTGTTAGACTTGTCAGCTCAGCAATATTCTTACTTCCATTAAGGCAAAGATCACTTTGTCCTGCATTCAGATCATCAATAAATATCAGTTAATTGATTGATTCTATGAAGTCTCTGCACTTAGGGTATAAATAAGCAAAAAGTTGATTAATGTGTCTATATGACCATCATCTCTTAATGTCCCAGTTGTTTCTAAATTTTTCACTGTGCTGAGTACAATTTTATCACCATCTAATTGAAGCAGTGAACTTGGCCTCTGATCTAGTATGGAAGTGATTTTAATATTGCAACTCTTAGGTGTGGAGGAGGTCCCTGTGTCCCTATGTTCCCAGGTTCTTGGTTCCCAGTACCAAAGAATGGTTACTGGTACCGAGTTGATGGAAAGAATGAGCAGAGGTAACAGGTGAAAGCAGGCAAAGTGCCAAAGTTTTATTAAAGATTGAAGCATAATACATTGCAAAGAAGGAACAAGTCAGCTCCAGCAAGGGGAGGAGACACTGAGTTTGACAAAATTTTTCCTTTTATGTTGACTCCCTAATTTTATATTAAGTGGGAGTGGAATATTCATGATTTTTCTTGGAAAAAGGTGGAGAATTCTTGGAACTGGAACCCTCCCCTTTTCAATCCATATAAGGCAATTTCTGGGGTTGCCATAGTATTGCTGGGTGTGATTTTCGCTATGTTAATGAAGGTAATTCAGTAACTGTGCACATACTCCAAAGATCCTCTATCAAGGCCTTGACAATATCTCCACTTTGTGATTACCTCCTTTTGACTGATAAGTCCTTGGAGGCCCTCTATTGTAGACCCCCTTGACATGTCATTTGTTCTTTCTTGGGAGCCTTCTCCTTAAGGTCCTAATCAGGCTGTTCCCAAAACAAGCCAAGTCAGTAAGACCATGTCTGTCTGTCCATGTCAGAAGTCACTGAGACATTAACTAGCCTCTATTTCAAGGGAACCAACCTGCAAGTTCCCTCACCTGCGAAGTCTCAATTAGCCCCATTCCCATGACAATTCAGGCCAGCCTGACTCAAGCCAGTCCAAAAGAGCATACACCATCCACCCTGCTCATGTCTAACTAACTGCCTACCCTAACACAATGAGAGGTCCTCAAGACTTGAACCTTTGCTTTTTACACCGTCATAATATGATGTCATGTAACTGCAAGTATGATGCGACATTTAACCACTCATTTGGCGATTTTACCTTTCATTGCCCTTCCTTCCACTGATCTGTTACTTATCTGTCATAGGTTGTTACATCTTCCAACATTGGTATCCCCCTCATAGTTAAATGGTACCATTCTTGAGGTAATGGTATAAACCTAGTGTTAGGACAATTAGTCCTGTACTATAAGGCCCTCATATGTCTGATGAATTGCTGTACACCTAACAAACATGCTTACATGATTTCTGAGAATATTTTCCAGTGCTCAGTCATTTACAATGGAAAATCTGTACCTGAAGACTCCACCCAGCTTGGCTCTTGCCAACATCCTGCTGTGCCCCGAAAACATTGGCCTTGGCAGAGCATGAAAAGCACTGCTCTCGCCATCATGTCAGCTCCCCCGCCCCACTGCCTACTACTTCCTCAGCACACATATAGTGAGAATAAGGTGGCGTCTGTCAGGCTAGGGCAGACATGACACAGCTGGTCTGGTTGGTGTAGGTTCTGCCTGACCTTCACCCCCCGTCTTCCATTCTTACTGTTTTGTAAAAATAGGTCCCATCCTAAAAACACCTATCTTGAGCAGATAGTGGATTGATTTAGGAGATTCACTTTTGAATTGGAATGTTGTTTTAGATCCTGAATTATACTGATTATAGTTTACTATGGATCATGGGTTCAGCTGATTATTGTTTAAGATAAGGGTTAACAATCTTATACTTTGAACTCAAATGTATAAAACTGTAAAGTTAGAAATAGAATGGAACAGTCTTGGAGAGGCTACTCTCACTGTTGTCCAGAGTCCTGGCCTTCTGACGAACCTTGGCAGACCTATCCCTGTCTCTGCATATTGGCTGACAGTTACATGCAGCTGGATCCTCTTCATCTGGTAACATCCCCACACTTAAAACCTTAGCCAACACCATCATCAAGGCTGCTTGCTATCTTCTTGGCACAGCCCTTCCCTGTATGGAAGCTTCAAGACAATAAATGCTGCTGCAGCTCAGTGCCTGTAGCTTAAGCAGCTAAAGCGCCAGCCACATACTCTGGAGCTGGTGGGTTTGAATCCAGCCTGGGACTGCCAAACAACAATGACAACTGCAACCAAAAAATACCTGGGCATTGTGGCAGGCACCTGCAATCCCAGCTACTTGGGAAGCTGAGGCAAGAGAATCACCTAAGCCCAAGAGTTGGAGATTGCTGTGAGCTGTGACACCATGGCACTCTACTCAGGGCGACAGCTTGAGACTCTTGTCTCCAAAAAATAGAAAATAAATGATGCTGCTTGACAAACCTTCATTCCCCCCATGACTCTTTCAGACCTATCTGAAACCTCTAACACCTAGCAGAAAGCCCAGCACTAAGTAGGTCTTCAGCAAAGAATGGTGAATAGAAATGTGGTTCACAGTGAGAGAGGACACCCAAGAGGGTGAGGTCTAGGAGAACAGGTCTTCTCAAGGAGACCACAAGGATACACCTGCAGGGTCCTCTCCCTGGTGACTCAGCTCTTGGGAATTTGTAAACTTAATTTCCTGGAACTTGGAAATTTCCACTTCTGTGAAATCCTGTAGTTCTGTGGGGGCTGGAATAGCAGTTTGATTCAAACTGGCCAATGAAAAAGGTACCTGTGGGTTGGAACTTTTTGAGTGGAGATAAAACAGAAAAGACCAAGCCAGTCAGGGAATGTGGCCATTTGGAATTATTCTATGCCGTAAGCTCCCAGCCAGTGAATAAAGCCCTTCCTCTTATAAACATGATGTTTGGGTGTTCTTTCTCTCCGCTGGGCCTCGTCTTCCTGCAACAATAGCACAAGGATTAAAAGGCAGCACTAAACCAAAATTTTCTTCCTACAAATAGCAGGCTTCCAAAGTCAGTGATATTTATTTCTGTTGAAGTCTCGGGTTTTAAAAGGCAAAACTAAACCAAATTTTCTCCTTGACACACCAGGCATTGTCCACTGAAGTTTATTTCTGTACCCAGAGCCTCCCGCTTGTGCCTGGAACGCCATGCTCCTCAAACTGCTGGCATGGTGGGGAGATGTAGGTCACTGCTCACAATAGAAGTGGGAGAATAGAATGAGGTAAAGGGTTGTCTCAAACAAGATATATGACCTTAACAAGGCAAGAACAGAAAGTATTCTGAAAACCATTGTCCAGAAAAAATTATAAACAACATTTTTTTTCTTAGATGCCATAGGTTGAATTTTATGCTACAATTATTTAGGAAGAAGGAGTGTCACCTCCAGGGGAACACTGTCCTCAATTGCTGAAGGCATTGCATTCGAAAAGCTTGTTCCTGTTGAGAGAGCAAACCTGGAAAAAGTGAGGTCTAAGAGAACAGAGGTCTTCTCAAGGAGACCCCAAGGATACACCTGTAAGGTCTTCCCCATGGTGACTCAGCTCTTAGGAATGTGTAGAAACTTAACTTCCTGGGACCTGGAAACTAATACTTGCTTCTGCCAAAAGCCCATGTTTCTGTAAAAGCTGGAGCCAGCTTGATTCAAACTGACCAAGGAGAAAGGTACCTATGGGCTGGAACTTTTTTTTTTTTTTTTCTTTTTGACACAGAGGCTCAAGCTGCTGCCCTGGGTAGAGTGCTGTGGCGTCACACAGCTCACAGCAACCTCCAACTCTTGGGCTTAAGTAATTCTCTTGCCTCAGCCTCCCAAATAGCTGGGACTACAGGCGCCTGGCACAACACCCAGCTATTTTTGGTTGTAGTTGTCATTATTGTTTGGCAGGCCCGGGCTGGATTCGAACCCACCATCTCTGGTGTATGTGCCTGGCACCTTAGTCACTTAAGCTACAGGTGCCAAGACGTGGGCTGGAACTTTTTAACAGGGAATAAAAAGGAGAAGACTGAGCCAGTCAGGGAGTATGGCCATTTTGAATTCTTCTGTCCTATCACTCTGCCAGCTAAAGTAAAGCCCTTCCTCTTTTAAACTCGGTGTTTGTGTGCTCTTTCTCTCCATTGGGCCTGTCTTCCTGCAACACTTCAGGTTGCATGGCGAGCAGCCTGTCGCACTCAATCCCATCTGTCCCTCTGGAGGATCACATCTGTGCCATCTCTAACACAAGGCAGATTTATGTTTGGCCCCTCACAGGTCACTCTTGATTTGGCAATTCTGGTGAACTGGCAAAGAAGAAATTAATTTGCAAGACAGAGGAGTCCCAGGCAGTTCCTGTAGCTCAGTGAGTAGGGCGCCGGCCCCATATATTGAGGGTAGCAGGTTAGAACCCAGCCCGGCCAAACTGCAAAAAAAATAGCCGGGCATTGTGGCGGGTGCTTGTAGTCCCAGCTACTCTGGAGGCTGAGGCAAGAAAATCACCTAAGCTCAAGAGCTGGAGGTTGCTATGTGCTGTGACACCACAGCACTCCACCAAGGGCAATAAAGTGAGACTCTGTCTCTAAAAAAAAAAAAAAAGAAAAAGAAAAAAAAGACAGAGGCTCATGCAGGAGTTTGCAAACTTTTAAGATGATGCTACCCTAAAATAAGCCACTTTAACTGGGCACAGTGACTCAGCCCTGTAATCCTACAACTATGGGAGGCCAAGGTAGGTGGATTGATTGAGCCCAGAAATTTGAGACTGGCCTGAGCCAGAGCAAGACCCCGTCCCCAAAAATAGCTGGGTTGTGGGGGGCACCTGCAGTTCCAGCTACTCGGGAGGCCAAGGCAAGAGAATCGCTTGAGCCCAAGTGTTTGAGTATGTGGTGAGCTATGACACCAAGGCACTCTACCAAAGGTGACAAAATGAAACTCTGTCTCAAAAAAAAAAGAAAGAAAAAAAAAGCCACTTTGGTTAATACCAAAGTCAAGATTATTTTGAGCTGAAAGTAGCTGAGGAAAGGTCGAAAAAGGAAGAGCTCTCTGCCTGCCTTTTACTTGCCTAAAAGTAGGGCATACATTTGTAAATATGCCCCCTCCACCCTCTATCAGGAGGACAGAAGTGAATCACAGGAGACAACTGAGACTGTCACCAGAGGAACCTACTTAACAAGCCTCCCTAAGTAACCCCACAAATTCATTTTTCTTTATTAAAATGCCATATAATTACTCCTTTGAGTTACTCAGCTCTGGGTGCTACACCTGTGATCACTCAATAGTTTCCCAGAAATGGTGGATTTTCTGTAAAACAGAGGAGCTGAGATTCTGAAAACTCCTGGGCAGACTTCCTGACAACTCACCATGCCCAACAACCTGAGCCAATGCAAGTAGTCCTTTGTTAGTTATACCACAAACTGCCTCCAGGTGTAGGACCCCTTCGTTAAAAGCCTAAAAACTGAGAGAAAAGATTTGAGGCAGCTTCTCCTGTTCTCCTACCAAAATATCATATTAAAAATTCCTTTCTTCCTTGGCAATCCTCATTGTCTCAATAACTGAATTTTTGTGCAATGAGCAAATGGACTTAGACTGAAACCCCCTTTCAGTTTCTACAACAAGAGTAGAGTGATGCTGCCACGGGGGATGTCTTAGGCCACCAAAAGCTGGAAAGGACAAGGAAGTGCCCTGCCCTAGATCCCGCTGAGGGTGCACAGTCCTGCCCACACTGCCATTTCAGGCTTCTAGCCTCCGGAACAGTGAGGGAATAAATTCTTTTATTTTGAGCCACCAAGTTTGCAGTAATTTGTTACAGCACCTGTAGGAAACCAATATGATCTACAAGAATTTTTAATTTTTGGCAAGGATGGGAAGAGTTAGCAGCAAGTTTTAAGGCTTTGGGTTTTTATTTTGCTTTCCAAGTCAGTTTCCACCCCTTCCTCCATGGGCATTTGAAGAGAAGTCAAAGCCTTTATGAAATAAAATAAAATCTTAAAACTCCCCCTCAGTGGGCTCAGCGCCTGTAGCTCAGTAGTTAGGACACTGGGCACATACACTGAGGCAGGTGGGTTTGAACCCGGCCAGGGACTGCTAAACAACAATGACAACTGCAACAAAAAAATAGCCGGGTATTGTGGCAGGCACCTGTAGTCCCAGCTACTTGGGAGGCTGAGGCAAGAGAATTGCTTAAGCCCAAGAGTTGAAGGTTGCTGTGAGCTGTGACGCCATGGCACTCTACTGAGGGCGACATACTGAAACTCTGTCTCTAAAAAAAAAAAAAAAAAAAAAACTCCCCTTCAGTGGCTGACTGACTGGACCCTCTCCCGGCCAAGGGGATATCCTAAAACCCTAAACCTGAGTTGCTAGCCATAGGAACTGTAGTGAAGAGAAATAGGGAAATGGAGTCAGTTAGGCTAAAGAAGAAGTGATTTAAAATTAGAAGTACCTTACTCCACCACCACATTGCTTAAGCAACATTCTTTTTCCCTGATGTCACTAACTCCTGGGCCATAAAGATGGATATCTTAAGGCATTGACCAAACAATCCTAGGGAGTAGTAACACTGTGGGAGGAAAAAGATAGTGTTCCATTGTTAGAGTAAAGATTACTTTATTGTAGATGTATGTTACTATAAAGTTTTATATTTAGTTGCAATTCATTAGATGCCTTTTTTTTTTTTTTTTTTTTTTTGTAACTTTCTATAAAAACTGCTGTGTTTGTGACCAAAGCAGAACAGTCTTGGAGAGGCTGCTCTCACTGTTCTCCAGAATTACTGGCCTTCTGATAATACAGCTTGGTGGACCTATCCCTGATTTCTGCATATTGGCTGGCAGTGACAGGAGGTTAGACTGTCACTTTTGTCCTTTTGTCTAGTATCAAAAGGAGATTGGACATACCTCGTCATGGTTCTCCTCTCCCCTCTTGGAGATGTCTTTTGTGCTTTTTTTTTTTTTTTCATTGAGACAGAGTCTCAAGCTGTTGCCCTGGGTACTGTGCCATAGTGTCATAGTTCATAGCCATTTCCAACTTGGGCTCAAGCAATCCTCTTGCCTCAGTTTTTCCATTTTTAGTAGAGACAGGGTCTCACTTTTGCTCAGGCTGGTCTGAAACTTGTGAGCTCAAGCAATCCACCCACCTCGGCCTCCCAGAGTGGTAGGATTACAGACATGAGCCACCGCGCTGGGCCTTTCTTTCTTGCTGCTGCTGCTTCTTTTTTTTTTTTTTTTGGTTTATAGGAGAGATTTATTTGAAGAAATATTACAACATATAAAAACTACATAAAGTCTTAATTTCCACTCATACAGTGGTAGATTTGATATAATGGCATAATTAAAAAACTTTTAAAATCCAGAACACAAAAGGCACGGCACAATTTGATCACTAAGCCATTAGTTGATAAGCAAACCTCACAAAATAGCTACGTGTCAGCCAAGGCCACAAACACCATATACACTTTTTTTTTAAAAGACAGAGTCTCAGGCAGCACCTGTGGCTCAGTGAGTAGGGCACCGGCCCCATATACCAAGGGTGACAGGTTCAAACCCAGCCCTAGCCAAACTGCACCCAAAACACAGCCAAGCATGTGGTGGGCGCCTGCAGTCCCAGCTACTAGGGAGGCTGAGGCAAAAGAATCGTCTAAGCCCAGGAGTTGGAGGTTGCTGTGAGCTGTGATGCCACAGCACTCTACCAAGGGCCACAGCTTGAGGCTCTGTCTCTTAGTTTGGCCGGAGCCAGGTTTGAACCCACGACCCTCAGTATATGGGGCTGGCATCCTACCCCACTGAGCCACAAGCACCGCCCAGTGCCCAGTCTTTCTTTTGAGACAGAATCTCACTCTGTCCCCTTGGGTAGAGTACAATGGTGTCATAGCTCACAGCAACCACAAACTCATGGGCTCAAGAAATCCTCTTGCCTCAGGTGCCTGAGTAGCTGGGACTACAGGTGCCCACTACAACACTTGGGTAATTTTTCTATTTTTAAAAATAGAACAGAATAGAATAGAATAGGTCTCCCTCTTGCTCAGGCTGTTCTCAAACTCTTGAATTTAATCAATCCACCTCTCTCAGCCTCCCAGAGTCCTAGGATTACAGGTGTGAGCCACCCACCACCCTAGCCCTTTGTGCTTATTAACAGGTCTAAGACTATGCAAGACATTCCTACAGATCCTCCATACATGCAACAAACCACTTGAGTCTGGGCATAACTCACTTGTTTGTCTCTGTTTAACAGACCCTTATCTTAACTCTGCATTGCTTTTTTGCTGATTCCTGATCTGTTAGACAAAACCTAACTCTTTTAGCTAATTGTCAGCCAAAGAATCTTTAAACCCACCTATAACCTGTAAGATACCTACCCTCCCACCATCACCCCCACTCTGCCTTGAGATGTCCCACCTTTTGGGCCAAACCAATGTATGCCTTCCACATATTAATTTATGACTTTACATGTAATTCCTGGCTCCCTGAAATGTACAAAACAAAACTGTAACCCCACCACACCAGTGAGAGTACATATAGTAAGAATAAGATAGAGTCATTCAGGCTAGGGCTGAAACGACATGGCTGATCTGGTCAGTTTAGGTCTACATGACATCTACCTCATGTCTCCCATTCTTGCTGTTTTGTAAATTCAACTTTAACCTAAAAGTGTATATCTTGAATAGTTTAAGACAATTAATGTAGAAGAACTTTTGAATTGGAATATTATTTTAGGTCCTGGGTTATACTGATTATTGTTTATTATGGGTCATCACTTATGCTGATTTTTTGTTTTTTACTTTTTGAGACAGAGCCTCAAGCTGTTGCCCTGGGTAGAGTGCTGTAGTGTCACAGCTCACAGCAACCTCCACCTCCTGGGTTTAAGCAATTCTCTTGCCTCAGCCTCCCAAGTGGCTGGGACTACAGGTGCCTGCCACAATGCCTGGCTATTTTCTGGTTGTAGTCGTCATTGTTGTTTGGCAGACCCGGGCTGGATTCGAACCCGCCAGCTCTGGTGTATGTGGCTGGCACCTTAGCCACTTGAGCTACAGGCACCGAGCCAGTTATGCCGATTATTGTTTTTAAGATAAGGATTAACATGGTTTTTGCTTTGAACTTTATGTATAAAACTATGGTTTTAGAAATGGAAGAACAGGCTTGGTGCCTGTAGCTCAAGCGGCTAAGGCGCCAGCCACATACACCAGAGCTGGCAGGTTTGAATCTAGCCCAGGCCTGCCAAACAACAATGACAAAAAATAGCCGGGCATTGTGGTGGGCACCTGTAGTCCCAGCTACTCGGGAGGCTAAAGCAAGAGAATCACCTAAGCACAAGAGCTGGAGGTTGCTGTGAGCTGTGACGCCACAGCCCTCTATCAAGGGTGGCAAAGGGAGACTCTGTCTAAAAAAAAAAAAAAGGAAGAACAAGGCTGGGCGCTGTGGCTCACGCCTGTAATCCCAGCAATTGGGAGGCTGAGGTGGGTGGATTGGCCTGAGCTCACAAGTTCGAGACCATCCTGAGCCAGCGCAATACCTCGTCTCTAAAAATAACTGGGCATTGTGATGGGCACCTGTAGTCCCAGCCACTTGCGTGGCTGAGGCAAGAGAATCACTTAAGCCCAAGAGTTTGAGGTTGGTGTAAGCTGCGTTGCCACAGCACTCTACCAAGGGTGACAAAGTGAGACTTTGTCTCAAAAAAAAAAAAAAAAGGAAAGAAATGGAAGAACACAACAGTCTTTAAAAGGCTTCTCTCACTGTTCTCCAGAATTGTTGGCCTTCTGACAAAGTTTGGTGGACCCATCGCCATCTCTCCATATTGGCTGACAGTGACAGGCAGCCAGAGGCAAAAAGGGCCAGACCCTCTTTGACAGCTAACTGCAAATTCATTTGCCAAGGCTTCTTGGGTGTGGCTATGGGTCATGGTTCTCAAATTTGCCTGAGAATAAACCTCTTATTTATTTATTTATTTATTTTTATTTTATTTTTTTGAGACAGAGTATCACTCTGTGCCCTGGGAAGAGAGAATGCTCTGGTTTCATAGCTCACAGCAACCTCAAACTCCTGAGCCCCAGCAATCCTCTTGCCTCAGCCTCCCAAGTAGCTGGGAGTATGACCACCGACCACAATACCTTGGATAGTTTTTCTATTTTTATTAGAGACGTTGTCTTGCTCTTGCTCAGGCGGGTCTTGAACTCCTGAACTCAAGCAATCCACCCACTCTTCCACCTTCCAGAGTACGAGGATTACAAGGATAAGCCACCTCGCCTGGCCAGAATGCCATGGTGTCACAGCTCACAGCAACCTCCAGCTCTTGGGCTTAAGCAATTCTCTTGCCTCAGCCTCCCAAGTAGCTGGGACTACAGGCGCCCAGCACAACACCTGGCTATTTTTTGGTTGTAGTTGTCATTGTTGTTTGGTGGGCCTGTGCTGGATTCGAAACTGCCAACTCGGGTGTATGTGGCTGGCATCCTAGCTACTTGAGCTACAGGCACCGAGCCTTTCTTTTTTGAGACCGAGTCTCCAGCTGTTGCCCTGGGAAGAGTGTTGTGGCATCACACTTCACAAAACCTCAAACTCTTGGGCTTAAGCAATTCTTTTGCCTCAGCCTCCCAAGTAGCTAGGACTACAGGCGCCCACCCCAACACCTGGCTATTTTACTCTTGTTGTTGTTGTTGTTGTTGTTGCAGTTGTCATTGTTGTCTTAGCTGGCCCTAAGTGCTGAGCCTATGGTTTCTTTTCCTTTGACACTTTTTTTCTCCAGACAAGGAAGTAGCCCTATACTCATCAGATCAGATTTCTCCTCTCCTTCTTCAGAGCCTGGGTCTGGCTGATTTTATGTTAAACAAACAAATGCGAGTTCAAATCTGCCAGATGATCTCTGTCATGTCTCCTCTTTCTTCATTATGAGGTAGAACTTCTGTGCATATGGAAATTCAACCTCCTTTTTTCTTTTTTAATTTTTTGAGACAGAGTCTCAAGCTGTCACCCTGTGTAGAGCACTGTAACATCATAGCTCACAGCAACCTCAAACTCCTGGGCCCAAGCAATTCTCCTGCCTCCGCCTCCCAAGTAGCTGGGACAACAGGCACCACCACAACGCCCAGCTATTTTTTGGTTGCAGTTGTCATTGTTTGGTGGGCCCAGGCTGGATTTGAACCCACCAGGTCAATCAACCTCCTTTTTTCTATTTTGTTCAAATTCTACTTAAAGATTTTTTTTTTTTAAATGGGGATGACCACTGTTTGAGAAAAGAGCATGAAAGGTAGATTATGCAGGGTTAGATGTGTTCCCTAGCAGAAAACCCATCAGCAACAGAAACTCCACTAAGACCTTCCTCACAGTGAAATCCACACCTCTCCTGCTGTAGGAAAAACAAGCAGCATGACTTCGCTTACGTCGAAATAATCGAATAGGTTCTCCTGCCATGGCCAGCACCCAGCTCTTTGAATCATGGTGAGTCTGGGTCTGTACCCAGGTCTGTAGGATGACCTGCTTGGCCTGGCCTCAATCCACCAGTGAATGTCCCTCTAGCTGCACTATATAAAGCTAACACCATGAAACCTTTCTGCGGCCCCAGAGGGCTTGTCTGGGAGAATTTGATGTTTACAGCATCTTCAGTTTGTCATTACTTAAGCTTAATTTATTTGTACAAGGAGAAACATATCATGCCCGAAGTCATCTGTAGATTTCACACATTTTTCTATAAAGCCTAAGTGTTTCCAGATACTGACAATTTTTTAGGTCATTCCCTCAGATTGATACCTCAAGGAGACAATCTTTCTTTGTAGAAAAGCCTTTAAATCATTCGCTGAAGGCTGTGCTATTTGCTTTCTTTTACTTCTTTGATAAAGCTGTATTCTTTCTGTAGCTAAAGCAGTGGAGTGGTAATGTGGGTGTCTTCTATCTAGCACCTACCCAACTGGACAAACCCTCTCCCCTAAAGGCCTCCCAAGCTCACCAGTGCAGAACTTTCCCATTACTCTGCTGGTAATGCACTAAGCTATTGCACTTGCCTCTCATTATTTCATATAGAAAATAAAAAGATTTACTTTTGTACGTCTGTCTCAGCTTTTTTTATTTTTTGGAAGGCAGCGCATGTAGTGTACACTTCTGATTGTAACAAGTAATGTTATTTCTTGTGTGCCCATCTCTGTCTTAAAGTCCCCTGATACTTCCAGTTGGCGAGAATAGATACCTAATTGCATAATTTTTATTTCAAATAACATTTGCACACATTACATGGGGATGTCAATATACTTCTACTAGGGAGAAGTAAACAACAATGAAATTGACAATAAGGCTTAGCCCCTATAGCTTAGCCGTTTGGGCACCAGCCACATACACAGGGGCTGGGGGGTTCAAACCCAACCCTGGCCTGCCAAACAATAATGACAACTACAATAAAAAAAATAGCCAGGCGTTGTGGCCTGTGCCTATAGTCCCAGCTACGTGGGAGGCTGAGACAAGAGAATTGCTTAAGCCCGAGAGTTTGAAGTTGTTGGGAGCCATGATGCCATGACACTTTACCAAGGGCAACATAGTGAGACTCTATCTCAAAAAGAAAAAAAAAAAAGAAATTGACAATAACTTTTGAAAAATAATCCAAGAGAAAAATGCTTACTAAGACAAAAACTTTGCAATAATCATTTTTCTTTGCTTTTTTTTCCTTTTCTTTTTTTTCTTTTTTTTTTTTTTGAGACAAGCTGTCTCAAGCTGTTGCCCTGGGTAGAGTGCCATGGCGTCACAACAACCTCAAACTCTTGGGCCCAAGTGATTCTCTTGCCTAAGCCTCCCATGTAGCTGAGACTACGGACTACAGGCCCCCGCCCAGCTATTTTTTGGCCTAGGCTGGATTTGAACCTGCCAGCTCCTGTGTATGTGGCTGGCACCCTAGCTGCCTGAGCTATAGGCACTGAGCCTCAATAATCGTTTTTCTTTATAAGGAAAAGAAAAAAACACATTAGATACAAACAACATTGTCTAAATATTTATTCTATGATTTAAAAGACATCTTATCATCTCAGGACTTTGTGAGGCATAGACACATTCCTTGTCCTGGACTGAACTGCCTTCAAATGACCAAGGCCAATATCTGAGTTCAGCCACTGGTCAATGAGTTCACCAGGACAGGGGCCATCCCACGGAAAGAGTCAATGTTGGGGCCCAGGGTGGCAGACTGTGTTTCCAAATAAGGTTGCAGCAGCATCCCTCCCTCCAGTGGCCTTTGGTCAGTGCGCTTGCCACTCCTCTATCAGAAGGTGGGACGGACTTCCCTCTGCCGCGGACCGCCAGTCGAATGAGTCTCAGTCCGAGGGCTTTCAGGGCGAACGGCTCAGGTTGATTGGAAGGTCGACGCAGGATGGAAAATGACAAACTGCCACACACCAGAAGTGATGAAGAAAGCAGCTGTACTTTACTGATTTTTAGGCATGGTATTTATACATTTTTGACAATGTCTTACAAACCACCAAAGATATTTTTATGACTTGCTGATGCTTACAAAGTTCTTATCGAGTTTTGTAGATGTGAGTAGTCAACCGTCTTTTCTTACACAATGTTTCTGCCCGTAAGGGGGAACAAAGGACTGCTGCTTATCAGCAGTTACTCTTTTACTTCTCTTTATCTATGTTTAAACCTTCTTTCTTTGTAAAACTGCTTTGTTCACATTTTGTATTTTTATATTTTTATATTTGATTATGATTTTTATGTTGTTAGTGAATTGATAGTGAATTATGTATATGTTTTAAGTGTATAGTGACAAAATTATAGAGAAAGCAATTTCATAGAAAACTTATTTCAAAGAAACAGTTTCAAAGGGACATAAGGTAGAGATAAGAGACCGGAGGGAGTGGGTATCTGGTAGGAACATCTTAACTTGTCATTCCTGCATTCTCTTGATACATTGTTTCAATTAACTGACTTTTATGGTGGGAACGTGTTCCCTTGGAGACATTTAGTCTCCATTGTATAGATGAAGTCATGGATTAGTAAGTCATTATGTTTATTCTTAGTTTCTGAGGACATTCAAGCAACAATTAACCATTCAACTCAACAAACAAGTTTCAAACAGGTTTCAGGGTAAAGGTTATTCAGGCCTTTATGCCGCACCTCATGAATTCTTACGTTCACTAAAAGGCATGCTAGGCAACTTATGCGCTGCTGTCGCAGGCCAGGGGGACTGGGGGCAACGCTCCGGGGAGCACTCACCGCCTTACCACAGTTTTTACAACGCGGACAGAGCCATCCCGCCACGGCTTGATGCCGGGGGTGCGGCATCCCTCCCTTTGCCTCGGGCTGGCCTGAGATGGGGTTTTGACCAAGAACATACAGAAGTCACTACGTATGACTGCCAAGACGGAGCCAAAGGTGACCTGTGGCTCTTCTTGCCTTGCCTCCTTCAAGCAGTTCTTCACCAATCCCTCCGTCTGTTCCCCGCTCCCTCCTTCACTGTGTTCATCACTTCACTTCAAGGCCTTAAATCCCCTTCTTGAATGTGTTCACACCTCCCCTTTCCCCACTTCTTCCTCCCCTGCCTTCCTGCTCCCTCCTTCCCCACTCCCTCCACCACTGACCTTGAGCACCACCCAAAGAACCCAGCATCCTTGAGACAGAGACCACTTGGAGCAAAGGAGACCTCCACCCAGCATCCAGCTGCTTTAGCAGTCCTACCCTGACAGTTTTATGGGCCAGGCCACAATGGCACTGCCAGCCCCAGAGGTTCCAGCCCCCACCTATCTGCCAGCCAAGGAGTGGAGCAAAACTACACTGCAGCACCTTCCCCATCTGCTGATCTAAGAATTTTGCACAAATAAAATGATGATTATTATCTTAAGCCAAGATACTAAGTTCCTGGGTGGTTTTTCATTCGCTGAAAGCTGAGTGACATGATATAGTCAGAGGTCCCAGCAGCCTGGCAGTGAATGGTGCCAGAGAACCCTGGGTCTACTGGGCCATCATGCTACACAAGCTCATCACTGGACAGCACAAGGGCTGCTAGGAAGGAAGAGGACAGGGACCTGCATCGTAGTGCCTGAGCCACAGAGGCTGGTTTCTAAAACAGACAGAGGTTCGTGAACTGAATCTCTGAGGTCAGAGCTACCACCAAACACAGATTCAGTTCCACAGATTTGGAGGAAAGGCACTTACACATGCTGCATGAGGCCAGAACATGTCAACTGAATCACAGACTTGTTTGCAGATGGGATCAAATGCCCAAGACAATTCAATATGTTAAATGTTTATATAGAAATACTTGTATCTGGAACTTTCTGCATCTACACTTACCTCCATAAGGGGTTTTGTTGGTTTGTTTGTTTGGCTCTTCTTCTGCCTTCACCCATGGATGAAGGGATAGGACAAGAGTATGAGGATGACACTGGTGATACCGTCTGCAGAGGCGAGCTAATAGCTGGCTTCTGGAACACTGTGCGGAGAGGAGAGTGTTGCTGGAGGAAATAGCAAGGAAACCACAGCCAAGAGGAAGCCACAGCTAGACAACCAGCTGCAGCTGGGATGAAACGAGGTGTCAGAGAGCAGAATGGGGGAGTACTGAAGATGATGTATGGACTAGTCAGTGTCCCTCTCCCCACCCTGTGAACAGAACTACACGGACCACCAGTCAAGCACTGACTCCAGGCAAATAGTAAAAAGTGTGCAGTCTGGAAGGACTTGGGCAGCTTCATGCACAGAGTAAAGGCCCCCTCCACTGAAGTAGCTGGGGGCAGAGCCCTCATTTAGCATAGCTGGTTCTCTGCCCACTCATCCCAAAGGCAATCCAAAGTCAGCAGTCCCTGTTCATGTCCCAGAGTTCCAGTCAGCCTTTATAGTGCCTCATTCTTAAATATGAAAGGAAAACCAAGGCCCTCCACAGATTAGAGAAAACTTGTGCTATGAACAAAAGCCACCAGGATTCTAAACAGAGAAAGACAAAGACAGAAATTTAGCTCTGGAGAAAACAGAGAATTCAAAGAACATAAAGCAAACAGCATGGAAGAACAAAACTTCTCTGATCAGCATCCCCAGAGAGATATTAGAACTGCATCCGTAGAGCAAGAACATGGGGCATGATGAAAAAGGAGCCATGCGAGAAAAACCACAGCAAAAGCCTCTGGAAATTAAAATTATGTTTCACAAAATAGAAAGTAATAAATATGGATGGACAATAATGTTCAGAAAAGAGGAGACAGAAAATATGCCAGAAATAATAAGAGATGAGATGATACAATCTAGAGAGGTACAAAGCCTACCTAATAGGAATTGCAGAAAAAGAAGGAAAAAAGAAAGAGAACATAAAACAACGGGTATAAAGTTACCAAATAAATGTAGGCCAGTGGTGCAATGGATAAAGTTACCAAATAAATGATTAACTTTTCTAAGAGCTGAGGAAAAACACAATCTTCAGACTTAAAGAACCATTGAGAGTATCCTTTGTATAACGACTTTGAAGAGCATCTTGAAAATGGAGTTGACTGTCCAACTGGCCAGTAATTTCACTGTCGCCTCAGTCTGGTAAGGGCAGAGCTTACAGTCTGGGATCCCCTCCTAACCCAGGAGTTGAGTGTGGACCTGCTGATTTTAGAATCTTAGTCCTCAGGCTATCTGAGCGGGTTGGGAGCAGCCAGACCATCCAGGGAGCTGCATCTCCTGCTAGGAACAGCATCCATTCATTGCATTGAGTCCCATGTGGCCTTCCTGTGGTGCCAGGTTCAGGGTGCACCATGGTGAGGAGAGACTGGGAAGCACTTACCTGGAGGGACACTGGCACCTTAACACGTGAGATGTAGGTAATCCATCACAGCATTGTTTCTGGGAGCAAAATTAATGGAGTAGCCTAAATAGCTACCAGTGGGAAATGGATTAAATAGTAATATGTGAGGAGCTTCCAGGTTGGTGAATACATGCAGGTGCCTGGGGGGGCGGGGGCGTGGTATCTCCGAGGGGGCACAGGAGCTCCATACCCTCCCCCATACCTGGCCCTATGCATTCCTTGATCTGGCTGTTCCGGAGGTGTATCCTTTATAACAAACTGGTGGTCTAGTAAATACACTGTTTTCTGAGTTCTGTGAGCCATTCTAGCAAACCCAAGTAAGGGGACAATGACTCTGCGTGGCCCACAGCTAACACTATTAGCTCTGTCCAGCTCAGCAGCTCAGTCTGGAGCCCTAGACAACGCCCAAAGTTCTTCGCACTCCTGCCCAAGGTCTCCCAAGGCAATTCAACTGAGTGCAAAGTCCAAGAACACCAAAACAGCTCACAGACATAAGCTCTTAAATAATGTAATAGAACAATTATGAAGAATCTAGATGTACATTTCTCTATAGGGAAAGCATACAGATGAATGATTTTGAACTTCTTATATTAAATTTGATTAATACTATATGTCGCTTTATGAAAATTTCACTCAGTCCCGGGATATAAAGAGGCTCCCATCCAGAAAGAGAGTTAAAGGATAAAAATTTAGCAAGTAACCTGGTGGATTTACAGCTGCACCAAGAGAGAAAGTTGAAGAACGCACATCAACCCCGCTGAGGCAAGCTGCGACCACAAGGATACAAACAAAAGGTACAAAATCCATCACCAAGTGCACAGGAGTCCCCTCCCCCATGAGAAGGGCTCGGAGTGACCCACAAACAAATGAGCAGAGTTCAAAGGTCCTCCCACTACACTCCACTGGAGAGACCCTCTAAAAACTGGACCTACCACCCATACTAGGGTGCCACGGCGTTCTCCTGCCAGGCATAAAACTGTATAGAACTGTATATATTCTCTACCTGCAATTCTGAGCTCCCAGCACTCCCCTCCACTCTCACTCTGAGGTCTGGAGGTCTGTCCCCCAGGAGTCCAGATTCTTGGGTGATTTCTCGAGGGGTGTGGACAGGGCCTAGACTACAGCTGGTCAGTGCTGATTATGTGGCACAGGAGTGAGGAGAGGACGGTCGGCTGAGAGGGACCCAGACCGGAGCAGCAGTGCGCCAAGGCGCAGAGCAGCAGCCGTTTTTGGCAACAATAGGGCTCACTCCTGGATATTCTAAAGCCACACCCCCCTGCCTCCCTGGGCAACCAAAGGAGGCCAGGCATCTTAGGTGGCAATCAACGTGGAACAGATCTAAGACGGAAAGGCAGGCCTTGTGAGTAAAGGGTTTGTCTGAGGTGGTACTGCCCTGGGTGGAGTGCGGGGACTAGAAAATGCATGTGCAGAGCCAGGAAATTCCCAGGACAGGGCTGACGCAAAGGACCGCTTAACTGAGCCCAAGACGCACTGGGCCTCAGGGGATAGTCAGCCTATAGACAAAGGAAGGCACGAGGCTAGAACTGACACCTAACCAAATACAAACCTGCAGGAGCAAAGACAGGGCCTGAGGCACAGGCTCTGGGAACTCAAAACAGCTTCTCTTCTTCAGGGGAATTTAGCAGGGACAGAAACAAATTCCCGCAAAGCTGTTCTGTTCTGTTCTATCAGTAACATCAATCAGGGGTGGGGCTGGAATTGAGTGAACATCACCCAGCCTCCATCAAGCACCCGAGGTTGTCAGCCCTCACCTCCCCCTGCTGGATAGAGGCAGAGCGCAGCAGCCTGGCTGAGCAGATATAGATTTCCTTGTGATTCCGGCAGGTCCAAACTCCTGGAGTATCTGTTCACTAGAGGTAACTAGCCCCTGCGGGGCTATCAGTGACTGGGTGTGACAGAGGTACAAGGTGGGTAATCAGGCATCAAACTTCCCAGACTAATCTATTTGTTGGGTGGGTCCTCCTGACTTCACAGAGCAGCGAAGCAAGTCATACCTCAGTTGCCACCAGACCCCTGTGATCCAGTTGCCAGAGAACTTTTAAACTCTCCCACCTGAGACAGGTGTTGACTGAGACAATTAATTTGGACCTTTTGAATTGAGCCAATCGCCTGAGGACCATTCAAGTGGTGCCCTGGATATGTAGTTGTAGGAAGGTTTGATTTTCCTTTTCCAATTGTTGCCTGTGGGGGTCAGGGTGACTTAATTGCTGGTATTTTCTCCACAGCTGAGACTTCAACCCAGAGTAACTGTTTCACTAGGGCCTAACAGAGACCACCTGAAAACAAGACAGAACCACGTAGCCCCACCACACCAAACAAGTCCCCAGTTTCTCACGCCATAGCACTGTATGGGTCCTCGAAAAAGCTCCAGGGGAAAAATCAAATGGTGTAAAACAATCATGGGGCAGAATCAGCAGAAAAAGTCTGGTAACATGAATAACCAGAATGGATCAATCCCCCTCCAAGGAAAGATACGGCAGATGTAACTGAAGATTCCATTCATAAACAGCTGGAAGAGATGTCAAAAATCAAATTCAGAATTTGGATTGCAAACAAGATTAATAGAATGGAGGAAAATTTGGAATTAGAAATTCGAGGAGCAATTCAAAAGTTGGAATTAGAAATTCAAGGAGAAATTCAAAAGTTGTCTCAAGAATTTAACGAATTTAAAGACAAAACCACCAAAGATTCTGATGCACTGAAGCAGGAATTGGCAGCCCTCAATGATCTGAAAAATACAGTAGAATCCCTCAGTAACAGAGCGGAGCAAGCAAAAGAAAGGATTTCTGACATTGAACACAAAGCCTTTGAACACTCCTAAACTCTCAAAGAAGAAGAGAAATGGAGAGAAAAAATGGATCATTCTCTCACAGAGCTCTGGGATAATTTGAAGAAGGCTAATATTCGCCTCAATAGAATCCCAGAAAGTGATGAAGTGGCCTCACAAAGGACAGAGGCCCTTCCCCAGGAAATGATGAAAAAGAATTTTCCAGACATGCCAAGAGATTCTGAAATTCAAATAGCAGACAGTTTCAGAACCCCAGCATGACTCAATCTGAATGGGCATATCATAATTAACTTCACTAAAGTTAATATGAAGGAGAAAATTCTGAAAGCAGCCAGACGCAATAAATCCATTACCTACAAAGGGAAGAATATTAGAATGACTGCAGATCTCTCTGCTGAAACTTTTCAAGCCAGAAGAGGGTGGTCATCGACTTTTAATCTCCTAAAGCAAAATAACTTTCAAACCCGGATCCTGTATCCAGCTATACTGAGTTTCATTTATGATGGAGAAATTAAATACATTAATGACATTCATATGTTGAAGAAATTTGCCATAAGCAAACCAGCTCTTCAGGATATTCTCAGGCCTATCCTCTATGACCAGCCCAATCCTCTACCACAAAAGTAAACTCACTCAGAAACTTTTGATCAAACTCCAACTTCCACAGTGGCAAAAGGATTAAAAATGTCCACTGGACTTTCAAAAATCTCAATACCCAAAATTTTACCAGACTTATCAATATTCTCCATTAATGTGAATGGCTTAAACTGTCCTCTAAAGAGGCATAGGTTAGCTGACTGGATACAAAAACTCAGACCAGATATTACCTGTAAACAAGAGTCACATCTTACCTTAAAAGATGAATATAGACTCAGGGTGAAAGGATGGTCATCCATATTTCAGGCAAATGGTAATCAGAAAAAAGCAGGTATTGCAATTCTATTTGCAGACACAATAGGCTTTAAACCAACAAAAGTAAGGAAGGATAAGAATGGTCACTTCATATTTGTTAAGGGTAATACTCAATATGATGAGATCTCAATTATTAATATTTATGCACCCAACCAGAATGCACCTCAATTTATAAGAGAAACTCTAACAGACATGAGCAACTTGACTTTCTCCAGCTCCATAATAGTCAGAGATTTCAACACTCCTTTGGCAGTGTTGGATAGATCCTTCAATAAGAAGCTGAGCAAAGAAATTTTAGATTTAAACCTGACCATCCAACATTTGGATACAGCAGACATCTACAGAACATTTCATCCCAACAAAACTGAATACACATACTTCTCATCAGCCCATGGAACATACTCCAAAATCGATCACATCTTACGTCACAAGTCTAACCTCAGTAAATTTAAAGGAATAGAAATTATTCCTTGCATCTTCTGGGACCACCATGGAATAAAAGTTGAACTCAGTAACAACAGGAATCTGCACACTCATAAAAAAGCATGGAAATTAAATAACCTTATGCTGAATGATAGCTGGGTCAGAGATGAGATCAAGAAGGAAATTGCCAAATTTCTGGAACAAAACGACAATGAAGACAAGAATTATCAGAATGTCTGGGATAGCGCAAAAGCAGTCCTAAGAGGGATATTTATACCACTGCAAGCCTTCCTCAAGAGAACGGAAAGAGAGGAAGTTAACAGCTTTATGGGACATCTCAAGCAACTGGAAAAGGAAGCACATTCCAACCCCAAACCCAGTAGAAGAAAAGAAATAACCAAAATTAGAGCTGAATTAAATGAAATTGAAAACAAAAGAATTATACAACAGATCAATAAATCAAAAAGTTGGTTTTTTGAAAAGGTCGATAAAATAGATAAACGTTTGGGTAACCTAACCAGGAAAAAAAAGACTAAAATTTCTAATATCAGTTAGAAACAACAAAGATGAAATAACAAAAGACTCCTCAGAAATTCAAAAAATCCTTAATGAATATTACAAGAAACTTTATTCAGAAATATGAAAATCTGAAGGAAATTGACCAATACTTGGAAGGACGTCACCTTCCAAGACTTAGCCAGAATCAAGTGGAAATGTTGAACAGGCCAATATCAAGTTCGGAAATAGCATCAACCATACAAAATCTCCCTAAAAAGAAAAGCCCGGGACTAGATGACTTCACATCAGAATTCTACCAAACCTTTAAAGAGGAACTAGTACCTATATTACTCAACCTGTTCCAAAAGGTAGAAAAAGAAGGAAGACTACTCAACATGTTCTGTGAAGCAAACATCACCCTGATCCCCAAACCAGGAAAAGACCCAACAAGAAAAGAAAATTATAGACCGATATCACTAATGAATATAGATGCAAAAATATTCAACAAGATCCTAACAAACAGAATCCAGCAACACGTCAAACAAATTATACATCATGACCAACTCAGTTTTATCCCAGGGTCTCAAGGCTGCTTCAATATATGTAAATCTATAAGTATAATTCAGCACATAAACAAATTAAAAAACAAAGACCATATGATTCTCTCAATTGATGCAGAAAAAGCTTTTGATAATATCCAGCATCCCTTCATGATCAGAACAATTAAGAAAATTGGTATAGAAGGGACATTTCTTAAACTGATAGAGGCCATCTACAGCAAACCCACAGCCAATATTGTATTGAATAGAGTTAAATTGAAATCATTTCCACTCAGATCAGGAACCAGGCAAGGCTGCCCATTGTCTCCCCTGCTCTTTAACATTGTAATGGAAGTTTTAGCCATTGCAATTCAGGAAGAAAAGGTGATCAAGGGTATCCATATAGGGTCAGAAGAGATCAAACTTTCTCTCTTCACAGATGATATGATTGTATACCTGGAAGCCCCCAGGGATTCTACTACAAAACTTTTAGAAGTGATCAAGGAATACAGCAGCATCTCAGGTTACAAAACCAACATTCATAAATCAGTAGCCTTTATATATACCAACAATAGTCAAGCTGAAAAAACAGTTAAGGACTCTATTCCATTCATAGTAGTGCCAAAGAAGATGAAATATTTGGAAGTTTATCTAACAAAGGACGTGAAAGATCTCTATAAAGAGAACTATGAAACTCTAAGAAAAGAAGTAGCTGAAAATGTTAACAAATGGAAAAACTTACCATGCTCATGGCTGGGAAGAATCAACATTGTTAAAGTGCCCATACTACCCAAAGCAATATACAATTTTAATGCAATCCCTATTAAAACTCCACTGTCATGCTTTAAAGATCTTGAAAAAATAATACTTCATTTTATATGGAACCAGAAAAAAACTCAAATAGCCAAGACATTACTCAGAAATAAAAACAAAGCAGGAGGAATCATGCTACCAGACCTCAGACTATACTATAAATTGATAGTGATCAAAACAGCATGGTACTGGCACAAAAACAGAGAAGTAGATGTCTGGAACAGAATAGAGAACCAAGAGATGAATCCAGCTACTTACCATTATTTGAACTTTGACAAGCCAATTAAAAACATTCAGTGGGGAAAAGACTCCCTATTTAACAAATGGTGCTGGGTGAACTGGCTGGCAACCCGTAGAAGGCTGAAACTGGACCCACACCTTTCACCATTAACTTAGATAGACTCTCACTGAATTAAAGATTTAAACTTAAGATATGACACTATAAAAATACTAGAAGAGAGTGCAGGGAAAACCCTTGAAGAAATCGGTCTGGGTGAGTATTTGAGGAGGAGGACCTCCTGGGCAATTGAAGCAGCTTCAAAAATACACTACTGGGACCTGAGCAAACTAAAAAGCTTCTGCACAGCCAAGAACGCAGTCAGTAAAGCAAGCAAACAGCCCTCAGAATGGGAGAAGATATTTGCAGGTTCTGTCTCCGACAAAGGTTTAATAACCAGAATCCACAGAGAACTCAAACGTATAAGCAAGAATAGACAAGAGATCCCATCGCAGGCTGGGCAAGGGACTTGAAGAGAAACTTCTCTGAAGAAGACAGGGGCACGGCCTACAACATATGAAAAAATGCTCATCATCTTTAATCATCAGAGAAATGCAATTCAAAACTACTTTGAGATATCATCTAACTCCAGTAAGATAGCCCATATCACAAAATCCCAAGACCAGAGATGTTGGTGTGGATGTGGAGAAAAGGGAACACTTCTACACTGCTGGTGGGAATGCAAATTAATACATTCCTTTTGGAAAGATTTTTGGAGAACACTTAGAGATCTAAAAATAGATCTGCCATTCCATCCTATAATTCCTCTACTAGGTATATACCCAGAAGACCAAAAATCACATCATAACAAAGATATTTGTACCAGAATGTTTATTGCAGCCCAATTCATAATTGCTAAGTCATGGAAAAAGCCCAAGTGCCCATCGAACCAAAGATGGATTAATAATTTGTGGTATATGTACACCATGGAATATTGTGCAGCCTTAAAGAAAGATGGAGACTTTACCTCTTTCGTGTTTACATGGATGGAGCTGGAACATATTCTTTTTAGTAAAGTATCTCAAGAATGGAAGAAAAAGTATCCAATGTAGTCAGCCCTACTATGAAACTAATGTATGGCTTTCACATGAAAGCTATAACCCAGTTATAACCTAAGAATAGGGGGAAGAGGGAGAGGGAGGGGGGAGGATGGGCGGAGGGAGGATAATTGGTGGGATTACACCTGCGGTGCATCTTACAAGGATATATGTGAAACTTAGTAAATGTAGAATATAAATGTCTTAACACAATAACTAAGAAAATGCCAGGAAGGCTATGTTAACCAGTGTGATGAAAATGTGTCAAACAGTCTATAAAATCAGTGTGTGGTGCCCCATGATCGCATTAATGTACACAGCTATGATTTAAAAATAAAACAAAACAAAAAAGGGGTCATAAAAACCCCAGACATATAGCTGTCAGTTGGAAATACAGGTGACATCCTGGATTTGAAATTGGCATCTGAAGTTTGGGCAAGGGAACTGTTTTATGTGAATGAAACTTAACCTGTGGGATCTGACACTGTGTCCAGGTAGATGGTCTTGAAGTTGTGTTATATTGTAGGGTACTTAGTTGATGTGTACCAGAGAAATGAATTGAGCTTGTAGGGAAACAACTCACACATTTGGTCCCAGAAGTGTTCTAGAGTATAGTTGAGAGAAAAATCTTGATTTTTTTTCCCATACATTTGTTGCAATTTGGCTGGGCCTGGGTTTGAACTCGCCACCCTTAGGCCTATGGGGCCAGCGCCCTACTCACTGAGCCACAGGCGCCACCCTTTGGTTACTGTTATATGTCATAGCTAATGTGTAATTAAAAGAGAGTGTTGGGCTGGACTGTGAAGCTAGACCAAGTTCATATTTGGGTCAGCCTAAGGTTCAGGTGCTAGTTTTGAAGCCTCAAAGGAAAAAATGTGAAGACATAACAGATCTCTGCTCACCAAAAAGGCAGTCCATGTGAAGGAAGAAAAAACTAACAAAGACTGAAACTGGAGGGTACAGTGTGGAGGAATTGTCTCATTTTGTGGATCGTGTCATTAGCTTCCTGAGGACCCTTTACTACAATTAATTTTGAAGTCACTAATTTAGGGGCAATGTCTTTGGTTTTGAGGGCTGCAGAGTGGAAGCACATCTTTGGATTGATGCAGGGTCCATAGCTCACCATGGGACAATTGCACATGTCTTTACATGACCAAACACACAGGAGGTTGGTTATTTCTGAGGGAAGAGCCAGCCTGGTGGACTGGATGGAAGCCACCATAAGATCTGTTTACCCTGAGAAGGGGGACTGTCTGATTCCCCCTACCAATGCCAAGTGGAGTATCCTAGATGAAGCAGCCGACCTGCTACTTGTACGCAAGCCACGTAGGACTGGCATTATGATGACTGGGATAGTCACTAGCTGAACATGCCTGTCACCAAGGTCACAGTAAACACTGTGGCTAAGGGAGTTCTTTTGTTTATGTCTTGTTTTGTTTTTGAGATAGAGTCTCGCTATGTCACTCTCAGTAGAGTACCATGGCATCATAGCTCACAGCAACCTCAAAATCTTGGGCTTAAGGAATTGTCTTGCCATAGCTTCCCAAGTAGCTGGGACTACAGGCACCCCCATAACACCCAGCTATCTTTGTTTTGTTGTTGTTGTTGTTGTTGTTGTTATTGTTGTTTAGCAGTCCCAGGCTGGGTTTGAACTCGCCAGCCCCAGTGTATGTGGCCGGTGCCCTAACGACTGAGGTACTGGCACTGAGCCTAGGGAGCTCTTTTTGTATGAGCATTCCATGTGACATTATTCCTGCAAAATCAGAGGATAATCCAAGGATTCTTATCAGATTTGCTGTCCCTGCTTTCTCATGTGGGTTTTACTGATACCAAGGACATTACAGTAATTTAAAAGAAAATAGAGAGAGCAGAAAGAGTCAGTAAGACCTCATCAGGGTCAGAGATTTGGTATGAAAAGTAAGATGAGTGTGCCAAGTATTGCTGCTGCTAAAACAAAGATGCTTATGCAACACTATCAAAGGTTAGGGAAACCAGTGAAACCCTCCTCTCCTCTCCCTGTGTTAAAGGGCTCTGTCTTAGTTGGTTTGCTCTGTTATAATGGAATACTGCAGACTGAGCAATTTAAAAAGAGCAAATATGTATTTCTCACAGTTCTGGAGGTTGGGAAGTCCAGGGTCAGGGGGCCTTACTACTACCTCATTCCATAGTGGAAGGTGGAAGGGCAAGAGAGTGCAGCAAGAGCAAGCCAGGGCAAGTGGGCTGGACTCATCCTTTCATCAAACCCATTCCTATGATAACAGCATTAATCCATTCCTAAGGGCCAAGCCCTCATGACCTAAT
This sequence comes from Nycticebus coucang, assembly GCF_027406575.1. Lineage (NCBI taxonomy): Eukaryota > Metazoa > Chordata > Mammalia > Primates > Lorisidae > Nycticebus > Nycticebus coucang. The sequence goes on from NC_069781.1 coordinate 109,246,445, forward strand.
CCCCTCTTAAAAGCTCCTCCTCTCAACACCATTGAATTGGAAATTGAGTTTCCAACAAGTGAACTTTGAGGGGGACACATTCAAACCACACTTCAAACCAAAAATATTTAGGAAACCCAAGAACGAAATATCCATATCCATTCATTCACTGCACAAATATGCATGAATATGGACTAAAATTTTTTGCTGGAATGATGGGGGCAACCTGGTCCAGGCCTCATGGAGCTTCCATTCCAGTAGCAGGGCCGAGCATTATGATAGATGATTGGAATTGAAATAGAGAGAGCAGAGGGCACCCTCAGGGAGGTGCTTTGGCTCTGTCAGGGCATCAGGAGAGCGGCCCTGACAAACTGGTAGTCAGAAAGACAAAAGGGACGGAGAAGGTAAGGAGGGGCAAAAGAACGCTCTGAGGCATTAAGCCAGGTGGGGAGTCATTAAATAAAATCAGAAATCTTCCATTACCAATAGTAACGTTGTCAGAATACTCAAGAATCGTTGATGCCATTTCCTCACCTTACAAGGGATTTATTCATAGGATCCTGGGAACAGCACACTGGCTGTTGTCATCTTCACTGTAAGCAGCCTGCTAGATCCCACAGTATTACTATTCTTTTTCTTGTCACAGTTTTACTAATCTGAAGGTTACGTGTTTTATATGAGGGCTGTTTTTGCAATTGCAAAAACACAATATTCAATTATTCTTGTTTAGCTGTGTAGCTTCATACAAGATAAATTTCCTACATCCTAATATATTGACTAAGTTTTATAACTTATGAAAATATAAGATATAAGATACTACGGATTCTTTTTCTTTAGAACTTAGAATATGGCCAGGCACAGGGCCTCACGTCCGTAATCCTAGCACTCTGGGAGGCTGAGGTAGGAGGATCACTTGAGGTCAGGAGTTCAAAATTGGCCTGAGAAAGAGCTAGATGATGGCTAGGTATGGTGGCTCACACCTATAATCCTAACACTTTGGGAGACCAAGGAGGAAGGATCACTTGAGCCCAGTAGTTGGAGGTTGCAATGAGCAATGATAATGCCACTGTACAATAGCCTGGGGTGACAGAGCAAGACTATATCAAAAAATAAAAAAAAATTTAAAAAAACAGAAAATATCACAGCAGCATAAAAGAGAAATACATATACAGTCACGTAAAGTGTAACTACAAGAATGTATTCTGAGAAATACATTGCTGTGCAAACATCACAGAGGGTGCTTACACAATCCTGCATGATGTAGCCTACATACATGTAGCCTATATGGTATATACTCCTAGGCTGCAAGCCTGCACAGCGTGTTACTGTACTGAACACTCTAGGGGATTGTAACATGACAGGAAATATTTGTATGTCTAAATATATGTAAACACAGAACAGGTACAGTAAAAGATAAAAAATGGTGTTCATGTGTAGAGGGCACTTAATATGAATGGAGGAGCTTGCAGGACTGAAGTTAATCTGGTTGACTTACTGAGTGGTGAGTGAATGTGAAGGCCTCAGACATCACTGTGTGCTGCTGTAAACTCTACATGCTGGACACATAGGCTACACTAAATTTATTAAAAATATTTTTCTTCAAGCAGGGTGCAATGGCTCACGCTTACAATCCTAGTACTCTGGGAGGCCAAGGCAGGTGGATAGCTTGAGCTCACGAGTTTGAGACCAGCCTGAGCAAAAAAGCAAGACCCTATCTCTACTAAAAATAGAAAACACTGAGGCAAGAGGATGGCTTGAGCCCAAGAGTTGGAGGTTGCTGTGAGCTATGACATTACAGCACTCTACCCAAGGCAACAGCTTGAGATTCTGTCTCAAAAAAAAAAAAAAAATGGCTCGGCGCCTGTGGCTCAAGCGGCTAAGGCGCCAGCCACATACACCTGAGCTGGTGGGTTTGAATCCAGCCCGGGCCCACCAAATAGTAATAACGTCTGCAACCAAAAAATAGCTGGGCGTTGTGGCGGGTGCCTGTATTCCCAGCTGCTTGGAAGGCTGAGGGAAGAGTATCACTTGAGCCCAGGAGTTTGAGGTTGCTGTGAGCCGTGATGCCATGGCACTCTACCCAGGGCAACAGCTTGAGGCTCTGTCTCAAAAAAAAAAAAAAAAAATTTTTTTCCTGCAATAATAAATTAACTTTAACATACCATAATGTTTTTGTTTTATAAACCTTAATTTTTTTAACTTTCTGTTCCTTAACACTTAACTATAACACAAATACACTGTATGTCTATACAAAAATATTTTTCTTTCTTTTTTTTTTTTTTAAACAGAATCTCATTCTATTGCCCTGGAGTTAAGAGCTATGGCCTCATCATAGCTCATAGCAACCTCAAACTCTTGGGTTCAAGCGATCCTTTTGCCTCAGCCTCCCAAGTAGCTGGGACTACATGTGCCCACAACACCTGGTTATTTTTGTTGTTGTTGTTGTCACTGTTGTTTGGAAATCCCTGGCTGGGTTCAAACCCTCCAGCCCCAGAGTATGTGGCTGGCACCCTGACCACTGAGCTATGGGCACCAAGCCTCAGCCTCATATCTTATCCCACTGGGAGGTCTTTATAACAGGCATGGAGCTGTCATCTCCTGTGATGAAAATGCATTCTTTTGAAATACCTCCTGAAGGACCTGCCCAAGTCTGTTTTACAATTACTTTTTCAAGTAAGCAGAATAATACATTTTAAAAGAACAATTAAAAGTATAGTAAAGGCATATGTTTATTTATCATCATTATTAAGTAATAAGTACTGGACGTAATTGTATGTGCTATACTTTTGTACAACTAGCAATGCAGTAGATTCGTTTACACCAGCATCACCACAGACCCATGAGTAATGCATTGCCCTGTGGTGTCAGGGCAGCAACACATCACTTGGCAATAGGATTTTCTCTGCTCTGCTAGAATCTTATCACATACACAGTCTGTTTTTGACTGAAACGTCCTATGTGGCACGTGGCTGTAGAAACAAACGGGAGAGGAGAAGAGACGAGAAAAACTGATCATTTGGAACAAGGGAGAGCTTTAAAAATCTCTTATGTGGCTGGGTGTGATGGCTTATGCCTGTAATCCTAGCACTCTGGGAGATGACGTAGGAGGATCCCTTGAACTCAGGAATTCAAGACCAGCCTAAGCAAGAGCCAGACACCCTGTCTACTAAAGATATAAAAACTAGCCAGGCGTTGTGGTGGGTGCCAGTAGTCCCAGCTATTTGGAGGCTAAGGCAGGAGTATCACTTGAACCTAAGAGTTTGAGGTTGTGATGAGCTTGCTGACTCCATGGCACTCTAGTCTGGGCAACAGAATGAGACTCTGTCTCAAAAAAACTCCAATATATTTGGTACTGGGGGTCGAGGGCCCAGTCTCCCAAACCCAGCTGACCAGGTTCAATTACATGGCTGAGGTAGAAAATTCAACTGAGGCAGGGGAGTAATCAAAAATAAAAGTGGAGGGCGGCGCCTGTGGCTCAGTCAGTAAGGCGCCGGCCCCATATACCGCGGGTGGCAGGTTCAAACCTGGCCCCGGCAGAACTGCAACCAAAAAATAGCCGGGCGTTGTGGCGGGCGCCTGTAGTCCCAGCTACTCGGGAGGCTGAGACAAGAGAATCGCTTAAGCCCAGGAGTTGGAGGTTGCTGTGAGCTGTGTGATGCCACGGCACTCTACCCAGGGCCATAAAGTGAGACTCTGTCTCTATAAAAAAAAATAAAATAATAAAATAAAAGTGGAAACTGAAAATAAAACTGAAGCAGCACAGGCAGTGTGGGTAGAAAGCAATAGTAACTCACGCAAGTTTCAGGGTAACAAAGAGATTTTATTTAGCAAGAACAAAGATAAAGTTCAGAGTACTTCTAAAGAGAGCCCCTCTGGTGAAGGAGAAAAGGTGAGAGAGATGGAGACAAAGGCCAAGCAGGGGTATAAATACTCTCTCCGTTTGAAATTAGTTGTCTTTCATTGGCCTTTTTGCCTCCAGACAGTATTGCCTTTTCCGATTAGTCATTGATGGTGGTTTTCTGTAAGTTATTGGTTACCTAAGTAACTTTATACCCACATTCTTATGGGCCCTCCAGACTTCCTGGTTCAACAAATCAGATTTTCCTCCTTGAAGCACCTTTCTTTGTGTCCATTCTCACTTGGAAGATTATTTTTTACCACAAAATGAAGCCAGGATAAATGGTGGAATTATTGTTTAATGGGTACAGAGTTTCATTTGCAGGGGATTATAATGTGCTAAAATATGCCTGTTTAGCATAATTATTATTTTGAGTTGAAGACTCAATCATTGAGAAAAAACAGATAACAAAAGGGGTAGAGCACCAAAGGGGCTCAAAGGGGTAGAGCGCCAGTCCCATATGCCGGAGGTGGCAGGTTCAAGCCCAGCCCTGGCCGAAAACCACACACACAAAAAAAAACTCTCTGCCCTTCTCATCAATTGTCATTAATTGCTCTTCTCAGAAGAAAGGGTTAGATTGTTAATCAACTTAATCACCTCTCAACAGCCCAGAGACAGCACCAGAGAGGAATCTACATAGCAAACCCACATAAAATGACTAGTCATTTCACCCACATATTTACCTTCCCACAGTTTGTTCCCCTAAAAGTCTTTTTCCTTTGTCTTGTTGTTTTTCTGCAAATGCACTATTCTTTTTTTTTGAGACAGAGTCTCACTATGACTCACTGTGTCGCCATCAGTAGAGTGCCGTCACAGCTCACAGCAACCTCAAACTCTTGGGCTTAAGCGATTTTCTTGCCTCAGCCTCCCACGTAGCTGGGACTATAGGTGCCCACAACACCCAGCTGTTTTTTTGTTGCAGTTGTCATTGCTGTTTAGCAGGCCCAGGCCAGGTTTGAAACCATCTGCCTCAGTGTAAGTGGCCAGTGCCTTAACCACTGAGCTATGGGCACTGAGCCCAAATGCATTATTCTTTAGGATGCCATAGAAGCCACCCCTTTGAGAGACTCCCCAAATGTCCACAGTACATATGTTAATGAACTTCTGTTTGTTGTTCTTGTGTTAATCTGTCCTTTGTCAGTTTAGTTTCTGGGGACCCAACAGAAGAACCTAGGGAAGAAAAGCAGAGAAAAAAATGTTTCCCTTTTCTACAGTTTTGCCAGATGAAAAGAGTTACGGTGGTGATGGTAACACAACACTGTATGGATGTCCTTAATGCCACTGAACTGTATGTTTAAAATACATAACCGGGCTCAGTGCCCATAGCACATTGGTTACAAAGCCAGCCACATACACCCAGGCTGGCGGGTTCAAACCCAGCCCAGGCCAGCTAAACAACCACAACCAAAAATAGCTGAGCCCTGTGGTGGGCGCCTATAGTCCCAGCTACTTGGGAGGCTGAGGCAAGAGAATCGCGTAAGCCCAAGAGTTTGAGGTTGCTGTGAGCTGGGATGCCACAGCACTCTAACAAGGGCGACATAATGAGATTCTGTCTCAAAAATAAATAAATAAATAAAAATAACAAAAACAAAGAAAGGGTTTCTGGCTAATTAACTGGCATTCATCTCTTTGCACTTGTGACAGCAAAGGAGCTGCAAATGATAGTAACTTGTAGCAGGGTCTAGTGGCCGGGCCTATAGTCCCAGCTACTCAGGAGGCTGAGGCAGGAGGATCGCTGAGTCCAGGAGTTGAGTTGCTGTGAGCTGTGATGCCTCCATGGCACTCTAGCCTAGACAATAGAGTTTGACTCTATCTCAAAACAACAACAAACAAATGATACTTATTAGATTTAACATTGTCTGGGAAAGCTCCCTACAAGGCAAGTGAAAGCTGGGACATGCCTCTGTCTGTCCTTTTCCTCCTCTGCAGAAGCACACATCTCAACTGTGGCCTACAGCTGAGGATCACCAATCCCCACATTGCCTTTTACAAATCCTTTGAGTCTGAGCCATTACTATTTTGGGTTTGCTGTTCTATGCAGCCCAAGTCAACCCCTAACTGATACTTTGTTATTGTACCGTATTCCTGGGCCATGTTCCTGGGCTAGTACCTAGCAGAAAGATTCTCACTGTCCTCTCCTGTTGAGCAATGAGAACAGACTCAGGAGTGGTATAACTTATGTCAAACAGAGAACAGCACCACCAAAGGCATCGCTGCCCTGAAGATCTAATAAAGGAAAACAGAAGCCTTCCCCAGGGAGGACCATGAACAACTGACAGGCTGCATCCCTAAGGTCCCTTCCATCAGTTCTGTCTGGGGAAAGCTGGATAGATGACGCCCAGCACATGAGGTAATAAGGCAAAGCTCCCACTGTGAATTTATGTTCTTCAGCCCCTTGGGAAGTAAACTGCCTAAAACCAATCAACGTGGGGGCATTAGTGCCAAGGAGCAGGTGACAAATCACCCCTTGCTCATTATAAAGGCAGAATGCCTTAGCTCTCAAGGAAAGAGGTGTTAACCCTTCACCATCCTCTCCTGTGATTGTGAATTTCATGAAGACTGGAATCTTTCCCTTCATTTTTGGCAGTCAGTAAAGATGATTTATTCTGTGAACGCAGGAAACAAAAGAATTCTTAGCCATATTCATTAAAAAGATTGTTAATCCGGCTCGGTGTTAATTGTTAATCTGGCTAAGGTGCCAGCCACATACACCTGAGCTGGTGGGTTTGAATCCAGCCCGGGGCTGCCAAACAACAATGACAGCTGCAACCAAAAAATAGCTGGGTGTTGTGGCAGGCACCTGTAGTCCCAGCTACTTGGGAGGCTGAGGCAGGAGAATCGCTTAGCCCAGGAGTTGGAGGTTGCTGTGAGCTGTGATGCCACAGCACTCTACCCAGGGTGACAGCTTGAGGCTCTGTCTCAAAAAAAAAAAAAATAATAATAATAAGATTGTTAATCCACAAATCATGCAGGTTGTGGAAGCAAAGAACAAATATTCAAACTGCTTGTCACATTCTTTCATTTTTGAGTTCAGAAACTTTGGGCTGAAAAAGCTAAATATTTAGCCACTAATTGGAGACTTAAACCCATGCTTGGCAAGCTCTTAATAATAGAATAAAAGTGGATAATTTTGATATTTTTCTGAAATAACCACACATTCACTATCACTCCCTCCACAACCACCACAAAAAAAAAAAAATTCTGGATGCTTAAATGTATTTTGTTTTGTTTGTTCTTAACTGATCTGGTATTTATAGCTCTAACTGTCTCTCCCTAATGAGGACTGTGGTTTCAAGGACACTGCCCCTGCCACATCTCCCACACTTCCCTTTCTCTTTTTCATTTTGCTTGACAGTTAAGCCCTTCACTCCAGATTCCAGGTCAAGAAGAAATCACACTCTAGTAAGAGAGTCTAAACTGTTAATGTAAAATTCTATACATTCTGTATGCTGGATTTTATGGAGAACTTTTTAAAACAGTAGTGCAAACTGTATTAGGTTCAATGAACACTTTGATTAATTTTTTTCCTATTAATTATGTTTCATATCTAAGTAACATATTTTCCCCCAGAACTCTATTTAACATCTTTTTAGCTGTAGAGATCATATATTGTCTACATACAGATCAGTGTTTTTCAACTTTTTTTTATCTCATGGCACATTTGAACCTGTAGTTAAACTTCTGCAGCACCCTTAAATTATGTTGATCAAAAAAAAAAAGAGGGCGGAGTGGTGCGAGCGTATCTCCTGGGCTTACCGGATTGTCTTGCTACTCTTTAGTGTAGGAAGAAAGCTGGCAGATTTACTTATCTGCTTTCAAGCTCATTGTCATGATGAAACTTAGACACAAAAATAAAAAGCCAGGTAAAGTTTCTAGAAGCTGCAAGAAGCCTGCAAAGCAAAATGGGAAGAAAGCAACCTCCATAGTGCCCTCAGCTCCCCAGTTTATTCACTTCAATGATCACCATAACCGAGAGGCTGAATTAAAGAAGAAGAGGGTTAAGGAGGTGAAGGAGAAGCAGCAAGCTGCCCGGGAACAGGAGAAACAAAGACACAGGAGCATGGAGAGCTACTGTCAGGATGTTCTGAGATACCAGGAGTTCGAACACAAGGAAGAAGTTTTGCAGGAGTTAAATATGTTTCCTCAGCTGGATGATGAGGCTACAAGGAAGACTTATTACAAGGAGTTCCATAAGGTGGTGGAATACTCTGATGTGATTCTGGAAGTCCTAGATGCCAGAGACCCTTTGGGCTGTCACTGCTTCCAAAAGGAGGAGGCTGTCCTGTGGGCAGAAGGCAACAAGAAGCTGGTCCTGGTCTTGAATAAGATTGACCTGGTCCCCAAGGAGGTTGTGGGGAAGTGGCTGGATTACCTTCGGAATGAACTGCCTACTGTGGCTTTCAAAGCCAGTACCCAGCATCAGCTCAAGAACCTGAATCGTTGCAGTGTGCCAGTGCAGCAGGCCTCTGAGTCGCTGCTGAAAAACAAAGCCTGCTTTGGAGCTGAAAATCTTATGAGGGTTCTAGGGAACTATTGCCGTCTTGGTGAAGTGCGCACTCACATCCGTGTGGGTGTTGTGGGCCTTCCAACATCGAGAAGAGCAGCCTGATCAATAGCTTAAAGTGCAGCCGTGCATGCCGTGTGGGAGCTGTTCCTGGGGTCACCAAATTCATGCAAGAGGTCTATCTGGACAACTTCATCAGGCTGCTGGATGCTCCAGGCATTGTCCCAGGCCCCAACTCAGAGGTGGGTACCATCCTGCGCAACTGTGTCCACGTACAGAAGCTGACAGACCCTGTGACTCCAGTAGAGACCATCCTGCAACGCTGTAATCTGGAGGAGATTTCCAAGTATTACAGCATCCCTGGATTCCAGAACACTGAGTACTTTCTGACTACAGTGGCCCACTGCTTGCGGAAGAAGAAGAAGGGAGGCTTATACAGTCAGGAGCAGGCAGCTAAAGGTGTCCTGGCTGACTGGGTGAGCGGGAAGATCAGCTTCTACACACCACCACCACCTACCCACACTCTGCCCACCCATCTCAGTGCTGAGATTGTTAAGGAAATGACTGAGGTCTTTGACATCAGGGATACTGAGCAGGCCAATGAAGACACCATGAAATGCTTGGCCACTGGAGAATCTGATGAGCTGTTGGGTGACACAGATCCACTCCCTGTGGATATCAAGTGGCTCCATTCTCCAATGATGAAAATAGCAGATGCCATTGAAAATAAAACCACCATGTATAAGATGGGAGATCTCACTGGGTACTGCACCAAACCAAACCATCATCAGGTGGGGTGGGCTAAACACGAGGTGGGCTACTGCCCCAAGAACAGCAGTACTGTGGATGTCTGTGCAGTGGACCGCCGCCCGATGTTGCAGAGGATCATGGAGATAGATCCCCTGCAGCAGGGCCAGGCTCTGGCATCTGCCCTGAAGAATAAGAAGATGCAGAAGCGTACAGATAAAATAGCCAACAAGTTGTCTGATTCCATGATGTCTGTCCTTGATTTCTCTGGCAACACTGATGACAGTACTGGTGACTGATGGACTCATCTCATTCCCTCCTAGAAGCACGGGTTCCAATGGGATGGGAGAATACCAATGAAATAGTTTGGTTCTGCCTGAAGCACCTGCATGTTAAAAGAATCCCTTCCCTATCATGTGCCCCCTCATTTTCTTTCACTTTCTCTGATAAAAAGAATCCTAAGAGGCTGGAGTTGCCATACCCAATACCTTTTATTTAGCTCCTATTGTTTCACAGAAGAAATAAAAAATCTATTAGCAAAAAAAAAAAAAAAAAGAGGGCAGTGCCTATGGCTCAAGGAGTAGGGCACAGGTCCCATATACCGGGTGTAGTGGATTCAAGCCCAGCCCCGGCCAAAAACTGCAAAAAAAAAAAAAAAAAAAAGATTTAACAAAAAGAATATATTTACTCTGCTTTAAACTTCTTCCAAAAGTAATTTAATTAGGCCAGGCATGGTGGCTGACCTGTAATCCTAGCACTCTGGGAGACTGAGGCAGGTGGATCACTTACGCTCAGGAGTTGGAGACTAGCCTGATCAAAAGCCAGATCCTGTATCTACTAAAAATAGAAAAACTAACCAGGTGCTGTGATGGGTGCTTGTGGTCCCCGCTACTCAGGAGGCTGAGGCATGAGGATTGCTTGATCCCAAGGGTTTGAGGTTACTATGAACTAGTACCCCATGGCACTCTACCCAGGGTGACACAGTAAGACTCTGGCTCAAAAAAAAAAAAAGAAGAAGAAGAAGAAGAAGGCCAGGCATGGTGGCTTGTGGTTCACACCTGTAATCTCAGCACCTGGGAGGCCAAGGTGGATGGATTGCCTGAGTTCATGAGTTCAACACCAGCCTGAGCAAGAGCAAGAACCCCCAACTCTAAAAAAAATAGCTGGGCATTCTAGCCTGTAGTCCCAGTTACTGGAGAAGCTGAGGCAAAAGATTCATTTAAGGCCAAGACTTTGAGGTTGTTGTGAGCTGTCACTCACAGCACTCTACTAAGGGTGACAAAGTGAGACTTTGTCTCAAAAAGAAAAAAAAGAAAGAAAAAATAATAATAATTTAATTAATGATCTTTAAAATTTTTCGAGGCACACCTAAGATGCGGCTGACACATATGATTGAAAATCATTGATAGGGCGGTACCTGTGGCTCAGTAGGTAGGGCGCTGGCACCATATACCAAGGGTGTCGGGTTCAAACCCGGCCCCGGCCAAACTGCAACAACAAAAAAATAGTCAGGCTGGGCGGCGCCTGTGGCTCAGTCGGTAAGGCGCCGGCCCCATATACTGAGGGTGACGGGTTCAAACCCAGCCCCGGCCAAACTACAACCAAAAAATAGCCGGGTGTTGTGGTGGGCGCCTGTAGTCCCAGCTACTCGGGAGGCTGAGGCAAGAGAATCGCTTAAGCCCAGGAGTTGGAGGTTGCTGTGAGCTGTGTGTGGCCATGGCACTCTACCGAGGGCCATAAAGTGAAACTCTGTCTCTACAAAAAAAAAAAAAAAATAGTCAGGCATAGTGGTGGGCACCTGTAGTCCCAGCTACTCAGGAAGCTGAGGCAAGAAAATCACCTAAGCCCAGGAATTGGAGGTTGCCATGAGCTGTGACACCATGGCATTCTACCGAGGGCAATAAAATGAGACTCTGTCTCAAAAAGAAAAAAAAAAAAGAAAAAGAAAATCATTGATAAAGACCCATCAGGCCTTATTCAGTACACTCCCAGTAGAACAATGTAAGCAGTATGTATCAAAAGCTCCTTCATTTTCTAACAGTGACTAGAACTAATCTTACTCCATGGAAGAAGTTCAGCAAGTCTTTTTTTTTTTTGAGACATAGCCTCAAGCCGTCACCCTGGGTAGGGTGCTGTGGCATCACAGCTCGCAGCAACCTCCAACTCCTGGGTTCAAGCAATTCTCTTGCCTCCTCCTCCCAAGTAGCTGAGACTACAGGTGCCCACCACAATGCCTGGCTATTTTGGGGGTTGCAGCTGTTATTATTGTTTTGGTGGGCCCGGGCTGGATTTGAACCTGCCAGCTCAGGTGTATGTGGCTGGCACCTTAGCCGCTTAAGCCACAGGCACGGAGCCAAGTCATTTTTTTGTTTGTTTGTTTTGCATTTTTGTTTGTTTTTGTTTTTCTTTGAGCCGGAATCTTACTCTGTCTTTCTGGGTAGAGTGCTATGGAGTCACAGCTCACAGCAACCTCACACTCCTGAGCTCAAGTGATCCTCTTGCCTCAGCTGGGACTATAGGCCCAGGCTACAGTGCCCCATTAGTTTTTATTTTTCTTTTTTTAGAGACAGAGTCTCATTTGTCATCATTGGTAGAGTGCCATGGCATTACAGCTCACAGCAACCTACAGCTCACAGCAACCTCCAGCTCTTGGGCTTAGGTGATTCTCTTGCTCAGCCTCCCAAGTAGCTGGGACTACAGGTGCCTACCAGCTGTGAGCTGGCCAGGACCGGGTTTGAACCCACCACCCTTGGTATATGGGGCCAGCAACCTACTCACTGAGCCACAGGTGCCACCCTAATAGTTTTTCTATTTTTAGTAAAGGTGGAGTCTCCTTCTTGCCCAGGCTGGTCTTGAACTCCTGAGCTCAAGCAATCTACCCACCTTGGCCTCTCAGAGTGCTAGCATTATAGGCATGAGCCATCATGTGGTTTAGCAAGTCTAACACAGGGGCTGAGTAAACTTCCTGAGAAAAAAGTTCTTGGGCCAGGGCAGTGTCTGTGGCTCAGTAGGTAGCACACCCAACCCATATACTGAGGGTGGCGGGTTCAAACCCAGCCTCAGCCAAATTGCAAAACAAAAAATAGCTAGGTGTTGTGGTAGACGCCTGTAGTCCTAGCTACCCAGGAGGCTGAGACACGAGAATCGCTTAAGCCCAGGAGCTTGAGGTTGCTGTGAGCTATATACCATGGCACTCTACCGAGGGTGACATAATGAAATTCTGTCTCAAAAAAAGAAAAAAATAATAATAATAATTCCAAATTCTAAATGATGGTCAAACATAATGCCCAGGTTTAAGGACAAATGTGGCACAGTGGGATTATACCCTAGCAGGATGACACAGAGTTTCTTTCATTTCCATATGTGGTGGCCTGGACAAGTGCCTTTATCTCTCTGAGCCTCAGTGTAGTCATGATTAAAGAGACATAATAATCATACGTACCTCCTAACAGAGTTCTTTTGGGGAGGGCAGGGAGGATGGAGTCTTACTTTGTCACCCTTGGCAGAGTGCTGTGGTGTCATAGCTCACAACAACCTCAAATTCCTGGGCTTAAGCAATGCTTTTGCCTCAGCCTCCCAAGTAGTTGGGACTACAGGGGCCCACCAAAACTCCAGGCTATTTTTCAAGATGAGGTCTCAGGCAATCCACTGCCTTGACCTCCCAACTGCTGAGATTACAGGCATAAGCCAGCACGTCCACCCCCTTAAAAGACTTCTAAAAGTGAGTTAGTATATGTGAAATACTTAACACATTACCTAGCTCATCTATAAATGGCAACTTATTATTTAGCCATGAAAAGAATTTAGCACTTGTACTCACAGAAACCTTCTGAGCATTAGGGCAAGTCTATTCCTTTTGGGGTTCTATATAGATAAGGAAATTTCAATCTTGCTGAAAGAACCATCATACTATACTTAGTCACAGATAGAAAATCATGAGTGAAGAAAACATCATAAACACATAATTTACAAAGAAGGGAAAAGAGGCAAAAAAGAGGAGAGACAGAGAAAGAGTGAGAGATTTGAAAAAAAAAAAAAATCATGGTAGGATTTATTTTATCACTGTGGGGAACCCCAGCCCAGTTCAGTGGCTCACACCTATAATCCTAGAACTCTGGGAGGCTGAGGCCAGGAAGATTCCCTTGAGCTCCAGAGTTTGAGATCAGTCAGAGCAAGAGCAAGACACCCTCACCCCCATTAAAATAGAAAAATTATCAAAGCACAGCTACCTAGAGGTTAAGACAGGAGGATCACTTGAACCCAGGAGTTTGAGGTTGCTGAACCCATGAGCCAGTTAGACTATGTCAGAAAAAGATAAAAAGAAAGAAAAGAAGGAAAGAAAGAAAGAAGGAAAGAAAGAAAGAAAGAAAGAAAGAAAGAAAGGAAGGAAGGAAGGAAGGAAGGAAGGAAGGAAGGAAGGAAGGAAGGAAGGAAGGAAGGAAGGAAGGAAGGAAGGAAGGAAGGAAGAAAGAAAGAAAAGGAAGAAAGGAAGAAAGAAAAGGAAGAAAGGAGAGAAAGAAAAGAGAGAAAGAAAGAAAAGAAAGGAAGGGAAGGAAGCAAAGGAAGGGAAAAAAAGAAAGGGAAGGAGGAAGGGAGGGAGGGATGGAAAGAAGGAAAGAGAAGGGAACGGAAGGGAAGGGAAGAAAGAAAGATCTTACATGGATTGAAAGCTGGTTAGTTACTGATTAGGATAATACTAGAAACAGCCAGGCTCAGTGGCTCATGCCGGTAATCCCAACACTAGGGAGGCCAAGGTGGGTGCATTGTCTGAACTCACAGGTTGGAGACCAGCCTGACGTAGAGCAAGACCTCATCTTTAAAAATAGCCAGGGATAGAGACAAGATGGCTGACTGAAGCCAGCTTTCCACAAAAGCTTCTGTCCAGAAGGAGAGCTAAAGGATAAAAATTTAGCAAGTAACCTGGTGGATCAGAGCTGCACCAAGAGAGAAGGTTGAAGAACACACATCAACCCCGCTGAGGTGAGTCGTGACCCCAAGGATACAAACAAAAGGTACAAAATCCATCACCAAGTGGACAGGAGTCCACTTCTCCATGAGAAGGGCTCAGAGTGCCCCCACAAACAAACGAGCAGAGTTCAAAGGTCCTCCCCCTATACTCCACAGGAGAGACCCTCTAAAAACTGGACCTACCTCCCCTACTAGAGTGCCATGGCATTCTCCTGCCAGGCATAAAACTGTATAAAACTGTATATATTCTCTACATGCAATTCTGAGCTCCCAGCACTCCCCTCCACTCTCACTAGGAGGTCTGGAGGCCTGTCCCCCAGGAGTCCAGATTCTTGGGTGATTTTTGAAGGGATGTGGACAGGGAATAGACTCCAGCTGGTCAGTGCTGACTCTGTGGCATGGGACTGAGGAGAGGACGGTCGGCTGAGAATGAACTACACCAGAGCGGCGGTGCCCCGAGGCATGGAGCAGCAATAGGCAACAATAGGGCTCATTCCCAGATATTCCAAAACCACAAACCCTATCTCCCTGGGCAACCAAAGGAGGCCGGGCATCTTCTCAGGTAGCAACCACTGCAGAACAGATCTGGGACGGAAACACAGGCCCCGTGAGTAAAGGGTTTGCCTGAGGTACCAGCCAGGGTGGAGTGTAGGACTAGAAAACGCAAGCAAAGAGCCAGAAAATTCCCAGGGCGGGGCTGACCCAGAGGACCGTTTTAGTGAGACACACCGGGCGCTCAGGGGATTGTCAGCCTATAGACAAAGGAAGACACAAGGCTAGAACTGACAGCTAACCGAATACAAACCTGCAGGAGCAAAGACAGAGCCTGAGGCGCAAGCTCTAAGAACCCAAAATAGCCTCTCTTCTGTAGGGGAATTTAGCAGGGACAGAAACAAATTCCCGCAAAGTTGTTCTGTTCTGTAATGTCAGTAATATCAATCAGGGGTGGGGCTGGAACTGAGTGAACACCCCCCAGCCTTCATCAAGTGCCCCCCGTAGTCAGGCCTCATCTCCCACTGCTGGATAGAGGCAGAGAGCAGCGGCCTAGCTGAGCAGATATAGATTTCCTTGTGATTCAGGCAGGTCCAAACTACTAGAGTATCTGTTCACTAGAGGCAACTGTGTCACAGCCCTGCGGGGCGACCAGTGACTGGGTGTGACAGAGGTGCAAGGTGGGGAAGGAGGCATCAACCTTCCCGGACCAATCTATTTGCTGGGTGGGTCCTCCTGACATCACAGAGCACTGGAGTAAGTCATATGTGTGTTGCCACCAGACCCCTGTGATCCACTTGCAAGAGACCTTTTAAACTCTCCCACCTGAAACAGATGCTGACTGAGACAATTGATTTGGACCTTTTGAACTGAGCCAATAGCCCGAGAACTATTGAAGTCGTGCCCTGGGTGTGTGGTTGTAGGAAGCTTTGATTTTCCTTCTCCAATTGTTGCCTATAGAGGGCAGGGTGACTTAATTGCTGGTATTTCTCCACAGCTGAGACTTCAACCCAGAGTAACTGTTTCACTAGGGCTGAACAGAGACCACCTGAAAACAAGACAGAACCACTTAGCCCCACCACACCAAACAGGTCCCCAGATTCTCAGGCCACAGCACTGTACGGTACTTGACAAAGCTCCAGGGGAAAAATCAAATGGTGTAAAATAATCATGGGGTGAAAATAGTGGAAAAACTCTGCTAACATGAATAACCAGAATAGATCAACCTCTCCAAGGAAAGATATGCCAGATGTAACTGAAGATCCCATTCATAAATAGCTGGCCAAGATGTCAGAAATCAAATTCAGAATTTGGATTGCAAACAAGATTAATAGAATGGAGGAACATTTGGACTTAGAAATTCGAGGAGCAATTCAAAAGTTGGAATTAGAAATTCGAGGAGAAATTCAAAAGTTGTCTCAAGAACTTAACGAATTTAAAGACAAAACCCCAAAGATTTTGATGCACTGAAGCAAGAATTGGCAGTACTCAAAGATCTGAAAAATACAGCACAATCCCTCAGTAACAGAGTGGACCAAGCAGAAGAAAGGATTTCTAACAGTGAAGACAAAGCCTTTGAACGCTCCCAAACTCTCAAAGAGGAAGAGAAATGGAGAGCAAAAATGGATCATTCTCTCACAGAGCACTGGGATAATTCGAAGAAAGCTAATATCCGCCTCATTGGAATCCCTGAAAGTGATGAAGTGGCCTCGCAAGGCACAGAGGCCCTTCTCCATGAAATTATGAAAGAGAATTTTCCAGACATGCCAAGAGATTCTGAAATTCAGATAGCAGACAGTTTCAGAACACCAGCAAGACTCAAACTGAATAAGACATCCCCCAGGCATATTATAATTAACTTCACTGAAGTTAATATGAAGGAGAAAATTCTCAAAGCAGCCAGATACAAGAAATCCATTACCTACAAAGGGAAGAATATTAGAATGACTGCAGATCTCTCTGCTGAAACTTTTCAAGCCAGAAGAGGGCGGCCATCGACTTTTGATCTCCTAAAGCAAAATAACTTTCAAACCCGGATCCTGTATCCAGCTATACTGAGTTTCATTTATGATGGAGAAATTAAATACATTAATGACATTCATATGTTGAAGAAATTTGCCATAAGCAAACCAGCTCTTCAGGATATTCTCAGGCCTATCCTCTATGACCAGCCCAATCCTCTACCACAAAAGTAAACTCACTCAGAAACTTTTGATCAAACTCCAACTTCCACAGTGGCGAAAGGATTAAAAATGTCCACTGGACTTTCAAAAATCTCGATACCCAAAATTTTACCAGACTTATCAATATTCTCCATTAATGTCAAAGGCTTAAACTGTCCTCTAAAGAGGCACAGGTTAGCTGACTGGATACAAAAACTCAGGCCAGATATTTGCTGTATACAAGAGTCACATCTTACCTTAAAAGATAAATATAGACTCAGGGTGAAAGGATGGTCATCCATATTTCAGGCAAATGGTAATCAGAAAAAAGCAGGTGTTGCAATTCTATTTGCAGATACAATAGGCTTTAAACCAACAAAAGTAAGGAAGGATAAGAATGGTCACTTCATATTTGTTAAGGGTAATACTCAATATGATGAGATTTCAATTAATAATATTTATGCACCCAACTAGAATGCACTTCAATTTATAACAGAAACTCTAACAGACATGAGCAACTTGATTTCCTCCAGCTCCATAATAGTCGGAGATTTCAACACTCCTTTGGCAGTGTTGGATCGATCCTCCAATAAGAAGCTGAGCAAAGAAATTTTAGATTTAAACCTAACCATCCAACATTTGGATAGAGAAGACATCTACGGAACATTTCATCCCAACAAAACTGAATACACATACTTCTCATCAGCCCATGGAACATACTCCAAAATCGATCACATCTTACGTCACAAGTCTAACCTCAGTAAATTTAAAGGAATAGAAATTATTCCTTGCATCTTCTGGGACCACCATGGAATAAAAGTTGAACTCAGTAACAACAGGAATCTGCACACTCATAAAAAAGCATGGAAATTAAATAACCTTATGCAGAATGATAGCTTGGTCAGAGATGAGATCAAGAAGGAAATTGCCAAATTTCTGGAACAAAATGACAAGGAAGACACGAATTATCAGAACATCTGGGATACCGCAAAAGCAGTCCTAAGAGGGAAATTTATAGCACTGCAAGCCTTTCTCAAGAGAATGGAAAGAGAGGAAGTTAACAACTTTATGGGACATCTCAAGCAACTGGAAAAGGAAACACATTCCAACCCCAAACCCAGTAGAAGAAAAGAAATAACCAAAATTAGAGCAGAATTAAATGAATTTGGAAACAAAAGAATTATACAGCAGGTCAATAAATCAAAAAGTTGGTTTATTGAAAAGGTCAATAAAATAGATAAACCTTTGGCTAACCTAAGAAGGAAAAAAAGAGTAAAATTTCTAATCTCATCAATCAGAAACAACAAAGACAACATAACAACAGACTCCTCAGAAATTCAAAAAATCTTTAATGAATATTACAAGGAACTTTATTTCAGAAATATGAAAATCTGAAGGAAATTGACCAATACTTGGAAGCACGTCACCTTCCAAGACTTAGCCAGAATCAAGTGGAAATGTTGAACAGGCCAATATCAAGTTCGGAAATAGCATCAACCATACAAAATCTCCCTAAAAAGAAAAGCCCGGGACCAGATGGCTTCACATCAGAATTCTACCAAACCTTTAAAGAGGAGCTAGTACCTATATTACTCAACCTGTTCCAAAATGTAGCAAAAGAAGGATGACTACCCAACACGTTCTATGAAGCAAACATCACCCTGATCCCCAAACCAGGAAAAGACCCAACAAGAAAAGAAAATTATAGACCAATATCACTAATGAATATAGATGCAAAAATATTCAACAAGATCCTAACAAACAGAATCCAGCAACACATCAAACAAATTATACATCATGACCAAGTTGGTTTTATCCCAGGGTCTCAAGGCTGGTTCAATATACGTAAATCTATAAATGTAATCCAGCACATAAACAAATTAAAAAACAAAGACCATATGATTCTCTCAATTGATGCAGAAAAAGCTTTTGGTAATATCCAGCATCCCTTCATCTTAAGAAAATTGGTATATAGCCGGGCGTTGTGGCGGGCGCCTGTAGTCCCAGCTGCTCGGGAGGCTGAGGCAAGAGAATCGCGTAAGCCCAAGAGTTAAGAGGTTGCTGTGAGCCGTGTGATGCCACGGCACTCTACCCGAGGGCGGTACAGTGAGACTCTGTCTCTACAAAAAAAAAAAAAAAAAAAGAAAATTAGTATAGAAGGGACATTTCTTAAACTGATAGAGGCCATCTACAGCAAACCCACAGCCAATATTGTATTGAATGGAGTTAAATTGAAATCATTTCCACTCAGAACTGGAACCAGACAAGGCTGCCCATTGTCTCCACTGCTCTTTAAATTGTAATGAAAGTTTTGGCCATCGCAATTAGGGAAGAAAAGGCGATCAAGGGTATTCATATAGGGTCAGAAGAGATCAAACTTTTGTTCTTCACAGATGATATGATTGTATACCTGGAAAACCCCAGGGATTCTACTACAAAACTCTTAGAAGTGATCAAGGAATACAGCAGCATCTCAGCTTACAAAATCAACATTTATAAATTGGTAGCCTTCATATATACCAACAATAGTCAAGCTGAAAAAACAGTTAAGGACTCTATTCCATTCACAGTAGTGCCAAAAAATATGAAATATTTGGGGATTTATCTAACAAAGGACGTGAAAGATGTCTATAAAGAGAACTATGAAACTCTAAGAAAAGAAATAGCTGAAAATGTTAACAAATGGAAAAACATCCCATGCTCATGGCTGGGAAGAATCAACATTTTTAAAATGTCCATACTACCCAAAGCAATATACAATTTTTATGCAATCCCTATTAAATCTCCACTGTCATACTTTAAAGATCTTGAAAAAATAATACTTCGTTTTATATGGAATCAGAGAAAACCTCAAATAGCCAAGACATTACTCAAAAATAAAAACAAAGCAGGAGGAATTATGGTACCAGACCACAGACTATACAATAAATCATTAGTGATCAAAACAGCATGGTACAGGCACAAAAACAAAGAAGTAGATGTCTGGAACAGAATAGAGAACCAAGAGATGAATCCAGCTACTTACCATTACTTGATCTTTGACAAGCCAATTAAAAACATTCAGTGGGGAAAAGATTCCCTATTTAACAAATGGTGCTGGGTGAACTGGCTGGCAACCTGTAGAAGACTGAAATTGGACCCACACCTTTCACCATTAACTAAAATAGACTCTCACTGGATTAAAGATTTAAACTTAAGACATGAAACTATAAAAATACTAGAAGAGAGTCCAGGGAAAACCCTTGAAGAAATCAGTCTGGCTGAGTATTTTATGAGGAGGACCCTCCGGGCAATTGAAGCAGTTTCAAAAATACACTACTGGGACCTGATCAAACTAAAAAGCTTCTGCACATCCAAGAACACAGTAAGTAAAGCAAGCAAACAGCACTCAGAATGGGAGAACGTATCTGCAGGTTATGTCTCCGACAAAGGTTTAATAACCAGAATCCACAGAGAACTCAAATATATAAGCAAGAAAAGAACAAGGGATCCCATCGCAGGCTGGGCAAGGGACTTGAAGAGAAACTTCTCTGAAGAAGACAGGCACATGGCCTACAGACATATGAAAAAATGCTCATCATCCTTAATCATCAGAGATATGCAAATCAAAACTACTTTGAGATATCATCTAACTCCAGTAAGATTAGCCCATATCACAAAATCCCAAGACCAGAGATGTTGGTGTGGATGTGGAGAAAAGGAAACACTTCTACACTGCTGGTGGGAATGCAAATTAATATGTTCCTTTTGGAAAGATGTTTGGAGAACACTTAGAGATCTAAAAATGGATCTGCCATTCAATCCTATAATTCCTCTACTAGGTATATACCCAGAAGACCAAAAATCACATTATAACAAAGATATTTGTGCCAGAATGTTTATTGCAGCCCAATTCATAATTGCTAAATCATGGACAAAGCCCAAGTGCCCATCAAACCACGAATGGATTAATAATTTGTGGTATATGTACACCATGGAATATTGTGCAGCCTTAAAGAAAGATGGAGACTTTACCTCTTTCACGTTTACATGGATGGAGCTGGAACATATTCTTTTTAGTAAAGTATCTCAAGAATGGAAGAAAAAGTATCCAATGTACTCAGCCCTACTATAAAACTAATTTATGGCTTTCACATGAAAGCTATAACCCAGTTATAACCTAAGAATAGGGGGATGAGGGAGAGGGAGGGGGAGGATAGGCAGAGGGAGGGTAATTCGTGGGATTACACCTGCGGTGCATCTTACAAGGGTACATGTGAAACTTAGTAAATGTAGAATATAAATGTCTTAACATAATAACTAAGCAAATATCAGGAAGGCTATGTTAACCAGTGTTATGAAAATGTATCAAACGGTCTATAAAAGCAGTGTATGGTGCCCCATGATCACATTAATGTACACAGCTATGATTTAATAATATAAATAAATAAATAAATAAATAAATAAATAAAATAAAATAAAATAAAAATAGCCAGGCATTGTGGTGGGCACCTGTAGTTCCAGCTGCTTTGGAGGTTGAGGCAAGAAAATCACTTAAGCCCAGGAGTTTGAGGTTGCTGTGAGCTTTGATCCCACAGTACTCCATGAAGAGTGACAACGTGAGATTCTGTCTCAAAAAAAAAAAAAAAAAACTAGAAACAATCTAAGGGCATCTCTAGGGGGGTAAAAATAAATTTATCCTGCCTAGGGTGGCACCTGTTGCTCAGGTAGGGTGCTGGCCCCAATGGTGGTGGGTTCAAACCCGGTACTGGCCAAACTGCAACAAAAAAATAGCAGGGCTTTGTGGCAGGCATCTGTAGTCCCAGGTCCTTTGGGAGGCTGAAGTAAGAGAGTTGCCTAAGCCCAGGAGTTGGAGGTTGCTGTGAGCTGCGTGACGCCATGGCACTCTACTGAGGGCAGTTAAGTGAGACTCTGTCTCAGAAAAAAAAAAAAAAAATTCATCCTGCCTGGCCATCTGATTCTGAATTTTTTTTTTTTTTTGAGATAGTCTCACTTTGATGCCCTTGGTAGAGTACCATGGCATCATAGCTCACAGTAACCTCAAACTCTGGGGCTCAAGTGATCCTCTTGAGCCTCAGCTCAAGCCTCCCAAGTAGCTGGGACTATAGGCGCCTACCACAATTCCAGGCTATTTTTAGAAACAGTGTCTGGCTCTTGCTCAGGCTGGTCTTGAACTCCTGAGCTCAAGTGATCTACCGACCTTGGCCCCCAGAGAGCTAGGATTAGAGAAGTGAGCCACCACTCCTAACCCAAGGATTCTGAATATCTTGAGAAAGAGGACAATACCTATAGCCTCTCATTCCTCATACATTTTGATGGTAAGGTCTAATTAAAGGAATATTTTGTAAAGGAATTTTATTTTATTTTTTTTTTAAGGGTTCCATGTGTTCTTTATTTACCATTGCTTATAATACCAAATAAATCCATATCAACTTTCTGCTTGAAGTAAGTATTTTCAATTTTATTAATTGTCTTGATTCCTAGAGCTAGTATTGCTTGCACAGGGATTGAAGGAAAACTACAGAAACCTTTCCCCTCTAGCAGGGATTTGAACATGTGGCACAAATAGAGAACTAACCAATTGATTGTTCCAAAATGTAGATGAAATGTTTTTATTCCTCCTTTCCTCCTTTATTTTTTTCTTGTAAAGGAATTTTAGATACAAAAATAGCTAATGTTCTAACATTGAAATTTTTTTTTTTTTTAGACAGAGTCTCACTATGTCACCCTCTGTAGAATGTCATAGCATCACAGCTCACAGCAACCTCAAACTCTTGGGCTAAAGAGATTCTCTTGCCTCAGCCTCCCAAGTAACTGGGACTACAGATGCCCGCCACAACGCCCGGCTATTTTTTGTTATAGTTGTCATTGGTGTTTAGCTGGCCCAGGCCAGAGTCAAACTTGCCACCTTCGGTGTATGTGACTGGCACCATAACCACTGTGCTACGGGCACCGGGCCTCTTTTCTTTCTTTCTTTCTTTCTTTTTTTTTTTTTTAAATCAGGGGCATACATCTGAGAACTCCAATTTAGGTTTGTTTGTTTTTTTGAGACAGAGTTTTACTATGTCGCCCTCGGTAGAGTAAACTGGCATCACAGCTCACAGCAACCTCAAACTTTTGGGCTTAAATGATTCTCCTGCCTCAGCCTCCCAAGTAGCTGAAACTACAGGCACCCTCCACAATGCCTGGCTATTTTGTTGTTGTTGTTGCAGTTGTCATTGTTTAGCTGGCCCCGGCTGGGTTTGAACCGGCCAGCCTGGATATATATAGCCAGTGCCCTACCCACTGAGCTATGGGTGCCGCCTAAACAATGGAATGTTATTCAGCACTAAAAAGAAATAAGCTGAATGGTGCCTGTGGCCCCATATACCGAGAGTGGTAGGTTCAAACATGGCCCTGGCGAAACTGCAACAAAAAATAGCCAGGCATTGTGGCAGGCTCCTGTAGTCTCAGCTACTCAGGGGGCTGAGGCTAAAGTATCACCTAAGCACAGGAGTTGGAGGTTGCTGTGAGCTGTGATACTACAGCACTCTACTGAGGGCGACAAAGTGAAACTCTTACTCAAAGAAAAATAAATAAAAAGAAATAAGCTATCAAGCCATGAAAAAACTTGGAGGAAACTTTCTTCTCAATTTTGCTGTGAATTTAAAATGGTTCTATTATTTTTTAATAAGGCCTATTTTTTATAAAATGCACTAAGGATGTAGAAGGATAAGTTTAAGGTAGAGAAATCTGCTCAAAACTCTACTTAAATTGTTCTTTATGATAAAATACTCAAATAGCTTTACAAACTGCTAATACAAGTGACTGTGCCAACAAGATGAACTTGTATCAGAAATGTATTTATTTGAAAGTTAATATAACAGTAAAACGAACACAAGCTGACAAGAAGCACTGCTTTTTTTCTGTAGTCCCAAGGACAAAGTAGGAGAAAGATAACAAATCTATGATTCTGAGCAACATTTTATTTAATTTTATTTATTTATTTTTTTAGAGACAGAGTCTCACTTTGTCACCCTCAGTAGAGTGCTGTAGTTTGACAGCTTACAGCAACCTCCAGCTCTTGGGCTTAGGTGATTCTCTTGCCTCAGCCTCCTGAGTAGATGGGACTGCAGATGCCCTCCACAATGCCCAGCTATTTTTTTCTTGCAGTTTGGCCAGGGCCAGGTTTGAACCTGTCACCCTTGGTATATGGGGCCAGTGCCCTACTCACTGAGCCACAGGCGCCGCCCCTGAGGAACATTTTAAAAGAAGGGAAGAAAATGATGTTGCAAATCTTTTTGGAAAGGTCTTCCAGCATTGTCTTTTGCTTAATCCTTTGCACAGGCCCCTTGGGTATGTCAGAGCCATACCTCTCTGTCCATCACCTGGCAGACAAGCTTCTGTGTCATCATCTTCTAACTTGGTCATGACCTTGGGCTGATGTGGAACAAGGGCTCAGCAGCTGCCCTCCTGCAGAAACTCCAAATGGTGTGTCAGCCTCACTCCGTGTAGACAGTGACCATCATGGTAACTCACCCTAAGCACACAAGACCTTTCTGGTCATTGATTACTCAGAGCCAGAAACAAGCACATTATGACTATCTTCCTTTAAGTATCCGATGGGGTTCAGGACACACTACTCCACAAGACAGCACCTTGGCCTTTGAGAAAACAGCCAAGCAGCAAGGTCACTCTTGCCTTTCCCTCACTCCTGTCCCCAGAAGCAGGTCACGAAATCTTCATTTCAGAGGTGCCCTCCGTGTTCCTGGAGGAAAAGAAAGGCCTTATCTCTGAAGACATGGGGACACAGAGAAGACTCTGAGAAACAGGCCTGGCTAAGTTCCTCTCAGTTTGAAACCCTTAGATCCTACTTCTCTGGTCCAATCACACTTCTGGATGGCTGCTTGCTCTTCATAAACTTAGCATAAAAATGCACCGGCTTCCCTGTTTCTTTAAGTCTTCATTTCTGAAGGTTCCTAGAGCTCGTAAAACTTAAATAAATGTGTACGCTTTTCTCTTGTTAATAATCTATCTTTGTTATAGAGGACTCAGATACAAACGTACATACAGGGAATAAAAGGTATTTCTTTTCCTTTACATCTCCTACTACGCCCCTGTGTAGGTTGTTTCAAACATCTCTGAGGCTTTGAAGATTAGGTCTAGTGCTCATTGAATGGGTAAACTAGAGAAGGGAAAGGGTTTACGGGACGAAAGACGTTCGTGCCACTTCGCTTGTGTGAAGAGATTTTTCTTAAGTATGATAGAACCTTTCATTGAGACACTTGGAGGTTTTCTTTCTTATCAACTCTTTCCATTACAGGAGAGAAAATAATGTTTGCCCGTATCAAAGGCAGAATGTGGAGATCCTATCCATTGCCACTCTCTAGGACTCTGGCAAGGAAAGTGCTCAAAAGCAGCCAGGGAGATAAGAACAGCCTGAAACCTGAAGCACAGCCTTGAACCATAGAAAATAGCTTCCCTCCTTAAAGCAAACTGCTGGCTTCCTTCTCTCTGTCCTCTCAGTGACGTTAAGCTTGAGGTCAGGCAGCTGGCATCCTACAATCCTTTACTCAGAAGCTTCTCCTCAGTCCTAAAGCCTTCCAGATACGGTCCTGGCACCTAATGAAGCCCAAAGTTAGCCACAGTGAGAGCTCTGGCTCCTGGTGCTGCCATGACTAGAGCCTGGAGCAGGCTACAAAGAGGCCAAGAGTAGTCCCGACAAGTTAACATGGAGGAGACTTCCCATCTTCCAGCTTCACGTCCCTTGAACTTTCATGCTTTTTTGTCCTTTCTAAGCCTGGGTCTCTAGCCTTTTCTTTCATTTTGGGAACAATATTTTGCCATTAATTTTCTTTTTGCATATGTTAGACTACAATTTAAAAACCCAGTATAGGGCAGTGCCTGTGTCTCAGTGAGTAGGGCACTGGCCCCATATACCCAGGATGGCGGGTTGAAACCTGGCCCCAGCCAAACTGCAACAACAACAAAAAAATAAAATAAAATAAAATATAAACCCAGTATATAGGGTGATGCCTGTGGCTCAAAGGACTAGGGCACCAGCCCCATATACGGGAGGTGATAGGTTCAAACCCAGCCCCGGCCAAAAACTGCAAATAAATAAATACCCAGTATATCAATTGTTGGGGCTCAGAAGACAGTACCCCCAAATGAAGGCCTTAGCAGCAGCCTCAGAAGTAAGTTTTTCTCTGACCTTCTCTCCTCCTGTCTCTCAGTCTCATTCTCCCCTTAGGCTAGCCATGGAAATTTGAATCCCTCTTCCTCAAGGTGGGTCATAAAACCCCAAACACCTTTTTCTAAATCCAGACAGAAAATCTAAACTTACTCAGTGTAGAAACTGGCCAGAAAGAAATTACCTCACCCACCCTGTTTGGTTGTAGGTCATGAGACCCCCATTCCAGAGAGAGAGGGTCCTGCTCCATGCCAGAAGGAAGGATGCTTCTCAGGAAGGTCAAGAAGAATCTAGACCAGTGGTTCTCAACCTTCCTAATGCTGCAGCCCTTTAATACAGTTCCTGTGGGTCATGACCCACAGGTTGAGAACCGCTGATCTAGACAGACAGACCTGCCTGGGTTTCCCCTCTCATTCTGTTAACACTATATCATATCTATTTTTTTTTTTTTTTGAGACAGAGTCTCAAGCTGTTGCCCTGGGTAGAGTGCCATGAGAGTGCTGTCAGAATGCAGTTCACAGCAGCCTCCAACTCTTGGGTGGAAGCGATTCTCTTGCGTCAGCCTCCCAAGTAGCTGGGACTACAGGCCCTGGCCACAACACCCGGCTATTTTTTGGTTGTAGTTGTCATTGTTGTTTGGCAGGCCTGGGCTGCATTCAAACTCGCCAGCTCTGGTGTATGTGGCCAGTGCCTTACCCACTGAACTACAGGCACTGAGCCAAGATCATACCTGTTTTGTCCAATCATATTTTTCCACAGCCAACCATAATTTGTTGAACCTAAGCATAAAAATGTACACTCTTGGCTCCATGCCTGGAACTCAAGTAGCCACACCTGTAGCTGACTAAGGCGCCAGCCACATACACCAGAGCTGGCGGGTTCAAAACCAGTCTGGGCCTGCCAAACAACAATGACAACTACAACCAAAAATAGCCAGATGTTGTGGTGGGTGCCTATAGTCCCAGCTACCTGGGAGGCTGAGGCAAGAGAATCACTTAAGCCCAGGAGTTCGAGGTTGTTGGGAGCTGTGATGCCATGACACTTTACCCAGGATGACAGCATGAGGCTCTGTCTCAAAAAGAAAAAAAAAAAAGTACACTCTCCCCTATATATTTGAGTTTTTGATCTGAAGGTTCCCCAGTATACACATTAAATAAATGTGTATGCCTTTTCTCAAATTAATGTGCATCTTATCAGTGATCTTTCAGCAAACCCTCAGAAGGCCAAGGGTGCCCTTGGCCCCTACACTATCCTAAGCCCCTCAGCTGACTGAAAGGAGTTACTCTTTGTAACAGTAAGATACCAAATTTTCATGGGTGACACCTGTGGCTCAAGGAGTAGGGTGCTGGCCCCATATACTGGAGGTGGCAGGTTCAAACCCAGCCCTGGCCAAAAACTGCAAAAAAAAAAAGTTTGAAAAGTAAAAAAAGAAAGTTTGAGTTAAAAAATATATAGAACAAGGATATAAAGAAATAAAATATTTTGGGCAGCACCTGTGGCTCAAAGCAGTAGGGTGCCAGCCCCATATACAGGAGGTGGAGGGCTCAAACCCAGCCCTGGCCAAAAACTTCAAAAAAAAAAAAAAATACCAAATTTTTGCAAGCCTATGCAGAGGAGAATGAACCAGAGTGGGATCAATGGGTGTTGAGAAAATATAACACAAGAGAAGACACAAGAGACAAAGATGGGGTCGGGAGGTCTGATGCAGCAGATGGCCACAGCCAGCCCCAAAACACAAAATCAGCTTTATTTTATAGTATCTCTGCAGGGTTGTTTACAGGGAAGTAGCATGACAAAAAACATATTTTTGGTCTTACAATAAGATTGGAAAATGTAAATAATTTTATCAAAAACTAATCAGCCTATTAATACTTTCTACATAACTTTGTTACATATATTAAAAGGTAAAAAGGGAAAAATCCCCAGGATTTCTGCATAGTTTCTGAAGATTAACTAGACAAAGAAAGAGCTATGTGACTTCTGGCAAAGGGAGCATGAAATAAGGAACATTGTTGTTTTGGGAAAGGAGGAAAACTAGTTGGGTGGTCATTCTCCCTCAGGCTGTGGGAGCCCTGCCACCTCACGGCCCTCTCTCCACATCGAATCATGAACACACATAATGTCATACAAGACAAAGCTGAAACTACACCCACCAATCATTAATTTACTTAAGAGACCACTTGAGTTTTAGTAATTGTCTCTGATTTCTTTTTTGAATTAATATAAGGATACATACAATGAGGTTAGATTGGGGGTTTGGGTTTTTTGTTTTTGTTTTTGTTTTTGTTTTGACAGTCTCATTATGTCACCCTGGGTAGACTGCTATGGTGTCACCACTCACAGCAACCTCAAATTGTTGGGCTTAAGTGATTCTCTTCCCTCAGCCTCCCAAGTAGCTGGGACTACAGGCTCCTGCCACAGTGCCCGGCTATTTTCTGGTTGTAGTTGTCATTGTTGTTTGGCAGTCCCAGGCTGGATTCAAACCTGCCAGCTCTGGTATATGTGTCTGGCACCCTAGCCACTGAGCTACAGACGCCAAGCCAAGGTTACATTTTTTTTTTTTTTTTTTAGACAGAGTCTCATTATGTCACCCTCTGTGGAGTGTCATAGCATCACAGCTCACAGCAACCTCAAACTCTTGGGCTTAAGTGATTCTCTTGCCTCAGCCTCCTAAGTATCTGGGACTACAGGTGCCTGCCACAATATACAGCTTTTTTTTTTTTGGTTGTAGTTGTCATTATTGTTTGGAAGGCCCAAGCTGGATTTGAACCTGCCAGCTCCCGTGTATATGCCTGGCGTCCGAGCTGCTGAGCTGCAGGTGCTGAGCCTTAACAGACATTCTTATCTTAAAACTTTCAAAGCCTTGGGCAGCACCTGTGGCTCATTGGGTAGGGCGCTGGCCCCATATACCAAGAGTGCTGGGTTCAAACCCAGCCGGAGCCAAACTGCAACAAAAAAAAATAGCCAGGCATTGTGGCAGGCGCCTGTAGTCCCAGCTACTCTGGAGGCTTAGACAAGAGAATCACCTAAGCCCAGGAGCTGGAGGTTGCTGTGAGCTGTGCGATGCCACAGCACTCTAAAAACGGCCATGAAGTAAGACTCTGCCTCTACAAAAAAAAAAAAAAGAGCAAAACTTTCCAAGCCTTTATGAGACTGCAGGAATCAATTACTACTACACCCAATAAATTGGAATTGTTGATTATAAAAAAAAAAAACAACAAAAAACCTTTCCAAGCCTTTCCAAGCCTGTGCCTCAGTGGGTAGGGAGCAGGCCCCATATACTGAGGGAGGCGAGTTCAAACCTGGCCCCAGCCAAACTACAACAAAAAATAGCCGGGCATTGTGGTGGGTGCTTGTAGTCCCAGCTGCTGGGAAGGCTGAAGCAAAAGAATCGTCTTAAGCCCAGGAGTTGGAGGTTGCTGTGAGCTGTGACGCCATGGCACTCTACCAAGGGTGATAAAGTAAGACTCTGTCTCTTAAAAGAAAAAAAAAAATGGGGTGGCACCTGTGGCTCAGTGGGTAGGGTGCCAGCCCCATATACCAAGGGTGGGGGGTTCAAACCCTGCCCTGGCTGAACTGCAACAAAAAATAGCCGGGTGTTGTGGCAGGCGCCTATAGTCCCAGCTACTCAGGTAAGAGAATAGCCTAAGCCCAGGAGCTGGAGGTTGCTGTGACCTGTGACACCACATAACTCTACCAAGGGCAATAAAGTAAGACTCAGTCTCTACCAAAAAAAAAAAGTTTCCAAGCCTTTAGACAAAAGTTAATTTCTTTAACTAATTACAACTCAAAGCATTTTAAACCCACCTATGACCTTTAAACCCCACCTTCCAGATTCCAGATGTTCGTCCTTTTGGGCTAAACCAATGTACACCTTCCATGTATTGACTGATAATCTCACATGTAATTCCTGCCTTCGGGAATATATAAAACCAAACTCTAACTCTAAATCAGCTACCTCAAGGACATTTTCTTTCTTTCTTTTTTTTTTTTTTTTTTGAGACTGAGTCTCATTATGTCACCCTCAGTAGAGTGCTGTGGTGTCACAGCCCACAGCAACCTCCAACTCTTGAGATAAAGAGATTCTCTTGCCTCAACCTCTGGGACTACAGGTGCCAGCCACAATGCCCAGCTGTTTTTTTTGTTGCAGTTGTCATTGTTTTAGCTGGCCAGGGCCGGGTTTGAAACCACCAGCCTCAGTGTACGTCACTGGCACCATAACCACTATGCTACAGGAACCAAGCCTCAAGTGCATTTTTTTTTTTTTAGAGACAGAGTCTCACTTTACCCCGCTCTGTAGAGTGCTGTAGTATCACAGCTCACGGCAACCTCCAGCTCTTGGTCTTAGGCGATTCTCTTGCTTTAGCCTCCCAAGTAGCTGACTACAGGCACCTGCCACAATGCCCAGCTATTGTTTGTTGTTGTTGTTGCAGTTTGGCTAGGGCTGGGTTTGAACCCACCATCCTTGGTACATGGGGCCAGCGCCCTACTCACTGAGCTACAAGTGCCACCTCAAGTGCATTTTCTTAAGAGCTCTTGAAAGTGTTTCCCCAAGCCACAGTCAAACACACACTCAACTCAGAAAAAGTTTTTAAATTGGGCAGTGCCTTTGGATCAAAGGAGTAGGGTGCCGGCCCCTTATACTGGAGGTGGCAGGTTCAAACCAAGCCCCAGCCAAAGAAAACTGCAAAAAAAAAAAAAAAAGTCTTTAAATTATTTTACAGAGGGGGAGAGAGATCAAGACGGCAGCCAAGTAACAGGATCCTTGCATCTGGGCACCGTGAGTCTGGGGAGATAGGACTCCAGGCACCACTGGCTGGTGGGATCTGCCTATCATCACCCCTGTGAGGATACAGGGAGTCAGCGAGAGACTTCTGGACCCCAAGAGGAGGACTAAAACAGTGAAAAAATGGCAAGTGGTCGCGTGTGTTCAATCGGTATAAACCCGCCCGCAACTGTAAGTTAAGTAGCAGTGAGACTACAAACCAGAAAGGCCTTACCTGTGAACTGTTTTGGTGTCTTTGGACTTGGCACTCAGTTGAACTGCCTTGGGGAGAGCCTGAGCAGGAATGCAGAGAACTTTGGCCATTGTCTAGGGCCCCAGTCTGAGTCGCTGAGCCAGACGGAGCTAATAGTGTTTGGCTGTGGGCCACAGGAAGCCATTGTGAGTGATCTGCCCCAGCAAGCTCCGCCCTCAGGGTCACAGAACTAGAATCCAGGTGGGAGCTGGTAACCTAGCAACTGAGTAGCCTAAGGGTGGGGTCAGACCTGCCTTGCAGCCCTAACCCTCAGGGGCAGAGTGAGACCGGTTTTGGCACACTGGGTAAGTGGATAGCCACTTTAGCAGTGATTCCAGCGACAAGCACTTTCCTGGGAAAGCTTCTGCTCAGCAAGTTTACAAGTTCAAAGTGCCTTTTAAGTGGGCTGAAGAGAGATTTAGGGTGTCTACCTGCTAGGGTTTGAGAAATCAGCAGCCTCCACTTGTATCAGAACTGTGATTAACATCTCATACCCCAGAAGACCACGTCTTGCCCAGACAATATTCAACAACATATACATACTGCTTTGTTTTTGGTAGTGTGTGTGTGGTTTTTTTGTTTGTTTTTTTTTTTGGTTTAGTTGTTTTATTGTTTATTTTAATGTTGTTGATGCTGTTTTGTTTTTTAATTTTAACCTTTTCCATACAGATCTTTTTTCTTTCTCAATTTTTCTAGTTTAATTATAATTTCCCACTGCTGCCTGCTTCAATAACTAGACCTATTTTTGCTAGTGTTTGGTTTTTCACCAAATTTTATCCCGTAAAGTTTTCTATTTGCTTGTTTTGGTTTGATTTATAGCATTTTTGCCTTTCCTCTCTACTTGGTGGAGGTGGGGTACTGTGTCTCATCAGGTTAGCACAGAGCTGCTGACCTCAAGGGAACCACCCAACTGGGCACCCCTAGAAGGTGTTTTTTTTTTTAAGGTTGTGTCAAAGTACCCTACTGTACACCTATATTGCTCTGTCTCCCTCTTTCTGTGCCTCTCTTCCTTTTGTCAATATTCCTTTGACCCACCCCCTCTCCTTTCTCTATTTTCTTTTCACTCGGTCCTCCTTTCATTCATCCCTTTCTTGCTCTTCAACCTTCTCACACTTCTGGTCCTGTACCAAAAGGACTCACCAAACCCTTAGTCCACGGCACGAGAACTTAAAGAACAAGAGGAACTGAAAGGAAAATTAGGGCAAGGAAATAGATAAAAGAAATCACTCATGAGGAGGAATCAGCAGAAAACCCCAGGCAACATGAAGAACCAGTCCAGAACAACCCCGCCAAGGGATCATGAGGTAGCTACTGCAGAGGATTCCACCTATAAAGAAATGTTAGGAATGACAGAAAGGGAATTTAGAATACACATGATGAAAACAATGAAAGAAATGATTGAAACAATGAAGGAAACTGCTAATAAAGTGGAAAATAACCAAAAGGAAATCCAAAAACAGAATCAAATAAAAGACGAACACTATGAAGAATATAAAAAGGATATAGCAGATCTGAAGGAACTGAAACAGTCAATAAGGGAAATTAAAGATGCAATGGAAAGTATCAGCAACAGGTTAGACCATGCAGAAGAAAGAATTTCAGAGGTAGAAAACAAAGTTCTTGAGATAACTCAGATAGTAAAAGAGGCAGAAAAGGAGAGAGAAAAAGCAGAACATTCACTGTCAGAATTATGGGACTTTATGAAGTGTTCCAACATACAAGTTATAGGAATCCCAGAAGGGGAAGAAGAATGCTCCAGAGGAATGGAAGCCATACTAGAGAATATAATAAAAGAAAATTTCCCAAATATCACCAAAGATTCTGACACACTGCTTTCAGAGGGATATCGGATCCCAGGTCGCCTCAACTCTAGCCAAGCTTCTCCAAGACACATTGTGATGAACCTGTCCAAAGTCAAGACAAAAGAAAAGATTCTTCAAGCTGCCAGGAGTAAGCACCAGTTGACCTACAGGGGCAAATCCATCAGAGTGACTGCAGACTTCTCTAATGAAACTTTCCAGGCAAGAAGACAATGGTCATCTAACTTTAATCTACTTAAACAGAACAATTTCCAGCCCAGAATTATGTACCCTGCTAAGCTAAGCTCAAAAATTGACGGAGAAATCAAATCATTTATGGATATACAAACATTGAGGAAATTCGCCACAACAAGACCGGCTCTACAGGAAATACTTCAACCTGTTCTGCACACTGACCACCACAGTGGATCAGCAGCAAAGTAAGAACTCAGAAATGAAAGGACAGAACCTAACCTACACATGGATGCAAAAGATAAAACTAAGCAATGGACTCTCACCAAATAAGACGAATAGAATACTACCACACTTATCAATTATCTCAATAAATGTTCATGGCTGGAATTCCCCACTGAAGAGACATACATTGGCTGTCTGGATTAAAAAACACAAGCCATCCATTTGCTGTCTGCAAGAAATACACCTGGCTTCAAAAGACAAATTAAAGCTCCAAGTCAAGGGTTGGAAGACAATTTTTCAGGCAAATGGAATTCAGAAAAGAGGAGTTGCAATCTTATTTTCAGATACATGTGGATTTAAAGCAACTAAAGTCAAAAAAGACAAAGATGGTCACTTTATATTGGTCAAGGGAAAAATACAACGAGAAGATGTTTCAATTCTTAATATTTATGCACCCAATTTAAATACTCCCAGATTCTTGAAACAGACCTTACTCAGTCTGAGCAATGATATCTGATAATACCATAATAACAGGGGACTTTAACCCTCCTCTTATAGAGCTGGACAGATCCTCTAAACAGAAATTAAACAAAGATATAAGACATTTAAATGAGACCCTAGAACAACTGTGCTTGATAGACGCATATAGAACACTCTATCCCAAAGATAAAGAATATACATTCTTCTCATCACCCAATGGAACATTCTCAAAAATTGATCATGTCCTGGGAGACAAAACAAATATCAACAGAATCAAAAGAATTGAAATTTTACTTTGTATCTTCTCAGACCATAAGGCACTAAAGGTGGAACTCAACTCTAACAAAAACACTCGACTCCACATAAAGGCATGGAAATTAAAAAATCTTCTGTTGAATAACAGATGGGTGTAGGAAGAAATAAAATAGGAAATCATTAACTTCCTTGAGCATAACAACAATGAAGACACAAGCTACCAAAACCTGTGGGATACTGCAAAAGCAGTTTGGAGAGGAAAATTTATCGCTTTAGATGCCTACATTCGAAAAACAGAAAGAGAGCACATCAACAATCTCACAAGCCATCTTATGGAATTGTAAAAAGGAGAACAATCTAAGCCTAAACTCAGTAGGAGAAAAGAAATCTCCAAAATCAAATCAGAGATCAATGAAATTGAAAACAAAAGAATCATTCAGAAAATTAATGAAACAAGGAGTTGGTTTTTTGAAAAAATAAATAAAATAGATAAGCCATTGGCCAGACTAACGAGAAATAGAAAAGTAAAATCTCTAGTAACCTCAATCAGAAATGATAAAGGGGATATAACAAGTGATCCCACAGAGATACAATAGATCATCTCTGAATAATACCAGAAACTCTATGCCCAGAAATTTGACAATGTGAAGGAAATGGATCAATATTTGATATCACACACTTTCCCTAGACTTAGCCAGGAAGAAATGGAGCTCCTAAACAGATCAATTTCAAGCACTGAGATTAAAGAAACAATAAAAAATCTTCCAACCAGAAAATGCCCTGGTCCAGATGGCTTCACACCAGAATTCTATCAAACCTCAAGGAAGAGCTTATTCCTGTACTGCAGAAATTATTCCAAAAAATTGAGGAACAAGAAATCTTCCCCAACACATTCTATGAAGCAAACATTACCCTGATACCAAAACCAGGAAAAGACCCAAACAAGAAGGAGAATTTCAGACCAGTCTCACTCATGAACATAGATGCAAAAATTCTCAACAAAATCCTAGCCAATAGATTACAGCTTATCATCAAAACAGTCATTCATCATGATCAAGTAGGCTTCATCCCAGGGATGCAAGGCTGGTTTAACATACGCAAGTCCATAAACGTTATCCACCAGATTAACAGAGGCAAAAATAAAGATCATATGATCCGCTCAATAGATGCAGAAAAAGCATTTGACAAAATCCAGCATCCTTTTCTAATTAGAACTCTGAAGAGTATAGGCATAGGTGGCACATTTCTAAAACTGATTGAAGCTATCTATGACAAACCCACAGCTAATATTTTACTCAATGGAGTAAAACTCAAAGCTTTTCCTCTTAGAACTGGAACCAGACAAGGTTGTCCTCTGTCACCTTTACTATTCAACATAGTGCTGGAAGTTCTAGCCAATACAATTAGGCAAGACAAGGAAATCAAGGGAATCCAAATGGGAGCAGAGGAGGTCAAACTCTCCCTCTTTGCTGACGACATGATCTTATACTTAGAGAACCCCAAAGACTCAACCACAAGACTCCTAGAAGTCATCAAAAAATACAGTAATGTTTCAGGATATAAAATCAATGTCCACAAGTCAGTAGCCTTTGTATACGCCAATAACAGTGAGGATGAGAAGCTAATTAAGGACACAACTCCCTTCACCATAGTTTCAAAGAAAATGAAATACCTAGGAATATACCTAACGAAGGAGGTGAAGGACCTCTATAAAGAAAATTATGAGGGCGGTGCCTGTGGCTCAAGGAGTAAGACGCCGGCCCCATATACTGGAGGTGATGGGTTCAAACCCAGCCCCAGCCAAAAACTGGAAAAAAAAAAAAAAAGAAAATTATGAAATCCTCAGAAAGGAGATAGCAGAGGATATTAAGAAATGGAAGAACATACCATGCTCATAGATGGGAAGAATCAACATTATTAAAATGTCTATACTTCCCAAAGCAATCTACCTATTCAATGTCATTCCTATCAAAATACCAACATCGTACTTTCAAGATTTGGAGAAAATGATTCTGCATTTTGTATGGAACCGGATAAAACCCCGTATAGCTAAGGCAGTTCTTAGTAATAAAAATAAAGCTGGGGGCATCAGCATACCAGATTTTAGTCTGTACTACAAAGCCATAGTGGTCAAGACAGCATGGTACTGGCACAAAAACAGAGACATAGACACTTGGAATCGAATTGAAAACCAAGAAATGAAACTAACATCTTACAACCACCTAATCTTCGATAAACCAAACAAGAATAT
The DNA here is from genome assembly GCF_027406575.1 of Nycticebus coucang. Taxonomy (NCBI): domain Eukaryota; kingdom Metazoa; phylum Chordata; class Mammalia; order Primates; family Lorisidae; genus Nycticebus; species Nycticebus coucang. The sequence goes on from NC_069781.1 coordinate 109,282,587, forward strand.
ACCTTGGGGTAAAGACTCCCTATTCAGTAAATGGTGTTGGGAGAACTGGATGTCTCCACGTAAAAGACTGAAACTGGACCCACACTTTTCCCCACTCACAAAAATTGATTCAAAATAGACAAAGGACTTAAATTTAAGGCATGAAACAATAAAAATCCTCATAGAACGCATAGGGAAAACACTGGAAGATATTGGCCTGGGGGAAGACTTCATGAAGAAGACTGCCATGGCAATTGCAACAACAACAAAAATAAACAAATGGAACTTCATTAAACTGAAAAGCTTCTGTACAGCTAAGGAGACAATAACCAAAGCTAAGAGACAACCTACACAATGGGAAAGGATTTGCATATTTTGAATCAGACAAAAGCTTGATAACTAGGATCTATAGAGAACTCAAATTAATCCACATGAAAAAAGCCAACAATCCCGTATATCAATTGGCAAGAGACATGAATGGAACCTTCTCTAAAGATGACAGACGAATGGGTAACAAACACATGAAAAAATGTTCATCATCTCTGTATATTAGAGAAATGCAAATCAAAACAATCCTGAGATATCATCTAACCCCAGTGAGAATGGCCCACATCACAAAATCTCAAAACTGCAGATGCTGGCATGGATGTGGAAAGAAGGGAACACTTTGACACTGCTGGTGGGACTGCAAACTAGTACAACCTTTCTGGAAGGAAGTATGGAGAAACCTCAAAGCACTCAAGCTAGACCCCCCATTTGATCTTGCAATCCCATTACTGGCCATCTACCCAGAAGGAAGAAAATCCTCTTATCATAAGCGCACTTGTACTATAGACTGTTTACTGCAGCTCAATTTACAATCGCCAAAATGTGGAAACAGCCTAAATGCCCACCAACCCAGGAATGGATTAACAAGCTGTGGTATATATATACCATGGAATACTATTCAGCTATTAAAAAAAATGGAGACTTTACATCCTTTGTATTAACCTGGATGGAAGTGGAAGACATTATTCTTAGTAAAGCATCACAAGAATGGAGAAGCATGAATCCTATGTACTCAATTTTGATATGAGGACAATTAATGACAATTAAGGTTATGGGGGGGAAGCAGAAAGAGGGATGGAGGGAGGGGGATGGGGCCTTCGTGTGTGTCACACTTTATGGGAGCAAGACATGATTGCAAGAGGGACTTTACCTAACAATTGCAATCAGTGTAACCTGCCTTACTGTACCCTCAATGAATCCCCAACAACAACAACAAAAAATTATTTTACAGAGTTTTGAGTTTTTTCTGTTAACACAAGGAAGTAATCATTACATTATACTTTAAGCCTTATACTGAAAACCTAATTGTGGCTTAGATTTTTTTCTAACCTCTCAACATGTTCCCTGATGAAGAGCGTCCAGCCACCTGTCACTGTTCGCCAATACACCGAGATGGGGATAGGTTCACCAAACGTTATTTGTCTGAAGGCTAGAATTTCAGAGAACAGTGAAAGTAGCTTCTCCAAGATTTCTGTTCTTCCACTTCCAAAATTACTGTTTTATACACAAAAGTTCAAAGCAGAGACCACACCAACCCTTATTCCAAACAATAATCAGCATAACTCAGTGACTTATTATAACATTCCAATTCAAAAGTTAATCTCGTAGCTTGGTGCCTGTAACTCAAGGGTTAGGACGCCAGTCAAATACGCCAAGGATGGCAGGTTCAAACCCATCCCAGGCCCAAGGCAACAGAGTGAGACTCTGTCTCATAACATACCCTGCAACAAAAACAAAGCCAGGCACCTGTAGTCCCACCTACTTGGGAGGCTGAGGCAAGAGAATCACTTTAGCCCATGAGTTTGAAGCGCTGTGAGGTGTGACACTCTACCAAGGATGACATAGTGAGACTCTGTCTCAAAAAAAAAAAAAGAAAGAAAGAAGGGGGCGGCACCTGTGGCTCCAGGAGTAGGGCGCTGGCCCCATATACTGGAGGTGGTGGGTTCAAACCCAGTTCCAGCAAAAAAAAAAAAAAAAAAGAAAGAAAGAAAAAGAAAAAAAAAGTCTCTGGGCTTAGAATGTAATACAATGAAACAAGAGATTTCACATTATAAATTATCTTTATTGGGGTGGAGCCTGTGGCTCAGTCGGTAAGGCGCCGGCCCCATATACCCAGGGTGGTGGGTTCAGGCCCGGCCCCGGCCAAACTGCAACCAAAAAATAGCCGGGCATTGTGGCGGGTGCCTGTAGTCCCAGCTACTTGGGAGGCTGAGGCAAGAGAATCGCTTAAGCCCAGGAATTAGAGGTTGCTGTGAGCTGTGTGAGGCCACGGCACTCTACCAAGGGCCATAAAGTGAGACTCTGTCTCTACAAAAAAAAAATAAATAAATAAATTATCTTTATTGGGCAGCACCTGTGGGTCAGTGAGTAGGGCGCCGGCCCCATATACTGAAAGTGGTGGGTTTGAACCCAGTCCCGGCCAGCTAAAACAGCAATGAGAATTGCAACAAAAAATAGTCAGGCATTATGGCAGGCGCCTGTAGTCCCAGCTACTTGGGAGGCTGAGACAAGAGAATCGCTTAAGCCCAAGAGTTCGAGATTACTGTGAGGTGTGTCGCCCCAGCACTAGACTGAGGGCAACGTAGTGAGACTCTGTCTCAAAAAATAAATAAATAAATAAATAAATAAATAAAATAATCTTTATCAAACTAGTCTGGAGCATGTCATTTCTTTTATTTGAATATTACTTTGACATTATGTAATAAGTTACTAATAGAAACCGTAAAAGCAAAAACCTTATATTCTCTAATCTCCCAGTCAATCAACATTTCTTAGATTTTTTTAAGTTATAAAAATAGGCTTGGTGCCTATAGCTCAGTGGCTAGGGTGCCCGCCACATACACCGAAGGTGGCGGGTTCGAACACGGCCGAGGCCAGCTAAACAGCTGCAACAACAACCAAAAAAAAAAAAAAAATAGCCAGTGCCAGCCCCATATACTGAGGGTGGCAGGTTCAAACTCGGCCCCAGCCAAACTTCAACAAAAAATAGCCAGGCATTGTAGTGGGCGCCTGTAGTTCCAGCTACTCGGGAGGCTACTCCTAAGCCTGTAGTCCCAGCTACTCGGGAGGCTACTCCTAAGCTCAGGAGTTGGAGGTTGTTGTGTGCTGTGTGACGCCATTGCACTCTACAGAGGGCGATAAAGTGAGTCTCTTTCTCTATAAAAAAAAAAAAAAAAAATAGCCAGGCATTGTGGCAGGCGCTTATAGTCTCAGCTACTTGGGAGGCCGAGGCAAGAGAATCATTTAAGCCCAGGAGTTCAAGGTTGCTGTAAGCTGTGACACCACAGCACTCTACTGAGGGTGACATAGTAAGACTCTGTCTCAAAAAAAATAATAAGTTAATAATCCCTACTGAGAACATAGTATAAATAGGTTTCTAACTCTTTTAGGGACACAGTAGAAACACATCACCTCCCAAGAACACTGGTGAGGGACCGCAGTTAATCCTACATTAGGCAGTTTCATGGAATCATTTTTACTCTGAGGTCAAAGTTTCTGGGTTTACACTGTTTCAAAATTATTTTTTTGGTGCTCCAAAGAATGCCCTGTTTTCCTTATCCCACCACAAAAACTCCCCCAAAGATGAAGGCTTTACCTTCCAGATTTCCAGAGACGCCTCCATGGGCCCAGAAGAAATTGTACCACACCTCCAGATGGATAAATCCCACAAACACCATCTTCCGCCTTTGTGGATTGTAGAAGTTTTTCTTTTCATCCAAGAAGATTTCTCCTTTGAAATAAGGCTGAAAGTCCTTCATTCACTTCATCCCCAATCTGGTCCTTCACCACTGCAGAGAGGGGATGCCCAGCTTATCCACCTTTGGTTTCAGGAAGGTCAGGTCAGCAGCCTTCTCTTTTTCCTTTTTTTTATTTTTTTTTAAACACAGTTTCAGTTTGTGACCTTCAGTAGAGTGCTCTGGCATCATAGCTCACAGTAACCTCAAACTCTTGGGCTCAAGTGTTTCTCTTGCCTCAGCCTCCCAAGTAGCTGGAATTACAGGCACCCACCATAATGCCTGGCTATTTTTAGCAATGAGGTCTTGCTATGGTCTTGCTGGTCTTGAACCTGTGAACTCAAGCAATCCACTTGCCCTGGCTTCCCAAGGGTGCTAGGATTATAAGTGTGAGCCACCACACCTTGCCTTGGAGCCTCCTCTTGACAGAGGAACTAGCCTGGTCTACACAGGGTCATGACCACAGTTCCATTCTTTCCCCATAGTTCCTCTGCTGAAAGTCTTTGGTTCCTATTCCAGTTTTTTTCAAGTGTTGATGGAAACAAGCTATACTCTGTAAAATAATTTAAAGAGATTTTTTTTCTGAGCCAAATTTGAGGACCATGACCCAGAGCCACAGTGAAGAAGCCTCGAGTACATAGACTCACTGTGGAGGGGTTACAGTTTGGTGTTATACATTTTAGGAAGACAGGAATTATAGGTAAAGTTATAAATCAGTATGTGGAAAACATATACTGGTTTGGCCCCCAAAGTTGGGACATCTGTAAGAGGGAAGTGAGTGGAGTGGTGTGGTGGTCACAGATTACAGGTGAGTTTAAATATTCTGCAGCTGACAATTGGCTGAAAGAGGTAGGCTTTGTCTAAAAGACCAGAAGTCTGTGAAAAGGAATGTTTAAGATAAAGGGTCTATTAATTAGAGACAACAGTAAGTGGTCAGTTAGATGTTGCATAGCCTTAGGCCTGTTAATGAGTCGTGGAGGACATCTCTAAGAAGGATGTCTTGTACATACATACATGATATCTCATACTTGATGATGTATGTCTGATCTCCTGTCTCATAGCTAGCAACTAGGTGCTAGGGTTTCCCTTGGCCAAAGATGGGGTGTACATTCAGTTGCTGGGGGGGACTTTAGTTCACATGGGTCTATACCCTCCAGATACTCCAGTGCTGTTCTCTGTGGCTTGGTCAGAAAAACATCAGTGTTGGCCAGAAGCAGTGCCAAGACAGCAGCCCCAGGCTTCTGCACTGATGGGCCACATCCCCATGGGGAAGAAACTTGGGTCATAGAAAGTTCCTTTCCACCCACCTTCTCTGCTACCCGACTGGTCATGAAGATTCTTAGCTTTCTTCATGGCTCCCATAGATAACATCGCCCTTGTAAAGCCTAAGGCTGGTCTGTGAGACATCTTCAAGGCCCTACATTCCAGTGGACCAACTGACTCAACCAGACCAGAAGCCCATACCAAGGAACGAACTCAACTGGTCTTGTGCCCTGGGAACTGACTAACCATGAGGAGACAATTTCTGCTTCAAAACCCTGTGAGTTCATCCCCAGCCAATCAGCAGACCTAATTTCCCCATACTTTGCCCACCAAACTAACGAACTTCCTTCCTTCCTTCCTTCCTTCCTTCCTTCCTTCCTTCCTTCCTTCCTTCCTTCCTTCCTTCCTTCCTTCCTTCCTTCCTTCCTTCCTTCCTTCCTTCCTTCCTTCCTTCCTTCCTTCCTTCCTTCCTTCCTTCCTTCCTTCCTTCCTTCCTTCCTTCCTTCCTTCCTTCCTTCCTTCCTTCCTTCCTTCCTTCCTTCCTTCTGTTTGGGATTCATTGAGTGTACATAGAATTAGGTTACACTGATTGGATTTGTTAAAGTCCCTATTATACTGTGTCCTGCCCCCAAGATTTTTTTTTTTTTTTCCGAGACAGTCTCACTCAGTCACCCTAGGGTTGAGTGCTCTAACATCATAGCTCACAGCAACTTCAAATTCCTGGGCTCAGGTGCAGCACCTGTAGCACAGTGGTTATGGTGCCAGCCTCCTTCACAGAAGTTGGCAGGTTTGAACCCGGCCCGGGCCAGCTAACAAACAATGATAACTGCAACAAAAAATAGCCGGGCATTGTGTCTGGTGCCTGTAGTCCCAGCTACTCAGGAGGCTAAGGTGAGAGAATCACTTAAGCCCAAGAGTTTGAGATTGCTGTGAGCTATGATGCCATAGCACTCTACCGAGGGCAACATAGTAAGACTCTCTCTCAAAAAAATAAATAAATAAATAAATAAAAGTGAAAAATAAAAGCACACGTAGTGAAAATCTAAGTCTGTCAGGCTAGGGTAAACATGACAGATCAGCTGGTTTGGTTGATTTAGGTTGTAAGTGACCTTCGCCTCCTGTCTCTTGTTCTTATTGTTTTATAAATTGAACTCCCACTTTAAAAATGCTGATCTTGAATAGTTAAAAAAATTAACTTTCAAATGTAAAATATTGTAACAGATAGTCTTTAAATTGTGCTGTTTATTTTACTTTTTAGTTTTTTATTTTTGTGAGACAGAGTCTCAAGCTTGTCACCCTGAGTAGAGTACCATGACGTCATAGCTCACAGCAACCTCCAACTCTTGGGCTCAAGCGATCCTCTTGCCTTAATTTTTCTAGTTTTTAGTAGAGATGAGGTCCCACTTTTGCTCAGGTTGGTCTCAAACCTGTGAGCTCAAGCAATCCACCCACCTTGGCCTCCCAGAGTGCTAGGATTATATGCGTGAGCCACCACGCCCAGCCATTATTTTTCTCTCTTTATACTACATTTCATGTCCATGAAATAGATTTTTTTTTATTGTTAAATCATAGCTCTGTACATTAGTGCAATCAAGGGGTACAATGTGCTGGTTTCATATACAATCTGAAATATTCTCATCAAACTGTTCAACGTAGCCTTCATGGCATTTTCTTAGTTATTGTATGTAGACATTTGCATTCTGCCTTTCGTAAGTTTTGCCTATACCCATTCTAAGATGCACCATAGGTGTGGCACCACCCATTACCCTCCTTCCACTCCACCTCCCCCCTCCCTTCCCCTTTCTTGGCCTTTTCCTCATAGTCTTGTGCCATAGTGGGGTTATAGCCTTCATGTGAAAGCTATAATTTAGCTTCATAGTAGGGCTGAGTACATTGGACTTTTTCTTCCATTCCTGAGATACTTTGCTAAGAATATGTTCCAGCTCCATCCATGTAAACATGAAAGAGGTAAAGTCTCCATCTTTCTTTAAGGCTGCATAATATTCCATGGTGTACATAGACCACAATTTGCTAGTCCATTCGTGGGTCAATGGGCACTTGGGCTTCTTCCATTAGCAATTATGAATTGGGCTGCAATAAACATTCTGGTACAGATGTCTTTGTTATATTGTGATTTTGGGTCTTCTGGGTATAAACCTAGTAAAGGAATTATGGGATCGAATGGCAGGTCTATTTTTAGGTCTCTAAGTATTCTCCAAACATCCTTCCAAAAGGAACATATTAGTGTGCATTCCCACCAGCAGTGTAGAAGTGTGCCGTTTTCTCCACATCCACGCCAACATCTCTTAGGGGATTTTGTTATGTGGGCTACTCTTACTGGGGTTAGGTGATATCTCAAAGTAGTTTTGATTTGCATTTCTCTGATGATTAAGGATGATGAGCTTTTTTTTTCATGTGTTTGTAGATCGTGCGTCCATCTTCTTTAGAGAATTTTCTCTTGAAGTCCCTTGCCCACCCTGAGATGGGATCACTTGTTCTTTTCTTGCTAATACGTTTGAGTTCTCTGTGGATTCTTGTTATTAGACCTTTATCGGAGGTATAACCTGCAAATATTTTCTCCCATTCTGAGGGCTGTCTGCTTGCTTTACTTATTATGTTCTTGGCTGTGCAGAAGCTTTTTAGTTTGATCAGGTCCCCGTAGTGTATTTTTGATACTGCTTCAATTGCCTGGAGAGTCCTCCTTATAAAATATTCACCCAGGCCAATTCCTTCAAGAGTTTTCCCTGCACTTTCTTCAAGTATTTTTATAGTTTCATGTCTTAAGTTTAAATCTTTTATCCAGTGAGAGTCTATCTTAGTTAATGGTAAAAGGTGTGGGTCCAGTTTCAGCCTTTTACAGATCACCAGCCAGTTCACCCAGCACCATTTGTTAAATAGGGAATCTTTTCCCCACTGAATGTTTTTAATTGACTTGTCGAAGATCAAATAACAGTAAGTAGCTGGATTCATCTCTTGGTTCTCTATTCTGTTCCAGATTTTAAATGGAAATAATTACTATAATTTACTGTATTTGTCTAGACATTGAACTTATTCCAGGAAAAGGTAGATTTAAAATTACATTGGGAACTGTAGCACAGTTACTAAAAGACAAGGGGCACAATACCTGTCTCTCAGGTTAATTTACAAGTCAATCTGTTTCCCTCCATCTACACCCCCCCACCCTGAAACCACTTACTGCACCTATAATTTCTATGTTCTCCTCCTTCCCTTCCAAAAGCCATCAATAAAGGTCTCTGACTATCACTGAGATTTTGGGTAATCATTCTTGTGGTTCCCCCCATGCACATGGTATTTGGAAATAAACCTTTCTCTTATTAATGTACCATAACTGTGAGCTAATCCTTCAGAGAACCAACCAAAGGGAAAGGGCAAGTTTCGCTGTGATTCCTACACTACTTTGAAATTAAAAGATTTTACATATTAAACCTCAATATGTTATCTCAGGACTAAGAAGCAGAAAGAAAAAACAAATTGGAGTAAATCTGACCATTGTATATAATTTTATATCCTTTGCCCAGTCTCTTAGTCCTATGAACAGATAGATTAGTTTGGTTAAATAGCTATGTGTCATTTTATGAGCTGGCATTGTAGATAAGGTTGGCATCTAATACAGGTGGGCCATAGTTTCGTATTTTTGAACCATATTTTTCTCTCTTTAATTTCTCATTTTATTAAAGACAAACTGCTGCAGAATTAATTTTACCTGCCAAAATAAACTGTACTTTCAGTATGCTGGGTCTGATTAATTTGCATAAAATGTAGTAAGAATAATTATTAGCCATCTAAGCTTTTTTTCTTTTAAAACTGGCTTTGCTGCTAGCTTGACGGCTGGGGCATTGGCCATATACACCAGGGCTAGTGAGTTCGAATCCAGCCTGGGCCTGCCAAACAACAATGGCAACTACAACCAAAAAATAGACAGGCATTATGGCAGACACCTGTAGTCCCAGCTACTTGGGAGACTGAGGCAAGAGAATCGCTTAAGCCCAAGAGCTGGAGGTTGCTGTGAGCTGTGATGCCATGACAGTCTACCAAGGGCGAAATAGTGAAACTCTGTCTTTAAAAAAAAAAAAAAAAAAAAAATTGGCTTTGCTGGAACTTTTTTTTTTTTTTCAGTTTTTGGCCAGGGCTGGGTTTGAACCCACCACCACCACCTCTGGTATATGGGGCCAGCGCCCTACTCCTTTAGCCACAGGCACCACCCTGCTGGAACTTTTTATAAGGAATCTTAGGTTTGGGCCAGGCTCAGTGGCTCACGCCTGTAATTCTAGAACTCTGGGAGGCTAAGGTCAGTGGATTGCCTGAGCTCACTTGTTCCAGACCAGCCTGAGCAAGAGCCAGACCCCGCCTTTAAAAATAGCTGAGCATTGTGACAGGTGCCTGTAGTCCCAGCTACTTGGGAGGCTGAGGCAAGAGAATTGCATGAGCCCAAGAAATTGAGGTTTCTGTGAGGTATGACGCCAAAGCACTCTTCTAGGGGCCAAAGTGAGACTCTGTCTCAAGAAAAAAAAAGGAATCTCAGATTTGATTGGAAGCCTCTCGCAAGCCAAGGTTTTATCTGTGTTATTAGCTACCTATACCCTGTTCACATTGGGTAAATTCCTCTTTTCTTTTTTTTTGGCTGGGGCTGGGTTTGAACCCACCACCTCCGGCATATGGGACCGGTGCCCTACCCCTTGAGCCACAGGTGCCTCCCAAATTCCTCTTTTCTTGATGTCCCAGAGCAACTTGGAGTTCCTGGACCTGTCAGAAAGTGACATTCTTTACTCACCATAGATCAAGAAACGTTATTGATGAATTATCTGATCAGTTGTTCCAATAGGCTTTTCATTGCTCTTATAAAGCCAACCTTAATTCCTTAATGCAGTCTGGACATCTCTGAAAATGTCATTCTAATCAAAGCCTTGGTAAAGTAACCAGTGTCTTTCTTTGAGTCCTATAGAATAAAAAGATTCTTATTGAGCTTATGTAAATAATTATATTGTCAGAAATTAAGAATAATTTTTTTTTAGATTTTTTGAGACAGTCTCACTTTGTTACCCCGGGTAGAGTGCCATAGTGTCATAGGTCATGGCATACTCAGATTCCTGAGCTCAAGTGATTCTCTTGCCTCAACAACCTCAGTAGCTGGGGCTATAGGCTCCCACCACAAAGCCCAGTTATTTTTAGAGGCGGGGTTTCACTCTTGCTCAGGCTGGTCTCAAACTCCTGAGCTCAAGCAATCTGACCACCTTGGCCTCCCAGAGTGCTGGGATTACAGGTATGAGCCACCTCGCCTGGACAGAAATTAAGAATAATTACAGGCTTGGTGGTGGGTCAGCGACCAGAGCACTGTCCACATACACCAGAGTTGGTTCAAATTTAGCTCAGGACTGCCAAACAACAATGACTACTACAACCAAAAAATAGCCAGGCGTTTTGCAGGTGCCTATAGTACCAGAAACTTGGGAGGCCAAGGCAAGAGAATCCCGTTAGCCCAAGAGTTTAAGGTTGCTGTGAGCTGTGACATATAGCACTCTACCGAGGGCAACATAGTGAAACTCTGTCTCAAAAAAAAAATAAATAAATAAATATTTTTAAATTTCAGAGAAATCTAGGAGAGAGAAAAATAAATGTCTCGAATTTTGTGTAGAAATATATACATTGCCACAAGCTATATAAATCATTTAAGAAATGGAAAAGGGTTTTTTTGTTTGTTTGTTTTGTTTTGTTTTTTTGCAGTTTTTGGCCCAGGCTGGACTTGAACCCGCCACCTCCAGCATATGGGGCCAGAGCCCTACTCCTTTGAGCCACAGGTGCCGCCTAGAAAAGGCTTTTTTTGACTTCTGGAAAACAGAACACAGGAATAATCAGCAATGTTTGAAACAGAAAGTCATAAAAATCAACTCAGTCCCATGTAATTAATTTCTATTCTACTTGAGGTTAGTTTAGCAATATTCAAGGACACATTAACTAATTAAAGTCCTGGAAGTTTGCTTTCAGTCTGATGGTATGTAGTCTCTAATGTTACCAGAAATGTTTATTTGAGAGAACCCGTTAGCCTTTCCTCTACTTTCCAATTTAAAAACATATTTTCTGAGATGAATCAAAAATTGTTACTGATAACACTCACTAAGACATATTAATATTTTATAGTGTTAGAACATACGTATATATGTATATATACAAACTTAAATCACAGAAAATTTGTTTTGTTTTGTTTGCAGCAGAGTCTCACTTTGTTGCTCTCTATAGAGCGCTGTGACATCATAGCTCATAGCAACCTCAAACACTTAGGCTCATGTGATCCCCTTGCCTCAGCCTCCCAAGTAGTTGAGGCTACAGGCACCCTCCACAATGCCTCACTGTTTTTTAGAGACAGGGTCTCACACTGGCTTGGGCTGATCTCGAACCTGTGAGCACAGGCAATCCACCCTCCTCAGCCTCCCAAATGCTGGGATTACTGGTGTGAACCACCAGACCCAGCCCAACTTTTGTTTTGTTTTGTTTTGTTGTTTGTGATTCATTGAGGGTACAAGGAAGTAGATTACACTGATTGCACTTGTTAGATAAAGTCCCTCTCATAATTGTGTCCTGTCCCCAAGAGGTGTGCCATACACTGTGACCCCCCATCCTCCTCCCTCCTCCCCTCTCTGGGCTTTTCTTACTCCTTTTAAAAAGACCAAATTTAGAGCTTTGATTTGGGAAGGTCTGTCAAATAAAAAAATAATAAAAATTTTAAAAAGCTTAGTCTCGGGCGGTGCCTGTGGCTCAGTCGGTAAGGCGCCGGCCCCATATACCGAGGGTGGCGGGTTCAAACCCGGCCCCGGCCAAACTGCAACAAAAAAATAGCCGGGCGTTGCGGCGGGCGCCTGTGGTCCCAGCTGCTTGGGAGGCTGAGGCAGGAGAATCGCTTGGGCCCAGGAGTTGGAGGTTGCTGTGAGCTGTGTGAGGCCACGGCACTCTACCGAGGGCCATGGAGTGAAACTCTGTCTCTACAAAAAAAAAAAAAAAAAGCTTAGTCTCAGCACCTGTGGCTCAAGCAGTTAAGGCGCCAGCCACATACACCTGAGCTGGCAGGTTCAAATCCAGCCCAGGCCTGCCAAACAACCATGACGGTTGCAGCCAAAAAATACCCGGGTGTTGTGGCGGATGCCTGTACTCCCAGCTATGTGGGAGGCTGAGGCAAGAGAATCGCTTGACCCCAGGAGTTGGAGATTGCTCTGAGCTGTAATGTCACGACACTCTACCCAGGGCAACAGCTTGAAGCTCTGTGTCAAAAAAAAAAAAAGCTTAATAGGGCAGTGCCTGTGCTCTGTGAGTATGCACCAGCCCCATATACCCAGGGTAGCAGGTTTGAACCCAGTCCCGGCCAAACTGCAAAAAATATAGCTGGGCGTTGTGGCAGACACCTGTAGTCCCAGCCACTTGGTTGGCTGAGGCAAGAGGATCACCTAAGCCCAAGAGCTAGAGGTTGCTGTGAGCTGTGCCATGGCACTCTACCAAGGGCGATAAAGTGAGACTCTGTCTCAAAAAGAAAAAAAAATAGCTTAATAGTATCACTTATCTTTTTAAGTCAAAAGACATAAAAGGCAATACAGAAGCTTATATGAGTGTAAACCTTAAACCTTTTATTTTATTTATTTATTTATTCTGTTTTTGAGATAAAGTCTCACTATTTTGCCCTTGGTAGAGTGCTGTGGCATCACAGCTCACAGCAACCTCAAACTCTTGGGCTTAAGCAAGTCTTTTGCCTCAGCCTCCCAAGTAGCTGGGACTACAGGTGCCCATCACAATGCCCAGCTAGTTTTTGATTGCAGTTGTCATTGTTGTTTACCAGGCCTAGGCCAGCCCCAAACCTGCCAGCTTCCGTGTATGTGACTGGTGCCCTACTCACTGAGCAATGGCACCAAGTCACCTTAACCTTTTAAAGTTCAGTCTTTTCTAGTGAAGGGGAGACTTAGGGAAACTTGCCCTTTTCCCCTAGGTTGGTTCGCTGAAAAGATCAACTCACAGTTATAGTAGATTAATAAGAGAAAGGTTTATTTCCAAATACCATGCACCTGGGGGGAACCACAAGAATGATTTCCCAAAGTCTCAGTGATAGTCAGTGGCTTTTAAAGATGCCTTTTATAGTGGGCGTGGTGGCTCAGCCTGTAGTCCCAGCGCTGTGGGAGGCTGAGGCGGGTGGATTGCCTGAGCTCAGAGGTTCGAGACCAGTATGAACAGCAGTGAGCCAGAGTAAGACCCCGTCTCTACTAACATCAAAAACAGCCAGATGTTGTGGTGGGCATCTGTAATCCCAGCTACTGGAGAGGCAAGGGGACAGAGCATCGCCAGAGGAAGAATATCTAAAAAAAGAAGAAAGAAAATGAACAAAAAAAAAAGAAAAAGAGTACTTCGAACGAAGAAGAATGAACAAGCAAGCTGAAATTAAAAATAAAAAAAAAAGTTTTAATAAAAAAATAAATAAAGATGCCTTTTTTGAGGGAGGGGGCAGAGAAACTGGAAAGTATACAAGTATTAAGTGGTTGCTAAGGGGGCATGGGTAGACGGAGGGAAACAGATTGATTTGTAAATTAACCTAAGAGATAGCTATTGTGCTTCAAATGACCTTAGGGCCAAGTCTATTAGCATATGATAAGAAGTCTAGCAGCTGGGTGGCACCGAGGGTGGCGGGTTCAAACCCAGCCCCGCCGAACTGCAACCAAAAAAAAAAAAAAAAATAGCCAGGTGTTGTGGTGGACATCTGTAGTCCCAGCTACTTGGGAGGCTGAGGCAAGAGAATCGCTTAAGCCCAGGAGTTGGAGGTTGCTGTGAGCTGTGTGAGGCCACGGCACTCTACCGAGGGCCATAAAGTGAGACTCTGTCTCTACAAAAAAAAAAAAAGAAGAAGAAGAAGAAGTCTAGCAGCCCTTTAAGATTTTAGGTAGAGGCTCCCGGCCTGTGGCTCAAGTGGCTAAGGCACCAGCCACATACACCTGAACTGGCTGGTTTGAATCCAGCCCCGGCCTGCCAAAACAATGACAGCTGCAACCAAAAAATAGCCAGGCATTGTAGCCGGCACCTGTAGACTCAGCTACTTGGGAGGCTGAGGCAAGAGAATCCCCTAAGCCCAGGAGTTGGAGGTTGCTGTGAGCTGTGTGATGCCACGGCACTCTACCAAGGGCAACAAAGTGAGACTATCTCTAAAAGGGGGGGAAAAAAAACTTCCATAGTGTGATTTTTAAATTAAAAGGAAAAAGGTAACCAAATTTTATAAATTACAGCCAATGGTATCACATGTAAATTCCTTCATAAATTTTCTTTTATGCATTCCATTTAACCTGAACAGATAATCTACAAACTGTTAAACTTTCTGTTTTGCTCTTCCTTTTACTTTTCTTAAATAACCAGTTATTCTGTTGAGAGAGGATACCTAAGAAGGATGAGGTCCAAGAGAACAGGTCTTCTCAAGGAGACCACAAGGATACACCTGCAGGCTTGGTGCCTGTACCTCAAGCGGCTAAGGCACCAGCCACATATACCAGAGCTGGCAGGTTCAAATCCAGCCTGGACCTGCCAAACAACTATGATAATTACAACCAAATATATACATATTTATCTCCAGATGTTGTGGCGGATGCCTATAGTCCCAGCTACTTGGGAGGCTGAGGCAAGAGAATCGCTTAAGCCCATGAGTTGGAGGTTGCTGCGAGCTGTGACGCTACAGCACTCTACCCAGGGCAACAGCTTGAGTCTCTGTCTCAAAAAAAAAAAAAAAAAGAGGATACACCTGCAGGGTCCTCTCCATGGTGATTCAGCTCTTGGGAATTTATAAACTTAACTTCCTGAAATTTGAAAATGACCTGTAGTTCTGTGGGGGGCTCAAAAAGCATCACCTGCTTAACTGAAACTGGCCAACGAAAAAGGTACTTATGGGTGGGAACTTTTTGACTAGATAAAAAGGGAGAGACCAAGTCAGTTGGAAATGTGGCCATTTGGAATTCTTCTATGCTGTAAGCTCCTGGCCAGTAAATAAAGCCCTTCCTCTTATAAACATGGTGTTTAAGTGCTCTTTCTCTGTGTTGGGCCTCGTCTTCCTGCAACACTGTTTCAGGACAAAATTTACTACACAAATGCCTACATACAGTAACTAAGAAAATGCCATGAAGGCTATGTTGAACAGTTTGATGAGAATATTTCAGATTGTATATGAAACCCGCACATTGTACCCTTGATTGCACTGATGTACACAGCTATGATTTAACAATAAAAATAAATAAATTAAAAAAAAATTTACTACACAAGATACTTTCTTACACAATGATATTTTTTTTTCCGGTTTAATCTTTCTTACCACCCCCCTCCAAAACCTTGTTCATAAAACAGGATCACAGTTTACTATAAAGTTAATTATTCACTTGGGTAAACTGATAATTAGAAGATTTAAAAGGCAAAAATTGGGCTGCACCTGTGGCTCAGTGGGTAGGGCACTGGCCCCATATACTGAACATGGTGGGTTCGAACCCAGCCCTGGCCAGCTAAAATAGCAATGGCAACTGCAACAAAAAATAGCTGGGCATTGTGGCGGGCGCCTGTAGTCCCAGCTACTTGGGAGGCTAAGGCAAGAGAATTGCTTAAGCCCAAGAGTTGGAGGTTGCTGTGAGCTATGACATAACAGCACTCTACTGAGAGCAACACAGTGAAACTCTGTCTCAAAAAAAAATAATAATAAGTAAATAAAAGACAAAAATCTTATTCTTTAATAAAGACTCAGTTCCTCAAACAATGTAAACAGCCAAAGTATTACATTTTACAAATGACTCAGACATGTTATGAAACAAAACATGATGTTAAGGTTTTTAGTTACTAAAAAGTGTTCTAAAATCAAACATAGGCATTATCTCTGATGTCTTTCCTGGTCCTCCTAAGTCTCACATGGTCATGTGGCATCAAAGATGGCTGCAAAGGATAGGACCTATTAGTGTCCTTAATTTATATACTAGGTGCAGAGTTCAAGACAGAAAGTAGGAAGACGGGGGGGTTCTATTTCTCCCAGAATAGACAAGGGCAAAGCTGGAGTAGGGAAAGGGCTATGTGGGCTAGACTGTGTCTTGTAGCTGCTGGCCTAGGGATGAACATGTCCCTAGTCCTCACCACAGCTGTCTACCTGACCTCACAATTCAAAGGCTCAAAATCAAGAACATAAGCTCTTTAGCTGGGCATTGTGGTGGGTGCCTGTAGTTCCAGCTACTTGGGAGGCTGAGGCAAGAGAATCACTTAAATCCAAGAGTTGAGCCGTGACACCATAGCACTCAACTGAGGGTGACATAGTGAGACTCTGTCTCAAAACAAAACAAAAAAAAATGGCGGGCGCCTGTAGTCCCAGCTGCTCTGGAGGCTGAGACAAGAAAATCACGTAAGCCCAAAAGCTGGATGTTGCTGTGAGCCGTTTGTCTTCATGGCACTCTACCGAGGGCGGTAAAGTGAGACTCTGTCTCTACAGAAAAAAAAAAAAAAGTTGGCTCAGCGCCTGTGGCACAAGCAGCTAAGCCACCAGCCACATATACCTGAGCTGGCTGGTTTGAATCCAGCCCCGGCCCGTCAAACAACGATGGCTGCAACCAAAAAAAAAAAAATAGCCGTTGTGGTGGGTGCCTGTAGTCCCAGCTGCTTGGGAGGCAGAGGCAGGAGAATCACTTGAGCCCAGGAATTGGAAGTTGCTGTGAGCTGTGATGCCCTGACACTACGCAGGGTGACCGCTTGAGGCTCTGTCTCAAAAAAAAAAACAAAAACAAAAAACACCCCCAAAAACTAAAAGCAGTAATTAAAATCATATTTATATATCTAATTTACAGGGTATAAAAATGTTTAACAGAAAAATAAAATGGGCTGGGCATGGTGGCTCACACCTGCCAGCTCTGGTTCATGTGGCTGGTGCCTTAGCCAATTTAGCTACAGGTGCTGAGCCATTGTGCTTTTTTTTTTTTTTTTTAGAGATGCGGTCTCTCTCTGGCTCAGGCTGTCTTGAAGCCATGAACTCAGGCAATCCACCCACCTCAGCCTCCCAGAGTATAGGATTACAGGTGTGGGCACAGCAGCCTAATTACTACTTTTATTTTTTTTCTTTCAAAATTCAGTTTTTAATGCCTGAAATACATTTCAATTCTATTAAAGATTTTTATATTTATTTATTCTCTTTTTTTTGTTTGTTTGTTTTTTTTAGAGACAGAGTCTCACTTTGTCGCCCTTGGTGGAGTGCTATGAATTTGAAAATAGTAATTAGTACCCAACAATAAAAAATAAATAAAAATTCCCAATTCTATTAAATTGGGAATTCCCCACTCAATTCTGTTAAAGATTTTTAGTAAAATTCATCCTTTTTGGGCAGTGCCTGTGGCTCAGTGGGTAGGGTGCCAGCCCCATATACCAAGGGTGGAGGGTTCAAACCTGGCCCCAGCCAAATTGAACCAGGAAAATGGCTGGGCGTTGTGGTGGGTGCCTATGGTCCCAGCTACACGGGAGACTGATGCAGGAGAGTCTCCTAGGCCCAGGAGTTGGAGGTTGCTGTGAGCTGTGTGACACACAGCACTCTACTGAAGACAATAAAGTGAGACTCTGTCTCTACAAAAAAAAAAAAAAAGGAAGATTCATCCTTTTCCTCTAACATTCAAATAACAGACAAACTCACAAAGGAGGCTGAATGTGAAAGGGTAGAGTGGGGGAATAAACAAAGCTAATTCTTTGTCCCTTCCCTGAGGCTTTCCTTCCCATACAAATGGATAATAAAGATAACAGAGGGCTCAGCGCCTGTGGCTCAAGCGGCTAGGGTGCCAGCTACATATACCTGAGCTGGCAGGTTCGAATCCAGCCTGGGCCCGCCAAACAACAATGATGGCTGCAACCAAAAAATAGCCAGGCCTATTGTGGCGGACGCCTGTGGTCCCAGCTACTTGGGAGGCAGAAGCAAGAGAATCACTTGACCCCAGGAGTTGAAGGTTGCTGTGGGCTGTGATGCCCCGGCACTCTACCCAGGGCGATAGCTTGAGGCTCTGTCTCCAAAAAATAAAAATAAAATAAAATAAAGATAACAGAGAATTTCTTCATGGATATCAATCTGACAATGAATATAAAAGGTACTGGATCAGTGCTTGTTTAAAAAATGCCATTAATTATCCAATTTACATAAAAGGATGCTTCTTTTTGATTGGATCTGAGCTGACTCTCTACAAATCAGATTTTTATGTTAGTAACTAAGTTGTCACCTTTTGATGGATGGATAGGAAAGTTAGGAACAATTTTTTTAAATTTTTATTTATTTTTTATTGTTGGAGACTAATTACAACTTTCAAACTCATAAATTCTACCAAGAAGAAACAAACCTATGTATTTTAACCTTTTAACCAGACTCGTTATTTTAAACAATGCAACATCATTGTAATAATTCAAGGATCCATTCAAATGTTGTAGGAAGAGGAGGCCCAGTGGAGAAAAAGAGCACCCAAACACTATGTTTAAAAGTGGAAGGGTGGAAGGCACCTGTGGCTCAGTGGGTAGGGTGCCAGCCCCATATACTGAGGGTGGCGGGCTCAAACCCAGCTCTGGCCAAACTGCAACAAAAAAATAGACGGGAGTTGTGGCGGGCGCCTGTAGTCCCAGCTATTCAGGAGGCTGAGGCAAGAGAATCGCCTAAGCCCAAGGTTGCTGTGGGCTGTGACGCCACGGCACTCTACTGAGGGCGACAAAGTGAGACTCTGTCTCTACAAAAAAAAAAAAAAAGTGTAAGGGCTTTATTTCAGCCTGCGGAGTGAGGTACAGAGGAATTCAAATTGGCCACATTCCCCGACTGGCTTGGTGTTTCATATATATATAGATTTTTTTTTTTTTTTGAGACAGAGTCTCACTAGGTTGCCCTTGGTAGAGTGCCTTGGCATCAAAGCTCACAGCAACCTCAAACTGTTGGGCTCAAGCAATTCTCTTGCCTCAGCCTCCCAAGTAGCTGTACTACAGACACCTGCCACAATGCCCGGCTTTTTTTGGTTGCAGTTTGGCCTTGGCTGGGTTCGAACCTACCAGCCTGGTATATGTGGCTGACGCCCTACCCACTGAGCTATGGGCGCCACCGGTGGTCTTTCTTATTTATCCCCAGTCAAAAAAGTTCTGGCCCACGGGTGCCTTTCTCATTGGTCAGTTTGGATCAAGCTAGAGAAGCAGCCTCTGGCTTTCACAGAAGCAGAAGCAAACTTCAGCCTCCAAGTCCCAGGAAGTTAAGTTTTTGCAAATTCCTAAGAGCTGAGTCACCATGGGGAAGACCTCACAGGTGTATCCTTCGGGTCTCTTTGAGAAGACCTCTGTTCTCTTAGACTTTACTTTTTCCTAGCATCCTCTCTCACAAAGGCCATTTTTCTTCAGAGTCAAGATGATACGTCAGCCAGGCTGTGTTATTGTAAAATTTCGTTGTCTTTTAGTTAGAAGCGGTACTCATACTGAGAGAGGATTCTTGAGAAGGGTGAGGTCTAGGAGAACAGGTCTTCTCAAGGAGACCGCAAGGATACACCTGCAGGGTCCTCTCCATGGTGACTCAGCTCTTGGGAATTTATAGACTTAACTTCCTGGAACTTGAAAATTTCCATTTCTGTGAAATCCTGTAGTTCTGTAGGGGCTGGAATAGCATCTCCCACTTGATTCAAACTGTCCAATGAGAAAGGTACCTGTGGGTTGGACTTTTTGACGGAAGACAAAAAAGGAAAGACCTAGCCGGTGCCAGTCAGGGAGCATTGCCATTGGAATTCTTCCTTTATTTTTTTTTTTTTTTTGAGACAGAGCCTCAAGCTGTCACCCTGGGTAGAGTGCCATGACACCACAGTGCACAGCAACCTCCAACTCCTGGGCTCAAGAGATTCTCCAGCCTCTGCCTCCCAAGCAGCTGGGACTACAAATGCCCACCACAATGCCCGGCTATTTTCTTTTGGTTGCAGCCATCATTGTTGTTTGGCGGGCCCTGGCTGGATTCGAACCCACCAGCTCAGGTATACGTGGCTGGTGCCTTAGTTGCTTGATCCACAGGTGCTGAGCCTATTTGGGATTCTTCTGTAAAATCCTGGCCCGTGAATAAAGCCCTTCCTATTATAAACATGGTGTTTGGGTGTTCTTTCACTCTGTTGGACCTTGTCTTCCTGCAACAATACTGAGATCTATCAGACAGAATATAGCCCAGTGGGCTATCATTTGGGATCGAGGCCTAAGCTCCCTTAATACAGACTAGATATAGAAATAACAGATTTCTTAAGAACAAAACCAGATAGCTAGGCTTGTGGGGGCACCTGTAGTCCCAGCTACTTGGGAGGCTGAGGCAAGAGAATCGTCTAAGCCCAAGAGGTAGAGGTTGCTGTGAGCTGTGATGCCACGGCACTCTACCGCGGGTGACAGAGTGAGACTCTGTCTCAAAAAAAAAAAAAAAAAGGAACAAAACCAGAACTGACAAGAACTAAAGTTCTCAGCTGGCAACCATGAGGCCTGAGCTCTCATAATATAAGCACATGCAATGAGAATGAGATGGAGTTGTCAGGCTAGTGCAGACAGGACACATCTGCTCTGGTCGTTTTATATCCTGCCTGACCTTCCCCTCCTGTCACCCATTCTGTAATCCAGCATTTCAGGAGGCTTAGGCAGGTAGGTCACCTGAGCCCAGGAGTTAGAGACCAGCAGTTCTCAACCTGTGGGTCACAACCCACAGGAACTGTATTAAAGGGTTGCAGCATTTGAGAACCACTGATCTGGAGAGTGACTCCGTCTCTATTAAAAATAGAAAAAATTTGGGGCGGTGCCTGTGGCTCAATGTGTATGGTGCCAGCCCCATATACCAAGGGTGGCAAGTTTGAACCTGGCCCCAGCCAGCTAAAACAGCACTGGCAACTGCAACAAAAAATAGCTGGGTGTTGCCGTGGGCACCTATAGTCCCAGCTACTTGGGAAGCTGAGGCAAAAGAATCTCTCAAGCCCAGAGTTGGAGGTTGATGTGAGCTGTGACACTACTGCACTCTACCGAGGGCTACAAAGTGAGACTCTGTCTCTAAAAAAATAAATAAATAAATAAATAATAAAAATCAAAAAACTTAGCTGGGGGCGGTTCCTGTGGCTCAGTGAGTAGGGCGCCAGCCTCATATACCGAGGGTGGCGGGATCAAACCCAGCCCCAGCCAAACTGCAACAAAAAATAACAGAGTGCTGTGGCGGGCTCCTGTAGTCCCAGCTGCTCCAGAGGCTGAGGCAGGAGAATCGCATAAGCCCAAGAGCTGGAGGTTGTTGTGTGTCCTGTGGTGTCATGGCACTCTACCGAGAGTGGTAAAGTGAGACTCTGTCTCTATAAAAAAAAAAAATTTAGTTGGGTGTTGTGGCAGGCACCTGTAGTCCCAGTTACTGGGGAGGTTGAAGCAAGAGGACTTGAGCTCAGGAGTTTGAGGTTGCTGTGAGCTATGATGCCAAGGCATTCTACCCAGGGCAACAGAGTGAGATTCTGTCTCAAAAAAAAAAAAAAAAAAAGAGTTAACTGGCTTGGCGCCTGTGGTTCAAGTGGCTAAGGCACCAGCCACATACACCTGAGTTGGCGGGTTCAAATACAGCCTGGGCCCGCCAAACAACAATGACCACTGCAACCAAAAAATAGCCAAGTGTTGTGGCAGGCACCTGTAGTCCCAGCTACTTGGGAGGCGGAGGCAAGAGAATCGCTTGAGCCCAGGAGTTGGAGGTTGCTATGAGCTGTGATGCCACAGCACTCTACCCGGGGTGACAGCTTGAGGCTTTGTCTCGATAAATAAATAAATAAGAAAAAGAAAATACAAGAGAAGAGAATGCTTTGGAACTTGTTTTAGGGGATTTATGTGATCCTGGTACCAAAATTTTATGAAAAGATTATAAGAAAATTATAGACTCCATGAATATTGTAGGAAGCAAAGGCTCTTAGCCCCCTAAAATATGCTGAAAATCACTGATATGAAGCAGATTGATTAATAGGAGGAAGAAGACAATTTTATTTTATTTTATGTGTATAAAAGAGAATACTCAGAAGAATCAACTCCTCAAGAAGATACATTGATTTTTATTTTTATTTTATTTTATTTTATTTTATTGGGATTTTTAAAAACCGAAACATTTATTGCATGACTAATTGTTGACATTCTTAAGATGAACTAGATGCTGTAACAGCTGCCCTCTTGGGTTTAGGCGTTGTTCCTTCACGGAATCCATGCCTGAATCTGCGGTACACAATTTTTAGGTGCCTCATCCGACCAGTCCCAGTGGTATTTCTTCTTTTAGCCTTGGCACTCCAGTTATACTTTCTCTTGCACTTAGCAGGAGAGCCACATTTGCCACAGGTGGACTTTTGTAGGTGGTAGGCCTTAGAGCCACAGCGGCGGCACAACGTATGCGTCTTATTCCGACGCTTTCCAAACGATGACGTTCCCTTCGTCATGGTGCGTCTGTAGCCGAGACCAAAGAGCAAAGTTTCTTTCTTTTTTTTTGTGGTTTTTGGCTGGGGCTAGGTTTGAACCCACCACCTCCGGCATATGGGACCGGCGCCCTACTCCTTGAGCCACAGGCGCCGCCCGATACATTGATTTTTAAAGAATGGGGGATTGAAGGCAGAAAAGCAGGTTCAGGGAGGGAGATAGGAAGAGACTCAGCTAGTTAGTGAAGGTGGTCTGGTTATACAAATGAAATCTTACAGAGAACAGTCCTCAGAGAGAATAGATGGTAAATGTTTCTAGTTAGTCTCTCAGTTAATCTTTTCTAGGTTAGAGTTAAAGGATAAACCTGGCTATAGCTTCGTAGTATTACGCCATCTGTAAGACTCATGGCAGCCATCTGAAAATACATCAAAGAATGTATTTGGGGGTAAAACATTTCTAATTTTCTTCAATATAGGTACAAAAATCCTTGGTACAATATGAGCAGATTTATTTTGGACATATATAGAATTGGGATTTATCATGGACAAGTGGGCTTAACCTAGAAATATAAGAATGGTTTAACATTCAACAGTCTATTATAGGTGGCGCCCGTAGCTCAGTGGGTAGAGCCTTGGCCACATACACCGAGGCTGGCGGGTTCGAACCCAGCCCAGGCCAGCTAAAACAACAATGACAACTGCAACAATAACAACTAAAATAGCCAGGCTTTGTAGTGGGAGCCTGTAGTCACAGCTACTTGGGAGACTGAGGCAAGAGAATTGCTTAAGCCCAAGAGTTTGAGGTTGCTGTGAGCTGTGACCCTATGGCACTCTACCCAGGGTGACAGCTTGAGACTCTGTCTAAAAACAAACAAACAACCACAAAAAAACTTTATTATAATGTAATTCTCTACATTACATTGAAAAAAGAAAACCATATGATTATTTCAAATAATGTATAAAAACATTTGACAGAATTCAACACCCTTTCATAACAAAAATCTCAGCAAACTAGGAATAAAGGAGGTCATCCTCAACTTGATAAAGACTACCTGCAAAAAATTATAGAATTAACATACCAAAAATAGGATAAAAGCTAACTCAGATGCTACTTCTAGTTTGGGCTGAATGCCTCCACCTGGATGTTATATCTGCACCCAATTCAGCATCCTTTGTTTTATTAGTGACAGTATATGTTTATGTATATTAACCATGCTTCCAGCTTCTGTGAACTTGTGACTAACATCTTCCCTACTTTTGTGTGCCAAACACGCCTTGTTCTGGAAAGCTTGATACTAAGCCCAAGTCCCCTTCCTTGGTCTCCTGCCTCTCTCAAAGGAGTCTGCCTCCCATGAGCCTATCTTTCAAAAACAAACTGATAACCTATAGGTCACATTGGACAGCTTTCCTTAGAAGGAAGCAGGCTTCCAAAGTAATCTGCCTTCAGTGGGTATTGTGACTCCATGGCAACCTTTTTGTCTCCAAACAAAGAATCTTCTTGTAAATTCCTTATATTGTCTATGTACTGATCAGTGTATAACCTGCTGAATAAGATGCTGATTCGCTTTAAAATCAGCTGAAGCATGACATTGTACTAATTGTCTTGCAGGTGGAATTTTTTAGTTTCTATGATGTAATCTGTAGCTTGTAATTATAATTTCTGTTTCATACCCTCCAATGAAAAGAGGACAACCTTGGTATGAGAAGTCTCCCTCCCTTTTTAAAAAACATCCTATAAAAACCTTTCACCTTGTGACAAACTCTAGGATACCCCCAACTTTGTTGGTGTGTCTTTCTGGGTTGATCATCACATTTGGCTTTTTTTTTTTTGAAACAGAGTGACAACCCTATGGCATCACAGCTCACAGCAATCTCAAACTCTTGGGCTCAAGCAATCCTCTTACCTCAGTTTTTCATTATTTTAGTAGAGACGGGGTGGGGGTTCACACTCTCTCACTCTTGCTCAGGCTGGTCTCAAACTCCTGAGCTCAATCTATACACTCACTGCAGCCTCCCAGAGTGCTAGGACTACAGGTGGGAGCCACCACGCATTTAACTCTTAATAAACCTTTACAAAATTATTCATGGCTGGGTGCAGTGGTTCATGCCTGTAATCCTAGCACTCTGGGAGGCCGAGGAGTGTGGATTGCTTGAGCTAAGGAGTTGGAGACTATCCTGAGCAAGAGCTAAACCATGTCTCTACTAAAATTAGAAAAAAACTAGCTGGGCCATGTGGCAGGCACCTATAGTCTCAGCTACTCAGGAGGGTGAGGCAAAAGGATTACTTGAGTCAAATCATTTGAGGTTGTTGAGAGAGGATATCCAGGAAGGGTGAGGCCTAGGAGAACTAAGGTCTTCTCAAGGTGACCCCAAGGATACACCTGCATGTCCTCTCCATGGTGACTCTGCTCTTAGGAATTTGTAGACTTAACTTCCTGGGACCTAGAAATTTCCACTTCTGTGAAATCCTGTAGTTCTGTGGGGGCTGACACAGCTTCTCCCACTTCATTTAAACTGACCAATGAGAAAGGTACCTGTGGGTTGGAACTTTCTGACTGGAGAAAGACTAAGCCAGTTGGGGAGTGTGGCCATTTTGAATTCATCCATGCCAAAAGCTCCACCAGCTGAATAAAAGCCTTTTCCCTCTTAAATATAGTATTTTTGTGCTTTTTCTCTCCATTGGGCCTCCTCCTTCCTCAGGGCAACAGGGCAACAGAGTGAGACTCTGCCTCAAAAAAAAAAATAATAATAATTTCTGCTTCAACAGGCTTAACTTCAGATGATAGTCCAGAGCTCTACCCTCCACCCCACCCTAATCAAGCTTTCTCACGCTAGGTGACTGTTTACTCATCCTAGTCCTCCTAGGGCCAGGACATACAATGGGGCAACAGCCCTATGCCCCAGAGCCCACTGAAATTATTCGAACTAGCCAATCCTAAATCAGCTTACCCTGCCTCCCCTGTTCCCTCCCCCCACCAACTGTGATAAAGGAACTTAATCCCAGTTCCCTGTCTGATGCTTCACAGGATGTTGGCTCTGTGGCACTCTCCCCAGGCAGGGCACAACCCCTTCTCCTGGAAACTGTAAATAATTATGTTATAAATAAAATACATCTAGTCTTCATTCCTGACACAGAGTATCTAAAGCCCTTGGAATTTCATGAGGGTTAGTAGAGTCCTTTTGTTATCTGTAATAATCCCTTTTGATAACACCTGAGTTTATGCTGATAAGGCTAACTTTGGGTGAGGCCCCCACGGGCAGGCTCAAAAGGAGGCTGGTGGCAAGAAAGACCAAAAAGTGTTATTAGAGGCTAGGAACTCTCAGCCCCACAGATCCTGGACAGTGGGGCTGGTGAACAAAGGCGCCTGGAGGGTGATTCACCCAGAGAGGTGCTCCTCTTCCTCTCAAGCTAGCCCTCTGCTTCTCTTCCATCTAGCTGTTCTCGAGTTGAAGTTTTTATATCAACAAACCAGGACATGTAAGTCTTCAGGTGAGTTAGAGTTCCAGAGACACTAATGTTAGTCAGGCAGCAGCATTTATTGGCTTCCACAGGCTTACTTCCACACATGGAAGGGCTGTGTGGAGAAGGTGGCAGCAGCCCGGGTGACAGTGTTGGGTTCAGGTTTTAAGGGTGGGGCGTCATGGAGTGGAGCACTTTTCACCAGGCCAAGACAAATGTTCTCTGGGCGGTGCAGGGTATATACTGGAGCCAAGTCAGATGGGAGGTCAGGTGCAGATTTTTTTTTTTTTTTTGAGACAGAGCCTCAAGCTGTCACCCTGGGTAAAATGCTGTGGCATCACAGATCACAGCAACCTCCAATTCCTGGGCTCAAGCGATTCTCCTGCCTCTGCCTCCCAAGTAGCTAGGATTATAGGTGCCTGCCACAATGCCCAGCTATTTTTTTTGGTTGCAGCCATCATTATTGTTTGGCGGGCCCAGGCTGGATTTCAACCCGCCAGCTCAGGTATATGTGGCTGGTGCCTTGCCTTAGCTGCTTGAGCCACATGCTTCGAGCCTTTTTTTTTTTTGAGACAGAGTCTTACTATGTCACCTTCAGTAGAGTGCCGTGGCATCACAGCTCTCAGCAACCTCAAACTCTTGGGCTTAAGCAATGCTCTTGCCTCAGCTTCCCAAGTAGCTGGGACTATAGGCACCTGCCACAACACCCGGCTATTTTTTGTTTTAGTTGTCGTTGTTTTTAGCAGGCCCGGGCCAGGTTCAAACTCCCCAGCCTTCGTGTATGTGGCCAGCACCCTAACTACTGAGCTACGGGCACCGAGCCCAGGTGCAGATTTTGTATGTGGACGACTGAGCACTGCAGAATGTTCTCAGACATCATGTAAGCATGTTTGTTAGTGTACAGCAATTCATCAGACATACTAGGGCATTGTATTATAGGACTAATTGCCCTAAGACTGAGTGTTTTCTGAGTTCTGTCGCTGTCCGAGAAAATTAATTGAATTGAACTCAAGGAGGGTATCATTGACCTCATTTAAAGCAGGCCAGTCAGAAGCACAGGCCACAGAGGGGCTAGCAATTTGAAGTGGGGAGAATTTTGTGGGACTGAGCCTTTGAGCTATGGGATCTGATGCCGTCTCCCAGCAGATAAGGTCGGAATTGAATTGAATCAGAGGACTCCAGCTGGTATTAATAGAAGTTTTACTTGTACTTAGCCTGTGGAATAGGGAAACCACCACAACTCACTCATACAAAACAGATAATTTGAATAGCTACATAACTATTAAAGAAATCCATAATTTATAACTCTCAAAAAGGAAAAATTCAGGGCCAGATGGTTTCATTGCAGGCTTCTACCAAATGTTTAAAGAACACCAATTGTACATAATCTCTTCCAGAAAATAGATTAGGGGGGAACACTTCCCAACTCATTTTATAAAGTTAGTGTCACCCTAATACAAAAACCAGACAAAGAAACATAAAAAATGAAAACAAAACAAAAAAGTACAGGCCAGTATCTCTTATGAGATGCAAAAATCCCTAATAAAATATTAACAAGTGGTGTTCAACAATACATTTTTTTTTTTTTTTTTTTTTGTAGAGACAGAGTCTCACTGTACCGCCCTCGGGTAGAGTGCCGTGGCGTCACACGGCTCACAGCAACCTCTAACTCCTGGGCTTCCGCGATTCTCTTGCCTCAGCCTCCCTAGTAGCTGGGACTACAGGCGCCCGCCACAACGCCCGGCTATTTTTTTTTGTTGTTGCAGTTTGACCGGGGCTGGGTTTGAACCCGCCACCCTCGGCATGTGGGGCCGGCGCCCTACTCGCTGAGCCACAGGCGCCGCCCAATACATTTTTTTTTTAAACTATACACCATGACTGAGTAGGGTTGGTTCCAAGAATGCAACCCTGGTTCAATATTTAATGAATCAATGTAATCTACCATATTAACAGCTTAAAGAAAAAAATCCACATGATGATATCAATTGAAGCAGAAAAGTTTTTGAAAAGATTTAATACCCATTAATGATAGAAAAAAAAGAATAGAAAGGAACTTCTTTAACTTGATTAAAAGCATCTACAATAAAGCTAATATTATACTTGATAATGAGAGACTTAATATTTTCCCTTTAAGACCAGGAACAAGGCCAACTTTTCACCAGACTTATGCAACATAATGTGAGTTCTATGCAATATATAAGGCAAGAAAAAGAACTGAAGTGCAGGCACGGTGGCTCACACCTATAACCCTAGCACTCTGGGAAGCCGAGGCAGGTGGATTGAGTTCATGGGGGGTTTTTTTGAGACAGAATCTCACTCTGTTGCCTTTGGTAGAGTGCCATGGCATCATAGCTCACAGAAACCTCAAACTCCTGGGCTTAAGCAATTCTCTTATCTGAGCCTCCCAAGTAGCTGGGACAACAGGCACCCACCACAATGCCCAGCTATTTTTTGGTTGTAGTTATCATTGTTGTTTGGCAGGCCCAGGCTGAATTTGAATCAGCTCTGGTGTATGTGGCTGGTGCCCCAGCCCTGAGCCTGAGCTCACAGGTTTGAGACCACTCTGAGCCAGAGTGAGACCTCATCTCTAAAAATAGCCAGGCGTTGTGGCAGGTGCCAGTAGTCCCAGCTACTACGGAGGCTGAGGCAAGAGAATTGCTTAAGCCTAAGAGTTTGAGGTTGCTGTGAGGTATGATGCCAAGGCACTCTACCAAGGGTGACAAAGTGAGACTCTGTCTCAAAAAAAAAAAAAACAAAACAGAGAGAGAGAAAAGAAAAAGAACTGAAGGCATACAGACCATACAGATCAGAAAGGGAGAAATAAAACTGTCCACTATTTGGAGATAATGTAATTCTCATATGTAGAAAATCTCAAAGTATTTTTTTAATTACTAGAATTAGTACAAAAGTCAACTGATGCCTACATATTAACAATAAACTCGTTGACAACAAAATTAAAAATGTAAGTCAGGCACCAAGGTGCAGGCCCATAACTCAGGACTTTTGGAAGCTGAGGCAGGAGGATCCCTTGAGCCCAGGAACTTGAGAATGAAGGGAGCTGTGACTAAGCCACAATACTCCAGCCTGGGCTACAGAGGGGACCACATTTGTGAGGAAAAAAAAAAATTCAAAATACAATGCTGCCTAAAATCACTAAAAAAACACATAGTATAAATATAACAAATATGTACATGTCGTTTGTGTGTTAAAAACTACATAATTTTGATGAAAGACAGCGAAGAAGATCTAAATAAATGGACAGATTGATGGAATACTAAACATAGTAAAAATGGCAATTCTCCCCAAATTGATTTACAGGTATAGGGTAATTCTTATCAAAATCCGAGCAAAATTATTTGTAGATATAGACAGAATGATTCTAAAATGTGTACGCCAAGGCAAAAGAACTAGAATAGCTAAAGCAATTTTGAAAAAGAATAAAGTAGGAGCAATCAGTTTACTTGATTTCAAGACTTATAGCAATCAAGACTATGTGATATTGGTAGAGGAACAGACACATATAGATGAACAGAACAGAGATCCAGAAATAAATCCACATAAATACCTCCAACTGATTGGGCAAAAGCAATGCAACAGCAGAAAGATACATCTTCATCAGGCAGTACTGAAACAATTGAATCCATAAGCAAAAAAATAAATCTCAACCTAAGTTTCAGGCCTTATAGAAAAATTCATTCGGGCAGTGCCTGTGGCTCAGTGAGTAGGGCACCGGCCCCATATACTGAGGGTGGTGGGTTCAGAACTGCCCCTGCTACACTGCAACCAAAAAAAATAGCTGAGCATTGTGCCTAGAGTCCCAGCTGCTTGGGAGATTGAGGCAAGAGAATCGCCTAAGCCCAGGAGTTGGTGGTTACTCTGAGCTGTGACGCCAGGGCATTCTACCGAGGGCCATAAAGTGAGACTCTGTCTCTGAAAAAAAAAAAAGAAAGAAAGAAAAATTCATTCAAGAGGATTCAGAAACTTAAACATGTACATATAAAAGATAAAATTGTAAAACACTTAGATCATAGGGGAACATCTTCAAGTCTAAGGCAAGATACTTTTTTTTTTGTTTGAGATAGAGTCTCACTCTGTCACCCTGGGTAGAGAGCTTTGGTGTCATGGGGTCATCATTGCTCACAGCAACTTCACACTCCTTGGCTCGAGTGATCCTCTTGCCTCTGCCTCCTAAGTAGCTGGGACTATGGGCATCCATCACATTATCTTAACTTGATTACATTGACAAAGATCCTACTTCCAAATAAGTTCATGTTCACAGGTTTCAATACGTTAGTTTAACACATATTTGAGGGGAACACAATTCCATCCACACAGTTAGACCTCATCAAAATTAAACACTTCTCATTTATGAAAGATCCTATTAAGAGGATGAAAAGACAACAGAATGGAAGAAAATATTTGCAAGCCATATTTTTTTTTTTTTTTTTTACAGACAGAGTCTCACTTTGTTGTCCTCAATAGAGTGCCAGGGCATCACAGCTCACAGCAACCTCCAACTCATGGGCTTAGACAATTCTCTTGGCTCAGCCTCCTACGTAGCTGGGACTACGGGTGCTCGCCACGATGCCTGGCTACTTTTTTTGTTGCAGTTTGGCTGGGGCGAGGTTCGAACCCACCACCCTCCGTATAAGGGCCCAGTGCCCTACCCATTGAGCCACAGGCATGGCTGGAAAGCCATATTTTTAACAAAAGACTAGGACATATATATATATATAAAGAACTTGGTTCAGGGCACGTGGCTCAAGCTGCTAAGGTGCCAGCCACATACACTTGAGCTGGCGGGTTTGAATCCAGCCCAGGCCTATGAAACAACAATGACAGCTGCAATCAAAAAATAGCCGGGCGTGGTGGCAGGTGCCTGTAGTCCCAGCTACTTGGGAGGCAGAAGCAGGAGACTCACTTGAGCCCAGGAGGTAGAGGTTGCTGTGAGCTGTGATGCCATGGTACTCTATCCAGGGCAACAGCTTGAGGCTCTGTCTCAAAAAAAAAAAGAATATATAAAGAACATAAAAACTCAACAATTAAAAAAAATCCAATTAGGAAATGAGTGAAAATCTTCTAGAGACATTTCACCACAGATGGCAAACAGCACATGACTAATTTTAAGTGTCAATTTGGCTGGGTGTTCATATGTTGAAGTCTTAACCTCCAGCACTACAGAATGTGATTGTATTTGGAGACAGGACCGTTAAGATAATCAAATTTTGTCTTGGTGCCCATAGCACAGTGGTTATATACACTGTACACTGAGGGTGGTGGGTTTGAACACAGCCCAGGCCAGCCAAAGAACAATGACAACTACAACAAAAAATAGCCAGGCATTGTGGCGGGCACCTGTAGTCCCAGCTACTTGGGAGGCTGAGGCAAGAGAATTGCTTAAGCCCAAGAGTGAGGTCGCTGTGAGCTGTGACACTACAGCACTCTACCTAGGGTGACATAGTGAGACTCTGTCTTCATAACAACAACAAAAAAAGATAATCAAATTTTATTTGATTTATTTAGTTAGTTGGTCTTTTTTTTTTTTTTTGAGACAGCCAAGATAATCAGATTTTAAAATAAAGCCTCTCTAATTGGTTTCCTTTTAGAAAGGAAATCTGCCCTCAGTGAATCCCCAACGATAAAAAAAAAAAAGAAAGGAAATTTGGATGCACAAAGACACATTAGGAATGTGTGTGCACAGAGAAAAACAGTGAGACAAGGGCACAGTGAGAAGGTAGTCATTTGTAAGCTAGGAAGAGAGGTCTGACCGGAAAACAAACTGTCAAGGTCTAGATTTAGACTTCTATGCTCCAGAACTGTGAGAAAATAAATTTCTGTTGCTTAAGCCACCCAGCTTGTGGCACTTTTAAAAATGAGATCCCAAGATGACTCATAGACTACCGTGCCCAGATATTACCAATATGTAGGAGGTAAAGGATGATCAGATTGCTACCCCTGTCAACCCCACTGATGGCCAGCGTGGATTGGCTGCTCTGTCTAGTTAGGTACTTCCTTACTCCCTCCACAGTCCTCTGTATGTATCCCTCCCAAAGCTGCACAGTCAGTTGATCAAAAGGACAACCTTTTCTATTAGAGGAGGATAGTTGTTTGTTTTTGTTTTTGTTTTTTTGTAGTTTGGCTGGGGCTGAGTTCAAACCCGCCACCCTCGGTATATGGGGCCAGTGCCCTACCCACTGAGCCACAGGTGCCACCCAGAGGAGGACATTTTTGGTCAGAGGTACATGAGTACCTAAGCTCCCTCATTAGCACCTTCATAAAAGCTTTCAATGCTCATTTGTAGAAGAATATAAAACTCCAGACATATCCAAATAAGGCACTGCATGTTATTATTATTATTATCATTGTTATTATTGTTATTATTTTAAGAGACAGAGTCTCACTTTGTCACCTTCAGTAGAGTGCTGTAGTGTCACAGCTCACAGCAATTCTCTTGCCTCAGCCTCCAGAGTAGCTGGGACTACTGGTGCCCAACACAATGCCCGGCTATTTTTTTGTTGCAGTTTGGCCGGGGACAGGTTCGAACCCACCACCCTTGGTATATGGGGCCGGTGCCTTACTCACTGAGCCACAGGTGCCATACTATTTATTATTATTATTATTATTATTACTATTATTATTAGAGACAGAGTCTTACTTTGTTATCCTTGGTAGAGTGCCATAGCATTATAGCTCACAGCAACCTCAAACTCTTGGACTCAAGCGATTCTCTTGTCTCAGCCTCCCAGGTAGCTGGTTCTACAAGTGGCCACAAGGCCAGGCTATTTTTAGAGATGGGATCTCACTCTGGCTCAGACTGGTCTCAAACCTGTGAACTCAGGCAATACACCCACCTCAGCTTTTCAGAGTGTTGGGATTACGGGGTGAGCCACCACGCCCCATCTATTTTCTTTTTTCTTTTTTTTTTTTTTTTTGCAGTTTTTAGCCAGGGCTGGGTTTGAACCAGCCACCTCTGGCATATGGCGCTGGCCCCCTACTCCTTTGAGTCACAGGTGCCGCCCCTTTTCTTTTTTCTTTCTTTTTTTTTTTTTGAGACAGAGTCTCACTCTGTTGCCCTGGGTGGAGGGGTATGGTGTCATCATAGCTCACAGCAACCTCAAATTCTTGGACTCTAGGAAGCTTCTTGTCTCAGCCTTCCGAGTAGCTGGGACTTACAGACACCCACCACAATGTCTGGCTAATTTATTTTTCTATTTTAGAAGATATGGGTCTCACTCTTGCTCAAGCTGGTCTCAAACTCTTGCTCTCTAGCAATCCACCTGTCTCAGCCTCCCGGAGTGCTAGGATACAGGTATGAGTCATGGGCACCCAGCCAGCAGTCTGCCTTTTTTTTTTTTGAGACAGAGTCTCACTATGTTGCCCTTGGTAGAGTGCTGTGGCATCACAGCTCACAGCAGCATCAAACTATTGAGCTTAAGTGATTCTCTTGCCTCAGCCTCCCAAGTAGCTGGGACTACAGGCTCCAGCCACAATATCTGGCTATTTTTTGTTGCAGTTGTCATGTTGTTTAGCTGGCCCAGGCTGGGTTCAAACCCGCCACCCTCAGTGTATGTGACTGGCACTGTAACCACTGTGCTACGGGCTTTATGGTGGGTGCCTATAGTCCCAGCTACTTGGGAGGCTGAGGCAAGAGAATAGCCTAAGCCCAGGAGTTTGAGGTTGCTGTGAGCTATGATGCCATAGCACTCTACCCAGGGCAACAGCTTGAGACTCTGTCTCAAATAAATAATTTAATTAAGTTCAAAAATTACAAATATGCGGGGTGGCACCTGTGGCTCAGTGGGTGGGGAACCGGCCCCATATACCAAGGGTGGCAGGTTCGAACCCATTTCTGGCCAAATTGCAACAAAAAAATAGCCAATCGGCGCCTGTAGCTCAAGTGGCTAAGGCGCCAGCCACATACACCTGAGCTGGCAGGTTCAAATCCAGCCTTGGCCTACCAAACAACAAGACAACTACAACCAAAAAATAGCCAGGCATCGTGGTGGGCACCTGTAGTCCCAGGCACTTGGGAGGCTGAGGCAAGAGAATGGCTTGAGCCCAGGAGTTGGAGGTTGCTGTGAGCTGTGATGCCACAGCATTCTACCCAGGGCGACAGCTTGAGGCTTTGTCTCAAAAAAAAAAAAAAGTGGATGCTGACGAGAAAAACTTCTCTTTTTCTTTTTTCATTTTTTTTTTTTTTTTTTAGAGACAGAGTCTCACTCTGTCACACTTGGTTGAGTGCTGTGGTGTCACAGCTCACAGCAACCTCCAGCTCTTGGGCTTAGGCAATTCTCTTGCCTCAGCCTCCCAAGTAGCTAGGACTGCAGGTGCTTGCCACAATGCCCAGCTATTTTTTTTTTTTTTTCAAAGACAGGATCTAGATCTTGCTCAGGCTGGTCTCAAACTCCTAAGCTTAGGTGACCCACCCACCTCAGCTTCCCAAAGTGTTAGGATTATAGTTGTGAGCCACTGTACCCGGCCTTTAGCTACCATCTTAAATGGAAGGCAATGGAATCATCAAAGGTGAAAGTTATGGTGGTGCCTGTGGCTCAGTGAGTAGGGCGCCAGCCCCATATACCGAGGGTGGTAGGTTTGAATCTGGTCCTGGCAAAACTGCAACAAAAAAATAGCCGGGCTTTGTGGCAAGGCGATATTGTAGCTCTCAAGCCCAGGATCTGTGAGCTATGACACCACGGCACTATACCGAGGGCAGCAAAGTGAGACTTTGTCTCAAAAAAAAAAGAGGCTTGGCACCTGTGGCTCAAGCGGCTAAGGTGCCAGCCACATACACCTCAGCTGTGGGTTCGAATCCAGCCTGGGCCTGCAAAACAACAATGAGGGCTGTAACAAAAAATAGCCGGACATTGTGGTGGGTGCCTGTAGTCCCAGCTACTTGGGAGGCAGAAGCAGGAGAATTGCTTGAGTCCAGGAGTTAGAGGTTGCTGTGAGCTGTGATGACACAGCACTCTACCCAGAGTGACAACTTGAGGCTCTGTCTTAAAAAAAAAAAATAAAAAGAAAAGAAAAATGGTGAAAGATAATGTGTAACATGAGATGTCAGACATGGACTGGGAGACCAATAAGCCCCCTGGGAAGGCCCCTCCCTGGAACATTCATATGTGATCATATGATTGTGTCTTTGTTACATGTGTTTTAATCCAAGAAGATTAAAAAATAAATGTAGTCCTGATCAAGTACATCAAACATATATTATTAATTTTTTTTTTGAAATAGAGCCTCAAGCAAGAGAATCGCTTGAGCTGACAGCTCAAGCTGTCACCCTGAGTAGAGTGCCATGGCATCATAGCTCACAGTAACCTCTAACTCTTGGGCTCAAATGATGCTCTTGCCTCAGTTTTTCTATTTTTAATAGAGATGGGGTCTTGTTTTTGCTCAAGCTGGTTTCAAACTCCTGAGCTCAAGCAATCCACCTGCCTCGACCTCCCAGAGTGCTAGGATTACAGGTGTTAAGTCACTGTGCCTAGCCAAATTTTACTCTTCATAAACACTATCAGACCATTCAAAGGAATTTACAAATTATTAATTTGTGAAGATTGATGACTCCTTAGGAAAATTTTATTTGCTAATCAAATAAAGGAAGTTCTT
Source organism: Nycticebus coucang (assembly GCF_027406575.1). Taxonomy (NCBI): domain Eukaryota; kingdom Metazoa; phylum Chordata; class Mammalia; order Primates; family Lorisidae; genus Nycticebus; species Nycticebus coucang. The sequence goes on from NC_069781.1 coordinate 109,318,106, forward strand.
GCAGAGGAAATCAAATATATTATAAAATGTTTAAGAAAAAAATAAAATGTTTAAAGACACTCAAATTGTAAAAGTCCCTCCTTAAAATTCATTTAAAAGATTTGCCAGTTATATAAATAGAATAATAAAAATTATAAGTTTAAAGATGAACTAGGATTTTACATGTTTTTTTCTTTTCTTTAGAAAGTAGGATTTTACATTTTTAAAGTTCAATCATTTAGACCAGGTGTGGTGACTCACACCTGTAATCCTAGCACTGTGGGAGGCTGAGGCAGTAGATTGCTTGAGGTCGGGAGTTGGAGAAGAACAAGAACAAGATCCTGTTTCTACTAAAAACAGAAAAACTAGCCAGGCATGGTGGTGCACACCTGTTGTCCTAGCTACTCAGGAGGCCGAAGCAAGAAGATTGCTTAAGACCAAGAGTTTGAGGTTGCTGTGAGCTACGACTCTATGGCACCCTACCCAAAGTGACAGAGTAAGACTCTATCTCAAATAATAATAATAATAATAATGATAAAGTTCAATCATTTTAAATTTGTAACTTGGAGGCCAGGTGCAGTGGCTCATACCTGTATTCCTAGCACTCTGGGAGGCTGAGATGGGTGGATTGCTTGAGCTCAGGAGTTTGAGACCAGCCTGAGCAACAGTGAGAGTCCATCTCTACTAAAAATAGAAAAATTAGCTGGGTATTGTGGCCGGTACCTGTAGTCCCAGCTACTTGGGGAGGCTGAGGAAGACGACTGCTTGAACCCAAGAGTTTGAGATTATGGGGAAGAAATCCTCAGGATCCCAACAAAAGTACAGCTATTTGGGAGACAGGCAGTGAAAGAAAGCAGGCCAGAAACCAAATGACATGATTACAGCAACACCCTTCCCATACTCTGTGAATCTTCACAACCCTGACAAAAGTATAGCTATCGTGGGAGGACAGCTAGTAATAGAAAGCAGGTCAGAGACCAAATGGCATGGTCACAACAACGCCTTTCCCCACCCTCCTGAAATGCTTCAAGGCCAGTGTTCCTGGGAAGCATCAGAATCTCCCACCCTGGTCCTGGCTGGCACTAGAGATAAGGCCTTCATGCAAGATTAACACCTTCTGTGGAAAGCAGTAATTCTAAAATCAGTCTTGGACATAGCATCATCATTCACTCTGCAGAAAGATGACTTCCCATACTTCTCCTGACTCCCTCCCATATTCCAATTACACTAATAAAAGTCCCTTGAAACTGTGTGATGGGGGCTGACTTCCAGTCAGACTCCATCCTGCTTCTTTAAAATAAAGCCTACTCTTAATCCCTGGACTGGCCTGTTCTTTCTTGTAGACCCTGGCCAGACTCTATCCCTAAACCGCTCAGAGATTGCTATGAGCTATGATACCACAGCATTCTACACTCTACCCAGGGCAACAGAGTGAGAGTCTATCTCAAAAAAAAAAAAAAGTTGGCATCTGTGGCTCATGACGAGGGTGCCAGCTCCCTATACCAAGGATGGGGGGTTTGAACCTGACCCCAGCCAAACTGCAACAACAACAAAATAGCTGGGTGTTGTAGTGGGTGCCTATGGTCCCAGCTGCTCGGGAGGTTGAGGCAAGAGAATCACCTAAGCCCAAGAGCTGAAGGTTGCTGTGAGCTGTGATGCCATAGCACTCTACCGAGGGCAACAAGGTGAGACTCTGTCTTTGAAAAAAAAGAAAGAAAAGGCTCAGCGCCTGTAGCTGAAGCAGCTAAGGTGCCAGCCACATACACCTGAACTGGCTGGTTCAAATCCAGCCCGAGCCTGCCAAATAACAATGACAACTACAACCAAAAAATAGCCGAGCATTGTGGTGGGCGCCTGTAGTCCCAGCTACTTGGGAGGCTGAGGCAAGAGAATCACTTAAGCCCAAGAGCTGGAGGTTGCTGTGAGCTGTGATGCCACAGCACTCTACCCAGGATGACAGCTTGAGGCTCTGTCTCAAAAAAAAAAAAAAAAAAGAAAGAAAAAAATATATATAAACACACATATATAAAATGGAAGGTAATGTATACACACGCACAACAAACATACAGGGTGGCCATAAAGCTCATGTGCAATTTAAAATATACATACATAGGCCAGGTGGCTCTTGCCTGTAATCCCAGTACTTGGGAGGCTGAGGCCAGTGGATTGCCTGAGCTCATTGGTTTGAGACAAGCCTGAGCCAGAGCAAGATCCCATCTCTAAAAATAGCCTGGTGTTGTGGCAGGTGCCTGTAGTCCCAGCTACTTGGGAGGCTGAGGCAAGAGGATTGCTTGAGCCCAAGAGTTGGAGGTTGCTGTGAGCTAATGCCACAGCACTCTACCGAGGGAGACTAAGTGAGGCTCTGTCTCAAAACAAAACAAAACAAAATAGCTGGGAGCCTGTAGTCCCAGCTACTTGGCAGGCTGAGACAAGAGAATTGCTTAAGCCCAGGAGTTTGAGGTTGCTATGAGCTATGACACCATGGCACTCTACCAAGGGTGACAAAGTGAGACTCTGTCTCAAAAAAAAAAAAAAAAAATAGGGCAGCACCTGTGGCTCAGTGAGTAGGGCGCCAGCCCCATATGCCGAGGGTGGCGGGTTCAAACCCAGCCCTGGCCAAACTGCAACAAAAAAAATAGCCGGGTGTTGTGGCGGGCGCCTGTAGTCCCAGCTGCTTAGGAGGCTGAGGCAAGAGAATCGCGTAAGCCCAAGAGTTAGAGGTTGCTGTGAGCCGTGTGACGTCATGGCACTCTACCTGAGGGGATACAGTGAGACTCTGTCTCTACAAAAAAAAAAAAAAAAAAAATACACATATACATATGTGTATATATGTGTGCAATTTAAAATACACACACATATATGTATATGTACATATATATGTATACATATATGCATATGTGTGTAACTTGGATAAAGCAAATGTTGATTTCAAACACAGAGTTTGCTCCACAGAGTATCCTGAGGATGTAGAAGGAGCTTCTCTTAAGGTTTTCCAAAAACCTACTTTGTGTTTTGTTTTGTTTTTTGAGACAGAGTGTTACTTTGTCACCCTCGGTAGAGTGCTGGGGTGTCATAGCTTACAGCAACCTCAAACTCTTGGGGTCAAGCAATTCTCTTGCCTCAGCCTCCCAAGTAGCTGGGACTACAGGTGCCTGCCACAACACCCAGCTACTTTTAGAGATGGGGGTATCCCTCTTGCTCAGGCTGGTCTCGAACCTGTGAGCTCAGGGAAACCTACCTGCCTTGGCCTCCCAGAGTGCTGGGATTACAGGCGTGAGCCACTGAACCCACCTGGCCTCAAAAACATGCTGTGGAGTCACAGTTCATAGCAACCTCAAACTCTTGGGTGTAGTGATTCGATTCTCTTGCCTCAGCCTCCCAAGAAGATGGGACTATAGGTCCCCACCATAACGACTGGCTATTTTTTTGGTTTCAGTTATCATTGTTGTTTAGTAGGCCCGGGCTGGGCTCGAACCACCAGCCTGGGTTTATGTGGCCGGCGCCCTACCCACTGAGTTATGAGCGCCACCCTCATTTATATCTTTTACAACAAACATGTATCGCCTGTGTAATAAAATGTTTCACCTGGGCGGTGCCTGTGGCTCAGTGAGTAGGGTGCCGGCCCCATATACCAGGTTTGAACCCGGCCCCAGCCAAACTGTAACAGCGCAACAACAAAAAAATAGCCGGGTGTTGTGGCGGGCACCTGTAGTCCCAGCTACTTGGAAGGCTGAGGCAGGAGAATCACCTAAGCCTAAAAGTTGGAGGTTGCTGTGAGCTGTGACGCCACTGCACTCTACCGAGGGTGACAAAGTGAGACTCTGTCTCTAAAAAAAAAAAAAAAAAAGTTTCACATAACCAAAATCCATTGTCCTTCCAATCTTCGTCAGGATGGCTCAAAACTCAGTAAGTCAAGTTATTCATTTGCGGCCTGGCATGGTTTCTCATGCCTGTAATCCTAGCACTCTGGGAGGCAGAGGTAGATGGATTGCTTGAGCTCATGAGTTCGAGACCAGCCTGAGCAAAAGAGAGACCCAGTCTCTATTAAAAATAGAAAAACTGAGGCAAGAGGATCACTTGAGCCTGAGTTGGAGGTTGTTGTGAGTTATGGCGCCACAGCACTCTACTCAGGGTAACAGCTTGAGACTCCGTCTAAAAAAAAAAAGGTTGTTCATTTGCAATTATGGGGGTACAAATACAGAACAACCCTCTCCCACTGTACAGTTGCTGTCCTCCCAGAGGACAAGAGGTGAACAAGAGTAATTATGCAAAGATTTGCCTTTTACTGCTCCAAGAAGAGGTTCTAGTGGCCAGTTGACATTTGTCCTTGAGAATCAGAATCCATTGCTCCAGAAAGATTCTTCCTCTAAGGCATCTCCTTCCATCATGCCCTCTAGCTGGGCAGGCCTTGCTCTGTGCAGATGGTACTGTGAAGTATCCATTGATGTTTATCACCCCAATCCCCAGACTGCCTGTTCCTAGATAGGAACTCTCAACTCACTCCCCACCCTTGTGTCTCTAGCAGTTTTTCCCAAATAATGTGATTTGAGGGAAGAGAATGAGGTGAATGTTGACACATTTAATTGACATCTAAGGCAGAGAAAACTAACTAAGGTTTCCCATTTTTTCTTATGTAGATTATCAGTAAAACTACCCATACTCACATCTACATCCATCCCCCCCCTCCCCGCACACACACACGTAGAGTACTTTCGCTATGGGGATGCATGGTCAGCATGTTTTTCACCTTCCAATCAAACACATTTTGAGTTCATCTATATACAACATTCCAATGCTCCTGCCTCAAAGAAGGGTTGTTCAGAAGACTGATTATTACAAACAAAATTCTTGGCTTTTAGTTTATAGAATAGGCTTCTGAGATTTCGAGGCAGAGATTTTAGTTTGATACAAAATTTTGAAGTTGGCTCACTGCCTATGGCTCAAGTGGCTAAGGCTCCAGCCACATACACCTGAGCTGGCGGGTTCAAATCCAGCCCGAGCCTGCCAAACAACAATGAAGGCTGCAACCAAAAAATAGCCAGGCGTTATGGTGGGTGCCTGTAGTCCCAGTTACTTGGGAGGCGGAGGCAGGAGACTCGCTTGAGTCCAGGAGTTGGAGGTTGCTGTGAGCAGTGATGCCATAGCACTCTACCCAGGGCAATAGCTTGAGGCTCTGTCTCAAAACAAAACAAAACAAAACAAAATTTTAAGTCTGCAAGGTCTGAAAATCAAATGCCTTGCAGATATATTTACTTTGGGGATGTAGAAAGAATAGATAAGATTAGCCCTGCCTGTCCTCCTGTGATAAAGATGCCATCCTCATTAAGGCAGGCGAACACTGGTGAAACTATTAAAGGTGGAGGGCTTTGGGTCAGGGCTTTGAGAGATCATTCCTGGTGGAAGGTTTCTCTGACCCTTGACTGCCATTGCCTGGGAGTTAGTGTTTTGACTAAGTCTCAGGTGGTGTCAGTTTAATCTTGGCCTGGCTGCAACTCTCCAAGTACTATCCAGAATGTGTGTTATCTGCTGGAATGCTGAGGCACCACCACCACCACTGCCTGTGGCCCAGACTTTGCTCATTCCCACACTGGAAGTTGGATGGGCAGTCCCGGCCACTCCCCCACTTACCCCCTTTTTAATGCACATACTTACTGAAGTCAGGAGACTATGCAGTTTGGGAGGAAAGCTGTCTTTTGTCTCTGGGAAGTCACTGTGGGCTGACTATATAGATTAATATTTAAACTTGATAGAGAATGAAAGTGGAAAATTTTGAATACTTGACAAGGTAAGCATGTGAAAATGTTTAAAGACAAAATAAAAGTTAATCTTTTCCAGTACTTTTCCAGTACTTAAAATTATACTCTATAATTTTAATAATAAAAAAAAAAGTTTCTGAACCCGAGAGGGAAAAAATGCATTGTATCAGTATAGGGAAGACCTTTCTTTTTTCTTTTTCTTTTTTTTTTGCAGTTTTTGGCCAGGGCTGGGTTTAAACCCGCCATCTCTGGCATATGGGGCCGGCGCCCTACTCCTTTGAGCCACAGGCACCACCCTTTCTAAACATGGTTAAAAAAAAAAGAAGTAGGGCAGCGCCTGTGGCTCAAAGGAGTAGGGCGCCAGTCCCATATGCTGGAGATGGCAGGTTCAAATCCAGCCCCAGCCCAAAACTGCACAAAAAAAAAAAAAGAAGAAGCAGACTTGGCACCTGTAGCTCAAGCAGCTAAGGCATCAGACACATACACCAGAGCTGGCGGGTTCAAATCCAGCTCAGGCCTGCCAAACAACAATGACAACTACAACCAAAAAGAAAAAAAAATAGCTGGGTGTTGTGGTGGGCGCCTGTAGTCCCAGCTACTTAGGAGGTTGAGGCAAGAGAATTGCTTAAGCCCAGGAGGTGGAGGTTGCTGTGAATTGTGATGCCACAACACTCTACCCACGGTGACAGCTTGAGGATCTGTCTCAAAAAATAAAAAATAAAAAAGAAGCAACACAAGAAAATAGTGACAATTTTGCTCCTATAAAATTTTATAACCATTTCAGAAAAAAATATAATAAACAAAATAAAATTCAAATGAAAAATTGGGTAAAATCTTGCTACCCATATTATGCCTGACCTATATTATAAAGATTTTCTGCAAATCAAGGAGAAAAATAAAACAAAAATCCAAATAGAAGTCTAGATCACAATATGGACAATGTATAAGAAACAAATTTCAGGTGACTTTTTGTTTTAATCTTTTTTGAATAGCTTTTTTGAGGTATGACTCATGTACTATACAACTCACCCATTAGAATAATTCAACAGCTTTATTTATTTATTTATTCATTTATTTTTTGTTGCAGTTTGACCGGGGCTGGGTTCCAACTCGCCACCCTCATTATATGGAGCTGGTGCCCTACTCACTGAGCCACAAGCACCGCCCTCAACAGCTTTTAGTATATTTACACTAATTGATTATAATAATCAATTTTAAAACATTTTCATTACTACAAAAAGAACCCCTTTAGCCATCATCCCTCATTTCCCCCCACCCCAAGTCCTAGGCCAGTTAATACAAATTCTAGCTCTATAGATTTGCCTTCCAACTCATGAACATGGGATGCGTTTTCACTTATCTTGGGCTCATGCCTATAATCCTAGCACTTTGGGAGGCTGAGGCCTGTGAACTGCTTGAGCTCAGGAGTTTAAAACCAGCCTGAGCAAGAGATACATCCCATCTTTAAAAAGCCTAGCATTGTGGTGGGCAGCTGTAGTCCCAGCTACTTGGGAGGCTCAGGCAAAAGGATCTCTTGTTTATTTTGTTTTGTTTGGTTTGGTTTGGTTTTGAGATAGAGTCTCACTATATTATCCTAGTAGAGTGCTATGTTGTCACAGCTCAAGCAACCTCAAACTCTTGGGCTTAAATGATTCTCTCTCTCTCTCTCTCTTTTTTTTTTAGAGACAGAGTCTCACTTTGTTGCCCTCAGTAGAGTGCTGTGACATCACAGCTCACAGCAACCTCCAACTCTTGGGCTTAGGCAATTCTCTTGCCTCAGCCTCCCAAGTAGCTGGGACTATAGGCGCCCTCCACAACACTTGGCTATCTTTTTGTTGTTGTTGCAGTTTGGCCGGGGCCAGGTTTGAACCCACCACCCTCGGTATAGGGGGCTGGTGCCCTACTCACTGAGCCATAGGCATCGCCCACTTAATCAAATCTCTTGCCTCAGCCTCCCAAGTAGCTGGGACTACAAGCGCCGGCCATAAAACCCGACTATTTTTTGGTTGTAGTTGTCATTGTTGTTTGGCAGGCTGGGGCTGAACCAGCCAACTCAGGTATATGTGGCTGGTGCCCTAGCCACTGAGCTACAGGTACCAAGCCGCAAGAGGATCTCTTAAGCCCAAGAGTTTGAGGTTGCTGTGAGCTGTAACAACATAGCACTCTACTCAGGGCAACAAACTGAGACTCTATCTCACAAACAAAAACAAAAACCAATGTTTTCTAGTTTTAAGTATATAAACTTTGTACTTCTAGCCTATAATCCTAGTACTCTGGGAGGTCCAGGTGGGTGGATCACCTGAGTTCAGGAGTTCAAGACCAGCCTGAGCAAGAGTGACACCCATCTCTACTAAAAATAGAAAAAACTAGCTGGGTGTTGCAGTGCATACCTGGGTCCCAGCTACTTGGGAGGCTGAGGCAAGAGGATCACTTGAGCCCAAGAGTTTGGGGTTGCTGTGAGATATGATGCCACGGCACTCTACCTAGGGCAACAGAGTGAGACTCAGCCTTTAAAAAAAAAAAAAAAAAAATATATATATATATATATATATATACACACACACATATAAAAGCTTTGTACTTATTTTGGTAAATTTATTTCTAAATACTTTATTCTTTTACAATCTATTATAAGTAGAATTATTTTCTTAATTTCATTTTCAGTTTACTGTATAGAAATACAACTGTTTTTTTTTTTTGTTTGTTTGTTTTGTTTGTTTTTTTTTTTGTGGTTTTTGGCCGGGGCTGGGTTTGAACCCGCCACCTCCGGCATATGGGACCAGCGCCCTACTCCTTGAGCAACAGGCGCTACCCAATACAACTGGTTTTTATACCTTAATACCTTGCTGAACTTATTTATTAGTTTTAATAGTTTTTTAGTGGTTATTTTAGGACCATATGATGTTTAAACATATGAAAAGAGATCAATTTCTCTTAATGCAAGAAATCTAAATCCAAACTTTTATGATAAATTCACCTACTAAATTGGCAAAGATCTAAAGTTTTGATCTCATTATGTTATTAACACTACAAGGGAGGCTCAGTGCCTGTAGCACAGTGGGTACAGCGCCAGCCATATACCCTGAGGCTGGTGGGTTAGAATGAACCCAGCTCGGGCCAGCTAAGCAACAAATGACAACTGGAACAAAAAATAGCCAGGTGTTGTGGTGGGCACCTGGAATCCCAACTACTTGGGAGTCTGAGGCAAGAGAATTGCTTAAGCCTAAGAGTTTGAGGTTGCTGTGAGCTGTGACACCACAGCACTCTACGGAGGTGAATAGTGAGACCATATGTCACTACAAAGGAGTGAAAAAACACTACAAGGGAGTATTGTCCTAGATTCAGTTGCTCACTACACAAAAATCTGATTATTGAGACAAGGAGGATTACCAAGGAAGAAAGAAAGTTTAATGCAAAAGAGGTTTGTTGGGAGGCAAAATAGTCTCAAATCTCTCTCCCTAACCAAGAAAGACTACAGACTTTTATATTTTATTTTTTGAGACAGTCTCACTTTGTCACCTGAGGTAGAGTGCTGTGCTATCATAGCTCACAGCAACCTCAAACTGTTGGGCTCAAGAGATTTTCTTGCCTCAGCCTCCCAAGTAGCCCAGGTAGCTGACACTACAGTCACCGGCCACAATGCATTTTTTTTTTTTTTTTTTGAGATAATGTCTTATTCTGGCTCAGACGGGTCTTGAACTTGTGAGCTGGGGCAATATATCCACTTTGGCCTACCACAGTGCTAGGATTACAAGCATGAGCCACTGCACCCAGCCAAGATCATGGACTTTTTAAAGAAGGGCCACATGCCTTGGGGCAGGTTGTTGGGGATGGTGATTCTCAGTATCAAGAACCTACCTCACAGGCTTGGTGTCTGTATGTACATGGTTAGGGTGCTGGCCACATACCCTGGTGGGTTCGAATCCTGCCAGGGCCTGCTAAACTACAATGGCAACTATAACAACAACAACAAAAATAGCCTGGTGTAGTGGGCGCCTATAGTCCCAGCTATTTGGGACACTGAGGCAAGAGAACTGCTTAAGCCCAGGAGTTTGAGGTTGCTGTGAGCTGTGACGCCACAGCACTCTACCAAGGGAAACATAGTGAGACTCTGTCTCAAAAAACAAACAAAAAAAAACCTACCTCAGGAGACTTCAGAATCTCAACTCCTTTGTCTTGTAAAAACATCATCAGTTCTGGAAAACTCAAAAATTTCGAGTAATTAAGAGAGATTATAAAGAAACATACAGGGGTCACTGAAATTTGTTCATAGAACCAGTTACAACTGTATGGTTGTGGTATCTATTAAAAAAAATACTCATGAGGTGATTCATGCCTGCAATCCTAGCACTCTAAGAAGCTGAGGTGGTGGATTGCTTGAGCTCAGGAGTTCGAGACCAGCCTGACCAAGAGCGAGACCCTCATCTCTTAAAAAAATAGGCGGGCACTTATAGTCCCAAGCTACAAAAGATCCTCAGGCAAGATGATGGCTTGAGCCCAACAGTTTGAGGTTGCTGTGAGCTATGATGTCACAGAACACTATGGAGGGCAACAAAGTGAGACTGTCTCAGGAAAAAAAAAACAACATTTGCATTCTTTACTCAGTAATTTCACTTCTAAGAATATACTCTACAGGCTTGACGTTTGTGGCTCAAGTGGCTAAGGCACCAGCCACATACACCTGAGCTAGTGGGTTTGAATCCAGCCCGGGCCCGCCAAACAACGACAGCGCAACCAAAAAATAGCCAGGCGTTGTGGCAGGCGCCTGTGGTCCCAGCTACTTCGGAGGCTAAGGCAGGAGAATCGCTTGAGCCCAGGAGTTGGAGGTTGCTGTGAGCTGGGATGTCACGGCACTCTACCCAGGGCAATAGCTTGAGGCTCTGTCTCAAAAAAAAAGAAAAAGAATATACTCTATAGCAGCTGTCTTGCAGTGTGAGCACAGTATTCCTAGGGTTCTATAAACACTATTGAAGAATATGTGATATGCAGGCAAGCCACTGCTTGATTCCATTTATATAAAGTTGAAGGATAGGCAAAGCTAATCTGTTGAAAAAATCCACACAATTGTATCATCATCATCATCATCATCATATCATTTAATCAAAATCCTTCAAGTTGCTTATGCCACCAGCCATATACACCACCTAGTCTGGCGGGTTGGATCCCAGCCAGGGCCAGCTAAACAATGACCACTGCAATAAAAAATAGCCAGACGTTGTGGTGGGTGCCTGTAGTCCCAGCTACTTGGTAGGCTGAGGCAAGAGAGTCGTTTAAGCCCAAGAGTTTGAGGTTGCTATGAGCTGTGATGCTACAGCACTCTACTGAGGGCGACATAGTTAGACTCTGTCTCAAAAAAAAAAAAAAAAAAATCCTTCAAGTTGTTTTTCTAAAAAATAATAACTTACTTCTGGGCAGTGCCTGTGGCTCAGTGGGTAGGGTGGCAGCCCCATATACCGAGGGTGGCGGGTTCAAACCCCGCCCCAGGGGAACTGCAACAACAAAAAAAATAGCTGGGCATTGTGGCGGGCGCCTATAGTCCCAACTACTTGGGAGGCTGAGGCAAGAGAATCGCCTAAACCCAGTAGTAGGAGGTTGCTGTGAGCATTGTGACACCACAGCACTCTACCAAGGGCCATAGAGTAAGACTCTGTCTCTACAAAAAAAAAAGAACTTACTCCTTCTCAAACTAACCAAAATAACTCCATCACACCATCATCTCTCTCCCCAACAAAACAATTATCAGTAATCATCAAGTATCCAGTTTGCTTGTTATTTGACAAGCATTCTTTCTTTCTTTTTTTTTTTTTTTGAGACAGAGTCTTACTTTGTCACCCTTGGTGGAGTGTCATGGAATCATAGTTCACAGTAACCTCAAACTCTTGGGCATAAATGATCCTTTTGCCTCAGTCTCCTTAGTAGCTGGGACGATCGGTGCCGGCCACAGCATCCAGCCAGCTATTTTTAGAGATGGGGTCTTGCTCTTGCTCAGGCTGGTCTGGAACTCCTGAGCTCAGGCAATCCACCCACCTAGGCCTCCCAGAATGCTGGGATTTCAGGCGTGAGCCACCAAGCCCAGGCCTGACAAGTATTCTTATATTATTCTTTTCAGGAACACGTCATCAGTTCAAATCCTATCTCCAAAAGTTCATTACAACAGCATTTTACATGATCTCCTATATTTTAAAATACCCACACTACATTCTCTTCTGGATAGTACCAGATAGATTCAACAAATTTTACCTTCAGTGGTTTACCAAACATCTTCAGTGGTTTCTACTGTATGGTGAAATTTCTTTATACATATGTAGCTCTGTACAGAATTTATTTTGAGGTGGCGCCTGTGGCTCAAAGGAGTAGGGTGCCGGCCGCATATACCAGAGGTGGCAGGTTCAAACCCGGCCCTAGGCCAAAACCTGCAAAAAAAAAAAAAAAAAAAAAGAATTTATTTTGATCCTTGACATAAGTGTAAGAGTGGGTAAAGGTCCAGGCATTGTGGTTCATACTTGTAATCACTATAAAAAATACAAAAATTAGCCAGGTACGGTGGTATACTCCTGTAGTCTCAGCTACTTGGGAGGCTGAGGCAGGATTGCTTGAGCCCAGAAATTTCAGGTTGTGGTAAGCTGTGACTGTGATAACATCATTGCACTCTATTCCAGGCAACAGAACAAAAAGTGTGAGATCCTGCCTCAAAAACAAACAGAGGGGAATGTCCATAGCTCAGTGGGTAGGGCACTGGCCACATACTCTGAGGCTAGCAGGTTTGAACCCCGCCTGAGCCAGCTAAACAATGACAACTGCAATAAAAAAATAGCCAGGTATTGTGGAGGGCTCCTGTAATCCCAGCTACTTGGGAGGCTGAGGCAAGAGAATCATTTAAGCCAAAGAGTTGGAGGTTGCTGTGAGCTGCGACGCCACAACTCTCTACCAAGGGTGACATAGTGAGACTCTGTCTCAAACAAACAAACAAAACGAAACAAAACAAACCCCCCCGAAAATCAAAACAACCAAAAGAAATGGGTAAAGGGAATTTAAATTCCCTCAGTAACCAGTATTCCAGAGTTATCCTGGTATTCAACAATATTCTTTCACAACCCTGACGTCCTAAGAAATCTACATGGCCCAGTACTCCCAGAACAAGTCATGCGTTCATTTATGATAAATAGTTGTTGAACCCTTACTGTGTTCTAAAGGGTATATTCATAATGAAAACAGATCTTGTCTCTACCCTCTGGACTTCATAATAGAGTAGGGTACAGAGAGTACACAAGGACACAAATCAATATTGATATAATTACAAAAAGGATCAGTGCTGCAAAGAAAAACAAATAAGTGCAGAGGTTAGGGAGACTTTCCCCTTCATCTCGGAAGGTTCACTGAAAGATCAACTCACAATAAAGCAAATTAAAAAGAGAAAGACATTTATTTATTGCACTTATGGGGAAAATCGCAAAGTGATTATCCAATATCCCAGTGAGGTCTGGGAATTTTTATTCTCATTTTATAGGGCTGGGAGAGATGAGGAATATAGGCAATTCTGTTTAGGGACAATAAATGGTTACTAGAGAGGATGAATAGATACTTGGGAGAATAAATGGATGGAGGCAAACAGATTGACTCTAAATGATTCTCTTTGCAAATTAAACTCAGAAACTGATATATTTAAAATGATTTGGGCCAGGTCTGGTTGTATTTTTGATCTTCTTTCCCGTAACATATTGACATAAAAGGGAGGGGGAAAGAAGTTGATTTTCTTTCTTCTTTTTTTTTCAGTTTTTGACCAGGGCTGTGTTTGAACCTGCCACCTCTGGTATATGGGGTTGGTGCCCTCCTCCTTGAGCCACAGGCACTGCCCTCTTCTTTTTTTTTTAAGAGTCTCACTTTATCACCCTCAGTAGAGTACTGTGATGTCACAGTCCACAGCAACCCCCAGTTCTTGGGCTTAGGTGATTCTCTTACCTAAGCCTCCTGAGTAGCTGGGACTACAGGCGCCCCCCACAACGCCTGGCTATTTTTTTTTTTTTTTCAGTTTGGCCAAGGCTGGGTTCAAATCCGCCACCCTCATTATATGGGGCTGGCGCCTACTCACTGAGCCACAGGCACTGCCCTGTCGATTTTTTTTTCAGTGGGTCTGTTTTTCTATGAAAAAGGAGGGAAAGCCCCTTCAAAGGCCTGTTGATCTATAAGGGTCTTTAATTCAAAATACTCTTTATATCAAGGAGTTATATATGTATTTGGGGTGAAATTTCCAAAGGTCCTTCACAAGGATGTAAGTAATAAAAGAGTAAAAAGTAAGCAAAATACTTGTGTAGATGGTCAGGGAAGGCATCTCTGAAGAGGTGACGTTTAGAAGCGTTTATTTGTCCACTGTGCAGAAAATGACCTGGAGGGAGGCAGGAGTGAGCTGAGGGAGATGGAGAGTCCAACTGGCTGACCAGATGACTGAACTCTGCTCCTGCTGTTTTTCTCTCCGAGTCTTCCACTCAGTAAACATTTCCTGAGCACCATGTGATGTTCCCTCCACTATGTGTAAACATTCTTCTGTATGTAGACTTTGTGCCCCCTCCAGAAGCTAATGCATAATGATGTTTGTGGACCTAAGGAGTGGAAGAGTGTTCTGGTTTTCTTCATTCAGACAGGGACAGTTTCTATTGTTTGAGAGAAGCCTGAAGGGGTATGACATTGTAAGTTGAGGTTTGGTGGAGACTTCAGGAGCAAGGGATTAAGCTACAGGATAAAATAAATATGGAGAGAGGATGTATTTTGAGAGTCAGGGTTCCTGGGAGGAAAGGGATCCTCTTGCCCCCAGTAGCCCCACTGGTTCCTGACTTCCAGAGGGGACAGGTTAGTGTAAGGGAAGAAAAAATATAAGCATATATATATATATATATATATTTTTTTTTTTTTTGTAGAGACAGAGTTTCACTTTATTGCCCTCGGTAGAGTGCCGTGGCATCACACAGCTCACAGCAACCTCCAACTCCTGGGCTTAGGCGATTCTCCTGCCTCAGCCTCCCTAGTAGCTGGGACTACAGGCGCCCGCCACAACGCCCGGCTATTTTTTTGTTGCAGTTTGGCCGGGGCTGGGTTTGAACCCGCCACCCTTGGCATATGGGGCCGGCGCCTTGCTCACTGAGCCACAGGCGCCACCCAATATAAGCATATATTTTTGCTTCTGAGTTGGCCTTTCAGAGTTGGTAGTTGAAATGGACCTCTGTAACAAAAGACAGATTAAAAACAAAGTTTATCAACGTCATGAACACATTGATTTATCTCCTTGTGTATCCAGAGAAATGAGAAAATCTCAAGGGTAGATCACAAAGAGGTGGCTTTGGCTTCAGACTCAAATTAACATTCTCTGAAACAAAGCATAAAGGGTTTGGGGGAGAACACAACACTCTCTGGTAGAACAAGATGGCTAAGAAAACCTGGGTAAACCAAAGCATGCTTGGTTATGCAGACTTAAGTGATATGATGATTGGTCCCTTTCTCTTTTGGTACAGAAGGAGACACCCTTACAAATGCAGATTTTTTTTTTTTCTTTTTTAAAAGACAGAGTCTTATTTTATCGCCCTCGGTAAAGTGCTCTGGCATCACAGCTCACAGCAACCTCCAGATCTTGGGCTTAGGTGATTCTCTTGCTTCAGCCTTCCGAGTAGCTGGGACTACAGGTGCCTGCCATGATGCCCAGCTATTTTTTGTTGCAGTTTGGCCGGGGCCAGGTTCGAACCCACCACCCTCGGTATATGGGGCCGGTGCCCTACTCACTGAGCCACAGGCACTGCCCAAATGCAGATTTTTTTCCCCAGATTTTTCTTTATAGATATAAATTTCTTACAACAGAATAACTTTTACTGTTTTCTTTTTTTTGAGACAGAGTCTCACTATGTCACCCTCGGTAGAGTGCTATGGCGTCACAGCTCACAGCAACCTCCAACTCTTGGGCTTAAGAGATCCTCTTGCTTCAGCTTCCCAAGTAGCTGGGACTATAGGTGCCTGCCATGATGCCTGGATATTTTTTGTTGCAGTTGTCGTTTTTAGGTGGCCCGGGCTGGGTTCAAACCTGCCACCTTCGGTGTATGTGGCTGGCGCCATAACCACTGTGCCACGGGCGCTGAGCCATCTTTTACTGTTTTCACAGATTCTTCTATGTCTATTTACCAAAATAGTTAGCTGAAAGTAATTTTTTTTTTTTTTTCCAGTTTGGCTGGGGCCAGGTTTGAACCACCACCCTTGGTTTATGGGGCCGGCACCCTACTAACTGTGCCACAGGATGCCACCCTTCTTCAGCCTTTTCTTTGTCTATAAATCTATTGCCCCTGTGGTGGAATGGAGGAATCTTGAACCTCCTCTGATTCTGAGGGTTGCATGATTCACAAATTGTTCTTTGCCCAAATAAACTGTTAAATTTATTTTGTCTTAATATTTTTCCTTTATCAGGAAGAAGCCTAGTGTAGTGTCCAGTGGGCTGAGGCTTGCTGGGAAGTAAGCTGCACAGGACTCACAGCCCAGCAAGGAGGTAGGGATGAGGGGAGCAAGGGTGAGAGGCTGGAGACTGGACCTAGGAGTGGGTGTGGCTGTTCTAGAGCATACTTTTTTTTTTTTTGCTTTGTTTATTACCCCTGATTTACAATACTACCTGAGTTTGTTTTTTAATCAATCACTTCCTCTGGAAGCATAATTTCTATGTTGAAGCTGTGGAGTAAACATGAAGAAGCCATCTTATAGGTGAAGTGGTCTTCTTCTGCCATATCTCTAAGGAACCCCTTCTTACCCCAGACTTTTGTTTAGGCAATGGAAAGAGGTACAGCACAGAACAGAGAAAAAGGGCTGCTGTCTGGGAGCTTACAAGAAGAGAGATGACAGGTAACAGCCAGAGGCGTGGAGCATGTTCTCACCATTGCCAGCCTCCTAGAATGCCAGTGGATGGGTGGATACCTGGAGGGGCTCCTGGCAGGGCTGGGGTGCTCTTCTTCTTCTTCTTTTTTTTTTTTTTGTTGAGACAGAGTCTCAGTATGTCATGAGCTTGGGAGGGAATATTTAAACCCATACTTTCAGGGCTGCCTAATCAGCATATCCATAAGCCTAAAGCTACAAGAGGAGAGGGGAAGGTAGCATGAACCCCAGTCATATTGAGGACCAACACTACATGTTACTGCTCACTAAGTGTGAGAATTCTGAGTAGTCCCAGTTCGATGACCCCAGCAGGTCAGTGGCAGGCTGACTGATCTGGGGATGACCCAGGCAGCTACTGGAGAAGAAAGCATCCTTTTTTTTTTTTTTTTTTTGATTTTTTAAAGTTGCCCTCTGGTGGACTCCTGGACGAGGTGGCTTATGCCTATAATCCTAGCACTTGGGAGGCTGAGATGGGTGGATTGCCTGAGTTCACAGATTTGAGACCAGACTGAGCTCGAGCGAGACTTTGTCTCAAAAAAAAAAAAAAAAAATATATATATATGTATATATGTATATATGTACATATATACATATATATACATATATATATATATCTATATATCTAGGCATTGTGGAGGGCTCCTGGAGTCCCAGATACTTGGGAGGCTAAGGCAAGAGAATCACTTGAGACAAAGAGTTTGAGGTTGCTGTGAACTATGATGGCATAGCATTCCACTGAGGATGACAAAGTGAGACTGTCTCAAAAAAAAAAAAAAAAAGTAACTGGTGGACGTTGAAGCTGACCCACCTAAAGGTTAATCCAATGCAAAGGCTCGGCACCTGTAGCTCAAGAGGCTAAGGTGCCAGCCACATACACGAGAGCTGGTGGTTACAAATCCAGCCCAGGCCTGCCAACAATGACAACTACAGCCAAAAAATAGCCGGACATTGTTGCGGGCACCTGTAGTCCCAGCTACTTGGGAGGCTGAGGTAAGAGAATCGCTTAAGCCCAAGAGTTTGAGGTTGCTGTGAGTTGTGATGCCACGGCACCCTACCAAGGGCAATATAGTGAGACTCTGTCTGGAAACAAAAAAGAGAAAGAGAGGCCAAAATATATTTATGTCCTCTGACCCAATCTCCAGAAGTAGAGTGTGGTTGAGAAAGTATTAAAAAAAATTATATATTTGAGTTTCTGGCAATACTTGGTTAGCAAGTTGGACAGCTGGGGTTGCCCAGGAAGCTGAATCAATGTGGGTTTGTATCCTAGAAAGTCATAAAATAACTTGGACTCTATCTTTTCAACTTTTTATTTTGAAAAATTTATTTTTCAGAATTGAAAGAATTGCACAATGAGCATACACAGTACCAATCACCTAGGTTCACCAAATGTTAGTATTTTGCTACATTTGCTTTATCTCTATATATGAGGTTGGACAATTAAATTCATGAACTCATCCTAGAAGAAGTGCTACGTATCTCATTTCTGAACATCACTAGTCACCTTTGAAGTACTTCCCCGGCCATTTCCTGATTGTAGTGATACACAGTGATGAGGTGTGTAACACTTTTTCTAGGATGAGTTCATGAACTTAATTGTCAGATCTCGAAAAGTACATCTGTTTCTGAGCCATTTAAAAGTAAGTTGTAGCCACTAGGACTCTTGATTTTAAACAACTCAGTTATTAATCTCTTAAGAACTAGAGGATTCTTATAAATAACCATTATCACACTTAATTTAATGATTCAATAATACCCTCTAAGAAGAGTTAGAGATTTTGGCAATCCTCTCTCAAATCTCTTTCATAGCTTTTTCTTTCAATGCAGTGTTGGATCAAGGGTAACTTAATGGATTTTATTATGGTTTTCTTTGTCTGGACCAATTACCTAGTGTGACTTTTTTTGGAATTTTGTTAAAAGTCTCTCAATCTGAATTTGATTTTTTTTCTACTTTTTTTTGTAAGAGACAGAGTTTCACTTTGTTGTTGCCCTCGGTAGAGTGCCGTGGCATCACAGCTCACAGCAACCTTTAGCTCTTGGGCTTAGGAGATTCTCTTGCCTTAGCCTTCCAAGTAGCTGGGACTACAGGTGTCCGCCACAACGACCGGCTATTTTTTTGTTGTTGTTGTGGTTTGGCCAGGGCTGGGTTTGAACCTGCCACCCTCAGTATATGGGGCTAGCGCCCTACTCACTGAGCCACAGGAGCCACCCCATTTTGTTTCTACTTTGATTAGAAATCCATTTGGACATTCAAAATGTTAATGAGCAAGGCCTTAGATGTTTTTGAGATATTTATGGTTCTGGAGTATGGTCCTTTCTGATACTGGGCTGGGTGACATATCTGGCCTATGAATTTTTTTTTTTTTTTGAGACAGAGTCTCAAGCTGTTGCCCTTGGTAGAGTGATATGGCATCACAGCGCACAGCAACCTCCAACTCCTGGGCTTAAGCGATTCTCTTGCCTCAACCTCCCAAGTAGCTGAGACCACAGGCACCCGCCACAACGCCTGTCTATTTTTTTTTTTTTTTTGGTTGTAGTTTTCATTGTTGTTTGGCAGGCTGGGGCTGGGTTCAAACCCACCAGCTCTGGTGTATGCGGCTGGCGCCTTAGCTACTTGAGCTACAGGCATCAAGCCAGAATTTTTTTTTTGTTTTTTTGAGACAGAGTCTCATTTTGTCACCTTCAGTAGAATGTTGTGGTGTCACAGCTCATAGAAACCTCAAACTCTTGGGCTTAAGCAATTCTCTTGTCTCAGCCTCCCAAGTGGCTGGGGCTACAGGTGCCCACCACAATGCCTGGCTATTTTTTTAGAGACAGGATCTTGCTCTTGCTCTGGCTGGTCTTGAACTTGTGAGCTCAGGCAATCTGCCCCATCTTGGCCTCCCAAATGCTGGGATTACAGGCGTGAGCCACCGTGTGCGGCCTGGCCTATGAATTTTTGATAGCTCCCAAGGAAATCATTAAATATTTATTTTTTTTTGAGACAGAGTCTCATTTTGTCACCCTTGGTAGAGTACCATAGTGTCGCAGTTCACTGCAACCTCAGACTCTTGGGCTCAAGCAATTCTTTTGCCTCTGTCTCCCAAGTAGCTGGGACTACAGGTGCTTACCATAACACCTGGCTATTTTTAGAGGTCTGGCTCTGGTTCAGGCTGGTCTGGAACCTGTGAGCTCAGACAATCCATCAGTCTCGGCCTCCCAGAGTGCTAGGATTACAAGCGTGCGTCACCTTGTCCTGCCTAAAAGAAAAATTTAAACCAGGGATTGAGGGAGGTATGGCAAAGCATTTGACTTTAGAAATATTTTTTGGTTTTACTATTGAGGGAAGGGGTGTGTTACTGGCATCTAATGGGTATAGGCCAGGGATGTTGCCAAACATACTATAAAGCACAGAGCAGACCCCTCACCAAAAATTATCTGGCCCCAAATGTCAATATTGCTGAGGCAGAGAAACCCAGGGGTCTCAACCAGTAACACTGATGTGTTCCAACTAACAAGACTCTTTGGCACCTGGCTTCACTCCTTGTTCTGGAGATGCTCCACTATAAAACATTAAAGAGTAGTTCTCATCACGGATTCCCCATCCCAGCCCTGCAAAATGCCTAAATAATAAAACATTAAACACACAATTGAAAACTAATAACTTCACAATACCTGCAAACTGGTAAGTACAGTGACACACTTTTATATCTCTGTATTGAAATCAGCCCTCTATTGGCCTGTGAATGTCCTGTGCCTGCCAAGTGTGTCATCTGAGACAAGCACTTCAATTTGTTTGAGCAGGCACGTATCAATCTTATTTGGAAGAAAAGGTGCCAGTAAAAATCCCAAGGAGCATTGCTAACTAATAATTTGTGTTGCAGTTTAGAGAGTACAAGGTGCTTTCCAACAACATGTTCTGAAATTTGACCTGGCAACACATTGGGAGGTAGTTTATCCCGAGGAAGCTGCGCCATGGCATTCGAGGAAACAGGACGGAGACCAGCTCGAGGACACCGGGCTGGGGGAAGGGAAGAGCGCCCGGGTGGATTCAGCCTCCAGGTCCTGCACTCCGCAGGACGCTTCCTCTTCTCCTCCTCCTGCCAACAGCCAACAAAATACTCAAATGACAGCAGCTGAGACGGAAGTCAAATGAATTCACGTGCGATCATGGGAATTTCTGGCTCCTAACCTTGCGAGGAGAGCAGGGTGAGTTCTATTTGCGGTAGAGGGTGGAAATAGGATTTTTTTGGCCTTGCTGAAGCCACATTCCGCCCCCACACAAACTGGGGCAGGCCAGGTATTTGTAGGTGAGGCTTTGAAGTTACAGCTAACCTGAGGGTAGGCTTTGTGCGGGGAGGTAGCCTGTGGGGTGAGCGGGGCGACGACGCCAGCCTCTACGCAGAGCGGTGGTGGAGGAAAACATCTCTTCAAGAAGTCACAGGAAGCAAATCCATTCTTTTAAAGGGCTCTCGTGCTGCTGCCCAGAACTGGCACGTTGGAGCTGAGCTGCAGTGTTTTCCGTGGTTCAGAGCTCACAGCCAAGCCATATGGTCCAGCTTCATCAATCTTCATGGTGTGCACTCATCAGGAAGACTAGCTGCTTACGTCCAAGGACAAAGGGGGCCTGTCCTTTCTTGAAAGTCCTCTTAATGAACGAAAACGAAACCCTTCTCAGGCAGCCTACGTTTCGGGAGGATCTGCGCCTCGGAAGGCTCCAGGACGCCGAGCACACACCTCGCCCCTCCCGAGAACGCACCTGGAAGCCCCAGGCTCGCGCCCCGCCCTCCCGCCAGCCAGGTGAGCAGCGCCAGGGTCCGCCCCCTCAGGCCCCGCCCCTCCATCTGCGCCTGCGCAATACGGCAGTCGGCCCCGCGCGCCCGGGCGGCGCGGCCGTCGCAGTTCGGCGGGCGCAGCGCGCGTGCGCCGTGGCGGCTGGGGGGCGGGCGGCGGCCGCGGCGAAGGAGCGGGGGTTGGGAGGCGCCGTCTGGCTCGGGCTGGGGCCGGCGGGAGCGCGAGCGAGCGACGGTGGAGCCCGCGGGGCCTGCGGACGGTAGTCTTAGCGGCCAGCAGGTAAGGCCCGTGGGGGACGGGCGTGGGCCGTGAAGGGCAGTGAGGGGCGGCAACACCGGCTGCTGACGGGCAGAGGATCGCAGCGGGCTGGTCAGGGGCGCAGGTGAGCGCGGCCCGCGCGGGGCCCGGCGGCGCATTGTCCGGCGGGCGGCGTCCGCATAGCGCCCCCTGCCGGTCAGGCCGCGGCGGGGACCGGGGCGGGGCGGCCTGGGCCTCAGGGCGGGCGCGCGCTCCTTTGTTCGCTGGGCCCCCACTCCTCCTCAGTTCCCCCTATTCTCGCCGCCCCCCTGCCAACATGGCCGCCGCCCTCCGGACCCCAGTCCCCCGGCCGCCGCCGGTTCCTTAGCGCGCGCTTTGTTCGGAGCGGGGAGGGGAGGCCCACGGGCGGGGGGCGGCGGAGCTGTGCAGTCGGGCGCGGGGAGGGGGCGCTGCGCCAGAGCACAGGCAAGGAGGGGGAGCGTTGCATAATCCCTGGTCGGCGACGGGGGCGGGGCGGGGGGAGGGGCGGGACCCCGACGCCGCGGGTCGGGTCACCCCGGGGACGCGGGGCCTCGGGCCACCGGTCTGAGGCTGAAGAGGGTGCTGCTGTCCTTGCAAGTTGCGGGCTCGGTAGACGGGTGGGTTTCCACGGCGCCCGAATGCCCACCGGCCAGTCCTCGCGGCGGCTCAGCCCTCTGCCCGGTGTGCCCAGCTCCTCTCCACCCTCTTGAGAGGCGCGTTGGACCGGGTGCGTGCTCTGAAGAAACACGCACTTCTTCTCCATCATAAGTGACCTTGGATGTGTTCGGCAAGCAATGTGTTGGAGATGAATTGTGCGATGCGGGAACTGCGCAGTGCCTCGGGTTTGGCTTTCTCGGGCAGCTTCTTGCCATTGATTATGCGTTGTCGATTTTACAGAGGTTCGTTTTGAGTAACGGCTTCAGTAATAAAATGTCGTTTCATACACATCTCAAGAGTTTGTTAATGAAATTGTCTTTATGTTTTTTTTGTAATTTGTGAATTGGATTTCAGGTTTTGAAGAAGGTTTTCTGTACATGTTGAAGTGTTTTTTACTCTTGGTAAATACGGATTGTTTGGCTATTTTAACGTGTCCATCAGAAAAGCAATACAAGTACATTTACGTGTTTTACAGGATTTCATTGTATAACGTGACTTGTGTCAAAGACCACATACGTACCAAAATGCAAATACCTGTGTGACTTTTTTCTGTTCGAATTTTCTGGAAGGAACTCTGCAGTCTTGAAAGGCTTGATGGGAGAGTGCTGCAATTGCTTCCTACATAGCTTTTGTTAGGCAGTGAAAATTAAACCTAAACTTAGAGATTTGTATCTGGACATACTGAGTTTGTGAACAGTCTTTTAGAGGCTGTTAAATTTTGGAAAGGATAAGTGAAAGGTTTCTTCCACCCTCCTCACCCACCCCCATCAGCTTTAGTTAATGGGCAAACACCTACAAATTGTAGCTAGTAATTTACAGAACGTTCATTATTAGATTTGATAATTATATATGAAGGATGTGCTATATGTTTGTGTCAGAATTATGGGTAGTATGTATGAGTTTCTTGAGAAAAAGTAAGGTTTTTAGAAATAGAGTCTTTGAGTAACTGAATGGTTACTGTTAAAATGATTATGAAATCAGTCAGGCAAAAAGGCCAGTATATGCCTTTAGTTATCTCTTTATGATTAAGATTTTTCAAAAAAGATTTTGACTGAGTTCCAGAATTTGACTAGTTCTGTTTTTGACAATACCTTTAATTACCAGTTCAGAATAGAATGTCAGGATAGGATGTCAGTAACTTAATTTGGGAATATCTGAAGCAGTATTGCTTAAAACAGTATTCTTTGTAATACAAGAGATTTGTATTACAAGAAATGTAATACAATTCTAAGAGATGCTATGGGAGGAAAAAGGGTTCCTTGCTCACATAAGTTTGGGAATCAGTGCTGGGTTCTTCTTAGGATCACGATTCATGTTATTATATTAGAGGTTCTGAGAAATATAGCAGTGGTCTTTTCCATATTTAGCTCGAGAACCTTTTTTTATTTTGTTTTTGGTGTGATTTCTGCGAACACCCTGAAATTCAGGAAACTGGATTCCAGGATGTTGCTTGCAACAGCCATTTTGATATTTTGGTCATCGATGTCCTTACAGTGTATCTTAGGTAATGGTGCTCCTACTTGTGAACTGAGAGGTTATAATGTTGATGTGCTTTGTTTGCGCTTATGCATTTTCCCAGTAGTACCTCACATTTAGCTCTTTATTGATGAGAGTTATTAATTTAAAGTCTTAACCAGAAGAAATTTAATTACACCACTTTCACTGTCTGAGACTTACCTGCTTGCACACATGGATTCAACTTTACTGGCTGCAATCTTCATTGCTAGCATCTTTTTTTCTAGTATGTTAGAAAAAAATACCTGAAAAGGTTTAGCCTTTAACAGAATCTTAATTTGCTAAGAGCATTTAAATGTAAAGACCGTACTTTATTGTATCCTTAACTAAATGTTTTCTTTCCTTTTCTTCCAATAAAAAGTGATCGGAAGAAGTGAAGCAACTGTTTTTGCCCAAATATTTTGTTCAATTTATAAGACATTATAGTGTTGTGAAAAAACTGTAGCTCTAAAGTTAGACATGGTGTCAGCATGACCTTCCAAGTCTGAACAGAACGGGTTGAAATTGAGCTCTACTCTAAGCCACATAAGTGATTCACCGTGGACCCTTTTAAACCTTTAGTTCCTTAGATGTAAACTGGGATAAAACCTATTGTGTAAAGCTATTTTGAGAATTAAATGAAATGGATTTATAGGGTGCCCAGTAGTTCTGAAATACAATGACTGGTGCAAGTAAATGATTTCCTTCTCCTTTCTACTTTTGAACTTTGCTGTAGTCATTAGTATTTTTTTTATGTAAATAGTTTGCTTGATTGTGCCTCAATATTCAATTTAATTTTATTTATTTATTTTTTGAGATAGAGCCTCAAGCTGTCGCCCTGAGTAGAGTGCTTTGGCGTCACAGCTCACAGCAACTTCCAACTCCTGGGCTTGAGCGATTCTCTTGCCTCAGCCTCCCAAGTAGCTGGAACAGGCGCCCATCACAACGCCTGGCTATTTTTTGGTTGTAGTTGTCGTTGTTTGGCAAGCCAGGCTGGATTCGAACCCGCCAGCTCTGGTGTATGTGGCTGGTGCCTCAGCTGCTTCAGCTACTAGAGCTGAGCCACCTCAATTTAATTTTAAATGCTAATCTTTACTGGGTGCCTGATTTATAGATTTAAAACTTAGCTATAAGCCCTTTCTGGAACAAGTCACATGTGGGTAAATACATAAACGAAGGTGTATCCTTAAGGACCTTGCAGTCTGATAGAGAAGATAGGAATACATATAATGAGGGAATTCTATTCTGAAGGATGTCTGGAAAGAGAAGATGATACTATAGTGGGGTCATGAATATTAGAGGAGGCAAGGAAATAGAGGCATAGAAAGAGAGTTGAAGAGATCATCTGGGATTTTTTGTTTTGTTTTAACTTTTTGAGACAGAGTCTTAACTCTGTTGCCCTAGGTATTGTGCCCTCATGTCGTAGCTCCCAGCAGCTCAAACTTTTGGGCTCAAGAGATTGTGTTGCCTCAGCCTCCTGAGTAGCTGAGGCAATGGGGACCATCATAGTGCCCAGCTAGTTCTCGCTTTTTGTAGAGATAGGTTTCACTTTCGTTCAGGCTGGTCTCAGGCGATCCCCCCACTTCAGCCTGGCAGAGTGGTAGGATTACAGGTGTGAACCACCACACCTGGCTTACCTTATCATTCAAGATTTGAATCCTAGCCAAAAGATAACCCCTATGTTATCTTTTACTGCTCCTGTGTGTGTTTATCTGTAATATGGAATGAGAAAACTCACTTCATCAGATGCAAGCTTAATTGAGGTAGTCATTCTTTAGGTTCTTGTGATATAGTAAATACCCAGTTGCTGCTGCTGCTGCTATTACCACTACTAACACCACCTGTAGTTTCATATGACTGGTCTGTCCGGGATGTCTTTGGGGCCATATTTTAAATTCCATATGATCGCATTAATATGGTTGATGTTTCTAGGTAGTGGGATATGTGTTTTTAGAACAGTATGGATGGTGGGTTTGAGGAATCCCCCAGCATAGGCTTTCTAGTCTCCAGAGTTTAGTTTGTTAAAGAAGCTGATGAAATCATTTGAGTCAGGGAAAATTGTTCTGGACTCAGAATATTAAATGTTATAGTCTACTACATATCTAGGTTTTGTGATATACAGGGTGGCCATAAAGTTTGTGTGCAACTTAAAATAGTCTGCAATGTAAAATTGAACATGAACTTTATGGCCACCCTGTATAATTGTTTCACCTAGGCTACAAACTTGTACAGCATATTACTGTATTGAATACTGTAGGCATTTGTAACATGATAGTATTTGTGTATCTAAACTTAAGTAAACATGGAACAGTACACTAAAGGATATAAAAAAGTTAAAAAATGGTATACTGGTAGAGGACACTTTCTGGGAATGGAGGTTGCAGGACTGGAAGTTGCTCTGGGAGAGTTGGTGAGGAAGTGACATCACTGTATGCTTAGGCTATCCTAAATTTATAAACTTTTTTTCTTCAATAATTAACCTTAGTTTACTGTAACTTTTTTACTTTATAATCTTGTAAATATCTAAATTTTTTTACTCTCTTGTAATAACACTTAGCTTAAAACAGCCTCATTATAATCTTATGGGACCACTTCTTTATAAGGTGTGCAACTATTTCCTTTTGGGCCTCAGCCTCATCTTGTACTGTATGTATTTCCTCTTGCTTTCTTTGCTTCTGTATGAGGCCTCCTTTGCTGTCTTGTGCTCACCATTTCTTCCACCATGGATCTTGGCACTTGTTCTTTTCCTTTGCCTAGAATGACTTTCTTTGCTTGTTTTAATTATTTATAGTCTTCCTTAGTTTAGAGTGGCTCAAGCATCACTTTTCCATGAATTTTTTTTGTGTGTGTTTTGCAGTTTTATTTGTAATTTTCACAGTAGAAGTGAGGATACCTGTCTCTACTGATACCCATCATCTATTACAACAACCATCAGTTTTCTGAAGTTTTTGAATTTTTTTTATTGACCTCCTTGCACTCCTTGTTTTCTTGGTGCTTATTATAATTACAGTATTCTATTATTATTTTGTTTTTATTCTTTTTTTTTTTTAGAGACAGAGTCTCACTTTATTGCCCTTGGTAGAGTGCTGTGACGTCACAGCTTACAGCAACCTCCAACTCCTGGGCTTAGGTGATTCTCTTGCCTTAGCCTCCCCAGTAGCTGGAACTACAGGCGCCTGCCACAGTGCTTGGCTATTTTTTGTTGCCAGCTCAAACTTGCCACCCTCAGTATATGTGGCTGGTGCCTTACCCACTGAGCCACAGTGCCCCTTATTCTTTTTTCTTAAAACAAAGTCTGACTCTGTTGCTCAGACCTAGCATCATAGCTCCCTGCAACGTCAAAAGTCTTGAGTTCAAGGGATCCTCCTGCCTCAGCCTCCCAAGCAGTTGGGATTATAAGTGCCTGCCACAAGGATCTGCTAGTTTTCCTTTTTGGGGGGGGGGGCAGTGAGGGGGACAGAGTCTGAAGCTGTCACCCTGGGTAATGTGCTGTGGTGTCATAGCTCACAGCAACCTCCAACTCTTGGGCTTAAGCGATCCTCTTGCCTCAGCCTCCCAAGTATCTGGGATTACAGGTGCCTGCCACAGTACCTGGCTATTTTTTGGTTGGAGTAGTCATTGTTGTTTGGCGGGCCCGGTCTAGATTCACACCCGCCAGTTCATGTGTATGTGGCTGGCACCTTAGCTGCTTGAGCTACAGATGCCAAGCTAGTTTTCCTATTTTTTTTTTTTTTTGTAGAGACAGAGTCTCACTTTATGGCCCTCGGTAGAGTGCCTTGGCATCACACAGCTCACAGCAACCTCCAACTCCTGGGCTTAAGCGATTCTCTTGCCTCAGCCTCCCAAGTAGCTGGGACTACAGGCGCCTGCCACAATGCCCCGCTATTTTTTGGTTGCAGTTCAGCTGGGGCTGGGCTTGAACCCGCCACCCTAGGTATATGGGGCTGGCACCTTACCAACTGAGCCACAGGCGCCGCCCTAGTTTTCCTATTTTTATTTGAGAAAGGGTCTAGCTCTTGCTCAGGCTGCTCTTGAATTCCTGAGCTGAAGCAATGCACCTGCCTCAGCCTTCCAAAGTTCTAGAATTACAGGTGTGAGCCACCTTGCCCAGCCATGATTATAGTGTTATATTAGTTTATGTAATTTAATTTTAGTTTTCAAAAAAATGCTGAGTTTTATGAAAGCAGACATTGTTCTTGCTTTTGCCCATAATTTTCTAGTGCTAGCTCAGTGTCTGGACTGTGGGTACTGAAGCTATTGTGTGCAGTAACTAGACATAATAATGAGGAAATTGAGGCTGTGCCCTGTTTAAGTGTTCTGCTTTGGAGGTTTCTATCATATAAAGGTTAACAAGTAAAGATTTGTTACATTTAATTATAATCTTTTTTTCAGGAAAAAATAGAGAAATAGAACCACTAGGATGGGTAAAGAAAAGAACTGTATGTGGTGTGTGTATATTACTTATGGGATTTGTTATTGGGATTTGAGTTCACACAATATAGGAGCTGGCTAAGTAATTTCCATATGGCTGTTGTCTTTGTTCCTGATGCTGGAGTTTGAATTTCAGAGAGCAGGCATTTGGGAAAGGAAGATGGATATGAAATGGGGAACAGTAAGAACTGTAAGCTACTGGTAGAATGGATGGAAAGGGCGGCTCCTGTGGCTCAAAGGAGTAGGGTGCTGGCCCCATATACCGGAGGGTGGCAAGTTCAAACCCATCCCTGTCCAAAAACTGTGCAAAACAAAAAAAAAGCAAAGAATGGCTGGAAAGCCATTCCAGTTCTAGTTGCCTCTGATTGTGTGATCCTGGTTGTGCAGAGCGCTTGGCAGGGAGCTACCATACACCGTTTCTTGAGAGACAGTCTCCTCTTTTGCCCAGGTTAAGAGTATGTGGCTTCTGGCTCAGCACCAGCCACATACACCGAGGGTGGGGGGGTTCGAACCCAGTCCAGGCCAGCTAAACAACAAAGAAAACTGCAAGAGGAAAATAACCGGGTGCTGTAGCAGGTGCTGGTAGTCCCAGCTACTTGAAAGAAAAAAAAAAAAAAAGAGTATGTGGCTTCAGCCTAGCTTACAGCAACCTCAAACTCCTGGGCTCAAGTGATCCTACTGCTTCTGCCTCCTGAGTAGCTGGGACTACAGACACGCACCAGCTAATTTTTCTTTGTTCTTCTTCTTTTTTTTTCCCCCCGACAGTCTCATCACCATATTGTTCTCAGGAGAGTGCTGTGGCGTCATAACTCACAGCAACCTCAAACTCTTCAGCTCAAATGATTCTCCTGCCTCATCCTCCCAGGTAGCTGGGACTACAGGCACCGACCACAATGCCTGGCTATTTTTTGTTGCAGTTGTTGTTTAGCTGGCCCAGGCCAGGTTCGAACCCCCCATCCTTGGTGCATGTGGCTGGCGCCATAACCACTGTGCTATGGGCACCAAGCCAAATTTTCTATTTTTAGTAGTGACGAGGTCTCACTCTAACTCAGGCTGATCTTGAAACTCCTGAGCTCAAGGAATCTTCCATCTCAGACTCCCTGAATGCTAGGATTACAGGTGTGAGCCACTGTGCCTGGCATAACACACACATTTAGCCCAGGTGGTAAAGAAGCCCAAGGAGCATCCAGAGGAAGGCAGAGTACCTACAGCAGCAGTTGTTGGCTAGCTACTGCCTCTTAAGAGTAAGTTGAGCCAGAAGGTGAGCAGAACAATGCTTGTAAGCTATAGGATGGTTCTTCATCTCCTGCACCCTCCAACTGTTCCATGTTAATCTCTATGGCCCACAAAAGCCGGAAACGTGAGAATTAGCCAGACATTGAGGCTGGTGCCTATAATTTTAGTTACTTGGGACGCTGAGGCAGGAGGAAGATAACTTGAGCCCAAGATTTTGCAGTTGCTATGATCTATGATGCTAGGGCACTCTACACAGGGTGACAGAGTAAGACTCTGTCTTAAACAAACAAAAGATAAGGGAACAGAAATTCTTGGAATGTAATACTTTCATTTAGCCAAGTTAAAACATTACATAGCAGGCCAGATGCAGTGTCTCAGTCCAGTAATTTCAGTACTTAGGGACGGCAAGGGGAGATGATTCCTTGAGGCCAAGGAGTTCAAGACCAGTCTAAGCAATAGTGAGACCTCCACTATACCAAAAAAAAAAAATTAACCATGTGTTGTAGTACCCATCTGTAATCCCAGCTACTCAGGAGGCTGAGGCAGGAGGATAAACCTGAGTCCAAGAGTTTGAGGTTGCAGTAAGCTATAATGATGCCAGTATACTCTAACCTAGTCAATAGAGCAAGACCTTGTCTCAAAACAAAAACAAAATAGAATGATGAACTCTGGGTTTTATGCTCAAGTTTGATCCGCGTCAGGGATGTGAAAATTTCTGCAGCTGTTCAAAAAGATAGTGCAAATGGAATTCCTGATTTGTGGGTGAGGTCATTTATTGATAAGGAAATTATGAAAATTAGTTTGAGGCCATGTGGTCAGATTCCAAGTAAGCTGAAACCTCGAATCTTTAAAGGCTGCTGAGGTACTGGGAGAACTGGATAACCACATGTAAAAGGCTGAAACTGGATACATACCTTTCACCACTTACAAAAATTGATTCAGAAAAATAGCCGGGCGTTGTGGCGGACGCCTGTAGTCCCAGCTACTCGGGAGGCTGAGGCAGGAGAATCGCGTAAGCCCAGGAGTTGGAGGTTGCTGTGAGCTGTGTGATGCCACGGCACTCCACTGAGGGCAATAAAGTGAAACTCTGTCTCTACACAAAAAAAAAAAAAAAAAATTGATTCAGGAGTGGCGCCTGTAGCTCAGTGGGTAGGGTGCTGGCCCCTATACTGAGGGTGGTGGGTTTGAGCCTGGCCCCGGCCAAACTGCAACAAAAAATAGCTGGATGTTATGGTGGGTGCCTGTAGTCCCAGCTACTTGGGAGGCTGAGGCAAGAGAATAAGCCCAGGAGTTAGAGGTTGCTGTGAGCTGTGATTTCACAGAACTCCTACCGAGGGCAATAAAAATGAGATTCTGTCTCTAAAAAAAAAAAAAAAAAAATTGATTCAAGATGGATAAAAGAGGGTGGTGCCTATGGGTCAGTGGGTAGGGCACCAGCCCCATATCCCAAGGGTGGCGGGTTCGAACCTGGCCCTGGCCAAACTGCAACAAAAAAATAGCCGGGCGTTGTGGCAGGTGCCTGTAGTCCCAGCTACTTGGGAGGCTGAGGCAAGAGAATTGCTTAAACCCAGGAGTTGGAGGTTGCTATGAGCTGTAATGCCACAGCACTCAACCGAGGGTGATAAAGTGAGACACTGTCTCTATTAAAAAAAAAAAAAAAGATGGATAAAAGATTTAAATCTAAAAACGGGGGCGGTGCCTGTGGCTCAGTCGGTAAGGCCCCGGCCCCATATACTGAGGGTGGCGGGTTCAAACCCGGCCCCGGCCAAAATGCAAAAAACAACCAGAAAATAACCGGGCGTTGTGGCGGGCGCCTGTAGTCCCAGCTACTCGGGAGGCTGAGGCGAGAGAATCGCTTAAGCCCAGGAGTTGGAGGTTACTGTGAGCTGTGTGAGGCCACAGCACTCTACCGAGGGCCATAAAGTGAGACTCTGTCTCTCTAAAAAAAAAAAAAAAGAAAGAAAGTGGGAAAAACTCTTGAGGATGTCAGCCTGGGGAATGATTCTGCGAAGACTTCAGTGGCAATTGCAACAATAACAAAAATAAACAAATGGGACTTTTTTTTTTTTTAAGGAAAGCATAGAACAAAATTTATTGTAAGTTTACAGAATAAGAGCAAGATACAGGCTTACAGGGCAAGAAGCATTCACCATAGACAGCAAATGGGCCTTCATTGCCAGGGCAAGTAGGCAAAGAGGCCAACAAATGGGACTTAATTACCTAAAAAGCTTCTGCACAACTAGGGACACAGCATTCAAATCAAACAGCCTTCAGAATGGGAAAAGATATTTGCATGTTATGAATCTGACAAAAATTTGATAACTAGGATCCATAGAGAACTGAAATTAACAACAAAAAAAGAGCTAACAGTCCCATCTATTTCATGAACAGAACCTTCTCTAAGGAAAACGAATGGCTGACAAACATGAAAAAATGCTCATCATCCCTATGTTATCAGAGAAATGCAAGTCAAACCACCATGAGATATCACTTAATCCCAATAAGATTAGCCCACATCATGAAGTCCCCAAATTGCAGATGCTGGCGAGGATGCAGAAAGAAGGTAACACTTTTACACTATTGGTGAGACTGCAAACTAATACAGTTTGGAAGAAAGTATGGAGAATCCTCAAAAAACTCATGTTAGATCTCCCATGTGACCCTGCAGTCCCACTTACTAGGCATCTACCCAGAAGAAAAAAATGCTTCTGTCATAAAGACATTTGCACTAGATTATCACAACTCAGTTTACAATCGCCAAGATGTGGAAACAACCTAAATGCCCATTAACTCAGGAATGGGTTAACAAACTGTGGTATGTGTGTGCCATGGAATACTATTCAGCCATAAAAAGATGGTGACTTTACATCTTTTGTATTAACCTGAATGGAGTTGAAACACGTTCTTCTCAGTAAAGTATCATAAGAATGGAAAAGCAAATAACCAGTGTACTCAATACTAATATGAAGCCAATAGATCAGGGGTCCTCAAACTGCAGTCCACGGGCCACATGAGGCGGTGTGATTGTATTTGTTCCCATTTTGTTTTTTTACTTCAAAATAAGATATGTGCAGTGTGCATAGGAATTTGTTCATAGTTTTTTTTTTTTTTTTTAACTATAGTCTGGCCCTCCAACAGTCTGAGGGACAGTGAATTGGCCCCCTGTTTAAAAAGTTTGAAGACCTCTGCAATAGATGATCATCAGTTCACACCTACGTAGGAGAAAAACTCAATTCAAGTTAGGGAGGGGACAACAAGGGGAGAAAGGGTTTGGGGTATTCCCGCTTATTGGGCACAATGTTGGGGTGTGTGGCACATCTTTTGGGGGGTGGGACAGAACTACAAGAGGGACTCTATGCTGACAAATTCAAATTTGTGACCTGGTTGTTTGTACCCTTACATTAACCTGAAGGAAAAGAAGGCTACTGAACCACCTTTGCCAGTAGAAGTGGCTTTTCCAACCCCTGTGTGAGGAACTTAACCCCTTTCCAATCCAATTTTCCTCCCACCCCTATACACTCACTAGCTTTGGATGGGAAAGAGATTTATGGATTACTTGTAATTATCCTACAGTTCTTTTTTTTTTGGAGACAGAGCCTCACTTTGTCACCCTCAGAGTGCTGTGACGTCATAGCTCACAGCAGCCTCAAACACCTGGGCTCAAGTGGTTCTCTTTTTTTCCGCTGCTCTGGTAGCTGGACTACAGGTGCCTGGTGTAATGCTCGACTTTTTATTTTTATTTTAATTATTTATTTATTTATTTTGAGACAGTCTCAAGCTGTTGCCGTGGGTATAGTGCCATGGCATCATAGCTCACAGCAAACTCCAGCTCTTGGGCTCAAGTAATCCTCTTGCTGCAGTTTTTCTATTTTTAATAGAGAGCGGGGTCTCGCTTTTGGTTAGGCTGGTCTAAACCAAAACCAAAGCTCAAGTTATCCACCTGCCTTGGCCTCCCAGAGTGCTAGGATTACAGGCATGAGCCACAGCAGCTGGCCTCCGCCTGGCTATTTTTAAAGATTGGGTCTTACTCTTCGTCAGGCTGGTCTGGATCCTGTGAGCTCAGACAATCCACCCACCTTGGCTTCCCAAAGTGCTAGGATTATAGGCTTGAGCCACCTTGCCCGGCCTATTCTACAGTTGTAAAAGAGAAAAACATAAATATGAACTCACCTGATGATTTTATTATCTATTTTAGGGTATATAAAATAAATTTGTTTATTTTTGTTTACAAGTTTTTTGAGTGTAATACTTCCTAAAGTAATCTCTGGATGAAGTCCAAGCTTCCTCTTGCTGGCTCACAGTAGAAAATAGTTTCTCTCATTCATACTTTTTCATTTCTTCTGTTACAAACCATTGCAGTCCTTTGTTGATTGTTTTCCATTTTGCATTTCCATGGGTCTTTCCAGTTAGCATTTCATCAGTATCAGATGCTTTTCTTTCTTTTTTTTGAGACAGTCTTACTTTGTCACCCTGAATAGAGTACCATTGTGTCCTAGCTCACAGCAACCTCATTCTCTTGGGCTCAAGAGATCATCTTGCCTCAGCCTCCCCAAGTAGCTGGGACTACAGGTGCGCACCACAACACCCAGCTATTTTTAGTAGAGATGGGGTCTTGCTCTTGCTGGTTTTGAACTCCTGAGCAATTCACCTGCCTCAGCCTACTAAAATGCTAGGATTATAGACGTGAGCCCCCATGCCCATCTTCCCTTCTTTCTTGTATTTCTGTTCTTTTTTTTTTTTTTTTTTTTTGAGACAGAGCCTCAGGCTGTCACCCTGGGTAGAATGCTGTGGCATCACAGCTCACAGCAACCTCCAACTCCTGGGCTTAAGTGATTCTCCTGTCTCCACCTCCCAAGTAGCTGGGGTTACAAGCACCCACCACAATACCCGGCTATTTTTTGGTTGCAGCTGTCATTGTTGTTTGGCGGGCCAGGCTGGATTTGAACCTGCCAGCTCAGGTGTATGTGGCTGACGGCTTAGTCACTTGAGCCACAGGTGTGAGCCTGCATTTCTGTTTTTTACATTGCTCACCAGCTGAGTGATGAGATTTCTTCTGCAAGAAAGGTGTGTCTGGGTGGCACCTGTGGCTCACTGAATAGGAAGGACGCTGGCCCCATATACCGAGGGTGGCTGGTTCAAACCCGGCCCTGGCCAAATTGCAACAAAAAAATAGCTGGGCATTGTGGTGGGCGCCTATAGTCCCAGCTACTTGGGAGGCTGAGGCAAGAGAATTGCCTAAGCTCAGGAATTGGAGGTTGCTGTGATCTGTGATTCTACGGCACGCTACCAAGGGTGATAAAGTGAGACTGTCTCTAAAAAAAGAAAAAGAAAGAAAGATGTGTCTGCACTTTCCACTATCTGCTGAGGTAAAGGGTGTAGCTGTTTACAACTGCAACTTCATCAGCCAGAAGAGTAATTTTTTCCCACCGTTTGTAGGCCCTTCTTGTAAATCTATAACATCCATAGTACTGATTCGCTCTGTCCACTCTTCCCATAAACTTTGTGTATTCTCAAATAACTGTCCTCGTTTCAAATTGAACAGGCTATTTCTTCCTATAACCAGTGATCAACTGTCTTTGAGGGCCAAAGAATGTATTCAGCATTGTCACTAACCTCTTGTAGAATGAAAGGCGCATCACATTGATAGGCACATAATTCATATTCCTGAGATTTCTTCTTTTTCAGATCACTTGGAAAACCCTTCCTAGAAGCCATAACTGTTCTGTTATATGTATTTTCATTTTATGAAGTTCCTAAGCTCTGATTGTCTTCCAGCATTGGAGCCAAACAGGAAAATCTTAATGTTGATATATGATCGGAAACTCCCCCTAGATAGTTCCTTTGCAAGGTACTGTCTTAAGAACTTGCCCCCACCATCTTTCTTCTAGACTGCCCTTTAATACAGTCCCGCTGTTGAGAACAGGTTGAGATCCGCTGTTCTAGACTCAAATTGTAGAAGGCCCAGAGGGTGAAGTGATCCATGAGGAAGTATACCATAATCCAAAGGATTGTTTTGCCACTGTTTAGTTAGGAACCTGGGAAATATTTGCAGATAGGGGAAGGAACATAAAGTTGAATAAGGCAGAATTTATTGATAAGTAGGCCCCCCAAATAGAAATTCTGGATTTTTTATTGTAGGTCAAGAAATAAGAAAGGGCTCTAACAGTTTGGTTGATCGGCTGAAAAATGAACCAAGAAGTGGCCTATGCTAATTGAAGTTGTGCCAAAACTGCCTTGGTATACCGTAGAGGAAAGGATCCAAAAGCAAGAGATTGAAATGTTAGAATAGATTTATCATATAACACCTGTTCACCCATTCTGGGGGAATGAGGTGCCTTGATAACCCATGAGAGCCTGGTGGTCCCTGTTCTCTAAAAGTTGGAAATTACAGTGAGAACTGCTGCCACTGAACTGGGGTCCTTAATGTGTGGATAATTGGATTCCAGGTGGCATGGCCCAAATGGCTGCAGTTAATCACCAAAGAAAAGGTAGGTGTGGTTACTGTAGTGGATGCCTGAGTCAAAGTGGCAGTCACAATACTGTCCTAGCCTGCAGACTGGTACTATTACGAATTGGGCTGTGCAGCAGTTGAGTGACCCTAAAACGGGGAGGTTGTGTGCTCTCTGTGAGAATCTAATGCTTGATGATCTGACCATTCCCCCACACCCTGTTCATGGAAAAATTGTCTTCCATAAAACCAGTCCCTGGTGCCAAAAAGGTTGGGGACCACAGGGTTAGTTAATTATGGTGTCCTAAGAACTGAAATGGAGGGGGCAGTATGCTAAAGTCTCAATTTATCCCTATAAGTGGAAAAGCTCTACATCTGGTGAACAGAAGTTTGACTTGAATTGGCAAAACAGAGTTCCTGGCCCTTCATTTGGCAGACTTGAGTCAGCTCACAGACCCAGAGCACTTTGAATGAAGGGAAGAAAAGTCAGATCCCTCAAAGAAAGACTATTTTTCTTTAACTGAATATGTTTGGAGTTTAGATAGGGAGAATACAATGTGCTGACGAAGGTTATTTCATCATACATGTATATATACTTTATTCATACCTTTGTGTATGCATCTATAGGGGGGCAATTTTTTCCTAATGATACTGCTGTTGATAACAACATGGTATATTTAAATGTATCAGAATTCCTTTTTTTATTTTTATTTTTTGAGACAGAGTCTCACTTTGTCATGCTTGTTAGAATGCTGTGGCATCAGAGCTTGCAACAACCTCAAACTCTTGGGCTCAAGCGATTCTCTTCCCTCAGCCGCCCGAGTAGCTGGAACTACAGGCGTCCACCACAACGTCCAGCTGTTTTTAGAGAGGGAGTCTCACTCTGACTCAGGCTGGTCTCGAACCTGTGAGCTCGGGCAATCTACCCACCTCAGCCTTCCAGAGTGCTAGGATTAAAGGTGTGAGCCACCATGCCTGGCCCCCATGTCATTGTTATTTATGGGAGAAATGTCCTTGCTTTGCAAAATGTTGATTGATAAGCTTAATTGAGCTAGATTCATGTTCTTTGTCAGTGATGAGAAAGTATTGTATGCAATATGCACGGGCTCAAAAAAGTAGACAGGAAGTTATAAGTCCTGTCTCCTCAGGAGAAGCCCCAGTGCCACCAATGCCCCTTCTCAAAGAGGCTGTTTATCACTCTCTGCTAGGAGAGTTCTCTTTTTCTCACTCAGTATTTTTATATTTTTGATGTGCCTGGGTTTTCTTCTGAAAACTGTTCCTAAAAATACAGTGTTTTAAAGTTTAGTTGTAGATAAAGTTAATTAGTAATTACTATACAAAATTTTTGACTAACTCTGCAAAAAACATAAAGGATATAAACTACAGATTAAGCAAGATCATTAGACTAGTGGTTTTGGTGTACACCATTCTCAGATTACCACTCCCTTCTCTAGTCCCCCAATTTGAATAGATGGATTCTGAAGCTAAGGTCAGCATTTGTTTATTAGTGAGCTTTACGTGAGTTTACCAATTTCTTTTTTTTTTTTTTTTTTTTGAGTTTACCAATTTCTTATATCCATTTTTAGGTTGAATTTTTTAATTCTTTATTCCATTTTGGTAAATTAATGTTGTTGAAGGTTAGTTTTTGCAAC
The DNA here is from genome assembly GCF_027406575.1 of Nycticebus coucang. Classification (NCBI taxonomy): domain Eukaryota; kingdom Metazoa; phylum Chordata; class Mammalia; order Primates; family Lorisidae; genus Nycticebus; species Nycticebus coucang. The sequence goes on from NC_069781.1 coordinate 109,355,704, forward strand.
ACTATTTGTAATAGTAATCCACAAGTAAATGAAGCTTATGTTTAATTAAAAGCATTTTCTGTAGGCTAGGCACAGTGGCTCACGCTTGTAATCCTAGCACTCTGGGAAGCTGAGGTGGGGGGTAGCTTGAGCTCATGAGTTCCAGACCAGCCTGAGCAAAAGTGAGACCCCCATCTCTACTAAAAATGGAAAAACTGAGGCAGAAGGATTGCTTGAGCCCAAGAGTCAGAGGTTGCTGTGAGCTATGATGCTAGGGCACTCTAACCAGGGCAACTGCTTGAGCTCTAACCCCCCAAAAAGCATCCTGTGTAGAAATCTTACTCGGTATTTCTAGCGTGACTTTCCCTTTTCTGAACACTTTGAATTTTTGTTTGTTTTAAAGAAACATGGGTGGCTGGGCATGGTGGCTTGTGCCTGTAGTCCTAGCACTCTGGGAGGCCGAGGCGGGTGGATTGCCTGAGCTCACAGGTTCGAGACTAGCCTGAACTAGAGTGAGACCTCCTCTAGAAAAATAGCTAGGCATTGTGGCAGGTGCCTGTAGTCCCAGCTACTTGGGAGGCTGAGGGAAGAGAATTGCTTGAGCCCAAGAGGTTGCTGTGAGCTATGATGCCATGGCACTCTACCGAGGGTGACAAATGAGACTCTGTCTCAAAAAAAAAAAAAGAAAAAGAAACAAGGCCTTGTCTGTCTCCCAGACTGGAGTATAGTGGCCTAACAATAGCTTGCTCTAATCTCAAATTCTTGGGTTCAAGCAGTCCTTTTGCCTCAGACTCCCAAGCTAGGGCTACAGGCTTGTGACACCATTCCTGACTAATTTTTGAGATTTTGTAGAGATAAGGCCTCACTGTATTGCCCAGGTTGGTCTCAAACTCCTAGCCTCAAGCAGTCCTCCCACCTTAGCCTCCCAGAGTGCTACGATTATAGGGGTGAGCCACCTGGCCCGGCTTTTTATGTCCTTTTCATTCTTTTCATTCACAATTACCCTTTTTCTTTTTCTTTTCTTTTCTTTTTTTTTTTTTTTTTTTTTGAGACAGTCTCAAGCTGTTGCCCTTGTTAGAGGGGTGCCATGGCATCCCTCAGCTCAGAGCAACCTCAAACTCTTGGGCCTAAGCGATTCTCTTGCCTCAGCCTCCCAAGTAGCTGGGACTACAGGCACCAGCCACAATACCCAGCTATTTTCTGGCCTGGGCTGGATTCGAACCTGCCAGCTCCGGTGTATGTGGCTGGTGCCCTAGCCATCAGAACTATAGGCACCGAGCCAACCAAAACAATTTAAAACTCAAATATTCAGGCCTGGCACCATGGCTCATGCCTATAGTCTTAGCAGTCTGAGAGGATGAAGTGGGAGGATCCCTTGAGCTCAGGAGTTTGAGACCTGGGTGGTGGCAGGCGCCAGGGGCCTGTAGTCTTGGCTACTTGAGAGGCGGAGGCAGAAGGATCACTGGAGTCCAGGAGTTAGAAGTTGTTATGAGGTGGGCTGATGGCACAGCCCTTCAGCCTGGGCGACCTAATGAGACTGTTTCAAGAAAACCAAACAAAAAAACTCATACATGTCCTATTTACCTAGCTGTTTCACTGCTTGGAATTTATGGTATGGATGAATTTTACACAGATGTATGAATATGTGTGTGTAAATGTGTTTGTGATAGAGAAAAATTGGAAACAATTGTCCGGTAATGGAGTTGAAGTAAAATAAATCATCATATCCATACTCCGGATTCTGCCTGTTAAAAATGAGAGGTTGAGGCTTGGCGCCTGTGGCTCAAGTGGCTAAGGCACCAACTACTTACACCTGAAGTTGGCGGGTTCGAATCCAGCCTGGGCCCGCCAAACAACAATGATGGCTGCAACCAAAAAAATAAATAAAATAGCTGGACGTGTGGCGGGCGCCTGTAGTCCCAGCTACTTGGGAGGAGGAGGCAGGAGAGAATGGCTTGAGCCCAGGAGTTGGGGGTTGCTGTGAGCTGTGATGCTGCTGGCACTCTACCCAGGACGACAACTTGAGGCTCTGTCTCAAAAAAAAAAAAAAAAAAAAAGGTTGATGGGGAGAAATTTACTATACAGCTATCCCTTGGCATCCTTAGGGGATTGGTTCTAGGTCCCTCCTGTGGATACCAAAATCCAGATGCTTGTGAAGTCCTTTATATAAAATGGCATATTTACATATATCCTATGAGCATCTTACCCTCCTGCACATTCCTTTCCCTTTCATTTATTTGGAATCATCTCTAGATTACTTATAATAACTAATACAATATAAATGCTATTAAACTGTGTTGCTTAATGAATAATGACAGAAAAACTCTACGTGTTTAGTACAGATGCACCATCATTAAATTTTTTTTTTTTAAAGACAGTCTCACTTTGTCACTCTTGGGCTCAAGCGATTCTCTTGCTTCAGCCTCCCAAGTGGCTGGGACTATAGGCACACAGCACAATACCGGGCTATTTTTAGAGATGAGTTCTTGCTCTGGCTCAGGCTGGTCTCAAACTCGTGAGTTCAGGCAGTCCACCTGCCTCTGCCTCCCAGAGTGCAAGGATTACAGGCATGAGCCACTTTACCTGGTCTATCATTTAAATTTCTTAAATTATTTTCTATCTGTGGTCTGTTAAATATGTGGATGAGGGACCCAGGGATACACGTACCAGGACCTACTAAACTACCTGTAAACAACAGTTGTGGAACTCTGTTCTCACATGTGTCTTGAGATGTTCATGTATCTTTTGATTATGCTTTAAGTATTTACATAGAAATATGTTACTAAATTTCCAACAATCTTTTAACAGTGATTACCTCTTAGGAGTGGGACTGATGGAGCAAATGCTGGAGGGGTTGTTGTATAAAGTGGTAACAATGCATTGTTTGCTGGGCTCCAAATAACTTCTAAGCTTTGAGTTAATAGTAGCAAATTCTCCTTTGGTTTGAGCAGGTTGAGTTCTCAGAGTCCTACTTTTCTTTAAAAATCTTTTTTTTGGTTGGGCTTAGTAGCTCATGTGTATAATTGTAGCACTCTGGGGGCCTGAGGCAGGTGCATCGCTCAGGAGTTTGAGACAATCCTGAGCAAGAGAGAGACCCTGTCTCTACTAAATAAATAGAAAACTGGCTGGATGTGGTGGTGCATGCCTGTAGTCCCAACTACTCTTGAGAGGTTGAGGCAAGAACATCACTGGAGCCCAAGAGTTTGAGGTTGCTGTGAGCTATGATGATGCCATGGCACTGTACCCAGGGTGACAGATTGAGACTCACTCAAAAAAAAAAAAAAAATTATTAATAGTGAAAAATACATTGCAAGCACAGAAGTGGTTACAGATAATATGACTATTTTTTCAAACACAAGGTCTTACATATTTATTACTGCACAAACTTATTAGTGAGTGAAGAGCATATAAACAAAGAGAAAACTCATTTTCCCAATGAAATGTGGCCAACTGTCGGACTGATGACATTTTCAGCTTGATATGGTAAGATGATGGTGACTGTGATACAGCATAAGTATGTGCCATTTCATGTGCAATTCCTTATAGACCCAGGTTCTTCTCCAGTGTCTCCCCTTCGAAGTTACACCTTATTTTATGACCAGTTTTCATTCAAATCCACTGGGGAATGGGATGATTTTGTTTTTGTTTCTTGGCCAAAAACCGCTTGATTCTGAAAGTCTTGGTGAGAGGACATGGCAACAAATGGGACTAATCACACTCACCACAATGGAGGAGGGAGACAGAGAGTTGGTTTTTGATATACAGTGTGTAATGACCACTTATTTGGTCATGAATTTTATCTATGGGTTACATGGAGTGGTAGTTTGTCTGTGATTACATGGCCGGCTGTTGACAAATAAGGAGTTGTTCATAATTCCAGACTGTTACTCCCTAAAACAAGAAGGCAGCTATTTGAGATTAGATTTGGATTTACTGGGGGAAGTTTTGCAATCCAGTGCACAGAAGAGGAAGGAACCTGAGTGGGAATTGTGGGCAATTGAGGAAATTAATCACACAAGAGACGGGAGACAGGGTGGGATCCAGAGGGCTGAAGCAGCTCAGGCTGCAGCAGCACTGAACCATGAAAACAGCTTTATTATATAGTATCTAAACAAGGCATATCTTAGTAAAGTTGCTTACTGAGTGGGAAATTAGCCAAAGGAATACTATCATCTTTAGCTCATAGGGTAAAGATTAACTTCAGGGAGGAGAAACTACTGTGCTTTCCCGGCAGAAGATAAAAGGGAAAATATGCAGGGGCTAAGAGACTTCTGGCAGAGGAGAAGAGCATGTTGTTCTAGAAGAATTTGTTTGTTGTTCAAGGAGAAGCAGTTGGGGGGTTATTCCTTGAACGTCTCCCCAGGCTGTGGAGACCTTGCCAGGCTGACTCCTCAGCTGGTACTCCACATTACTCAGTGAAGGAGCCATCCTGTGGGAGGAGGAAAGGAAAGGAAGGACATAGGTAGGAAAAGCCTTAGTACTGCAGTGAAGTTCTGGGGAAGGATAGGCAAGGCAAGGCCTACGAGGGGTCCTTCCACCAGTTGTAGATTAGAGGGTCCCCTTGTTCTGCAGAAATGGGCCTGCTTTAGTACCCTGCCTATGATAACCTGCCATTGGGGAAAAACAACCTGTGAGGAATGTGGGGCTGGAGGGAAGGCAGTGGTGTATTCAGAGCAGAGCCCCATGATAGGTGATTTGAGAGACTCATTTTCATGTCACAGGGCTAATGTGAGTGGCGTTACTGTAAACACTTACATACCTATCTATGTCTTGGGTGATTTTTTGTTGGGTAGATTTAGGAGTGGAATTACTGGGTTATATTATGCCTGTGACAAATTATCAAGAAATAGTGAAAACTTTTCCAAGGTAACCAGTTTCCATTCCTGCTGCAGAAGAGTTATCTTCTTGTGGTTCCATATCCTCACCAATATTTGGTATTGATAGTCTTTCTAATTTTATTTATTTATTTATTTTGATGAGACAGACCCTCACTTTATTGCCCTCGGTGGAGTGCCATGGCATCACACAGCTCACAGCAACTTCCAACTCCTAGGCTTAGGTGATTCTCTTGCCTCAGCCTCCCGAGTAGCTGGTACCACAGGTGCCCACCGCAATGCTTGTCTATTTTTTGTTGCAGTTTGGCCTGGGCCGGGTTTGAACCCACCACCCTTGGTATATGGGGCCGGCACCCTCCCCACCGAGCCACAGCCGCCACCCTCTAATTTTATTTTTATTTTTTTTGAGACAGAGTCTCAAGCTGTCGCCCTGGGTCACAGCAACCTCCAACTCTTGGGCTTAAGCGATTCTCTTGCCTCAACCTCCCAAAGTAGCTGGGACTACAGGCGCTTCGCTTGCTACAACACCCGGCTATTTTTTGGTTGGAGTTGTTGTTTGGTGGGCCTAGGCTAGATTCGAACCCGCTAGCTCCGGCGTTTGTGGCTGGTGCCTCAGCCACTTGAGCTACAGGTGCCAAGCCAGTCTTTCTAATTTTAGTCATTTCAGGGGGTATATGGTAATAATCTTATTATGGTTCCTACCGTCTAAGGTGCGGTCATGTGATTTGCCTTGTCCAGTGTAATCTGAGCAGAACAGATTTGTCACTAACACTTCTAAGAGCATCATGTTTCCAGATGAAGCTTGCTACAGTGTATGTCTTCTGTCTAGTAGGAAGGGATGGATAAAAGGAGAGGGAGAGGGCACGAGCAAAGGTAGGAAGGTGAAGGAAGGAGGTTGAAGGCAGGAAGGGGAGTAGAATTTTCTTGGTTGTAAGCAACTGAGATTGCTGGGGTTGTTTTTAGCCATATTAACCTGTCCTACATAAACTTTAAAATAGACTTAAAATTTAAATATTATTTTAATTTTAGGGATGGGGTCTTGCTGTGTTCAATCTAGACTGCACTTGAATGCCTAGACTCAAGGAATCCTCTCTCCTCAGTAAGTAGAAAGGACTGTAGGTGCCCAGCTTAGACTTTATACTTTAAGAGCAGTTTTAGGTTTAGGTTTACAGCCAAATGGAGCAGAAAATAGAGTACTTCTTCCTTCTATACATATACAACCTCTCCCTCCATTAATATTCAGCACCAGAGTGGTACATTGTTAACAGTTGATGAATGCACATTGACACATGACTGTCATCCACAGTCTATATTATGTTCACTTTGGTGTTGTATACTCCGAGTTTCAGCAAATATGTAATGACATACATCTACCATTATAGTATTAAACTTACACAGAGTAGTTTCACTACCCTAAAATCCTCTGTACTTTGATTATTATTTTATTTTTTATCTTACTACTTTTTTTGAGACACCGTCTCACTCTGTTGCCCTGGGTAGAGTGCTGTGTGTCATAGCTCACAGCAACCTCAAATGCTTGGGCTCAAGCCTCCCAAGTAGCTGGAACCACAGGCACTTACCACTACAGCTAGTTTTTCTATTTTTGGTAGAGACAGGGTCTTGCTCTCGCTCAGCCTGGTCTTAAACTATTGAGCTCAAGCAATCCACCTGCCTCGGCCTCTCAGACTCCTAGGATTACAAGCCACCATACCCGGCCTGATTATTACTATTGTTATTGTTATTGTTACTTTTACTGACTTCTGCCTGTTCTACTGTGGTCAGAAAACGACACTATATATTTAGAAACTTATAACGGGCGGCGCCTGTGGCTCAGTGAGTAGGGCGCCAGCCCCATATGCCCAGGGTGGCAGGTTCAAACCCAGCTCCTGCCAAACTGCAACAAAAAAAATAGCCGGGCATTGTGGCGGACGCCTGTAGTCCCAGCTGCTTGGGAGGCTGAGGTAAGAGAATCACGTAAGCCCAAGAGTTACAGGTTGCTGTGAGCCGTGTGACATCATGGCACTGTACCTGAGGGTGGTACAAGAAACAAAACAAAAACTTATAACATTTTCTGAAGCTTGCTTAATGGCCCAGCATATGGGCAGTTTTTGTTAAGTGTTGTATGTGCTTGGGAAGGACGTGTTTCTGCATTTGTCAGATGTAGTGTTCTATGTTCAGGTTGGTTAATCATGTTAAATTCTACATCCTTTTTTTCCTTTTGGTCCTTTGGTTATTGAGAGAGATGTATTAACACTCTTGATCTTTCTCTCTTTTTTTGAGACAGAGTTTCACTCTGTCACCCTGGATAGAGTGCTGTGATGTCATCATAGCTCATAGCAACCTCAAGTGATCCTCTTGCCTCAGCCTCTAGAGTAGCTGGGACTACAGGTGCCCACCATGACACCTGACTAGTTTTTTTTTTTAGTTTACTTTTTAGTTTTTTCTATTTTTAGTAGAGATGGGGGACTGTTTATTTTTTATTTTTTTAATTTTTAATTTTAGGATATCTTCTGGTGGAGACCAGAAAACCTGCTAGACAAATCTAACAGAGCTGTTACACTTTTTTTCCCCCAGTTTTATAGGGATCTCAGTCTTGCTTAGGCTGGCCTTGAACTCCTGTGCTCAAGTGATCCACCAGCCTTGGCCTCCCGGAGTGCTAGGATTCAGGTGTGAGACACCACACCCGGCTGTCACTCTTGTTTTTTTACTTGTCTATTTGTCCTTAGATTTTTTTTTTTTTTAAATTACTTGCAGGAAGATATATTACTTTTCAATTCTCATAATTTTTGTTTTATACAGTATATTTTGAAGGTATGTTATTAGGTGCATACATGCTCAGAGTTGTGTATCTTCCTCATCAAGTCTTTTAAAATCACTATCAAGTGCTTTCTTTGAGGCAGACGCATTAGAGGTAAGGTTTAATTAGCTTGTTATTAATGTTGCTGCAGTATCGTTCCTTTGGTTAGTATGTGCAGGGTATTTTTTGTTTTTTACCTTTTATTTTCAGTCTTTCTATATACAGCCATGTGTCACTTAGCTGTGACAATGGGAATATTTTCCAAGAAATGTTAGGGGAATGTCATAGTATGGTGATAAAGCCTACTACACACCTAGGCTGTTACTGGATAGCTATGGCTCTTAGGCTGCAAATGTGTACAGCATATTGAATACTATTGGCAGATTGTAATACAATGTTATTTGTCTATCTGAACATATCTAAATGCGGATAAGGTACAGTAGAAATACAGTAAACATAGTATAAAGAATAAACAATGGTACACCTGTATAGGGCACTTACTTTGGGTGTATGAGCGATGAATGAATATCAAGGCCTAGGACGTTGCTGTGAACTACTGTAGACTTTATAAACACTGTACACTTAGGCTACACTAAATTAATTATTTTGAGACAGTCTCAAGCTGTCACCCTGGGTAGAGTGCAGTGGCATCACAGCTCACAGCAACCTCCAACTCCTGGGCTCAAGCGATTCTTTTGCCTCCGCCTCCCAAGTAGCTGGGACTACAGGTGCCCACCACAACACCCGGCTATTTTTTGGTTGCGGCCATCATTGTTGTTTGGCGGGCCCGGGCTGGATTTGAACCTGCCAGCTCAGGTGTATGTGGCTGGCACCTTAGCTGCTTGAGCCATAGGCGCTGAGCCGCTACACTAAATTTATTAAAATTAATTTTTGTGGCTGGATATGATGCCTCAGGCCTGTAATCCTGGGATTATGAGAAGTCCAGGTAGGTGGATTGCTTAAACTCAGGAGTTTAAGACCACCCCAACTGGCCGGGCGTGGTAGCTGTAATCCCAGCACTTGGGAAGCCGAGGTGGGAGGATTGCCTGAGCTCATAGATTCAACACCAGCCTGAGCCAGAGCGAGACCTCGTCTCTAAAAATAGCCAGGCATTGTGGCAGGTGCCTGTAGTCCCAGCTACTTGGGAGGCTGAGGCAAGAGAATCGCTTGAACCCAAGAGTTTGAGGTTGCTGTGAGCTGTGACAGAATAGCACTCTAATGAGGGTGACATAGTGAGACTCTGTCTCAAAAAAAAAAAAAAAAACAACCAGAACAAGAGATTCCTTCTTTACTAAAAATACCTCAAGAACCTGCCCAAGGCTGCTTTACAGTTAACTTTTTTTAGAAGTAAAAGTATACTCTGTAATGATAAAAAGCATAGTAAATACATCAACAAGTAACAGTTCTTTAGTATCACTATCAGGTATAGTGTACTATACATAATTGTATGTGCTGTACTTTAGTATGGCATACAGTGCATTAGGTTTTTTTACACCAGCATCACCACAGACCAGGTGAGTAATGCATTTCACATTGTGCTGTAATGTTAAGACAGATGTGAAGTCTTAGGTTTTTTTCAGCTCCATTATTGTCTTATGGGATCACCATTGTATATATAGTCCATCCTTGACTGAAATGTCATGTGGGTCATGACTGAAGTTTTGGAAGATTCTCTCATCAGCAATGTATAGTAGAATTTAAATATATCTTATGACTAGAGCCTTTAACAAAATAACTGACATAGGTGGGTTAAGATCTGTTAGTAACTACTTTCTGTTTATCTTTACTTGTTATATATGCTTTTTCCTAACCTTTCTTGCCACCTTTTAGATGCTTTTATTTTTCATTCTTTTCCCTCTGAACTTGAAAGTTACTTAAAAACACATATATTTGACTTAGTAAAGTCTGATATTATTTAGTACTTTTCCCCCTCCTCCTGGGTACTTAAACTCCATATACTTCATGTGAGGGACTGGGTCTCCACAACCTTTGCTGGGAGCTATGCTGAGGGCAGTTGACATGAGAAAAAACTCAGACTCAGTTTTCTCAGGTGAAATAACAGATGGGAGCCTGTGAGCGGCTTACAATGCAGCTAGCAAGTGCAGCACTGTCCCATTCTCCCAAAGGTCTTTTTATTTGGTCAGAAACCATAAATCATAGTGACAACATAAAGCATAAAATTAATTCTAGTTATTCAAAGCAAAGAGCTGCAAGTGATCATTAACAGTCAAAAGAAGGGAAACGAAAGGAAAATCACGTAAGCACATTGTGTGATTACAACATATCCTTTTACAAATTGGGGGGTAGCAGGACTTGGTATTAGTTGCTAAGTTCTCAGCCACTAGGTAACAATCAGCCGTCTGTGGCATGGCTGGGGTAGGGGTGGGGGGCAGGAAGGGAGGGAACCAGGACTCTGGTCAAACAAACAGAACCTCCAGAATGTAGCCCTGAGCTGACCAGGTGCCAGACATCTTGTGTAGACCACTAGGATATTGCTAGACTTGAGGGGCTTGAGGAACTTGGACTCTGGTCATCAAGCCCTCCAGAAATGCCTGGCCTAAACTAAACTACAAACCTAACTCCTACAACTTCATTTTTGCTTACCTGTATTTATTGTGCTGTTATAAGAATTCAGTGTATATTTTTATCTTGAGACATTAATTTGCATTGTCAATAACCATTAAGAATTTCCCACAAAATTTTCATTGATCTTCTCTTCTTGCCAATCTTAGAATATTTTGATCCTCAATCTTTTTTTTTTTTTTTTTGTCTAGACTGACTCTTTGTCAACCTTGGTAGAGTGCCGTGTCACAGCTTACAGCAACCCTCAGGCTTAAGTGCTTCTCTTGCCTCAGCCTAAAGTAGCTGGGACTATAGGCACCCGCCACGACACCCAGCTGTTTTTTAGAGACGGAGTCTCGCTGTTGCTCAGGCTGGTCTTGAACTCCTGAGCTCAAAAAGTCCACCCACGTCAGCCTCCCAAGTGCTAGGATTACAGGCCTGAGCCACTGTTCCTGGCCCTGATCCCCAATCTTAGAATATTTTTCGTACACCCAAGAACACCCTTTATGTTTCCCATCTATTATGTGACTTCTAATAGTAAATTCTCAGAGTATGTATTAGTCTAAACTGTCTCAAGTTGATCTTCCTTTTTTTTTTTTCTGAGATGGAGTCTCAGTTTGTTGCCCTTGGTAGACTGCTGTGGCATCATACCTCACAACAACCTCAAACTCTTGTGCTCAAGTGATCCTCTTGCCACAGCCTCCCAAGTAGCTGGAACAACAGGCACCTGCCACAGTGGCTGGTTTCAAACTCCTGAGCTCAGGGACTCCACCTGCCTCAGCCTCCCAGAGTGCTAGGGTTGTAGGCATGAGCCACTGCACCTGGCCTCTAGATCTTTTTTGACAGATATTGTTGAGGTGTGTAGAATTCTAACTTGTCACTTTTCTTCTGTTTTATCTTTAGCTTTTATTCTTTCTGTAAGAAGTAAACTAACAGGGGCAGCACCTGTGGCTCGGTGGGTAGGGCGCTGGCCCCATATACTGAGGGTGGCCAGTTCAAACCCGGCCCTGGCCAAATTGCAACAAAAAAATAGCTGGGCGTTGTGGCAGGTGTTTGTAGTCCCAGCTACTCGGGAGGCTGAGGCAAGAGAATCGCCTAAGCCCAGGAGTTGGAGGTTGCTGTGACTGTGTGATGCCACGGCACTCTACCAAGGGTGATAAAGTGAGACTCTGTCTCTTAATAATTAAAAAAAAAAATAAATAAGTAAACACTTTAATGTGTTCCCATGACTAAAATCAATCTCTTTTTTTTTTTTTTTTTGAGAGAGAGAGAGAGTCTCACTATTTCTTTTTTTATTTCTCCTGCTTGAAATTCTTATATCTTACTGAATCCTTGGGGGTAATATGTTTCATTAGTTTTGAACATGCTCAGTTGTTGATTTTTCAAGTATTTCCTGCTGTTTTCCCCTTACTTGAGGGTCAGTTTAAACATATTAGACCTTCTAAGTCTGTTACCTTCTCCATGTTTTATTTTGGATATTTTTGTCTTAGCTTTTTTTTTTTTTTTTTTTGTAGTTTTTGGCTGGGGCTGGGTTCGAACCTACTACCTCTGGTATATGGGGCCAGCACCCTACTCCTTGAGCCATAGGCGCCACCCCGTTTTAGCTTTTTGTTTACTGATTTATACAAGATTAACTTGCTATTCTGTCCATTAAATTTGTTGTTTTAACTTCTGTAATATATAGTTCTTTGATAGTTTTCTTTTTTTTTTTAGGTATCCTATGTTGGGTTTTATTATATTAATCGAAAGTGTCATTTTCATCATAAATTTTACTATATTCATTAAGCAGCACTTAACACATATCATTGACAATATAAACTGATTTTGAGACTTTCGGGTGACAAAATTAGAGTGATTTGGCTGATATATTTGCCATTAGTGACTACAAAAATAAAGCAGGTGGCAAAGTCAGAAATGCAAACCTCTTTCTCAGCATTATTCTTTGAAGGGATCCATGAGAAGCACAAATGTTAACAGATAAACTATGGTAAGCATCTAAACCAGTGAGTGACTGCAATGTATTTACCATTCTTTTTTTTTTTTTTATTAAATCATAACTGTATACAATGATATGATTATGGGGCATCATACACTCACTTCATAAACCATTTGACACATTTTTATCACAGTGGTTAACATAGCCTTTCCGGCGTTATCTCAGTTTCTGTGCCAAAACATTTACATTCTACATTTACCAAGCTTCGCAAATACCCCTGTAATATGCACCACAGGTGTGATCCCACCGATTCCCCTCCCTCTACCCACCCCCCCCACTTCCTCCTATTGTTAAGTTGTAGCTGGGTTATAGCTTTCATGTAAGAGTCCCAAATTAGTTTCATAGTAGGGCTGTGTACATTGGGTATTTTTTCTTCCATTCTTGGGATACTTTACTAAGAAGAATATGTTCCAGCTCCATCCATGTAAACATGAAAGAGGTAAAGTCTCCATCTTTCTTTAAGGCTGCATAGTATTCCATGGTATACATATACCACAATTTATTAATCCATTCGTGGATCGATGGGCACTTGGGCTTTTTCCATGACTTAGCTATTATGAATTGGGCTGCAATAAACATTCTGGTACAAATATCTTTGTTATGTTGTGATTTTTGGTCTTCTGGGTATATGCCCAGCAGAGGAATTACAGGATTGAATGGCAGATCTATTTATAGATCTCTGAGTGTTCTCCATATATCTTTCCAAAAGGAATGTATTAATTTGCATTCCCACCAGCAGTGCAGAAGTGTTCCCTTTTCTCCGCATCCACGCCAACATCTCTGGTCTTGAGATTTTGTGATATAGGCTAGTCTCATTGGAGTTAGATGATATCTCAAAGTAGTTTTGATTTGCATTTCTCTGATGATTAAAGATGATGAGCATTTTTTCATATGTCTGAAGGCCTTGCGCCTGTCTTCTTCAGAGAAGTTTCTCTTCAAATCCCTTGCCCAGCCTGCGATGGGATCCCTTGTTTTTTTCTTGCTGATGCGTTTGAGTTCTCTGTGGATTCTGATTATTAAACCTTTGTCAGAGATATACCCTGCAAATATCTTCTCCCATTCTGAGGGCTGTCTGCTTGCTCTGCTTACTGTGTTCTTAGCTGTGCAGAAGCTTTTTAGTTTGATCAAGTCCCAGTAGTGTATTTTTGAAGCTGCTTCAATTGCCCGGGGGGTTCTCCTCATGAAATACTCACCCAGACCAATTTCTTCAAGGGTTTTCCCTGCATTCTCCTCTAGTATTTTTATAGTTTCATGTCTTAAGTTTAAATCTTTAATCCAATGAGAGTCTATCTTAGTTAATGGTGAAAGGTGTGGGTCCAATTTCAGTCTTCTGCAGGTTGCCAGCCAGTTCACCCAGCACCATTTGTTAAATAGGGAATCTTTTCCCCACTGAATGTTTTTAATTGGCTTGTCAAAAAACAAATAGCGGTAAGTAGCTGGATTCATCTCTTGGTTCTCTATTCTATTCCAGATATCTACTTCTCTGTTTTTGTGCCAATACCATGCTGTTTTGATCACTATCGATTTGTAGTAAAGTCTGAGGTCTGGTAGTGTGATTCCTCCTGTTTTGTTTTTATTTCTGAGTAATGTCTTGGCTATTCGAGGTTTTTTCTGATTCCATATAAAACGAAGTAATGTTTTTTCAAGATCTTTAAAATATGAGGGTGGAGCTTTAATAGGGAGTGCGTTGAAATTATATATTGCTTTGGGTAGTATGGACATTTTGATAATGTTGATTCTTCCTAGCCATGAGCATGGTATGTTTTTCCATTTGTTAACATTTTCAGCTATTTCTTTTCTTAGAGTTTCATAGTTCTCTTTATAGAGATCTTTCACGTCTTTTGTTAGGTAAATTCCCAAATATTTCATCTTCTTTGGCACTACTGTGAATGGGATAGAGTCCTTAACTGCTTTTTCAATTTGACTGTTGTTGGTGTATATAAAGGCTACCGATTTATGAATGTTGATTTTGTAACCTGAGACGCTGCTGTATTCCTTGATCACTTCTAGGAGTTTTGTAGTAGAGTCCCTAGTGTTTTCCAGATACACAATCATATCATCTGCGAAGAGCGAGAGTTTGATCTCTTCTGACCCTATATGGATACCCTTGATCGCCTTTTCTTCCCTAATTGCGGTGGCTAAAACTTCCATTACAATGTTGAAAAGCAATGGAGACAATGGGCAGCCTTGTCTGGTTCCTGATCTGAGTGGAAATGATTCCAATTTAACTCCATTCAATATGATATTGGCTGTGGGTTTGCTGTAGATAGCCTCTATCAGTTTAAGAAAAGTTCCTTCTAGACCAATTTTCTTGAGTGTTCTGATCATGAAGGGATGCTGGATATTATCAAAAGCTTTTTCTGCATCAATTGAGAGAATCATATGGTCTTTGTTTTTTAATTTGTTTATGTGCTGAATTACATTTATAGATTTACGTATATTGAACCAGCCTTGACACCCTGGGATAAAACCAACTTGGTCATGATGTATAATTTGTTTGATGTGTTGCTGGATTCTGTTTGTTAGGATCTTGTTGAATATTTTTGCATCTATATTCATTAGTGATATTGGTCTATAATTTTCTTTTCTCGTTGGGTCTTTTCCTGGTTTGGGGATCAGGGTGATGTTTGCTTCATAGAACGTGTTGGGTAGTCTTCCTTCTTTTTCTACATTTTGGAACAGGTTGAGTAATATAGGTACTAATTCCTCTTTAAAGGTTTGGTAGAATTCTGACGTGAAACCATCTGGTCCCGGGCTTTTCTTTTTAGGGAGGTTTTGTATAGTTGATGCTATTTCTGAACTTGATATGGGTCTGTTCAACATTTCCACTTGATTCTGGTTAAGTCTTGGAAGGTGGCGTGCTTCCAAGTATCGGTCTATTTCCTTCAGATTTTCATATTTCTGAGAATAAAGTTTCTTGTAATATTCATTAAGGATTTTTTGGATTTCTGATGAGTCTGTGGTTATTTCGTCTTTGTTGTTTCTGATTGATGATATTAGAGATTTTACTCTTTTTTTCCTGATTAGGTTGGCCAGAGGTTTATCTATTTTATTGACCTTTTCAAAAAACCAGCTTTTTGATTTATTGATCTGTTGTATTATTCTTTTGTTTTCAATTTCATTTAATTCTGCTCTAATTTTGGTTATTTCTTTTCTTCTACTGGGTTTGGGGTTGGAATGTTCTTCCTTTTCCAGTTGCGT
Source organism: Nycticebus coucang (assembly GCF_027406575.1). NCBI lineage: Eukaryota > Metazoa > Chordata > Mammalia > Primates > Lorisidae > Nycticebus > Nycticebus coucang. The sequence continues at coordinate 109,371,074 of NC_069781.1, forward strand.
GAGATGTCCCATTAAGTTGTTAACTTCCTCTCTTTCCGTTCTCTTGAGGAAGGCTTGCAGTGCTATAAATTTCCCTCTTAGAACTGCCTTTGCAGTGTCCCAGAGGTTCTGATAGTTTGTGTCTTCATTGTCGTTTTGTTCCAAAAAATTGGTGATTTCTTTCTTAATCTCATCTCTGACCCAGCTATCATTCAGCATAAGGTTATTTAACTTCCATGTTTTTGTATGGGTATGCAGATTCCTGTTGTTACTCAATTCAAGTTTTATTCCATGATGGTCCGAGAAGATGCATGGAATAATTTCTATTCCTTTAAATTTACTGAGGTTAGACTTGTGACCTAAAATGTGATCAGTTTTGGAGTAAGTTCCGTGGGCTGATGAGAAGTATGTGTATTCAGTTTTGTTGGGATGAAATGTTCTGTAGATGTCTGCTAAATCTAAATATTGGATGGTTAGGTTTAAATCTAAGATTTCTTTGCTCAGCTTTTTTCTGGAGGATCGATCCAACACTGCCAAGGGAGTGTTGAAATCTCCAACGATTATGGAGCTGGAGGAAATCAAGTTACTCATGTCTGTTAGAGTTTCTCTTATAAATTGAGGTGCATTCTGGTTGGGTGCATAGATATTAATAATTGAGATCTCGTCATATTGAGTATTACCCTTAACAAATATGAAGTGACCATTCTTGTCCTTCCTTACTTTTGATGGTTTAAAGCCTACTGTATCTGCAAATAAAATTGCAACACCTGCTTTTTTCTGATTACCATTTGCCTGAAATATGGATGACCATCCTTTCACCCTGAGTCTGTATTTGTCTTTTAAGTTGAGATGTGACTCTTGTATGCAACAAATATCTGGCTTGAGTTTTTGTATCCAGTCAGCTAACCTATGCCTCTTTAGAGGACAGTTTAAGCCATTCACATTGATGGAGAGTATTGATAAGTCTGGTGGAATTTTGGGTATCGAGTTTTTCAAAGGTCCAGTGGACATTTTTAATGCTTTCGCCAGTGTGGAAGTTGGAGTTTGATCCGAAGTTTCTGAGTGAGTTTACTTTTGTGGTAGAGGATTGGGTTGGTCATTGTGGAGGATAGGTCTGAGAACATCCTGAAGAGCTGGTTTACTTATAGCAAATTTTTTCAACATATGAATGTCATTGAAGTATTTAATTTCTCCATCATAGATGAAACTCAGTTTAGCTGGATACAAGATCCTGGGTTGAAAGTTTTTTTGCTTTAGGAGATTAAAAGTTGATGACCAGCCTCTTCTTGCTTGAAAAGTTTCAGCAGAGAGATCTGCAGTTATTCTAATATTCTTACCTTTGTACGTTATAGTTTTCTTTTGCCGGGCTGCTTTGAGAATCTTCTCTTTCATGTTAACTTTAGTGAAGCTAATTATGATATGTCTGGGAGATGGCTTATTGGGGTTGAATCGTGCTGGGGTTCTGAAGCTGTCTGCTATCTGAATTTTAGATTCTCTAGGCATGTCTGGAAAATTTTCTTTCATAATTTCATGTAGAAGGGCCTCTGTGCCCTTGGCAGCTACTTCATCGTTCTCCGAAATTCCTATAACCCTTATGTTGTTTTTTTTCAAATTATCTGAGAGTTCTCTGAGTGAGTGATCCGTTTTTGCTCTCCATTTCTCTTCCTCTTTGAGAGATTGGGAGTGTTCGAAGACTTTATCTTCAATGTCAGAAATCCTTTCTTCTGCTTGCTCCATTCTGTTACTGAGGGATTCTACTGTATTTTTCATATCTTTGAGGGCTGTAAGTTCTTGTTTCAGTGTGTCTAAGTCTTTGGTGGTTTTGTCTTTAAATTCGTTAAATTCTTGAGACAATTTTTGAATTTCTCCTCGAATTCCTAATTCCATTTTATTAATCTTGTCTGCAAACCAAATTCTGAATTCGACTTCTGACATCTCAGCGAGTTGTTTATGAATGGGATCTTCAATCACATCTGCCGTATCTTTTCTTGGGGGGGTTGATCTATTCTGGTTATTCATGTTACCAGAGTTTTTCCGCTGATTCCGCCCCATGGTTTACTCCCTTTGGTTTTTCCCCTGGGGTTTTATCGAGGGCCCGTACAGTGTTGTGGCCTGAGAAACTGGGGCCCTGTCTGGTGTGGTGGAGCAAAGTGGTTCTGTCTTGTTTTCAGCTGGTTTCTGTTCGATCCTATTGCAACTTCTACTCTGGCTTGAAGTCTCAGCTGTGAGGAAAAATCAGCAATTAAGTCACCCCGCCTGCCCACCTCTGGCCCCAGTTGGAAAAGGAGAATCAAACCTTCCTACAATCGCACATCCAGTGCACCGCCTGAAAAGTCCTCAGTCTATTAGCCCAGTTCAAAAGGTCCGAATCAACTGTCTCAATCGACACTTGTCTCGGGTGGAAGGGTTCAAGAGGTCTCTGGGAACTGGATCACAGGGGCTGGTGACTCCTCTGACACAGCTCACCCCAGTGCAGCGTGGAGTCAGGAGGAGCCACCCAGCAAATAGAGCAGTCTGGGAAGGTTGACGTCTCCTTCCCCACTTTGCCCCTCTGTGGGACCCAGTCACTGGTATCTCTGCAGATGGCTAACCCAGTTGCCTGCAGTGAACAGACACTCCAGGGGTTTGCACCTGCCTGAATCGCAAGGAAGTCTGCCAGGCCCCCGCAGACTGCCGCTATCTAGCAGGAGGAGCTGGGGCCTGACATCTTTGAGTGTTTGATGCAGGTGATGGGAAGGAGGTGTTCACTCAGGCTTAGCCCCGTCCCTGATGGATGCTGCTAACAGAACAGAACAGACAACTTTGTGAGGTTCTGTCTCTGTTCCTGTCGTCGCCTACAGAAGATGGGCTGTTTTGAGTTCAAACGTCTTTGCTGCTGGAGAATTGCGTCTGAACACCTCTCTGGGTTGGCCCCACCCTGGAAGCTTCCCGGGTTTGTGAGCCGCATCACAGGTGGCCTCCTCTGGTTGCCCAGGGAGACAGGGGGTGTGGCCTCAGAATATCCACAAGTGAGCGTTCTGCCGTTAAAGAAAAAACGGCTGTTGATCTACCTCCAGGGAACTGCTGCTCTGGTGTGGGCACTCAGGCGACCCTTTTCTCCTCTGTCCCGCGCCCCAGAGTCAGCACTGAGCGGCCGCAGTTTGTGCTGGGTCCACAGCCCTTAAGAGATCCCCCAAGAATCAGAACTCTTGGGGGATGGGCCCCCAGACCCCGATTGGGAGTGGGGCGGGGGGAAGCTAGAGTTTCATTCAGTTTTACGCAATACTACGGTCCAGGGAGGGCTCCTGCACTGCACCGCAGGGAAGTGCCGCCAAGGCTTGATTTCCCCTCAGCGGAGTGCCCTCTCCTCACTCACGTATCCCAGAGTCAGCGCTGACCTGACGCAGCTCAGGCACTGTGCACGCCCCTCGAGAAATTACCCAAGGAGCCGAACTCCTGGGGGATAGGCCCTCAGACCCCGAGTGAGAGTAGGGGTTCTGAGCTCTCAGCGGGGAGGTCAGAGTCTTATTCAGTCTTGGGCCCCGTATGCCCGGGGAGGGTTGCTGCACTGCACCGCAGGGAAGTGCCGCGAGGCGTGACTCCCCCTCAGCCCGGTGCCCTCTCCTCACTCGGCGCGCCTCAGAGTCAATGCTGACCAGTCGCAAGTCGGGGACTGTCCACTCCCCTTGAGAAATCACCCAAGGATCCGAAGTCCTGGGGGACAGGCCTCCAGACCTCAGTGGGCGGGAGGGGAGCGCCGGGGATTCAGGGTTGCCGGCAAAGGATTCCCAAAGTTTTATTCAGCCCTATGTCCGGCAGGAGAACGCCAGGGCACCCCAGTAGGGGAGGTAGGTCCAGTTTTTAGAAGGTCTCTCCCGTGGAGTGTAGTGGGAGGGCCTTTAATTTCTGCCCGCTTGTTCAATTGTGGGGCTCTTGAGCCGGTCTCATGGGGGAGGGGGACTCCCGTCCGCTTGGTGGTGGATTTTGTACCTTTTGTTTGCATCCTTGTGATCACAACTTGCCTCAGCGGTGTTGATGTGCGTTCTTCAGCCTTCTCTCTTGGTGAGGCTCAAGTCCACCAGGATACTTACTAAATTTCTGTCCCTTAACTCTCCTTCTGGACGGGAGCCTTTGTTGAAAGCTGGCTTCAGTCCGCCATCTTGTCTCCGTTTTCTTTTTTTTGTTGTTTTCCTCTTATTCTCCTCCCATTCCTCCCTCTTCTCCTCCCATCCCTCCCTCCTCTCCCTCCCATCCCTCCTCTCCCCCCATTCCATCCCTCCTTCCCCCTCCTCCCTCCCATCCCTCCCTCTCCCTCCCTTCCCTCCCCTCTCCTTCCCCTTTCTTCCCTCTCCCTCCCCCTTTCCCTCCCCCTCCTCCTCCTTCCTTCTCCCCTTCCCTCCCTCTCCCTTTTTCTCCCTCCCTCTCCCCCCTTTTCCCTCCTCTCTTCCCCTCCTTCCCTTCTCTCTCCTCTCCTCCCCCTCTTTTCTAGCAGAGTCTCACTCTGTTGCCCAGTGGTTCAGAGCATCCTCAAACTTGCTGAGCTTAAAGGATCCTTTGGCCTAGTCTCCCAGAGTGCTAGGATTACAGATGTCTGCCACCGTGCCCCTTGCCCCTTGCCCCTTTGATAGTTTTCTTCTGAAGTTTTAAATCTTATGTTTTATGTCCTCGAATGTAATACTTATAGCTATTTTAATTTTTATTTAATAATTTAATTTGTGGGCTTGGCACACGTGGTTACGGTGCCAGCCACATACACCCAGGTTGGCGGTTTCCAACCCAGCCCAAGCCAGCTAAAACAACAATGATAACTACAACAACAGCAAAAATAGCTGGGCCCTGTGGCTGGCGCCTGTAGTCCCAGCCACTTGGGAGGCTGAGGTAAGAGAATCACTTAAGCCCTAGAGTTGGAGGTTGCTGTAAGCTGTGATGCCATGGCATTCTTCTGAGGGTGACATAGTAAGACTGTGTTTCAAAAAAAAAAAAATTAATTTGTGTACTATTCTCACAGCTCTTAAAGTATGATTTTGCAATTCCAATATTTGGCAGCCCTACAGGTCTTTTTGTTTAAAAATTTCTGCAGGTTTTACTCATTTTGTGTGTATGTATGTGAGAGCAAGATTATATTTTAAATACTGTTTGAATAATCTGGGGACTAGAACCATATCCCCAGATAAGATTTATGCTTCCTTCTGCCAGACGTCTGAGATAATAGGCAGGCTGGGATCACCTCAGTTCATTTTTAGGGATAAAGATGAATTGAAGTTGAGCTATACTTTTTAGGGCAGTGATTTTGAACTGTGCCCTGACACACTGGTGTGCCATGAGAGGATCTTAGGTGTGTCTTGAAAATTTTTAAAGATCATTATTAAAATTATTTTTGATAGAGTTCAAAGCATAATAAGTATATTCTGTTTTATTATATATTCCCTTTTTAATTTTTTTTTTCTTTTTTTTTGCAGTTTGGGGCTGGGTTTGAACCCGCCACCCTCAGTATATGAGGCTGGCGCCCTAATCACTGAGCCACAAGTGCCACCCTTTAATTTTTTTTTTTTTTTACATCAACATAATTTGAGTGTGTCATGGAAGATTTGAGGTTGCTGTGTAGGTTCAAGTGTGCTATGTGAGTTTAATAAAAGGTTGAAAAACACTGTGGTAGGGCCTGGCTACTTCCCTTCTTCCCTGGCTCCTAAGTAGAACAATTTGCAATTCCAACTCAAAGGGTAGTGGGCTTACCACATCCTCTCCTTCCCCACCTGGTAATCTCTGGATTCTAGTTCTTTTTCTTTCTTTTCCTTTTGAGACTGAGTCTCACTCTGTCACCGTGGGTGGAATCCCGTGGCATTGTAGCTCATAGCAACTTCAAACTTGGGCTTGAGCAATCCTCTTGCTTCAGCTTCCGAAGTAGCTAGGGACTACAAATGGCCACTACAATACCTGGCTAATTTTTCTATTTTTAGTAGAGACAGGGTCTCACTCTAGCTCAGGCCGGTCTCGAATTCCTCCCAGAATGTTAGGGTTGCAGGCATGAGCCTGGGCATTGGTCCTCTGGATGATAGTTCTTACCTCCTAATCCTTTCTAGGTTGTCAGCTTCACACCTGCCCCTTAACACTTGGCAGTTGTACTCAGGAATAAAAGTGGTTCAGCATGCAGGGTTTTTTTGTTTGTTTGTTTGTTTGTTTTGCAGTTTTTGGCCAGGGCTAGGTTTGAACCCACCACCTTGGGCATATGGGGCCGGCTCCCTACTCCTTTGAGCCACAGGCGCCACCCAGCATGCAGGGTTTCTTTCCCTAGCTTCTTCTCTTGTGATGCCTATCTTTCCGGTTCTTTGATGCCTTTATGTGTGTGTTCAGTGTGTGTTTTAATTTTTTATCATGGAAATTTTCATTTTTATATAGAAATCAAGAAAATACCTTTTTTGCCTCATTGACACAACATCAGTTGCCTATCAGTTGAGAAGAACCCAAACTCTGAAATAATTTCAAAGAGATTTATTCTTAGGTGCTTAGCTGATTATGTGTGACCATGGTCCAGAGAGCCCCACCCAAGAAGCCTGGAGCAAGTGGTTTTGTCCACATTGGGGTGACAGTTTTATTTATAATATACTTGGTATTTCAGGGAGACAGAAATTACACATAATGTCATAAATCAGTATGTGGAAGGCATACACTGGTTTGGTCCGAAAAGGCAGAACATCTTGAAGTTGGGCATTACAGGTGGGTTCAAAGATTATTTGGTATGTAATTGGTTAAAGTAATGAAGCTTTGTCTAAAAGACTTGGAATGTTTTAAAATAAGGAAGTCTCTAATCAGAGGCAAGCTACCTCCAGACTTAGGTTATCTATTAGGTAAATGGAGGACCTGCAGGTGTGGGTTAAGTTCCATCTTGTATATAGCCTTAGCGGTGTTAATGAGTTAGAAAGGACATATCTATGAGGGGGGGGAGGGGCAGGGCTGGGCCAGGTGGCTCACACCTGTAATCCCAGCATTTGGGAGGCTGAGGCAGGTGGATTGCCTGAGTTCACAGATTGTAGACCTGCCCGTGCTAGAGCAAGACCTCAACGGAAAAAGTAGCGGATGTTGTGGTGGGCACCTGTAGTCCCAGCTACTCATTATTGTCAGGAGTTGGCCATTTACTTCGCTTGCAAGTGGTGTTCACAAACCCATCCAGGACCCACAGGAATTGCTTATTGTCCGTGGTTTGATTTAATTCAATTAATTAATTTTTTTTTCTAGGTACAGTGGCTCACACCTGTAATCCCAGCAATCTGGAAGGCTGATGTGGGTGGGTAGTTTGAGCTCAGGAGTTCCAGACCAGCCTGAGCAAGAGTGAGACACCATCTCTCCTAAAAATAGAAAAACAAACCAGTGTTGTGGTGGGTGCCTGTAGTCCCAGCTACTTGGGACACTTGAGGCAAGAGGATCACTTGAGTCTAAGAGTTTGAGGTTGCTGTGAGCTCTGATGACACCATCACCCTGTACCAAGGGTAACAAAGTGAGACTCTTTCACAAGAAAAAGAAAAAAATATTTTATCCTAAAATATATTTCTTGACATTTTGAGATGGCTGCCAGGAGTCTCACAGCAGTAACATTGCAAAGCTTTCTTTTGTGGAAGAAATTTACATCTGTAGAGAATCTACATTAATATAACCAGATCTAACCTATTTGATATGGGACGGTTAAACTGAGATCCTGACGTGTTTAAAGGTCTGAAAAGAAAAATTTTCCCTCTGTTCAGAGAGTTGCTACCTGTAAGGTTTTGCTTATGTAATTAGATTACCTCAAGTCTCTTCCTTTCTCCCTCCCCAAACCTGTTTTACTGCTTTCAAGCTCCATTTAAAAACCTATATCTCCTTGAGAAGTTGAGTCTTTCTGAAGGTTCCATCCAGTGTGTGCACATTAAATGAGATAAATTTGCATCTTTTTCCTTCTATTAGTAAATCTGCCTGGGCTGGGAGTAGTGCCTTACGCCTATAATCCTAGCATTCTGGGAGGCTTAGGCAGGAGGACTGCTTTGGCTCATGAGTTTGAGACCAGCCTCAGCCTAGGCAAGAATGAGACCCCATCTCTATTAAAAATAATAATGAATTAGCTGGGCATTGTGGTGGGTGCCTATAGTTCCAGCTATACAGGAGACAGAGGCAGGAGGATGGCTTGAGTGCAGTGATCCTGGTGTTAAGATGTTGGGATTTAGTGTTTTTGCCTAAAAGGTTTAGAAATCTATTTTCTTTTTATAAATGGTACTGTTTGATGATAGTAGCTGACAACAAATGTTTTGATGTATATAGATTCTATTTTGCTTTTGTATCTGAAATGTTGAAATACTAATTTATCAGCCTTTTTTGGAGACAGAATACATTGTTATTTATTTATATGGTACCCTCTTTTATGGAAGCAATTTATGTTATATTTTTAAAATAGGAAATTAACTCAGCAGTGCTATTTGCAGTCTGTATGACCTTGATTAAGTTATTATTATTGAGACAGTTTTACTCCATTGCTCTGGGCAGAGTACTATGGCATCATGGCTTTATAGTAACCTTAAACTCTTGGGGTTCAAGCAATCCCCTTGCCTCAGCCTCCCAAGTAGCTGAGACTACAGGCCCTCAAAATGCCTGGCTACTTTTTGTAAAGATGGGGTTTCTTTCTTGTTCAGGGCTGGTCTTCAACTCCTGAGCTCAAGCAAACCAACTGCCTTAGCCTTCCAGAGAGCTAGGGATACATGCCTGAGCCACCATGCCCATCCTTGCAATTTTTTTTTTAGTTTTCGAAATGGAATAGTAATGCACATAATTCTTTCCTTATAGTTGTTGTGAGGAGCATATGCGTTTTTTTTTTTTTGAGACAGTCTCAAGCTGTCGCCCTGGGTAGAGTGCTGTGGCATCACAGCTCACAGCAACCTCCAACTCCTGGGCTCAAGCGATTCTCCTGCCTCCGCCTCCCAAGTAGCTGGGACCACAGGCTCCTGCCACAAGGCCCAGCTACGTTTTGGTTGCAGCCATCATTGTTGTTTGGTGGGCCCGGGCTGGATATGAACCTGCCAGCTCAGGTGTACGTGGCTAGCACCTTAGCCGCTTGAGCCACAGGCGCGGAGCCGAGTATATCAGTTGTTAATGGAAAACTAAACTCTGAAAATAACAATTTAGAAAGCTGGACGTGGTGGCTCATGCCCTGTAGTCCTAGCACTTTTGGATGCCAAATTGAGTAGATTTCTTGAGCTTAGTAGGTGGAGAACTGCCTGAGCAAATGTGAGACCCGCATTTCTACTAAAAGTAGAAAAACTAGCTGGGTGTTGGCAGGCACCTGTAGTCCCAGCTACTTGGGAGGCTGAGGCAAGGGGATCACTTGAGCCCAAGAGTTTGAGGTTGCTGTGAGCTGTGACACCATGGCACTCTACCAAGGGTGTCAAAGTGAAATTCTGTCTCAAAAGAAAACACCCCCCCCCAAAAGCAATTTAGAGAGGGGTTTATTCTGAGCCTGTGGTATACACCAGTATACACCAACCTAAAGACCCTTGAGTAAGTGGTCCTGAGGCAAGTGGGTTACAGTTTGGTTTTATATATTTTAGGGAGAAAGGAATTACTGTGTCAATGGAAAAGAAACTATATTTTGTAAAATAATTTAAAGAGGCTTATTCTGAGCCAAACTTGAGGACCATGACCTAGAGCCACCCCCAAGAATCCTTGACCAAGTGGCTCACTGTGGGGTTATAGATTGGTTTTATACATTTCAAGGAGACAGGAATTACAGATAAAGTCACACAGCAATGCGTGAAAGGTGCATGTTGGTTTGTCCTAAGAAGTGGGACATCTCAAGGGGGAGGGATTTACAGCTTATAAGTGGGTTTCAAGAATCTTTGGTTCACAATTGTCTGAAAGAGTTAGGCTTTGTCTGAGACCGGGAGTCAGCAAAGAGAAATGCTTGAGTTAATGGTCAAACTATGGCCATATATTTGTTGTATACATGGCCTTAGGTCTGTAAATGATTTTTATTTTATTGTTAGGAAGAATAACTCCAAAAGGGACAGGGCATAACTGGGTGTATCTAACATCCCTCTTCTCATGGTAACCATCTCAATCTTAAGGATTATTTTGGGAGAAGGGGAGGGTCCCATTGGCCAAGAGGAGAGTCCATTTAGATGGGGGCACTTTTGAGATTTTATTTTAGTTCATATAGGGCATGACTTACCCTTTGCTTGGCATACCTTGGGTCTTAATTATGATTTGATCTTAATTATGATCTTATTGCCATTAAGTTTGTTTTGTTGGTCTTACCTCTATTTTAATATTAATGCATTGAACATTTGTGTCTGAACTCCAAAAGGGAAGGTATATAACACCTTCTGTCATGGCCAGGAACTCAGGTTTTTGCATTTTTCTGGGATTCCTTTAACCAAGAAAGGGTTCGTGCTCATTCATTTGGTAGGGGGTTTTAGGATTTTTGAAAGGTTCCGGCCCCAAGGATGAAAGATTATTCCAAGGTGTGAAAGGAAAGGAAAATGGAATCCTTGTTCTGTAGAAGTAATGTGGTCTATATAGTCCCAGCTACTTGGGAGGCTGAGGCAAGAGAATCATTTAAGCCCAGGAGTTGAAGGTTGCTGTGAGCTGTGATGTAATGGCACTTTACCGAGGGTGACATAGTGAGACTCTGTCTCAAAAAAAAAAAAATTAAAATAAGAAATAATGTGGTCTTTATTTACACCTAGATGCAGGTGGAGTGAAATCAGGAGAGGAATTCCACATGTGGTTGTGATGGATGGAACTTAAAGGGTCAGGGAGGGCAGCAATTGGCAGCATTTCCTATTTCCTAGGAGGGACATGAGTCTGACTCTTCTGGGGCGGGTCATGAACCTTATCCTGCCTGGGTGGGGCAGGTCTATTTGGGCAGGTACACCTGATTCTATCAATTTTAGTTTACAGAATTAATACTAATACATGTGAAGCAAATAAAATAATGTTTGACAGATAGTGAATGCTCCTAGAGATTTTACTGGTAAGTAGTTGGAGAATTTTGTAATCTCCTTTGAGATTATTGCAGAAGGAGAATTTTGAGTTTCAATACTTAAATTCATGGTATATTTTTAAGAGTAGCAAAATTGCAGGCTTGGCTACTTAACTGTATTTAATAAAGATTGACTTAGCAAAGGAAGATCCAGGATCTCCCCCCCTCCCACAACCCCCCCATCCCTCTTTTTTGAAATAGAGTCTCACTCTGTCCCCTGGCTATTGTCATTGTTGTTTAGCCACTGTGCTGGGTTCAAACCCCCCACCCTCAGTGTATGTGGCTGGCATCTTAACAACTATGCTATGGGTGCCAAGTCTTTTTTCCCTTTTTATTATGAAAAATTTTGACCCAAACTGAAATTTCAAAGAATAACATTAGTAGACACTAATATGCCTTTCACTTAGATTAAGAAATAATTTGCCATATTCACGTTAAATAAAAATTATAGGAGGCCATTGTTTTGAACAATCTACTGTCCTAGGATAGCATCAAAATGCAGTCACTTGTGCTGAGGTTCCTTGTCACCAAACTGAGTTATCTGATCTTTCCAGAAAGAAGTCTGCAGCAAGAGATAACTGGCTAATTTCCCAAGCTAGCCAGTTTCAATTCACACTATAATGAAGTTAATTCTGCTTTAATTCTTCCCCACCCCCAACCCCCCAAAGTAACTTGATGTTAACCATTCAGTTATTTCTCTATTGTCAGGTTCATTATTTCCTTCTTAGAGGAAAGTAACTTTGATATGACTGACCAGTTTTTTTTTCTTTGCTTTGCTTTCTGTAGCCTCTTCTGTTTATAAAACCAACCTCTTTTGCTTGGCTCATTGGAATGCTCATTCTGCTTTATAGAATGAAACAATGCCCAGTTCTAGAATTGCAAATAAGGCAAATTAAGATCCTTAGACTAAATTGTTGTAATTTTGTCTTTTGACATTGACTTTATCCCTTATGCATGTTTTTTTTTCTTTCCCTCAATTGAAATTAACTTCCACACATTGTGAGTCTTACCTTTGTAGACATTTCAGCATGTGTTTTCTATGATGCATAACCAGTGTCTTTGATGTGCTTTTAAAGTTTAATGGTACTTTTATAATATCTAATACTTAGTTTCTATTAGGATTTCTCCAGTTGCCTTAAAGGTGTTTTTTAGTACTTCCCCCCCATCTATCATTGTGTCTTAACATTTTTCTTTTTTTATGATATTGACTATTTGGAGAGTAAGGCCTGGATTTTCATGTACAGATTTCACCTTTCTAATGCTACTTAAAGTTCAGCACCCATCTCTGAGGCTGCATCAGGAGAATGAGAACAAGTGGTTTAAGAAGGAAAAAGAAATTTATTAATTTGCCAGCAAATGCGGATGGAGATTCTTGTCTAAATGCCATTGTCCTAAACAGAATGATTAAAAGGATCTAAAGGGAGGGTTTTCAGTTCTAGGCTATTGTAGTTGCTTACATTTAATGGCACATCAATGGTGAAGATAATCTTGTGACCTTCCCCTCCCCCTGGGATGCCCACCCAGACCTTCCCTGCACCTTCCCTTCCAGACAGCTGGCTTGAGACAGGGATACAGATGATAGTTTGTTTTTCTTTCTTTTTGAGACAGAGCCTCAAGCTGTCGCCCTGGGTAGAGTGCTGTGGCATCACAGCTCATAGCAACCTCCAACTCCTGTGCTCAAGTGATTCTCCTGCCTCTGCCTCCCAAATAGCTGGGACTACAGGAGCCTGCCACAACACCTGGCTATTTTTTGGTTGCAGCCGCCATTGTTGTTTAGCAGGCCCGAGCTGGATTTGAACCCGCCAGCTAAGGTGTATGTGGCTAGCACCTTAGCCACTTGAGCCACAGGCGCCGAGCCCAGATGATAGTTCTTAAAGAGAGTGAGGGACGTTTTAAAGAGTCAGAAAACATTTTTGCCATTTTTTTTCAGTCCATTCTCTCTGTTAATTTGTCTGTCTCATCATGATTTTGTTTAACTTGTTCCAGCATCTGTATTCCCTTATAAACTGGAAATTAGGTTTGAAGGCTTAACTAGATTTAGATAAAACATTTGTTTTTTGGGGGGTTGAATGTCTTTGTTAAAGAAATGAGTAAACGGCAGAACAAATCAATAATTTTGGAAGGAGTGGGGACAGGGTGTAAGGTTAGAATGCAATTGTTTGTTTCATGGTCTCAGTGTAGCTGAAGAACTGTGCCTAAGACCCGTTGATCAGTATTATATATTGCAAGAGGGCAAGGTGCCTTAGAGACAATCAAAACCTTACATCATAAGATTTGATATCTAATTTTCTTCAGTTTTCAGTTTACAGTGAAGTTGTAAAGTGAGTAGGCTTGAAGAATGGTGCACTCTTGAGGAAAAGAACTTAGCTATTTCTGAAATTATTCAGTGTTTTTCCCTATTTCAATATTCGTGATATATTATTTTCTCCTGTTTTATACCCTTAACTGCCCCCAATTTCTCTGAGAAAAATTATGTATTATAAGAAGCAGCAGTAACACAAGAGTCTTTAGGCTTTTAGAAATCCTGTTTCATAGCAGATAATCTGGAGTTAATATTTAGGGGGGGGGAAGGAGGAATCTCTGTGACCCAGTACACCATTGCTCGAACCCTTTGTGGCTTGAGGACTTTTGAGAAATGAGGGATGAGTGGATGGATGGATAAGCAATGACAACTCAACTCTGGCAGATTCATTAGCACCAGGTTCAACTTGAAATTTTAGTGAATTGAAAGCAACAGAAAATATTGCTGTGATAAGCTTAAATCTGCTAGTGAGAAGGATGCACACTTTAGACCAATATTGAAGTGACTTTAGTTAAGAGGAGCAGATAATTGTGTGGATTAAAAATTTCCTTACTCTTTGAAATAATTTTGTAAAGAGGAGCAGAGAAAGGATGTGGAATCATGGGCTGTTTTTCAAAATTAAGAAATACTGCATCATTTACTGTATGCTGATGGGAATATTCTAGTGGCAAAAGAGAAATACATACAGCAGACAAAGCTGGGATTAATTAAACATGACACTGTTGAATTTAACGTGGCGCAGGGATATTTCCACATCTGTTGTTACTGGGGCAAAAGGAGTACACTCTGTTTCCCCGAAAATAAGACAGTGTCTTATTTTAAGGTGTGCTCCCAAAGATGCACTAGGTCTTATTTTCAGGGGACGTCTTATCTTTCCTGTAAGTAGGTCTTATTTTCGGAGGATGTCTTATTTTCGGGGAAACGGGGTACTAATACATAGGTCAGTTTGGTGGTAGGATGATGAGTTGTTGTCTTTTGTTTGCTTCTGTTTTCCTAGCCAATAGCAAGCTTACCTGCTGAGGATGTGGGTAGTATTGTCGCAAGCTTGCTTGAGAGATGACATTATCAATTTGAAGTGAAATTATGTCTTTAATCCACGTTTAAATTGCTTTAAGTTGTAAGCACACTATGAAGGGAGGTGGGTTAGGGATTTGCCATACAATGACAGGAAGAGAAGAGTAAGGAAATTGAGATAAGCAAGGGAGTAATAACCATTGTGATTGTGATTTATCATCCATGAGATCTAAGCTGAGTGGTGAGGGAAGTTAGTCCCTGAGGGAAGTATGGGATGATCAGTAAAGCTATAAGTTAGAGGTGGTAGCTGCATCTAAGAACTGTTGGAGTGAGAGTGTAGTGTAAGAACACTGGAATGATCACAGTTGAATTTGAATGCAAGATACTTGATTGGGGCTATTGCCATTATGCTATTGGTGATAAATACTTCTAGGTTCTAACTCTGAAAATAGCTGATATGTAGGTTGAGTGGTTTGAAGTTAGGATGTCTTAAGAGCCGAGGGGGCAAGTATTGTAAGGATTGTATATGTCAGTGTAGAGGTTGCCAAGAATATTGATGGAAATTGTGGTAGAAAAGAAGCAAACCAGATATCAAAATCTTAAAGTATGTACAGATAACTGGAAGATTAATAGGTAGAAGACTAACAAAAAGGTAGATGCTGAGAAATATATAGGAGCAGTACCTTTTTGGGACTGCTCCCAATGCAAGGTTAAGTGAGGTCCCCACTGTTTCAAATGGTCTTGAGAGATAACAATCCAGTCTGTTAACGGCACATGCTTTGAAGTTGAGGTTTTGAAGTAGAAGTGTATAAGGATGTCTATTGAGGAATAAAATCACCCACTGTTTAAGGAAGCTGTTGGTGTGTGGAATCATATGGTGGCAGACCAAATTTTGCTAAAGACACACTTGCCTTTTGGAGAGCTTTCCAGAGTCTGGGTTAGGAGGGTTCAAAGGTCCCTTTGGATAGGTCAGTGTGGGAAGAGAGTTGAATGGAGGGAAAAGAGGAATGTGAGGCTTGGTATGGCGGTTAAATAGGCTCTTAAGGAAAGATGAGTAAGCAACTAATTGTGCCCATGGCCTTCATCTGAAGTTTGGTCTTCACAGGTCATTGGTGAGTGAGACAGACTGGATGTTATCTCTCAGGAAGACCATTTGAAACAGTGGAGACCTCACTTAACCTTGCATTGGGAACAGTTACCTCCCGAAAAGGTGCTGCTCCTATATATTTCTCAGCATTTTTTATGGCCATTTGACACATTTTTCCATACCTATTTGTTTACTATCTTCCCCAATTCCCTAAGCTTTGAACAGTAGGCATTCAGTGAATATTTGTTGAATGACTTAATTATAAAATCATTATTTCTTTTCTTTTTTTTTTTGGAGACAGAGTTTCACTTTGTCACCCTTGCTAGATAGAGTGCTGTAATGTCATAGCTCACAGCAACCTCAAACTCTTGGGCTCAAGTGATTCTCTTGCCTCAGCCTCACAAGTACCTGGGACTACAGGTGCCTGCCATGACACCCAGCTATTTTTAGAGAATGGGTCTTGTTCTGGCTCAGGCTGGTTTCCAACTTGTGAGCTCAGGCAGTCTACCTGCCTTGACTTCCCATAGTGCTGGGATTACAGGCATGAGCCACTGTGCCCAGCCTAAAATCATTAATTTTTTAAAAAATATAATTTGTTCCAGGCAGCTCAGTAGGTAGGGCGCTGGCCACATATACTGAGGGTAGCGGGTTCAAACCCAGCCTGGGCCAGATAAAATGACAACTGCAATAATAACAAGAAAAGAATAGCCGGGTGTTGTGGCCCCAGCTACTTGGGAGGCTGAGGCATGAGAATCACTTAAGCCCAAGAGTTTGAGGTTGCTGTGAGTTGTGACACAATGGCACTCTACTAAGGGTGACAGAGTGAGACTCTGTCTCAAAAAAAAAAAAAAAAATTATATATATGTAATTTGTTCCTTGTTCTGTTGGTGGGTAGCATCGTATGGTGGGCAGAAAGCACTTTGCTAAAGACAGACTTACCTTTTGGAGAGCTTTGGTAGTCTGGGAGAAGAGGATTCAAAGTCACATTAAATAAGTCAGTGTGGGACCTATTATTTAGCTATTATACATAGTTTAGACCCTGGATAACTAACTAAACATTCCCTTCCACTCTTAAACCTGGGAACACATGGCTGTAAGTTGTAGATATAAAGACTAATTCAGAAGAACCAAATGCAGTTATGGTTCAGTGAAATTTGTGGTACATAATTTTCATATTTTATGAGAACATGTATGAAAAAGTTTTATGTGGATTATAAGCCTCTGAAACCAGATTTGGTTTATTATTTATTTCTTTTTCTTTTTCTTTTCTTTTCTTTTCTTTTTTTTTTTTGAGGCAGAATATCAAGCTGTCACCCTGGTAGAGTGCTGTAGTGTCATAGCTCACAGCAACCTCTGACTCTTGGGCTCAAGCGATCCTCTTGCCTAAGTTTTTCTATTTTTGGTAGAGATTAGGTTTCACTTTCGCTCAGGCAATCCACCCTCCTCAGCCTCCCAGAATGCTAGGATTACATGCGTGGGCCACCAAATTTGGTTTAAATGACAAACTGCTTCCATAAAATGAATTAACATTTGCATGGGTGAGGAACTTTATTTGAGGCTCCTCTGAAGTTACTGGACTTTTCTTCTGGCTTGTGATCAGAAAGGGAAAAGCAAAGTCTGTTGACTGTGATCCTTCTTTTCCAAGACTGCTGACCTACCGAGCTTCAACTTGCTGTGTATTCTTTTTTTTTTTTTTTTTTTGAGACAGAATCTCATTATGTCGCCCTGGGTAGAGTGTCATCGTGTCACAGCTCACAGCAACTTCAAATTCTTGGGCCCAAGTAATTCTCTTGCCTCAGCCTCCCAAGTAGTTGGGACTACGGGTGCCTGCCACAATGCCCAGCTATTTTTTTTGTTGCAATTGTCTTTGTTGTTTAGCTGGCCTCGGCTGGGTTCAAACCAACATCCTTGGGTGTATGTGACCGGTGCCCTACCCACTGAGCTACGGGTGTGGCCCATGTGTACTTTCTTGGATAGCATTTCCCATGCTGCCTTTACTCTGTCCTTGCACTCTGCCTCCACTGGTGACTTTACATCCTCATCGCATATCCTCAAACTCTCAGGCTATTTGTGTCCCTTCAGAAAAATGGGCCAGACCATCTCTAAATTCTGGCCTCTACCTTTTTTTGATTTTGAGCTGCAGAAGGCATTAGGAAAGAAAGGGGAAATCAGAGCTGTGTTCCAGTTGATCTCTGAGGAACTTAACTTTTGAGTCCTGGATATGTCCTAAGCTTTCTCTTTTAAAGGATCTAGTGCCTTTTTTTTTTTCTCCTTCTGTTTTAATCTGTTCTAGGAACCCATATCTTGGGAAATAAACTTAGTTGTTTTGGGGGCAAAGTGCATTTAAGCTAGTATTTATGTTTAAACTTTTATGTTACATTTAATGGCTCAGTAGGCATAATTTTGCTCTTTTGATGCTGTAGTAATGAACTGTTTCACTGTTTTACAGAGTGCTTATGATTTCACAATTTTTGCTGAACTTGTAAAAGAAACACTTGGATGGTGGATTAACGAGAACACTTAACATTCTGTGAAAAGTTTCAAATTGGAGAATATTGAATTTTCACCCTAGTCCAGCAGCTCTGCTGCTCACGTAAATACAGATGAATGAAGACCCCATTCGGAAAGACACCTGGCCAGCGGTCCAGAGCTGATGCAGGTAGGCATTGTGGTTCTGAGCATATTTTAGAATAATGAGGAGTACTTTTACATAATACATAGTGGTTTACTATTCTTGAAGCTTTGTGATTTATAGTATTTTATACATATATATACATGAAGAAATAAATTTACGTTTCTTGAAAGGGAGTGGTCACTAAAATTTTTTCTGTTTAACCTTGTTGCAACCCACAGGAACTATATTAAAGGGCCGTGGCATTGGGAAGGTTGAGAACCACTGCTCTAGCAAATTGTGGATGTAATTATAAATGCCTATAATAGGATTATAGTAAAATAAAGGAGTTCTTTTGGAAAGAAGAAATGAAAGTGAAGTATTAGATTTAGTGAGATTTAGGATGTTGAACAGCTTTAAGAAATAAAGCTTTTAAGGAATAAAATCTCAGAATTTTTTTGTGTATTTATTTGAAGGAACTTTACTGTTATGGAAATGAAATGAACAGTTCATAAAAATTACATTCATTTTTATTTTTGTGGTACACACCTAATACAACTTGAATAGAAGTTTTTAGACTTCACCTGATTTTTTTTTTTTAACCCCCCATAAAACAAAGATAGACAGAATCTTACAGGATATACTGTAAAATAAGTGATATTTCTTTGGGACTTAACATTTTTCTCCATTCCATACTAAATTTGAAGGTTGAAAAAAAATCTGTTCATAACATTTTAAGGTAATTGGATAAATGAATCTTGGAATTATGGCAGTAAAATTAATATTATAAATTTGTTTCCTGTGTGATTTAGAACTATTATATTTATTTATTATAGTATTTTTAGTTCCTTTGTAGGAAAGTCACAGGATTGATCTTTATTTAGCTCCTCTCATAAAGGTAATATTGATTTACTTGTTCAGTTCATCAATAAGATTAATTTGGGGCTGGGTGCAGTGGCTCACGCCTGTAATCCTAGCACTCTGGGAGGCTGAGGCAGGGGCATTGCTTGAGCTCATGAGTTCAAGACCAGCCTGAGCAAAACAAGACCTTGTCTCTACTAAAAATAGAAAAAACTGGGGGTGGTGCATGTGGCTTAAAGGAGTAGGGCGTTGACCCCATATACTGGAGGTGGTAGGTTCAAACTGCAAAAAAAAAAAAAGAAAGAAAAAAATTAAAAACTGAGGCAAGAGGATCACTGGAGCCCAAAGTTGGAGGTTGCTGTGAGCTGTGATGCCATGGCACTCTACCCAGGGCAACAGCTTGAGATTCTTGTCTCAAAAAGATAAAAATAAGATTAATTTGGGAGAGTACTGACTTAAGTGTAAATCATCTTAGAGTTTATCATTCAGAATCCCAGCTCTCTTTTATTAGTTGTATATATAAACATTGGTGCATTTCTTAGTCTTTTTTTTTTTTTTTTTTGTAGAGACAGAGTCTCACTTTATTGCCCTCACCCTCCTAAGCAGCTGAGACTATAGTCGCCTGCCACACGCCCGGCTATTTTTTTGTTGCAGTTTGGCCAGGGTCGGGTTTAAACCCACCACCCTCGGCATATGGGGCTGGCGCCCAACCCACCGAGCCACAGGCACCGCCCCAATTTCTTGGTCTTCTTGAGGCTTAGTTTTTCTCATCTAAAACTGGGACTGTTAATGTACCTATTGAGGTTCAAGGCTAAATGATATGTGTGTCAAATAAACGCTAGGTTCCTGGCATATTTAATAACATTGTTGAGCATATTGTTTACAAAGAAATAATTTCTTATTAATTGAAAAAATTGTTGTGTGATGTTTATTGACTGGTGAAACTTCCCGGGTTTCTGTCATTTGAAATAGTAGTTCATTTTCAAAGTTCTATTATGTACACCATTCACATTCAACACTCCTGTTTTCTTTCCTTTCCTATTTTTTCTTTTCTTTCTTTTTTTAAATTGAGACAGAGTTTTACTTTGTTGCTCTCAGTAGAGTGCTATGGTGTCATAGCTCAGAGCAACCTCAAACTCTTGGGCTCAAGCGATTCTCTTGCGGCAGCCTGCCTAGTACCTGGGACTACAGGGTGCCTGCCACAATGCCTGGCTTGTTTGTTTTGTTTCAGCAGGCTGGGGCTGGGTTCAAACCCACCACCAGCCCCAGTGCATGTGGCCGGTGCCCTGACCACAGAGCTTTCTGTTTTCTTTATTGATTTGGAAGCCTTCCTTCCTCTTTAGGAAGAAAGCTGGCTGAATAAAGTTGTGTAGTATGGTATAAATAACTGAAGGAACTCAACCACGAGGTTTTTTTTTTTTTTTTTTCATTAAAAAGGGGAGATTATTCCTGACAAGTACTTGCAGCTTCTGTTTTTTTTCTTTGTCATTTCTTACAGCGTATAGCGTAGGGCCAAAGATAAAGCAGATTCTGTGTAAATTCCACTTGGCCTCTTGTTAGATATTTTAGCGTAAGAAACCATGGGGTTATTTCATCTGTTATGTAGTTAAGGAGATATGAAAGAGAGTTTGCTGCCTACCAGCAACCAGACAGTTCTGTAGCCAATTAAGTTCTGGCACTGTCTGCCTGGAGATAGTGTTAGAGCCACACGTTGAGGACTCAGTCCCACAAGGCTGTCTTTAACTTTAGAATCCAGTTCCAGTGCTAGTCTGAGACTCTGTAACTTCTGACTGACAAGCTGTAAATTGGGGTTCCCATCCCTCCTGGACTTGATTAATTTGCTAGAGCAGCTTACAGAACTCAGATAAACACTACACATTAGAAAGCACACACGAGCAGCCAGATGAAGAGATGGATGGGCAAGGGAGGTGGAAGGGGTGTATGTGCACCACCCTCCAGGAACTTCCCAGATAGTGTTCTTCTGTGTGGAAGCTCTTCAGATCCTTCCCTTTGGAGTTTTTAATGGAGGCTTCATTATATAAGCATGATTGATTGCATTATTGGCCTATTGTGATCAACTCAACCTTTTAGCTTCCCATACCCTTCAGTGCCTTGGTCCTTCTAGAGCCCAGCCCCTATCCTCAGGTATGTAGGGGTCTCCAGGTACCAGTTATTTCATTAGTATACAAAAAACTGATTCCTGAGATTTCAAGGGTTTTAAAAGCCATAAGTCAGGAAATGAACAGAAAGACCAAATAGATATTTCATGATATCACAGTAGTATACCCATTTGGGAGAAGATTGCTGACCCCTTGATCAGTATTGTTTTTAAAATTAAATCTTAATTATTCTTCCTGTTAACATAGACAAATGCTTAGTTGCTTTAAAGCCCTATATCCAATATGCATATGTTCATTTGCAAATAAAAGGAAAGTCACCTACAAAAGAATTCATTTGTGTTCTGTAGCAAGAAGGGCAGGTAAGCATTCTGGAGTTGGTATGTGTGGTGGCTTTGCTATGCCTTTAGGCAAAGGCCATCTGAATCTGAAAGGCTTCCCCACTCATTTAGTTCTTGGGCTCCGCACTTAATAGCAGTGCCTCCTAGCCCCTAGGAGGCATCTCTTTATTATGAGGCTTTATTTTATTTTATTTTTATTATTATTATTTTTATTTTATTATGTTGACTTCTAGAGAGTCCCAAGAGATATTGGGACTGGTATGGCCTTTTCTGTCCTTCAATTCTGCTGCATTCTGTTCATTGAGGCAGTAACACAGGCCTACCAAGGCTGCAGGAGAGGGCTAGCCTGGACCCTATACTTGATGGAAGGAGTGTATAAGAATTTGTGGCTGTGTTTTAAGATAGTAAACAGATTGGGTTAGGTAACTTCCAGTGCCTGCTATCACACCCGGTACATGACATTGTCTTTGACAATGAAGTATGAGTGATCAAGAAAATTTTGAAAATTAAAATTTTAAAAAATTTTTAAAAAGACATCACATTTATATTCCTCATTTACCAGTTTGAGAAGGCCTAAAATAAAACATCTGAGAAGTTTCTATTTTGGAAAGGAATATATTCCCCATGGCCAAAGGAACTGCTATAGAAAATCTCTTATTGTAATTAGCCCAAGTTTTCTTCAGGTAGAGAATCAATCTATTTATAAACATAGTCTTTTTGGTTTCTTGATTAGCAGACCTATAAGCTTAAAACTTTTTTTCTTCCCAAAACTAAATGAATTGTCACACCTAAAATTGTAGGTTAGTATTTCTCTACCTGTCCTCATCCTGAAAAAGCGGCTCAGGTGTAAGTTTTCAGAGGCACAGCAAGGGAGGTCACTACTGTTTTAGGCAGAGACTAAATCATCAGCCACCTCTCCGCTGTTTCCATGGAACAAATGTCTCAGATGTCCCCCACCTATCCAGACTTACCTTCTTAGGTAGAAAGGAAACTCCTGCCCTATTCTTAGATGGACAGAAATCTGCTGTCAGCTCTGGGACAGGTGGGTGAAGTCAGTACACAGCTCTACATTGGGTGCCTTCTGTGCATTTCACTTGCCAGCAAGTTCCAGCACCTTTTTCACCATAGCTCTAATCCCATCTTTGGTTTGGTGGAGACCATCTCACACCTGAAGGCAGGGGTCATGAACTCCTTGTCTTTGGTCCCATGTGAGATTTGGCCACTTCCTTTCCAATAGTGCTTGGCACCTAGGCTTTGATGACCTGGCTTCCTCAGTTGCGGTATAGGACCACTTGCCCCCTCCTCCTGCTCATGGCCCATGGTGACTTTGACACATCTGAGCACTTTGGCCATGAGGAGAGGAGCTATGCCAGCATAAGCTGATGGGCTTCCCGGTCTGGTGGAGGTTCTTCAGGACATGCTCAATGCCTTTATCAACTCTGCACTCCTTCTTCTCCATGGCAAACATGCTTGGGTTTTGGGCAGCTCCAAAGCCTTCAAGAAAGATGGCAGCTGAGTGTGGTCAGAGCTGCATTCTTGCCACAGGTGATCCTCACTGTCTGTTAAAACTTCTGTGGTTTCACTTTCAGAAGGCTGCCTGTTGGTGTATGGTCAGTCACATGCATCTGAGGGACCTCAGCCCCTTCATGACTCAGGTGCACCGTATTGACAGCGCCTCATAGATTTTAGTCTCATTGTAGACTCTGCATTTAGGCGGCAGCAGAGCACCCCTGGCTCCTGGTTGCTGGGCAAAGCTGTAAAGGGAAGCCAACAGGGAGGGCAACGGAGTAGGGAGGGCACTGGAGCAGGGAGACTGACTGGAGGGAGGCAGCAGTGGTGGCAGGCAGCTGGGGAAGCGTCACGAACCGCCAATGGCCATGTGCTGGGGACAGCCTTTAAATTCTCTATCTTGTGCGACATATTAGGAATTTCTATTTTGAAAGTAACTTAAAAATTTATGTATGTTTTACGTTGCATTTAATTGGTTACTAAAGTAGTAGTTTATGTATTCCTAAGAATATTGGGTAGTAAGTTTTTTTCACGTTTTCCCATGTTAGCCTCTATTTTGACTGGCAAAGGCTCCAGTATTTGCCCATTTATGGCATATTTTAATCATAGCAATGGTACAGGGAATGGTAAAAATAGATGTCCATATACCTGATACTTACATTTAACCAATGTTTTTGCATTATTTCTTGCAAATATTTTTTCTTTTAAAACTTAGTTTTTATCACTTTGATATAGCTTTGTAGTTAAAGATGTCAGATAGTGCTAAAAGGCTTATAACAAAAAACCGTATGCAGGTAACACTTTTAATTCATTCTTATTTTTATCTTTCTGATTTGTAAATAATAAGAGTATATGAATTCCTCTCGATACACCTATCTTAGATATTACAATGCAGTTCCCAGGTTATGAACAAAATAGGTTCTGTACATTCTTAAGTTGAATTTGTATGGAAGTTGGAACAGGTACATTTACTTGTTTTCTATAATAGCCTTCGTTCGTAAATGTGTTTCGGACTTTAGTTGGATGTTTGTAACTTGAGAACTACTTGTATTGACTTTTCTTGAGGATTTTGGGTTTTTTTCATAGAACATCTTCCTTTCCTAACAGCCTCGTGATAATATTTTTGTTATGCTTAGGAGTTCCCCCAGAGACAACACAGCCAGACAAGCTGAATTTGCAAAGGAATCTTTTATTGAAGAGCCGGCCAGCTGGCTGGCAACTGCCTCAGTGTCCCAATGAGGAGTTTCTGAGAGCAACCCCAAGTGCTTAAGGGGTCGGGTTTTTAAGGCTTAGTCTGCATCCTTGTTGGCATGCAGGCTGCCTAGGTGCATCTCAGTAGGTTAGCAAGCATTGTACAGAAACAGAATTTTGTGGTTAGTTAGTTATACATCTTTGTTTCAGTACTTTCCCCACCTGGTATTTTTTTAAAGGTCATTCCGGGGACAGTTGGTATCTCCTGGTCTGTTTCCCAGGGAGTTAGCCAAGCAAGAAATTGAGAGTGAACTAGAAGCAAGAAATCAATTAGTACTTTCCTATCTAGCTCGGGAGGGAACTACACTTACTCTATTTTTTTGAAAGCTTGAAGCCTGGAAATTTACCAGGAGTTAAGTGGTATTTTTCCACTTTAGCCTCGGCCTAACACTTTTCCACCTTAGCCTAGGCACACTAGGCCTAACATTTTTGGCTAAAATCATACATACTGTTTCTACTATAAAAGTTATATATACATACTGAACACCATTGAGCCAAGTAATGCCGTATACCCTTTTTGTTTCATGTTTTGTTATCCTGGAGTGTAGTGATTGCTTCTTTTTCTATTTGCTTAAATTTCTTAGAAACTTGGTCTTGTAAACTCGTCAACAGTTTTGTAACCCCTCTTAGTATAATTTCATACACAAATGTGGTAGATGATCCTTCTGTTTTATGTTTTTCTACCACGTTTTGCATTTTCTAATTTGTGTTGATTGCTCCTAGACCTGATATAATATTGCCATTTTATTTTATTTTTTGAGATAGAGTCTCACTGTGTCACCCTGGGTAGAGTGCCATTGTGTTACAGCTCAGAGCAACCTCAAACTCTTGGGCTCAAGTGATCCTCTTGCCTCAGCCTCCCAATTAGCTGAGACTACAGGTGCCATTAGAGCTATAAGCAAACATTAGATTTTTAAAGTTGGCAAGAGCAGAAGTGAAGTTAGGGAAATGTTGATCCAAATTTATGTGGTTAATGTCAAGAAGAAAATGGTCCAGCTACTTTTAGAGATAGGGTCTCGCTCTGGCTCAGGCTGGTCTCCAACCCATGAGTTATGAGCTCAGTTAGTCTACCTGACTTGGTCTCCCAGAGTGCTAAGATTACAGGTGTGAGCCACCTAGCCCGGCCCAATATTGCCATTTTATGGATTTATTTTTCCTCTTTTTTTCTGTCAAATCACCTTGTTTCTTGGATGTCATACCTTCCCTTTTGTGTTTTGTACTCTTGCCAAGTGAAGAATGTACATCTTTAAGCAGCATTAAGAATAGACAGTGAATGAGTTAAAGCTGCAAGTGGAGGGCACATGGAAATTCATTCATATTTGCTTTTGTGTTTGACATTGTCTATATGTATTAATTTTTGAAAATGTACACAGAAGTTTTTTTTGACACTTTCCATTGACATTCTGTTTATTCTACAGTCATGCTTAGTCCATTGTTTGCTTAATATTGAAGGTTGGAAATACAAATTCAGTCAGAATTTTTTTTTTCTTTCTTTTTATTTTTATTGTTGGGGATTCATCGAGGGTACAATAAGCCAGGTTACACTGATTGCAATTGTTAGGTAAAGTCCCTCTTGCAATCATGTCTTGCCCCCATAAAGTGTGACACACACCAAGGCCCCACCCACCTCCCTCCTTCCCTCTTTCTGTTCCCCCCCCATAACCATAATTGTCATTAATTGTCCTCATATCAAACATGAGTACATAGGATTCATGCTTCTCCATTCTTGTGATGCTAAGAATAATGTCTTCCACGTCCATCCAGGTTAATACGAAGGATGTAAAGTCTCCATTTTTTTTAATGGCTGAATAGTATTCCATGGTATACATATACCACAGCTGGTTAATCCATCCTGGGTTGGTGGGCATTTAGGCTGTTTTCACATTTTGGCGATTGTAAATTGAACTGCAATAAACAGTCTAGTACAAGTGTCCTTATGATAAAAGGATTTCTTTCCTTCTGTGTAGATGCCCAGTAATGAGATTGCAGGATCAAATGGGAGGTCTGGCTTGAGTGCTTTGAGGTTTCTCCATACTTCCTTCCAGAAAGGTTGTACTAGTTTGCAGTCCCACCAGCAATGTAAAAGTGTTCCTTCTCTCCACATCCACGCCAGCATCTGCAGTTTTGAGATTTTTGTGATGTGGGCCATTCTCACTGGGGTTAGATGATATCTCAGGGTTGTTTTGATTTGCATTTCTCTAATATATAGAGATGATGAACATTTTTTCATGTGTTTGTTACCTATTCGTCTGTCATCTTTAGAGAAAGTTCTATTCATGTCTCTTGCCCATTGATATAAGGGATTGTTGGCTTTTTTCATGTGGATTAATTTGAGTTCTCTATAGATCCTAGTTATCAAGCTTTTGTCTGATTGAAAATATGCAAATATCCTTTCCCATTGTGTAGGTTGTCCCTTTGCTTTGGTTATTGTCTCCTTAGCTGTACAGAAGCTTTTCAGTTTCATGAAGTCCCATTTGTTTATTTTTGTTGTTGTTGCAATTGCCATGGCAGTCTTCTTCATGAAGTCTTCCCCCAGGCCAATATCTTCCAGTGTTTTTCCTATGCTTTCTTGGAGGATTTTTATTGTTTCATGCCTTAAATTTAAGTCCTTTATCCATCTTGAATCAATTTTTGTGAGTGGGGAAAGGTGTGGGTCCAGTTTCAGTCTTTTACATGTAGACATCCAGTTCTCCCAACACCATTTATTGAATTAGGGAGTCTTTCCCCCAAGGTATGTTCTTGTTTGGTTTATCAAAGATTAGGTGGTTGTAAAATGTTAGTTTCATTTCTTGGTTTTCAATTGGATTCCAAGTGTCTATGTCTCTGTTTTTGTGCCAGTACCAGGCTGTCTTGAGCACTATGGCTTTGTAGTACAGACTAAAATCTGGTATGCTGATGCCCCCAGCTTTATTTTTGTTACAGAGAACTGCCTTAGCTATACGGGTTTTTTTCCGGTTCCATACAAAACGCAGAATCATTTTTTCCAAATCCGATGTTGGTATTTTGATAGGAATGGCATTGAATAGGTAGATTGCTTTGGGAAGTATAGACATTTTAACAATGTTGATTCTTCCCATCATGAGCATGGTATGTTCTTTCATTTGTTAATATCCTCTGCTATTTCCTTTGGATTTCATAGTTTTCTTTATAGAGGTCCTTCAACCTCCTTCGTTAGGTATATTCCTAGGTATTTCATTTTCTTTGACACTATGGTGAAGGGAGTTGTGTCCTTAATTAGCTTCTCATCTTGACTGTTATTGGTGTACACAAAGGCTACTGACTTGTGGACATTGATTTTATATCCTGAAACATTACTGTATTTTTTGATGACTTCTAGGAGTCTTGTGGTTGTGTCTTTGGGGTTCTCTAAGTATAAGATCATGTCATCAGCAAAGAGGGAGAGTTTGACCTCCTCTGCTCCCATTTGGATTCCCTTTATTTCCTTGTCTTGCCTAATTGTATTGGCTAGAACTTCCAGCACTACGTTGAATAGTAAAGGTGACAGAGGACAACCTTGTCTGGTTCCAGTTCTAAGAGGAAAAGCTTTCAGTTTTACTCCATTCAGTAAAACATTGGCTGTGGGTTTGTCATAGATAGCTTCAATCAGTTTTAGAAATGTGCCACCTATGCCTATACTCTTCAGTGTTCTAATTAGAAAAGGATGCTGGATTTTATCAAATGCTTTTTCTGCATCTATTGAGAGGATTATGTGATCTTTATTTTTGACTCTGTTAATATGGTGGATAACGTTTACGGACTTGCGTATGTTAAACCAGCCTTGCATCCCTGGGATGAAGCCTACTTGATCATGATGAATGACTTTTTTGATGATAAGCTGTAATCTATTGGCTAGGATTTTGTTGAGAATTTTTGCGTCTGTGTTCATGAGTGAGATTGGTCTGAAATTATCCTTCTTGTTTGGGTCTTGTCCTGGTTTTGGTATCAGGGTGATGTTTGCTTCATAGAATGTGTTGGGGAAGATTCCTTCTTCCTCAATTTTTTGGAATAATTTCTGCAGTACAGGAATAAGCTCTTCCTTGAAGGTTTGATAGAATTCTGGAGTGAAGCCATCTGGACCAGGGCATTTTTTGGTCGGAAGATTTTTTATTGTTTCTTTGATCTCAGTGCTTGAAACTGGTTTGTTCAGGAGCTCTATTTCTTCCTGGATAAGTCTAGGGAGAGGGTGTGATCCCAAATATTGATCCATTTCCTTTGCATTGTCAATTTCTGAGCATAGAGTTTCTGGTAGTATTCAGAGATGATCTCTTGTATCTCTGTGGGATCAGTTGTTATTTCCCCTTTATCATTTCTGATTGAGGTTACTAGAGATTTTACTTTTCTATTCCTTGTTAGTCTGGCCCATGGTTTATCTATTTTATTTATTTTTTCAAAAAACCAACTCCTTGTTTCATTAATTTTCTGAATGATTCTTTTGTTTTCAATTTCATTGATCTCTGATTTGATTTTGGATATTTCTTTTCTTCTACTGAGTTTAGGCTTAGATTGTTCTTCTTTTTCCAATTCCATAAGATCTCTTGTGAGATTGTTGATGTGCTCTCTTTCTGTTTTTCGAATGTAGGCATCTAAAGTGATGAATTTTCCTCTCAAAACTGCTTTTGCAGTATCCCACAGGTTTTGGTAGCTTGTGTCTTCATTGTTATGCTCAAGGAAGTTAATGATTTCCTGTTTTATTTCTTCCTTCACCCATCTGTTATTCAGCAGAAGATTGTTTAATTTCCATGCCTTTGGGTGGGGTGGAGCATTTTTGTTAGAGTTGAGTTCCACCTTTAGTGCCTTATGGTCTGAGAAGATACAAGGTAAAATTTCAATTCTTTTGATTCTGTTGATATTTGTTTTGTGTCCCAGGATATGATCAATTTTAGAGAATGTTCCATGGGGTGATGAGAAGAATGTATATTCTTTATCTTTGGGATGGAGTGTTCTATATGCGTCTATCAAGCACAGTTGTTCTAGGGTCTCATTTAAGTCTCTTATATCCTTGTTTAATTTCTGTTTAGAGGATCTGTCCAGCTCTGTAAGAGGAGTGTTAAGGTCCCCTGTTATTATGGTATTATCAGATCTCATTTTGCTCAGACTGAGTAAGGTCTGTTTGAAGAATCTGGGAGCATTTAAATTGGGTGCATAGATATTTAGAATTGAAATGTCTTCTTGTTGTATTTTTCCCTTGACCAATATAAAGTGACCATCTTTGTCTTTTTTGACTTTAGTTGCTTTAAATACACATGTATCTGAAAATAAGATTGCAACTCCTCTTTTCTTCTGAATTCCATTTGCCTGAAAAATTGTCTTCCAACCCTTGACTCAGAGCTTTAATTTGTCTTTTGAAGCCAGGTGTGTTTCTTGGAGACAGCAAATGGATGGCTTGTGCTTTTTAATCCAGTCAACCAATCTATGTCTCTTCAGTGGGGAATTCAAGCCATTAACATTTATTGAGATAATTGATAAGTGTGGTATTATTCTATTCGTCTTATTTTGTGAGAGTCCATTGCTTAGTTTTATCTTTTCCATCAGTGTGGAGGTTTGGTTCTGTCCTTTAATTTCTGAGTCTTACTTTACTGCTGATCCATTGTGGTGGTCAGTGTGCAGAACAGGTTGAAGTATTTCCTGTAGAGCTGGTCTTGTGGCGAATTTCCTCAATGTTTGTATATCCGTAAATGATTTGATTTTTCTGTCAATTTAGAAGCTTAGCTTAGCAGGGTACAGAATTCTGGGCTGGAAATTGCTGTGTTTAAGTAGATTAAAGGTAGATGACCATTGTCTTCTTGCTTGGAAAGTTTCATTAGAGAAGTCTGCGGTCACTCTGGATTTGCCACTGTAGGTCAACTGGCACTTACTCCTGGCAGTTTGCAGAATCTTTTCTTCTGTCTTGACTTTGGACAGGTTCATCACAATGTGTCTTGGAGAAGCTCGGTTAGAGTTGAGGCGACCTGGGGTCCGATATCCCTCTGAAAGCAGTGTGTCAGAATCTTTGGTGATATTTGGGAAATTTTCTTTTATAATATTCTCTAGTATGGCTTCCATTCCTCTGGGGCATTCTTCTTCCCCTTCTGGAATTCCTATAACTCGTATGTTGGAACGCTTCATAAAGTCCCATAATTCTGACAGTGAACGTTCTGCTTTCTCTCTCTTCTTTTCTGCCTCTTTTACTATCTGAGTTATCTCAAAAACTTTGTCTTCTACCTCTGAAATTCTTTCTTCTGCATGGTCTAACCTGTTGCTGATACTTTCCATTGCATCTTTAAGTTCCTTGGTTGACTGTTTCATTTCCTTCAACTCTGCTATATCCTTTTTATATTCTTCATATCGTTCATCTCTGATTTGATTTTATTTTTGGATTTCCTTTTGGTTATTTTCCACTTTATTAGCAGTTTCCTTCATTATTTCCATCATTTCTTTCATTGTTTTCAACATGTGTATTCTAAATTCCCTTTCTGTCATTCCTAACATTTCTGTATAGGTGGAATCCTCTGCAGTAGCTACCTCATGGTCCCTTGGCGGGGTTGTTCTGGACTGGTTCTGCATGTTGCCTGGAGTTTTCTGCTGATTCTTCCTCATGGATGATTTCTTTTATCTGTTTCCTTGCCCTAATTTTCCTTTCACTTCCTCTTGCTCTTTAAGTTCTGATGCCTGTGGAGTAAGGGTTACAGGCCAGAAGGGTGAGAAGGTTTAAGAGCAAAAAAGGGAGGAAAGAAAGGAGGACCGAGTGTTAAGGAAAAAAAAAGAAAAATAGAGAAAGGAGAGGGGCTGGGTAAAGGGAATATTGACAAAAGGAAGAGAGGCACAGAAAGAGGGAGACAGAGCAATATAGGTGTACAGTAGGGTACTTTGATACAACCTTAAAAAAAAAAAAACCACCTTCTGGGGCTGCCCAGTTGAGTGGTTCCCTTGAGGTCAGCACCTCTTTGCTAACCTGATCAGACACAGTACCCCACCTCCACCATGTAGAGCGGAAAGACAAAAATGCTATAAATCAAACCCAAACAAGCAAACAGAAAACTTTACAGGATAAAATTGGCTGGAAAAACCAAATAATAGCGGTAGAAACACTAAGAAAAATGAAGTTGTAATTATTGAAAAGGGCAGCAATGGGAAATTATAATTAAACTAGAAAAATTGAGAAAGAAAAAGATCTGTATGGAAAAGGTTGAACTTAAAAAGCAAAACAACAATCCACAACATCAAAATAAACAAACAACCAAACCAAGAAAAAGAAAAAAACCAGACAACCAAAAACAAAGCAGTATGTATATGTGTCTGGGCAACACGTGGTCTTCTGGGGTATGAGATGTTAATCATAGTTCTGATACGACTGGAGGCTGTTAGTTTCTCAAACCCCAGCAGGTAGACACCCTAAATCTCTCTTCAGCCCACTTAAAAGGCACTTTGAACTTGTTCACTTATTGAGCAGAAGCTTTCTCAGGGAAGTGCTTGTCGCTGGAATCACTGCTGAAGTGGCTATCCACTTACCCTGTGTGTCAAAACTGGTCTCCCTCTGCCCCCGAGGGTTAGGGTTGCAAGGCGGCTGAGACCCCGACCTTAGGCTACTTGGTCGCTGGGTTACCTGCTCCCACCCAATTCCAGCTCTGCGACCCTGAGGGCGGAGCTTGCCGGGGCAGATCGCTCACAATGTCTGCCTGTGACCCAGAGCCAAACACTATTAGCTCTATCTGTCTCAGCTGCTCAGACTGGGGCCCTAGACAAAGGCCAAAGTTCTCCGCACTCCCGCTCAGGCTCTCCCCAAGGCAGTTCAGCTGAGTGCCAAGTCCAAGGACACCAAAATAGTTCACAGGTAAGGCCTTTCTGGTTTGCAGTCTCGCTGCTACTGAACTTACAGTTGCGGGCGGGTTTAGACGGATTGAACACACGCGACCACTTGCCAGTTTTCCACTGTTTTAGTCCTCTTCTTGGGGTCCAGAAGTCTCTCGCTGACTCCCTGTATCCTCTCAGGGGTGATGGTAGGCAGATCCCACCAGCCAGAGATGCCTGGAGTCCTATATCCGCAGACTCACGGTGCCCAGATGCAAGGAAGCTGTTACTGGGCTGCCGTCTTGCTCCGCCCAGTCAGAATTTTTAAGACATACTATTATCTTCATTGCGTTGGAGGTTTTTCATTGTTGCTGTTTAGGGAAGTTGAGTGCCATTTTTACTGGTCATCCTTGGTGAGTGTCCAATAGTTCTTCCCTTTTCTTTGGGAACTTTTAGAATTACCTTTTTACAAGGTCTGACTATTAAGTTCGCCACTTGCCACCGGGCACTTAGGTTGGCAGCACCCTACCAACAACTAAATAAGGGTTCATAATCTTAGTAGATTAGTGTCTCCCAGCTGTGTTCTTGTCCAAATGTTGGGGGTGTTTTACTGAATTGAATTCATTATTGTGTGTGTATTTGTTGTCATGAAAATGTGAGAGCCGGGATTAGAGCTATTAGCAAACATTAGATTTTTTGTTAAAGTTGGCAAGAGTGGAAATGAAATCAGGGAAATGTTGGTCCAAATTTATGTGGTTAATGTCATGAAGAAAATAGCAATTCACAAATAGAAAGAACATTTTTGTGAGGGGAGGGAAAGCATCATTGATGAAGAGAGGTCAGAGTGGCCAGTAATAAGCAGAAGTGACAAGAACATTGTAAAATTTGTTGAATTGTGCATTAACATTGTCAGCTGACTGTGAGAAGCATCAAACATCGATAGAGAAACAGGAAAATCTTAACTGAAAATTTTGGCACAAGAACGGTGTGAAAAATGGTTCTGAAGGAGTTCACTGATTATTAAAAGCAAAGGAGAGTCAAACTTTGCAAAGACCTTTTAGAGAGGCAAGACAATGTTTTGAGCCTTGTTATCATTGGTGGTGAACCATGATGTACCAATATAACCCGGAAACCAAGTGTCAAAGTGCACAATGGAAGTCAGCCAGTCCTCCACAACTGAAGAAAAATTCTGTCCAAATCAAAGAGTCATAATGATGATGCTCACTTTTTCAGTATCGGAGGGATTGTTCATTATGAATTTGTACTGACTGGACAGTTAAATCAAGTTTATTGTTTGGAAGTGCTGAAAAGGTTGTGTGAAAAATTTAAATGAAAATGGCCTGAACTTTTTGCTAACAACTCATGGCTCTTGCATAACAGCAGTGCACCAACTCACGTGGCACTGTGATAGAGGTCTTAGCCAGTAAACAAATAACTTTATTAGAACCACCCTCCCTACTTGGCCTAATCTGGTCCCCAGTTGACTGTTTTCTTTACCTGAATATAAAGGAAATTATTTTTTTTCGGAGATAGAGTCTAACTCTGTTGTCCCAAGCTAGAATGTTTTGGCTTCAGCCTAGCTCACAGCAACCTCAAACTCCTGGGTTCAAGCCATCCTTCTCCCTCAGCCTCCCAAGAGCTGGTACTACAGGCACGTGCCACAACTCCTGGCTTAGTTTTCTATTTGTATTAGAGATAGGGTCTTGGCTTTTTGCTCAGGCTGATCTTGAACTCCTGCTCTCACACAATCCTCCCACTTCAGCCTCCCAGAGTGCTAGGGTTATAGCTGTGAATCACTATGCCGTTCGGAAAGGAATTATTGAAAAGAAGACATTTTGATGACATTCAAGGTATCAAGGGTACTACCACTACATCTCTGATGGCCATTCCAAAAAGAGTTCCAACATAGGTTTCGAGGGTAGGCTATGCACTGGCATTGGTGCATAGCTTCCGGGGGGAGTACTTGAAAGTGACTGGAGTGATATGCAGCATTTTTTCTGGGCTGAGTTCATGAACTTAATTTAATTGTTAGACCTCGTATGTGTTCTGAAATTTTTTTTTTCTTAATTTTATTTTTACTTTTATTGTGGGGGATTCATTGAGGGTACAATAAGCCAGGTTACACTGATTGCAATTGTTAGGTAAAGTCCCTCTTGCAGTCATGTCTTGCCCCCATAAAGAGTGACACACACCAAGGCCCCACCCCCCTCCCTCCATCCCACTTTCTGCTCCCCCCCCATAACCTTAATTGTCATTAATTGTCCTCATATCAAAATTGAGTACATAGGATTCATGCTTCTCCATTCTCGAGATGCTTAACTAAGAATAATGTCTTCTACTTCCATCCAGGTTAATACGAAGGATGTAAAGTCTCCATTTTTTTTTAATGGCTGAATAGTATTCCATGGTATACATATACCACAGCTTGTTAATCCATCCTGGGTTGGTGGGCATTTAGGCTGTTTCCACATTTTGAGGATTGTAAATTGAGCTGCAGTAAACAGTCAAGTACAAATGTCCTTAGGATAAAAGGATTTTTTTTCCTTCTGGGTAGATGCCCAGTAATGGGATTGCGGGATCAAATGGGAGGTCTAGCTTGAGTGCTTTGAGGTTTCTCCATACTTCCTTCCAGAAAGGTTGTACTAGTTTGCAGTCCCACCAGCAGTGTCAAAGTGTTCCCTTCTCTCCACATCCACACCAGCACCTGCAGTTTTGAGATTTTGTGATGTGGGCATTCTCACTGGGGTTAGATGATATCTCAAGGTTGTTTTGATTTGCATTTCTCTAATATACAGAGATTATGAACATTTTTTCATGTGTTTGTTACCCATTCATCTGTCATCTTTAGAGAAGGTTCTATTCATGACTCTTGCCCATTGATATATGGGACTGTTGGCTTTTTTCATGTGGATTAATTTGAGTTCTCTATAGATCCTAGTTATCAAGCTTTTGTCTGATTGAAAATATGCAAATATCCTTTCCCATTGTGTAGGTTGTCCCTTTGCTTTGGTTATTGTCTCCTTAGCTGTACAGAAGCTTTTCAGTTTCATGAAGTCCCATTTGTTTATTTTTGTTGTTGTTGCAATTGCCAT
Source organism: Nycticebus coucang (assembly GCF_027406575.1). Classification (NCBI taxonomy): domain Eukaryota; kingdom Metazoa; phylum Chordata; class Mammalia; order Primates; family Lorisidae; genus Nycticebus; species Nycticebus coucang. Next base: position 109,405,983 of record NC_069781.1, read on the forward strand.
GGCAGTCTTCTTCATGAAGTCTTTCCCCAGGCCAGTATCTTCCAGTGTTTTCCCTATGCTTTCTTTGAGGATTTTCATTGTTTCATGCCTTAAATTTAAGTCCTTTATCCATCTTGAATCAATTTTTGTGAGTGGGGAAAGGTGTGGGTCCAGTTTCAGTCTTTTACGTGTAGACATCCAGTTCTCCCAACACCATTTATTGAATAGGGAATCTTTCCCCCAAGGTATGTTCTTGTTTGGTTTATCGAAGATTAGGTGGTTGTAAGATATTAGTTTCATTTCTTGGTTTTCAATTGGATTCCAAGTGTCTATGTCTCTGTTTTTGTGCCAGTAACATGCTGTCTTGACCACTATGGCTTTGTAGTACAGACTAAAATCTGGTATGCTGATGCCCCCAGCTTTATTTTTGTTACAGAGAACTGCCTTAGCTATACGGGGTTTCTTCTGGTTCCATACAAAACACAGAATCATTTTTTCCAAATCTTGAAAGTACGATGTTGGTATTTTGATAGGACTGGTGTTGAATAGGTAGATTGCTTTGGGAAGTATAGACATTTTAACAATGTTGATTCTTCCCATCATGAGCATGGTGTGTTCTTCCATTTGTTAATATCCTCTGCTATTTCCTTTCTGAGGATTTCATAACTTTCTTTACAGAGGTCCTTCACCTCCTTCGTTAGGTATATTCCTAGGCATTTCATTTTCTTTGAAACTATGGTGAAGAGAGTTGCGTCCTTAATTAGCTTCTCATCTTGACTGTTATTGATGTATACAAAGGCTACTGACTTGTGGACATTGATTTTATATCGTGAAACATTACTGTATTTTTTGATGACTTCTAGGAGACTTGTGGTTGAGTCTTTGGGGTTCTCTAAGATCATGTCGTCAGCAAAGAGGGAGAGTTTGACCTCCTCTGCTCCTATTTGGATTCCCTTTTTTCCTTGTCTTGCCTAATTGTATTGGCTAGAACTTCCAGCACTACGTTGAATAGTAAAGGTGACAGAGGACAACCTTGTCTGGTTCCAGTTCTAAGAGGAAAAGCTTTCAGTTTTGCTCCATTCAGTAAAATATTGGCTGTGGGTTTGTCATAGATAGCTTCAATCAGTTTTAGAAATGTGCCACCTATGCCTATACTCTTCAGTGTTCTAATTAGAAAAGGATGCTGGATTTTATCAAATGCATTTTCTGCATCTATTGAGAGGATCATGTGATCTTTATTTTTGCCTGTGTTAATATGGTGGATAACGTTTACGGACTTGCGTATGTTAAACCAGCCTTGCATCCCTGGGATGAAGCCTACTTGATCATGTTGAATGACTTTTTTGATGATAAGCTGTAATCTATTGGCTAGGATTTTGTTGAGAATTTTTGCGTCTATGTTCATGAGTGAGATTGGTCTGAAATTCTCCTTTTTGTTTGGGTCTTTTCCTGGTTTTGGTATCAGGGTGATGTTTGCTTCATAGAATGTGTTGGGGAAGATTCCTTCTTCCTCAATTTTTTGGAATAATTTCTGCAGTACAGGAATAAGCTCTTCCTTGAAGGTTTGATAGAATTCTGGAGTGAAGCCATCTGGACCAGGGCATTTTTTGGTCGGAAGATTTTTTATTGTTTCTTTGATCTCAGTGCTTGAAACTGGTCTGTTCAGGAGCTCTATTTCTTCCTGGGTAAGTCTAGGGAGAGGGTGTGATTCCAAATATTGATCCATTTCTTTCACATTGTCAAATTTCTGGGCATAGAGTTTCTGGTAGTATTCAGAGATGATCTCTTGTATGTCTGTGGGATCAGTTGTTATTTCCCCTTTATCATGTCTGATTGAAGTTACTAGAGATTTTACTTTTCTATTTCTTGTTATTCTGGCCAATGGTTTATGTATTTTATTTATTTTTTCAAAAAAACAACTCCTTGTTTCATTAATTTTCTGAATGATTCTTTTGTTTTCAATTTCATTGATCTCTGATTTGATTTTGGAGATTTCTTCTACTGACATTAGGCTTAGATTGTTCTTTTTCGAACTCCATAAGATGGCTTGTGAGATTGTTGATGCGCTCTCTTTCTGTTTTTCGAATGTAGGCATCTAAAGTTATAAATTTTCTTCTCAAAACTGCTGTTGCAGTATTCCACAGGTTTTGGTAGCTTGTGTCTTCATTGTTGTTATGCTCAAGGAAGTTAATGATTTCCTGTTGTATTTCTTCCTTCACCCATCTGTTATTCAACAGAAGATTGTTTAATTTCCATGCCTTTGTGTGGGGTCGAGCGTTTTTGTTAGAGTTGCACCTTTAGTGCCTTATGGTCTGAGAAGATACAAGGTAAAATTTCAATTCTTTTGATTCTGTTGATATTTGTTTTGTGTCCCAGGATATGATCAATTTTAAAGAATGTTCCATGGGGTGATGAGAAAAATGTATATTCTTTATCTTTGGGATGGAGTGTTCTATATGCGTCTATCAAGCACAGTTGTTCTAGGGTCTCATTGAAGTCTCTTATATCTTTGTTTAATTTCTGTTTAGAGGATCTGTCCAGCTCTGTAAGAGGACTGTTAAAGTCCACTGCAATTTTTTTTTTTTTTTTTTTTTTTTGCGTGTAGAGAAGAGTCTCATTTTATCGCCCTCGGTAGAGTGCCATGGCATCACACATAGCTCTCAGCAACCTCTAACTCCTGGGCTGAAGCGATTCTGTTGCCTCAGCCTCCCGAGTAGCTGGGACTATAGGCGCCCGCCACAATGCCCAGCTATTTTTTGGTTTGCAGTTCAGCTGGGGCAGGGTTTGAACCTGACACCCTCGGTATATGGGGTGGCTCCTTACCGACTGAGCCACAGGCGCTGCCTGTCCCCTGCTATTATGGTAGTATCAGATATCATATTGCTCAGACTGAGTAAGGTCTGTTTCAAGAATCTGGGAGCATTTAAATTGGGTGCATAAATATTTAGAATTGAAACATCTTCTTGTATTTTTCCATTGACCAATATAAAGTGACCATGTTTGTCTTTTTTGACTTTACTTGTTTTAAATCTGCATGTATCTGGAAATAGGATCACAACTCCTCTTTTCTTCTGAATTCCATTTGCCTGAAAAATTGTCTTCCAACCCTTGACTCGGAGCTTTAATTTGTCTTTTGAAGCCAGGTGTGTTTCTTGCAGACAGCAAATGGATGGCTTGTGTTTTTTCAATCCAGTCAGCCAATCTATGTCTCTTCAGTGGGGAATTCAAGCCATTAACATTTATTGAGATAATTGATAAGTGTGGTAGTGTTCTATTGATTTTATTTTGTGAGAGTCCATTGCCTAGTTTTATCTTTTGCATCAGTGTGGAGGTTAGGTTCTGTTCTTTAATTTCTGAGTTTTTACTTTGCTGCTGATCCATTGTGATGGTCAGTGTGTAGAACAGGTTGAAGTATTTCCTGTAGAGGATCTTGTTGTGGTGAATTTCCTCAATGTTTGTATATCCGTAAATGATTTGATTTCTCCATCAGTTTTTAAGCTTAGCTTAGCAGGGTACAGAATTCTGAGCTGGAAATTGTTCTGTTTAAGTAGATTAAAGGTAGATGAGCATTGTCTTCTTGCTTGCAAAGTTTCATTAGAGAAGTCTGCGGTCACTCTGATGGATTTGCCCCTGTAGGTCAACTGGCACTTACTCCTGGCAGCTTGCAGAATCTTTTCTTTTGTCTTGACTTTGGACAGGTTCATCACAATGTGTCTTGGAGAAGCTCGGTTAGAGTTGAGGCGACCTGGGGTCCGATATCCCTCTGAAAGCAGTGTGTCAGAATCTTTGGTGAAATTTGGAAATTTTCATTTATAATATTCTCTAGTATGGCTTCCATTCCTCTTGGGCATTCTTCTTCCCCTTCTGGAATTCCTATAACTCGTATGTTGGAACGCTTCATAAAGTCCCATAATTCTGACAGTGCATGTTCTGCTTTCTCTCTCTTCTTTTCTGCCTCTTTTACTATCTGAGTTATCTTGAGAACTTTGTCTTCTACCTGTGAAATTCTTTCTTCTGCATGGTCTAACTTGTTGCTGATACATTCCATTGCATCTTTAATTTCCCTAATTGACTGTTTCATTTCCTTCAGCTCTGCTATATCCTTTTTATATTCTTCATATCGTTCATCTGTTACTTGATTCTGTTTTTGGATTTCCTTTTGGTTATTTTCCACTATATTAGCAGTTTCCTTCATTGCTTCCATCATTTCTTTCATTGTTTTCATCATGTGTATTCTAAATTCCCTTTCTGTCATTCCTAACATTTCTTTATAGGTGAAATCCTCTGCAGTAGCTACGTCATGGTCCCTTGGTGGGGTTGTTCTGGACTGGTTCTTCATGTTGCCTGGAGTTTTCTGCTGGTTCTTCCTCATGAATGATTTCTTTTATCTGTTTCCTTGCCCTAATTTTCCTTTCACTTCCTCTTGCTCTTTAAGTTCTCATGCCTGTGGACTAAAGGTTAGATGAGTCCTTTTGGTACAGGACCAGAAGGGTGAGAAGGTCGAAGAGCAAGAAAGGGATGAAAGAAAGGAGGACTGTGGGAAAGGAAAAAAAAAAAATAGAGAAAGGAGAGCGGGTGGGTAAGAGGAATATTGACATAAAGAAAAGAGGCACAGAAAGAGGGAGACAGAGCAATATAGGTGTACAATAGGGTACTTTGACACAACCTTAAAATAAACCACCTTCTGGGGTGCCCAGTTGGGTGGTTCCCTTGAGTTCAGCAGCTCTTTGCTAACCTGATCAGACACAGTACCCCAGCTCTACCAAGCAAAGGGGAAAGACAAAAATGCTATAAATCAAACTAAAACAAGCAAACAGAAAACTTTACGGCATAAAATTGGGTGAAAAACCAAATAATAGCGGTAGAAACACTAGCAAAAATGAAGTTCTAGTTATTAAAAAAGGCAGCAATGGGAAATTATAATTAAACTAGAAAAATTGAGAAAGAAAAAAGATCTGTATGAAAAAGGTTGAAATTAAAAAGCAAAACAACATCAACATCATCAAAATAAAGAAAAAAACAACCAAACCCCCCCCTCCCCCCCAAAAAAATAAATAAACCAGAAAAAACAAAACAACCAAAAACAAAGCAGTATGTATATGATGTTGAATATTGTCTGGGCAACATGTGGTCTTCTGGGGTATGAGGTGTTAATCACAGTTCTGATACGACTAGAGGCTTCTGATTTCTCAAACCCCGGCAGGTAGACACCCTAAATCTCTCTTCAGCCCACTTAAAAGGCACTTTGAACTTGTAAACTTGCTGAGCAGAAGCTTTCCAGGAAAGTGCTTGTTGCTGGAATCACTGCTGGAGTGGCTATCCACTTACCCAGTGTTCCAAAAGCAGTCTCATTCTGCCCCTGAGGCTTAGGGCTGTAAGGCGGCTCAGACCCCACCCATTAGGCTACTCGGTCACTGGGTTATCAGCTCCGACCGGATTCTAGCTCTGGGACCCTGAGGGCGGAGCTTGCCGGTGCATATCGCTCACAATGGCTCCCTGTGGCCCACAGGCAAACACTATTATCTACATCTGGCTCAGAGGCTCAGACTGGGGCCCTAGACAATGGCCAAAGTTCTCCACACTTCTGCTCAGGCTCTCCCCAAGGCAGTTCAACTGAGTGCCAAGTCCAAAGACACCAAAACAGTTCACAGGAAAGGCCTTTCTGGTTTGCAGTCTCACTGCTACTAAACTTACAGTTGCGGGCGGGTTTATACCGATTGAACACACGCGACCACTTGCCGGTTTTCCACTATTTTAGTCCTCCTCTTGTGTTCCAGAAGTCTCTCACTGACTCCCTGTATCCTCACAGGGGTGATGATAGCCAGATCCCACCAGCCAGAGGTGCCTAGAGTCCTATCTCCCCGGACTCCCGGTGCCCAGATGCAAGGAAGCTGTTACTCGGCCACCATCTTGCTCTTTTGTTTCTGTGTTCTGAAATTTTTTGGTAATGTATGGTAGTATGTCCTTTTCTTTTATTGTTCCAGTTTATTGCTTTCAGTCTTTATAGTCATCCTTAATGTGAAATTTTGTGTTACTTTCATCATCTTCTATTTCTTCTTTTCTCTCTAAAATACATGCTGTTTGGATGTATTATGCTTCTTAATGTACATCGTTTTTTTTTTCTTTTCCATTTATGTATTTCATCATCTCATTTGTTCTGGAGGAGTTTTTTGACTTTATTTTCTAACCTTTTAAAAAAAAAATTTTTTTTTTTTTGGAGAGAGTTTTACTAAGTCGCCCTCGGTAGAGTGCTGTGGCACAGCAACCTCAAACTCTTTGGGCTTAAGTGATTCTCTTGCCCCAATCTCCTGAGCATCTGGGACTTCAAGTGCCCGCCTAGCTTTTTTTTTTTGTTGGAGTTGTCATTGATGTTTAGCAGGCCCGGGCAGGGTTCGAATCTGCCACCCTCAGTGCATACGGTCAGCACCGTAACCACTGTGTTTAAAATTTTTTTAAGGGCACCACCCTTAAAAATTTTTTCAATCAACACTTGAAATTTCTAAGCGCTCCACCTCCCATTTTATTCTCAAACTGTTTATTTCATAGATACAAGTAGCTTACATTTCTGGGCATATAAATTATTTTTTACAGAAGACTTTCTGGTGATGATTCAGGTCTGAAGCTCAGGGATAGGGCTGGAGTAGGAGTGGTGTATTGTGTGAGTTTTGCCAAGAATTGCCTGGTGCTGGAACACCTCAAACTCAAATTGGGAGCTCTGTAGTTGGGCTGGGCTGTAGTTGCCCTCAGCACTGTGTCCCCCAGGCCCAGGCAGCCAGCATTGGACTGGCTCTTCTTAGGATGAGCCAGCATGGCAGCTGGAAGACAGTAGTCATGCCAGACTCCAGCCAGCTTCCTAGACCAGGCCTTTTGTTGGTGGCCTGATGGTATAGGGCCGTAAGGGTGGGAGCCCCCTTCTGTGGCTGCCTCTCCAGCTGAGAAGGGACTAGCATGTTCCTATGTTGTTGCTCTGCATCGCCCCCTCCTTCCATTCAAGAACAAGTTTCTTCTCCCTCTCTGAAAACACCTGTTCTGGAAGTACAAAACACCTGCCTATTCTCTGTGTCCTTCCCCAGCTCCTGGAACACCTTTAGAAATGATGCAGACTTATCAGGGCTAAGAATCTGTCATTCTTGACTTGACATTTTGTCCATTGGGAGACAAGGTTTTCCCCCTTACCACTCTTTTAATTGACACTTTATGCCTTAGGCCTTATCCATTTGGATCACCAGCTCCCTGGCCATCTGTCGCTATATGACTCCCTCTACCCATCTGAGTTCTAGTTTTCTCTGGGCTTCAGTCTCCAGTCCCCAGTGGATCTGGCCAGTCTCATCCCTGAGTGGAAGTGACCAGGGGATTCTGGGCTGAGATTTCCTACCCTGGAAGGCAGCTCCAAAGCAGCAAGAGAATTGGGCATCAGGTACAAATCTGGCTGCTCAGGAGTGGGCACTTCACTCACTCCCCAAAGAAGATGATGGAAAAGCACAAAGAACTCAGTGCTTTGATGGGCTTGGCTGAGGACAGCTGGAGAAATAAGCCCAAGAAAGGTTCAAGCAGCCTCCGCCTGCTTCGTGCTTTGCACAGAGCCTCCCGTCAGATTCTGGGTCTAGCTCCGGAGAGGAAGAGGAATTTGGTGTTGTTGGAAATTGCTCTGCTTTGTCAAGGGAGACCATTTACAGTGCTACTGCAAGATCTGTTATCCCCTCTGTGGTTTTGTCATCCTTGCATTCTGTGTTGGCTTGGTGTGAATGCACGTTGCTCTCAAGGAGAATCTGGATGTCCTTGAGGAAGAATTTAAAACAGTAGAATCTAATCAGAAAAGCTCATTACAAGAAATCTCCGAACTTTTTTTTTTTTTGTAGAGACAGTCTCACTGTACCGCCCTCGGGTAGAGTGCCATGACATCATTAACTCTTGGGCTTACGCGATTCTCTTGCCTCAGCCTCCCTAGCAGCTGGGACTACAGGTGCCCGCCACAACGCCCAGGTATTTTTTTGTTGCAGTTTGGCCGTAGCTGGGTTCGAACCCACCACCCTATGTATATGGGGCAGGCACCCTGCCTACTGAGCCACAGGCACCGCCTGAAATCTCCCAACTTAATGAAGAGCTATTCAGCAAACAAAAAGAACTTGAAAAGATTGAATCTGTAGAGCTAGGATTGAATAAAGTCTGGATAAATAGTCACAGAAATGAGTAAACAGATTTGTCTGCTTCTACGGTAAACCACCTCAAAGCTAATGTTAAGTCAGCTGCAGACTTAATTACTTGATTAGCCTGCCTGTCATTGTAGAGGGGCTTCAGAAGAGTATAGTTTCCATTGGCAATACAGTGTCCATCTTGCTGTGGAGGCAATAAAGAAAACTGTGGTTGAACCTAAGAATGTGTTCTTCTGTGGATGAACCTTGGGATTACTGCAGAGTGATATGGATCAACACTTCTTGAAGGAGACTGGTAGAAGAACCCAAATCATTTTGTCACCTTCAGCCACATCAGAATTTGACAATAAAACCCACAGTGCAAATTTGAAACACCTGGGTGACAGAACTGCCACTCTGCAAAGAGAGTCTTTGGATCAACTAACCAACATAACAGATAGGTTAAAGCCCCCCCTAAAGAAAATAGTTGAAATTCTCAGGTATCCAAGGTAAGAGAAACTGTAGCTGATTAGTGCTCTCATAAACCTGAGAGCAACAGGCCTGCAGAGACTGCCAGGGAAGAGCAAGTACAGAGTTTCACATTAAAGCCTTCACCATTGCCAAAATTTTCAGTCTCTTAGAGGCCCAATTGAGAAAGCTGCCCAACTTATACCTTTTTCCCTACCAGGAATTTCTAGCCTTGAATATCTTCAGGATTTATTCCTCAAAACTGCCTGGGATGCAGATGGGAAACTGACCTACCAGGAAATCTGGAATTCACTAGGTTCTGCCATGCCAGAACCAGAGAGCTTGAGAGCATTTGATTATGATGGAAATGGAAGATACTCATTCCTGGAGCTCAGAGTAGCTTTAGGTGTCATCCTCGTGAGGCATATTTTGCCCTAGACTGCCTAATATCTAACTGACCTAACAAAAAGTCTTTACCCATTAGTTCTCTTGTCCTTCAAATTTTTGAAGCAGCCACATTGCTACCTTTTAATTATTTGAAGAAACTGTTAAAAAGTTATTTTTTAAAGAAAAGTCCATTTTACTTAAACAAGTTGTTCAGAAATCTATGATTTCTTGGCACCATTAAGATCTTACATTTTTAAATTGCCGGGGGCGGGGAAAGCCCTCTTTTTCTCTATTTTTTTCTTTTCTTTTTTTTTTTTTTTGAGAGGAGACCTTGTCTTTTAAAACTAGATAATGTATATAGAGAGAATAAGGCACCTGTTCTATTTCATATAAATTTACCTTAAATTAGTCTGTACTTTATAGAGACTCAGAAAATGTCTTTTCTTTAAAAGATAGGCCTTTTCTGTTTATAAGTTTTTTTTTTTTTTAAAGACAGTCTCACTGTGTTGCCCTTGGTAGAGTGCTGTGGTGTCACAGCTCACAGCAATCTCAAAGTCTTGGGCTTAAGTAATTCTCTTGCCTCAGCCTCCCAAGTAGCTGGGACTACAGGTGCCCGCCATAACACCTGGCTATTTTTTTTGTTGTAGTTGTCATTGTTGTTTAGTAGGCCTGGGCTGGGTTTGAACCCTCCAGCTTCAGTGTATATGTCCCATGTCCTAACCACTGAGCTAAGGGTGCCGAGCCTGTTTATAAATATTTAAAAAGAAAGGATTATGCATATTGTGTGGAAAGAATGGTTTTGAACAGGACACAGACAAAAAATTAAATTATTAAAAATTGCTAATCTGGAAAAAAAGCCTTTGTGCTGGTATCTCTGCGTCCTGCTTATGAGTTTATGTCTCTGTTATATTAGTTGCTGCTTCATTTGGGGGGCTTTACTTAAATCTCTGGGTTCTAGGCTCTAAGAAGTTGATGGGAAGCTGTATGTGAGAATGTGGCTTTTGTTGCCTGGTAGACTTCACCTAATGTTATTTAGGACTCCAAGGCTTTGTATTTGTGAGGGTTTTCTCTGGAAATAGATCGTCACATTTCCTGCTTAGAGGATGGTAGTTGGCATTCATAAAACTGGCGGAGGCTCATAATCTCAGACTTTCTAATTTCTTCCTTAAAGTTTTATATAAGTCTTTATTGCTTTACCTTCATTTGAATCTATACCATTGAAGACCACTGTCTGTCAAACAAAGCTGGCCTTAAAAAATTTGCTGAGCAATGATGAGAATATCACATTGACAGTTTCCAGTGAAATTTTTTTTTGAGACAGTCTCACCGTGTTGTCCTGGGTAGAGTGCTGTGGCATCACAGCTCACAGCAACCTCAAACTTTTGGTCTTAAGCAAGCGATTCTCTTGACTCAGCCTCCCTAGTAGCTGAGACTACAGGTACCCACCACAACAACCAGCTGTTTTTTGGTTGCAGTTGTCATTGTTGTTTAGCAGGCCCAGGCTGGGCTTAAACCCACCAGCCTTGGTGTATGTGGCCGGCACCCTATTCACTGAGCTATGGGCACTGAGCCCCTGGTGAAATGTTAAAAAGAGAAAATCCAGTGAGTCCTCACTTAATGTCATTCATAGGCTATTGGTAACGGACTTTAAGGAAAATACATTATAAAGAACAAGCATCTCAAGGACCTGCTTTACATTGTTTTGCTTAAAGTCAGAGTTTCCAGGAATCTATTCATGATCTTAAGTAAGAACTTACTGTACACGTAGGGGAGGAATGAGTCATAGGGCTGGAGTCAGGAAGTGTGATGTGGATGAGGGTTGGTTAGAATTTCTAATTCAAATGATTTGATAGATTAGACAGTGGTCTTTGTCACTGGAGCTTTTGAGTCTACACAAAATTCAGTTAAAGTAGTCTTATTTTGGAACTGTGTCTGAATGATCCTCTGTTAAAACCATTTTGATTTTATATCATTTCTCCTGAATATTATGGTTTAGTACAGTTGAACTGTTTAATAGAATAGTCAATTCTGTAAATTAGGGTTTCTTTTCTCACTTTAAAATAGATGTAATAAGCTATAAAGAATCTTTTCTGTTTTCTACTGGAAAAATCAGTGATTCTCACATAGGTGATATAAACCCACTTTGCTGGTAAAATGATGCCAGTATATACATTCTAATATATGTTATTAGCATTGTCCTTGAGATTAGCATTGCTTGTTCAATGCTATTTCCTTATAATGATGTTGTATGTTCTCTTATGTATATTAATATGTACTTAACTACTCTCCTGTTACTTGCTTTTTCTACTGAACATGTATTGGGCCAGGTGGTGTGTCTCACATTTGTAATCCCAGTGCTTTGGGAGGCCAAGGCTGGATAATCACTTGAGCCTAGCAATTTGAGGTTACCGTGAGCTGTGATGATACCACTGCCTGTACTCTAGTCAGGATGACAGTCTTTAAAAAACACCAAAACCAGCTGGGTGCCCATAGCTCAGTGTCCAGGGCACCGGCCGGCCACATATACCGGGGCTGGCAGGTTTGAACCCAGCCCAGGCCTGCTACAACTACAACAAAAAAATAGCTGGGCGTTGTGGTGGGTGCCTGTAGTCCCAGCTACTTGGGAGGCTAAGGCAAGAGAATCACTTAAGCCCAAGAGTTTGATGTTGCTGTGAGCTATGATGCCATGGCACTCTACTGAGGGTGCCATAGTGAGACTCTGTCTAAACAAAAAAAAAAAAAAAAAACAAGCAAAACCATCACTACCACCATTACCACCACTACTTCTTAGCAATATTCAGGGATTTTTCCCCCCATTAGTGTTAATGATTGAATTGTATTCTTTTATGTGTATATTCCATGTTAGTTAATTCCCATAATATCTGGACATTTGGGTTATTTTTCTTCTGCTGCTGATATAGGTAATAACTGTAATGACTAGCTTTGTCCATATGTCTTACTGTTGTGTCACTGGATATATTTCTGGAAGTAGAATTGTGTGTATAGAATCTTAAAATCACATAATTTTGTGAGATATTACCAGATTCCTCACCGTGGACTATTAATCATTTTGTATTTCTACCAGCAATATTTAAGAGTTTCTCTTTTGCCACAGTGTTGCTAGTGGCATATATTGTCAAGTATGTGGATTTTTGTCTGTCTTATAGGTAGGAAGTGGTATCTTGGTTTAGTTTTATGTGTAGGGCAGAATACTTTGTCTTGTCAGGACCTCTTTGGCCTTTCTTTTTCTATTAGCACATCCATTTTTCCTCTTTACTTTTATAACCTCTTTTTATGTCAGAGTTACTGACATATTTATTTCTGTGATATGGATTATAAATTTATGTGCTTATGCTTCTGTTATGCGGAGTCAGTCTCTTGGAGACAGCCTTTCTTGAGTCTCTCTGATTTCTTCATCCTATCTATTTGGGTCTTTCAGCCTACATCACAGAAGTCATGCCTGGAACTTTTGCACTCCTAGGTTGGATCTGTGCTTTTTGGATCCTATATATTTATGATGCTTTTCTCTCTTTTTCCTGAAGGGTATTCTCTGGTAACTTCCAGAGATGTATATGAAATGTAAATTTTAGCCTATATATATATGAAAATGTCTGTACTCTCAATTGGTAATTTAGCCAAGTATGAAATTAAGGGTTCAGAATAATTTTCCCTCACCTTTGAGTTGTCATGCATTTTCTTTTTAGTCCGATGTTGATGACAGACGAGTAAGTTAATTATTTTATTTTATTTTTTTGAGACAGAGCCTCAAGCTGTCGCCCTGGGTAGAGTGTCGGGGCATCACAGCTCACTGCAACCTCCAACTCCTGGCTTAAGCGATTCTCTTGCCTCAGCCTCCCAAGTAGCTGGGATTACAGGTGCCCGCCACAACGCCCGGCTATTTTTTGGTTGCAGTTGTTGTTTGGCAGGCCTGGGCTGGATTTGAACCCACCAGCTCTAGTGTATGTGGGTGGCACCTTAGCCACTTGAGCTACAGGCGCTGAGCCTTTTAATTGATTTTGAAATAGTTTTAGATACATAAAGGAGTCGCAAAGATATTACCTCATTCTTTTTCAAAGGTTTTTTGAAATAGGCTTTAGTTTTTAGAGCAGTTTTAAGTTCACAGCAAAATGGAAAAGAAAGTGGGAGAGCTCCCATGTACCCCTGTCCCTCATACCTTTACACCTCCCATACTGTCAGCATCGCCTCAGGAAGTGGTCCATTAGTTACAGTTGATGAACCCACATTGACATATCATCACCCAAAGTCCATAATTTACTTTGATACATTCTTGTTATACCTTCTGTGAGTTTTGACAAATGTATATTACAGTATGTAGCCTTTTCAGATTGGATGCTTTCACTGGGCAATATGCACTTAAGTTTCTTTCATGTCTTTTTCATGGCTTGATAGCTCATTTCTTTTTAGCAGAAAAAGTATTTCATTGTCTGGATGTGCCAAATTTAATCATTCATCTACTGAAGAAACATCTTAGTTGCTTCCAAGTTTTGCAGTTGTGAATTAAGCTGCTGTAAATACCTGTTCGCATGCTTTTATGTAGGCATTGTTTTTAGTTAATTTGGGTAAACACCAAGGGGCATAGTTGCTGAATTATATGGTAAGAATATGTTTACTTTCTAAGAAACTGCCAAACTATCTTTAAAATGGCTTGTGCCATTTTGCATTTCCATGAGCAGTGAATGAGTGTTCCTTTTTGTTTTATATCCTTACTATTGATAGGATTTGGTATTTGTCAGTGTTTTGAATTTGGGCCTTTCTAATACATGTGTAGTGGTATTTGGTGGTTGTTCTAATTTGAAATTACCTAATGGTGCATGATGTTGACACGTGGTTCTTAAACTTGTGTTCAGCTAAAATCACCAGAAATACTGTCTTTTCACATAAGCTTATGTGCTGTTTGTAATCTTGTTTGGTGTGAGGTGTCATGTTCAGATCTTTTGCCTATTTTTTAGTCATTAATTTTCTTTCTGAGTTTTAAGAGTTCTAGGTATATTTTCAATAACAGTTTTTTTATTAGATATACATTTGCAAATATTTTCTCCTAGTTTGTGGGTTGTATTCTCATTCTCTTGACATTGTCTTTTGCAGAGTATACCTTTTTAATTTTAATAAAATCCAGCTTATCAATTATTTCTTTCATGATCGTGCCTTTGATGTTGTATCTAAAATTTCATTGTCACACCCTAGGTTATCTAGATTTGTTCCTGTGTTATCTTCTTGGTATTTTATAGTTTTGTGTTTTATGCTCAGGTTTATGATCCATTTTGACTTAATTTTTATTTTATTTTGGGTTGGTTTTTTTTTTTTTTTTTGAGTCAGAATCTCATTAGGTCGCCCTCGGTAGAGTGCTGTGGTATCACAGCTCACAGCAACCTCAGACTCTTATGCTTAAGCCATTCTTTTTCCTCAGCCTCCCCTGTAGTTGGGACACAGGTGCCTGCCACAATGCCTGGCTAATTTTGTTGAGGTTGTCATTGTTGTTTAGCTGGCCTGGGCTGGGTTCAAACCCACCAGCACCAGTGTATGTGGCCAGTGCCCTAACCACTGGGCTACGGACACCGAGCCTTTGACTTAATTTTTGTAAAGTATATAAAGTCTGTGTCTAGGTTCATTTCTTTTTCTACTTTTCTTTTTTTCTTGCATGTGGATGTCCAGTTGTTCCAGCACTATGAGCACTATTTGTTGAAAATGTGTTTATTCCTCTCCAATGTATTGCCTTTTCTTTGTAATCAGAGATGATTAGTTGAATAGATTTGTGAAGGTCTGTTTCTGGGTTTTCTGTTTTATTCCATTGCTCTGCTTGTCTTTTCTTCCAACAGTACCACAGATTAGCTTTATATAAGTTTTAAAGTTCAGTAGTATCAGGACTTTGACTTCATTCTTCTCCTTCAATATTGTGTTGGCTAATCAGGGTCTTTTGCTTCTCTATATAAGCTTTAGAATCAGTTTGCTGATATCCACAAAATAACTTAGTGGGATTTTGAGTGCAATTCCTCGGATCTATAGATCAAGTGGGAAAGAACTGACATTTTGATAGAATTGAGTCTTCCTATCCATGAACTGGAATGTCCCTTCATATATACAGTTCTTTGATTTCTTTCATCTGAGTTTTATTATTTTTCTTATGTAGATCTATGGGATCTATAGCTCTATAATGAAGCCCCACCCCCACCCCCACTCCCCGTGTGTGTGTGTGTGTGTGTGTGTGTGTGTGTGTGTAACAGAGTCTCTCACTCTGTTACTCAGGCTAGAGTGCAGTGGTATCATCATAGATCACAGCAGCCTCAAACTCCTGGACTCAAGTGAGCCTTCTGCTTCAGCCTCCCAAATAGCTGGTACTACAGGTGCCCACCACAACACCCAGCTAATTTTTGTATTTTTAGTAGAGATAGGGTCTTACTCTTGCTCAGGCTGGTCTCCTGAGCTCAATGAGTCCTCCTAGCTCAGCCTCCCTCTTTGATTTCTCAGATTATTCATAATTTTTGTTTTCTATTTTTAGTTAGCCTGTCTAGAGATATATAAAATTTTTTAATCTCTTTAAGGAACTAACTTTTGGTTTTGTTGTTTTTTTTTTTTTTTTTGTAATTCTGGTTTTCAATTTTATTAATTTCTGATCTAGTTATTTATAATTTTTTTTTACGTGTTCTTACTTTGGACTTGATTTGCTCTTCTTTTTCTTGTTCCCTAAGATGGATGTGTAGATTATTGATCTTAGTCTTTCTAATGCATGTGTTCATTGCTACAAATTTCCTTCTAAGCACTGCTTTTGCTGTATCCTACATTTTAGTAAATTTATTTTCATTTAGTTCAACATATTTTTTAATTTCTTCTTGGACCTATGTGTTTAGAAGTGTATTTTATCACCAAGTATTTTAAGATTTTCTAGCTATCTTTTTATTCTTGGTTTCTAATTTGATTTCATTGTGTTATAAGGATATACATTGTATGATTTCTACTCTTTTAAATTTGTTAAGATTGTTTTATGGTTCATATTGTGGTTTGTCTTAGTGAATTTTCCATGTGAGCTTGAGAAGAATTCGTATTCTGCTATTGTTGGATGAAATTCTGTAGTGTCAATTATGTCTAGCTGATTAACATACTGTTGTTGAGTTCAAGCATGCCCTTATTGATTTTTCTGCCTTCTGGCTTCATGCAGAGGGACCCAGACAGAGGGATGTTAAAGTCTATAATATAGGCTAACCATCTCTAATGTCCCAAATCCAAAATACTTCAAAATCTGAACCTTTTTGAGTACCATTATAGTTATCACAACTGGGCAATGAAGATGACATTGACACCACAGAAAAAGTGCCTGTAGAGGATATAGTGAAAATGTGTGAAGGATTTACTGAGCGATGTTAATTTATAACAGAATAAGAAATCATGATAGTTTATAAAATCAGAGAGAGACTTCTAAGATAAAAACCACAGTTAAATAAAGCAGATGACTCTGGAGGAAACTTTTAAAACCATCCAGGCTCAACACCCGTAGCTCAGTGGTTATGGTGCCAGCCACATGCACCAAGGCTGGCAGGTTCGAGCCCGGCCTGGGCCAGCTAAACAACAGTGACAACTGCAACAAACAAAATAGCCGGGCGTTGTGACAGGCACCTGTAGTCCCAATTACTTGGGAGGCTGAGGCAAGAGGATCACTTAAGCCCAAGAGTTTGAGGTTGCTATGACACCACGGCACTCTACTGAGGGTGACATAGTGAGACTCTGTCTCAAAAAAAAAAAAAAAGTCATCCAGCAAAACGCCTTCTCCATCCCTAGAAGAACCACTTCCTGGTCCCTCAACTGCTTCTGATGTTTCTTCCAACTTATAAAAAAACTACAGTGTACCTTTTAATCAAAACACAGCGTTGTAGGTGAAGACTGAGAGTGCTTTTGTTGTTATTGTTTAGCAGCTGTTGTAGGTATTCCAAGACGTCACTATACTAGTTACTCTGTACACTTTATTTTTTCACTGTACTGATGGTGTGTTGTAGTTTTTTCTATTAAGAACTAATGTGTGAATAAAAATAAGAAACACATAATTCAGTCAGGAATGATAGTGATGCGAAATAACCACAGATAGCCAGAGAGGCTGAAATTGTGACCCCTTTGTTTTCTGATGGTTCAGTGTACACAACCTTTGTTTCATGTACACAGTTTTAAAAAATATTGTATAAAATTACTTTCAGGATATGTGTATAATGTGTATATGAAACAGAAAGGAATTTTGTGTTTAGACTTGGGTCCCATTCCCAAGATACCTCAGAAATTCATAACAATTCTGGTCCCAAACATTTTGGATAATGGGTACCCTAGTGGATTCATCTTTTTTTCTCTGTTAGGTTCTGTCAGTTTTTAATCACATATTTTAATGCTGTCCTTGTTAGGCACATACACATTAATTAAGGCTTGTTATGTTTTCTTGGAGCATTGACTGATTCCTTTATTCTTATGTAACACCTCTATTTATCCCTGATAACTTCTCTTTTTCTTTTCTTTCTCTTTCCCTTTTTTTTTTTCTTTTTTGAGACAGGGTCTCACTCAGTTGCCCTGGGGTTCAGTGCCGTGGATTGAGTAGCTGGGAGTATAGGTGCCTGCCACAACACAGCCACAACACCAGCTATTTTTACATACTGAATCTCTTTGTTGCTCTGGCTGATCTCAAATGTGTGAACTCAAGCGATCCACCCGTGGATTGAGTAGCTGGGAATATAGGTGCCTGCCACAACACCATCTATTTTTACATACTGAATCTCTTTCTTCCTCTGGCTGATCTCAAATGTGTGAACTCAAGCGATCCACCCACCTAGACCTCCCTGAGTTGCTAAGATTACAGGTGTCAGCCTCCCAAGCTGAGACTACAGGCACCCCCCACACGCCTGGTGTTTTTTTTGTTGCTGTTGTCATTGTTGATTAGCAGTCCTGGGCCGGGCTTGACCCTGCCAGCCTCAGTGTATGTGAGTGCTAAGCCTGATAACTGAGCTATGGGTGCCGAGCCTGAGAACTTTTCTTACTCTGAAGTCTGCTTTGTCTAACATTAATATAGCTTCCCATTTTCTTTTGATTACTGGTAGCATGATTTGCTCCATCTTTTCTCCATCTACTGACTTTTAATAATCTATCTTTACATTTAAAGTGAATTTCTTATGGGCAGTATAAAGTTGCATGTTGGTTTTTTTGATCCATTTTGACAATCTCTGTCTTTTAATTGATGTTTTTATTTTTTTAGAGACAAGATTTTACTCTTATTGCCCAGGCTGGTGTGCAATGACTGTCATAGCACACTGTAGCCTCTTAATTCCTGGCCTCAACCTCCCAAGTAGCTGGGACTACAGGTTCATGCACACTTGGCCAATTTTTGCATTTTTTTATAGAGATAGGGTCCCACTCTTGCTCAGGCTTGCTCACACTCCTATCCTCAATGATCCTCCTGCCTTGGCCTCCCAAAGTGTTGGGATAACAGGCAGCCTACTTCATTTATATAAGGGTCTTGAGCATTTAGGAATTTTCACTTCTGAGGAGGTCTGAGGGGATCCTCAAAGCAGTCTCCCAGGAATACTGAGGAATCACCGTATTCCTTGTTTCTCCCTTTAGTCTGGTTGTATCCTTGCTGTCATTCATTTCATTTGTGTATGTGTGTGCGTGTGTGTACATATAAGTGAAATGAATGATAGCAATAATATACACACAATCATATAATTGAATACACTTGCTAATATTTTGAGCAAACTGTTGTCAGCTACCTCAGCTAAGAAAAATGGTTTTTTTTTTTTTATATTGCCTTCATTTATTCCTTCTTTAGTGTTCTTTCTTATGTAGATTTGAGCTTCTGACCTATATTTTCTTCCTTTCTGAAGATCATCTTTTATCATTTCTTGTGAGGCAGGTCTGTTCGTGACAAGTTTCGTCAATAGTTGTTTGTCTGAGAAAGTCCTTTTTCCTCCTTTCCTTTGAAGAGTAATTCTGCAGGATACAAAATTTTAGGTTAGTGGCTTTCATTTTTCTCAGCACTTTAAATGTTTCACTCCATTCTCTTTGTGGTTGCATGATTTCTGAGGAAAAGTCTGATGTAATTCTTTGCTCTTCTGTGACAAGGTGTTTTTTTTTCTCTTGGCTTCTTTCATATATTATATATTATATATATAAAGTCTTTGATTTTCTGCAGTTTGAATATGATATACCTTGTCATAGTATTTTCTAGCATTCATTCTGCTTGGTGTTCTCTGAGCTTCTTGGATTTATGGTTTGGTGTCTGTGACATACTTAGCCATTGCTTTAAATACTGCTACTGTTTGTTTCTTTCTCCTCCTCCAGTTGAATCTCAGTAATTTGATTACCCAATGGATTGTAACAAACTGGTCAACATACAGAGATGGTCAACATAAGCAACTGGGCCTACTCTGATACATACATGTGGTTCATGTCTGGTTTATGTAAATGAGGTCAATTGTGGTGGTCAATATAGGGAAGGGAGGTGGTCAACTTTGGAGTTTCTGCTATATTTTCATAATGTGTAAATTAAGGCTTTTGCACTTGTCTCACAGTTCTTGAATATTCTGTTGTTTTTTTTTCTATCCTTTTTCTCTTTTCAGTTTTGGATGTTATCTATTCACATATCCATAAGCTCAAAGGTTCTTTGGTCTGCCTATTCCAGTGTAATGAACGTATGAAAGACAGTCTTTGTTACATTAGGTTTTTTTTATATGCAGCATTTTTCTGTTCTTACTTTCTCTTTATACTACTTGCATATCCTGTTCTTGCATATTGTCTACTTTATCCATTAGAGACCATAGCATATTAATTAGTTATATTAAATCCCTTACCTGGTAATTACAACATCCCTGTTACATCAGTCTAGTTCTGTCTCAGTCTAGCTCGGTCTCTCCAAACTGTGCTTTTTGTATGTATTTTAACACACACTGTCAGTTTGTTGAAAGGCACATATGATGGGGGTGAAAGAAGCTAGATGTTTGGTGATATGGTGGTAAGATATGGGTAGGGGCAGCATTTCATAGTCTTGTGATTAGGTCTCCGTCTTTTGGTGAACTGGTGCCACTAGACTGTGACCTTTACATGTGCTTCTCAGTCCCTCCCCAACTCCTCAGCCTTCATGCGATAGGATGGTTTGACCACTTTCTCTAATTCCTAGAGGTATAACTCAGGACAGGATGGTGCCTGTTGCTCAGTGGGTAGGGTGCCGGCCACATAACACCTAGGCTGGCAGGTTCGAACCCGGCCCGGGCCAGCTAAACATCAATGACAACTGCAACAAAAAAATAGCCGGGTGTTGTGGCAGGCACCTGGAGTCCCAGCTACTTGGGAGGCTGAGGCAAGAGAATCTCTTAAGCCCAAGAGTCTGAAGTTGCTGTGAGCTGTGACGCGATGGAACTCTACCAAGGGTGACATAGTGAGACTTTCCAAAAAAACAAACAAAAAGTCAGGATAGTGTAGAGGCCCTCTTAAGAGTATCATCACTCATTGTGTCCCCCCACCCTAGAGTTTTTAACCATCAGAATTGTCTACATACACCCTTTAGCAATGCCAATTACAAATTTAGGTTTCTTATCATGGTACTGGTTACTTAGAGGTTTCTGACCCAGTAAATTGTGATTTTTCTACCCACCTATCTGTCCTCTAATTTGGGGGGCAGTTTGACCTGTGACCTCAATTCTTTGACCAATCTAAGAAGACGTGTTGATTTTGTTTGTTTTCTAGGTTTGTACAGCTTTCTGTTTGTTAGGACAAATGCTTAACTTCCATACTTTTTACATACCAGACCAGACAAAATTAAAGGATTATTTGATTACAAATGGTTTAACCTTTTCTTGGCTGACGAAAAGAAGATTCTTTTTTTTTTGGTTTTTGGCCGGGGCTAGGTTTGAACCCGCCACCTCCTGCATATGGGACCGGCGCCCTACTCCTTGAGCCACAGGCGCCGCCCGAAAAGAAGATTATTTTTTTCCCTAAACATGAAAGCCAACACTACAAGAACAAATGATGTTTAGCATTTGAGGCACCCTTTCTTGGAAGCCAGCACTCAATATATCCAGTGTGGGTTGTTTGTGTGTTGGGGAGAGGGAAAGGGATCTTGACTTGTGGTGTATTCTATTAGGCCTAAATGAATTGTTTTATTTCTTCTTTTTTCATTTCTTACTTCCTTTATCCCTGTCTACATGAAGCCCAGGGATGCTGCAGGTAGATTTGCTTCTGGTGCCAGTCTTGTTCTTGTCTTCACTATTTTAGGCTATCGCATTCTTGAGTTATTACCTGTTGTCAGACTTCTATGTCTCAGTGCTTCTGAATGAACTGGGTGAAATGGGCAAAATGGCTCTCTCAGCAGTCAGACTCCTGGCTAACCATCTTTATCTCCAAACTAGAATGATAAATCTTTCATTTAGACCAGTTGGCATGTATTGATGTTGTTTAGTTAGCTTTTATTTTTATTTATTTGTTTATTTATTTTTTTTTTTTTAGAGACAGAATTTCTTTCTTTTTTTTTTTTTTTTTTACCTAGCTTTTTCGGTTTTATTTATTTATTTATTTTTGGTTTTTGGCTGGGGCTGGGTTTGAACCCACCACCTCCGGCATATGGGACCGGCGCCCTACTCCTTGAGCCACAGGCGCCACCCTAGAGACAGAATTTCATTGAGCTGCCCACAGCTCACAGCAACCTCCAGCTCTTGGGCTTAGGCAATTCTCTTGCCTCAGCCACCCGAGGAGCCCACCACAATGCCCGGCTATTTTTTGTTTGTTTGTTTTGCAGTTTGTCCGGGGCCAGGATCGAACCTGCCTCCCTCCGTATGTGGGGCCAGTGCCCTACTCACTGAGCCACAGGTCCTGCCCCTTTAGTTAGCTTTTAAAACTGTAACATGGTTGGGTGGCTCCTGTGGTTCAAGGAGAAGGGCAGCAGCCCCATTTACTGGAGGTGGCAAGTTCAAACCTGGCCCCAGCCAAAAACTGCAAAAAAAAAACAAAACCCCTGGAAACATGATATTAATACAGAAATTTGTATTAAAAAAAAATACAACTTAATATAAGGCCAAGGAGAGAGAACTTTGTGGGTATCTTAAATGTCTCCCTGTGTCCTCTTCTCAATTTCTGCTTCCTTCTTCACCCAAAGGAACCACTGTTCTAACTTTATGGCAAGAAGTTCGTTTTTGTCCAGGTGTGGTGGCTTATACCTTGTAATCCCAGCACTCTGGGAGGCCAAAGTGGGAGGATCGCTTGAGGTTAGGAGTTCAAGACCAGCCTAAGTGAGAGTGGGATCTTGTCTCTACAAAAATCAGAAAATTTAGCCAGGTGTGGTAAGTACCTGTAGTGCCAAACAACAAGGAGGCTGAGGTAGGAGGATTCTTTGAGACCAGGAGTTAGAGGGTGTAGTGAGCTATGTTGATGCCATAGCACTCTAGCCACGGCAACTGAGTGGGACTTAATGTCTCAAAAAATATATATATATATCTTTTTTAAATCTTCATACTTTTTTCATTTTAAAGGCGCATTCCTGATAAATATAAGTACTGCTATTGATGCATCCCACAGTTTTTGATACATTATGTTTTCATTTTTATTCTATTTAAAATATTTGATATTTTCATAGTGATTTTGTCTTTGGACCATGGTTTTAGAAGACTTAATTTTCAAATACTTGGGAATTATTCATCTTTTTAGTTTTATCTCTTAGTTTAATTCTCATGTGAAAATATTAGAGAATATACCTGGTATGATTTCAATTTGTCATAAGTGTATTGAGATTCAGCAATATGGTGTATCTGAGTGAATGTTTCCATGTGAACTTGGGTAAAATGTGTACTTTCAACATTATTGGTTTAGTGTTCTGTTAAGTGTCAACTAAGTAATGCTAGTTGTAATGCTAGCTATCCATCATGTTCGGGTCTTTTTCCTTTTCGATTCTTTACCCACTTGTATCAGTTGCTAAGAGAAGAGAGTTGTATAATTAAGTACAATTATGGATATGTCTTTGTCTTCGATTCTGTCAGTTTTTATTTTGTGTATTTCAGTACTCTATAATTGGGCTCATGTATTAGACATTATTATAATGTATTGATTGATTCTTTTATAATTTTGAAATGTCCTTTTCATCTGTGGTAATATTCTGAAGTTCATTTGTCTGACAATAATAATTGGCTATTTACAGACTCAATTGGTACAGTTGAGCTATTTTCAATTATTGTAATTATCCGTGTATTGTAGCTGAAAGTTATTTTTTCTAGATAATAAAATTCTGTCAGTAAGTTGGTTTGCTTATTTTGTAGCACTTGAAAGATTTCTCTGTCTTCTGGCTTATTGTATTTCTGACAATAATTCTGGAGCCAGTTTTATTTTTGTTTCTCTGTATTTATTGTCTTCTGTTCCTTAGCTTTTTTTTTTTTTCTTTAAGACAGAGTCTCACTTAATTTCACCCTCAGTAGAATGCTGTGGTGTCACAGTTCACAGCAACCTCAAGCTCCTGGGTTCAACCGATTCTCTTGCCTCAGCCTCCCAAGTAGCTGGGAACACAGGCACCCACCACAATGCCTGGCTATTTTTTGTTGCAGTTGTCATTGTTGTTTAGCTGGCCTGGGCTGGGTTTGAAACTGCCACCGTTGGTGTATGTGGCTGGCGTCGTAACCACTCTGCTACGGGCACCTGAGCTGTTTTTAAAATATTCTCTTTGTTTTTTTTTTTTTAATGTTTTGTTTTGTGCGTTCTCTCTCTGTCTCTCTCTCTTTTTTTTTTTGGAGACAGCATACTCCCATCGCCCCAGTAGAATGCAGTAGTTTCATTATAGCTCAAACTACAACCTCAAACTCTTGGGCTCAGGAAGTCTTCCTGCCTCAGTCTCAAAAGTAGCTGGGTCTACAGGCCTCTGCTGCCACCCTCAACTAATGTTTTCTATTTTTTGTAGAAACAGGACCTCACTGTTGCTTAGGCTGGTCTCAAACTCCTGACCTCAAGCAATCCTCCAACCTTAGCCTCCCAGAGTGCTAGTATTACAGGTGTGAGCCAACTTCAGCTGTTTTTTAAATATTCTCTTTATTGGTGGTTTTTGGAAATTTGATAAGAAAATGCCCTGGTTTCTTTGGTTTTGAGCTTGTTGGCTATGTGTTCATATGCTTTTTATCACATCTGGACAACTTTCTGCCATTATTTTTTTCCCACCTTCTTCACTCTTTCTTGGAGTCTTGTTTCCTATATGTTAGGCTATTTGATAATTAAGCCTAGACACCCTGCACAGATCACTGATGCAGGGTGTCAGGGCAGTTTTAATTTAGGATCACTTATTTTTTAGTATTTTTGTTTCCTTTATACTTTCCATTTGTACATTTTACATATTTTTATATTTCTTTAAATATTTGAACATATTTATTAAAGTTGTCTTGATGTCCTTTTCTGCTGTATATACTTTATTTCATCTATAGCCCACTCGGTTATGGGGTTACAATCTGTTACTTTTCTTCATGTCTAACAATTTTTGATGGGGTGTTAGACAGACACTTGAAATGGGTTGTTGAGCATTGGAACTTTGTTGATGTCCTTTAAAGAGTCTTGAAATCAGTCTTGGCAAGCAAGTGTTGTGGCAGGATTTATAGTAGCTTTTGTTCCAGGTCGCAGACTTCTAGTAAGGACCACCTTTTGCCATTGTTATTACTTGCCCCAAGTGTTTGAGAGTAGGCTGATGGAATCTGAACTTTATCCTCTTTGTGATTTATTAGAATTGTTTATATGAAGATTTAAGACTCCCTTCCCCTATTTGCAGACTTGAAATTCCTCTCATGAGCAAATCGTCCCTGCCCACACTTGGTTCCACAAATTCCAGCCATCCAGCTGTCTCCAGACTGAACTGCAATTTGACAAAAGCACTGTGTCCATCTTGGTTTCCTCATATACCATTGTCTAAACACTTAATTCCAGGAATGAAGTCTGAGTCCATTCAGGGCTCTCCAGTTGCTTTTCTGCTCCCAAGTCCCGTAGATGTATATTTCCTCTCAGTGTCTGAAACCAGGTGTTTCATATGTTTTGTCCTGTTTGCTAGTTGTTTATGACAAGAAGGCAGTTCTGTACCATTTATACTTTATCCTGATTTTTTGTTGTTGTTTTTATCCATGTGATTGTAGTTTTGTGCTTCTATGGCTGATGAGGTATTGATTCTGCTATTTTGTCTTTTTCATAGAATCCTTCTGTATATCTTCTTCTTAAAAGTTAAGTAAACAAATGACTTTCTTACATGTTGGCTGTTAATGAATTATTTTCTTTTCATACTCTATTTAGCAATTTTTCAGAAGTTAACTTTTTCCTGATGTAAAAGTTATTTAATATCCTGTGTTCATTGACTGTATACTCACCTTTCTTTTAGGCCATGCTGGAGTATCTGCAAACATGATGAAGAAGAGGACATCCCACAAGTAAGCAATTCTGAAACTTGTTTTTAGATAGTATGTTGTGAACTTTTGTTAACTAGTATCTAGGGTCACCCAAGAAGGGCCCCTTGCCCTGTGAGTGAAAGGTTCTTAGCTTGCAGGACATGGCCTAGCCTGGCCTTGATGTACATTGAAAAATTGTGTGGGGTCATCTTACTTGTCCATTTCCTTCTCCTTGGCCTGGCTGAAGTGTGCCAGGTCTGTCCTTCATCCTGTGAAAGACTTGGGGTTATGATTTTTCCATCCAGCTGGCCCAATGGAAGAAAAGATTCAGTGCAGCAAGTGTGGCAGATGTGGGGTGAACCTCTCCAGCTTCTTTGTTTGGAAAGGCTGCCAGATCCTGGTGTGTAGGCTTCCTCTCCTGGTCTTGTTTTCAATGAAGGAAAAGCTTGTGATTTTAGGGAAAACATGTTCATGTTAAAAGATAGTTAAATAACCGTGTATTTGAAGTGACAAATGTGTTCTTGATTCTAAATTCTGTAGGTGCCAGAGTATAGAAGCCACTTTTTTTTTTTTTTTTTTTTATTGTTGGGGATTCATTGAGGGTACAATAAGCCAGTTACACTGATTGCAATTGTTAGGTAAAGTCCCTCTTGCAATCATGTCTTGCCCCCATAAAATGTGACACACACTAAGGCCACACCCTCCTTAGAAGCCACTTTTTTCCCCAGAAATCTTTTGTGTGTGTGAGTGTGACATTGTTACATTCAGAAAAAGCAGTTGAGATATTACATTAATTTATAATATCCACTTTTACTTTACCATATTTAATGGATTTCAAAAGCGTCCACTCTAGGGGTGACCACTACTACATCCTAGAAATGTCTCTCTAACAATCCAGTTTAATTATTCTTAGACTCTTTATCATTATTTTTTATTTTTATGTTTTTTTTTTGAGTCTTTATCATTATTAAACATGTCAGAGACACTTGTTGATCCTTGGTGCTATATGAGCTACTCTTTATAGCAGTTATTTTCAGATTATTCATATTAAAAGCTTATGCCCATAGTAACCACACTGTAGTAGCTGAAGAGGGTGAGAGGCCTCTCAGCTGGGGAGAAGGATGTGGATGGATAGGCGGTACCCTTAGTAATTGTTAGTGACTGAACCAAACATGTCTCCCATTCAAATGAATACTAGATACAAAATGTGAATATTTGTAATACTCAGCTTGACAAATGCAAAGGTTAGATAAATACGTAAAGTGTTTTTCAGCTTTTATGGTTTTACTATATCCAGTGATCTGATAATTTGTTGTTATTCTCCACTCACTGTTAAATTACCAAAATTAGGAAACCATCTCTTGCCACAAGTAGAGCAATAACAATAAGAACAGAAATATAAGCCATAAATATTAGGTAATGTTAAAAATTTAAGTATAGTAGGTTAAAAAGGCAAGGTAAATAGCAACTTTGTAAGACTGAAAAAGTTCATTTGAAATCGATTTTGTCAGTTAAGTTAAAAGGCTTTGAGAATGTTAATGGGTATTCTGTTTTAATCATTCTTAAATATTTTCAAATCATAATCTATGATTAATAGTTTACTTAGGATTTTAGACAATCGTAGGTTTGAGCCCTTTAGTGTGTTAATGCATTTTTTTGTAAGGAAGAGTCCGTGTTCCTCATCTTAAGCAGATAATGTTCATTAACTCATGGATTTGATTCCCTAAATCATAATAAATAAACTACCTGTTAAAAGATTTTCAGGTTCAGCGTGACGCCTGTGGCTCAAAGGAGTAGGGCGCCTGCCCCATATGCTGAGAGGTGGCAGGTTCAAACCCAGCCCCAGCCAAAAACTGCAAAAAATAAATAAATAAGAAGATTTTCAGGTTCATATGTTTACTAACTGAAAGAATCTCTTACTCTGTATGTTTGTTGTCTCAAAGTCTAGAATCCTTAATATTATTGTATAGCAAAAGGGAGCTGGTGAAATGAACAGAAAAGTTGTCAACCTTTATTTCTTGTTTTTCCTATTCTCATTGCACATCTGAAGATGGGTAGGTGAAAGAAAAAAAGACTAAAACAAGTTACCACATTCACAAATGATGGTTATGAATGCCTTTCATTATGGAATGAACAGGAATGGCTGCACAAAGATTTGAAGAGCCTGCTGATTAGAGAGGCAGGCTTCCTGTAGGTGCTAGACTTGGGGCTAGGAGGCTGATGAACTCTATCTCTGCTGTGGGGCCTCATTGTGTCTGTAGTCAGCTTAATTCCTGCCTGAAGTAAGTAAGTAAAGTATTGGACTAGAACAATGAGGTTTTCAACCTTTCAGTATAGATTCCTTCCTACAAATGAATTTTTATGGAAACCAAATATTTAAAAAAAAAAAAAAAAAAAAAAACTATCCTCTCTCTCCCCTTCATTGCCTCCATTGTAATTTGAGGAGGTTACAAGGAATAAGGGCTCCCCCAGCACTTGCTATGTGTGGTCACCAGGCTGTGCAATGGTGGACATTGGTGCTCTGTGACAGTGGTCATGCTGCTTCCCTCATCAGTACAGGAGGGTTGAGGAAGAACCTCACATGGAGTTGTCTCGGAGTACTTGAAGAAAAAATCACAGAACTGCATTCAGAGTGCTATGAACTTAATTGAAGTGGTTCTTTATTTTAGTTGTCAGATGTAAATCCCCTTCCCCCAATCTGAATAGGAGATAGCTTTGCATTTCTAGGTATTGTTGGGAAGGGTGATGGGCTTTCAAATATGTTTTACTGACTTAGTTTAGAAAGTAGGCCAGGAGCAACTAAACACTAGAGGTATTTCCTGTGATTTTTCTTCCTTTTTATAAGACACAAATGATAATCATTGACAAAGAATACCATTGTAAGGCTGGGCATGGTGGCTCATGCCTATAATCCTAGCACTTTGGGAGGCTGAGGCGGGTGGATTTCTTTTTTTTTTTTTTTTTTCCTTTTTTTCATCTTTTGGTGGGTGGATTTCTTGAGCTTAGGAGTTGGAGAGCTGCCTACCTTAGAAGAGTGAGACCCCCATCTCTAAAAATGGCTGGGTGATGTGGGTCCCTGTAGTCCCAGCTGCTCAAGAAGCTGAGGCAAGAGAATCACTTGAGCCCAAGAATTTGAGGTTGCTGTGAGATATTATGCCAGGACACTCTACTGAGGGCAACAAAATAAAATTCTGTTTCAGAAAAAAAAAAAAAAGTCATTGTACTCATCCTTTTTCGTTCTCCTCTTTGTATCCCTGGTGTGGCCTCATGTAGTTTCCATGGTAACCCTCTAACACAGGATTTGTGATCCCTTATTACAGATGTGGAAACTGATGCAACTTGTACAAGGTCATACAACTAATGTGAGTGACTGAGCTAGGAATCAGAAGGACAGACTAATTCTAGAGCCTGTTATTTACTACCACAGCCTATTTACTGTTTTATTGTCTCATTTCAAAAATGGGTTATTTCACAAAGACTGATAACTTTTGTGCAGGTGTCTACATGCACCATGGTATTGAAAGTCTTCAGTTGGTCAGAACATCATATGTTTTTTAATCACTTTGCAGAAACTTCATTCATGCCACTGAAGTCCTTCAGCTAGCATTTTGGAAGTCCTTCAGCTGCTTGAATGTTTGCCACAGATGTCTCTGGTGTTTGGAGTGCACATGGGAAACCTACTTTTTCCCCCTCCATCATCTTGTTTTTATGTTGTCACTTTAAGTTAGAAAATGACAGTATTTCGTATAAAGAATTTTTATTTAATGACAGTTACCAGCAAAGCAGTTTTTTGTTCTCTACTACTGTTTTTAATTTTGCTAAAAAACAGTTATTTTGATTTAACCAAATTTTTCTTCTAAGATCTGCTGAAACCCAGAGTGAGGGAGTTGCTTTTATAACAATACCAAAGAGACTAGAGAGTATCAGTAATTAATCCATACAACCAAGCACATAGGTGTGTGAAAGGCATTTACTGGCTCATAGTGGAAAAATTAATTTTGTATGATGTCTTTAAATACTGGCTACCAAAATGAGATATTTAAATGCTGATTAGGAATAGTAGTTAATTAGACCACTAAGGAAATCTTGGTAAAAAGACGAGAAATTTTTCAACACAGGATTTCTTTTCTTGGTGACAAAATAATTAGAATGTACTCTTAGAACGTACTTAAAAATGTTGAGCAGAGTACACAAACGTCACCTACAATCTTGGTTTACCTTTTTGGGAACACGAGCTAATAGAAATTAGTGTTTGTTCGTAATCAGTGCTCTATCTATGATGTGGTTAGTCCACAAGTAGGCAGCAGCAACACTTGATCTCTTGGGAACTTGTTAGGAATTCGTTGGTCCCTCTAGCAGGGGTGTCCTAAGTTTTGGCTTCTCTGGGCCACATTGGAAACAGAGTTGTCATGGACCACACATTTAATACACAAACACTAATGAGAACTGATGAACAAAGGAAAGGATGGTGTATAATTTTTGTGATATCTTCTACCACAGACAAGCAAATGGTTCTCACATAATGCACACATGGTGGGCTGTAGGTTGCCCACTCCTCCAACAGGGTGCTGAATTTAAGTGCCTTGCCTCCAAGGTAATCTCACATGTTTTCTGGGGTGATGCAAATGTATGCTAAGGTTTGAGAAGCACTGGTCTAAACCATTATTGAAAGTGTTACCTTAAACAGATTGGAGAACTAAATCAGATTGTGATTGGAAATCAGTACACAAACTTACAGCAATGAAAAGGTGGTTGCAGTATTGTGTAATGAGTCACCATTTACTGGCATTCAAACTCAAAGTGTTCTTAGCTATTATCTGTTCGGCACTAATTATCATACATACCTTTTATTATTTTATTCTTTGCTCAACTATTACTTTTAAGAAGTAGCTTCTGGAGATTAAAAAAAAAAACAAGGAAAGAGATGTATAATTTTAGCTTTTCCTTTTCTCTTTCAGTTATGTTAGTTATGATACAGTGTAGCTTTTCATTAATATCTGGCTGTAATTTAAGGTATCCCTTAGGTTAAATGAAGTGTCTTGGTATGTATTTTACAATGTTATTCTTTCTGAAGGTGATGTCATTAACTGGTTATTGATAGTTCAAAATATTTTAGATTTATCTCCAAGAAAATGTAAGAAATAGAGGGGCTTTTAAAAATACATATGTCCAGGGTGGCGCCTGTGGCTTAGTGAGTAGGGTGCCGTTCCCATATACCAAGGGTTCAAACCCAGCCCCAGCCAAAGTGCAACAACAACAAAAAAAACAGCTGGGCGTTGTGGTGGGCGCCTGTGGTCCCAGCTACTGGGGAGGCTGAGGCAAGAGCATTGCTCAAACCCAAGAGTTTGAGGTTGCTGTGAGCTGTGATGCTATGGCACTCTACCGAGGGTGACAAAGTGAGACTCTGTCTCCAAAAAAAAATACGTATGTCCAGAGAACTTTTAAATAAAAAATTGCTATATTCAAAGAGATATCTCATTTTAAATCAAAGTTATTTTAGGGTGGGTTTTTGGTTTTGTTGGTTGTGTTTTGTTTGTTTATTTTGGTTTTGAGACAGATTCTTATTTTGGCACACTGGCCAAGAATGCCATGGCATCAGAGCTCACAGCAACCTCAAACTCTTGGGCTCAAGCTATCCCCTTGCCTTAGACTCTCAAGTAGTGGGGACTCTAATCCAGGTGCTTGCCACACAATGCCTCACTATTTTTTCTGTTTTTAGTAGAGCTGGGGTTTCTTGCTTAGGCTGGTCTTAGACCCCTGAGCTCAAACAATCCACCTACCTCGGCCTCCCAGAGGGCTAGGATTATAGGTATGAGCCAACCGTCCCGCCAGAGTTATTTATTTATTTATTTATTTATTTATTTATTTATTTGAGACAGAGTCTCATTATGTCATCCTCCGTAGAGTGCCTTGGCGTCACAGCAACCTCAAACTCTTGGGCTTAAACAGTTCTTTTGCCTCAGCCTCCCAAGTAGCTGGGACTACAGGCGCCTGCCACAATGCCCAGGTATTTTTTTGTTGTTGTTGCAGTTGTCTTTGTTGTTTAGCTGGCCTGGGCTGGGTTCAAACCCGCCAGCCTGGGTGTATGTGGCCAGCAGTGTAACCACTGTGCTACAGACGCCAAGCCAGTTATTTTAGTTAATTAATCACACTTCTCCATTTGTGATGTTCTCAGATTGAATGATTCAGATAGATATGACCAAAGGTAGTTTTAATTTTACATCTTTTTAAGTGATTTGACATATTCCTAATAGTTTGATTTTATATATACTATTTCAGCTTGTATAATCATGCTTTATTTGTTGAAGTTTTTCTTGATTTTAAAATCTTAAGTAGGCCGGGCCTGGTGGCTCATGCCTGTAATCCTAGCACTCCAGGAGGCCAAAGTGGGTGGATTGCCTGAGCTCACGGGTTTGAAACCAGCCTGAGCCAGAGCAAGACCCGGTCTCTTTAAAAAAAAAAAAAAAAAAAAAAAAAAAATAGCGTTAAAAAAAATATAGCGTGGCATTGTGGCAGGCGTCTCCCAGCTACTTGGGTTACTGAAGCAAGAGAATCACTTGAGCCCAGGTGTTTGAGGTTGCTGTGAGCTATGACATCACAGTACTCTACTAAGGATTACAAAGTGAGACTCTGTCTCAAAAAAAAATCTTAATTAGAAAATAGAAATTAAAATTTCTTTTAAGAATTTGTTCACTGATAATTTTTTATTGTAGGAAAATTTTAATGTATAGTACAAAAATATAAAGTAGTTCATAATAAATCTTGAAACCCTTGCCCAGTTTCAACAATTATTGACATTTTGCCAAATAACAGATTTTTTTTTTTTTTTTTTTAAGAGACAGTCTCATCCTGTCGCCCTTGATAGAGTACCGCAGCATCACAGCTAACAACAACCTCCAGCTCTTGGACTTAGGCGATCCTTTTGCCTCAGCCTCCAGAGTAGCTGGGATGACAGGTACCCACCACAATGCCTGACTTTTTTTTATTGCAATTTGGTCGGGGCCGGGTTCAAACCCCCCACCCTCAGTATATGGGGCCAGTGCCCTACTCACTGAGCCACAGGCACCACCCAGAGATTCTTATTATATTAGTTATTTAGGAATTTTCCTAACCTGT
The DNA here is from genome assembly GCF_027406575.1 of Nycticebus coucang. Lineage (NCBI taxonomy): Eukaryota > Metazoa > Chordata > Mammalia > Primates > Lorisidae > Nycticebus > Nycticebus coucang. The sequence continues at coordinate 109,438,438 of NC_069781.1, forward strand.
CTTTTTTTGTTTTGTTTTGTTTTGTTTTTAGAGAGAGATTGTCACTTTTTCGCCCTCCGTAGAGTACTGTTGTGTCACAGCTCACAGCAACCTCAAACTCTTGAACTTAAGCAATTCTCTTGCCTCAGCCTCCCCAGTAGCTGAGACTACAGGCACTAGTCACAACACCCAGCTATTTTTTTGTTGTTGTTGTTGTTGTTGCAGTTTTGGCTGGGGCTGGGTTTGAACCCTCCACCCTTGGTATATGGGGATGGTGCCCTACTCACTGAGCCACAGGCGCCACCCTTCCTAACCTGTCTTCAAGGTGTGGATACTAGTGGAAGAACTTAAGTAAATTATTAACAACTTATATATTTCTCTTCTCTGAATATTGAGTATGGTCTAGTTTTTTGTAAACACTGTCTTACAAACTTGGCTGAGCAGCTTGTATATTCAAGGCTCAGTAATCAGAAAACTTGATTCCTCATTTTTAAAAATAGTATATTATTCTAATTAATCATTTTTATTTTCAGCATTTATTGGAAAAGCTATCTTTGTTTCCTTTGCCTTTTCAGCCAAATTAAGTTGTTCATTAAATAAATTGGACAGGAAGTGGTCTTTATTTAGTTCTTTTAGAACTAATAAAGTGATATTCTAAAAGTAGAATTGCTTTTGACCAAAAATAGGAATAGAAATAGGGGTGGCGCCTGTGGCTCAGTGAGTAGGGGTGTATTGGCCCCACATACCAGAAGTGGTGGGTTCAAACCCGGCCCTGGCCAAACTGCAACAAAAAAATAGCTAGGCGTTGTGGCGGGCACCTGTGGTCCCAGCTACTCAGGAGGGTGAAGAGAATTGCCTAAGCCTAGGAGTTGGAGGTTACTGTGAGCTGTGACACCAATAAATAAATAAATAAAATAAAACCTTTACCACTGTTAAAAAAAAAAAATAGAAATAAAATAATATAGGGATTGTGTTACCATTAAAATGTATAAACCATCTTTATATATAATTCCTTGCAGAATCAGGATACACATTGTTTTAGTTTAACATTAGTTGCTGTAAATCTGAAACACTTAAGTCGTTGCAGAAGATTTTGAAAACAGGTAATCACAGAGGAAGATAATTATTTTTAATGTTATCCAGAGATTATAATTGTTAATAATTTAATGTATAGTTTAAAAATTTGTTTTCTTCATAATCTGTACAGATAATTGTGTATATAAAATTTTTCATGAGGTCATATTTTCTGCCTATGTGAATTTTTAAAAGTATCTTTAAATTCTTTTTATGATTTTAATAGCTATATAATTATTTCATCATAGAGATGCACTATGGATAATCAGTAGAAGTAATAATAGTTGAAGACATTTTATTTTCACTTTCCTGCTGTTAGTTATATCTTTGTGAACATACGTTCTTTATTATTTTGATAAATTTCTGAATATAGACTCAATAGGGCAGTGGATATTCCACATATTCACCAAGAGAATCATGTTAGGAAAATATTGCCAATAGATCATTAGAAAGGTTATATCTATTTTATAAGCAGATAGAAAACAGTTGTTCACCATAATTTACATTAAAACAAATCATCAATATTTAAGTTTTAGTTACTGTTAATATAAAAGGTCATCCTAGCAGCAGACTGTGAACACTAAGAATTTTTTTTTTTTTATTTTTGGGAGAGAATCTCACTGTGTCACCCTCACCAGAGTGCTGTGGCATCACACAGCTCACAGCAACCTCAAATCTTGGGCTTATGTGATTCTCTTGCCTCAGGCTCCCAAATAGCTGGGACTACAGGTGCCCCTCACAATGCCCAACTATTTTTTTGTTGCAGTTGTCATTGTTGTTTTAGCTGGTCCAGGATGTGTTTGAACCTGCCAGCCCCAGTGTATGTGGCCAGTGCCCTACCCACTCCACTGCACTATGGGCGCAAGCAACACTAAGAAATTTCTAGAAGCTCTAGAGCAGATGGGAACAAAGAACTTTTTTATCAAAACTAAGCTGAGGAACTCTAGTACAGAAAGAAAAAGACCTCCAAAATGTGAATATTCAAAATAGATCTAGAATACTGTCAGGGTCATAGATAGCAATAGATCTAGAATACTGTCAGAGTCATAGATAACAAGGGCTAGGTGTGAACCCAGCTGGTTCGAACCCGCCTGGCCAACATCACCAAAGATGTTAAAAGGTGAGAAAATTAGAGGCTGGGTGTGATGGTTCACACCTATAATTCTAGCACTCTAGGAGGCCGAGGCTGGTGGATTGCTCGAGCTCAGGAGTTGGAGACCAGCCTGAACCAGAGCCAGAGGGAGACCCTGTCTCTAAAAATAGCAAGGTATTGTGGCAGGCACCTATATTCCCAGCTACTTGGAGGCTGAGGTAAGAGAATCATTTGAGCCCAAGAGTTTGAGGTTACTGTGAGCTATGATGCCACAGCACTCTACTGAGTGTGACAAAGTGGGACTCTGTCACAAAAAATAAATAAATAGGCAGCACCCATAGCTCAGTGGCTAGGGTGCTGGCCAGGTGCACCAGGGCTGGTGGGTTCCAACATAGCTCTGGCCTGCTAAAAGCAAAAAGCCAGGCGTTGCGGTAGGCACCTATAGTCCCAGCTACTCAGGAGGCTGAGGCAAGAGAATTGCTTAAGCCCGAGAGTTTGTGGTTGTTGTGAGCTGTGATGCCAGGGTACTCTACCAAGGGCAACAAAGTGAGACTCTGTCCCAAATAACTAAATAAATAAATAGGGTGAGAAAATTAGATAGTGTTGGCATTGGAGCTAAAGATGCCTGGCTTACTTCCCCTTGACTTCAAGTTAACTTTCACTTCCTGGCTGCTGTGTAGATCCCTGAGTCATGGCTTCTGTCATCATAACATGGATTTATGGCTCAGAGGCCAGGAATTCTCACTTGGGCTAAAGACATACAATGTAACTGTTAAATGCAAATACCACTTCATCTTGACTTTTTTCTACAGATACAAACACCAAGAATCATGGGGCATCCAGGGAACACTATCAGCACGCCAGCAAGTCAGTAATCAGAATAACAAACCTAGAATAGGCTCAGCGCCTATAGCTCAGTGGTTAGGGCATCAGGCACATACATAATGGGTGGCAGGTTAGAACCCAGCTGGGGCCTGCTAATCAACAATGACAACAATAACAAAAAAAATAGCTGGGCGTTGTGGTGGGCACCTGTAGTCGCAGCTACCTGGGAGACTGAGGCAAGAGAATCGCTTAAGCCCAAGAGTTTGAAGTTGCTGTGAGCTGGGATGCTATAGTACTCTACCGAGGACGACATAATGAGACTCTATCTTAAAAAAAAAAAAAAAAGAAAACAAATCTAGAATAACCACTTACATGAAGAAAACCAGAACACAATAGAGACCCAATCTTGAGGAATTCATAGAAGAATTGGAGAAAAAAAAAAGAAAGGAAAATTATCCTCAGATATCAGAAAGCATTTTCCTTAAAAAGAAAAAAAAGGTTTTTTGAGAAAAACATTTTTTTAAGATGATAATCCTTTCTTAGATATTAGAAATACTGTGCAAGGTATTCTGTATGCTAAAAGAGTTCTACTTAATTCAAGAATTGTTAGGGCTGTGCCTGTGGCTCAGTCGGTAGGGCACCAGCCCCATATACCGACGGTGGCGGGTTCAAACCCGGCCCTGGCCAAAACTGCAACCAAAAAATAGCTGGGCGTTGTGGCGGGCGCCTGTAGTCCCAGCTACTTGGGAGGCTGAGGCAAGAGAATCGCTTAAGCCCAGGAGTTGGAGGTTGCTGTGAGCTGTGTGAGGCCACGGCATTCTACTGAGGGTCATAAAGTGAGACTCTTGTCTCTACAAAAAAAAAAAAAAGAATTGTTGAGCTGAGGATTTCTAGATGAAAAGTATGAGAGGGCAGTTGAGGTATAGAGGATTGATCTAGAAGTGTTAGCATTTATCTAATGAGCTTCTAAATGGAGAATGGAAGAGAATAATCAAGAATAATAAGAGATAATTTTGATCAGCTCTCTAGATTGACCAGCTTTTAGTGAAGGATAACAGAAAATACATTTCACAGATCTTCCTTTAACATTTTAGAATCTAGGAACAAGAAAGTTCTAAAACAAAGAGAAAAACAGGTTCCCCTCAAGGATAAAGGATCAGATTGGCATCTGCTGTGTATAACTCTGTCTGATAGAATAAAACGAAAATATTTTTCTGGCTAGGCGTGGTGGCTCACACCTTGGAGACCAAGACAGGTAGATCACCTGAGCTCACAAGTTCGAGACCATCCTGAGCAAGAACGAGACCCCATTTATAAAAAATAGCTAGATGTTGTGCCGGGCGCCTATACTCCTAGCTACTCGGGAGGCTGAGGCAAGAGAATCCCTTGAGCCCAAGAGTTTGAGGTTGCTGTGAGCTATGATGCTACAGCACTCTACCAGGGCAACAAAGGGAGACTCTGTCTCAAAAAAGAAAGAATGTAAAGGGGGAAAAAGATTTTGAATCTGACTTGAAAACTCAGGCAATTCAGAGATGAGAGCAAAATAATATTTTGAGGCTTGTAAAGATCTAGAAAATTTGCATTTCTGAACTCTACGTGAAAGAAATATTTAAAGGATTTTTTTCCAGAAAGATAAAAATATATATGAGAGGAAAATATGTGAAAATATTTTAGCAAAGCAACCAAAAGGCTTTCTTATTTCTAAATAAGACAATGTTAAAAAAAAAATTCTTGATGTGGTAGCAAAATGAAAAGTAACAATTTGAAATTAAAAGCCTAAATTTCAGGAATACGGTAGAAGTAACCAGGTAAAGTTTTAATTTTTCTTCAGGAAACTGCAAGTCATTTTGGTCATACGGCTAAAGGAATAAAGGGAAGTGAGGAAATGAAAACAAGGCAAATAGAAAACACAAAACAAAATGTTAAGAATAAGAGTAGGAATATTATCTATCACAACTAAAATTATGATTAAAGTTTTCTTATTGAAAGAATGTGAGGTTGGATGTAATGGCTCATGCCTGTTAATCCCAGCACTTAACAGCTCATGCCTGTTAATCCCAGAGTCTCAGGTAGGAGGATCACTTGTGGCTATGAGTTCCAGACCAGCCTGGGCAATGTAGCAAGACCCTGCCTCTACAAAACATTAAAAAAAAAACATAGCTGGACATAGTGGTGCACCTTGTAGTCTACTTGTAGTCAGCTACTTTGAAGATTGAGGTGAGTAGATCACCTAAACCCAGGAGTTCAAAGATATGGTGAGCTATGATTGCCGTGCCGTACTCCAGTCTGGGTGATAGAACAAGACCTCAGCTCTTAAAAAAATAAAAATTTAAAAAAGAGAGTGAAGATTGCGCATCTTCTAAGTTAAAGGACAGGGGAGCCAGTTTGAGGAGGACCTCTACTGGCTGGTTGTGAGCTCCTTGTAGTGCTCAAAAGAATAGGGAAACCTCATGAACTCCCTCTGGAGATGACTGGTACAAAAACTGTTTATTCTGAAATGTGATTCAAGGCATCTATCTGGCCGTATCAGGAGCAACTGCAAATAATCCTTATTTATAGAGGAATGTTGCTGACAAATATAGAAGGGAGGAGTGGCTAAAATAGATGTTATGCTTTCATTGGCTAAGTTTATATTAGTTTTGTTGAAAATCAGGGTGGTGGGAAATTCTATGCCTCTGAATTTAGGAAAGAATCTCTTCTGACTGTCAAGAGTTCTCCAGAGAAATAGGAAGAGAGGGTGTGTGTATGTATACAGGGTGAGGAGAAGTTTATGTTAAGGAATTGGCTCATGGGGGCCAGCTGTGGGGGCTGGCAAGGCCGAGCTCTCTGGGGAGGCCAGCCATCTAGATAACCCAGAAGAGGTGATGCTATAGTGTGAGAGTGAAGGCAGCCAGGAAGCAGAATCTCCTCCTCCTAGGGGAAGCTGGGCTTTCTCCAGGATGATGTTCACCTGCCTTGCGTGGATAATCTGCTTTACTCAGTCTGCAATCCAAATGTTAATTCCAGCTAAAAAATACCTTTGTAATGACATCTGGTTTGGTGTTAAACCACATATGTTGAGTATTGTGGCATATCCGAGTTGACATGCAAAGTTAACCGCCATGCTGGTGGAATATATTTGCTTATAATTTTGATAGTAATAGCAGAATGTCCATGTAAACTAGAAAATGGGACAGATGATTAATTGATTCTTTCCTCAGTGATGTTTGAGAACCAACCTTTGTTCTAAATGTGAAGAAAATCTAATCTGGACTTCTGTCTTTCGATGATGCCTGGCCTATTAGACAAAGCCTAACTCATTCAGCTTATCAGCTAAAGAATCTTTAAACCCTCCTATGATGTCAGATATCCCACTTTTGGGGGGCCAAACTAAGGTATACCTTCCACGGACTGATGTTATGACTTTGTCTGTAATCCCTGTCTCCCTGAAATGTATAAAACCAAACTATAACCCCACCACAGTGAGTTCACTTGCTCTTGGGTGTGGCTCTGGGTCATGGTCTTCAAATTTGGCTTAGAATAACCTCTTTAAATTTGGAGGAAAATAAAAGCCTGATCCTATATCCTATGTAGAGAGAGGCTCACTGGGTATTTTGCTTAAAGATTAAAAGAAAGAGTATAGTTGGTCGTCTGCTTGAGAAGAAAAGTATTGTTAAAAAGGATTCTTATATTCTAAAGTAGAAATATAATCTCTTTTACCAACTGTTTTTCTGAAGAGGCTAATTGGATGTCATTGCGTATTCCTAAAGATTATGAAAATGTCTGGAAATCCACTTTCTTTTAAATCTGAGTAGTGTTAGTGGTTATAAGTTACAGGATTTAACTTATTTTTTAGGTAATATATAGGTTCCTTACTGTGGACAATATTGAAGTTAGCTATTTTTGTTTGTTTGTTTTTTGCAGTTTTTTGGCTGGGGCTGGGTTTAAACCCGCCACCTCCGACATATGGGGCCGGCCCCCTACTCTTTTAAGCCACAGGCGCCGCTGAAGTTAGCTATTTGTGCTCTCCTTTTTCTCTCCATATACTGTGAGGTAATATCCTTTGATTCCAAGTTTTATAAAGGAGTCGGCATGTTTATTCTATTTTATATGTTCTTTCCTTCCATTTTTGAGAGTTGTGTTAATTCTGTAATACCAGAACAGATAACAGTTACACACGTTTCTATCTCATCCCTACCATTTATCCTGTAGATGAATATATTCATTGCTTATTATCAGTGCTGTCCTGAAGCTTCTCTGAGTTCCTCTAAAGCTCATTTTCCTATGACATCTTCAGGAAACATTTATGAGAACAGTATTTCCTCAGTTCTTACATGTTCGTAACAATTTTATCTATGGCATTTATACTTGAAGGTCAGTGTATAATTCTTGGCTAATGAAAAAATCCTTGGCTTATTTATTTATTTATTTATTTTGTCTTTTTTTACCCCCCTGAGAACCATAAGTTTGTTACTCCATTGCCTTTTGGCATAAAATGGTGTTGTCAAATTCTGATTGTCTTTCCCATACTCATGATTTGGTCCTTTTGCCTGGGTGCCCAAAGGATGCTATTTTCTTTAAATCCAATTGTTTTGCTTGCTTATGTCTCAGTGTCAGTCATTCTGGATTCATTTTTCCCAAGGAGTACATTTGTATAATGCATCCAAGTGTTTTTTTACTTCAGGAAATTTGTCTTGAATTGCAGCTTTTAGTATTCTTTTCTCATTGATTTTAGTTTTTAGGTACTTCTTACTATATAGAAGTTGGAATGTTGTATCTGTCACCATCTCAATTAAATTTTTGCCCCCATTTGTCACCTGTTTGTTATCCATTACCCTCATGCTCCTATGGTGTCTATTTCCTCTCATATTCTTCTGGTTTAGTCTTCATTTCACAAAAATTTTACCTTTTCTGATTTTTCTCACAGCTTTTCTTATCTGGCTTTCTTTTTTCTGAGCTTTTCTATTTCTGATACATGTTCTTATGATGTTAGTCAGGGTTCTCGGGAAACAGAACCATTGGGATACAAATACGATATAAAGGAGATTTATTATGAAGAATTGGCTTATGTTAAGCCAGTTAGGCTGAGAAGCCCCATGGGCTGCTTTCTGCAGGCTGGAGACCTAGGAATGGTGGGGCATAATATGGTCCAAGCCCAAAAGTGTGAGAAGTAAGGGAACCAGCGGTATAAGCCCTAGTCCAGAGGCAGGAGAAAATAAGTCAGGCAAGCAGGCAGGAAGAAAAAGGAGCAAATTCTGTTTTTCTCCACCTTTTGTTCTGTTCAGGTCTCAATAGATGGAATGATGTCTACCTACATTGATGAAGGCATCTTCTTTACTCAGTGGCTTGTTCAAATGCACGGACATAGCCAGAAATAATGTTTAATTTGGGTATCCTATGGCACAGTCAAGTTGACACATAAAACTAAACATCACAGTTCCTCTTCCATTGCTTCTATTATCTGCTTAGTGTTAGATAATATTTTTCCTTTACTTGATAGGCGCATTTTTTCTGGCCTGCCCAATTGCTCATCAGAGCATCCTTCCAATTTATTTGTAGTCTCTTTACTTCTCAAAAATATCTTGTTTTTTTTTTTTTGTAGAGACAGAGTCTCAGTTTATCGCCCTTGGTAGAGTGCCGTGGCATCACACAGCTCACAGCAACCTCCAACTCCTGGGCTTAGGCATTTCTCTTGCCTCAGCCTCCCGAGTAGCTGGGACTACCAAAATATCTTTGAATGTTGTCCAGCTTTGATCCTTTTCTGAGACTCTAGCATATGAGATGGGATTAGATGATTCCATCCAGGAGGGCTTTCCTAGCTTCAGAGCTCTAAGGCCACCACTTCTATTTCTCTGTGGCATGTTTAAAAGTAAGGCCTTTCCCAGCCCCGGCCAAAAAACCACAAAAAAAAAAAAAATAATAAGGCCTTTCCAGTTGGCAGGGCATGGTGTCTCATGCCTATAATCCTAGCACTATGGAAGGCTGAGGTGAGAGGATCTCCTGAGCTCAGGAGTTTGAGACCAGACTGAGCCAGAGCAAGACCCATCTCTACTAAAAATAGAAAAACTGGCTGGTTGTGGTGGGTGCCTGTAGTCCCAATTACTCAGGAGGCTGAGGCAGGAGAATCACTTGATCCTAGCAGTTTGAGGTTGCTGTGATGCCACTGCACTGTAGCCTAGGCAACAGGTGAGACACTATCTCAAAAAAGTAAGGCCTCTCTACCTCTGTTATAGTTACTGAGACTTGCTGCTTGCAAGCATCCCTTCCTTTGTGCCTTAACCTTACTTCCCTCTCACTCTGTGGTCCCACCTGCTTAGTGAGGATTATGTGCTCGGAGCAAGGCTCTGCCTTCCTAAATGGAAGGTTAGCTGAGTGTCTGCAGAGGCCTGAGGGCTTAAGCAGACCTGGGTTTTCTGTCTTCATAGTCTTGCACTTAACCTTGTGTACCACGCTTCTCAGTCTCTTGGTTAGGCTCAGATCCAGAAAAGAAGTTTTCTTTGGGTGAGTACTTATTATTGACTTTGGTGTTCCCCTTCACCCACTGACTTGACTAAATTCATGTAATTTGTCTAGAATAGATTACTCCTGTTTAGAATACATGTAATTGCAGTTTTAAATACTATAACCTACAGTAAATTTGTTTTTAAAAAAACGTAACTGATGACTTGGTGCCGTGGCTCATGCCTGTAATCCCAGCACTCTGGGAGGTCGAGGCGGGTAGATTGCCTGAGCTCATAGGTTCGAGACCAGCCTGAGCAAGAGCGAGACCCCGTCTCTAAAAATAGCTGGGTGTTGTGGCAGGTGCCTATAGTCCTAGCTACTGCTGAGGCAAGAGAATTGCTTGAGCCTAAGAGTTTGAGGTTGCTGTGAGCTGTGATAGCACAGCACTCTACCCAGGCAACAAAGTGAGACTGTCTCAAAAAAAACTATATGCCAGAATTTTATGCTTTTATTCACGCTTTACCAAATGAGTGCTTTATACTCAGAACTGTGGGAAGTGAATTCTTTTCAACCTTCTTAACTTTTTTAGTCTTTGCATTTATCAACATTTATGTCTTGGGTTTGACTTTCAGCTTGTATGTAGACCAAGATATCCCTTGTCTTTGGGTTTCAAGATTTTTCCTGGTATTAAGAGCTAGGTGTCTTATTTATTAACATTACATTTAGATATTTAACTTGCTAACAATCCAGAAATTAGTTTGCTGTTGCTCCAATAACTTCTTTTTTTCTGAAGACAAAGTCTCACTATGTCACCCTTGGTAGAGTGCAGTGGCATCACAGCTCACAGCAACCTCAAACTCTTGGGCTTAAGCGATTCTCTTGCCTCAGCCTCCCAAGTAGTGGGACTACAGGTACCTGCCACAATGCCTGGCTATCCAATAACTTTTAATATTACATTAAGTATTTGGTATAAACTTTAGTCTGTTTAGTTTCTGGCTGGATGTAGTGAGTGGCTCACGCATGTAATCCTAGCACCCTGGGAGGCTGGGGCAGTTGGCTTGCCTGAGTTCACAAGTTTGACACTAGCCTGAGCCAGAGCGAGACCTTGTCTCTAAAAGTAGCTGGGCGCCTATCGTCCCAGGTACATCAAGAGGATACCTTGACCCCAAGAGTTTGAGGTTGCTGTGAGCTATGATGCCACGGCATTCTACCAAGGGCGATAAAATGAGACGCTGTCTCAAAAATAAAAACTGTATGTTTGCTGGAGAAGTAATAGGATATAATGCATTGATATAAGCTAATCTGGACTTTAAGAAAAAGTTAAATGTCTAGCTTTTAAACTAGTACGGACAAAGTTACTCGGGCATTAGATGGGTGAAATTGAATAGTTAACACATTTTTTTTTCAATTATGATAGATTCGTATTATATCAAGCTGTGTACATGTGTTATTATGGTGTAATCTGTTTCATGTGGTCAGCTCTTTGATTAATTTAGATGTAATTGTGAGTTGATTGAATTAAAGGAAACTCAGAAAACTGGTGCTTATATGTTACTACAAGTTAGTAATTTTTTCTGCTTTACACAGTTAAGGTGTATAGCAAGCTCCCATTGTTGCACACTTGTAATGGGAAAGCGCCTCACCTTTGAGCTACCACTGCTATGAGGGTAGAAGACAACCACTTTGAGTCACCTAAAACAGAACTATGGCAAACATGAGTTTGCATGTACCTTGGGACCGCCTGTAGTTAGAGCATGCTAGTCAGTACTTGGGTTGAATCTAGGCATGTGTATACTTTTGAGATAATACCTTATGTGTGTATATGTGTGAATACAGAAAACATCGGAGCAGTGTGGGGCCGAGCAAACCTGTTTCCCAGCCCCGGCGGAACATCGTAGGCTGCAGGATTCAGCATGGGTGGAAAGAGGGAAATGGCCCTGTTACCCAGTGGAAAGGAACCGTTCTGGACCAGGTGCCTGTAAATCCTTCTTTGTATCTTATAAAATACGATGGATTTGACTGTGTTTATGGACTAGAACTTAATAAAGATGAAAGAGTTTCTGCGCTTGAAGTCCTCCCTGATAGAGTTGGTAAGTTCTTTTTACTATTTGTGTATTGCATGTTTTAAAAATGATATTGAAATGAATGCTTTTTTATTATTTTTAGGTTATTGTTATTTTTTACTTTTATTGGAACACAATCACTCCTTCTGAGAATATTTGATTAAGTACCTAAAAACCACAAAAATAGATCCAAAGCAGGTGTTCTGAAGCCACAGTTCAAGGAAGTGTGTGAGGGATAGAAAGATGTATAAAAATTTCCCCCAAGAAGTTTACAATCTGTTAATTTCTAATATAGTTATTTCTAACATTTTTGCTCACTGTTATCTGGACTATGATGGGTAAGATTATCATTAGCTTAAATATACTGTGTGTTATTTCATCAGGTACAATAACTAAGAGAAATTTTACATATTTATTTTAGAATCTTTATGTGAAGTGTATCTTTCATTGTGTTTAACGTAAATGATAATTATGCTTTAAGCCAAAATGTAAGCAGTCAAAACATGTGAAGCTTTATTATGCATTCCTTACGATTTGTTTGAATAGTATTTGTGGAAATGAATGGCTCTCTTTTCTGTCATACAGTGTCAGTATTGCTTTGCAAATGTTCTTTAAGATAAAAGATCTAAGTTAAATAATAATCAGAGATTTTATTTTTAAGTAGAGCAGGATATACTCAGTATTACTTCCAAATATTTTGAAATGTTTTATTACAGTGATGCTACTATTGCTTAAAATACTGGTTTATGCTTTTAGAATTGTCCTGAAAAGTCTGTGCCATTGGAAAATAAAGTTTCAGCAGATCTAGACTTGGGCAGTAGGAATTTTGGGGCCAAATTGTCAAGGGAAGGAATTAGTCCCATCTCATTCCTCTGTTTTTCTTCATACCGTGTCATTGTAGTCTTGGATATAAGAGTTTCTCCTGTAAACTACTGCTTCCATATCAGGCAATTATTTTGTTAGTCTTCTCTTTAGATATCAAATTCTAAATCTTTGCACATCTTCTATAAGCATAGTTCAGTTTTTTGAGAAATCTTTTTATAAATTTTAATCTTTATTATTACTTAATAATTAAATCTTTGATGTTTTCAACACTTTCATTTCTTGTGTGACTGAACACTTGTTCTTCCTCTTGGTTCACATCCTATATTCCTTCTTAATCCTGACATCAGTTTCCCACATAAGAAACTTTTTAACATATTAAGCATCTTACTGTAGAACTTAAAAAATATTATCTAACCATTTAGAGCAATTATTTATGCTAAATACTACGTAAAAGTTACGCTTTTTTTTTGACCCAGAATTTTATTCTCCACCTCTTCTAGCGTAAGACTAGCTCACTTGAAACTTTCTTTGGTAGGTAACATGTGTTTGTTAGTCCTTTGGTCACCAGGACAGAAAGCATGCAGCTGTCTTTGGTTTAAGGGCTCCATGCTGTTTGTTGTTTGTAGTTTTGGATTATCTCAGTTTTTAACAGTAGACCTGGATTGCTTTTGTAAATAGTAAAGCAGGTTATCCCCTCCCCAAAAAACATAAAAGTTTTGTGCAAATCAGCAACTTATCATTTGCGTACTAATATTAGTATTCACTATGGTACTTACGTCTAAAAAATTAGTTGCCCTTCATTTATGTTCTATATAAGAAGAAAACAGTTTTCCTTAATTTGCTTCAGGCAATACATTAGACTATTATTTACAGTCATGTTTTTCTTAAGCTAATGGTTGGGATCTTGAGAGACAGCCAAAAGAGTATGTGATGGCATAGAGCAGTGGTTCCCAGAACAAGGTGGAAGGTTTGTGAGGTCAAAATTATTTTCATATTGTAAAGATATAATAGGTTCTTGGCCAGGCACCCGTAGCACAGTGGTTACGGCGCCAGCCACAGACACCCCCCCGAGGGTGGCGGGTTCAAATCTGACCCAGGCCATCTAATAACAATGACAACTGCAGAAAAAAAATAGCCAGGTGTTGTGACTGGTGCCTGTAGTCCCAGTTACTTGGAAAGCTGAGTCAAGAAAATCACTTAAGCCCTAGAATTTGAGGTTACTCTACCAAAGGCAACATAGTGAGACTGTGTCTCAAAAAAAAAAAAAAAAGATATAATTAGGTTCTCTTCATTCTCATTCTTTGATAGTTGCACAGTGGATTGCCCACTGTCTATTTGGAAGCTCTGCATAACTCAGTGAACACAATACTTTCTATATGAGTGAGCAGAGCATCATGTTATCAAATTATGCATTGCTGAAAGAGTCATTCATAGTGCAAGACTGACAACTTTTTTGATTGTGGTAAAAAACACATAACATAGGGCAGCGCCTGTGGCTCGAACGAGTAGGGCGCTGTCCCCATATGCTGGAGGTGGTGGGTTCAAACCCAGCCTCGGCCAAAAACTGCAAAAAACAAACCAAAAAAACACAACATAAAATGTACTGTTGTCACCATTTTTAAGTGTACAGTTAAGTAGTAATAAATACATTCACCTTATTATGAAATGAATCTCTAGAATTTTTTGTTAACTTGTAAATCTGAAACTCTGTACCTGTGAAACAACTACTTCCCTTTTCTCTCTCTCCCTAGCTAGCCCCTGCAAGCCAGCATTCTACTTTCTGTCCCTATGAATTTGACTATTGTGGGCATCATGCAGAAGTAGAATTACGCGTTATTTGTTGTTTTGTGACTGGTTTATTTCACTTAGTATAACGTCTTTCACATTTATCCATGTTGTAACATGTAACAGGGTTTTCTTTTTAAGGCAAAAAAATAATATTCCATTGTGTATCTGTATACACCTATTTGTGGACATTCAGGTTGCTTCCACCTCTTTGTAGATTGTAAACATGGAGAGTGTAAAATTGTGAATAGTGCTTCTGTGAACATCAGTGTACAAATATCTCTTTGAGGTCATGTTTTCAGTTTTTGTGAGTATATACTCAGAAGTAGGATTGCTGGATCATATGGTAATTTACATTTTAATATGGTATTTCTAATTTAAATTTTCTAAACAGAACTGACATACTGTTTACCTCAGTGGTTGTACCATTTTCTAATTGCATCAACAACACATAAAGGTTCCAACTCTCCATCTCTCTTTATTTTATAATACCCATCCTACTTAGGTTGGGTATTATATAAATCTGTAAGGTTGTGCCTTATTGTGATTTTTATTTGCAGTTCTCTGATGATAAGTGATGTTGAACATATTTTCATTTGCTTGTTGGCCGCTTGTGTATGTTTGGAATATGTCTATTCAAGTCCTTTGACCATTTTTAAATCAGTTTATTTAATCTTTTGGTTGAGTAGTAGGAGTTCTTTTTAAAATAGTCTGGAAGCAAATGAGTTTTAATGTAACAATACAACTAAGTTATTATAATAATAGTTTCAGATTCTCTTTTGCAAATAAACTTTAAGGAGCTACCATTCATTATGTTTGGATGTTAATTTCATAGGAAATACCAAGAATTACTTGGAAGAATTAAAATACTTTTTGAACAGCACATCTTTGTGATCCTAGATTTTATGCAGTAACCAAAAGAACAGGTCATAATAGATTGAATGCTGAAGCAAATCTGAAAAACCTAGACATTAGGAGATTTACAAAAATACAAAATTATGCATTCTTCTTAACTAAATTTTGCTAAAAAAAGCAGTTGTTTCTCATTTAAAATATGTTGTTGTGTAGGTGTTTTTAGATAAGTCTTTTTAGGTTTGTTAGTTTTTTTTCCCTGAAATTATAAATATCAAATATGTATAATATATATAAAAAAATGCTTTTTAGTTCCTTAGTAATTTTTAAGAACATAAAGATGTCCTGAGATCCAGTACTCTTGAGATCTACTGACATGAAGAAAGGAGCAGGGTTTTTTTTTTTTTTTTTGGAGGATTCCCCCCCCCCTTTTTCCCTATTGTTTTCATTCTATATGATTACTTGGAAAGTAATGGGAGGGATGGTTAATGTCATGCACAGTAGGGAGTTCTTTGGAGGTTTTGTTCGTTTGTTTGTTTTTAGGAGACAGAGTATCAAGGTGTTGCCCTGGGTAGAGTGCTGTGGCATCACAGCTCACAGCAACCTCAAACTCTTGGGCTTAAGTGGTTTTCTTGCCTCAGCCTCCCAAGTAACTAAGACTACAGGTGCCCACCACAACGCCCAGCTATTTTTTTGTTTGTAGTTGTCATTGATGTTTGGCAGGGCTGGATTTGAACCCACCAGCTCCAGTGTATGTGGTGGTGCCCTAGCCACTGAGCTAAAGGTACCAAGCCTCTTTGGAATTTTTTTATAATTACTCCATACTTAAGCAAAGAAAACTACCATATATTTGGGGTATCCTGACAAAACTGAATAGCAGTACATTTATTAAGAAGGTCTAATTTTTATTCCTTTTGATTTTATTTAACAGAAATAGAAGTCTAATGAATGAAACACTAGGAATGCTAATTTGGTTTTTAAAGATGGTTGTCTAAAAATTGAGGACTGGAGAAATCTTAAAATCAGTAGGCTCCTTCATAATTTTTTCAGTATTAAAAAGATGAAGCTGGTACTTTTCCACCTACTTTTGAAACGAATTATAAAGTAGGGCCAGGACTGTTGATATACCATTAGGGAGGCTCCAGCTCTCAACCACATGAACCATCTGATTAAATTATGCAACAAATATTGAACTGCTATGATACAGAAACAAGAAAGTCCTCTATTTTCAAGGGCATATCCAAGGAAGAAACAAGTAAACAAATGCATAAAACAAGATAACTTTAGATAATGGTGAATATTATTAAGAAATAAAACTGGGTAATGTGACCAGAATTGGTGTGGTTACTTTCATGTGGGTGGTCATGGACACCCCTGACCCCAAGAGGAAATACACTCTAGTGGGAGCCAGGCCCCTGAAGGTATAGAGAAGAGCATTCCAGGGAGAAGAGAGCAGAATAGCTGAGGCATTGACAGTGAGGAGGAAGATAGCAAAGCCTGAGGGCAGAGGTAGGATGGGTTAAGTGATTCATGTAAGCAGTTTGTTTTATAGCTTATAAAGGGAAGGCGGGGGCACATCACACAGTTTGATACAAACATTACAATTGACGACTGGTTGCCATGGAGAATAGATTATAGAAGCTAGTAAAAACCTGTGTCTTAGCAGATAGTGGAAATAAGGTTGATGGAAAACAAACATCAATTAAATGTATGTCTTAAACAGGTTAACTGATAAGTTTTAATGAATGGTCTATGGTTCTACATTAAGGTAAACTGTTACAGCAACTCTTTTTGCAAATCTGAAATTATCTTAGAGTTTAAAATAACTGTTAAACAATAATAAAAAAATACTTTGTGCCTTGAATGAATAATTACAAGTTCTGATTTGGGTACAGTACCAAGAATAGATGAGTCCAAAAAATGGAAAAAAAAAAACAAAACAGATTCTCTAATTTAACTGAGTTGGGACAAAAATACAGGGTATACTAAAGGTTACTATACATACAAGCATACACACATACATACATATGGAAAATGGAAAATTGTAGCTAAATGTACCATTATTTACAAAATATTCACTATAAACTTTTATAAAATATTTCTGTGTTGATATATAAATAAGAAAAGTATTAAAAATATGAAATACAGTATGTGTTTGTTAATTTCACTATGTATAGCGAGCGACCTTTTGGACACTCTGTCCTTTTTTTATTTATTTTTTTGGGTGGGGGGAGACATAATCTCAGCTTGTCACCCTCGATGGAGTACTGTGGCATCACAGCTCACAACAACCTCAAACTCCTAGGCTTAAGTGATTGATTCTTTTGCCTCAGCCTCCCAGGTAGCTGGGACTACAGGTGCCTGCCACAATGCCTGGCTACTTTTAGAGATGGGGTCTCGTTCTGGCTCAGGCTGGTCTTGAACCTGTGAACTCAGTCAATCCTCAGCCTCCCAGAACCTGGTGGCATGAGCCACAATGCCCAGAGCACCCTGTACTCGTTGCTGAATCCAACTCTGGTTGGAAGCCCAGCAGTTTGTGTTTGGTTTTTGTACTTCTTAAAAGCCTCTCAGATTTTGATGCTTGCTAATATATTACTGCACAGACAAAATTTCATATAGTTTCCTTTAGTGAGTTCATTCATCATACTAAATATTTATTGAAACATTTTGTCAACTTTTTTTTTTTTTTTAAATCCTCAGCAACATCCCGAATCAGTGATGCGCACTTGGCAGACACAATGATTGGTAAAGCAGTGGAACATATGTTTGAGACAGAGGATGGTTCTAAAGATGAGTGGAGGGGAATGGTCTTAGCACGTGCACCTGTCATGAACACATGGTTTTATATTACCTATGAGAAAGACCCTGTCTTGTACATGTACCAGCTCTTAGATGATTACAAAGAAGGCGACCTTCGCATTATGCCTGATTCCAGTAAGTATATATTGGCAACTTTTATTTTTGATAATTCAAATGAAATGCGGATTTTAGGACAAGGTATTTGATTAACTAGTTTGCAAGTGCATTTTTATTTTCAAATATTAATCATTGTTTTAGTCATGCACAAATATAGACTATGAAATTTTTCACCTTGTTAAGAATTTTATATAAGAAAATGATAATCAGTTCTGCTTGGCTTCTATAATAAAATAACGTTTATTTAAAAATTATTTTATTAACACTACTTTGTACTACTTTCTACCTTTTATTGTTCAAAAATATGTGAAGGTGTGGGAACCAGTAATTTCCTGTGTACCTTTTACTCAGCTTTTAACAGTCACTATCTTTCTTCATTGCCAGTCTTGTTTTATCTGCTTGTCCCCCATTTGAATTATTTTGAAACTAATCCCAGAGATCAGTTATTTTATCTGCAAATATTTGAACTTTACTTTAGAAAACACTGATTTCAGAAAACCACTAGTTGGGGAACCTTTCAGTAGCAAACAGATCACAGAGTCAATATTTAGGCACAGACATTTAGCTATTTCCACAAGTAGTCTGTTCCTGTGAGGAAGGTAGAAAGGGGTATGATGGAGGCTAATTTCATCGAGTCTAGGTGGGGTTTTGGGGGTTTTATTTTTTAAGCTGGCTTTTTGTGGTATAATTCCTATAATATATGGTTCACCCATTTGAAGTATATAATTCAGTGATTTTTTTAATATATACAGAGATATTTGCAGTCCTCATCACAGTCAAATTTAAGACATTTAAATCACCTCAAAAGGAAACCTTACATCTTTTGGTCTGTCTTCTTCCTAGCATTAAACAACCAATAATTTATGTTCTGTGTAGATTTCCGTGTTGTAGACTTTCTTGTAAATAGATTAATAATGGTGTGAAGACCTTTGTGACTAGCTTCCTTTCACTTAACATGTTTCATAATCTATGTTATATTGTATATCAATCAGTTGTACGATACACTTTTTTTTTTTTTTTTTTGGCCAGGGCTAGGTTTGAACTCGCCACCTCCAGCATATGGGGCCAGGGCCCTACTCCTTTGAGCCACAGGTGCCACCCTGGATACAAATTTTTTAAATTCATCCTTTTATGAATGGATGTTTGAGTTGTTTGCACCTTTTGATTATTACATATAGTGCTGTTGTGAACATTTGTGTAGAAGTCTCTGTAAATGTACACTTTTAATTTTTCTTGGATAATGTACCTAGGAGTAAAATTGCTGGAAAAAACAAACAGAAAAACAGTAACTACAAAGTTTTTGGGAACTGCCAGGCTATTTTTCAAAATGGCTACACATTTTACATTCTCACCAGCAGTAAATGAGGGTTCCCATTTCTCCACATCACCACCAACCCTTACTGTTACCTGACTTTGATTCTAGCCATCATAATGGATTTGGAGTTGGTATCTCATCGTGGTTTTGATTCGTATTTCTCTGATGAGTAATACTGTCAAGCATCTTTTCATATACTTAATTGGTCATTTGTGTATCTTTTTTGATGAAATGTCTGTTTACATCCCCTGCCCATTTTTTTTTTTATGAGACAGAGCCTCACTTTGTCACCCTTGGTAGACAGAGTCTCACACTCTGGTCAGGCTGATCTCAAGCTCCTGGTCTTTAACAGTCCTCCTACCTCAACCTCCTAAAATGTTAGGATTTTAGGCATGAATCACCTCACCTGGCAATTTCTTTTATTTTTTAAGTGGGCTAGGAAGATGATGTGGAATGCAGTGCCATTGAGAGGGAGCAGCCTTTAAAGATTTGCGTAATAAGACCAAGAATACTTAGGCATTAAATGTGTACCATATCCTCATTAATCCCTGTAGGAATTGTCTACTTTGAAATTCTATTGAAGAGTCACTTCAACTTATTTTTAGTTAATTATAGCTACTGGGCGGCACCTGTACTCAGTGAGTAGGGCACTGGCATTATATACTGAGGGTAGTGGGTTCAAATCCGGCCCTGGCCAAATTGCAACAAAAAAATTGCAGGAGGAGTAAGGCGCCAGCCCCATATGTTGGAGGTGGTGGGTTCAAACCCAGCTCCGGCCAAAAAAAAAAAAAAAAAATTGCCAGGCGTTGTAGCTGGCACCTGTAGTCCCAGCTACTCGGGAGGTTGAGGCAAGAGAATCTCCTAAGCACAAGAGTTGGAGTTTGCTGTGAGCTGTGACACAACAGCACTTTACCAAGACAAAGTGAGACTCTGTCTCTAAAAAAAACAATAATTATAGCTATAGATTTCAAATGAACCGAAGGAATTTTTGATTATCATACTTTTCAGAATTTTTTATGTATTTGAGTTGGCAAATTATTTTTGTGAATAAAGTTTTACTTGAACACAGCCACTTTAGTTCATTTATTTTTCATCTATAGCTGCATTCCTGCTACTGTGGTAGGATTAAGTAGTTGGGGCAGAAACCATATGATCCTCAAGCTTGAACTTATCTGACCCTGAAAGAAAAATTTGCTGACCACTGGTGTAAGTAATCATGAAGAATTCTGGGTACTAAAAAATAAACAAGTGTAAATCTGTATTTATTTCAAAGTAACAAAAAGTTTTTCTTAAACAGTGAACTAATAAATAAGATGAAATGGATTGTTAAAAAAATAAAAAATAGGGCGGCGCCTGTGGCTCAGTGGGTAGGGCGCCCGCCCCATATACCAAGGGTGGTGAGTTCAAACCCAGCCCCCGCCAAACTGCAACAAAAAAATAACTGGGCATTGTGGCAGGCGCTTGTAGTCCCAGCTACTTGAGAGGCTGAGACAAGAGAATCGCCTAAGCCCAGGAAGGTGGAGGTTGCTGTGAGCTATGATGTCACAGCACTCCACCACGGGCAATAAAGTGAGACTCTGTCTCTACAAAAAAATAAATAAATAAAAATAAAATAAAAAATAAACAAGAGTTGATGTATGTCTTAAAATTGAGTTTTTAAATTCTTCCTCCTCCCCCTTCTCCCCCACCCCTTAAAAACAGATGATTCACCTCCAGCAGAAAGGGAACCAGGAGAAGTTGTGGACAGCCTGGTAGGCAAACAAGTGGAATATGCCAAAGAAGATGGCTCGAAAAGGACTGGCATGGTCATTCATCAAGTAGAAGCCAAGCCCTCCGTCTATTTCATCAAGTTTGATGATGATTTCCATATTTATGTCTACGATTTGGTGAAAACATCCTAGATGTCATCATGAACTCTGCCAAATTTGTGGAACTATTAAATGTATAATTTGTAGACATAAAGACTTGATTGCTTTCCAGTTTAATGAAAGCTTAAATGTCCCTGCGAACCCACAATCTCTGCCAGCAGAACTGGTTTTGTTCTGAATAGTACAGATTGATGTGAACACAAAGCATTTTGTGTAAGGAGAACTCCTTCCTCTTAAAAGAAGTCTGTTTGGAGGGGAGTTACAGGCAAGTTTAGTAAAAGTTAAACTAGTATCATAGTCATTTAAAACTGTAATAGTTCTTAACCATTTTTCCCTTCACTCTAACACTCTCTTATTCTGCTGCCACAATGCAAGCATAGTTTGGTATTTTTGTTATTGCCTTTTTTGAGATGTATGTATCTACCTATATGTGTGTGTGTATTACGCACACACACACACACACACACACCATTGGCAGTCCTTTCCTTGTGTATTGGAATGGGGGTGACATAATTTTCTCCAGTTTAATAGGAGTGCTTGACCCAAATCAGTCATATTTATGATATTATTGCTCTTTATTTAAAATTAAATTTTGGGCACAGGAAGCACATAAGAACGTTGAGTTTCTTTTGAAAATCAGAAGTTCAGAGCACCTTTTCAATCTGGAGGCTTTAAACCATAAATCCAAATGTGAATTACTTGTGAACTGTTAAAGATCTGCATTAGAATTTTGCAATCTGATAAGAAAGCTGAGTAAAAGGCTGCCTTTAATTCTAAGGTTTGTAACTTTTTTTAAGACAACACTTTATTCCATAAAACAGAATAAGTGTTTGTATAATTTTATTTGTTTACTCTTTAATCATAAATACTTTTTAGCAAAGCCCAGGTCCTTGGTCCACATAGTGTAATGTAGATGTATTTTGGACAGCACATTTGGTCCATTATTTGTACAAATCAGTAATCTGGATTTTAGCACATGGATTTAAAAAGGCAACAGTACATCATTGTGTTTGTGGTAAGTTCCTGGAAGAACACATTTTATGTCAGAATTGTCAGTTTTAAAAGTGGCATTTTTGCCTTCTAACAAGTTTTCTGAGACTTTTAAATTTTTATTACTATTATTGCTACTACATGATTATGGTCAGAAACTCCCCTCCCCCTACCCACCTGTTTTTCCCCACAGAGAATGTCTAGAGAAATAACAGCTTAATCTCCAGGCATCTTTTGTGGTGGTGTATGTACGTACATCCTTGCTCCGGGTGTGCTCTTAATGTGGATTCATTCTACCCAGTGGCCCCTTGGGGTTTGCATGTCAGTGATGTGTTATCATAGAAGGTCCAGTCATTCGTATTCGCTTGTGGGTGTAAGTAATAGCAGCCCTTATCCACAGAGTCCTTCCATGGTTTATTCCTGCAAGGTTGTTTTAAACTGAAATAGAACTAACTGCAACTGTGATTGGTTGATCAACAAAACAGCTGCTCTCACTTTGTTTTAGAGGCGATGGTTTGACAGCCAGGAGAAAGGCCATATGTGAAACTAGTCTCTTGGGAGGATTGGAAATCATACCTGCTATTTGGGCAGAGCCCAAACATGCATGCTGTCAATGAAATACCACAGGTTTGGATTGAGGTCCTAGAGACCTCTGTTGTGGCTGTTCTTGACACTAGAAATCACTTCCTTTCCAGGCCCCACTGCGCATGGTTGGCTGATGCCCATTTTAGCCTTCATAAAGGCTTGTGCCTTGTGCTATTGGATGGTAATGGCTGCTCACCGTGTAAACACAGTACCTCAGTTTTCTGTCTGCAGCTGCATTCGCCCTGTGCCCAGTGCTTCACTTCAGGCATCCAGGGCTGAGCTTCTGAAAGCAGTGTGATATCTGAGTCATTGGTGCTCCTTGTGTATGTGAACAGGTGTTGTTCTACAGATCTGTGTGTTTCCCCACTGACTCTCTTAAGAGTCCCTGCATGTAAATCTCAAAGCTGAGCCTGGCTCCTTGAGCCCAGACTGACATTCATGGCACAAGAATCTGTGAGCGTGTCCAGCATGCACAGACTGTGCAGAACTTAGCACAGTGACGTTGGGCTGAAAAATAAAGCTCATTATGAACTATCCTGAGAATTGGGTCAATTGAAACATTTCTAGCATTACCTAGTGACTTGCATTGTGGTTTTTCTGCAAGCAACTTTAGTGACTTTAATTTACCACATGATCTCCCAGTCTCTAGATGAATGCAACATCATGACCGTGATGACGACTTTAATCATTGTTCCATTTATTGCCTTTAGGGCTGAGGGAAGGGGAAGGGTTTTTCTTTTTTGGGTTTTTCCCCCCCATCTCCCCCCCCATTCTTTTTTTTGTTTTGTTTTGTTTTTTTTTTTTTGAGGCTTACACCATTACTTAATGACTCTGTGATTCTGCTCCTGGGCCCACGTATCCTGGGCTTCATTTTAGGCTCATGTTTCAGATCTGCATGCATTGCTTGCATTTTTCTGGTATCTGAATGTTGGTTCCTGGTTCTAGGAATTCAACATTAATTTCCAAAATTATCATGGGACTTGTGACAACACGAGACATGAATCTATGTATAAAATTTATCGGCCTTTCTCATTTACCTGCTCTAGTATTATTGTATTGTGTGTGCGTGCGTGTGTGTGATGTCAGGCTGCCACGTAAAACTTCAGAGAAAAATCTTAAAAGCAGACCATCCTTTTTTGCATGCTCTATTCTAAGTAGAATGTTCAATGTAACTAACTAAAATTGCATGTTAACAATATTTAGGTTTTTTTGCTTTCTTTATTTTTATTTGCTTTCGTTTTACTGTATATTTGCTTACTGTGCTGTTTTAGTGGTTGTAGGATAAAAATGCACTGGTGAAGCAAATGTAGTGCCAACAGAAGGTGATTTTCCCGTTGTAAATGTCATGCAGCATTTGAAGGGACTGTGCTTTCTTTAAAAAATCACAGTTACTTCTAAACCAGATTTTATTTCTATTATAATTTTATGTGCCAAACCGCAAAGTGCATTGGGCTTGAATCTCTGAACACTGTAGACCCATTAGAAGACTGTTCGGATTGTCACAAATTGTAGTGCCTGAAAACATTCTTAAGCTGATTGTCTTAAAAAAACAAGAAAGTTCTCCAAAGACAAAACAGGAACAACTATTATAACAAAATTATGGTCAAAATGTCTGTGGTTCCTTGGAAATGCTGCGCTCTTTGTGTTTTCCATCATTAGTGCAGTTTGAATGAATGTGTATAGTTCAGAGGTCTTCGTGTTCACATTTTAAAATTAGGTAAATGACCTCATCTTTTGAGCCTGAATTCATTTTTAATTTTAATTTTATTTTATACAATGTGTAGACAGTTCCCTGTTCTCTGCATTTAGAAGTATACACAATATAAATCTGTTAATTCTGTAAGTAATTTTTATAATTATGATGTAACTCTATCCTATCCTTAAAACATTTAAAATAAACCCTTTATGTGCAACTCCTGACTGTAGATTTTGTGCTCATGAGCAAACTGTGATGTGTTAAACTTGCTTCTGAAGTTTTTAAGCCAAGTAACCTTTTTACTACATGTAAATGCAAGATATGCATAGAAAAAGAAAAGAATAGAATTTGTATTTGATTGATAACATTCAGTAATATCTAAAAGGAGAAGGGGCAATTCAATAACCCACATATATTAAATACTAAATTTTGTGATTTGATATTAATGAGAAATTTAAATTTATTATAAGATTTTCAACTTAAAAGAATTGTTTGAAATAGCATTAAATAATTTTTTTATTTTATACTTTTCACATTTATTCTTGCTTTGAATATTTCTTATGATGCTTTTATTCATACTTAAGTTCTATCAGTGAGATTCTATTGTGAAAAATCTATTTCTCAATGCAAAGGATAAAGAAATGAATGAAATAGTAACAACTATATATCTTCTATGTCTTATCTTCCTTGGTAAATTTTATCAGTGAGGCAAAAAGTAGAGTGAGTTTATGGCAAGCTTTAATTACATTCTTTTTAAAAAATGTTTCCCAGTTCATTTTAGCCAAAGGATTTGGCTTAAGTACAGGATAGGAAAGATCGTTTCCTTGCATTTAGGTTGATAGCTGGTGAGGAATAAACACAAACTCTTGGTTCAGGACACTTGGCTTCTAGGCTTGTATTAGTGGGACAGCTGTACTGGAGACCACAGAGGTGACTGATTTGCACCTGAGCGCAGGGTCTGCTCCAGCCCTGGTGGAAGAAAGCTGCATTTTGGGGAGGAAATGAGCCTTTGGAAAGCACAGATGCTTGACTTAGTCTAAATTTTCTAACGTTTCTTGCTGAATATAGATTAGTCATTGTCTGTGGTATCTATCAAAGGTACAGCTCAGTAAATATTCCCCCCCAAAAAATAACAAGTTTAGTCTAAAGGTTGGAAATTAATGACTAGTCTTTGTAAACTAGTCAGTTGGCTCTCTTTTTAAAGCAGTCATCATTCTGCTAAAGAATTGGAGGAATGGGCCTTCCTTTTCATTGTTTCTTCTCTTGGTACATTTAAGCTCTGTGATGGTAAAAGCATTTGACACTAATAAAGCATTTGTAAATGCTTCACAAGTCAGCACTTTCTACTTGGTATTTCATTTAGGTCTTAACAGTCTTGTGAGAAAGACACCACACTTCATCCTGTTTCACACGTGAGGAAAGGATAGGGGCAGGGGTTGGGTATCTTGCCCAGGAGGCCAAGGACTCAGATCATAAATTAATTAATTTTATTTTTATTTACAAAGGCCATAAGATGACTCAGATCTTGATTTTTGTATACAGACTCTGAGCTGCTCTGTTAATGCCTCAGAGATAAATTACTTAAGCAGAGTGATTGGAGTAATCTGTACCATAATGTTTTCTGCGAATAATTTTTCTATAACCTTTTTGTTTAAGCTGATACTTAAAAACTATTTCCAAATTGCCAAATAGAAGGTTTTAGTCACTAGAATATAGCTGTCTGTATTTGCATACTAAAAATTAGGAAAAGTTTTTTCTTGGTTGAAAAATAGATACCTTTTATTTTGGAGAGAAAGTATATTGAAGAAATTTTAATAATTTTTTACCACAAGAATATAGAGGCTTTATGGTTTGTTTGTTTTTGAGACAGAGCCTCAAGCTGTCGCCCTGCAAAGAGTGCTATGGCATCACAGCAACCTCCAACTCCTAGGCTTAAACGATTCTCTTGCCTCAGCCTCCCAAGTAGCAGGGATTACAGGCACCTGCCACAATACCTGGCTATTTTTTGGTTGTAGTTGTTGATTTTGGCAGGCCTGGGCTGGATTCAAACCCGCCAGTTATGGTGTGTGTGGCTGGCTCCTTAGCCGCTTGAGCCATAGGCACTGAGCCAGAGGCTTTATGTTTTAAAGACATGTAAAATATGCCATGAAAATGGTCTTTATAAATTCTGAATTTCTTTTGCTCACAATCTTATACCTAATTTTTTAAAGACAACAATATTTTATTTATTTATATATATATATTTTTTAAAGGCAGAATCTCACTCTGACACCTTGGGTAGAGTGCCCTGGTATCATATCACAGCTCGCAGCAACCTCAAACTCGTGGGCTCAAGCAATCCTTTTGCCTCAGCCTCCCCAGTAGCTGATTCTAGAGGCATGTGCCACAACTTCCTGTTAGTTTTTCTATTTTTAGTAGAGGCAGGGTCTTGCTCTTGCTCAGGCTGGTTTCAACTCCTGTGCTCAGTCTATCCACCGCACCCTGCTTATACCTAATTTTCATAATAACCAGTTTGTTCTGTGTCATGTAATTAATTTTGTGTTTCACAGAATTAGGTGAGTCTTTAAGGTGTTCTCCAGCTGTTGCTAGACATTTCTTCACCTATCCTTGTATTGGCTATGATTGGTTTTGGTAAACCAAGTAGCAGGCGGTTTTGGATATTGCCTTGGCATACAAGTTTGCCTAAAAATGACATTGACATTTTTTCTGCTTAATTTTTAAGTGAGGGCACTGGACCAGGTGGTGTGTCGGTCCCTGCCAGCTGTGACGTGGTGACACTGCAGTGTGGGGTCTTTCCGTGCATTTCTTTTTTTACATTGGCTGTTACAGTAGGTGAGTAGGCTTACTTCTGGCTCTATTTTTGTCATCTTCCTTCTTTTCTCATTACTTTCAACTTAATGCTTTTTGGGGGAACATTAAGAACTTTATGTACCATATGAACTACCTGAAATCCTTAATAGGATAGGTAAATTACATATGACTCTGTTGTTATGTTGGAAATGCTAAAGCAGATTATTGATGTGAAAGGACAGAAGGCCAAAACCTTGATGTTAACATAAGTAATAGCTGCCAACAACTGAAGGTTGGATTGCATCATTCTGAATTGTCTTCAAATATAAATTATGAAAGTAGCTTTAAAGCCTTCTGTTTTGAACCTGTCTCCATACAGCTTTGTAAGAAATGGGATAGCTGGGCTCAGTACCTGTAGCACAGTGGTGAAGGTGGCAGATTCGAACCTGGCCCAGAACAGCTAAACAACAATGGCAATTGCAACAAAAAAGAGCAGCACTGGGTGTTGTGGCGGGCGCCTGTAGTCCCAGCTACTTGGGAGGCTGAGGCAAGAGAATCGCTTAAGCTCCAAGAGTTTGAGGTTGCTGTGAGCTGTGACGCCATGGCACTCTACCAAGGGTGACATAGTGAGACTTTGTCTCAAAAAAAAAAATTGGGATACCTGCTTTCCATTGTCTTACCTTGTGTGCATGTACTCTGCAGGTGTATGTATCAGTCTGGCATTCTTAGTAGAACAGTGAGGAAAGTATTCCCTGACAGCTGTTACGCGACATCAACAGAAACACTTTTTCATGTACTGTGGTTACTCAGTGTTATTTACTGGGGACTTGATTTTGACAAAATAATTGCTTCAAATTTTCTTTTAGTCCTATAGTAAAATAGTTTTAATCACTGTATTAAAGTAGCTCTAACTTCTTTTGTTTTAGTTTTTGGCCGGGACTGGGTTTGAACCCGCCACCTCTGGTATATGGGGCCTGGGGCCTGCGCCCTACTCCTTTGAGCCACAGGCACCGCTCTTGGCTCTAACTATTAATAGCTCTAACTATTAATCTAAATCTGATGGTCACTTGGAAGGACAAATTATGGTCATTTTCAGAACAGTCCCATGGGAAAAGCTTTATATTAAAGACTTTAAAAGCATTTTTGAGATGATACAGTTCACAATCTGCATTAGACTAAGACTTTAGTCCTTGCCTCTGAGCAGCCTGCCAGGGGTTAGAAGTCATTGGGAAAGATCGGGAGTAGAGATCAGTCAACATAAAACTCATAGCTGCCTATGAGGAAAAAACATATCCTCTTACCCAGACGGCCATTAGTTTATTAAAACACATCCCTAATGGCTCGGCACCCATAGCTCAGCAGCTAGGGCACCAGCCATATGAACTGGGGCTGAGTCTGCTAAACAAACAAATAAACAAAAAAATAGCTGGGCATTGTGGTGGTTGCCTCTAGTCCCAGCTACTGGGGAGGCTGAGGCAAGAGAATGGCTTGAGCCCAAGGGTTTTGAGGTTGCAGCAGTGAGCTGTGATGCCAAGCACTCTACCGAGGGGGACATACTAAGACTCTGTCTCCAAAAAAAAAGAAAAGAAAAAACATTCATAAAAGATGCAGAAATGTCTCGGCCATCATCACAGGCCTTTTTTTTTTTTTTATTTTCTATTAGTGAATTGTATTTTTAAAAAAGGTCATGGTTAATTAAACAAATAGATATAATAAAGAGTTTCTGTGGCAACACTTTATATACTATCTGTATTAACCAGCTCATGCTACTATAACAGAATACCACAAAGTGGCTTAAACAATAGGCATTTATTTTCTCACAGTTTTGGAGTCTAGAAGCCTTAAGATCAAAATGTGGGCATTGTTGGTTTCTCCTGAGGCCTCTCTTCTTGGTTTATAGATGCTCTTCTTCGCACTGTGTCTTGACTTAATGTTTGTCTCTCTAGATATGTCTGTTTCCTAATTTCTTCTTATAAAGACATTAGCCAGGTTGGGTTAGGGCCTGCACTAACAGACACATGCTACCTTAATCACATCTTTATAGGTCGTATCTCCAAAGGTAATCACATTCTGAGATGCTGACATTAGGACCCCAATATTTAAATTTTGGGGGAAACACAAGTCAGCCCATAGCTGAATAAATCTTAAAATTTAGTTGGATTTTCTTACTGTTAACTTTTTTTTTCCTTAGTGTTAACTTTATAAAGAAAAGAAATCTTATCATCAGGGCATTATTTTTGGAGAGTTTTTTTTTTTATTAATAGCACATTGTCTAATTTTTTTTCACTTTTAAAAATTAAAACTCTTTATTTAAACATCTTAATAGCATTTTATCAATTTGGTGGCAGCAGAAGAAGCACTACCAAAGACAAATATTTGGAGAAGCATTTACAAAAATACATTGCACAAAGTCCTATCTTACATCTTTAAATTAATATTCAAAGTATTTCCACCCCAGTTCCAGAATTTGTTTTTTATAGGAAATTTTCATTTACATACGTAAGTTGTAATATATGAAACGTCTGTATCTGTATACATTTTAGCCACTGATAACTGCATAG
Organism: Nycticebus coucang; assembly: GCF_027406575.1. Taxonomy (NCBI): domain Eukaryota; kingdom Metazoa; phylum Chordata; class Mammalia; order Primates; family Lorisidae; genus Nycticebus; species Nycticebus coucang. Next base: position 109,468,075 of record NC_069781.1, read on the forward strand.
TTCCAATTCTAAGGAGAATGAAAAAAAATGCTACTATATGTAGTTTTGTATATTTGAGGGGTGTTGTGCAACATACCTAAAACTCTTCAGAAAATCAGTCAGCAGCTCGGCGCCTGTGGCTCAAGCGGCTAAGGCGCCAGCCACATAACATCTGAGCTGGCAGGTTCGAATCCAACCTGGCCCGCCAAACAATAATGATGGCTGCAACCAAAAAAAAAAAAAAAAAAAAAATACCCAGGCGTTGTGACGGGCACCTGTAGTCCCAGCTACTTGGGAGGCAGAGGCAGGAGAATCGCTTTAGCCCAGAAGTTAGAGGTTGCTGTGAGCTGTGATACCCAGGGCAACAGCTTGAGTTTCTGTCTCAAAAGAAAAGAAAAGAAAACCAGTCACCATCATTTATGTTTTTCTGGAAATACAATATTTATGGTACACCAAAAACTGTCAACCCAATAGAACTTAAATTGTTCTTTTTTTTTTTTTTTTTTTTTTAGAACTTAAATTATTCTTAAGGTAAAGGCGTCTCACATTGTACAATTTTAATATATAAAGGAAAGAGAGGCCCAAGTCCTGTGGCTCACACATACAATCCCACCACCTTGGAGGATGAGGCAGATGGATTATTTGATGCCAGGAGTTTAAGACTAGCTTGGACAACACAGTAGCAAGACCAGTCTCTACCTGAAATAAAAAATAATTATCTGGGCATTGTGGTGGGCACCTATAGTCCCAGCTGTTATAGAGGCTGAGGCAAAAGTATCACTTGAACCTGGGAGTTTGGTTGCATCACTGCACTCAGTCTAGATAACAGTGTAATACCTTGTCTCTTAAAAAAAAAATAAATAGGGGGGTGGCGCCTGTGGCTCAAGTTGCTAAGGTGCCAGCCACATACACCTGAGCTGGTGGGTTTGAATCCAGCCCGGGCCCACCAAACAACAATGACAGCTACAACTAAAAACAAACAAACAAACAAAGTAGCCAGGCGTTGTGGCGGGCGCCTTTGGTCCCAGCTACTTGGGAGGCGGAGGCAGGAGACTTGCTTGAGCCCAGGAGTATGAGGTTGCTGTGAGCTGTGATGCCACGGCACTCTACCCAGGGTGACAGCTTGATGCTCTGTCTCAAAGAAAATGAAAATAAAATAAGTAGGTTGGCGCCTGTGGCTCAGTGAGTAGGGCACCAGCCCCATATACCAAGAGTGGTGGGTTCGAGCCTGGCCCTAGCCAAACTGCAACAAAAAATAGCTGGGTGTTGTTTTGGGCACCTGTAGTCCCAGCTACTTGGGAAGCTTAGGCAAGAGAATCGCTTAAGTCCAAGAGTTTGAGGTTGCTATGAGGTGTGATGCCACAGTACTCTACCCAGGACGACAGCTTAAGACTCTGTCTAAAAAAATAATAATTTATTATAATAAATGGTATTGAAAGTTCAGTAGCAGAGGCTGGAGGATTGCTTGAACCCAGGAATTTTCTAAGTTCAGAAAGTAGTTACTTTGTTTTGACTGAGTACACTGTAAGTTTGACTTTTATGAATAAGGGCACACATCTGTGTTTTCTGTCTGTTTTCACATTATCATAGCAGTCATGAACATTACACTTGCCTTTTTAAGTGCATTTGTAAAACATGGTGTTGGAGTTGGCAGCGTAAGCTCATAGCCAGATGAGTAGCGATTTTAATAGTAGGTCCAATTTCAGAAAGTATTCCTCTAAGAGGGAAGTAGCATTTTAAAAAGGACAGTTATGCAGGTGGAGATGGTGGCTCACGGCCGTAATCCTAGCACTCTGGGAGGCTGAGGCGGGTGGATCCTCTGAACTCAAAAGTTTTAGGCCAAGGGTATATACTAAATCTACTAAATAGAATATAAATATTTTAACACAATAACTAAGAAAATGAGGTGAAGGCTATGTTAACCAGTTTGATGAAAGTATTTCAAATTGTATATAAAACCAGCACATTGTCCCCCATAATTGAATTAATGTACACAGCTATGAATTAATTAAAAAAAAAAAAAAAAAAAAAACAAGTTTCAGGCCAGCCTGAACAAGAGTGAGATCACGTCTGTAGTAAAAACCAAAAAATTAGCTGGATATGGTGGCACATGCCCATAGTCCCAGCTACTTGGAGGCTGAGGCAAGAGGATCTCTTGAACCCAGAAGTTTGAGGTTGCAGTGAGCTATCATGATGCCACTGTATCTACCTGGGTCAACAGGGGGAGACTCTGTCTCACACACACAAAATAAGTTATGCCCAGTGAAGTTTTTTTTTTTTTTTTGAGTATGACAAAAAAGTAACCACTGCTCTTGTCTCTATGTATGATGCACTATCTATTTACTACAGCTCCTTCCTTTCTAATATAATTTTGAAATAATTGGTCTTTGGAGGAGTTTTAAAAGTTGATTATGTTTATTTATTTTTTTAGAGATAGAGTTTCACTTTGTCACCCTCGGTAGAGTGTGTGGCATCACAGCTCACAGCAACCTCCAGCTCTTGGGCTTAGGCGATACTCTTGCCTCAGTCTCTCCAGTAGCTGGGATTACAGGTGCCCGCCTCAATGCCCAGCTATTTTTTGTTGCAGTTTGGCCAGGGCCGGGTTCGAACCTGCCACCCTCAGTGTATGGGGCCAGTGCCCTACTCACTGAGCCACAGGCACCACCCAAAAAAGTTGATTGTTTTTATAGGAAAGGTATGCAGGTGTTAAATTTTGACATCCCACCATTAATTAAATTTCTGGTATGGATTGATAACATTGGTCTCCACATTCTTTCTAAGTAAAACTAGCTGCTTTATATAATAAATTATTACAGAATCTCATTCTGTTTTAATGTGTGGTCAAAAGAAATGACTATCAAGATTTCAAGGCCGGGCTTGGCGCCTGTGGCTCAAGAGGCTAAGGTTCCAGCCATATACACCTGAGCTGGCGGGTTTGAATCCAGCCTGGATCCTCCAAACAACAATGATGGCTGCAACCAAAAAAAAGCTGGGCATTGTGGCAGGTGCCTGTAGGCCCAACTACTTGGGAGGTAGAGGCAGGAGAATCACTTGAGCCCAGGAGCTGGAGGTTGCTGTGAGCTGTTTTGCCACGGCACTCTACCCAAGGTGACAGCTTGAGGCTCTGTCTCAGAAAAAAAATGATTTCAGGGCCAGACACAGTAGTTCATGCCTATAATCCTAGCACTCTGAGAGGCTGAGGCAGGAAGATCCCTTGAGCTCAAGAGTTCAAGACCAGCCTGAGAAAGAGTAAGACCTTATCTCTAATAAAAATAGAAAAATTAGCTGGATATTCTGGTGGGCTCCTGTAGTCCTAGCTCCTTAGGAGGCTGAGGCAGGAGGATGACTTGAACCCAGGAGTCTGAGGTTGTTGTGAGCTAGGCCGACACCATGGCATGCTAGCCTGGGCAACAAAGTGCTACTCAAAATGAAAAAAGGGGAAGCACCTGTGGCTCAAGGAGTAGGGTGCTAACCCCGTATGCTGGAGGTGGCAGGTTCAAACTCGGCCCTGGCCAAAAACTTCAAAAATAAATAAATAAAAATTTAAAAAAGGAAAAAGATTTTGAGAGAGCTATTTCTAAAGGTTGGTGGGAAGGCTGGGTGTGGTGGCTCATTCCATAATCCTAACACTGGGAGTCTGAGGGGGGTGGATCATTTGAGCTCAAGAGTTCAAGACTAGCCTGAGCAAGAGTGAGACCCTGTCTCTATTAAAAATGGAAAACTGAAGCAAGAGGATAGCTTGAGCCCAAGAGTTTGAGGTTGCTGTGAGCTGTGATGTCATAGCACTCTACTGAGGGCTACAAAATGAGACTCTGTCTCAATAAAAAAAAATAATAATAATTAAAATTTAAAAAAAGGCTGGTGTGGGTCATTGTAACACCACCCCATGTTCTTCCACGTAGAACTTTGTAATACAGTACAGGGTGTGGATGGCCGCAGTAGCATGGCAAGAAGAGTGTTTTGCTCCTTCTGAGAAAGTGAAAACAATAGGCTGCCTTCCTAAAGGGTTAGCAATTTAGGGAACATTGAAGACCTATAGTCTAGAAAACATAACTGGGAGTGAAAGTTGAAGTAAACTTATTTAAGTAAACTTTCAAGTGTACATATCTTTCAAGTAGTTATTATAACTTACATACAAGTGAATTGGACCCTTATTCAGCTTTAATGCTGTTTAGGTAGTTGCAAAACTACATTTTCTTCTATTATATATATATTTTTTTTTTTTTGAGACAGCCTCAAGCTGTCACCCTGGGTAGAGCACTGTAGCATCACAGCTCACAGCAACCTCCAATTCCTAGGCTCCAGCGATTCTCCTGCCTCAGCCTCCCAAGTAACTGGGACTACAGGCGCCCACCACAATGCCTGGCTATTTTTTGGTTGTAGCTGTCATTATTGTTCAGCGGACCCAGGCTGGATTTGAACCCTCCAGTTCAGGTGTATGTGGCTGGCGCCTTAGCCGCTTGAGCCACAGGCTCCAAGCCTTCTATTATATTTTTAAACATGGGTATATACAAATAATTTAATTAGCCACCTAAAATTTTATGTGGAACAGAGTAGATATAAATAACTATTTTGTCTCAAAAGTTTTCCACATTTAAACTGTCATGTTGTAGATTCCTTTTTCTTCCCAGTTAAATGTATTAATATAGCATCTTCAGAGGCAATTAGCAGAATTGTCTTCTCAAATTTGTACTTGCTGTTATTAAAATTTGCCAGTAGGGTGTATGTGAAACTTAGTAAATGTGGAATTTAAATATCTTAGCACAATAACTGAGAAAATGCCAGGAAGGCTATGTCAATGATTGTGATGAAAGTGTGTCAAACGCTCTGTGAAACTAGTGTATGATGCCCTATGATCATATCAATGTACACAGCTATGCTTTAATAAAAAAAAAGAAACTTGAAGGCATAGTTACGGAAACTACGTAAAATAAAACTTACAGAGAAAAAATAAAAAAATAAAATAAAATTTGCCAGTAAATGAAGTTACATGTTATTTGGAGGGCTTGAGAGTTAAGGTGCCATGCTGGTTTGCAAATGGACTTTGCAGATAAATTAACAAGGTCTGGTAAAACTCCTGGGCAGCGATTAGTTTTTTTTATTTTTTTAGTCAGAGTCTCAAGCTGTCGCCCTGGGTAGAGTGCCATAGCGTCATAGCTCACAGCTCTCTTGCCTCATCTCCCAAGTAGCTGGGACTATGGCCTGCCACAATGCCCAGGAATTTTTTTTTTTTTTTTTGCAGTTGTTGTTTAGCTGGTCCAGGCCTGGTTCGAACCTGCCAGCTTCAGTGTATGTGGCCTGTGCTATGGGTGCCACCCAGGGATTTGATTTTTATTTTTTTTTTATTTGTTTTCTTTTCAGATTAACATGAGGGTAGGTACAATTAGGTTACATCGTTTGCATTTTTTAGGTAAAGTGCAAGTTGTACTTGTGCCCCTCCCCCAGGGGGTGTGCTGTATACACTTACATTGTGCCTGTTAGGTGAGAGCATAGGAACACTCCTCCCTCCTGCTCTTTTTCCTCCCCCTCCTCTCTTTTTCCCAGCTTCAGTTTGTGTTTTTCTCTTGTGTGGGCATGTATTTGTTCATCTGAGGGTTTCATAGTAGAATTGAGTATATTGAATACTTGGTTGGGCAGGGATTTTAGAGCCTGGGTTTTGTTCTCTTTTATTTTTTAAGTGAAAGTTAATGATTTTATTGAGGAGAAGGATAATCCTTCTATACAGCAGAGGGTGTTGTAAGTGGGTTTTCCTTTTTCCTATTTTAAAACATGTCTGTGCCTCAGTTTCTTTCCTTGCATTATTTTCTTAAAATCTCTGAACTTCTAATTTCTTTATTCAGAATACAGTGATTTTCTGGTTTTTTAAAGCACTTTAGATAGATTATTTTATATTTGCAGAGTTTATCAGAATCAGTGATAGTCCATATTGCCTATAAAACTAGCAAGATAATTTGGATCACTAGCAAACTCTTGTCTATAAATCATTAGCATCTAAGTATTACTGTATCCCAAGCTTTCCATGCCCTACTTAATTCAGCTAGGGTACTTTCCTTGTTGGTATCTTAAAGCCAACATTGACCTCGGGGCTTTGGACTAGAAACATCAATCTGAAGAAGACATTTTTTGTGTGTGCTTCTCTGATGCTCCATTGAGGAGCTCAATCTAAAATGCCATTTAGGCATTTAGATTCTTTGTAAAACTAGAGAGTAGTATGATGTACAGCTTTTAGAAAGAAAATTAACAAGCAAAATACAAATTTTAGCATGTTCTCAATTTTATAATCATAAATAATTCTCCCAGCTAGTCATTAATGGACAAAATGTTAATACTTTGGAATCCACCAAGGCTATTTCTGCACCATCTTCTGCAGAGAGAGAGCTTTCTGTCCAGGAATAACACAGTTGTGCTTTCAGTGTTCAGGAAGGTAAGTTTGACTATGATGAAGACCTTGGCTGGATGGGCATTATATCTTTTACACTTGTTAGTTTTTATAAGCACACACTCCTATGGTTTTATCATGCATTGAAAAGTTTCAAGTTACTTCCCATTACTACCAGAAAAATCCAAAAACTTTACTAGTTTCTATGTCTTTATAATTTAAAATTTTCTAAAATCACTTCACATGATTTCCTATCCTTGAACAATAGCGCCAGGTATAGTGCTCTGAACCAGAGCAGGGGAATGAGGTGCTGATGTGATTTTTAGCTGAACACTGTTTCAAAGGGAAGTGGATGAATCACTCACAAAGTCTTGTGTTCTGATCTGTCTCCCTTGAAAAAATACCACCTTTATCTTTCTGGTATGGATGTTAATGTGGTGATTCAGTACTTAGAAGGGATTAGAAATTTTCCCAGAGTTGATCTGAGAAAGCTTAATAATCAGTTTATTCTTAGGCTAATTGTAAATTTTTCTAAGAAAAAGAAGTTCCTGGCTCAATGCCTATAGCTCAGTGAGTAAGGGTGCCAGCCACATATGCCAAAGCTGGCAGATTTGAGCCTGGCCTGAGCCTGCTAAACAACAATGACAACTGCAACGAAAAATACCCAGGCTTTGTGGCAGGCGCCTGTGGTCCCAGCTACTTGGGAGGCTGAGGCAAGAGAATCACTTAAGCCCAAGAGTTTTGAGGTCACTGTGAGCTGTGACACAGCACTCTACGCAGGGTGACAGCTTGAGACTGTCTCAAACAAACAACAAAAACTAATCATATTATAAATGCTATAGCTAATCATATTATCAAATGCCTTAGAACTTTGTGAAAATCATAATGTCTATAAGGTTAACATTGCCATAACTTTATTAAGGATTCTTACTAAGACTGATGTTAATATAATCTCTAATGGCAAGATTTTAAGAATCCTGTGTCATGATGAATTTTTTCAGACTTGTTTAGGAAGTACTACCTAAAACGGTATTTTGAAAATGTTCTGGGTTTGAGTAAGCTTGAGAAAAAAATTCACCAAAAAAGGAAGTATGTGATAGTATATTATTTAAAAAATAAGTTAATTGGTATAGTACCTAAGGTATTTTAAGCACTGAAAGAAATGCTCTGAGCAAAATCAAGTTTAGCATAGTCATTCTTCATTTCTGTCTCTCTATCTGGCTGTGAGGCCCTGAAAACTGAAAACTACATTGGAGTTTGGAGACACCTCCAGTTTTACAGGTTGGAAAGGCCCCCAGGTCTCCTCCCGTGGGGTTCTCTGCCTAACTATGGACTTGTTAAGCACAGTATTTCCCTTAATGTCATGATTGGTGTTGCAGGCCACCTGGATGTTGGTGTCATCACCTCTAGAAGCCTCCATAAACTCCCAAGGAGCAGTCCAGGCCTGCTGACCAGTGAGGATTGTAGTCCCTGGTGAAGAAATACAGCTCTTGATCAGTTGTATCCTGTCAGCTGGATGCGGAGAAGACACTCACCTTAGGAAATCAGGATATCCATCTTCCCTAGAGGCCCTTGCTGCCAGTCACTCCTCAGATTACTTTCTAGAAGGAGAAACAGTGCTCAGCCAGTAGGAAACGAGAAGATGGGAGCTTCTGTCTGCACTTAACGTTCTTGCCATGGATGTCAGGAGGACCATGAAGAAAAGGACGTCCCAGGTTTACAGACTGAAGAGCCAAATTTGAACCCTAAATGAGCAGAGCGGATTTGCAGCCTTGGAATTTGGCCCATTTTATTCTTCAGCATAGGATTTTTTTTTTTTAACAGAATGAATGGTGGCAATGAAGGCCTATAAAGGTCTAATTGCCTGCTTCTACCTTATCCCACCTCTTAGGAGCAAAGAGTTGTTGGCCAACCATAGGTTGGCTATCAGAGTCAGCGACTAATTAGGTACTATATAACTTAATTAATTTTGGCTGGCATGACCATTTTCTCTTATACAGGATATTCCCCATTTTCTCAGACCTTTATTTCCCTTGCCCTATCATCAGTTAACAATTTTTTTTTAAAGGTCATAAGCCCAAATAAGCCCTTCCAGAAAATTCAGTTGCTACTTTAGATCCCTCAAATGTGCTGTTTTGTGTGCTTTTTTCCATCAGTGTATATAGCATTGCACTTCTTACTCACCATTAAGTTATTACTCCTATGGGACAGAAAGGAATTAAAGACCCAATAGATAGGACTTTATTGCACATGTTGTTGCTCGTCAGAGATGGATGGTCTTTGAATGATTAGTCAGAATGAGAAATCTTTAACTACTTTTAAAAACAAAATTATAAGAAATTTAGTTTGGGGCAGCGCCTGTGGCTCAATGGAGTAGGGCACTGGCCCCATATGCTGGAGGTGGCAGGGTCAAACCCAGCCCCGGCTAAAAAAAACTGCAAAATAAATAAATAAATAAAATATTAAAAAAAAGAAAAAGAAATTTAGTTTGAAGATCTTAATTGGCTTTTATTCATGATTCTAGAACTGGGCACCCTCCGAGCCAGGTTCAAAGAATTCCAGTCTGCTGCGTGGTCAGACAGCATGTATGGACAGAAAACGAAAATGAGGTACAGAGACAGTTCAATGTTCGCTTTGTTTTAACATAGTTTGAACAGTTGGACCCTCCTGTGATTGACCAAAGTGCTGATGGTTGTCTTGAGACTCTTATTTGTTACAAAAGTACACAGGCTTTTGTCATGCTTCACTTGACAGGGATACAATGTGAGAAGGGTATTGTTAGGCCATTTTGTTGTTAGGCAGTTACGTCATACAAACATCATAGAGTGTACTTATACAGACTTACATGGTATAGCCTATCACACACACGTAGGCTGGATGGTGTATCCTGTTGCTCCTAGGCTACAAACCTGTACAACCTGTGAATTGTAACACAGTATTTGTATATCTAAACATAGATATCTAAACATATCTAAACAGATAAGATACAGTAAAAATAAGGTATCTTGTGGGACCACCATCATAAATGAGATCTGCTGTTGACTAAAAATGTTCCAAGTAATATGACTATACTTCCAAATTATGCTTTAAGTTTACATAGGAAGTAGGTTGTAGTTTATTAACTAAGGACTTGTGTATGGAGGTGTCCTCAAGCAAAATTGAGTTTAATTTTATCCTGCTAACCCATCTCAGGCCAGTGAGAGCTGGCCACATCCTCTGGGTGAGGGGTGTTGAGAGTACAGATGCCTGGGCTCGGCGCCCGTAGTACAGTGGTTACAGTGTCAGCCACATACACCAAGACTGGCAGGTCTGAACCTACCCTGAGGCAGCTAAACAACAGTGACAACTGCAACCAAAACTAGCTGGGTGTTGTGGCGGGCGCCTGTAGTCCCAGCTCTTGGGAGGCTGAGGCAAGAGAATCGCTTAAGCCCAAGAGATTGAGGTTGCTGTGAGCTGTGAAGCTACGGCACTCTACTGAGGGCGACTAGTGAGACTCTTGTCTCAAAAAAAGAAGAAAGTATAGATGCCTTGGCTTCAGAGACTGAAACTGGGGTCCAAGAAACTGCAACTTAAGAAATACTTCTCCCCACCCATAAGTAATTTTAGAGGTTGCAATCCACCATTTTAGGTCTTAAGTTTTAGAGACAGTTAAAGGCCATGGAGTTTATTTGTTAGTGTTTGCAAGCTTGTATCTCAGGAATGAGGAGAAAATGCTTTTATGTTCTAGTAACCTTGGCTTGAATCTTCCTGTTTTAAACCTCCAGACTGTGTTATGTCAATATAAGAATCTTATTCTTAAAAGACGTTGTAACTGTGGAAATGATTAAAGTTGTCAAGCCTGGAATTCTGTAATATGTCTTTCAGATTGATCAGATTATCAGCATGTAGTCTTACATTTGTCGCTCTGGTTCCAGGTTTCCCTTGGATACCATCAAGTCTCTGATATAAAATGGTGTAGTATTTGTATGTAATCTATGCAGATCCTTTAAATAATCTCTAGATTACTCATACTACCTAATACAATGTAAATGCTGTATAGTTATACTGCACTTATTATTTGTATTTTTTTGTTGTTTTTATTTAGAATATTTTCAATCCTCAGTTGGTTGAATTCATGGATGTAAAAGACTAAATATGCTATATTTTGTCCATTCACAAACTGTTTGTTCTACCTCTAACCCTGACTAGGTGACTTTTGTCTGTCTTTGGCCATTAGGAAGGACTATTCCTTCAGGCTTCAATATCCAAATGGTGTTAGTGGCTTTAACAGAAATGAAGCTCTCAATCACTTTTAGATTATCTTCATGCTACTCCCAAAAGGATACAAAGCAAAAAGAAAAAAAAAAAAAAGAAAACCCTGCAGGATAGGAAAATACTTGTACTAAAAAGGAGTCTTACCTGTAGAATAACCTGACATCCTCTCATATGTTAATTTATTTTTATTATTTTTCTTTTAGAGACGGAGTCTCAAGCTGTCACCCTGGGTAGAGTACTATGGCATCATAGCTCACAGCAACCTCCAATTCTTGGGCTAAAGCGATCCTCTTGCCTCAGTTTTTCTTTTCTTTATTTTTTAGACAGAGTCTTACTTTATCACGCTCGGTAGAGTGCCATGGCATCACAGCCCATAGCAACCTCCAACTCCTGGAGTTAGGCGATTTTCTTGCCTCAGCCTCCCAAGTAGCTGGGACTATAGGCGCCTGCTACAAAGCCCGGCTGTTTTTTTTGTTTTCAGTTTGGCCAGGGCCCAGTTTGAACCTGCCACCCTCGGTATATGGGGTCAGCACTCTACCCCCTGAGCCATGGGCGCCGCCCAATTGCCTCAGTTTTTCTATTTTTAGAGACAGGGTCTCACTTTTGCTCAAGCTAGTCTCGAACTCGTGAGCTCAGGCTATCCACCTGCCTCAGCCTCCAGGTGGATAGCTCAGGCTATCCACCTGCCTCATCCTAGAATACTAGGATTCCAAGTGTGAGCCACCGCACCTGGCTGGTGTTAATTTTACTTTAGAAAATGGGTTGATACCATTCTATAACTGAAAGGTATCTATTATTTATTGCAAGAAGTAACTACTCTAGTATAGGAACACAATAGTAGTATCTTGTCACAATTCATTTGTCATGTGCACTTGGAGTTTCTCTGAACCAGCACGTTACAAGAACAAAGTATAGACAGTTCCACTTAATGATTTTTCAACTTTGTGTTGGTATAAAAGTTACATGTATGTATTTCCAGTTCCCATAGAAATATTGTTTTTCACTCTTTCTCTTTTTTCAAGTCTCACCATGTCACCCTCTGTAGAGTGTTGTGGTGTCACAGCTCACAGCAACCTCAAACTCTCAAACTCTTGGGCTTAAGCGATTCTTTTGCCTCAGCCTCCCAAGTAGTTGGGACTACACGCGCCTACCACAATGCCCAGCCTTTTTTTTTGTTGTTGTTGCTCTTGTTTAGCTAGCCTGGGCTGGGTTTCAACCTTCCACCCTCGGTGCATGTGGTGGCACCATAACCACTGTGCTATGGGCGCCGAGCCTGTTTTTCACTTTTCAACATAGGATTCAATAAATTACATGAACTATTCAACACTTTATTATAAAATAGGCTTTGTGTTAGATTACTTTGTTCAACTACAAGCTAATTTGAGTACTCTGAGCACATTTAAGGACAGGATAGCTAAGCTATAATGTTCAATAGGTTAAATATTTCAATGTAGGGCCAGGCACGGGGCTCATGTGTAATCGCCTGTAATCCTAGCACTCCGGGAGGCCGAGGTAAGTGGATTACCTGAGCTCAGGAGTTCAAGACCACCCTGAGCAAAAGCACCTATTAGTCCCAGCTACTTGGGAGGCTGAGGCAAGAGGATCTTTTGAGTCCCAGAGTTTAAAGTTGTTGTGAGCTATGATGTCATGGCCCTCTACCAAAGGCAACAAAGTGAGACTATCTCAAAAAAAAAGTATTAAATATATTTTTGCCTTAAGATGTTTTCAATTTATGATGGGTTGCTGGGAGGTAACTCCATCATAAGCTAAGGAACATCTGTATTCAGCCCCAATTCATTTATCATGTACCTGAGATTTTTTTTTTAATTGTTAAATAATAGCTGTTGTACATTAGTGCAATCAAGGGGTACAATGTGCTGGTTTCATATACAATCTGAAATATTCTCATCAAACTGTTCAATGTAGCCTTCATGGCATTTTCTTAGTTATTGTATGTAGACATTTGTATTCTGCCTTTAGTAAGTTTCGCCTTTCCACATTCTAAGATGCACCATAGGTGTGGCCCCACTCATTACCCTCCCTCTACTCAAACCTCCCCCTTCCCTTTCCCTTCCTTGGCCCTTTCCTCATAGTCTTGTGCTATAGTTGGGTGATAACCTTAATGCGAAAGCTATAATTTAGCTTCATAGTAGGGCTGAGTACATTGGATAATTTTTCTTCCATGCCTGAGATACTTTGCTAAGAAGAATATGTTCCAGCTCCACCATGTAAATGTGAAAGAGGTAAAGTCTCCATTTTTCTTTAAGGCTGCATAATATTCCATGGTATACATGTACCACAATTTGCTAGTCCATTTGTGGGTCGATGGGCACTTGGGCTTCTTCCATGACATAGCAATTATAAATTGGGCTGCAATAAACATTCTGGTACAGATGTCTTTGTTATATTGTGATTTTTGGTCTTCTGGGTATAAACCTAGTAAAGGAATTATAGGATCGAATGGCAGGTCTATTTTTAGGTCTCTAAGTATTCTCCAAACATCCTTCCAGAAGGAACATATTAGTGTGCATTCCCACCAGCAGTGTAGAAGTGTGCCCTTTTCTCCACATCCACGCCAACATCTCTGGTTTTGGGATTTTGTTATGTGGGCTACTCTTACTGGGGTTAGGTGATATCTCAAAGTAGTTTTGATTTGCATTTCTCTGATGATTAAGGGTGATGAGCTTTTTCCATGTGTTTGTAGATCGTGCGTCTATCTTCTTTAGAGAAGTTTCTCTTGAAGTCCCTTGCCCACCCTGAGATGGGATCACATGTTCTTTTCTTGCTAATACGTTTGAGTTCTCTGTGGATTCTGGTTATTAGACCTTTATCGGAGGTATAACCTACAAAATTTTCTCCCATTCTGAGGGCTGTCTGCTTGCTTTACTTACTGTGTTCTTGGCTGTGCAGAAGCTTTTTAGTTTGATCAGGTCCCAGTAGTGTATTTTTGATACTGCTTCAATTGCCTGAAAATATTCCTCATAAAATATTCACCCAGGTCAATGCCTTCAAGAGTTTTCCCTGCACTTTCTTCAAGTATTTTTATAGTTTCATGTCTTAAGTTTAAATCTTTTATCCAGTGAGAGTCTATCTTGGTTAATGGTGAAAGGTGTGGATCCAGTTTCAATCTTCTACAGGTTGCCAGCCAGTTTACCCAGCACCATTTATTAAATAGGGAATCTTTTCCCCACTGAATGTTTTTAATTGGCTTGTCAAAGATCAAATAATGGTAAGTAGCTGGATTCATCTCTTGGTTCTCTGTTCTGTTCCAGACATCTACTTCTCTGTTTTTGTGCCAATACCATGCCATTTTGATCACTATCGATTTATAGTATAGTCTCAGGTTTGGTAGCGTGATTCCTCCTGCTGTGTTTTTATTGCTGAGTAATGTTTTGGCTATTCGAGGTATTTTCTGATTCCATAAAAAACGAAGTATTTTTTCAAGATCTTGAAAATATGACAATGGAGCTTTAATAGGGATTGCATTAAAATTATATATTGCTTTGGGTAGTATAGACATTTTAACAATGTTGATTCTTCCCAGCCATGAGCATGGTATGTTTTTCCATTTGTTGACATCTTCAGCCATTTCTTTTCTTAAAGTTTCATAATTCTCTTTGTAGAAATCTTTCACATCCGTTGTTAGGTATACTCCCAAATATTTCATCTTCTTTGGCACTTCTGTGAAAGGACTGGAGTCCTTGACTGTTTTTTGGCTTGGCTATTAATTGGTATATATAAAGGCTACAGATTTATGGGTGTAGATTTAGTAGCCTGAGACCTTGCTGTATTCCTTGATCCCTTCTAAAAGTTTTGTAGTAGAATCCCTAGTGTTTTCCAGATATATGATCATATCATCTGCGAAGAGTGAAAGTTTGATCTCTTCTGACCCTATATCGATACCCTTGATTGCCTTTTCTTCCCTAATTGCAATGGCTAAAACTTCCATTACAATGTTAAAGTGCAATGGAGACAATGGGCAACCTTGCCTGGTTCCTGATCTAAGTGGAAATGATTTCAATTTAACTCCATTCAATACGATATTGGCTGTGGGTTTGCTGTAGATGGCCTCTATCAGTTTAAGAAATGTCCCTTCTATACTGATTTTCTTAAGTGTTCTGATCATGATTGGATGCTGGATATTATCAAAAGCTTTTTGTGCATCAATTGAAAGAATCATATGGTCCTTATTTTTTAGTTTGTTTATTTGCTGAATTACATTTATAGATTTACGTATATTGAACCAGACTTGAGACCCTGGGATAAATCCCACTTGGTCGTGGTGTATAATTTTTTTGATGTGTTGTTGGATTTTGTTTGTTAGGATCTTATTGAGTATTTTAGCATCAATATTCATTAGTGATATTGGTCTACAATTTTCTTTTCTTGTTGGGTCTTTCCCTGGTTTGGGGATCAAGGTGATGTTTGCTTCGTAGAATGTGCTTGGTAATATTCCTTCTTTTTCTATATTTTGGAAGAGGTTTAGTAATATAGGTACTAGTTCTTCTTTAAAGGTTTGGTAGAATTCTGACGTAAAGCCATCTTGTCCTGGGCTTTTCCTTTTAGGGAGATTTTGTATAGTTGACGCTATTTCAGAACTTGATATAGGCCTGTTCAACTTTTCCACTTCCTTCTGGCTAAGTCTTGGTAGGTGGCGTACTTTCAGGTATTGGTCAATTTCTTTCAGATTTTCATATTTCTGGGAGTAGAGTTTCTTGTAGTATTCGTTAATGATTTTTTGAATTTCTGAGAGGTCTGTTGTTATTTCATCATTACCATTTCTGATTGATGATATTAGAGATTTTACTCTTTTTTTCCTGTTTAGGTTGGCCAAAGATTTATCTATTTTATTGATCTTTTCAATAAACCAACTTTTGGATTTATTGATTTGTTGTATAATTCTTTTGTTTTCAATTTCATTTAATTCTGCTCTGATTTTGGTTATTTCTTTTCTTCTGCTGGGTTTGGGGTTGGAGTGTTCTTCCTTCTCCAGTTGCTTGAGATGTCCCATTAAGTTATTAACTTCCTCTCTTTCCATTTTCTTGAGGAAGGCTTGCAGTGCTATAAATTTCCCTCTTAGGACTGCCTTTGCAGTATCCCAGAGGTTGTGGTTATTCGTGTCTTGATTATTGTTTTGTTATAAAATTTTGGTGATTTCCTTCTTAATCTCGTCTATAACCCATCTATCCTTCAGTATAAGGTTATTTGGCTTCCATGTTTTTGTATGGGTATACAGGTTCCTGTTGTTAGTGAGTTCAACTTTTTTCCATGATGGTCTGAGAAGATGCAAGGAATAATTTCTATTTTTCTAAATTTGCTGAGGTTGGATTTGTGGCCTAGGATGTTGTCAATTTTGGAGTATGTTCTGTGGGCTGATGAGAAGAATGTGTATTTAGTTTTGTTGGGATGAAATGTTCTGTGGATGTCTTTTACGTACAGAAGTTGAATGGTTATGTTTAAATCTAAAATTTTTTTGCTTAGCTTATTTTTGGAGGATCTATCCAGCACTGCTAAAGGGGTGTAAAATCTCCAACTACTATGGAACTGGAGGAAATGAAGCTGCTCATTTCTGTTAGTTTCTCTTATAAATTGAGGTGCATTCTGGTTGGGCGCATAAATATTAATAATTAAAATCTCATCATATTGAGTATTGCCTTTAACAAATATGAAGTGTCCATCCTTATCCTTCCCTATTTCGGTTGGTTTAAAGCCTAATGCGTCTGCGAATAGGATTGCAATGCCTGCTTTTTTCTGCTTTCCATTTGCCTCAAGAATAGATGACCATCTCTTCACCTTGAGTCTATATTTGTCTTTTAATGTAAGATGCGATTCTTGTATGCAGCAGATATCTGGCTTGATTTTTTGTATCCAGTCAGCCAACCTGTCCCTCTTTAGAGGACAATTTAAACCATTCACATTAATTGAGAATATTGATAAGCCTTTCGAGAGTCCGGTGGACATTTTTAATCCTTTTACTACCGTGGAAGTTGGAATTTGATCAAAATTTTCTGGGTGGGTTTATTTTTGTGGTGGAGTATTATGCTGGTCTTTATGGAGGATAGGTCTGAGAATATCCTCGAGAGCTGGTTTAGTTATGGCAAATTTCTTCAACATGTGAATGTTATTGAACTATTTAATATCTCCATCATAAATGAAACTCAGTTTAGCTGGGTATAGGATCCTGGGTTGAAAGTTATTTTGTTTTAGGAGATTATAATTCGATGACCATCCTTTTCTAGCTTGAAAGGTTTCAACAGAGAGATCTGCAGTTATTCTAATATTCTTGCCCTTGTAGGTGGTTTTCTTTTGTCTGTCTGCTTTCAGAATTTTCTCCTTCATATTAACTGTAGTGAAATTGATTATGATGTCCCTGGGGGATGTCTTATTAGGGTTGAGTCATGCTGGAGTTCTGAAACTGTCTGCTATCTGAATTTCAGAATCTCTTGGCATGTCTGGCAAGTTCCCCTTCATAATCTCATGGAGAAGAGACTCTGTGCCTTGTGAAGCCACTTCGTAGCTTTCAGGGATCCCTATAAGATGAATATTGGTTTTCTTCGAATTATCCCAGAGCTCTTTGAGCAAGTGATCTGTTTTTGCCCTCCATTTCTCTTCCTCCTTGAGAGTTTGGGAGCATTCGAAAGGTTTGTGTTCAATGTCAGAAATCCTTTTTCTGTTTGCTCCATTCTGTTACTGAGGGATTCTACTGTGTTTCTCAGATCTTTGAGGGCTTCACCTTCTTGTCTCAATGTGTCAAAATCTTTGGTCTTTGAATTTGTTGAATTCTTGAGACATCTTTTGGGTTACTGCTTGGAATTCTAATTTGATCTTATTTGCTATCCAGATTCTGAATTCGATTTCTGACATCTCAGGTATTTGTTTGTGCATGGGATCTTTTGCTGTGTCTGCCCCATTGATCCTTGGGGAAGTTGATCTACTCTGACAGAGTTTTTCTGTTGATTTCGACTTATGATTGTTTTTCACCATTGCCTCTGGACGTCCTCAGAGTTAGGGTTGGTGTCTCTCCAAGATTAGATCCCAGCAGGATCACTCTGTTGTTGCTGAATCTTTGTAGGGAGTGACACTGTATAGTTCCCCTGGGGCTGCCCCAGCTAGGGAGTTTTGGTTGTGGAAGCAGCTCCGAAGTGTGACACCCCCGGATCCAGCAACAGGGTAGGAGGTGGTGCGCTCAGTTCTGGGAGTGCCTGGCGCCCAGTGACTTTGGCACAGAGAGCCCAATGCTCCAGTAGTCTCTGTCCAGGAGAAGGCTCTGCGCAGAGGCAGGGAGGGCTCTGGTGGACACGCGGCTACCAGAATCCCTGGCCAGAGGAGTGGGCTGGTGTGGAAGCAGGGAGGGTACTGAAGGGAGGACACAGGGGCGCGGTTCCCGCAGTTCCTGGTCAAGGCGGGCAAGAGTCGCGGGTCAGGGGTTGCGGTGCAGTTCTTATGGAGGTCTGGGAGGCACCAAGCCCAGGAGTTTGAGGTTGCTATGAGCTATGACACCATGGCACTCTACCCAGTGCAACAGCCCGAGGCTCAGTGTACCAAAACTGGTCTCCCTCTACCCCTGAGTATTAAGGCTGTAAGGCAGCTCAGTCCCCATCCCCACCTTTAGGCTGCTCAGTCATTAGGTTACTAGCTCCCACCCGATCCTTGCTCTGTGACCTTGAGGGTGGAGCTTGCCGGGGCAGTTCTCTCACAATGGCTCCCTGCAGCTCACAGCTGAACACTTATTAGTTCAGTCCGGCTCAGCAGCTCAGTCTGGGGCCCTAGACAATGCCCAAAGTTCTCCGCACTCCTGCTCAAGCTCTCCCCAAGGCAGTTCCACTGAGTGCCAAGTCCAAAAACACCGAAATAGTTCATAGTAAGGCCTTTCCAGTTTGCAGTCTTGCTGCTGCTTGTACTTATGGCTACCGGTGGGATTAGGTTGATCGAACACATGCAACCACTTGCCAGTTTTCCACTGTTTTTGTCCTCCTCTTGGGGTCCAGAAGTCCCTTGCTGACTCCCTGTTTCCTCAAAGTGATGATTATAGGCAGATCCCACCAGCCATAGATGCCTGGAGTCTTATCTCCCCAGACTCAACGTGCCCTGTTGCAGGGAAGCTGTTACTCAGCTGCCATCCTGGATTGTTCCTTCCTGAGTTTTTTTTGAACAACCGTGTCATCTTTGTGGTTCACAAAGTTCATATTGGTCATGAAGAGGCAGGAACTTGCTTGGTCTGTAAATGTCTGTATGTGCATAGTTTAATACTAAGAGCACTTCTCCTAGTAGTGAACCATCGCACACACATGCCCACATCATGATTCCAACCACTCACATTAGTCTGATTACTGGGTTCTTTTTCTGAATTACCATGTAGCTAGAGCTTAATATATTCAAATATAACTTTTCAGAATCCAATATACAAAGCTCGATTTGGTTAATTAACAGTTATGTTTGTTTGTTTGCTTTTTTAGGGTGTCCTTTGTTTTTGGAGACACTATCTCACTCTTTTCCCACAGGCTAGAGTGCAATGGTCTCAGCCTACCTCACAGCACCCTCAAACTCCTAGGCTAACACCAACCTCCTGCCTCCGTCTTTTTAGTAGCTGGGACTATAGGCTCTCACCACAAGGCCTGACTAATTTTTCTAATTTCATTAAAGATGGGTCTTGAGCTCTTGCTTAGGCTGGTCTCGAACTCCTGAGCTTAAGCTTCCTGATCCTCCTGTCTCAGCTTCCCAGAGTGCTAGGATTATAGGCATGAGCCCCTGGGCCCAGTGGTTAACAACTATGTTTTATGTTAAATTCCTTATTTCCTCAGTGGAATGGAGTTTGACTTTTGCAAAAACTGTAATAATTAATCATTAAAGAGACTTATAACAAGGAAAGAATTTGAACTAGTAACCAGATTCCTCACACAAAGTAAAGCCCAAGCAGCATCACTCATGAGTGCTCCCTAACATTTAAAGAGGAAATGATACCAATCTTCACAGACTCAGAAAGTAGGAAAGGTGAGAATACTTAGCAACTCATTTTGGTGAAGCCAGTATTACCCTGGTACCAAAGGCAAACAAAGATAACACAAAAGGTCTGTACACCAGTATCTCTCATGAATATAGTTACAAAATCCATGAACAAATCCAGTGACATGTAGAAAGTTTTAGGTATGTGACCAAGTGAGATTTGTTTAAAATCAGAAAACCAATTAAAGTATTTAACCGTATTAATAGATGAGAGGACAAAAGGTATAAGTAATCCTAAAAGATGAGGAAAGAAAATTGATAAAATTGGTAAAAACTCTCAAAAAACCTGTGATAGAGGGAATTTTTTTAATCTGATAAAAGGTATCCACAAAAAAACTAAAGGTGGCTTGGCGCCTGTAGCTCAAGCAGCTAAGGCACTAGCCACATACACCAGAGCTGGCGGGTTTAAATCCAGCCCAGGCCTGCCAAACAACACTGGCAACTATTACCAAAAAATAGACAGGCGTTGGGGTGGGCGCCTGTAGTCCCAGCTACTTGGGAGGCTGAGGCAAGAAAATTGCTTAAGCCCAGGAATTGGAGGTTGCTGTGACGCTACAGCACTCTACCCAGGGCGACAGCTTGAGGCTCTGTCTGAAAAATAAAAAAAAAAAAAAAAGGTGATATTATACTTTTTATCCAGATTAATATGAGGGTACAAATGATTAGGTTATATTGCTTGCATTTGTTAGGTGAAGTTCCAGTTGTAATTAAGTCCTTCTTCACCCAGAGGATGTGCTATATACCCTTACGTTGTGCACATTAGATAAGGAGATTAAAGATAGTATTATATTTGATAAGAGAAGAATTTTTATGCCTAAGATCAAGAATAAATCAGGAGGCTTGGCGCCTGTGGCTTAAGTGGCTAAGGCATCAGCCACATACACCTGAGTTGGTGGGTTTGAATCCAGCCTGGGCCCGCCAAACAACAATGATGGCTGCAACCAAAAAGACAAACAAACAAAAAACAGCCGGGTGTTGTGGCCGGCGCCTGTTGTGTAGGTGGAGGCAGGAGAATCACTTGAGCCCAAGAGTTGGAGGTTGTTATGAGCTGTGATGCCAGGGCACTCTACCCAGGGTGACAGATTGAGGCTCTGTCTCAAAAAAAAAGAAAGAAGAAAAGAATAGATCAGGAGTTTCTACCCACTGTCTATTCAGATTCTACTGCAGGTTCCAGCCAGTGTAGTCAAGCTAGGAAACATCCAGATTAGAAACGAAGAAATAAAATTATCTTTATTTGCCAATGACATTTTATATATAGAAAATCTTAAGGAGTACATACACACATTCACAGTAGAGCTAATGAGCTCGGCAAAGTTGCAGGATACAAGATCTATATACAGAATATCAGTTGCATGTTTCTATATGAAATCTAGCAGTCATCTGTGAAAATGACAGTAAATAATACCATCCACAATAAGCATCAAAAGGGTCTGAATACTTATGAGTAAATTAAACGTGCAAGATTTCTACATTGAAAACTACAAAATATTATTGAGAGTAATTTTAGATCTAAATAAATGGGGGAGACATTCCATGTTCATAGATTGAAAGACTCATTATTAAATGAGATGGTAATCCCTATCAATCCCCCTACAGGCTTTTTTTTCCAGGAATGAATAAGCTTATCCTGAAACTTTTATAGAAATGGAAAGGACTCGGAATAGCTAACAGTATCTTATAGAATTAAAACAAATTTGGAAAATTTATATTTCTTGATTGCAAAATTTACTATGAAGGGATAGTAATCAGGCTGGACATGGTAGCTCAGGCCTGTAATCCTAGCATTCTGGGATGCCAAGGCAGGTAGATTGCCTGAGCTCACAGGTGTGAGACTAGCCTGAGCCTGAGCCAGAGCAAGACCCCATCTCTAAAAATAGCCGGGCATTGTGGCAGGTGCCTATAGTCCCAGCTACCTGGGAGGCTGAGGCAAGAGAATCACTTGAGCCCAGGAATCTGGGGTTGCTGTGAGCTATGACAGTATGGCACTCTACCAAGGGCAACAAAGTGAAACTCTGTCTCCAAAAAAAAAAAAAAGACAACATGGTACTGGTACAGGTATAGGTGTGTGTGTGTCAGTTGAAGCTTTGAGGGCCCTGAAATTAACCCTTAAATTCATGGTCAATGGATTTCGCCCAGAGATACGGAAAAGTTTGCCGTTTAACAAATGAGGCAGGAAGAATTGGATACCCACATGCAAAAAGATGAATTTAGACCACACATCTTTTACAAAATTAAAATAGACTGTACATCTAAATGTAAGTGCTAAAACTTTGAAGAAAACATAGTTAGGAATTTTTGTGACTCTAGGCAAAGATTTCTCATGTGTGACACCAAAATCACAATCTTTAAAAGGTAAAATGGAAAAATTGGACTTTATTAAATTTTTTTTTTTTTTTGCAGTTTTTGGCTGGGGCTGGGTTTGAACTCGCCACCTCTGGTATATAGGGCCGGCACCCTACTCCTTTGAGCCACAGGTGCTGCCCAGGGCTTTTTTAAAATTTAAAAGTTGTCTACCGTAAGCTACAATTAAGGAAATGAAAACAAGTCACAGACTTGGAGAAAATACTTACAAATTATATTGGTAAGGATTTATATCCAGAATGTATAAAGAAATGTTCAATAAGAACACAGTAACGCAAGTAAAAAATGGGCAGAATGGCTCTGCGCCTGTGGCTCAAGCAGCTAAGGCGCCAGCCACATACACCTGAGCTGGCGGGTTCGAATCCAGCCTGGGCCCGCCAAACAACAATGACAGCTACAACCAAAAAAAATAGCCAGGCGTTTTGGTGGGCGCCTGTAGTCCCAGTTACTTGCGAGGTGGAGGCAGGAGACTCGCTTGAGCCCAGGAGGTGGAGGTTGCTGTGAACTGTGATGCCACGGCACTCTACCCAGGGCAACAGCTTGAGGCTCTGTCTTGAAAAAATGGGCAGAAGATTTGAATTGAAGTTAAAGAAATTAAGTTGCACATAAATTTAGCATATGATGTGACCCTAAATTCCTAGGAATATACATATGAAAATTGTACAAAATGTCTACAGAAAACTGGTAAACTAATGTTTGTAGCCATATTATGTATTTTGTATACTTTATCTATTAATAGCCGCCAAATGGAAATAACCCAAATTTCCTGAAACCCGCCAGTGGGTAAATACAGTATAGTATGTCCACATGATGGAAAGCTGCTCAGATATGAAAAGGGATGAAGCACAATGCACACTACAACGTGGGTGATCCTCAAGGAGATATCAAACTGAAGGAGCCAGGTGGAAAATGCTACATATTGTATGATTCCATTTGTATGAAATGTCCTAGAAAGAGAAATAGGAAGGAGGTTGGGGGCTGGTTCAGGCTCAAGCTCGGTGTGGGGAGTGGCTGTAGATGTTCATGAGGAACCCTTTTGAAATGAGGAGAATGTTTAAGATTGGATGGTGGGGGCGGCGCCTGTGGCTCAAGGAGTAGGGCGCCGGTCCCATATGCCGGAGGTGGTGGGTTCAAACCCAGCCCCGGGCAAAAAAAAAGAAAAAAAGATTGGATGGTGGCAATGGATGTACAATTCTTTTTTTTTTTTAATCGACAAATAAAAGTGTATTTATTCAAGGAGTACAATATTATTTGATGTAGGTATACATGTGCAATGATTACCACAATTAAATCCACACATCCATCACCACCCATAATTACCATTTGTGAGGACACTTAAAATCTGCTCTTACCAAATATCAAACAAACGAAACAGTATTATTAACTACAGTCACCATGCATACATTAGATCCCCAGAATTCATATCGAAAACCCTAAAGAGGCCACCCCAAAACAGAACTAATGAATGAATTCAGTACACTTGCAGGATATAGGTGAATTTGCTCACTTCATAGAGAATGTACAATTCTAATATACTGAAGTGAGGTGAATAGGTGATTTTATTGCACATAACGTAAATTCTACCTCAGTAAAGGCAGTTCAAGGATCCTGAGGTAAGACCTGAATTCTAAAAAGGAAAGGGAGAAAGGAAGTTCGTGAGTCTGTGGATTTGGGCTGGTTCCTTAGAATTTGTATTTCTTCTTTCTTTTTTTTTTGAGACAGTTTCAAGCTGTCACCCTGGGTAGAGTGCTGTGGTGTTACAGCTCACAGCAACCTCCAACTCCTGGGCTTAAGCGATTCTCTTGCCTCGGCCTCCCAAGTAGCTGGGACTGCGGGCACCCACCACAACACTCAGCTATTTAGTTGTTGTTGCAGTTGTCATTGTTGTTTTAGCTGGCCCAGGCCAGGTTCGACCCGCCAGCCTTGGTGTATGTGGCTGGCATCCTACCCACTGAGCTACAGGCACTGCCCAGAATTTGTATTTCTATAAGCTCCCAGATGGTATTCTTGGTTCCAGTCAGTGGCTGGGTGCTTGGCCTAGAGCCTTGTGTCACAGGGAATTGATGTGTGTCTGAGTGTGGCGATTTCTTCAGAGGGGGCCCCTGTTCTCTGTGGGTGATGTATCCCAGTTCTCTGGATGGAACTGGTGATCATCATCAGAGTTTAGTTTTTCATGACTTGGCCTATGTTTTGTTTGAAATTTTAGCTCTTAAATGTAGGTCTATGGTTAGGGCTGGAGCAGATGTCAGAACACAGGTGACACCATGCGGGACTGGAAAAGATTAGTCACATGTATATTTGTGACTCTATGGGGGTTTTTGAAAGTATTTTTTGAGAAAAATTAGCTATGAAGGCAGCCTTACAAGTGAGCTGGTTGATTGACCTATTGAAGTCCTTCCTATGCAGGGCTGGGTGTGCGGTGGGGTATTCGGGTGGGCGGGTAAGCTGACTCAAACTCCTTTGCCACCAGAACCACATGTAGCTCACCCAAGAGTCAGGGCCAGTTTGTCATATTCCCTTGTGCTGCCTCCTTCCCATGTTAAAGGCAGACACTTCATGAAGAGGAGCAAAAAAGAATTCTAATCCTAGGTGGTGCCTGTGGCTCAATGGGTAGGGTGCTGGCCCCAAATACCGAGAGTGGCAGGTTCGAACCCAGCCCTGGCCAAACTGCAACAAAAAAATAGCCGGGCATGGTGGCAGGTGCCTGTAGTCCCAGCTACTCGGGAGGCTGAGGCAAGAGAAACGCTGAAGCCCAGGAGTTAGAGGTTGCTATGAGCTGTGATGCCAATGGCACTGTACCAGGGGTGACAAAGTGAGACTTTGTCTCTTAAAAAAAAAAAGAATTCTAATCCTTTCCCACCTGAAGTCCCTGGCACATGAGGGATCAACAGATTGAACATTGCAGAGGCATTTGGGGTGAGGAAGGAGAAAATCATTTGAGGAAGGACCAACTGGGAGTGGATGCTGGCAAGAATGAGTCTAGAGGCAAGATGTTATGAAGGCTATTTTGAATAAAAAATTGGGAATGGTTTCAAAAGTTTCCTATTAGAATCCTTACTGTTGGGCTCAGAGGACTCCTGATTGGCGCTTCCCTACTAAGACTACTGCTGAGAGATTGTTGCTGAGATGCTCGCTCCTACTAATATTAACTGATTTCTAAGGTGCTCAGCACCTGAGACTTGAACAAGACCGAGAAAGCTGGCACAGTGGTCTGATAAAAAAAGAATCCTTACTGTTGGCTCGGTGCCTGTAACTCAAGCACATACACCAGAGCTGGCGTGTTCGAATCCAGCCCAGGCCCTCCAAACAACAATGACAGCTACAACCAAAAAATGGCCAGGTGCTGTGGCAGGTGCCTATAGTCCCAGCTACTTGGGAGGCTAAGGCAAGAGAATTGCTTGAGCCCAGGAGTTGGAGGTTGCTGTGAGCTGTGATGCCACAGCACTCTGCTCAGGGTGACAGCTTGAGGCTCTGTCTCCAAAAAAAAAAAAAAAAAAAAAAGAATCCTTACTGTTGAGTGCACCTTATTTGTGCTGTTTTTGTTGTTTTAATGCCTTCTGTCATGCAGTTTCTCCATGTCATGTTTCATTGCTGTCATTTAAGAAGTATCTCTCTCTTTTTGCAGTTGCGACTGGGGACACCCTTTGTAATCCTCTTAGGGGGTCGTTTGTCCTTTGCAAGCTGCCCTGGGTCCTTCTGTTGTTTCCACGGACTACTTGTTCTATGTGGGGCCAGCTCCATCCTCTATCCCACAGGCAGTGACTACCTCTGTCCTATCTCTTCTTGGGCTTATGATGTGCATGATTCTTCAAGATCAGCTCAGAATGACAGCAGGGATCCAAATCTAATGGGATGATGTGATTTCAGGTTTCCAGTGGGACTCACTTTCCATCTTTTAGAATAGGAGACAAAGCGTGCTGAGACCAGATGCAGAGGCTTGCCGATCAGGTGCAGGTGTTAACATAAACAACTCTTAAGTAGAAGCTAACTAAAGGGGCTGATAACTGCAGGCAAAAACTGGCTTTAAACAGCTTCTCAGGTTTCTCTGCCACCTTACATGAACTTTAGCTAATTATGATATAATTTACATTGTGGTTTTAAAATTTCTCCACCCCTACATGAATAGAACCTTCTCTAATAGGTGAATGGCTAACAAACATATGAAAAAATTGCTCATTGTCCCTTATCATCAGAGAAATGCAAATCAAAACCACCCTGAGATATCACCTAATCCCAGTAAGATTAGCCCATATCACAATGTCCCAAAGTTGCAAATGCTGGCACAGATGTGGAAAGAGAAGAACACAATTAACACTGTCGGTGGGAATGCAAACTAATACAGCCTCTTTGGAAAGAAGTATGGGGAATCCTCAAAGATCTCAAATTAGATCCCCCGTTTGACCCCACAGTCTCACTACTAGGCATCTACCCAGAAGAAAAAAATCATAAAGGACATTTGCACTAGATTGTTTATCGCAGCTCCATTTGCAATTGCCAAGATGTGGAAACAACCTAAATGCCCATCAACTCAGGAATGGATTAACAAATCGTGGTACATGCTAACCATGGAATACTATTCAGCCATAAAAAAGATAGTGACGTCACATCTTTTGTAATATCCTGGATGAAGGTGAAACACATTCTTCTTAGTAAAGTATCACAAGAATGGAAAAACAATTGTGCAGGGCAGCGACTGTTGCTCAGTGAGTAGAGCACCAGCCACATACACCCAGGCTGGTGGGTTCGAATCCGGCCTGAACCAGCTAAATAACAATGACAACTGCAACAAAAAAAAATAGCCAGGCATTTTGGCAGGTGCCTGTATTCCCAGCTACTTGGGAGGCTGAGGCAAGAGAATAGCTAAGCCCAAGAGTTGGAGGTTGCTGTGAGTTGTGATGCCATGGCACTCTACCGAGAGCAACATGGTAAGACTATGTCTCAAAAAACAAACAAACAAACAAAATACAGAAAATGCATACTCACATAGGAGAAAAGCTCATTTCAATTCAAATTTGGAGAAAGGGTAAGGAGAGGGGATTGGGTCTTCTCACTAAATGGGCATGGCAAGGGGATTGGCGCATAACCACAAGAGGGACTCTAACAAAATCAGATACTTTGACCTGGTTATTTGTACCTTCCCATTAACCTGAAAGAAATTTACTTAAAAAAAAAAAAAAAAATTCTCTGCCCTTGAAATCACCATGACAGTTCTGAGACAGTCCTGTATAAAAATAAGAAGGGAGTCCAATTCCAAGAATTACTACCCATTTTCTTAATAAAAGCCAACCCGTTGCTTTTGAATATTCCTCCTCTCAGACTACAGAAGGTTAAAGGCCACTTCCTCTCAGTGTAGCTGCTCCTTTTGAGCCTGCCCACTTTCTTCCCTGAGAGAGTACTTTCACTTTCAGGAAAAGTCATTTGCTTGGCTTATGTGGTGCGTTGTGAAATTCTTTTCCAGGCAGATACCAAAAACTTGGAAAAACCTCCACTCAGAGGCCAGTAACACATTCTTACATGGCCATGTTTCTTTCTCGATTTCTCAGAAGAACAACTCAAGGTCACGCTTGATGGCCACACTTACTTTGAGAGCTTTGTTTACCCTGGCAAGCTCTGTGCATATTTGAAAATCTATAGTGTTATATGAGAATTTGTGTCCTGAAAGGAACGCCTGCACTACACTGCAGACCAAGGATCTGTACTTAGTAACAGGTTACTTTCTTTGTATAGCATTAAGGACAGTAAGATGGTCATACAGTCAGGAGAAAAGGAACCAGAATGACACCACCTCTGTGCTTCCAGCAGGTCACAGCCTTAACCTGTACTTCATACCCCATGTCACACAAGTCTCAAGGCAGTAGCCATTTCAAACCTGCTTTGATTTGTTTCATGTATGTGTCTACACACTAGTCTTGCTGGATATTAGTAATATTTTTATCTAACTTATGTGCAAGAGGATAAAGGCAAGGCTGGTGTGTTGGCTCAAGCCTGTAATCCTAGCACTCTGGGAGGCTGAGGTGGGTGGATTGCTTAAGCCTATGAGTTTGAGACAAGCCTGCACAAAAGCAAACACCATCTCTACTAAAAATAGAAAAACTGAGGCAAGAGGATCACTTGAGCCCAAGTTGGAGGTTGCTGTGAGCTGTGACGCTAGGGCACTCTAACCAGGGTGGCATCTTGAGACTATCCTCCCCCCACCAAAAAAAAGAAAAAAGAATAAAGGCAAATGTCTGTCCCAGGCAATGTGTTTTGCTGTCTGTTTTTGGAGAAACTATAGTAAAACAATAAGAATAAATGGTTAGTGGATACATAACAGCCACGGTGAATTAGGGAGCCACTTTTTTTTTTTTTTTTTTTTTGAGACAGAGCCTCAAGCTGTCACCCTGGGTAGACTGGTGTGGTGTCACGGT
Source organism: Nycticebus coucang (assembly GCF_027406575.1). Lineage (NCBI taxonomy): Eukaryota > Metazoa > Chordata > Mammalia > Primates > Lorisidae > Nycticebus > Nycticebus coucang. The sequence continues at coordinate 109,496,458 of NC_069781.1, forward strand.
TCACAGCAACCTCCAATTCCTGGGCTTAAGCGTTTTTCTTGCCTCAGCCTCCCAAGTAGCTGGAACTACAGGCGCCTGCCACAACACCCATCTATTTTTTGGTTGTAGTTGTCATTGTTTTTTGGCAGGCCTGGGTTGAACCTGCCAACTCTAGTGTATGTGGCTGGCGCCTAAGCTGCTTGAGCTACAGGCACAGAGCCTAGGGAGCCACTTTTTGACACTGGAGGCCCCCTCCTGACTTCATGATAAGTTTGAGATTGCCTTTTACAGTCCACATTTTTTAACTGGCACAAATGGATTTTCACTATTTATGATACATATTCCAAATGCTTTGAAATGATGCCGTTGGCCTTGGCCAACCAGAAATTGAAATCATCAGACACACCCAGCCTGTGAATAGCCTTGCAGATAGTACAGATTTCAACCTGGCCATTAAACCTGCCCATAACCTTGCCAGTCTCAGCACACATTCATCTATATAGATGCATGGTTCTTGTCACTGTGATGCAGTTGCTGATGGAACATTTCTGCAACACCTGCAGGTTCACAGATTTTCTGGTGTCATTCTGCTTGTCCACACTGCACCTAACAAGTCACCACATGGCATGTAAGGACAATGGGCCTGCATCCCTGTGCCACACCAGCTTGCGTGCCCTGGCAAAACCCTGCAAGTCACCCCCACTCCTTAAAGTTCACATTCAATGACTGATTAGTCTAAAGAAGTCCTTAGAATCATGGTTACTTGATAGTTAACTGTGAAGAAATGGAATATTTGTCTCGGTGCCCATAGCACATAGTTACAGTGCCAGCCACATGCACAGAGGGTGGTGGGTTCGAACCCAGCTGCAACAACAGCAAAATAGCCAGGAGTTGTGGCAGGCACCTGTACTCCCAGCTACTTGGGAGGCTGAGATAAGAGAATCACTTAAGCCCAAGAGTTTGAGGTTGCTGTGAACACTCTACTAAGGGTGACGTAGTGAGACTCTGTCTCAAAAAAAAAAAATGAGGGTAGCACCTATGGCTCAGTGGGTAGGGCGTTGGCCCCATTATACCTAGGGTGGTAGGTTTGAACCCGGCCCCAGCCAAACTGTAACAAAAAGTAGCTGGGCATTGTGGCGGGCGCCTGTAGTCCCAGCTATTTGGGAGGCTGAGGCAAGAGAATCACTTAAGCCCAGGAGTGGGAGGTTGCTGTGAGTTGCGATGCCATGGCACTCTACTGAGGGCGATTCTGTCTCTAAAAAAAAAAAAGAAATGGAATATACCAGTGCATCTCTGACTGAAAACTGTTTAAGAATAAAACGTGTATTTGTGAGGCCATAGAAGGAAGCCTGGAACCTCAGAAGAATGGTGCAGAAATGTCTTGTCATGGAGCATGCAAGTAGTAGGAGCTGATCCTCAGTTACAACTTCCTCCCTTGTCTGAGATTGACTACTACTAACAAGACACTGATGTTGATAAAGGCTTTCCAAGCAAACCAACCAAGACCTCCCCAGGAGAAAGCAACCCCAGCTCTGGAATTTAGAAGCACATCTTGGAAGAAGCCAGGGTGGACAGAAATTCTATGTAGGACAGGAATGCTCCAAACACTTCAGGGTCAAAGACAACCTCAGCCCTTTAACTGAGCACAAATAAAACTATGCCTGCCTGAGAGACCCAAGTTATGCCCTTCTCCTTGTAGCAAGAGCTCAAGTTTATTGAACCACAGAACACCAAGTACACACCAGGGACTTTGATTGATGTATGTTTCATTTTATAAGGAAAGTATAAAGTGTTTATAATAACCTTCTCCTTAAAGTTGGGCATTATTGACTTGGCACCCATAGCACAGTGGTTACGGGGCCAGCTAAACAGCAATGACAACTGCAACAAAAAATAGCCAGGCTACAGGTGGGTGCCTGTAGCCTCAGCTACTTGGGAGGCTGAGGCAAGAGAATTGCTTAAGCCAGAGGTTCTCAACCTGTGGGTCGCGACCCCTTTGGGGGTAGAACAACCCTTTCACAGGGGTCACCTAAATACATACTGCATATCAGATATCTACATTACGATTCGTAACAGTAGCAAAATTACAGTTATGAAATAGCAACAAAAATAGTTTTATGGCTGGGGGTCACCACAACATGAGGAACTGTATTAAAGGGTCGTGGCATTAGGAAGGTTGAGAACCACTGGCTTAAGCCCAAGAATTTGAAGTTGCTGTGAGGTGTGAAGCCACAGCACTCTACCAAGAGCGACAAAGTGAGACACTGTGTCAAATAAAAAAAAGAAAAGAAAATGTGGGTGGAGAGCAAGATGGCGGCCAAGTAACAGCTTCCTTGCATCTGGGCACTGTGAGTCTGGGGAGATAAGATTCCAGGCATCTCTGGCTGGTGGGATCTGCCTATAATCATCCCTTTGAGGATACAGAGAGTCAGCAAGAGACTTCTGGACCCCAAGTGGAGGACAAAAACGGGAAAACTGGCAAGTAATTCTATGTGTTCAATTGGTCTAATCCCGCCAACAGCTGTAAATGCAGTAGCAGCAAGACTGCAAACCGGAAAGGCCTTACCTGTAAACTGTTCTGGTGTTTTGGGCCTTGACACTCAGTTGAACTGCCTTGGGGAGAGCTTGAGCGGGAGTGCGGAGAACTCTGGGCGTTGTCTGGGACCCCAGACTGAGCCGCTGAGTCAGAGCTAATAGTGTTTGGCTGTGGGCCGCAGGGAGCCATTGTGAGAGAACTGCCCCAACAAGGTCCGCTTTAGGGGTTGCACAGCAAGGATCGGGCGGGTCCTAGTAACCTAATGACTGAGCAGCCTAAAGGCAGCGTTTGAGCTACCTTACAGCCCTAACCCTCAGGGGCAGAGTGAGACCAGTTTTGGCACACTGGGAAAGTGGATAGCCACTTCACCAGTGATTCCAGCGACAAGCACTTTCCTGGGAAAGCATCTGCTTAGCAAGTTTAGAAGCTTAAAGTACCTTTTAAGAGGGCTGAAAAGAGACTTAAGGTGTCTACCCTGTGGGGTTTGAGAAATCAGCGGAGGCCTCCAGTCATATCAGCATTGTAATTAACATCTCATACCCCAGAAGACCACCCGTTGCCCAGACAATATTCAACAAGATATATATACTGCTTTGTTTTTGGTTGTTTTTTGTTTTGTTTTGTTTTGTTTTATGTTCATTTTGATGTTGTTGTTTTGTTTTTTAATTTCAAACTTTTCCATACAGATTTTTTTCTTTCTCCAGTTTTCTAGTATAAATACAATTTCCCATTGATGCCTTTTTCAATAACTAGAACTTCATTCTTGCTAGTGTTCTCAACCCTATTATTTGGTTTTTCACCCAATTTTATCCCGTAAAATTTTCTGTTTGCTTGTTTTGGTTTGATTTATAGCATTTTTGTCTTTCCTCTCTACTTGGTGGAGGTGGGGTACTGTGTCTGATCAGGTTAGCAAAGAGCTGCTGACCTCAAGGGAACCACCCAACTGGGCACCCCCAGAGGTTGGGGTTTTTTTAAGGTTATGTCAAAGTACCCTACTGTACACCTATATTGCTCTGTCTCCCTCTTTCTGTGCCTCTCTTCCTTTTGTCAATATTCCTTATACTCAGCCCCTCTCTTCTCTCTATTTTCTTTTCGTTCTTTCCTTCTTTCTTTCATCCCTTCTTGCTTTTCAACATTCTCATCCTTCTGGTCCTATACCAAAAAGACTCATCAAAACCTAGTCCGCAGGTATGGGAACTTAAAGAGCAAGAGGAAGTGAAAGGAAAATTAGGGCAAGGAAACAGATAAAAGAAATCACTCATGAGGAAGAATCAGCAGAAAATTCCACGCAACATGAAGAACCAGTCCAGAACAACCCCTCCAAGGGACCATGAGGTAGCTACTGCAGAGGATTCCACCAAGAAGAAATGTTAGGAATGACAGAAAGGGAATTTAGAATACACATGTGAAAACAATGAAGGAAATGATGGAAGCAGTGAAGGAAACTGCTAATAAAGTGGAAAATAACCAAAAGGAAATCCAAAAACAGAATCAAATAAGAGATGAACGATATGAAGAATATAAAAAGGATATAGCAGAGCTGAAGGAACTGAAACAGTCAATGAGGGAAATTAAAGATGCAATGGAATGTATCAGCAACAGGTTAGACCATGCAGAAGAAAGAATTTCAGAGGTAGAAGACAAAGTTCTCGAGATAACTCATATAGTAAAAGACACAGAAAAGAAGAGAGAGAAAGCAGAACGTTCACTGTCAAAATTATGGGACCTTATGAAGCATTCCAACATATGAGTTATAGGTATCACAGAAGGGGAAGAAGAATGCCCCAGAGGACTGGAAGCCATACTAAAAAATATTATAAAAGAAAATTTCCCAAATATCACCAAAGATTCTGACACACTGCTTTCAGAGGGATATCAGACCCCAGGTCGCCTCAACTCTAACCGAGCTTCTCCAAGACACATTGTGATGAACCTGTCCAAAGTCAAGACAAAAGAAGAGATTCTGCAAGCTGCCAGAAGTAAGCGTCAGTTGACCTCCAGTGGCAAATCCATCAGAGTGACTGCAGACTTCTCTAATGAAACTTTCCAAGCAAGAAGACAATGGTCATCTACCTTTAATCTACTTAAACAGAACAATTTCCAGCCCAGAATTCTGTACCCTACTAAGCTAAGCTTTAAAATTGACAGAGAAATCAAATCATTTACGGATATACAAACATTGAGGAAATTCACCACAACAAGATAAGCTCTACAGGAAATACTTCAACCTGTTCTACACACTGACCATCACAATGGATCAGCAGCAAAGTAAAAACTCAGAAATTAAAGAACAGAACCTAACCTCCACACTGATGCAAAAGATAAAACTAGGCAATGGACTCTCACAAAATAAGATCAATAGAACACTACCACACTTATCAATTATCTCAATAAATGTTAATGGCTTGAATTCCCCACTGAAGAGACATAGATTGGCTGACTGGATTGAAAAAACACAAGCCATCCATTTGCTGTCTGCAAGAAACACACCTGGCTTCAAAAGACAAATTAAAGCTCCGAGTCAAGGGTTGGAAGACAATTTTTCAGGCAAATGGAATTCAGAAGAAAAGAGGAGTTGTGATCCTACTTCCAGATACATGCAGATTTAAAACAAGTAAAGTCAAAAAAGACAAACATGGTCACTTTATATTGGTCAATGGAAAAATACAAGAAGATGTTTCAATTCTAAATATTTATGCACCCAATTTAAATGCTCCCAGATTCTTGAAACAGACCTTACTCAGTCTGAGCAATATGATATCCAATAATACCATAATAACAGGGGACTTTAACACTCCTCTTACAGAGCTGGACAGATCCTCTAAACAGAAATTAAACAAAGATATAAGAGATTTAAATGAGACCCTAGAACAACTGTACTTGATAGACGCATATAGAACACTCCATCCCAAAGATAAAGAATATACATTCTTCTCATCACCCCATGGAACATTTTCCAAAATTGATCATATCCTGGGACATAAAACAAATACCAACATAATAAAAAGAATTGAAATTTTACCTTGTATCTTTTCAGACCATAAGGCACTAAAGGTGGAACTCAACTCTAACAAAAACATTGGACCCGCACAAAGGCATGGAAATTAAACAACCTTCTGTTGAATGACAGATGGGTGCAGGAAGAAATAAAACAGGAAATCATTAACTTCCTTGACCATAACAACAATGAAGACACCAGCTACCAAAACCTGTGGGATACTGCAAAAGCAGTTTTGAGAGGAACATTTATCACTTTAGATGCCTATATTCAAAAAACAGAAAGAGAGCACATCAACAATCTCACAAGCCATCTTATAGAATTGGAAAAAGAAGAACAATCTAAGCCTAAACCCAGTAAAAGAAAAGAAATATCCAAAATCAAATCAGAGATCAATGAAATTGAAAACAAAAGAATCATTCAGAAAACTAATGAAACAAGGAGTTGGTTTTTTGAAAAAATAAATAAAGTAGATAAACCATTGGCCAGACTAACGAGAAATAGAAAAGTAAAATCTCTAGTAACCTCAATCAGAAATGACAAAGGAGAAATAACAACTGATCCCACAGAGATACAAGAGATCATCTCTGAATACTACCAGAAACTCTACACCCAGAAACTTGACAATGTGAAGGAAATGTATCAATATTTGGAATCACACCCTCTCCCTAGACTTACCCAGGAAGAAATAGAGCTCCTGAACAGACCAATTTCAAGCACTGAGATTAAAGAAACAATAAACTTCCAACCAAGAAATGCCCTGGTCCAGATGGCTTCACTCCAGAATTCTATCAAACCTTCAAGGAAGAGCTTATTTCTGTACTGCAGAAATTACTCCAAAAAATTGAGGAAGAAGGAATCTTCCCCAAAACATTCTATGAAGCAAACATTACCCTGATACCAAAACCAGGAAAAGACCCAACCAAAAAGGAGAATTTCAGCCAATCGCACTTATGAATATAGATGCAAAAATTCTCAACAAAATCGTAGCCAATAGATTACAGCTTATCATCAAAAAAGTCATACATCATGATCAAATAGGTTTCATCCCAGGGATGCAAGGGTGGTTTAACATACGCAAGTCCATAAACGTTATCCACCGTATTAACAGAGGCAAAAATAAAGATATGATCCTCTCAATAGATGCAGAAAAAGCATTTGATAAAATCCAGCATCCTTTTCTAATTAAAACACTGAAGAGTATAGGCATAGGTGGCACATTTCTGAAACAGATTGAAGCTGTCTATGACAAACCCACAGCAATATTATACTGAATGGAGTAAAACTGAAAGCTTTTCCTCTTAGAACTGGAACCAGACACAGTTGTCCTCTGTCACCTTTACTATTCAACATAGTGCTGGAAGTTCTAGCCAATACAATTAGGCAAGACAAGGAGATAAAGGGAATCCAAATGAGAGCAGAGGAGGTCAAACTCTCCCTCTTTTCTGATGACATGATCTTATAGTTAGAAAATCCCAAAGACTCAACCACAAGACTCCTAGAAGTCATCAAAAAATACAGTAACGTTTCAGGATATAAAATCAATGTCCACAAGTCAGTAGCCTTTGTATACACCAATAACAGTCAAGATGAGAAGCTAATTAAGGACACAACTCCCTTCACCATAGTTTCAAAGAAAATGAAATACCTAGAAATACACCTCACTAAGGAGGTGAAGGACATCTATAAAGAAAATTATAAAATCCTCAGAAAGGAAATAGCAGAGGGTTTTAACAAATGGAAGTACACACCATGCTCATGGATGGGCAGAATCAACATTGTTAAAATTTCTGTACTTCCCAAAGCAATCTACCTATTCAATGCCATTCCTGTCAAAATACCAACATCATACTTTCAAGATTTGGAAAAAATGATTCTGCGTTTTGTATGGAACCAGAAAAAAAAAAAACCACATAGCTAAGGCAGTTCTTAGTAATAAAAATAAAGCTGGGGGCATCACCATAACAGACTTTAGGCTGTACTACAAAGCCATAGTGGTCAAGACAGCATGGTATTGGCACAAAAACAGAGACATAGACACTTGGAATCAAATAGAAAACCGAGAAATGAAACTAACATCTTACAACCACCCAATCTTCGATAAATCAAACAAGAACATAGCTTGGGGGAAAGACTCCCTATTCAATAAATGGTGTTGGGAGAACTGGATATCCATATGTAAAACACTAAAACTGGACCCACACCTTTCCCCACTCACAAAAATTGATTCAAGATGGATAAAGGACTTAAATTTAAGGCATGAAACAATAAAAATCCTCAAAGAAAGCATAGGAAAAGCACTGGAAGATATTGGCCTGGGGAAAGACTACATGAAGAAGACTGCCATGGTAATTGCAACAACAACAAAAATAAACAAATGGGACTTCATTAAACTGAAAAGCTTCTGTACAGCCAAGGAGACAACAACCAAAGCAAAGATACAACCTACACAATGGGAAAGGATATTTGCATATTTTGAATCAGAAAAAAGCTTGATAACTAGGATCTGTAGAAAACTCAAATTAATTCACATGAAAAAAGCCAACAATCCCATATATCAATGGGTAAGAGACATGAATAGAACCTTCTCTAAAGAAGACAGATGAATGGCTAACAAACATATGAAAAAATGTTCATCATCCCTGTATATTAGAGAAATGCAAATCAAAATCACCCTGAGATACCATCTAACCCCAGTGAGAATGGCCCACATCACAAAATCTCAAAACTGCAGATGCTGGCGTGGATGTGGAGAGAAGGGAACACTTTTACACTGCTGGTGGGACTGCAAACTAGTACAACCTTTCTAGAAGGAAGGATGGAGAAACATCAAAGCACTCAAGCTAGACCTCCCATTTGATCCTGCAGTCCCATTACTGGGCATCTACCCAGAAGGAAAAAAATCCTCTTATCATAAGCGCACTTGTACTATAGACTGTTACTGCAGCTCAATTTACAATCGCCAAAATGTGGAAACAGCCTAAATGCCCACCAACCCAGGAATGGATTAACAAGCTGTGGTATATGTATACCATGGAATACTGTTCAGCTCTTAAGAAAAATGGAGACTTTGCATCCTTTGTATTAACCTGGATGGAAGTGGAAGACATTATTCTTAGTAAAGCATCACAAGAATGGAGAAGCATGAATCCTATGTACTCAATTTTGATATGAGGACAATTAATGACAATTAAGGTCATGGGGGGGAGGAAAGAGAGGGAAGGAGAGAGAGGGGTGGAGCCTTGGTGTGTGCCACACCTTCTGGGGGCAAGACATGATTGCAAGAGGGACTTTACCTAACAAATGCAATCATTGTAACCTGGCTTATTGTACCCTCAATGAATCCCCAACAATAAAAAAAAAAAAAAAATGGGGACATTATTATCACTGCCATTTTACAGTGGCAGGCTGAGTGTCTGCATATAAGAGGACAGCGGTTGTCAACCTGTGGGTCGCAACCCACAGAAACTGTATTAAAGGACCACAGCATTAGGAAGGTTGAGAACCACTGATACAGGGGCATCTGAAGCTAAGGCAGGGCTGTCCAGAGAGTTCCTGAGGTGGAGAAAGTGTTCTGTGTGCTGCTGGACATGGTAGCCACGAACCATGCATGGCTTTTGAGCAGTGGAAATGTAGCTCATAAGATGGGGAGGGTGAATTTTTAAATTTATTTCACTTAAATAGCATCCTGTGGCCACGAGCTCTTGTGTTGGACACTGGAGGTAGGCGAAGTACTGGCAATGTGTGTCTTAACTTGGTTGTCATCTGCTCTATTGCTGTTTTTGTTTTTTTTTTTTTTTCAAACACAGAGTCTCACTGTGTTGCCCTGGAGTTAAGTGCTGTGGCGTCATCATAGCTCACAGCAACCTCAAACTCTCGGGTTCAAGTGATTCTCTTTCCTCAGCCTCCCAAGTAGCTGGGACTACAGGCACCCACCATAACACCCGGCTATTTTTTAAAGATGGGGTCTCATTCTGGGTCAGGCTAGTTTCAAACCTGTGAGCTCAGGCAATCCACTGGCCTCTGCCTCCCAAGTGGTGGGATTACAGGCATGAGACACCACGCTCAGCCCTATTGCTGTTCTTTAAACTGTGCAGTTGCTAAGTATTCATTAGTATGTACGGTAAATCCCACACTTTATAAAGATTGTTAGCTGCCTCCTCCCCTAATCTATCCTCTTAATCTCTGAGTGTGGGGCCATGTATGGTCGCTCATGCCTATAATATGAGCACTTTGGGAGTCTGAGGTGGGAGTATTGCTTGAGGCCAGGAGTTTGAGATCACCCTGGGCAATATACTGAGACCCCTGTCTCTACAAAATAAAATTACAAAATTAGCCAGCATGGTGGCAGGTACCTATAGTCCTAGCTGTGCTGGAGCCTGAGGCAGGAGGATCCCTTAAACCCAGGAGTTTGAGGCAGTAGTGAGGTATGATTGGGACAGTGCAGTGCAGCCTGGGGAACAAATCAGACCATCTCTAAAAAAAAAAAAAAAAATGAGAGAGGGAAGTCTCTTGAGTGCAACTTTTGGCAGGTTTGGTTTAGAGCAATCTAGCAATCCCTTGTTCAGATGATTGGAGCCTGTAATGCTGCAATTTAAAGTAAGTCACATATGTATGAAGGCCTCAGACTGGGGCCCTGCAACCCAGCCAGCAGCCTTTGAGATTATCAGCAGGTTATCAGTTACATGATGGCCAATGATCACTGTGTTCTTTCTGGTTTGCTGCAACAAATTAGCTGTTGCTAATAGGAATTTATACCAAAGTAATAATAAACAATAACAACTTCAGTTCAGGCATGGTGGCTCATGCCTGTAATCTTAGCACTCTGGGAGGCTGAGGTGGATGGATTGCCTAAACTCATGAGTTTGAGATCAGCCTGAGCAAGAGTGAGACCCCTGTCTCTAAAAAATAGCCAGTCATCGTGGTGGGCACCTGTAATCCCAGCTACGTGGGAGGCTGAGGCAAGAGGATCACTCCAGTTTGAGGTTGCTGTGAGCTGTAATGCCATAGCACCCTACCAAGGGCAACATAATGAGACTCAAAAGAAAAAAACAAAAGCTCGCTATTTTCGAGTTGTTTTTCGGGACACTTATGTAATACTAAATCCTCATTTATTATTTTTTTTATTATCTTTTTCATTTTTTTTAATGTTAAATCATAGCTGTGTACATTAGTGCAATCAAGGGGTACAATGTGCTGGTTTCATATACAATCTGAAATAGTCTCATCAAACTGTTCAATGTAGCCTTCATGGCATTTTCTTAGTTATTGTATGTAGACATTTGTATTCCTGTCTTTAGTAAGTTTCGCCTGTACACATTCTAAGATGAACCGTAGGTGTGGCCCCACCAATTACCCTCCCTCCACCTTAACCTCCTCCCTCCCTTCCCCTTCCTTGGCCCTTTCCTCATAATCTTGTGCTATAGTGGGGTTATAGCCTTCATGTGAAAGCTATAATTTAGCTTCATAGTAGGGCTGAGTACATTGGATACTTTTTCTTCCATTCCTGAGATACTTTGCTAAGAAGAATATGTTCCAGCTCCATCCATGTAAACATGAAAGAGGTAAAGTCTCCATTTTTCTTTAAGGCTGCATAATATTCCATGGTATACATGTACCACAATTTGCTGGTCCATTCGTGAGTCAATGGGGACTTGGGCTTCTTCCATGACTTAGCAATTATGAATTGGGCTGCAATAAATATTCTGGTACAGATGTCTTTGTTATATTGTGATTTTTGGTCTTCTGGGTATAAACCTAGTAAAGGAATTATAGGATTGAATTGCAGGTCTACTTTTAGGTCTCTAAGTATTCTCCAAACATCCTTCCAGAAGGAAAGTATTAGTATGCATTTCCACCAGCAGTGTCAAAGTGTGCCCTTTTCTCCACATCCATGCCAACATTTCTGGTTTTGGGATTTTGTTATGTGGGCTACTTTTACTGGGTTTAAGTGATATCTCAAAGTAGTTTTGATTTGCATTTCTCTGATGATTAAGGATGATGAACTTTTTTTTTTTTTTTTGAGACAGAGCCTCAAGCTGTCACCCTGAGTAAAGTGCCATGGCATCTTAGCTCACAGCAACCTCCAGCTCCTGGGCTTAAGCGATTCTCTTGCCTCAGCCTCCTAAGTAGCTGGGACTACAGGCACCCGCCACAACGCCTGGCTATTTTTTGTTTGCAGCCGTCATTGTTGTTTGGAGGGCCCCGGGCTGGATTCGAACCCGTGAGCTCAGGTGTATGTGGCTGGCGCCTTAGCCACTTGAGCCACAGGCGCCATGCCAAGGATGATGAACTTTTTATCATGTGTTTGTAGATCGTGCATCTGTCTTCTTTAGAGAAGTTTCTCTTCAAGTCGCTTGCCCACCCTGAGATGGGATCACATGTTCTTTTCTTGCTAATACATTTGAGTTCTCTGTGGATTCTGGTTATTAGACCTTTATCGGAGGTATAACCTGCAAATATTTTCTCCCATTCTGAGGGCTGTCTGCTTGCTTTACTTACTATGTTCTTGGCTGTGCAGAAGCGTTTTAGTTTGAGCACGTCCCCGTAGTGTATTTTTGATAATGCTTCAATTGCCTGGGGTGTCCTCCTCATAAAATATTCACCCAGGCCGATTCCTTCAAGAGTTTTCCCTGCACTTTCTTCAAGTATTTTTAGTTTCATGTCTTAAGTTTAAATCTTTTTAAAGATTTAAAGACTCTCCAGTGAGAGTCTACCTTAGTTTAATGGTGAGAGGTGTGGGTCCAGTTTTAATTTTCTACAGGTTGCCAGCCAGTTCACCCAGCACCATTTGTTAAATAGGGAATATTTTCCCCACTGAATGTTTTCAATTGGCTTGTCAAAGATCAAATAACGGTAAGTAGCTGGATTCATCTCTTGGTTCTCTATTCTGTTCCAGACATCTACTTCTCTGTTTTTGTGCCAATACCATGCTGTTTTGATCACTATCCATTTATAGTACAGTCTCAGGTTTGGTAGCGTGATTCCTCCTGCTGTGTTTTTATTGCTGAGTAATGTTTTGGCTATTCGAGGTTTTCTCTGATTCGATATTAAATGAAGTATTGTTTTTTCAAGATCTTGAAAATATGACAATGGAGCTTTAAATAGGAATTGCAATAAAATTATATATTGCTTTGGGTAGTATAGACATTTTAACAATGTTGATTCTTCCCAGCCATGAGCATGGTTTGTTTTTCTATTTATTGACATCTTCAGGTATTTCTTTTCTTAAATTTTCATAGTTCTCCTTGTAGACATCTTTCACGTTCTTTGTTAGGTATACTCCCAAATAATTCATCTTCTTTGGCACTACCGTGAAAGGAATAGAGTCCTTGACTTTTTTTTCATTTTGGTTATTGTTGGTATATATAAATGCTACAGATTTATGGGTGTTTATTTTGTAGCCTGAGACATTACTGTATTCCTTGATCACTTCTAAAAGTTTTGTAGTAGAATCCCTAATGTTTTCCAGATATATGATCATATCATCTGCGAAGAGTGAAAGTTTGTTCTCTTCTGACTCTATGTGGATACCCTTGATCACCTTTTCTTCCCTAATTGCAATGGCTAAAACTTCCATTACAATGTTAAAGTGCAATGGAGACAATGGGCAACCTTGCCTGGTTCCTGATCTAAGTGGAAATGATTTCAATTTAACTCCATTCAATACGATATTTTGCTGTAGATGGCCTCTGTTAGTTTAAGAAATGTCCCTTCTATACTGATTTTCTTAAGTGTTCTGATCATGAAGGGATGCTGGATATTATCAAAAGCTTTTTCTGCATCAATTGAGAGAATCATATGGTCTTTATTTTTTAGTTTATGTGCTGAATTACATTTATACATTTACGTATGTTGAACCAGCCTTGAGACCCTGGGATAAATCCCACTTGGTCATGGTGTATAATTTTTTTGATGTGTTGTTGGATTCTGTTTGTTAGGATGTTATTGAATATTTTTGCATCAATATTCATTAGTGATATTGGTCTCTAATTTTCTTTTCTTGTTGGGTCTTTCCCTGGTTTAGGGATCAAGGTGATGTTAGCTTCGTAGAATGTGTTGGGTAGTATTCCTTCTTTTTTTATATTTTGGAAGAGGCTTAGTAATATAGGTACTAGTTCTTCTTTAAAGGTTTGGTAGAATTCTGACGTAAAGCCATCTGGTCCTGGGCTTTTCTTTTTAGAGAGATTTTGTATAGTTGATGCTATTTCAGAACTTGATATAGGCCTGTTCAACATTTCCACTTCGTTCCAGCTAAGTCTTGGTAGGTGCCATACTTCCAAGTATTGGTTGATTTCTTTCAGATTTTCTTATTTCTGAGAGTAGAGTTTCGTGTAATATTCGTTAAGGATTTTTTTTAATTTCTGAGGGGTCTGTTATTTTGTCTTTGTCATTTCTGATTGACAAGATTAGAGATTTTACTCTTTTTTTCCTTTTTAGGTTGTCCAAAGGTTTATCTATTTTATTGATCTTTTCAAAAAACCAACTTTTGGATTTATTGATTTGTTGTATAATTCTTTTGTTTTCAATTTCATTTAATTCTGCTCTGATTCTAGTTATTTCTTTTCTTCTGCTGGGTTTGGGGTTGGAATGTTCTTCCTTCTCCAGTTGCTTGAGATGTTCCATTAAGTTACTAATTTCCTCTCTTTCTGTTTTCTTGAGGAATGCTTGCAGTGATATAAATTTCCCTCTTAGGCTTGCCTTTGCAGTATACCAGAGGTTCTGATAATTCGTGAATTTATTGTTGTTTTGTTCCAAAAATGAGGTGATTTCCTTCTTAATCTCATCTATAACCCATCTATCCTTCAGCATAAGGTTGTTTGGCTTCCATGTTTTTGTATGGGTATGCAGATTCCTGTTGTTATTGAGTTCAACTTGTATTCCATGATGGTCTGAGAAGATGCAAGGAATAATTTCTATTTTCTTAAATTTGCTGAGGTTCAATTTGTGGCCTAGGATGTGGTCGATTTTGGAGTATGTTCCGTGGCCTGATGAGATGAATATGTATTCAGTTTTGTTGGGATGAAATGTTCTATAGATGTCTGTTAAGTCCAAATCTAAGATTTCTTTGCTTAGTTTCTTTTTGGAGGATCTATCCAGCACTGCTAAAGGGATTTTAAAATCTCCAACTACTATGGAACTGGAGGAAATCCAGTTGCTTATATCTGTTAGAGTTTCTCTTATAAATTGAGGTGTGTTCTGGTTGGGTGCATAAATATTAATAACTTAAATCTCATCATATTGAGTATTACCTTTAACAAATATGAAGTGTCCATCCTTATCCTTCCTTATTTTGGTTGGTTTAAAGTCTATTGCATCTGGAAAGCAGAAAAAAGCAATGCTTTGCAGGCATTGCTTTTTTCTGCTTTCCATTTGCCTGGAGTATAGATGACTATCCCTTTACCTTGAGTCTATATTTGTCTTTTAATGTACGATGTGATTCTTGTATGCAGCAGATATCTGGCTTGAGTTTTTGTATCCAGTCAGCCAACCTGTGCCTCTTTAGAGGACAATTTAAACCATTCACATTAATTGACAATATTGATAGGCCTTTCGAGAGTCCAGTGGACATTTTTAATCCTTTTGCAACTGTGGAAGTTGGAATTTGATCAAAATTTTCTGTGTGGGTTTACTTTTGTAAATATTGGAGGATTATGCTGGTCTTTATGGAGGATAGGTCTGAGAATATCCTGGAGAGCTGGTTTAGTTATGGCAAATTTCTTCAACATGTGAATGTCGTTAAAGTATTTAATTTCACCGTCATAAATGAAACTCACTTTAGCTGGATACAGGATCCTGGGTTGAAAGTTATTTTGTTTTAGGAGATTAAAAGTCGATGACCATCCTCTTCTAGCTTGAAAGGTTTCAGCAGAGAGATCTACAGTTATTCTAATATTTTTGCCCTTGTAGGTGATGGTTTTCTTCCACCTGGCTGCTTTCAGAATTTTCTCCTTCATATTAACTGTAGTGAAATTGATTATGATGTGTCTTGGGGATGTCTTATTTGGGTTGAGTCGTGCTGGAGTTCTGAAACTGTCTGCTATCTGAATTTCAGAATCTCTTGGCATATCTGGAAAGCTCTCCTTCATAATCTCATGGAGAAGAGACTCTGTGCCTTGTGAAGCCACTTCGTCACTTTTGTGGATCCCTGTAAGACGAATATTGGTTTTCTTTGAATTATCCCATAGCTCTCTGAGGGAGCGATCTGTTTTTGCCCTCCATTTCTCTTCCTCTTTTAGAGTTTGGGAGTGTTCGAAAGCTTTGTCTTCAATGTCAGAAATCCTTTCTTCTGCTTGCTCCATTCTGTTACTGAGGGATTCTACTGTGTTTCTCAGATCTTTGAGGGCTTCACCTTCTTGTCTCAATGTGTCAAAATCATTGGTCATTTGGTCTTTGAATTCTTTGAATTCTTGAGATATCTTTTGGGTTACTGCTTGGAATTCCAATTTGATCTTATTTGCTATCCAGATTGTGAATTTTATTTCTGACATCTCAGCTATTTGTTTGTGCATGGGATCTTGTGCTGTGTCTGCCCCATTGATCCTTGGGGGAGTTGATCTACTCTGATTATTCATATTGCTAGAGTTTTTCTGTTGATTTCGCCTCATGGTTGTTTTTCATCTTTGCCTCTGGCCGTCCTCAGATTTGGAGAGGTGTCTCTCCAAGATTAGATCCCAGCGGGTTCACTCTGTTGTTGCTGGATCTTTGTAGGGAGTGACCCTGTTTACGTCCTCTGGGGCTGCCCCAGCCAGGGAGTTCTGGTTGTGGGAGCAGCTCTGGAGTGTGACACACCCGGATCCAGTAACAGTGCGGGGACGGGGGGTGCACACGGTTCTGGGGGTGCCTGGCGCCCAGTGACTTTGGC
The DNA here is from genome assembly GCF_027406575.1 of Nycticebus coucang. Lineage (NCBI taxonomy): Eukaryota > Metazoa > Chordata > Mammalia > Primates > Lorisidae > Nycticebus > Nycticebus coucang. The sequence continues at coordinate 109,512,835 of NC_069781.1, forward strand.
TCAGAGAGTCCAAGGCTCAGTGTCTGGCCAGGAGAAGGGCTCTGCACAGAGGCAGGAGGGCTCTGGAGGGCACACGGCTACCAGAGTCCCTAGCCAGACGAGTAGGGAGGGTGCAGGAAGGAGGACGCAGGGTTGCACGGCTCCCAGAGTTCCTGGTCAGGGCGTGCGGAGGCCCAGGAGGGTCATCTCTTACCAGGGTCTGGGCGGGGGCAGATCTCTGATCGCGGTGCAGCTCTTACGGAGGTCCGGACTCCGCTGCATGTGTTTTTACGTTCTTGAGATACTTCATAATGATACTGGTCTTCAGTTCCAACCATTTTGCTTCTATACTATCCAGCAATTCCGGTCCTAGATGTTTATCTTTAAAATGCCATTTATTCTATGAATATTTTCTTGAAAGAAGTCAATTTTGTCTCTTAGGTCAAAATATAAAGCAAGCTGAAAGAATTAGGGGAAATGTGTGAATTCTGTTTGCTCTTATAAGGTGGCACCTCTGTTAGGTCTTTCTCCTTTTTTTATTTTTAGTAGTGGTGGGGTCTTGCTTTTGCTCAGGCTGGTCTCATGAGCTCAAGCTGTCCACCTGTTTCAGCCTCCCAGAGTGCTAGATTTACCAGCATGAGCCACCACGCCAGACAGAAAAATTACTTTCTTTAAAGAAATCCAATTTTAGGGGGTGGCGCCTGTGGCTCAGTGAGTAGTGTGCTGGCCCCATATACCCAGGTTGGTGGGTTCAAACCCTGCCCTGGCCAAACAGCAACAAAAATATAGCTGGGCATTTTGGTGGGTACCTGTAGACTCAGCTACTCAGGAGGCTGAGGCAAGAGAATCACCTGAGCCCAAGAGCTAGAGGTTGCTGTGCGCTGTGATGCCATGGCACTCTACCAAGGGCAACAAAATGCAACTTTGTCCCTAAGAAAAAAAAAAAAAATCCAATATCAGGCTCAGCACCTGTAGCTTAAGCGGCTAAGTCACCAGCCACTGTTGTACCCATTTGCCACCTGTAAGAAAAACTCAGACCCCACTTCAGGTATAAATCATATGGTGATTTATTATACCTGCACAGGGGGCTTCTGGTGGCCCTGAAATGAGGAGCAGGCTGATTGTTGTGCCATTTTTTGCTGTGTTGGCAGGCAAGTAAGTGAGCATAGAAGCAGAATGTGGCGGCTAGCTCAGGGCGGGTTTACAATGTGGTAGCTAGGTCAGGGTAGCTTGGGGTGGGGTTACAGTGAGTTGGCTCAGGGGGTTACATCGTGGCTGTTGGCATAGGGACAAACATAGGAGACTCAGTAGCTTGGGAAACTCTGCTTGAGTAAGTTTTCACTATTGTTTTATCTGTGGCTAGGAGTTTTTGAGAACTCAGGGAACTTCCTTATTCTATTTTGAAACCTGTTCCCAGTTTTTGTCGGGGGGTGGTGGTGATCGGGGGTTTGAGACATGTGGGGACTGAGGCTGAGACAGTTAGGGGCCTTTAGGGATCTTTTTGCAGAGTCAGTTATTACCTTCCCCAGTGGTCTTCTTAGGAATTGAATCCTTGACTTATCTGCGTTGCTGGGAAGGGGCTGATATTTATGGCTGGGCAGGGAATGTTTTAGGCTCAGGTGAGCATTGACATTAGATTCTCATCTTTAGGCACAAACTATGTGAGTCTCAGCAAGGTCATGAACAAAGTAGTTTGAAACATTTAGAATAACCAGGGGACAAAGTTGGAGCAGGGAAGAAGGGCATACTCACACATTCGTTTCACCCTGTGAATGGGGGGGTGGGTGAGTGGAGGGGCGGGCAAAGCCCTACTTATTGTTACTCATTTCAATTATTCTCTAAGTACTTACATGTATATAATTCTAACTCACTTTTTAACTAGGGCAACCTCGATTTTTACTCGAGCTGCCACTTAGCCATAGGAGGTAAATTAACACTTTCATAGACCCTGTGAAGGGAGGACTAACTCCACTTTTAGAGTTTTTTGTTATACCACACTTACATACTTTTATATACTTTTAAACAGACTTTCCAGTGATATAATGTCTAAGGAGTTGATTATACCTTGTCTTAATTTAGGGTTTCCATATCAGCTTGTTTCTGTAGGTGCTGATATTTTAGCACTGAGGTCTTAGGGGCTGTGACTGTTATTGTGTTCTCTACTCAGGCCTTAATAGTACCATGGTGGTGGGCTAATATACATATGAGTCTTTACTTTTCCTTGCGGCATTTCCCTTCTTTTCCTAAAGTCCAAAAATCTAATTAAGACAAGTCCCTCAAGGAGTTTCCTCAGGCTTCAGCCATGCGTTGACCAGCCAGCTCTATGTGGCTGGAATAGGGCATATTGACTGTCTCTAGATGTCATAAAAGACAGTTTATGTCTTGGGCTGTAGGTCATGGGCCAGCACTTCTCCTCCTACTGGAAAGCAAACAGACTCTGGCTCTCTGGAGCCAGCTTTATACTGAAAAAGGTATCTTTTAAATCTAGGCAAGTGGGCCACTTGGCTTCTGTCAGTAGCAGACTCAGTAGAGTATAAGGATTAGGCACAGTAGGATGGAGTGCTACAGTTAAATATTGACATTACAGACAAGGCTGGGATTTAATACAGGTGGGTCACAGTCTTTTTTTTCTTTGAACTATTTTTCTCTTTATACTAAAGACAAATTATAGCAGAACTAAGTTGCCAAATAAACTGTACCTTTAGTATACTGGATCTGATTATTTGCATGAAGTGCAGTAAGAATAATTATTGGCTATCTAGGTACTTCTTTCTTTTAAAATTGACTTTGCTGGAACCTTTTATAAGGAATCTTAGGCTGGACTTTCTTGAAAGCCTTTCATTAGCCCAGGTTTCATCTGTGCTATTAGATACCTGTATACATTGGGTAAATTCCTCTTTTCTTGAGGTCCCCAAGCATATTTCAATTCCTGGACCCATCAGCAAGTGACCTTCATTACTTACCACAGATCAGAAAATGTTACTGATGGGTATCTGGGCAGTTTTCCAAAGGTCTTTTTTGGCTTTATAAAGTCAACTTTAATTCCTTATTGCAGTCTGGATACCTCTGGAAATGGTATTTTAGTCAAAGCCTTGGTAACTAGTGCCTTCATTATTCTATAGAACAAAACATATTCTTAATGAACTTATGCAAATAACTGTATTGTCAGGAATTAAGAATACTTACAAATGGCTTTTAAATTTTAGAGAAATTAAGGAGAGAGAAAAAATACATGTTTCAGATTTTGCTCATGAGTACATACTTGAAAAGCTATAAATAGCTTAAAAGATAGAAAATGGTTTTCTTTATTTCTAGAAAACAAAACACAAAGAATAAGCAATATTTCAAATCATAACAAACCAGTTTAGTTCCATGTAGTTGATTTCTGTTCTGTTTGGAGTTAGGTTAGCAATACTCATAGACATGTTATCTTGCCAATGAAAGTTCTAGGAAATACATAGTTAACTGGATTACATGTAAACTTCTTTTATACGTTTTATTTAACTTGCACAGACATTTTACAAATATTTTAGACCTTTTTTAACTTTTGTCTTGCCTTTTACTTTTCTACATAACTATTTGTTTCAGGACAAATTTATGACACAAGATTTTTTCTATAAAATTCTTTTTTCTTTTATCCTTCCTTACTAAAACTATATTTTTATACTCATGTCTTTTTACACATTTCTCTCTCCCCTATTTACTGTTTTTTTTTATTTTTAATTCCAAACTCAGAAAAGGAAAATTGTATACGAAGTTTTAGTAAAGTTTTTCTAAAAGTCTGTGATGTTAAAGGAGTTAACCTTAAGATCCTATATGAACAGTGGGGGAGGGTAGTTAAACTTCATTTTTTAGAGGCAAGGAAGTTGTGGAATACCTTTTATTTCAGAGATGGAGTTAACAAATGTAGGTTCATTGTCAGAGCCTGCTCTTCCCCTGCATGTTCATTCCTCTACTGGTGGGCTGCTGTCATAGAGGACCACTGTTGGACCTTCCTGCCGCCCTGCTGGTGCCCTCTTCTCTGTGTAATTAGTATTGGAGGGCTCTTAGGGAATGGTGTCAGTCAGGGTGCTTGGGAGCACTCTCATCAGGGAACCACAATGTTGCAGGAAAACCATGAATTAAAACCGACAACCATTTATATGAACAATATAGAGGGAGAAACCTCTACTTGTTGACAAGAACTAGAACTCAGGTGTCTCAAGGCATAGAATGCTGAGTTCTAGGGGATTTTTCGTTTTTTTATTGTTGGGGATTCATTGAGGGTACAATAAGCCAGGTTATAACTGATTGCAATTGTTAGGTAAAGTCATTCTAGGGGATTTTTAAAAAACTCTTTTATATTTTTTTTTCTCTTCAGTTCAATACAAGATTGTTTCAGGCTGAGACCAATCCTTTAATAAACATTGAACAAATGACATACAATGACACAGTAGACACAGGCCTGACATGAACAAGGTCTAAAAGTTCACATTTACTCTTACACTCTCATATTCTCAAAATTAGAACTGGAACACTTCTCATATAGTTTTTAAGAGGCCTGTGGGTGATCTAACACACTGGGGGTTGATTGGATGCCCGTGTTCATTTTAATGGTGTGCTGGTGACGGGTGTAACACACATTTCTGGGAGCCTTCTGACAGGCCAGTAGGGTTGAGGTTTCTCATGCTTCCAAAAACTTCTAACAGGCCAATAGCCTGGCAACCTGAAGTCCCTGTCTCTTTGGCCTTCCCTTAGAGGCTTTACACAAATTATAACAATTGAATTCAACAAATAGTTTCATATTTTTCTAACAATTCACAACAAATAAGCATAACAAAAATACCATGAAGAATTATATTAACGTCTGCAGACACTAGCCAAAATTAGATGTTAAAGTGGCTTACCTGTGGAGGTAGCCTTACAGGTGACTTTAGGAGTGATCGTCAGCCGATCTCCTGAGGGCTCGAGGTTTTCCGGGGACCCTGGGATGTTTCCAGGGGGTGCCTCCTGTCAGAGGGACCACAGCCTGTCCCCCTCCTGGAGGCTACCTGAGGATCAGCAGAATGCATGCCAACCAGAGTAATGCCAAGTGGCTATTGTGTTTTAAAAAATAGAGGACTCTCCCCATCCCCACCCCTTTTTTTTTCAAATGGATAATTGACCTTGGGTCTTTTGCTGAATGCCAGCACCTTATCTCAAGACTATTTGTAACATAGCAACCACAGTTTTTTGGCAGCCAAAAAGAATAGTTTTAACTAACTTTGTAGTAACTCTTTAATTGCCGGAAAGAGAGGGTTTTAACCACAAGTAGGTTATTTACACTACAACGTCAACTAACTCCCACCTGGAAAGCAATGTTAAAGGCAGTGGGAGACATAGGGGATATAAGAGAGAGAAGGTAAAAAGGCTAGTTGGCAGGGTGAGGCAGGGGGACAGAGTTGGTCTTTCACCAGGGGCTGAGAAATTCTTAGTGGCTGCCCCCTTGGTAAAAATCGGCTCTTGTCCCTTAGCCACAACCAGTGGCCATAGCCTGGGTTAAAATAAGTTGTACATTGACATGTTGACAGACAAGAAAACAGAGATGTTGACACCCAAACTTAGAATTGACCAATCTTTGAAAGGAATTTTGACAAACCATTAGAAATAGCAAACACAAATTTGATAAACAACTCACACACACCAGCTAAACAAACTGAAGACCCACTCTCTGTGAGTCCTAAGAAGAGAAGAGACCAACATACCCACACTCTGTGAGTCCAGAGAAGAGAAACCAACAGACCAGGCATGAAAACACTGACAAATTTCACACAGAGACCTTATTCACTTAGAGACCTCAGGCTCACTCCTTGTGAGCCTCCCACGACCTGGGACTTAAGTTCCACAAGAGACCTGGAGCTCATCACCTGTGAGCCCCTCAAGACCTAGGACCTAAGTCCCACCAGAGACCTGGGGCTCACCACCCTGGGAACCACCCCAAGACCTAGGACCTAAGTCCCACCCAAGATGGGGAAACATATTCCCCCGCCAGGGGAACTGACTTTATGGCTGTATCCAGCTGGCCCAGTTTCCCCCTCCAAACCAGACTGACTTACCCAGGTGTTGTTGCTTTATCACCAATTTCAGAAGTTTTTTGGAAACCTATGCCCTGGCTCCACATATTGGAGGAGTCAGGGGCAAAGGAACGTCTTCTCCGAGGCCTTCCCCTAAAGCCATCAGGCAGCAGCGGGCTTAGGTGGGGGTCCAGGGTGGAAATCTCGCTGGGGCCTCCAGAAATGTTGTACCCATTTGCCACCTGTAAAAAAACTTGGACCCCACTTCAGGTATAAATCAGATGGTGATTTATTACACCTGCGCAGGGGGTCACAGGTGGCCCTGAAATGAGGAGCAGGCTGATTGTTATACCATTTTTTGTGCTGTGTTGGCAGGCAAGTAAGCGAACACAGAAGCAGAATGTGGCAGTTAGCCCAGGGTGGGTTTACAATGTGGTAGTTGGCTCGGGATAGCTCCGGGTGAGATTACAGTGAGTTGGCTCAGGGGGTTACATCATGGCCGTTGGCATAGGGACAAACTTAGGAGACTCAGTAGCTTGGGAAACTCTGCTTGATTAAGTTTTCACTATTGTTTTACCTGTGGCTAGGAGTTTTTGAGAACTCAGGGAATTTCCTTATTCTATTTTGAAACCTGTTCCTGGATTTTGTCGGGGGTGGTGGTGGTGGTTGGGGGTTTGAGACATGCAGGGACTCAGGCTGAGACAGTTAGGGGCCTTTAGGGGTCTTTTTGCTGAGTCGGTTATTACACCACATACACCAGAGCTGGCAGGTTCGAATCCAGCCCAGGCCTGCCAAACAACAGTGAGAACTACAATCAAAAAATAGCCAGGCATTGTGGTGGGCACCTATAGTCCCAGCTACTAAGGAGGCTGAGGCAAGAGAATCGCTTAAGCCCAAGAGTTTGAGGTTGCTGTGAGCTGTGATGCCACCGTATTCTACCGAGGGTGACATAGTGAGACTCTGTCTCCAAAAAAAAAAAATCCAAGGCTCAGCACCTGTAGCTCAAGCAGCTAAGGTGCCAGCTACGTATACCTGAGCTGGTGGATTTAAATCCAGCCCAGTCCCACCAAACAACAATGACAGCTGCAACCAAAAAATAGTGCCTGTAGACTCAGCTACTTGGGAGGCGTAGGCAGGAGAATCGTTTGAACTCAGGAGTTGGAGATTGCTGTGAGCTGTGATGCCACAGCACTCTACCCAGTGTGACAACTTGAGGCTCTGTCTCAAAAAAAAAAAAAAAAATTCCAATTTTGTGTTTTTATATAAGGGGGAAATTGTCAGCTCTGTCTCAAAAAAAAAAAAAAAATCCAATTTCATGTTTTTATATAAGGGGGAAATTGTCAACTCTGTTGCTTTAATTATTCCACACATGGGCAAAAATGTCAATTTCACAAGGAAATACTAAAAAAATAAAAACACGCTTCTGTGACTCTAAAACACATTTTCTCATCAGAATTTTAAATTGTGTTTTGATTCTATAAAAATGCCTTATTTGTCCTTTAACTTAGTTGAAGGTTACAACCTCAGAGGCCCATACAAAGTGGTCTTAACTACTGTTTCTTCAGTGTTTCTATGTAATAAAGAAGGACACCAGAGAATTATCTCTGTTGGAGAACAGCTTGCTCAGTATGACTCTTTTCCATTTTGAAGCCTATTTATTTATTTATCAAGACAAAGTCTTTCTGTGTTGCCCAGGCTCGAGTGCAGTGGCAATGGTCATAGCTCACTGTCGTCTCAAACTCCCTGTCTCAAGTGATCCTCTCTCCTCAGTCTCTCAAGTAGCTGGGATGAGGCCCAGCTAATTAAAAAAAAAATTTTTTTTTGTAGAGATAGAATCCTGCTATGTTGCCGAGGCTGCTTTTGAACTTCTTTGAAGCTTCTTTAAATGTCCAGAAGTCTCTGGATGACTCCAAGGCACAGAGAACATGTGGTCAGCTCTCCACAGAGGACCAGGAGCCAGTCAGCCTTGGGCTGCATTTTAGGAGTCCTATGAATTGAAAGAAGCCCTGTATGTTTTAGACATTCAGGGAATTTTTGTTAACTTTACATCTAACATCCAGAGAAGTGCATCTATACTTTTATCTCATATGCTGTTAATCATGGTCTTATAAGAAATAGAGTGGAGATTATTGAAATCCCCAAAATGTGTAATACCACATAATGGTAGTTACTTCAAATATACAGAAGTCAGGGAAATTTTCATAGCAACTGTCACTGAGCTGTCTTACAAACCAAAGAACATGAAATTTTACTAGTGCACATACATAGTAAGAGAAACCACCATTTGAAAGTCCAAACATTATATGTGGTATTTTCTTCTTCTTTTTTTTGGTAGAGACAGAGTCTCACTTTATGGCCCTTGGTAGAGTGTCCTGGCGTCACACAGCTCACAGCAACCTCCAGTTCCTGGGCTTAGGCGATTCTCTTGCCTCAGCCTCCCGAGTAGCTGGGACTACAGGCGCCCGCCACAACGCCCGGCTATTTTGTTGTTGTTGCTGTTTGGCGGGGGCCAGGTTTGAACCCGCCACTCTCGGTATATGGGGCCGGCGCCCTACTTACTGAGCCACAAGCACCGCCCCCCTTTCTTTTTCTTTCTTTCTTTTTTTTTTTAAAGGAGCGGCGCAAGATTTGGAGGCGGCTTCCCGAGGGCCGCCTCTTGGGCCTGCAGCAACGAGTTCCTCAGCGGCTGTTTCACCAACGGCGGCGGGCCCGCCGTGCGCGCTGGTTCTGGGGGTTGGGGCCCCGGCTGCAGGGACCCCGCAGCACTGCTGCCCGCGCAGCTTGGCGGCGGCGGCCTTTGTTTTCTTTTTGAGACGGAGTCTCAAGCCGGTGCCCTGGGTAGAGTACCATGATGTCACAGCTCACAGCAACCTCAAACTCCAGGGCTTAAGCGATTCTCTTCCCTCAGCCTTCCAAGCAAGCTGGGACTACAAGCGCTCACCACAACGCTCGGACATTTTTTGGTTGTAGTTGTCATTGTTGTTTGGCAGGCCTGGGCTGGATTCAAACCCACTAGCTACGGTATATATGGTTGGCTCCCTAGCCCCTTGAGCTACAGGCTCCAAGCCTATATGTGGTATTTTCAACAGGAATTAAGTTAATGACCAAAATGGGTCATTATTCTTTTTAATAATCTCCTTTTATAGACATTCAATTTAACTTACAGCATGAAAGTACTGCTGGGCTTCTCCCACCAGGCAGCCAGTCTTGTGCCCTGGTCACTGAAGTTCTCAGAAGTGTAGCTTTTCTTTCTTAGGGCCAGGTGGTCTATGAGTCAGTAAAAAGACACAGATGGAGACAGAGGAACAAGTTAAAGTCCACCTGGGGCAAGTAATTGGCCAGATTCAAAGTGTAAGAAAGGGTCAGGGTAACCACTAGCAAGAGGGTCAGTCAGCCTGTGGCATGAATCACCTGGGGGTTAGGGGAGGAACTCTTACAGATTAAGAAAGATCCTAAAAAAAGAGACTTTGGAGGTATAGTCCCCAAGCACAATGGGTGCACCATATTTGAATCCTAATTTGAACAAGCCAATGTAAAAACATTTCATTAGACAGTTGGAACAATTTAAATATGGACTGGACATTAGAATATAATGAACTATTGGTTAATTTTGTTAGGTGTGAAAGGTTATGATTTTGTAAGAAGTATCTGTAAGTGCATGTCTGGGATTTGCTTCAGAATGTCACAGCACAGTGCATCACTCAGTAGTTAGATAAATAGTGCAGCAGTGCACAGAGGGAGGCAGGGTGGGCAGGTGGAGGAGGGGAAGCCTTGAGGAGATGGTGGTGTCTTGGCTGCAGGAGGGATCCCTGCATGTTCTGCTTTTGTGCACCCTCCGGAATTTTCACAACAGCCTTAACGCCCCCTTTTCATTGACTGTCTATCATGTACAGAGCACTCTCCTGGGGTGCCTTCCTGTCCAAAGGAGAAAGTGGGTGGCTTTCTCAGTTCCTCAGTCCAGGCCATGTTCCCAAACCATATCTTCTGAAAGGCTCTAGAAGCTGGGGCCTGGGTTGAAGAGGACCAAGAGTCAGTAGTGTGACCCAGAGATAGCCAGACCCAAATGCAGAGATGGCCTGCCTGACAGGGCAGGATAGAGCCACAGAATGTCCAGGAGTAGCCTTGCCTGGGTTCCCTGATGCCCTGGCAGGACACTTATTTAGCTGCAGCTCAGAGGTTTGCTTTCTCCTCTGTCTCCCCCTCTCCATGGCACATCAAGGGCTTATTTCTCCCAGGGTTCCAGTGAGTCCCAGAATCCTCTACCTGATCTGAACATGTGAGTATCAGGGCAAAGGAAAGATATTTTTATTTTATTTACTAATTTATTTATTTATTTTTGGAGACAGAGTCTTACTCTGTCACCCAGGCTAGAGTGCCATGGCCTCAGACCTTCACAGCAACCTCAGACTCCTGGGTTCAAGTGATCCTCCTTCCTCAGCCTCCTGTCACAACACCTGGCTTGTTTTTATGTTTTTAGCAGAGACAAGTCTCACTTTGCCAAGGCTGGTCTCAAACTCCTGAGCTTAGGCAGTTCATTCACCTGAGCCTCAGAGTGCTGGGATTATAGGTGTGCCACTGCACCTGTCCTAATGTAAATACTTTAATAGTTAATGAGAGAATGTTATGAACAGTTTTATCCTTTGAACTAAAACTTAGACAAAATATACAGCTTTCTAGAAAAATCAGTGATGAGCAATCATTAAATAAAATAGAAAAACCTGAATAGACCTGTAACTGTAAAACAAACTGAAAAATCGGGTGGCACCTGTGGCTCAGTGAGCAGGGCGCCGGCCCCATTACCGAGGGTGGTGGGTTCAAACCCAGCCCCGGCCAAACTGCAACAAAAAAATAGCCGGGCGTTGTGGTGGGCGCCTGTAGTCCCAGCTACTTGGGAGGCTGAGGCAGGAGAATCGCCTAAGCCCAGGAGTTGGAGGTTGCTGTGAGTTGTGTGACACCATGGCACTCTACTGAGGGCAATAAAGTGAAACTCTGTCTCTACAAAAAAAAAAAAAAAAAAACTGAAAAATCAAATATCTATCCACAGAAACACAATGAACCTGGGGCACCTTTTTTTTTTTTTTTTTACCAGAAAACAAAATCTATTGGGGGGGGAGTTTAAAAAGGACATGAGAATTAACTTGAAAGGGGTCCCACTGGCCAAAAAAGTGACAAATTTGCGCATCAGAAAAATCCAGTCACATGGATTAAAGGCCATCAAATTTATAAAAATCCATATGTATTAATAACTGATTTTGAAACTTAATGAAGAATCAAGCATTTATCCAGATTTTTTTTTTTTTTTTTGCATGTACTACCTCAGGAAAACCATAGTAAAGGAGAGAAAGGTCACCTTTATGGAAAATGTAAAAAATAGCTAAATAGAAAAAAATGAAAGGGAGGATTAAATTAGGAAATCACCATCTTACAGCAGGATAAAGTAAGGGATCAAAACAAAAATGATCAATGGATGCTAAAACCCTTAAGGAAAATAGGATAGAAAATTTTATAGAGGAGAGATCAGTGCAGGCATAGTAGCTCACACCTGTAATCCCAGTACTTTTGGGGCCAAGGCAGTAGGAGCCTTTGACGTCCCTTGAGGCCAGGAGTTCAAGACAAGCCTGGGCAATATAGTGAGGCTCCCATCTGCATAAAAAATTTTAAAAGTACCTGGGCATAGTGGTGTGTGCCTATAGTCTTAGCTACTCAGGAGGCTGAGGCAGGAGGATCACTTGAACCTCGAAGTTCAAGTTTGCAGTGACCTGTAACTGTACACTGCACTCCAGCCTGCCAGGTGGCAAAGATTCTAATCTCTCTAAAAAAACAAAAAGGATAGGGCGGCACCTGTGGCTCAAAGGAGTAGGGCGCCAGCCCCATATGCCAGAGGTGGTGGGTTCAAGCCAGCCCTGGCCAAAAACTGCAAAAAAATAAAGGATAGATCTAGCTGAAGGGCTGACATCTGGACATGTTGATCAATTTCTTTTTTGTAGAGACAGAGTCTCACTTTGTCACCCTCAGTAGAGTGCTGTGGCATCACAGTTCACAGCAACTTCTGAGCTTAGGCGATTCTCTTGCCTCAGACTCCCTAGTAGCTGGGATTACAGGTGCCTGCCATGATGCCCAGCTATTTTTTGTTGCAGTTTGGCCGGGGCTGGGTTCGAACCCACCACTCTCGGTATATGGGGCCAGTGCCCTATTCACTGAGCCACAGGCGCTGCCCAAATGCAGATTTTTTTTTTCCAGATTTTTCTTTATAGATACAACACTCGGCTATTTTTTTGTTGCAGTTTGGCTAGGGTCGGGTTTGAACCTGACACCCTCAGTATATGGGGCCAGCGCCCTACCCACTGAGCCACAGGCACTGCCCATGTTGATCAATTTCAATGGCAGTGATGCGGTAAGAAGGCCTCAGTATCACCTATGAAGTAGCGTTATTAAAAATAAAAAATAACCATCTAGTGACCTTTTAACAGGAAATCAGAGACAGAGGGATAAATTAATGACACCATTAGAAAACAATCTACTGCCACATCCAGACTATGGAAAATTCTCTGTGCTAAACATCTTGGCTTCTTCAATACGCAAATAATGTGGGGGAAAGTATGGCAGAGTGTTTTAAAGACTGAAAGACTTAGAGACTGATTGTCCACATTCAGTGGATGGCTCTTCTTTGGATCCTGACTTGAGCAAGCCACTGTACCAAGAAGACTTTTTTCTTTTAACCACTAAGTTTTGGAAAGTTTGAACATGAGGAATTTCCACTGGGAAAAGTGGAACTTAGTTTGCCATCAGATATATGTAAACATGGATGAAGTACAGTAAAAATAATCTGGGACCACCATTGTCTGCAGGCCGTCATTGTTTTGTTTGTTTGTTTGAGTCTCAAGCTGTTGCCCTGGGCAGAGTGCCCTAGCATCATAGCTCACAGCAACCTCCAACTCTTGGGCTTAAGTGATCCTCTTGCCTTAGTGTTTCTATTTTTAGTAGAGACAGGGTCTTGCTTTTGCTCAGGCTGATATGGAACTCGTGAGCTCAAGCAATCCACCCGCCTTGGCCTCCTAGAGTGCTTGGATTACAGATGTTAGCCACCATGCCCAGCTGCAGTCCATCATTAACTGAAATGTTATTGTGTTTATGGATGGCTAAAAAGCTAAGCTCATCCTAAATAAGAAGTGGCAGGTGAATAGACAGTGTGGCTGGGGCAGGCAGCTGATCCCTTGCTTGGATCTAAGAATAGTGTGGGTTGGGCACTGACATCAGGAAACAGACCAGGGGGCCTTCAGGAACATCTCTGCTTTCTGTGACAGAATGTCCCTACCAGCAGTTCCCAATTCTGATCATTGGTGCCAGGGGGCATCTCAGCAGATGCATAGGGTAGGGGCTGGTAACCTGAGAATGTTTTCCCCTTCGGAAAAGCATTAGTTCCTAAAAAATAAATTTGTTAAGGCTCTTAGACCCTCATTCCCCGGATTTCTGAGCCTGGTTTCTCCAGGGAGCCCAGCTGTGATAACTGACTCCCCACTGGAACCTCTGCCAGGACTGCGATGTGGGGTGGAGCTGGCATCTTGCCCATTGGTGGGACCTGAACACAGGACCCCCAAGTTCTCATGCCCATGAGGGCCTGGTCTCCACTCCCTCCATTCCCCCAGCAGTCGGCCATGCTGATAATTAGGCTGGATGCCTCTGTCAGAGGCAAGAAACATTAGCTGCTTGTCAGGGAGTAGCACACAGACAGCAATTCCTGTGATTGAATGCTTTTAGCCCGCCAGGGAAACCCATTTTCTCCTTAGAGACAAGCCTCCTGACAACTTGTCTCAAAGCAGAGACCAGTTCCAAGAGTTTGTAAGTGTATGTGGTGGCAGAGAGAGCTCGCTTGGATCTAAGAGTCTGGCTAGAAAAGGCAGTAAGGACCAAGGGAAAGTGGACCAAGCTTCCTACAAAGAATTCTGGTGTTGAGAGAAGGAAAAAAGAAAGTGTAAGATAACGTGGTTTAGAGTTTTCTCTTTTACCTTCAGAAAGAGCACTGCATTGCTGTGTTTTTCATAAAATCCTCTCTCAGGCTGCTAATTAGGGGGTGATTTCATCTCTGAGGTGTTCTCGAGGGGCCCTGTTAACCGTGCTTGGAGACTGCTCTGAAATCGGAAAGTTTGTAAATGTGGCTCGACTGGAAAAATATCCCCACAGAGCTATCTCTGTCTCTGAGCGAAGCACCCATCCCTGACGCACTTGTAACCACAGCAGGGTCAGAGCATCCTCAAACCTAAAGGCATATGAAAGTGGACTTCTATCTTTTTTTAATGTGAATATTTTCCAACAGCTATACTTTAGGGACAAAGAAGTATCAGAGTATCCCAGCACCAATAGCGTAGGGGCAGCCCCTTATGAGTTAAGTGTCTTTCAGAAAAACCAGCCCAGAGGCTTGGAAGAAGGAGAAGCCAGGCCCTCTGAAGCTGACTGAGTATCTGGAAGGAATGGGGCAAAGTCACATGTTAGAGATGACCAGTCCAGTTTCCTTCCCTTTCTCAGATGGCTGCTCACTCTCCGGGTTTAACGTTTTCATTCTCACATAGCGTTAAAGACAAGACCAAGAAGCACCTTTCCCCCCACTTGCCAGTTATTATTTTACAAATATCCATCTTGGTGAGGAGGGTATGGGCCCCCTGACTCCCTTCTTCTCCCCAGCCCTGAGATCTGAGGCCCACCATCTGGGCATGCGCAGGATTGCTCTACTCGGCCCCCCTGAGCACCGCATCCGAAATCCCCTGTGCTTTGGCCACCAAGGGCTCCCTCAGGTCTCTTACTGGTCTGGTTGCCAAGGCCAGCAGCAGAAGAGGACGCCCCTGGACCGTGCTGGTTAGAAGCCGCCCTGCCCTCCGTGCAGTCTCTGAGACAAGCAGGTGGGTCCAAATGGTTCATTTGGGGCCATCGCAGGTAGTACGACCAGAGAGGGGGTCCGTAGAGTGGGGTGGAGGGTCTTCCACAGGTAAATTGTAGGGCAAAGAGACGAAGTGGACGTGTAGACGAGAACGAATCCGGGGATGCAGCGGGGTGAGGCATAGAAGGCAACGCAAAGGAAGGTGCCCTGGCGTCCCGGGGAGGGAGGGCGCCAGGATGGCCACTGGTTGGGGCACAGCTGCTTCTCCACCCTGTGACAGGCGCAGCGCATTCATTAAGGTGAAATAAACCGTATGTTTGTTTTCTGTGATATTCTGAATGTTGTTTTTACTTTACAGTACAAGCTTAAAGGAACACATGGATGAAATTTAAAAAAAAAATCAAGGACAGGGCAGAGAAAATGTCTCCCGGTGAGCTGCTGGAATGTTGCTCCTCTGACATGTCCTTTCTGGGAAGTTCTAGCAGACATTTCAGGCTGAGAAGATTTTACATAAAAACTGCTTGCCTTTTGTCTTTAACTCCATTAATTAAAAGTTGAAATCATTTTCTTTAATGGCAGTGCCATCTGGCTTCCTGGTTTAATTGATTTGTACTGGTGTTAATAAAAAGACAAGTGAGTGATAATGTTATGGTTTTCTCATCATCCAAATCTGTATGACTTGGAGGCCTCAGGGTTAATCTAACGTGAAGCCAACATGTTTCATGGGAGATTCTAAGACCCTGGGACTTATGCAGGACTGATATGGCCCAGAACTGGTGGCACCATCCCTGCTGGAGCTGAGAGAGCCTTGCTTCCCTAATGACCTGTGCAGTGAGTGGCATGGGGGCATGTGCCAGGGCACCCTCTACCTCAGGGGCAGGCATTTTAGAATTCATCAAACCTTTAAAAGCCAATGATTAGCTGAGGGTAGAGGAGGGAAGGGACATGGACAAACATTCCAATCAAATGATCAGTCAATGACAGATCGCAACAGAGACTACTGTTGGGTTATACTCAGGAGAAATTCAAAGGAAAAATAATTTTGAAGTCAAAAGCTGAGTGGGTTGATGGGGAACCCCCACCTCACTCTGACCCACATAACTACTTCATGTCAACATAAATTCTTAATACCTTCTTTCTTTCTTCAAATTTCCCATTATGTGAAGTCTTTGGAGATGGTTTTAGCCTCGAACAACAGTAAGTTTCATAGAGGATGTGTTAGGACATGGGGAATGAATGTCCCCTCTGGGACATTCTCCAAGCTAAGCAGAAGGGACAGGGGTATACAGGTCCTGAAAAGGTTGAGAAGGTGGATCAACTCCAGAAATAGGCAGGACCCAAGGGTTGGGCCTTGCCCTGAGCTCTGGAAGCAGCAGCTGCAGGGTCAAGGAGGAGGAGTGAGGTCTCCACAGCAGGCAAGGCCTAGCCTCCAATCCACAAGGTGCCGGGCAGAGCTTTGGCACTCGTATAACACACATGCACAGACATACAACACTCAGCATGCACACTACACGCCCTCCCCGCCCCCAGAGGTAAAGGACTGAATTTTAATCCCTGTTTTAAGATTAGGATTGTGATTTTCTGACTTGGAGATGGAAGCTCTCTGCTCAGGCTCTATAAACGGGTTTTTTGTTTCTTTTTTTTTGGCGACAGAGTTGAGCCACGGCTATTTTTTGTTGTTGTTATTGTTGTCGTCATTGAATAGCTGGCCTATGCTGGGTTTGAACCCACCAGCCCCAGTATATGTGGCTGGCGACTTAGCCACTGAGCTATGGGCACTGAGCCTCAACAGACAATTTGATAGTGACTGTGTTGAGAGCTTTGTTCTGAAACTGCAGGTGTGCGTGCTTAGTGGCTTGCCGCCATCTTCATTAGGAATGGTGGTATAGTGAGTTAGTTTGGGGAAGTGCAATAAAGTATTGGTGACTATAGGTCTGTTGCCCCAGGCTAGAGTGCTGTGGTATCATCTCAGCTCACAGCAACCTCAAACTCCTGGGTTCAAGAGATCCTCCTGCTTCACCTACGGAGTAGCTGGGACTACAGGTACCTGCCACTATACCTGGCTAATTTTTCTATTTTTTTTTTTTTGCAGTTTTTGGCCGGGGCTGGGTTATGAATCCACCTCTGGTATATGGGGCCATTGCTCTACTCCTTGAGCCACAGGCGCCACCCTTCTATTTTTTTTTTTGTTTGTTTGTTTGTTTTGTTTTGTTTAAGTAGAGATGGGAGTTTGCTCTTGCTCAGGCTGGTCTCAAACACATGAGCTCAAGCGATCCTCCCACCTCAGCCTCCCAGAGTGCTGGGATTACAGGCGTGAGCCATCTCACTCAGCCTGTTTATTATTATTATTATTATTTTATTTTTATTTTTTTGCAATTTTTGGCCAGAGCTGGGTTTGAACGCGCCACCTCTGGCATATGGGGCCGGGGCCCTACTCCTTTGAGCCACAGGCGTCACCCCTGTTTATTATTTTTAATAAAATCATAATCTATGGCTTAGTGCCTGTTAGCTCAAGTGGCTAGGATACCAGCCACATATACTGGAGGTGGCAGGTTCAAATCCAGCCCGGGCCTGCCAAACAACAATGACAACTACAACCAAAAAAAATAGCCAGGTGTTGTGGTGGGTGCCTGTAGTCCCAGCTGCTTGGGAGGCTGAGGCAAGAGAATCACTTATGCCCAGGAATTGGAGGTTGCTGTGAGCTGTGATGCCATAGCACTCTACTCTCAACAGCTTGAGACTCTGTCTCAAATAAATAAATAAATAAAATAAAGTAAAATAAAATAGAAGTCTAAATTTTGATTTCATAGTTTCTTTTTTCTTTTTTTCTTTTTTATTTATTTTTTTTTTGAGACAGAGCCTCAAGCTATCACCCTGGGTAGAGTGCCATGGCATCACAGCTCACAGCAACCTCCAACTCCTGGGCTCGAGTGATTCTCCTGCCTCAGCCTCCCAAGTAGCTGGGACTACAAGCACCCGCCACAATGCCCGGCTAGTTTTTGGTTGCAGCCATCATTGTTGTTTGGCGGGCCCGGGCTGGATTTGAACCCACCAGCTCAGGTGTATGTGGCTGGCGTCTTAGCCACTTAAGCCACAGGCGCCGAGCCCATAGTTTCTTTTTTCAAATATATCTTTGTTTCTGTAATACCTTGTAGGATATAAAAATATCGTAGGATATTTTTGAAGAACGAATACGTGAACATAGGGTATGTGCCTAAAATAATGTCTGGCACCCAGCATTCAATAGAGACCATCATTGTCATCAAAAACCAGGCAGCCAGGACCATCCACAACACGGCTACAAGCCACCTTCCCATCATCCTGTCTACCCTCCAACACCCCATCCACTGCAGCCCAACTGAGAAATTTGCTCTTCCCTCTGCCCACGTCCTTCAAGGTCTAGCCCCCTTACTAAGTCTTTCCCAATCTCACCCCTTAAAGTAATTCTCCTCCACACTTGTTATGGATTGAATTGT
Organism: Nycticebus coucang; assembly: GCF_027406575.1. Lineage (NCBI taxonomy): Eukaryota > Metazoa > Chordata > Mammalia > Primates > Lorisidae > Nycticebus > Nycticebus coucang. Next base: position 109,531,194 of record NC_069781.1, read on the forward strand.
GCCTCCCCAAAAGACTTTCTAGGGTCCTGGCCCCAAAGAACCTCAGAATGTGGCCTTCAGGCTCGCTTCAGATGTACCTACTTAAGATGAGGTCATAGTGGACTAGGGCAGGCCCCTGAGCCATGTGAATGGTGTCCTTATGGATAGAACTCTGTGAGAGGGCTCCAGGTGACTTGTGAGGATTGGAGTGACGCAGCCACAAGCCAAGGAATGCCAAAGATGGTGTCAACCTCAGAAACCAGTAAGATGCAAGAGGCTGACAGGTTTCTGAGGGAGTGTGGCCTTGCTGGCATTCTGATTTCAGACTTCTGCCCTCCAGAACTGTTAGACAATACATTTTTGTTATGGGAAGCCAACTGCATTGTCCTTGCCACAGCAGCCCTGGGGAACTAATCCAACCTCCATCCAGGTATGGATCGAACTTCCCTCTTGCCAATGCTGGGGGCTGGACAGCTTCGTGGACATGCAACTGGGGCACAGTGCTCTGCAGTTGCTATATTGAAATTCTTTTTTTTTTTTTTTTTTTTTTGAGATAGAGTCTCACTATGTCGCCCTTGGTAGAGCAACCTCAAACTCTTGGGCTTAAGTGATTCTCTAGCCTCAGCCTCCCAAGTAGCTAGGACTACAGGTGCCCGCCACAATGCCCAGCTATATTTTGGTTGCAGTTGTCATTGTTTAGCAAGCCCGGGCCAGGCTCGAACCTGCCAGCTTCAGTGTATGTGGCTGGCGCCGTACTCACTGGTGCTGAGCCTATATTGAAATTCTTTTATTTATTTATTTATTTATTTATTTTTGAGACAGAGTCCCACTATGTCGTCCTGGGTAGAGTGCTGTGGCATCACAGCTCACAGCAACCTCAAACTCTTGGGCTTAAGCGATTCTCTTGCCTCAGCCTCTCAAGTAGCTGGGACTTCAGGTGCCTGCCACAATGCCCCCTATTTTTTTGTTGCAATTGTCATTGTTGTTTAGCTGGCCTGGGGCCAGGCTAGAACCTGCCAACCTGGGTGAATGTGGCTGGTGCTGTAACCACTGTGCTATGGGTGCAGAGCCTATATTGAAATTCTTAATTAAATATTCTGTCCTTGAGTTTGGGTTGGATAAGTGAGGTCATTGGACCTTGCTCAGAGCTTAGATCCCAGCTGTGTGTCCTCCCACCTGCTGTTGCCCCTCTACTTGTCCAAAATGGGTTCTTGACTGCTTCATCCCTCTCCCTTTGGTGGTCTGGCTTTGTCCTCCATCCATGGTCAGTGTGGGGCCTGGATGTGGGTGGGGAGGGTTGATGTAAGAAGCCTTTGCCCCAGGGCATCTCAGGATGGGTACAGCCATGGGAGTAGCTGGCGGACTATGTGCAGGCAAGTCACTTAGGGCAGGCCCCCTGGGCAAGTGTGAAAGTTGACACTTACCCTCTGGGCTAGTGTAACATTCAATAGCAAATAAAAAACACTATAACAGCCCAAGAGGTAGACTGTGGAAGAAAGGGAAAAACTCTGGTGTTTAGAATGTTTTTAACCCACTTTTTTTCCTGTTTGTTGAATGCCTTGCAAAAATGCCTTGCATTTTTATATTGCACTGGGCCTGTCAAATTATGTGGCTGACCCTGGTTGGGAGCTACAGAGAGATGTTCCAACTTATAAATGATACACTGAATCCATCAGCTGCAATATAAGATGAATTCCTAGTGGATTGGAACCCGGACAAGTAGCCTGATGAAGAAACAAGTTATCTGTGACCAGGCAAGGGCCTGGTCAGCCAAGGCAGTCACTCTTTATGTATGAAAAATCCACTGCAGCCACTGGAATATTTAAAGCTAGGGAATACAGAATGTTATATTAGCACTCTGGGTTGTCTAAATTGTTTGCTATGCTGATTAGAGCAAAATTTCCATAATTATATTTGTACATTCATAAGTGGTGCTAGAAGCAAATGAATCATCTTATGCATATCTTGATAGCCAAAAGAAAAAGTCAATTTCATGTCAAGCTACCAAAGGTCACTTTTTCTTCACGCTTCTCTTTTGCCAGAGAAGCAATTCAATGCGTGTTGGTAAAAAGGAGGACTGAGAGGTGGTGAACTTGCCCAACAACTTATCAGAGACCCACATGCAGGGGGAGAACTGGGGGAAGCCTGCAGGTTGAGCAGGGAAGGCAGAGCCACCATCACATTGCAGTGCTCCTCTTTGGGGAGCCTTCAAAGGCCCTGCGTCCCCAGCCAGCCAGTGTTAGCTCTGAAACATTATACCTTTCAGTCTAGGACATAACTATACGCTAGTCAATGTGTCATATAGCCTTTGACAACTGTTACAGAGAAATAGAGCCAACGCTGCTCAAAGGCAGTCAAGATGGACTTTATTCAGTGTCATTGCAAAGGGGAAAGAGCTACAAATACAAGTGGGGATTTGTAGCTAAGGAGCAAGGTGGGGGTGAGAAGTTGGTGGGTGGAAGATTACTATTGGACACATCAAGGGTGAGGGCCTTCTTGCTAAACCTCTTTAACAAGGTTTGCTGAAGGCAGGCCCAGGTGAGCAGATACAAAGGGAGGGATGACTTAGGATTCTCTGCTAAGACTGGGTTAGGGAGACCAAGGGTGGGGTCCAGGACTGGGCCTAGTTGGGGGAACCTGTCTAAAGTTTGATCAAGGAAGGAGTCTTTGTCATAACTACTGTCAGACAGGAGGATGGAATGCAGAAAAAATTGCCCTTAAGATAGGGAGGGGGTTGTATAATAGGGTAGAAACTATAGTAGAGCCTCTACAGTTGACTCCTCTCTACACTGACCACCTCCTTAAGTTGACCTAATTTTCATAGACTGCACATGTGCCACATGTAAGTATCATATAGTAGGCCTAGTTCCTTATGTTGACCACCTCCATATGTTGACCAGGTTGTTACACTCCCTTGGGTGGTCAACTTACAGAGGTTCTACTATATTTTAAAGTGGTGGCAGGAATTAGAAGAGAGGGGCTCAGGGAGGGAGGCCAGGCCAGAGGGCTCCTTCACTGGGGTTTCTCAGGCCAGTATCCAGAGTAGAACTTGCAGTCTAATTTCCCTGTGATTGCTCAGGCCATGTAAAGCTTCTTTCAGATCTCCATGCTTAGGTCACCTTTAGATGTCTTGGAAGGAAGTTTGGTATGAAAGTGTTTTTGCATGACCCGGCTAGGGTGCAGGGTACACCTAATCCTATTTCTGGGACTCCAATTGTGGGTATTGCTGGGTGTGCTCCCTTGGAGGGAAACTTGAAGGAGAATTTGGCTCCAGAAGAAGCAGAACAGAGAGCAGGGTTGTTCTGAATCCCACAGCACCTATAGGCCACTCTCACCTTAGGGGGAGGTCACAGGGGTGGCTTCATGCAGCAGGGAGGGCCTTGGGAAAGTCCCTTTGAAGACTTGCTGTCCCAGAAAAGGTCAGCAATGACCCTTGAGAATGCCTTTTAGAAGTCAAGCTGAGAGAATCAGGCTAAGCTGTCCTCAGTCTCCCCTGCACGGAGTTTGAGTATCCTTCCTTGGTTGTACACACAGACCCTCAAAGCAGCCGTCCAGGCCTAGGCATGATGGTTCACGGGAGGCTGAGGTGGGTGGATTCCTTGAGTTCAGGAGTTCAAGACCAGCCTGAGCAAGAGCAAGACCCCCCTCTCTATTAAAATTAGAAAAATTAGCCAAGCCATGTGGCAAGCACATGTAGTCCCAGCTGCTCCGGAAGCTGAGGCAAGAGGATTGCTTGAGTCTAAGAGTTTGAGGTTGTAAGCTGTGATGACACCACAGGGCACTGTAACCTGGGCAACAGAGTGAGACTGTCTCAAAAAAAGAAAAAAGAAAAGAAAGAAAGGAAGGAAAGAAACTGTAGTCCAAGGAGAATGCCCTGGGGAAGGTTTTTTTTGTTTGTTTGTTTTTCTGAGACGAAGTCTCACTTTGTCTCCCTTGGTAGAGTGCAGTAGCATCATAGCTCACAGCAACCTCAGACTCCTGGCTCAAGCAATTCTCTTGCCTCACCCTCCCTAATAGCTGGGACTACAGGCGCCAGCCACAATACCAGGCTATTTTTTTTTTTGTTTGTTTTGTTTTTGTTTAGCAGGCCAGGGCAAGGTTCGAACTCACTAGCCCTGGTGCATGTAGCTGGTGCCCTAACCACTGAGCTACGGGTGCCCTCCCTTGGGGAGGTTGAGAGGTGGACTGACCCTGTCCCACAGGATCACAGGATCACACCTCCCTCGCCTCTCTCCACTACCACTAGGTTTCACCAGGAATGGGCACCTTCCCTTCCCAGCAGCACATGAGGGAAGGAAGTTTGTATACAAAGGATTGGGAGTTTTCTCTGTGGGTGGCACTGTCAACTAATAAGGAATGCTAGCAACTTGGCTGTCAGTTGTGTTCAAAGATTAAAAAACCAAACAGATCAAAATACAGTCTGGATGATATTTAGAGCTTAGCTTCATTTCATTCCTCTTATTTCTGAATTTTGACAAAAGTCAGGGGCCTTCACATGCAAGATTTATGCTCCTCACATCTCCTCTCAATTTTTTTCTCAGATTTATCTATCCATTTTCCCCAATCTTCTATGAGGACAATTGAATCTGGGCTCTGCAGCCTGTATCACTTAACTGCATCAGTCAATCCTCTGTCAGGGTTTCTAGCTTTGGCTTACTAAGTACATTTACACAACCAACATCATGTTCAGCCAGTAGTGAAAGACATCGGCCTATTTGTTTCATTTAACAGGGAACAAGAGGGAGTCCGCACTAGGAAGAGGCTCGTGAGGAAGCTCACACCTTCCCTGACTTCTCTGATCACTTAATTAAAACTGCCTCCTTCAGCATGGTGGCTCACGGCCTGTAATCCCAGCACTCTGGGAGGCTGAGGCGGGTGGACTGCCTGAGCTCATATGTTTGAGACCAGCCTGAGCAAGAGTGAGACCCCGTCTCTAAAAAAATAGCCAGGCGTTGTGGCGGCCACCTGTAGTCCTAGCTACTCCGGAGGCTGAGGCAAGAGAATCGCTTAAGACCAAGAGTTTGAAGTTGCTGTGAGCTGTGACGCTCTACCCAGGGCGACATAGTGAAGCTCTGTCTCACAAAAAAAAAAAAGGGGGTGGGGGTCTACTTTCCCTTGTTGATAAAACTCCCCAGAGGGAATTTACAACAATCGGATTCTTTTGGCAGGTAAAGGGAGTTCAGAGAACAATTCCCCAGCATTTGCTAAATTTCAAGTGCTTACTGCCTTCTGCTGAAAATAATCAGCATACCAAAGCGACATACTTGGGGTGTACTTTGGTTTCCCTCATTTCTTTAAGTTTTTGATATTTTGTTCATCATGGACTTCTTTACATTAATTTTGAATCTTTAATAGATTGCATTAAAACATTACTTACCTTGATTATTGGAGGGGTTTTTTGGTTGCATCTCTCGACCAGGGCACAGCTTGCCTCATCCTATCTCCTCTTCCTAGACCTGTTTTGCTCAATGCTGAATCTCTAGGGTTAACCGCATTATTAATCTCTTGTTCTCCAAATAAAACATTCTTTAAGAACAGCTCCGATTTCTTCCAGAACTCTAGGAATCCACTTAACCTGGACGCAGATGTCAGAGGGCAAATGTCCAGAAAGAAAAGAGCTCAGGTTCACCACCACGCTGCCCAGGCCCGCTCCAAGCCCGACCACCCTTCCTCTTACTCCATTCTCCCTTCAGCAGTGCTGGGCTAGGGCCAGAGCTCTGGGGCAGGGTTCACAGGGGTGCAGAGAGGGAGGGTGCAGGAGAGAGGGCAAGAGCAAGGCTCGCGGGGAAGTTGGGCTCGGAGCTGCTGGGAAGGGGGTAGGTGGGCGGGGCAGGACCCGGGCTCGCGGCCAGCAGGCTGGAGGTGGAGAGCGGCTCTAGCTGGAGCGCGCGAAGCTGGAGGACTCCGCGGATGTACCGTGCAAGCACGTGGGCGGGACCCATCCGGAGGAGGGCACAGGGGCGGGTGCGGACCCGGAGGGGTGCGGAACGAGGGCGGGGCGCCGGTGGCACTGCTGGTTAGGCTTCTGTAGGCGGGTGCCGCGCTGTGGTCACTGCCTCTGCATCTGGGGTCGCGGTGTCTGCGAGAGTCCTCTCCCAGACCGAACTCTCCTGCTCCAGCTCCAGGCTAGGCCTGGGCCGAGGTCCGGGCGGGGCCCCAAGTCCGGGCGCAGCTGGGGAATCTCCTGAGCTGCCCGAGTGCCCGGCGGTGGAGCTCACGGCCGCCCGGCTGCAGGTGATCATACAGGTGTCTTCGGGCCACAGGTGGCCGTGCAGCCTCGCCATGGTGGATGTACTGGGCGGGCGGCGCCTGGTGACCCGTGAGGGCGCGGCGGTGGAGGCCGAGACGGCGCTGCAGAACAAGGTGGTGGCGCTGTACTTCGCCGCGGGCCGGTGCGCGCCCAGCCGCGACTTCACGCCGCTGCTCTGCGACTTCTACACGGCTCTGGTGGGCGAGGCGCGGCGGCCCGCTCCCTTCGAGGTGGTCTTCGTGTCGGCCGACGGCAGCGCCGAGGAGATGCTGGACTTCATGCGGGAGCTGCACGGCGCCTGGCTGGCGCTGCCTTTCCACGACCCCTACCGGCAGTGAGTGGGGACTCGGGGGGGGCGGGGGCCGCCGAGCGCGTCGCCCCGGTGTCGCCTCAGGCTTCCCCCTAAAGCTCTCTGAAGCTCCTTCAGATTCCCCCTTCCGGGTCTGGTCTGCTCGGGTTAATCACGCTCAGCCGATTGTTTCAACTTCCTTTTAGGACAGGGAAGGTTCCAGACTAGGTTCGCAAAACCAGAGCGTCTGCATCCCCACGGAACTTGAGGAGCACTAACGCTGACTCTCCCGAGTTTCTAATTCCCCTTGTCTGGGCTCCGGAGATCCGCATTTTCACAGAGTCCTGGGTGGTGCTGTTGCTGTGGGTGGGTGGACCTGTCTCCGGGAACCACCCGGAGCAGGGCCGCACCGCTGCATCCTCCTCCTGATTTGTATGTGTCTGGGGGACGGGGGCCACCGGGATGACCACTGCCTGGGGTCTGGGAGCAGGTGGGGGTGACCAGGAGGTCATAGCCAGTGTGACGGGCACCCGCAGCCCAGGCCACCGCTGGAAGAGAGGGGCCGAGAGCTCCACGGGCAAAGAACCCAGGTGCTGGCCACCTTTAGGGTTTCATTCTTACTGCAGTGATGGAGTTTCATTATTAATTTCATTAATGTAAATGTAGGAAGAACTAGGAGGAGGCAGAGGTCAGAGGTGACAAAAATTTCTCTGAAAGGACCTTGGACCCCTTCCCTCCTTTAGAAAAGAGGTGTTCAGGTGGGGAACCCTCAGCTCTGTGTGGAAATTTTAGACTTTGTGAATGAACTACAGGTTGAACATAGTGCTTCACTGGTTCCAGGAGGGGAGCAGATAGGGGCACGGATTGGCAGAGAGGAAGTATGGCAGGGGATGCATTGTTCTGGGCGCTGGGGTCTCCTGTGGTGTAAGTGTCCAGACTTAGTTTTAAATTACACTTCATAAAAATACATCATCCCAATCAACCCCTTAAGACAGTGATTTTCAACCAGTGTGCGGTGAGAGGATCTTAGGTGTGCCACAAAGATTTTAAAAGATCATTAATTAAAATATTTTTGAAAGAAGTTCAAAGCACAGTAAGTATATTCTTTTTCTTTCCTTTTTTTTTTTTTTGTAGAGACAGAGTCACACTTTATTGCCCTTGGTAGAGTGCTGTGATATCACAGCTCACAGCAACCTCCTGGTCTTAGGAGATTCTCTTGCCTCAGCCTCATGAGTAGCTGGGACTACAGGTACCCACCACAATGCCCAGCTATTTTTTTGTTGCAGTTTGGCCAGGGTGGGGTTTGAACCCGCCACCCTCGGTATATGGGTTCGGCACCTACCCACTGAGCCACAGGTGCATCCCTACTTTTTTTTTTTTTGATCAACTAATAATTTAAGTGTGCCTCGAAAGTTTAGCTGTAGGTTCAAGTGTGCCATGAGATTAAAAAGGTTGAAAACACTGCCTTTAGGTATGGATGTGTATGGCTGGATTTTACTTTACAGAGGCCAATTTCACGTTTCTCTGGAGATTATCATTCAGTTGTACATTAGCCCTAAAATTAATTGTTATGGTGGTGGGTGCCTATAGTCCCAGCTACTCATTTCCCTTCTGGAAAATGAGAATAGGAAGCTAACTTTGGAAAGATCTCTAGAAGAGTTAATTAACTGGAAGAAGTCTGATTATTCTGGTTGGGCCCCCACAGCTCAGTGGTTAGGGTGCCAGCCACATGCTCTGGGGCTGGTGGGTTCAAGCCCAGTCCAAGCCTACTAAACAAACAAACAAAAAAAAATAGCAGGGCATTGTGGCGGGCACCTATAGTGCCAGCTACTAGGGAGGCTGAGGCAAGAGAATTGCTTGAGCCCAAGAGTTGGAGTTTGCTGTGAGCTGTGATGCTAGGGCACTCTACTGAGGGTGACAAAGTGGGAGTGTCTCAATTAAAAACTAAAAATAAAAACAAGTCTGATTATTCTCCTTACACATGATCTTTCTCTCTCTCTCTCTCTTTTTGAGACAGAGTCTCACTATGTCACCCTCTCAGAGTGCCCTAGCATCACAGCTCACAGCAACCTCAAACTCTTGGGCTTAAGCAATTGATTCTCTTGTTTCAGCCTCCCAAGTAGCTGGGATTATAGGCACCCACCACAACGCCCGGCTATTTTTTTGTTGTCGTTGTCATTTTTGTTTAACAGGCCTTGGCTAGCTTTGAACCCACCAGTCCCATTGTATGTGGCTGGTGCCCTAACCACTGAGCTATGGGGACCGAGCTGAGTCTTGCTTTCTTGCACCCAGGAACGTGTGATGGCATCATAGCTCACAGCAATCTCAAACTCTTGGGCTCAAGCCATCTTCTTGCCTCAGCCTCCCAGTAGCTGGCACTATAGGCACCTGCCACACACCCTACTATTTTTTTTTTTAGAGATGGGATCTCCCTCTTGCTCAGGCTGGTCTTGAGCTTCTCAAGCGATCCACCCACCTTGGCCTCTGAGATCTTACCACATGATTCGGGTGATTATGAATGAGGCAGGTTGGAAGCCAAGCTGCTCAGCCCTCCAGATGGGTGACCTGCTTCCTGGAGGCCTCACACCAGAACTATGAAAGTCTTATTGGTGATAAATCTAAGTGACAGGTAATTTACTTTGCAAAGGATTCACTCAGAATCCCGTCAAGTGCTTAGGGGCAGAAGTTATAGGTAGCTTTTGAAGGAACACACTTAGTTTTGAAAGGGAGACAGACAGGTGGTGATGTAAGCAATTAGGCACAGAGCTAAGATTTACCCTCTGGGTGATGACAGGTAAGCTATTTTATTTTTGAACATAATGATACATCATCAGGGTTGATCTGACACACAAAGGACTTTGCATGCTGATTTCCTGCCTCATCTTCCAGATCTGCCATTGAGGTGCAGAGTCTAGTGCTCCTGGTTCTGGGGGCTGCCTTTCTGCCCTGACCCCTTCCTCTCTGAGGGGAAGGCCAAGGCCCCCTGGGGCACACACACTTATCTCCGCTGATGGTCTGGTCAGGGTCTGTGAGTTCTAGGTGGATCCAGAGAGCAGCTTATAGGCACAGGGTGGCAGTGGGTTCTGGGCATCTCAGCCTTGCTGGCCTGATCTTGGCCTAGTTTTTGTCCTCAGAGGGGATTTTCTTTTTGTGAACTTAGCTATTTGTCACTACTCTTTTCCTGAGTGAACTTTGTGAACCTTTCATTGTCATGTGTAAGCTGGGTCGTGGAATTTTACGAGCTACACCCTAAATTCTACTTATCCCAACCTAGATTTATGGAATCAGATCATGAACAAAATAGAAATAGCCATCTCTGAGAAAAACAAAGTATATGTAAGAACAAAAATAAGCATCCAAGAGGCACTTTGGGAAATTGCTAATATGTGCGGACCACAAGACTTTGTGGTTGGTGTTGTGGAGAGGTAGAGCCGAAAACAGTGATGTTACTGGAGGGTCTTGGGTGGGTGAAGGGTGAAGTGACCTCATGCTGCTGTCCCTCGGAGGCCTAAGGGCATCACACACCCTGCACTAAATTCTTGGTGATCCACCTGAGTCAAGGGAGAAGAAAAAAAGCAGGTGCTTTCAAACACATCACTGTGTAGCACCCTTGGGGTCACCCTTGGCATGGCTGAAGGCAGGTGACAGCTACAGATACCTCTGTGGGAAGGAGGTGGCTAGACCCTCACTTTGTCCTCAGAGTTGTGCAGATCTCAGCTTTTCTGGTGTCTCCCTGGTCCCAAACACACAACACAGTGCCACCTTCAATCCCCAGAGAGAGACCTGCTTATTGACATCCCTGAAATTGGAGACAGGTGTTTGGCCAGGGCTGTCAATTCTGTGCCCAAGTACTGAGAGGAGGGGCTGAGTCTTTCAAGCCTTAATGTGGAGACAGATTCCAGCACTACCTGGTTGCACTGTTTTCAGGATGAGGTTTCTCTTGCCCCATCCTTTCCCCCTTCATTTCTGGGTTTCTGGGTAAAACTCACTATTTGCCCAAGAACGAAATAGCAGGTTCTAAGTTCACCAGCAGTAATTCCTGTCAAATGCTGCTATTCACAAGATTCAAGAGCAGTCGTGACTTTATATGATTTTAGCATAATTGTCTCATAATAACTCTTGTCCTCACTTGGCCTCTGGAGTGTCAGGGGACCTCAAGGAGGACTGGAGGGGGTCTTCCCTTCTCCTGCTGGGTCAGGCTCTGACTCCCCGGCCATGGCTGGTGTTGAAACACATCATCTTCCAGGCAGTCAAGTTTGTGTTTGATAGAAAAGAAAATTGGAGGCTGGGTGTAGTGGCTCTTGCCTAGCACTCTGAGAGGCAGAGGCAGGTGGATTGCCTGAGCTCACGGGTTCAAGACCAGCCTGAGCCAGAGCGAGACCCCATCTCTAAAAGTAGCTGGGTACTGTGGTGGGTGCCTATAATTCCAGGTACTTGGGAGGCTGAGACAAGAGGATTGCTTGAGCCCAAGAGTTTGAGGTTGCTATGAGCTGTGACACTACGGCACCCTACCAAATGCCACAAAGTGAGACTCTGTCTCAAAAAGAAAGAAAGAAAAGAAAAGAAAAGAAAATTGGCCAGGACTTCATTTCCTGGGTAGGGAAAGGATCAGTAGGGAAGAATTGGTGCTCAAGCCAATGATTCTTAGCTCTGTCTTTCCACTCCTTGTTTTCTACCTCCTCTTGGGCCCTCTGGATTCAACACATCCACTGAATCCTCTGATTCTGCAGCTCCCAGGTCCTTCTCTGTTCTTCTGCCCATTGCTGCTTGCTCCACTCAGGCGTTGGGCTGTTAGAACATTCCCCTAAGTCAGCGGTTCTCAACGTGTGGGTTGCGACCTTTTTGGGGGTCAAACAACCCTTTCACAGGGGTCACCTGAGACCATCCTGCATATCAGATATTTACATTACAATTCATAACAGTAGCAAAATTACAGTTATGAAGTAGCCAATGAAAATAATTTTATGGTTGGGGGTCACCACAACATGAGGAACTATATTAAAGGGTTGCAGCATTAGGAAGGTTGAGAACCACTGCCCTAAGTGCTCTCCAGGGCCTTGGTGTCCTCATCTAATTTGCTGTCAATTCATAGACCGCTCTGAGCCAGCCATGCCTTGCTCCAGGCCTACAGGGGTTTCCTGAGTTCCCATTGCCCACTGGACAGAGCCAGGGATAGTTCAGTACTGGACACAACAGGGAGCATGTTTGGGTGGTGGTTGGAGCAAATGAGGAAAGGACAGTGCTTTAGAGAGATTTGCTTGGCAGTAGTCTGCTGCTGGCTGAGATGGAAAGACTGGAGTCAGAAGTTGCCATGGCAACCCAGAAGCACAATTATGCCAGGGACAAGGGTGCGGTTGGGTCAGTGAAGCCAGGGACTAACATTAATTGTTACAGTGCTTGTGAAGACAAGGAGGAATTGGGCTCTTGAATTTTCCTGAAATCATTAACATGCTCCTGATAATGCTCTTTATTCCAAAAAAATTCTATTCCCTGGGGGCACAGGTCAGTGCCCAAAGGGGGTCGAGATGACTTCAAGGAAGGAGGGTGGCTACCTGCATCTCTTATTTAGCTCCAAGGTCACATGTGTCCCCCCCGTCAGGGGCTGCCAAGGTGGGGATTGAGGACTGACACTGCATGTCTCTCTGAGGATCAGCTACAGCAACTAAAGGCCGCCTTAAGCCTCCTTATTCCTCAGCATGCAGCTCGCAGCTCACCTGCTGATTGTGTCAGGGCTCCATTTGATGTTGCAAGTGCTTAAAGCATCAGCAGCAGTAGCTCAAAGAGCTTGAATGGTGCAGGTTATGGGCTGGCTTAACTGAAACATGCAGTAGCCGAGGCCTGGTCTCAAGGGAGGCTGAGGCTGCCCAGGACGCAGTTTTCTGGCTTGCCTCCTGTCATGTCTGTGTCATGGTTGCACTGCAGGCCATGGCTACCTGGCAAATCCAGTCTCTCACAGTTGCAGAATGGCTGCTGTGTCTTGGACCGCACATTCCCATACATTCCTCTTTTCTAGCAAGAGCTTATGGGGCCTCACTGGTTCTGAGTCTGCTATTTACCCATTTCTGACTAGTGTAGCCAAGGGCCAAGAGATATGCTAACTGAACAGCTAACCCAGCTGGAATGAAAGGTGAGTCCTTCCCACCTAGTAAAAACAGCCAGTGTTTATTGAGTACTTATTGGGTGCCAGGCCCCATCTTTCATAAAGCCCTCAAGTATTAATCAGTTTAATCCTCACAGTAATCCCAGGAGGAGGATTCTATTATTCCTGTGGTGCACATGAAGAATCCAGATACAGAGGTTGTTAACTAGCTTGCCCCAACCTCATAGCTGATTCATGCTGAAAAATGGAAGAGCATTTTTCTCTTCCATTTTTCTACAGGAGGGTCTGATGAACTGCAAACCCCAGGCCCTTACTGTGGAGGGCACTGTGCTTAGCCTTGCACCACTGCCTTCTCTCCCTTCCCTCTTCCTGGTCAGTGCAGGGGCTGTGGACAGCTGTTGGAGCTTCCTGCAGAGCCGGTAAACTTGAGCGTCACCCACAGGCTCTCAGCTGACCCCAGGGTGAGGCTGGGAGACCACATTTCTGGTGAGTTCCCAGGTGATGCTGATGCTGATGCTGCTGGTCCCAGGGCCCCACACTGAGAAGCACTATTGCTCTGGACAGGGCTGAGCAAAGGCTGCTGTGGGGACCAGCATCTCCCAGGGACCTGCCAGGAGTCAGATGCTGAGTCAGACCTAAAAGCTGCTGCTGCCGACGATACCCCAATGCCCTCAGTGCCCACCATTGGCCCTCCAGAGGCTACTCACAATGTCAGGGGTGGGCTTCCAAGTCCCTAGGATGACAGAGCCCCACCAGACCATCAGCTTCCCTTTTTCAAATGTAGCATGCTCTGTTTGCCCTATCTGGCTGCCCAAATCCTGGAGCTCAAATAATGATTTGCGAAACTATGAGATAAAGAGCTTAAATTAGGTCATTGACCATTTTGTTGCGATTTTTTTTTTTTTTTTTTTTTTGAGACAGAGCCTCACTTGCTGCCCAGGGTAGAGTGCCCGTGGTGTCAGCCTAGCTCACATAAACCTCAAACTCCCGGGTTCAAGCAGTCCTCCTGCCTCAACCTCACAAGTAGTTCGGACTACAGGCCCTAAACACGGCACCCAGCTAATTTTTCTGTTTTTATTAGAGATGGGGTCTCACTCTTGCTCAGGTTAATCTGGAGCTCCTGAGCTCAAGCAATCCTCTTGGCCTCAGCTTCCCAGAATGCTAGGGTTACAGTCATGAGCCACCAAACCCAGCCTTGTTGCGGTCTTTATTCAAAGAGCTACCTAGGGGGGCACCTGTAGCTCAGTGGGTAGGGCACGGGCCAAAACTCCAAGGCTGGTGGGTTCAAACCCTGCCTGGGCTTGCTAAACAGTGACAACAGCAACAACAGAAAAACAGCTGAGCATTGTGGCGGGCGCCTATAGTCTCAGCTGAGGCAAGAGGCAAGAGAATCGCTTAAGTCCAAGTGTTTGAGGTTGCTGTGAGCTGTGATGCCACAGCACTCTACCCAGGACAACAGCTTGAGGCTCTGTCTCAAAAGCAAAACAACAACAACAAAGACCTACTTTAGCTTGTTTAAATTTTTTTTTTCACATTTTTGTCCTATGCCCTTGGGAAAGCTAATTTCTTTGGCATTTCAAATTTCAGGTGCAGTGCAGGATTCTTAAAACACTAGAAGGAAGGCTGGATACAGTGACTCACACCTGTAATCCCAGCACTCTGGGAGGCTGAGGCGGGAGGATTGCCTGAATTCATAGGTTTGAGACCAGCCTGAGCAAGAGTGAGACCCATCTCTAAAAATAGCTAGGTGTTGTGGTGGCGCCTATAGTCCCAATTACTTGGGAGGCTGAGGCAAGAGGATTGCTTGAGCCCATGAGTTTGAGGTTGCTGTGAGCTATGAGGCCAAGGCATTCTACTGAGGGTGACAAAGTGAGACTCTGTCTCCAAACAGACAGACAAACAAACGAAAAAACTAGAAGGGGACATCATCTCTGCCATATCTCTCATGCCCACTGCTGTGGTTGCCAGACCTGTGCAGGCTCCGCCCTGCTGAGATCCCTGGGCTTGGGTTTCTAGTACCTCTATCTTGAGCTCTTGCGGCTGCTCAGGAATAGGTCAGTATCCCCTAAACCTACCATTTGATACAAATTTGTGTCTGCTCTGTGTTTGAGGCTTTGGTTTATTACTACTGCTAAACGTGTCTTTTGTATTTTGTGTGGCAGTTTTTATAGAGTAGTTTACATGTTTCTTCATCCCACTTTTTCTTTCCCTCCTCATGGGAGTGCTTGGACACCATGGGAAACAGCTTCTGGAGCTGCTCAGGTGGGGGCCGTGCATGCTGGTTCTTTGGGAATGGGCCTGTCCTGTCAGCTGTCGTGTGTCCAGTGAAAGGCTGTGGCCCTCCTGCAGCGTCCCTTTGAAGAGGGTTCAGTCTACACTGGGCCTGTATAGTAACCAGCCCTGCTGGATTCCTGACATCCTTGTGCCTTCTCTTTTTTTCTTAGGTCTATCTCAGTAGAGATTTATTTTGTATTTTAGTTTTCTTAAGAACCATCCTTACCCCATGTTGATTTTCACTGGTTCATTACCTATTTCTGTACTTTCTGTTCTCAATCTTATTTTGCTATCTTTTTTTTTTCTTATTATTGTTTGGGATTCATTGAGGGTACAAAGAATTAGGTTACACTGATTGCATTTGTTAGATAAAGTCCCTCTTATTATTGTGTCCCGCCCCCAATATCTTTCTTTCTTTGTGTTTGCTCCACCTTTATTTTTCTGGCTTTTTAATTAAATTCATAAGTCATCTATGGATGAGTTTTAGATAAGTGTGTTTAAATGAATTTACACTTTGGGATTTGTAGTATATCTCACATTATTCTATTTATTTTAAATATTTTGTCATCTACATTGGCATTTAACATATACCATATAATTAGTTTTTAAACTAATCCTTAAAAATGATTTCTTACTGGGTTCCAGTTCCTTTATACTTTATGATCTTATTCAGTGGTCTGCTTATCATTGATCACTTAAAATTTATTTATTAAGATTTCCTTTGTGTGAGCGGCGCCTGTGGCTCAGTCGGTAAGGCGCCGGCCCCATATACCGAGGGTGGCGGGTTCAAACCCGGCCCCGGCCAAACTGCAACCAAAAAATAGCCGGGCGTTGTAGTGGGCGCCTGTGGTCCCAGCTACTCAGGAGGCTGAGGCAAGAGAATTGCTTAAGCCCAGGAGTTGGAGGTTGCTGTGAGCTGGGTGAGGCCACGGCACTCAACCGAGGGCCATAAAGTGAGACTCTGTCTCTACAAAAAAAAAAAAAAAAAAAAAGATTTCCTTTGTAGCGGGGTGCAGTGACTCCCACCTGTAATCCTAGCACTCTGAGAGGCCAAGGTCGGTGGATAACCTGAGTAAGAGCAAGACCCCATCTCTACTAAGAATAGAAAAATTAGCTGGCGTTGTAGCAAGCACCTCTAGTCCTAGCTACTAGAGAGGCTGAGGCAAGAGGATCTCTTGAGTCCAAGGGTTTGAGGTTGCTGTGAGCTGTGATGCCACAGCATTCTAGCAGGGCAACAAAATGAGACTGTCTCAAAAAAAAAAAAAAAAAAGATTTCCTTTGTAACTGAGAACATGATTGGTTTTGTCAAAGCTTCATGGATTGTTTGGAAACAAAATATATTGTCTTACTTGAGTGCAGGGGACCATATAAGCAGTCCTTGATGGATGTATCAAGGGGAAATTTAGCAGTAGGAGAGTCTCAACTATGTTTTTCCTTCTGTGCTCAGCTTCACAGTTATCAGGTTCACAGATTGGGGAAATCAGATTACCCCAATCATTGAGGCCCTTTTGACCTGGCCGTGGTAAACAGGATAGGGATTTTTCCCTCAGCTGCCCTGTTTTCAGGGAGGCAATCCTGTAAAGTTTATGGGGTGAATTGCAAGACTAAGATGGAAAATGCTCCTTTCTCTAAGTGAATACAGATAATTCTTTGAAGAGGCCACTCACAGAGGATGGTAAAATGTAGCTAAGAAATGTAGCATCTATAATAATGCTACTTGGTGCATCATTGAATTTGTAGAGTAGAAAGTCTGATAATAAGACTTTGGATTCATTTAGAACTTAAGGAAATTTAACTTTTGCCATTATATGTACTCAATATTTTCCAACCTCTTAAGATGTTGGGAAAGGGCTCGGTGCCTGTAGCTCAGCAGCTAGGGTGCCAGCCACATACACCAGAGCTAGCGGGTTTGAACCCAGCCAAGGCCTACCAAACAGCAATGACAACTACAACCAAAAAGTAGCCAGGTGTTGTGGCGGGTGCCTGTAGTCCCAGCTACCCAGGAGTTTGAGGTTGCTGCAAGCTGTGACGCCACAGCACTCTACCAAAGGCAACATAGTGAGACTGTCTCAAAAAAAAAAATGTTGGGAAGGATATAACAAATTATTGGTTTATTTCTGGGTTTAGACCTGTATTGTCTAATCTGGTAACCACTCATCACTTGTTAGCAATTACACTTAAATCAAAGGTTAATTAAAATGGAAATAAATTAATAATAATAATTTAAAAAAAAAGTTAATTAAAATGAAAGCTTCAGTTCCTTATTTGGAGTGCCTCATTTGGAGTGCTCCCTGGCTGTGGGTGGCTGATTACTGTGAATTCATGACTACAGGCGGTTCTCTAGGGGCAGGGCCCAGTTAGAAAGGACAGCACCAAGAAGAAAAGGAGTCCCCTAGCCACACGGGAGTGGAGGGGGTGGGGGGGTGGGAGGGGAGCAGTGGGTGGGGCAAGGGTGGGTGTCGAAGTGCTAACCCTCTGGTGCCCCTCTTCTCTCCTGCAGTGAGCTGAGGAAGAGGTACAACATCACGGCCATCCCCAAGCTTGTGGTTGTGAAACAGAATGGGGAGGTCATCACCAACAAAGGGCGCAAGCAGATCCGGGAGTGGGGGCTGGCTTGCTTCCAGAACTGGGTGGAGGCTGCCGACATCTTTCAGAATTTCTCCAGCTGAACTGGGAGGGATCTCAGAGGGCCAGGACAGGTGCTGCAGAGGAGCGTGTTGGTTTCCCCTCCTCTGTTTGCGTTACTCCATTGTAGTATCAGAGCAGAAACACCAAGCTGGGGTAGAAAGTAAGTCAGCTGTTGCTCAGGAAATAATGCCCTCCCTGTTTTGATTCTACAGCCTGTTTGTAGTTACTTCTTTATTCTTTGCATAGCTTTATCCTGTGCTTAAGAAGGACCCTCATGTCTTTACACTGAGCTATCTGAAATCTATGCAAAACATTTATTTGTACAGATCTCTTCAGGTAAAATGATGTATTTATTGATATATTTCTTATAATCTATTTTAATAGTATGCTTTTACTACTGTATTGAAAAAGTTTTTAGATTGTACGCTCTAATAAACAAGTCTGTTTCCACCTTGAGCAGCCCTAATTGCCTTCTTTTTCATTCCAAACAAAATGCCAACAGGAGGAAAAAGAGTTAGGCAACAAGTATCATGTGTAAACTATTTGTTTTATTTATGTAGTTTTTAATTATGTGTTGTCTTGGAATTTTCTTCTCCTTGTTTTCTTTTCTTGTACTTATTTTTAATAGCATTGCCATGTCCTAGAAAGTAATGAAATGTGAAAAAAAATTTGCATCTTCAAGATCCAACCTCAACATTTCCTAAAAGGTAGTACGTTGCATCCATACACAATCTTTACTAGCACAGTAGAGCCCCTGTACTTAGCTACCTCCCTACATTGACCACCTCTTTAACTTGACCTAATTTTCATAGATCAGACATGCACTATATGTACATATCAGCACAGTAGGCCTAGTTCCTTATGTTAATGACCTCCGTATATTGACCAGTTAATTACAGTCCCTTGGCTGGTCAACTTGCAGAAGTTCTACTATAGAAAGAGGAAAATTGTCAAAAGTTCAAATTACCAGCCGCCTCTGTGGCCCCTCGCTGGCTGGCTGGCTGGTCATTCTGGTTTCCAACATCACGCTGATCTGGTTGTAAGAATACTGGATAGCCACCTCTAGCCCAGTTACCAATTGCTGATCTGGTCAGCTTTCTGGGTCCCTCAGCTGGGAATGTGGAGCAAAGCTGACTCCCAGTAGGGCCCAGGAATAGCAGTGTTCCTCAAATGAGGCGGCTGTGGAAAGGTTTGCACTCTGTGAGCTGGGCCATGCCGTGGTGGCAGCTTTTGCTCTGCATTTTTGGTTAAGACGTAAGCTGTTGGAGGCTCCAGTAGCTCAGTGGGTAGGGTGCCGGCCACTTACACCCAGGCTGGTGGGTTCGAACCTGGCCCAAGCCAACTAAATAATGATGACAACTGCAATAAAAAAATAGCTAGGTATTGTGGCGGGTGCCTGTAATCCCAGCTACTTGGAAGGCTGGGGCAAGAGAATCGCTTAAGCCCAACAGTTTGAGGTTGCTGTAAGCTGTGATGCCACAGCACTCTACCCAAGGGCGACATAGCGAGACTCTGTCTCAAAAAAAAAAACAAAACAAAAAGACATAAGCTGTTAATTAGAACAATCACCCCCACCCCACCCTAGGTTAACTTCCCTCCAGTGAAAACTGAGATCTGACCTCACTGGGGCACTGTGGGTTGACGACTAAAGATGTATTTGAGCTAATTTAATCATCTTGCTTCAAGAATAAATTATGTGGGAATTCAATTTTCTTCCAAAACCTATTTATTTAATTTCAGCATTTTTTAGTCATATGTTCTTGGGGGATGGGTAGACATAGCTTGCCTGTAGGATGTCCACAAACTGTGTGTGTGTGTAAACCACATGCCCAGACTTTTCTTCACATGTGGAGAAATATCTCTCCTGTTAAATATGCTTGTAAGTACCACACGGAATCCAAGAACCATGCTGATTACCGAGGACTGGAGCATCTGACTTTGGGGCGTGTGGAGGGAGGGAAGAGGATTTGAGCCTTCTTCCGCTACAGGAAGAGAGTCGCCCTCTTGTGGCCATTTCTACAGGTCCCTTGTGCCATTTGTATTACAAAAGCAGTGCATGATTGTTGTAGAAAACAGTCCTATTGGTCGGGCAGTGCTGGTGGCTCAGTGAGTAGGGCGCTGGTCCCATATTCTGAGGGTGGAGGGTTCAAACCCGGCATGGCCAAACTGCAACAAAAAAATAGCCGGGTGTTGTGGCAGGCGCCTGTAGTCCTGGCTACTCGGGAGGCTGAGCTAAGATCATGGCCTAAGCCCAAGAGCTGGAGGTTTCTGTGAGCTGTGACGTCACAGAAGTCTATCAAGGGCGACAAAGTAAAACTCTGTCTCTAAAAAAGAAAGAAAGAAAAAAGAAAACAATCCTACCATCCAGAGCCGCTAGGCATGTTTTAGTGCATCTGTAGGTCCCACTACTGGCATGTACCTTTTCACATTGTGTGCATTGCTTTTTTTTTTTTTTTTTTGAGACAGAGTCTCAGTCACCCTAGGTAGAGTGGTATGTGACATCTTAGTGTCTTAACTCACAGCAACCTCAAACTCTTGGGTTCAAGTGATCCTCTTGCCTCAGCCTCCTAAGTAGCGCTGGTACTATAGGCACCCACCACAACACCCAGCTATTTTTTAGAGACAGAGTCTTGCTCTGGCTCAGGCTGGTCTCGAACCCAGGAGCTCAGGCAATCCACCTTCTGGGCCTCCCAAGTGCTGGGATTACAATCTTTAGCCTCCATGCCCAGCCGGACCATCTCTCTCTTTCAGGAGAGGCCCAGCTGCTGGTGGCCCAGAGGGATCACGTGCAAACCCCAGAAAGACTGGCTCTGTGTACTTCGGGGGTGGGGGCAGCTATTGAGAGAAAACACACAACCCCATCACACACACATCACATAGGCATCCCTAGAGGAAGGAAGAAGGATGACAGAGGGTTGGTAATTAGGAGAACCCACACTCTGCTGGGCTGGACTGGCTTAGGCTGACTTGCAAACATAGTAATATACTGTTTTTTCTTAAGATGCTCTCCTTCCATTAGGGTATCTTATGCTATTTTTTTTTTTTTTTTTTTTTTGTAGAGACAGAGTCTCACTTTATGGCCATTGGTAGAGTGCCATGGCCTCACACAGCTCACAGCAGCCTCCAACTCCTGGGCTTAAGTGATTCTCTTGCCTCAGTCTCTCAAGTAGCTGAGACTACAGGTGCCCACCACAACACCCGGCTATTTTTTTCTTTTTTTGCAGTTTTTGGCCGGCGCTGGGTCTGAACCCAACCACCTCCAGTATATTGGGCCAGCACCCTTCTCCTTTGAGCCACAGGCACCACCCTCACCCGGCTATTATTTTTTGGTTGTAGTTGTCATTGTTGTTTGGCAGGTCCTGGGCCAAGTTCGAACCCAGCAGCCCCAGTGTGTGTGGCCAGCGCCCTAGCCGCTGACCTACAGGCGCCGAGCCTATGCCAATTTTTTTTTAAACAATCTTCACTTTATAAGCTGTCCAGAGCTTTTGAGTCACTTTGTAAAGTGGGATTACTTTCCTTACCTGCATTTTTGGTTAAGAATTTTCTTATCTGATTATTTGCTTTGTTTTTTATTTAATTCTTTTCTTTTCTATGGGCCTGCTATGGTCTGAGTGTTTCTATCCACTATAATTTGTATGTTGAAGCCCTAACCCCCAAGGTGATGATATTAGGAGGTGATAAGGTCAGGAGAGTGGAGCCCTCATGAATGAGATTAGTGCCCATATAAAAAAATGCCCCTGAGACACCCCTCATTCCTTCCACCGTTTGAGAACATAGATGAGAAGGTAATATCTGTGAACCAAAAGCAGGCTTTTAGCGCCAGGCATGGTGGTTCATGCCTGTCATCCTAGCACTCTGGGAGGGCAAGTTGGGTAGATTGCCTGAACTCACGGGTTCAAGACCAGCCTGAGGGAGAGCAAGACTTTGTCTTTAAAAATAGCTGGGTGTTGTGGCAGGCGCCCATAGTCCCAGGTACTTGGGAGACTGAGGCAAGAGAATCACTTGAGCCCAAGAATTTGAGGTTGCTGTGAGCTGTGACACCATGGCACTCTATCAGGGGTGACCAACTGAGACTTTGTCTCCCCCTTCCCCCCAAAAAAGAAAAGAAAAACAACAACAAAAGCAGGTCCTCACCAGATACTAAATCTGCTGGCACCTTTACCTTGGACTATTAACAATAAATTCCTATGAGTATAAATATCCTTGTTTAGTATTATTCTACATGTAGCAGCCTGAACTGCTAACTAAGACACTACCTATAAGTAGTCCAAGCCAAGCCTTCCACTGGTCATCTAAATCTCCTCTTGAGATACTCAGACACATCACGTGGTCTGCTTATTCCACCTTCTTAAGCAAATCTCTTCTGGAGTCTTTTGACATCTCTGTGGTTCTGGTGAACATGTGCTGGGTGCCTTGGCTGTCAACCTGGCCTTTGGAACTATCTCAGGGCTATTCCACATCTCTCTCTCCTGCCTGGAGTTCCTTGTTCTTGTTATTCTCTTTCTTGGTTTATTCCCTTGTTTTGTTGGAATACATCCTTTAATTAACTTCCTAGGAAGGTGATAGGCAAGGCAAACTTTTTGAGGCCTTAAGTATCTGAAATGCCTTCAATGTACACATACATATTGCATGCTCGGCTGGTGTCAAATCTAGCTTGATAGTACTTTTCCTTCAGTGATTTGAAGGCACTTTCCCATGGTTTTCTTGTTTCCTTGTTCTGGGTGAGAGGTCTGGCTATACCAAGACCCCTGACCCCGTGAGTGTGGCCTTTTCCTCTCTGTTCAAACTCATCAGATTTTTTCCTGCCTGTGGTTCTGCACTTCCATTTTTTAAAATATATTTTTTATTTCAAATTAATATGAGGGTACAAATATTTAGGTTACATCATTCTCACTTCCAGGGTAAAGTTCCATTTGTAAAAGAGCCTCTCATTCAGGGGACGTGTTATACACCATCACAGTGTGCACATTAGGTGAGATTCCACCTCATGCCCTCCCTCCTTCTGCCAATCGCCCTCCCCTTCCCGCCTCCTTCTACCCCCATATCAGACTATATTTGTGTTTTATTGTTCTTATGAGCGTGTGATTGTTTATGTATTGATTTCATATTAGTATGGAGTACATTGGATATTTATTTTTCCATTCTTTCAATACTTCACTAAGAAGAATGTATTTCTTTTCTTTTCTTTTTTTTTTTTCAGCCGGGGCTGGGTTTGAACCCGCTGCCTCCGGCATATGGGGCCGGCACCCTACCCCTTTGAGCCATAGGTGCTGTCTAAGAACGTATTTCAACTCCATCCAGGTAAATGTAAAAGATATAAAGTCTCCATCTTTTTTTAATGGCTGAATGATATTCCATGGCATACATATACCACAGTTTGTTGATCCATTCATGAGTTGATGGGTACTTAGGTTGCTTCCATGACTTGGCAATTATGAATTGAGCCACGATAAACATTCTGGTACAAATGTCTTTGTGTTAAAATGATTTTTGTTCTTCTGGGTAGATACCTAGTAATGGGATTGCAGGATAAAATGGAAGATCTACTTTTATTTTTTTTTTTTTTGTATTTTATTTTATTTTATTTTTTTAAGACAGAGTCTCACTATGTCCCCTGGGTAGAGTGCCGTGGCATCACTGTTCCATCTCCAACTCCTCTTAAGCCATTCTCTTGACTCAGCCTCCCAAGTAGCTGGGACTACAGGCGCCCGCCACAACATCTTGTTATTTTTTTTGTTGCAGTTGTCATTGTTCTTTAGCAGGCCTGGACCAGGCTCGAACCCTTCAGCCTCGATACATGCGGCCAGTGCCCTACTCATTGAGCGACAGGTGCCAAGTTGGAAGGTCTACTTTTAGATCTTTGTGGATTCTCCATACTTCTCTCCAAAAAGAGAGAAAGTTCTACACTTTCATGATACCTTAGGGAGCCTCTATTTTTACCCTAGTGCCTGGCTCTGGAGAGTTATTCAATCTGGAAACACACAACTTTATCTCTAGGAAATGTTACAGAAGTATTTCGTTAGTTTTTCCCTCTTCTGTTTCTTGGTTTTGTCTTTCTGCAGCTCATGGTATTTGTACGTTCGTCTTTCCAGACTGGTCTTCTAATTTCCTTAATTTTTCTTTTCTGTCTGCCATCTCTTTTCATTTTTGTTCTACTTTGCGGGAGATTTCCTCAAATTTATCTACCAGCCTTTTTATCTGCTATCACAATTTTTTTTCTTTTTTTCTTTTTTTAGTGGTAAGGTAGGACTTTTATTAGAAGTTAGAAAGGGGGCGGCGCCTGTGGCTCAGTCGGTAAGGTGCCGGCCCCATATACCGAGGGTGGTGGGTTCAAACCCGGCCCCGGCCAAACTGCAACCAAAAAATAGCCGGGTATTGTGGCGGGCACCTGTAGTCCCAGCTACTCGGGAGGCTGAGGCAAGAGAATCGCTTAAGCCCAGGAGTTGGAGGTTGCTGTGAGCTGTGTGATGCCACGGCACTCTACCCGAGGACCATAAAGTGAGACTCTGTCTCTACAAAAAAAAGAAGTTAGAAAGGAATACAGAAGAAGTAGAAAGCACCAGAGCTTCTGGAAGGGGGAAGAACCAAAGAACTTCAGGAGTCTCCACGTGGACTCTTTTATCTAGGGGTTTTAAGTCTAGAGTGCTGTCACAATTTTAATATAAAGAGTTGTTTCCTGGGCAGCGCCTGTGGCTCAGTGGGCAGGGTGCCAGCCCCATATATAGAGGGTGGTGGGTTTGAACCCAGCCCCGGTCAAACTGCAACAAAAAAATAGTTGGGTGTTGTGTGGGCACCGGTGGTCCCAGCTACTCAGGAGGCTGAAGCAAGAGAGTCACCTAAGCCTAGGAGTTGGAGGTTGCTGTGAGTTGTGATGCCACGGCACTCTACCGAGGGCGATAAAGTGAGACTCTGTCTCTATAAAAAAATTAAAAAAAAAAAAGAGTTGTTTTCTGAGTGGTTTCTGTCTCTCCCTTCTTTCCCTCTTTCTCTTCCTTTCTTTCATAGCATTCTGTTCCAGTTCTATGAAAGCAGTATATTGTTTCTCTCTAAGATTCTTCATCATACTTGAGACACAGTCTTGCTATGTTACGCTTGGTAGAGTGCTGTAGCATCACAGCTCACAGCAACCTCAAACTCCTGGCTTAAGCGATTCTCTTGCCTCAGCCTCTCAGATAGCTGGGACTACAGTGCCGTCACTACACCCAGCTATTTTTTGTTGTTGTCATTGTCATTTAGCTGGCCTGGGCCAGATTCAAACCTGGCTCCCTTGTGTATGTGGCTGGCGCTGTAACCACTGTGCTATGGGTTAAAACCATATTGTTAAATATGTTTTGTTTGCTAACTATGTTAGCGTAGTTTCTGTTAGCCTGAGTTGCTTCCCTCTCCTCCTTTGTTCTCCCTCCCATTTATTTTGTGAGGGGCTGAGTCACTCAGTGGGTTTGGTAACTCTGAACTCTCCCGTAAAGTGATTTTTTTTTTGTTTGACACAAAATCTTACTTTGTCACCCTAGGTAGTGTGCTGTGATGTCACAGCTCACAGCAACCTCAAAGTCGTGGGCTCAAGTGATTCTCTTGCCTCAGCCTCCCAAGTAGCTGGGACTACAGGCACTGACCACAGTGCCCAGCTACTTTTAGAGACATGGTCTCACTCTGGCTCAGGCTCAAACAGTTCAAAAATAACATGATAATTTAAATGTAAGCAAAAGATCTGAATAGACATTTATCCAAAGGAGATAGGCAAAAGTCCAATAGCATGATAAAAGGTGCTCAACATCCTTAGTCCTTAGTGATTTTGCTGAGGGCCTCTTATTGGCAGAGATTTCTCTTTCTGACTGGTCATATTAGGAAAAAAAAAAAAAATCCTGGCTCAGCACCTGTAGCTCAAGCAGCTAAGGTGCCAGCCACATATACCAGAGCTGGCAGGTTCGAATCCAGCCCGGGCCTGCCCAACAACGATAACTACAACCAAAAACTAGCCAGGCGTTGTGGTGGTCCTGGCTACTTGTGAGGCTGAGGCAAGAGAATCGCTTACGCCAGGAGTTGGAAGTTGCTGTGAGCTATGATGTCATAGCACTCTACCCAGAGTGACAGCTTGAGGCTCTGTCTTCAAAAAAAAAATCCTATCTTCTATTGAGAGAGGATACCTGGGAAAGGTGAGTTCTAGGACAGCAGACATCTTCTCAAGGAGACCCTGAGGATACACCTACAGGGTCCTCTCCATGGTGACTCAGCTCTTAGGAGTTTGTAGACTTAAATTCCTGGAACCTGGAAATTTCCACTTCTGTGAAATCCTGTAGTTCTGTGGGGACTAGAACAGCATCCCCCCCTTAATTCAAACTGACCAATGAGAAAGGTACCTGTGGCTTGAAACTTTTTGACTTGAGATCAAACGGGAAAGACCAAGCCAGTTGGGAGTGCGGCTGTTTCAAATTATTCTATGTCATTTGCTCTGCCAGTTGAAATAGAGCCCTTCATTCTATAGACATGGTTTTGGGTGCTCTTTCTCTCCATTGGGCCTCATCTTCCTGCAACACTATAAGGAGGTGCTACAGGAAAGTGGTTCACCAAAAAGGGATCCATTTGGAATTCAACTGGGTCCTTGGCTTCCTGTGAGAAAGAATTCAAGTGAAAGTAAGTTTTATTCAAAAGGTAGGTGATTAGGGTGGTGCCTGTGGCTCAAAGAGTAGGGTGCCGGCCCCATATACTCGTGGTGGCAGGTTCAAGCCCAGCCCCCACCAAAACTGCAAAAAATATAAATAAATAAATCCAAGAAGGTAGGTGATCTGCTCCACAGAGTACAGGCTAGTTCTCCCTGCTGGGAAGGACAGTTCCTTTGGTTCTTTTCATTTTTTTTTTTTTTTTATTTAAGCTAAGGATGGCTGGGCATGGTGGCTTAGTCCTATAATCCCAGCACACTGGTAGCCTGAGGCAGGTGGATTGCTTGAGCTCAGAAGTTGGAGACCAGTCTGAGCAAGAGGGCACCCCATCTCTAAAAAAAAAAAAAAAAAAAAAATTGCCCGGGGTGTGCGGGCGCCTATGGTTCCAGCTACTCGGGAGGCTGAGGCAAGAGGATCACTTGAGCTCAAGAGTTTGAGGTTGCTGTGAGCTATGACACCAAGGCAAAGAAAGTGAGACTTTGTCTTAAAAAAAAAACTAAGCAAAGGTTTAATTATAAGCTAAGCAGGGAAAGATTATTTACATTATTTCTAAAGGGGCTAGTGATTTCCTAGAACTGGGAACCCTTCCCTTTCTTTAGAAGGTTCTTTCTGGAACTGTCATGGTGTCATTGATGGGGATTTCTTTAGCATGCTAACATATTATGACTAAGGTATGAAGAGATGCAGGTCAATTTCCTTGCCATCTTGGTTTCTACCGGGTCTCCACTTGTTCTCTCACCACATCCTGTTTTGTTTTGTTTTGTCATAGAGTCTCACTATGTCGCCCTCAGTAGTATGCCGACAATCACAGCAACCTCCAAATCTTGGGCTTAAGTGATTCTCTTGCGTCAGCCTCCCAAGTAGCTGGGACTATAGGCACCTGCCACAAAGCCTGGCTATTTTTCTGTTGCAGTTGTCATTATTGCTTAGCTGGCCAGGGCTGGGTTCGAACTCAACAGCCTCGTTGTATGTGGCTGATGCCTGATGCCGTAACTCACTGTGCTACAGGGTGCTGAGCCCATATCCTGTTTTTGATCAGGGTGGTTATGGACTTTTGTCTCTGTGTTAAACAGTGCCTTCTGGTTCCCTATTTTGGCTGCCAGTATTCAGGGAGCTGGCTAGAAGCACACATTTTCATGAAATTATCCTGATTTTACTTTGGTATCCTTACTTTTGTGAGTAAGGAATTCTCAAAACCCAGATAGAAGTACAGGCATTTTAGAAAATCAGGTCAGAAATCAGCAATCCCCTCCCCAGATTCCTGGAGTGCAAGGCCAGAGTTCTTGGAAACACCCTACCCATAATATTTTTGTGTGTGTGTGCAGTTTTTTGGCTGGGGCTGGATTTGAACCCGCCACCTCTGGCATATGCGGCCGGGGCCCTACTCCTTTGAGGCACAGGCACTGCCCTCTACCCATAATCTTTACCCTAAAGCTATGCCTATAATTCTGGCCCAAATTAGAGAAGAGCCCTGGGCGGTACTCCAGGCTCACTTTCCCATTTCAGCTATATCGATAAGGGTAATAAAAGCCTTTTGCAACTGAGTGGGAGTTGAGCTAACACCTGGTCAGTCTTCATTCTCCTTTTCCCTCTATTAAAGTCTTTCCTTGTGGCTCAGCTCCCGTAGCACAGTGGTTACAGTGCCAGTCACATACACTGAAGCTGGCCTGGGCCTGCCAAAGAACAATGACAACTACAAGAAAATAGCAAGTGTTGTGGTGGGCACCTGTAGCCCCAGCTACTTGGGAGGCTGAGGCAAGAGAATCACTTAAGCCCAAGAGTTTGAGGTTGCTGTGAGCTATGATGCCAGAGCATTCTACTGAGGGAAAAATAGTGAGACTCTGTCTCAAAATAAATAAATAAAATAATAAATAAAGTCTTTCCTTGTCTCTACACTGGCCTCCTCTCCTTTCTTATGGACCCTCACTCCACCCTGGTTCTATGCCAGAACCTCTCAACTTTCAGCTACATATTTCCCAGCCAAGACAGCCCCATTTGTCTCCCCAAGGGTGGTAAATGCTAGTCGTTCAGGGTCTGGAGGTGGGAAGGAGCCTAGTGATCTAGCAGCTTCATGAGCAACCTCCCTAATTGGCCCATGCCTTTCAGGATTCCTTGGAATAAACCAATTGGTTCTTGCGTTTCTCAGGCAGCCAGGACCACTCTTGTGGGGCTGTAGAGTCAGCTCTAAACATGTTTTTGTTCTTGTTTCCTCTTTTGTTTTTACCATCACTTAAAAAAAAAAAATCTGTTTTTATTTTTATGGCTCTATTAAGGAGTGAAATTACTTGCATGTGTTCAAACTGCCTATTTGCTTGATTGTTGAGAAAATTTAATTTTATGTTTGCAATGCCACAAGGAAGATTTCTTTTAAAATTTTATTTAATTTAATGAACTGATGAAATGCCACATGAATCTCTTTTCCTGCTTTGAATGTGCATGCCTAACCTTCCCAATGTCTCCACATTGCGATGACAAGTTCAGTGTTTATTTCCATAGTATCTATCTGAATTTGCCATTGGAGTGTAAGAATGAGAATAATTGCACCGGGTGGTGCCTGTGGCTCAGTTAGTAGGGCGCCGGCCCCATATACCGAGGGTAGTGGGTTCAAACCCGGCCCTGGCCAAACTTCAACAAAAAATTGCTGGGTGTTGTGGTGGGCACCTGTGGTCCCAGCTACTCTGGAAGCTGAGATAAGAGAATCGCTTAAGCCCCCAAGAGCTGGAGGTTGCTGTGAGCTGTGATGCCATGGCACTTTACCTAGGGTGACAAAGTGAGACTCTGTCTCTAAAAAAAAAAAAAAAAAGAAAGACTTGGTGCCTGTGGCTCAAGCAGCTAAGGCACCAGCCACATACACCTGAGCTGGCGGGTTCGAATCCAGCCTGGGCCTGCCAAACAACAATGATGGCTGCAACCAAAAAGTAGCCGGGCCTTGTAGCAGGCACCTATAATCCCAGCTACTTGGGAGGTAGGGGCAGGAGAATCACTTGAGCCCAGGAGTTGGAGGTTGCTGTGAGCTGTGATGGCATAGCACTCTACCCAGCGTGACAGCTTGAGGCTCTGTCTCAAAAAAAAAAAAAAAATAGAGAGAGAGAATAATTGTACCAATTGAACCCAACTACTTTACATCAAAGGTGGTAAGTGAGTGGCACAGTTGCCCATAACTAAGATCCCAAAGAACAATTTTAATGTGGGTACCACGACTTGTAAAGTCTAAAATCCTGGGTGATAATCCCTCTACTCCATGTGAAATCCACCTATAATCCAGTCTCCCATGGGGCCCAGTCCTGCCTTCAAACAACCTGGTAGGCCATAGTAATTAAAAAGACATTCCAATTATTCCTTCCATCAGTTGAAAAATAATAACAACTCATGGCTACATTATCTAAAATTCTCCTGTCTTTTCCCCAAATCTCTCTCCAGAGTCTTCTACTCATCCCTGAGGCCCAGCCCACATGGCTCTGCTCCCCTTCTCACTGGACTCCTTGCTACAACAGCAAGAAGTAGCACATCTGGTTGAATCTGCACTGCTTCGCTTGTTCTCCTAATGCTGGACTGGTCTGACCCAGAGGATTTTCCTACCCCGTTTTCCCGAAAATAAGACATCCTCCGAAAATAAGACCTACTTACAGGAAAGATAAGACATCCCCTGAAAATAAGACCTAGCGCATCTTTGGGAGCACACCTTAAAATAAGACACCGTCTTATTTTTGGGGAAACAAGGTAGTAGGGGGGCAGAGGGGAAGTAGAAAGTCTTACCAGGCAAAGAGAAAATTTTTCTTTTTTGCTATACGTTGAGTAAGAATGTTTCCTTTATCTATTTTTTTTTTAATTTTTTTATTAAATCATAACTGTATACAATGATATGATTATGGGGCATCATACACTCACTTCATAAACCATTTGACACATTTTTATCACAGTGGTTAACATAGCCTTTCCGGCGTTATCTCAGTTACTGTGCCAAAACATTTACATTCTACATTTACCAAGTTTCGCAAATACCCCTGTAATATGCACCACAGGTGTGATCCCACCGATTCCCCTCCCTCTACCCACCCCCCCTTTCCCACTTCCCCCTATTGTTAAGTTGTAGCTGGGTTATAGCTTTCATGTGCGAGTTCCAAATTAGTTTCATAGTAGGGCTGTGTACATTGGGTATTTTTTCTTCCATTCTTGGGATACTTTACTAAGAAGAATATGTTCCAGCTCCATCCATGTAAACATGAAAGAGGTAAAGTCTCCATCTTTCTTTAAGGCTGCATAGTATTCCATGGTATACATATACCACAATTTATTAATCCATTCGTGGATCGATGGGCACTTGGGCTTTTTCCATGACTTAGCTATTATGAATTGGGCTGCAATAAACATTCTGGTACAAATATCTTTGTTATGTTGTGATTTTTGGTCTTCTGGGTATATGCCCAGCAGAGGAATTACAGGATTGAATGGCAGATCTATTTTTAGATCTCTGAGTGTTCTCCATATATCTTTCCAAAAGGAATGTATTAATTTGCATTCCCACCAGCAGTGCAGAAGTGTTCCCTTTTCTCCACATCCACGCCAACATCTCTGGTCTTGAGATTTTGTGATATAGGCTAGTCTCATTGGAGTTAGATGATATCTCAAAGTAGTTTTGATTTGCATTTCTCTGATGATTAAAGATGATGAGCATTTTTTCATATGTCTGAAGGCCGTGCGCCTGTCTTCTTCAGAGAAGTTTCTCTTCAAATCCCTTGCCCAGCCTGCGATGGGATCCCTTGTTTTTTTCTTGCTGATGTGTTTGAGTTCTCTGTGGATTCTGGTTATTAAACCTTTGTCAGAGTTATACCCTGCAAATATCTTCTCCCATTCTGAGGGCTGTCTGCTTGCTCTGCTTACTGTGTTCTTAGCTGTGCAGAAGCTTTTTAGTTTGATCAAGTCCCAGTAGTGTATTTTTGAAGCTGCTTCAATTGCCCGGGGAGTTCTCCTCATGAAATACTCACCCAGACCAATTTCTTCAAGGGTTTTCCCTGCATTCTCCTCTAGTATTTTTATAGTTTCATGTCTTAAGTTTAAATCTTTAATCCAATGAGAGTCTATCTTAGTTAATGGTGAAAGGTGTGGGTCCAATTTCAGTCTTCTGCAGGTTGCCAGCCAGTTCACCCAGCACCATTTGTTAAATAGGGAATCTTCTCCCCACTGAATGTTTTTAATTGGCTTGTCAAAAATCAAATAGCGGTAAGTAGCTGGATTCATCTCTTGGTTCTCTATTCTATTCCAGATATCTACTTCTCTGTTTTTGTGCCAATACCATGCTGTTTTGATCACTATCGATTTGTAGTAAAGTCTGAGGTCTGGTAGTGTGATTCCTCCTGTTTTGTTTTTATTTCTGAGTAATGTCTTGGCTATTCGAGGTTTTTTCTGATTCCATATAAAACGAAGTAATGTTTTTTCAAGATCTTTAAAATATGACAGTGGAGCTTTAATAGGGAGTGCGTTGAAATTATATATTGCTTTGGGTAGTATGGACATTTTGATAATGTTGATTCTTCCTAGCCATGAGCATGGTATGTTTTTCCATTTGTTAACATTTTCAGCTATTTCTTTTCTTAGAGTTTCATAGTTCTCTTTATAGAGATCTTTCACGTCTTTTGTTAGGTAAATTCCCAAATATTTCATCTTCTTTGGCACTACTGTGAATGGGATAGAGTCCTTAACTGCTTTTTCAATTTGACTGTTGTTGGTGTATATAAAGGCTACCGATTTATGAATGTTGATTTTGTAACCTGAGACGCTGCTGTATTCCTTGATCACTTCTAGGAGTTTTGTAGTAGAGTCCCTAGTGTTTTCCAGATACACAATCATATCATCTGCGAAGAGCGAGAGTTTGATCTCTTCTGACCCTATATGGATACCCTTGATCGCCTTTTCTTCCCTAATTGCGGTGGCTAAAACTTCCATTACAATGTTGAAAAGCAATGGAGACAATGGGCAGCCTTGTCTGGTTCCTGATCTGAGTGGAAACGATTCCAATTTAACTCCATTCAATATGATATTGGCTGTGGGTTTGCTGTAGATAGCCTCTATCAGTTTAAGAAAAGTCCCTTCTAGACCAATTTTCTTGAGTGTTCTGATCATGAAGGGATGCTGGATATTATCAAAAGCTTTTTCTGCATCAATTGAGAGAATCATATGGTCTTTGTTTTTTAATTTGTTTATGTGCTGAATTACATTTATAGATTTACGTATATTGAACCAGCCTTGAGACCCTGGGATAAAACCAACTTGGTCATGATGTATAATTTGTTTGATGTGTTGTTGGATTCTGTTTGTTAGGATCTTGTTGAATATTTTTGCATCTATATTCATTAGTGATATCGGTCTATAATTTTCTTTTCTTGTTGGGTCTTTTCCTGGTTTGGGGATCAGGGTGATATTTGCTTCATAGAACGTGTTGGGTAGTCTTCCTTCTTTTTCTACATTTTGGAACAGGTTGAGTAATATAGGTACTAATTCCTCTTTAAAGGTTTGGTAGAATTCTGACGTGAAACCATCTGGTCCCGGGCTTTTCTTTTTAGGGAGGTTTTGTATAGTTGGTGCTATTTCTGAACTTGATATGGGTCTGTTCAACATTTCCACTTGATTCTGGTTAAGTCTTGGAAGGTGGCGTGCTTCCAAGTATCGGTCTATTTCCTTCAGATTTTCATATTTCTGAGAATAAAGTTTCTTGTAATATTCATTAAGGATTTTTTGGATTTCTGATGAGTCTGTGGTTATTTCGTCTTTGTTGTTTCTGATTGATGATATTAGAGATTTTACTCTTTTTTTCCTGATTAGGTTGGCCAGAGGTTTATCTATTTTATTGACCTTTTCAAAAAACCAGCTTTTTGATTTATTGATCTGTTGTATTATTCTTTTGTTTTCAATTTCATTTAATTCTGCTCTAATTTTGGTTATTTCTTTTCTTCTACTGGGTTTGGGGTTGGAATGTTCTTCCTTTTCCAGTTGCGTGAGATGTCCCATTAAGTTGTTAACTTCCTCTCTTTCCGTTCTCTTGAGGAAGGCTTGCAGTGCTATAAATTTCCCTCTTAGAACTGCCTTTGCAGTGTCCCAGAGGTTCTGATAGCTTGTGTCTTCATTGTCATTTTGTTCCAAAAAATTGGTGATTTCTTTCTTAATCTCATCTCTGACCCAGCTATCATTCAGCATAAGGTTATTTAACTTCCATGTTTTTGTATGGGTATGCAGATTCCTGTTGTTACTCAATTCAAGTTTTATTCCATGATGGTCCGAGAAGATGCATGGAATAATTTCTATTCCTTTAAATTTACTGAGGTTAGACTTGTGACCTAAAATGTGATCAGTTTTGGAGTAAGTTCCGTGGGCTGATGAGAAGTATGTGTATTCAGTTTTGTTGGGATGAAATGTTCTGTAGATGTCTGCTAAATCTAAATATTGGATGGTTAGGTTTAAATCTAAGATTTCTTTGCTCAGCTTCTTTCTGGAGGATCAATCCAACACTGCCAAGGGAGTGTTGAAATCTCCAACGATTATGGAGCTGGAGGAAATCAAGTTACTCATGTCTGTTAGAGTTTCTCTTATAAATTGAGGTGCATTCTGGTTGGGTGCATAGATATTAATAATTGAGATCTCGTCATATTGAGTATTACCCTTAACAAATATGAAGTGACCATTCTTGTCCTTCCTTACTTTTGACGGTTTAAAGCCTACTGTATCTGCAAATAAAATTGCAACACCTGCTTTTTTCTGATTACCATTTGCCTGAAATATGGATGACCATCCTTTCACCCTGAGTCTGTATTTGTCTTTTAAGTTGAGATGTGACTCTTGTATGCAACAAATATCTGGCTTGAGTTTTTGTATCCAGTCAGCTAACCTATGCCTCTTTAGAGGACAGTTTAAGCCATTCACATTGATGGAGAGTATTGATAAGTCTGGTGGAATTTTGGGTATCGAGTTTTTCAAAGGTCCAGTGGACATTTTTAATCCTTTCGCCAGTGTGGAAGTTGGAGTTTGATCCGAAGTTTCTGAGTGAGTTTACTTTTGTGGTATAGGATTGGGTTGGTCATTGTGGAGGATAGGTCTGAGAACATCCTGAAGAGCTGGTTTACTTATGGCAAATTTTTTCAACATATGAATGTCATTGAAGTATTTAATTTCTCCATCATAGATGAAACTCAGTTTAGCTGGATACAAGATCCTGGGTTGAAAGTTTTTTTGCTTTAGGAGATTAAAAGTTGATGACCAGCCTCTTCTTGCTTGAAAAGTTTCAGCAGAGAGATCTGCAGTTATTCTAATATTCTTACCTTTGTACGTTATAGTTTTCTTTCGCCGGGCTGCTTTGAGAATCTTCTCTTTCATGTTAACTTTAGTGAAGCTAATTATGATATGTCTGGGAGATGGCTTATTGGGGTTGAATCGTGCTGGGGTTCTGAAGCTGTCTGCTATCTGAATTTCAGATTCTCTAGGCATGTCTGGAAAATTTTCTTTCATAATTTCATGTAGAAGGGCCTCTGTGTCCTTGGCAGCTACTTCATCATTCTCCGAAATTCCTATAACCCTTATGTTGTTTTTTT
This sequence comes from Nycticebus coucang, assembly GCF_027406575.1. Taxonomy (NCBI): domain Eukaryota; kingdom Metazoa; phylum Chordata; class Mammalia; order Primates; family Lorisidae; genus Nycticebus; species Nycticebus coucang. Next base: position 109,565,950 of record NC_069781.1, read on the forward strand.
TCGAATTATCTGAGAGCTCTCTGAGTGAGTGATCCGTTTTTGCTCTCCATTTCTCTTCCTCTTTGAGAGATTGGGAGCGTTCGAAGACTTTATCTTCAATGTCAGAAATCCTTTCTTCTGCTTGCTCCAGTCTGTTACTGAGGGATTCTACTGTATTTTTCATATCTTTGAGGGCTGTAAGTTCTTGTTTCAGTGTGTCTAAGTCTTTGGTGGTTTTGTCTTTAAATTCGTTAAATTCTTGAGAAAATTTTTGAATTTCTCCTCGAATTCCTAATTCCATTTTATTAATCTTGTCTGCAAACCAAATTCTGAATTCGACTTCTGACATCTCAGCCAGTTGTTTATGAATGGGATCTTCAATCACATCTGCCGTATCTTTTCTTGGGGGGGTTGATCTATTCTGGTTATTCATGTTACCAGAGTTTTTCCGCTGATTCCGCCCCATGGTTTACTCCCTTTGGTTTTTCCCCTGGGGTTTTATCGAGGGCCCGTACAGTGTTGTGGCCTGAGAAACTGCGGCCCTGTCTGGTGTGGTGGAGCAAAGTGGTTCTGTCTTGTTTTCAGCTGGTTTCTGTTCGATCCTATTGCAACTTCTACTCTGGCTTGAAGTCTCAGCTTTTGTTTGCGTCCTTGTGATCACAACTTGCCTCAGCGGTGTTGATGTGCGTTCTTCAGCCTTCTCTCTTGGTGAGGCTCTCTCTCTTGGTGAGGCTCTATTTTTTTTTTTTTTAGAGACAGTCTCACTTTGTTGCCCTTGGTAGAGTGCTGTGGCATCACAGCTCACAGCAACCTCCAGCTCTTGGGCTTAGGCGATTCTCTTGCCTCAGCCTCTTGAGTAGCTGGGACTACAGGCGCCTGCCACAGTGCCCGGCTACTTTTTGTTGCAGTTAGGCTGGGGCCGGGTTTGAACCCACCAACCTCAGTATATGGGGCCAGTGCCCTACTCAGTGAGCCACAGGTGCTGCCTGTTTTTTTTTTTTTTTTTCAGACAGGGTCTTGCTCTGTCACCCAGGCTAGAGTACAGTGCCTATTCACAGGCACAATCATAGATCACTGCACTTTGGAGGCCTGGGAATAAATGATCCTCTTCCCTCACACTCCTGAGTAGCCAGGACTATATGCAAGTACCACTACACCAGGCTAATTTTTAATTTTTTTTTGTAGATAGGGGTCTTGCTATGTTGCCCAGGCTGGTCTTGAGTGATCCTCCTGCCTCAGCCTCCCTAAGTGCTGGGATTACAGGTATGAGCCAGCACACCCAACCTCCTTTACAGCTTTATATTTCATATAAAAAGTCTCTTATTATTCCAGGTAAATATAAGTTTCCAGGATTAAGTCCTTACGATTTGGGGGGGTAAACTTTTATAGTGATAAGGCATAAGATATGTCATTTTGCTTTCCTAATTCTTTTGTTTTCCTATTTTCTCTTTCTGAAATAGGAAAGTCATTATCCTTATCCTCCTTTCCTTATGTATGTGTTGCCATAATTGTATTTGTTATAAATAATCATCTTTGGAAAAATGTATTATATTAGTACAAATTTTCAGACATTCATTCATTTACTCATCCATTCATTCAACAAACATTTGGTGGTCGTCTCTTCATTATAATGGTACGTGAGGAGGTGGTGGAGTCAGGGCCTGAAGAGGAAGTAAGACTCAGAGAGGAAGGGAGGAGGCTTGGCCTTACAGGATAGGCAAGGAAAAATGCTTACTTTTGACAACTTGGCCCTTTATTTATTTATTTTTGAGACAGAGTCTCACTTTGTTGCCCTGAGTACAGTGTGGTGGTGGCATAGCTCACAGCAACCTCAAACTCTTGGGCTCAAGTGATCTTCTGTCTCCTAAGTAGCTGGGACTACAAGTGCTCACCACAACACTCCACTATTTTTAGAGATGGGGTCTCGCTGTGGCTCAGGCTGATCTTGAACTCATGAACTCAAGTAATCCATCCACCTGGGCCTCCCAGAGTGCTAGGAATACAGGCGTGAGCCACTGCCCAGCCACCTTGGCCCTTCAACACATTAACTGCCATGTGAGTTGTATTTAACTTATGCTAGTTTTGAGCCTTGGGCTTTGTGAAACATATATAACTCACATGTACCTAATAAAACATTGTGGCTCCAAGGAAAAAAATTTTTTTTCTAGTGTGGCAGTCTTAAGGAAGATCTGGATGACCCTCCTTAGATAGCAAGGCTGAGGCCACTGCCAGGGGAGGGATTTTTGTCTTTATGTTAATAACAACCATATGCTGTGAGTTGGACAGAGAATTGCCTGCACTGAAAGAAATAATTTAGGAAGATTTTTCTGTATTGCAGAGTCGTGGATATTCAAACTGTCAGGGGATGAAGAGGGTCCAGCCTCCTGTCACTGTCAGCCAATATTGGCATATGCAGAGATAGGGTTAGGACAACACAAACATAAAGAATGGAGGATCCAACTAATCTTTTTTTTTGAGACAGAGCCTCAAGCTGTCGCCCTGGGTAGAGTGCCATGGCGTCACAGCTCACAGCAACTTCCAACTCCTGGGCTTAAGTGATTCTCTTGCCTCAGCCTCCTGAGTAGTGGGATTACAGGTGCCTCCCACAATGCCCGGCTATTTTTTGGTTGTAGTTGTCATTGTTTGGCAGGCCTGGGCTGGGTTCAAATCCACAGGCTTTGGCATATGTGGCTGGCGCCTTAGCCACTTGAGCTACAGGCGCCACCTCTAACCAATCTTTATTAGTAGAAGGCCAGCAACTCTGGGGAACAGTGAGAGTGGCCTCTCCAGGATTGTTCTGTTCTTCCATTTCTTTTCTTTTCTTTTTAATCTTGCGAAAAATCTACACAATGGCTGCAGTTAATGTCATTGTAGAGTCCTTACTCCTTGGCTTATTATCCAATCTCCAGTTCACTTTTTGCTGGGACCAACATGAGCCTTTGCAGTCCCCCTGACTTTCTTCGTTCCATTCTTGTGTTCCTGTCACTGCTTTCTTGAGGTCTTTCTCTTTTCATACAGGCCATTTGCAAATCTATGGGTTTATTTTTCTTTGCATAATCCAAGGAACCGTAAATCATGCCAAAACCTATTGTCTTGCAACCCCCAAAATGAGTTCTGAATCCAAATAGGAAGATGACATCAGGTGTGGTCTTGTACATTTTGGCTAGTTCTCCCTTAATTTCTGTCTCTGGTACTGTAGCCTTCCCAGGGTGAATGACATCAATGATCACTTGTTTCCTCTGAAGTAGTCGGTTGGTCATGAACTTACTTCCTGGTCCGGATAGTTACTGTGTCATTCACGATGGCTAGTGATCCTTAGGCACTCAAGGGAGGAAAAGAGCTCTTCTTCTATTTATAAAACCACAGTTTTATACATAAAAGTTCAAAGCAAAAACCATATTAACCCTTATCTTGCTGCAGGAAGATGCAGCCCAATGAAGAGAAAGAGCACCCAAACACTGTATTTAAGAGGAAAAAGGCTTTTATTTCAGCCAGCAGAACTTGTGGCACAGAAGAATTCAAATTGGTCATGCTTCCCTACTGGCTTGGTATTTCCCTTTTTATCTCCATTCAAAAAGTTCCAACCCACAGGTATCTTTCAAATTGTTCAGTTTGAATCAAGTGGAAGATGCTGTTCCAGCCCCCACAGAACTACAAGATATCACAGAAGTGGAAATTTCCAGGTATTAGGAAGTTAAGTCTACAAATTCCTAAGAGCTGAGTCACCATGGAGAGGACCCTGCAGGTGTATCCTTGGGTCTCCTCGAGAAGACCTCTGTTCTAGATCTCACACTTCCCGGGTATCCTCTCTCAATCTTAAACAACAATAATCAGCATAACCCATGACCCAAAATAACATTTCTAATTTAAAAGTTAACCTTCTAAATCAATTACCCTGAACTTCTCAAGATACACACTGGGTAAAGTAAAATAAAATTTTAAGGCTCCCCCTTCAGAGACTGACTGTATCTCCTTTTGGCCAAGAGGATCTCTAAAACTGAGTTTGCTAGCTTTGAGAAAGGAAATCAGACATTTCTCATCATGTCCCCTCCCCTTTTTAGAGAAGTCCTCCCACTCACTAACAGCTATGCAAGACCTGTAAGTTAGCTATGAAAGACCTACCTGCAGGTCCTGAACATACATAAACCACTTAATTTGTTTGTCTTTGATTAACAGACCCTTTATCCTAAGCATTCCTTTTCACTGACTCCTGATCTTTTAGACAAAACCTAATTCTTTCAGCCAATTTTCAACTAAAGAATCTTTAAACCCACCTATCACCTGTAAGCCTCTCCCCTTTCAAATGTCCCACCTTTTGGGGCCAAACCAATGTGTTTTCCATATTGATTTATGACTTCACCTATAATTCCTGTCTCCCTAAAATGTATAAAACTGAACTGTAACCCCACCACTTCAAGATTTCTTGGGGGTGATCTAGGTTCATGGTCCTCAAATTTGGCTCAGAATAAACCTCCTTAAATTATTTTACTGAGTATGGCTTCTTTTCTGTCGACAACTTTTAGGTTAAAGTTGAATTTTCTTTCTTTTCTTTTTTTTTTTAATTAAAGCTGAATTTTCGATAACAAGGATGGAAGACATGAGGTGGAAGTCATGTAGGCCCTAAACCGGCCAGACAAGCTGTGTCATCTTGGCCCCACCATGACTGACACCATCGTATTCTCACTACGCGTACTGTCAAAACCACCCTTACAAATTGACGAAGGGGTACAAGATGAGAACTAGAGTAAAAGCCCCCAGGACTCTGAGAAGGAGTGAAATGAATAATGATGATAGTCAGCCACTGTCCCCTCATTTGCTTGATAATAATCATTGTTCCCTCTGTTTGCTTCTTTACCTGGAGTAGTTTTTGAGACAACATTGCGGCATAGGCTAAAGGACAGCTGAGTCACGCAGGACAAGGCTCTGGATTTCTCTCTCTCTCTCTCTTTTGAGAAACAGAGTTTCACATTGTGGCCCCAGTAGAGTGCCATGGCATCATAGCTCACAACAACCAAACGCATTTGGGTTGAAGCCATCCTCTTGCCTCAGCCTCCTGATGGGACTACAGGCACCCGCCGCAACTCCTGGGTATTTTTTTTTTTTTTTAGACAAAGTCTCACTATATGGCCCTTGGTAGAGTGCCGTGGTGTCACGGCTCACAGCAACCTCAAACTCTTGGGCTTAAGCGATTATCTTGCCTCAGCCTCCCAAGTAGCTGGGACTACAGATGCCCACCACAATGCCCAGCTATTTTTTTGTTGTAGTTGTCATTGTTTAGCAGGCCTGCCAGCCCTAGTGTATGTGGCCAGTGCCCTAACCACTTACCTATGGGTGCTGAGCCACACTTGGGTTTTTTTTTTTTTTTTTCTTTAGAGACCAGTTCTGTTCTGGCTTGCTCAGGCTGATCTTGAACTCCTGAACTCAAGCAATCCACCTGCCTCAGCCTCCCAGAGTGCTAGAGAACCTGCAGGTTAGAGGGAGTCTAATGTGAGCCACTTCACCCCCCACTTTCTTTCCCTTTATAAACAGGTTTTGCTCCCTGACCTGTTCTCAAAACAGATTCACTAAAGAAACTACAAAAACCCAGCATGAGCCTGGCATGGTGCCTGTAATCCCATTACTCTGGGAGGCCGAGATGGGAGGATTGCTTGATATCACAGGTTTGAGACCAGAATGAGCAAAAGCGGGCATTGTGTGGCAGGTGCCTGTACTCCTAGCTACTGGGGAGGTTGAGACAAGAGAATCACTTGAGCCCAAGAGTTAGAGGTTTCTGTGAGCTATGACACCATGGCATTCTACCTAGGGTGACAAAGTGAGACTGTTTAAAAAAAAAAAAAAAGAAACACAACAAAACCCCAAAACCAGCACTAGGGCGGCGCCTGTGGCTCAGTGAGTAGTGTGCCGGCCCATATAATGAGGGTGGCAGGTTCAAACCCGGCCTCTGCCAAACTGCAACAAAAAATAGCCAGGCATTGTGGTGGGCACCTGTAGTCCCAGCTACTCAGGAGGCTGAGGCAAGAGAATCGCCTAAGCCCAAGAGCTGGAGGTTGCTGTGAGCTGTGACGGGATAGCACTCTATTGAGGGTGCCAAAGTGAGACTCTAAGCCATACGTATGGCTCTTGGGTGAGTTTTCCCTGAAATAATCAAAATAATCAACATAACAATGGGTTAAATAAAACCCCAGGTGGACAGGAGAATAGGGGCTGGGGTAGGAATGTTTCCAGTTCGTGTTAACAAATTTTATGGGAAAAAGATTTACCAGGATTCTGGATGATGGGAAAAGAGAAACATCTTTAACAGGAGCAAATTCCTTTTGCAGGCTACTATCTCCATTATGAGTCTCACCAGATCAAGGGCCTGTACCCTCCGCCCCTCACCCCTACAGGACACTTAGGGTAAATCAGCTTCCGAGATCCTTTGAAACTGTAGACTTGGGTGTCTCCCTTTTCGGGCCGGACATTAAAGTGACCTTAGAACTTTTCACAGTGGAGGTTCCTGCGCCGTTGACTCAGCGTTGACTGGAGCGCTCACAGGCGAAGGTAGAGCAACCTGACCCAGCAAACCTTCACCTGTGACCTTTCAGTCTCCACTCCAGTCTGCAGAGTCAATGGGCTGGGAATGTCTTTCCTGTCCGCAGCGTTCCTGCGAAGTGGAGCCACCAATGGCCCGAGACAGGCGGCAGGAATAATCTAATTTCTGGACTGCTGGCCTTTGTCAGGAAATGAACATTGACTGGCGACCTTCACTTACAGCTGTGATTTTTGTCCTTCACACTACTCGCCGGTCAGGAACCCCTCCCACAGACAAGCACGCCCACGGCAGGACCCTCAGGCATAGAGAACCTGCAGGTTAGAGGGAGTCTAATTCACAGGAGGGATCAGCTCACCCTCAGATTTGGGAACACACTGTTGCAAGGAAGGGCTTTCTTTCTCTTGATTCCAGGAAATTTCCCCTTCAGCAGTTTTTCCGCCCTTGCTTCATTTGACAGACATCATTGAGAACTTGTTCAGTGGGAAAAGGATTGTGCCTGTGTGACTCAGCGAAATGTACACAGCATTCATTTTGTCTAGATGCGTTTCCTGGCACAGGGCTCAGAAAACACTAGGAACCTCCACACGGATGGGTCCTTTTGTGTGCCAGTGAGATGACCAGAGGCTGGGAGCCCTCCGGGCTGGTTGCCTAGGAAACCAACCCTGTAGAGAATTGGAACTTTCAGCCCCACCCCAGACCTCTGGGAAGGGGAGAGTTTTTACTCATCCACAATGGCCAAAGATTTAATCTTTAATCAATCGTGCTTGCAAGAGGAAGCCTTCTGGGACTGAGTTTTCCAGAGTTTGCAGATTGCTGAGCCAGTGGAGGTCTCCAGGGCCCCGCCCCTGAGCTCCTCTCCCCTCCCCCATGCCTCCTGTGCATCTCTCTGCCAGCCAGTTCATCTGAAGCTTTTGCAAATGTCCTTTATAATAAATGCGTGAAAGTAAAAGGAATGTTTTTCTGTGTTTCGTGAGTCATCCTAGCAAATTAAACAAATTTATGGAGGGCATGGTGGGAACTCTGATTCATAGCAGGTTGGCCAGCAGCACAGGTAAAACAGCCTGGGTCTTGTCTGAAGAGGGCTGGCCAGTCCTGTGGGACTGATCCCTAACCTGTGGGATGTGAGGCTACCTCCAAGTGGGTGATGTCAGAACAAAATTGAACTACAGTGAAAGGGGTTTGGCAGTGTGCTCGGAAAGGAGATCAGGACAGAGTCGGGCAAAATTTAATGAAAGGGGACTGAGACTCGCTTGGGTAAAGATGGCGGCTGCACTGAGAGTGGTTGGGGGCTTTGGTGGGCTAGGGTCTTTCCCTCAGACCTCTTGAGGTCAGGTAGGCCTTTTGTTCTGGGAGGAGTTGTGACGGAAGTGTCTAGGCCCTAGGCCCCTAATATATAGGATTCCTAGCTGGTGTCCACTGCTGAATAGTTTAAATGGGGAGAACTCCGAGCCCCCTACATGTGGTGTAAAAAGTGAGTGGTGAGAAAGAAATGTGGCTAGGAGCAGCTTGAGGAATGTGAGATATGTGAAAGTTATCAGGCCCCGGGAGGGGGGGGAAGGGAGCAGGAGGTCCTGCAGCCCTGCCCAGGAGTAATTGTCTAAAGGCACTTTGTTCTTTTTTTCTTTCCCAGCAGTTCCCAGACTTGTATATTCCTACCACAAGTTGTACAGTGTGACTCTGATCTTCATGACCCTGGAATTGGTGATACAAAGAACAATGTATAGCCAATTAATAGCTGATGTTATTTTAATGAACCAATGTAACTTCTTGGTAAGCAATTTAAGAACTGCCCTTTCTTTTTCCTTTAAAAACCCAGTTGTAGGTGGGGCACTCATGCCTGTAATCCTAATGCTGTGGGAGGCTGAGGCAGGTGGATTGCTTAAACTCGCGAGTTTGAGACCAGCCTGAGCAAAAGCAAGACCCCTGGGCTGTACTAAAAATAGAAAAACTGGAGCAAGAGGATCCCTTGAGCCCAAGAATTGGAGGTTGCTGTGAGCTATGATGCTATGGCATTCTAACCAGAGTGACAGCTTGAAACTGTCTCATAACAAACAAACAAACAACAACAACAAAAACAAAACACATGAACACCGATTGTAACAATTGCTAATTGGAAGCATATATATTCAGGGCAATTTGAATTTATGTCTCCGGAACTGCAGTCCTCAACTTCTACCCTCAGTTTCTTCCTTTAGGTTGTATTTAGTTCCTCAGTTTCTTCCTTTAGGTTGACAAGGGTATGTGAAAGTAGGAAAAACACCTTGGTTTTTATCTTTTATCTTCCGTCTGCCCTCCAGGACTTAGGTCCCAAGGAGAGAGATGGCAGGTGTAGACAATTCCCTCTGGTTCCAGGATCTGGTCCCCCAGTGCTGGCTGGTGTCCCCATCCCAGCCTCAACCTCCCTCACACCCACCCTCTGTGCTGAGCAAATAGACACATTTCTGTGTTTCCCAACAGATGCAGACAACACAGAAAAGACAGGGTCTGGAGCGTTTTCAGGCTCCCCGCCTACCTTTCCCTCAGGACCATTGCCTACTCTCCTATCCTTTCCCCTAGGTGGTCTCTCAGGGTTTAGGGACAAGGGGCTTGGTGCCTCTGATCTGTTAGTGTTGTAGGAAGACAAGGCCCAATGGAGAGAAACAGCACCCAAATACCATGTTTGTAAGAGGAAGGGCCATTCACTGGCCGGGAGCTTACAGTATAGAAGAATTCCAAATGGCTGAGCTCCCCGACTGTCTTGGTTTTTCCCTTTTTATCTCCCGTCAAAAAGTTCCAACCCACAGTTATCTTTCTCATTGGCCAGTTTGAATCAAGCAGGAGATGCTATTCCAGCCCCCCCAGAATTAATTACAGGTTTTCACAGAAGTGGAAATTTCCAAGTTAAGTTTACAAATTCCCAAGAGCTGAGTCCATGGAGAGGACCCTGTATCCTTGTGGTCTCCTTGGGAAGACCTGTTCTCTTGACCTCACCTTTCTCAGGTATCCTCTCTCATTAGGACGGTGTTTGCTCAGGAACCAGGAGGAGAACTTGCTCACAGCCTGCAGGTAACATGGGAGAGTGAAGGAGCAGCAGCAGCAGCCCTCTGGAGGCTGATTTAGGCACTCAAGATGCCATTTTTTAATGAGATCCCAGGGAAGTTGTTACTGGACAAAGAGGGTCTGCCCACTTGTCACTGTCAGCCAATATGCAGCCAAACTTTGTCAGAAGGCCAGGATTCTGGAGGAACAGTTGAGAGTAGCCTCTCCAAGACTGTTCTGTTCTTCCATTTTCAAAATTACAATTTTATACATTAAAGTTCAAAGTGAAAACCATGTTAACCCTCTCTTAAACAATAATCAGCAGAACCCATGACGCATAGTAAACAATAGTCAATATAACCCATGACCCAAAACAACATTCCAATTTAGAAGTTAATCTCCTCAATCAATCTACCTAGACTGAGAGAGGATACCTGGGAAGGGTGAAGTCCAGAACAGAGGTCTTCTCAAGGGGACCCCAAGGATATACCTGCAGGGTCCTCTGCATGGTAACTCAGCTCTTAGGAATTTGTAGACTAAACTTCCTGATACCTGGAAATTTCTACTTCTGTGAAATCTTGTAGTTCTGTGGGGGCTGGAATAGCATCTCCCGCTTGATTCAAACTGACCAATGAGAAAGATACCTGTGGGTTGGAATGGAGATAAAAAGGGAAAGAACAAGCCAGTAGGGGAGAGTGATCATTTTGAATTCTTCTGTGCCCTAAACTTCCCCAGCTGAAATAAAAGCTGTTTTCCTCTTAAATACGGTGTTTGGGTGCTCTCTTCTCTCTCCATTGTGCCTCATCTTCCTGCAACAAAACTACTCAAAGTAGGCATCTTTAGGGTAGGAGCTAAATTTACAAAACTAAGCATGAGAACAGACCTACCTAAACTATTCAAGATAGACATTTTTAGGGTGGGAGCTAAATTTACAAAACTAAGCATGGGAGACAGGGGGTGAAGGTCAGGCAGGACCTAAACTGACCAGACTAGCTGTGCTGTGTTGGTTCCAGCCTGCCTGATTCCATTTTATTCTACTACATGTGCTTTCAAAGTGATGTTATTCCAAAGTGGCTGTGCTAGGAGCTCTTCCTCTTGAGACCCAGAAATACCAATGATTGGTATTTGGCTGCAATAATTGCAAGGGGTCTCCTCCTTCTCAAGCACTTTCACTTGCTGGAGCCCATCCTTGCCCTCAACAAGCCTTCGAGTCTTGTAATGTCCAGTGGGGACTCATGGCTGTGGGCCTCCAGCTACTGCACAGGCCCCTGGGATACTCCATGCACTGCTGGCCTGTCTGAACCTCCTTCAGCTCACCCAGTTTGTTTAAATTCCACACATCAGAACAACCACCATGATAAGTGAGTCCTTCTATCCTGAAACTGGAAATTGCAAAGCAAACAGAATCAGTAGAAAGACCATGTGTGTCTCTCCTTTAAGATGGACTGGCTCCCACTCTTCCTGCTCTCTGGACACTTCACTCCTCACACAGAACAAAGTTACTGTGATGTGGGTTTTGTGGTCAGTCTGTCCTCAGAACATAAAGGGTTTGGCTAAAATAAAACACTTGCTGTTTTACAGCCTGGGAAGGCTCTAGAAACTTTCTAAGTGAACTTGAATGCCTGCTGCTTGGTGTTCCTTCTGGAGCGGCATAGCCGCTCACTCCACTCAGACTCTCAGCAGGGAGGTGGAACACCTGCAGAAGGACCCCCTGTTACCTATATTTTTCTCTCCAGTGGTTACTTGATTTGGACATTCAGGAATGAAACTGCAGACCACGTGAATAAGCAGAAGGGTAACAAAGCTGGTGGCAAGGCAGGCAAGGTGGCTCAGGCCTGTAATCCTAGCACTCTGGGAGGCTGAGGCAGGTGGATCACTTGAGCTCTGGAGTTTGAGACCAGCCTGAGCAAGAGCAAGACCCCCTCCATCTCTAAAAATAGCCAGATGTTGTGGTAGGTGCCTGTAGTCCCAGCTACTTGGGAGGCTGAGGCAAGAGGATAGCTTGAGCCCAAGAGTTGGAGGTTGCTGTGAGCTAGGCTGATGTGACAGCACTCTACTTGAGGGTGACAAAGTGAGACTCTGTCTCAAAAAACCAAAATCAAAAACAACAAAGCCTCTGGCAGTGGAGGGGAGATTCCCACATGTGAAACCCCACATGAGTCTGTTAGGGCTAGGCTATAAATGGAAAAATACCAGTTAACCCTCGACAAATTCCTGGGCTGCATGCCCTCAACAAAACGGAGTAAGTGTGGTTCACTCCCAAGGTAGATGGGAAAGTACTCACTAACTTCTTGCTTGACTAACTCCCGGGCCTGGGAAACCAACCGACTGTCCCCAGACTGACCTGTAGACAATACCAGGTGGAGAGAATACTGAGACAAAGATGTATAAATACTGAGACAAAAGCGTATGGAGGAAAAGTACTGGAACTAAGATGTATGGGAAAATGTTAAAACAAAGGTGTATGACATATGGCTAACTAACAGCAAAATTCTGCTTCTGTGCAATGGTTGCTTGCTACTCCCCCCCACCGGAATGCACCTGGACAGCCTGCCTGCCAACAGGGATGTAGATTAAGCCTTAAAAACCCGACCCCTTAAGCACTCGGGCTGCTCTCAGAAACCCCATGTTGGGACACTGAGGCAGTTGCTGGCTGGCTCTTCAATAAAAGGACTCTGCTGTAAATTTGGCTTGTTTGGCAGTGTGGTCTTTGTGGAACTCCTGAGCACAACAAGTCTTTTGTCTAGGTGTTCATATAATGCTTGCAACCAGGACAAGGGAGGTGGGGGGAGTCTTGGGAATGTGTGAAACACTTGGTCTTGAGCTGGCAGGCAGAAAACATCCTGCCCACGTTGATTAGCAAATGAATGTCCATCCCAGGCAAAGCCACCGGGTGTATGTTTTTCTCTTCAGGAAGGGCCATCCAGATGAGATATTAGTCAGGCTGCTTTTCTCTGATCCTGTTTGCGTCCAGCGTCTTCTGGAGAACCTCTGTTTGTCCAGGCCTAGAAAATGGGAGATCCCTGTTTAGCCCTGAATGGGGGAACCCTGTATCACCCCCACTGGGAAAAGCCCCAACTGGTGGAAACCTTGGGAACAAGGCTTGTCTGGGGTTTGCAGGAGAGGAGTCTGCAGTTTTCTCCAGGAATAATCACTTTTTGGTTTTTATCATCAAGAACCACGTGTATGTCCTCAGGCAGCAGTTCAAACAATTTTCAGTAAATTCTGGCCTCAATGAAGATGATGTAAAGAAAAGGTCCAGGCTCGGCGCCCATAGCACAGTGGTTATGGCGCCAGCCACATACAACCAGGCTGGCAGGTTGGAACCTGGCCCTGGCCAGCTAAACAACAATGACAACTGCAACAAAAAATAGCTGGGTAGGGGCGGCGCCTGTAGTCCCAGCTACTTGGGAGGTTGAGGCAAAAGAATCGCTTAAGCCCAAGAGTTGGAGGTTGCCGTGAGCTGTGACACCATGACACTCTACCGAGGGTGACATAGTGAGACTCCGTCACAAAAAAAAGTAAAACAAATACTAAGAGGGTGCAGTGAATGATGAAATTATTTGATGAAAATATTTCAGATTGTATATAAAACCAGCACATTGTACCCCATGATTGCCTTAATGTACACAGCTATGATTTAATAAAAAAAAATTAAAAAAAGAAAAATAAATAAAATAAAAAATAAAAACCCTGTTCCCAGGCTCAGCGCCCGTAGCAGTGGTTATGGCGCCAGCCAGGCTGGTGGGTTTGAAACCAAAAAAAAAAGAATGTGAAACCAGACGGGGTCAGCTAAACAAGAATGACAACTGCAACAAAAAATAGCCAGGCATTGTGATGGGCACCTGTAGTCTCAGCTACTTGGGAGGCTGAGGCAAGATAATGGCTTAAGCCCGAGAGCTGGAGGTTGCTGTGAGCTGTGACGCTATAGCACTCTACTGAAGGTGATATAGTAAGACTCTTGTCTCAAAACAAATGAACAAACAAACAAAAAATCCTGTTCCCAGCCAGGTGTAGTAGCTCACGCCTATAATCCTAGCATTCTGGGAGGCCAAGATGGGTGAATTGTTGGAGCTTACAAGTTCGAGATCAGCCTGAGCAAGAGTGAGACCCTGTCTCTACCAAGAATAGAAAAATTGAGGCAAGAGGATCCCTTGAGCCCAAGAGTTGGAGGTTGCTGTGAGCTATGATGCCGTGGCATACAAGGCTCAAGGGTGACAACTTGAGACTCTGTCTTAAAAACAAACGAACAAACAAAGAAACAAAAAGCCCTGTTCCCCCAATTCTCAGGGAGGCAGATCTGAGAAATTCCTCTATCTTCCCACTTAGTGCTATGGGAATACACTCTTTCTTTGCTCTCTGCTGTTTCTGGGTATTGTCTTTCTCTTGGACAGTGGGCAGATGAACCTGGTTGGGCGGCAACACCACAACCACAGTGCTTGCTGAAGGGCCCAGACCCCTCAGGTGTGAGACCCAGATTCCTGCAGAGCCCTGGATAGCAGAAGGAACAGGTCCATGGCCTAAAGCCATAGGCTGGCAGGACACCACAGGATGTCCTTCCCAGGCTGTGTAGAAGAACTGCTCAAACACCTATCCAAAGCAGAGAGGACTGAGAAGACTTTCATGACTCTGGTCTGCTTAAAAAATGAGTATTTCTGAGACACAAGTAACGTACAGCACAAAAGACAGAGATGTTGATAACAATGGAAACCAAGGGGCTCCTCTCCACGTCACACGTGGAGCTCTGGCCCAGCAACAAGACAGGCTCTGTGAGTCCCAGAAGAGGAGACAGGAATGTTGGCAACCCCATGAGGGGATGTTAAACCTTATGGGTCATCAGGGAAGTGGATCCTAAAGGTCTCCGTGGAGTGGGAAGAGACCCTAGTACTCACCAAGGCACCTGTGGTGGCTGCAGTCCAGACAATGGACTGGATGTTTAATGGAGTGAGAGTCAATGATGAAGGGGAAACCATCCTGTCTGTGTCAGTCAGAGATGAGCATAGAGAGGGATCTGGATTGAGCAGGTCACAGAAGGGTGGACAGAAAAGGAGGACAGAGGAGGCCATTGGCCTGGAGCCTGGAGATGTCATTGCAGGTTCACTCCCTAGAATCACAGTGTCCACTGGAGAAGGGAGCCCTGGGCTGAGTTATCATCATGTTTTCACCAGTAACCTGAGCACACAGCAGCAGGGATGGCTTTTGGAAACATCATGCTAAGAGAAGAAAGCCAAAAAAAAAAAAACAAAGAAGAAGGAGAAGAAGAAGAAATGAAATAAACAGATAAGGGGTAGGTATGCAACATTATCATTTCTGCAATTAAAAATATATATACATACAAAAAAGCCCCACATACGTGGAAAGGACACACGCAAACAGAACTATACACAATAAAAAGTATACACATTAGGGCCAGGCATGGTGGCTTACACCTGTAATTCCAGCACTCTGGGAGGTGTAGATGGGAGGATCCCTTGAGCTCAGAGGTTCAAGACCAGCCTGAGTAAAAGTGAGACCCCCATCTCTACTAAAAACAGAAAAACTAGCTGGGTGCATGGTGGGTGCCTGTAATCTCAGCTATTTGGAAGGCTGAGGCAAGAACAATCTGGTATTTCAGCATAGGGAAGAATTTATCTAAGAATGGAGATAAGAGGCTGAACCACAGGTCAGATGGTGCTAGCACTGACCACCCCCTACAAGAAGTAATGAAGATGTAAAATAGAGATTAAGTAAGAATGTTACAATAGATGCTAAAAATAGATGTAACTTATAGGATATGTAAGAAGCATTTGGACTGGAGGTCATGAGCCCCTTCTGCCACCCCTCTACTGGTGAGCTTTGTTTTCACTTTGTAGAGCTTTTCTGTCTTTCTATAAACTCTGAACGTCTTAATGTAGTGAGTGTCTTCTATTTCATCCTGGTTGTCCTGTCTGCTCCAAAGAAAGGTTCCAGTGGCCAGAGTCCAGGGTACTCCCTGGTATTTCTCAAATGGTGCCTCGCAGAAGGCAAGTGGTCAGTAGCCTGATAGGGTGGCAACCAAGGCTTTTCTCTGTACTTTTTCCTACTGAGGCCGTCATTCTTGTAACAGGGACCAGGCCTAGGGAGGGGTTTATTCTGCCCGCCCTGGTCTGTTTTAGTGTTTGTTGGTGGTATGTCTTTCAATTCTTTCTTCTGAGTACCCAAGAACCCATGGTTTAAACTTTCAGCATGCTTTCAGAAGGATGCTTGAGATCAGGAGTTCATGACCAGCCTGAGCAAGAGTAATACCACATCTCTACTAAAAATAGAAATACTAGCCAGGTGTTGTCACCGGCACCTGTGGTCCCAGCTACTCGGGAAGCTGGTACTCAGTCTGGTGTTGCTACCCAGTCAGGTTCATCTGCCCGCTGCCCAAGAGGAAGCCAAAACCCAGAGACAACAGGATTCACAACACAGCAAAGTGCAAAGTGGGGAGACAGGAGACAAGAAGAATTTCTCAAATCTGCCTCTGTGAGAACAGGGTTTTTAAATGACACTTGGGTGGGCTGAGGGTTAGGCAATCAGAGTCTGCTAATTGGTTGGTTTTCAGGCAGAATCAGCAGTCCTTTGCTATGGGCCACCATTTGGGTGGGTCAGCTAATGCACTGGAATGAAGCATCTCAAAAATTACCCCTACTTTTATTTATATTTATTTAATTGAGACAGAACCTCAAGCTGTTGCCCTGGGTAGAGTGTCGTGGCATCACAGCTCATAGCAACCTCCAACTCCGGGGCTCATGCGATTCTCCTGCCTCTGCCTCCCAGGTAGTTGAGACTACAGGTGCCTGCCACAATGCCCGGCTATTTTTTTGTTGCAGCCATCATTGTTGTTTGGTGGGCTCGATCTTTATTCCAACCCGCCAGCTCAGGTGTATGTGGCTGGCGCCTTAGCCGCTTGAGCCACAGGTGTTGAGCCAAACCCCTACTTTTAGAACAGGGAGAGTGATATTATCTATGGAGAAAAGTTAAAAATATTTAAGGCTATCACTTGTGGCCTCTAGAGTAGCAATTATAGGAAAGCAAATAAGAGGACAGTGGCTGACTATTATCATTATTTTAGCTAGGCCTGTTTCTTCATAGAGTTTTAGGACCCTTACTCTAGCTTTGCACGCCTTCATCAATTTGTAAGGGGAATTTCACTGGCACCCAGTGAAATTAATGATAATGCTATTATCATTAAAGCTGTTACTCACTTGGTTAGCCTCAGAGAATTCCAAGCACTAGAAGTTGCCAGTATCATTTGGATGCCTTCAAATGACCAGAGCTTGGAGCTGTGGGTGCCTTGGAAGATGCCTTCATTCTTTAGGCCTGAATACTGAAGACTGTGGAGGGGAAAATCTTAAAGACCTAAAAAATCTTAGCACCGGCTGGCAGAATCAGAACTAGTGTTTAATTAATTAATTTATTTTTTTGAGACAGAGCCTCAAGCTATTGCCCTGGGTAGAGTGTCGTGGCATCACAGCTCACAGCAACCTCCAACTCCTGGGCTCAAGCGATTCTCTTGCCTCCGCCTCCCAAGTACCTGGGACTACAGGCACCTGCCACAATGCCTGTCTATTTTTTGGTTGCAGTTGTCATTGTTGTTTGGCAATCCATTGTTGATGGATTCGAACCCATCAGCTCAGGTGTATGTGGCTGGCGCCTTAGCTGCTTGAGCCATAGGCGCGGAGCCTGGTGTTTTATTTTCTCAATTGAAATCCTCTTTCTCTCCTACCAGTTTGGACTATTAACCATAGTGCAAGTGTGAGGGTGGGCAGGGAACCCTGCCATGTGGCTGTTGCTATGGCAAGAGCTCTGTTTCCAAGCAAGGGTTGAATTAAATAAACTCAGTGGCCAACTTCTGCATCAGTGGCTTTAGTTCAGTCCCACATCATTCACAAAGCCTTGAGCATATGGAGACATCTCACCAGGCAAGATGGCGTACAGGCCAGACTTCTTCACAATTGTGCCTTGCACATTAAATGTCTGTGGAGACCTTCAGCCAGGAGATAAGGCCTATGTCAATTAATTAATTAATTAATTAATTATTTTTTGAGACAAAACCTCATTTTGTCACCCTTGGTAGAATGCTGTGGCATCATAGCTCACAGCAACCTCAAACTCTTGGCCTCAAGTGATTCTCTTGTCTTAGCCTCCCAAGGAGCTGGAATTACAGGCACTGGCCAGAAGGCCTGGCTATTTTTAGAGATGAGGATCTCACTCTGGCACAGGCTGGTCTGGAACCTGTGAATAATCCACCCGCCTTGGCCTCCCAGAGTGCTAGGATTACAGGCGTGAGTCACTGTGCCCGGCCAGTACCAGGTGTAAAAACCTTTCACCATCAGAGGGCGCTCTGGGAGGGATTTGAAAATAGATGGTACTGACTGTGGAATATAGCTCAATTACAGAGTGTCCAACTTGAAGTCTATGTGGGTTTATGTTCAATTCTTCCTTATAGTCATAAGTAGATTCTGGTCCCCAAACAAATGGAGAAAGAGAGTAGCTGTCCTGAGGCTGGGGAGGTGTGCCCAGGGAAGGTGGTTTCTCCTATCCCTCAGCCCTCTTTACCTCACTTTCCTATAGAATGCATCACATTTGGGTTGGCTCGTCCCTGGTCCAGCTCAGTGACTCATGCCTTGGAAGGTCAAGGCAGGAGGATAAATTGAGGTTGAAGTTGCTAAGGAAATGCCATCCCAAAATATAACTACTTGTTATAAAGAATAATAATATATATATATATATTTTTCAGACAGAGCCTCAAGCTGTTGCCCTGGGTAGAGTGCTATGGTATCAAAGCTCACAGCAACTTCCAACTCCTAGGCTTAAGCAATTCTCTCACCTCAGCCTCCCAAGTAGCTGGGACTACACGTGCCTGCCATAATGCCAGGCTATTTTTTGGTTCCAGTTATCATTGTTGTTTGGCAGGCCTGGGCTGGATTCGAACCCACCAGCTCAGGTGTATGTGGCTGGTGCCTTAGCAACTTTAGCTACAGGCACCGAGCCAAGAAGAATATTTTGAATTAAAGGATGGAGAACATATGGGGGCAAGACGTGATTGCAAGAGGGACTTTACCTAACAATTGCAATCAGTGTAACCTGGCTTATTGTACCCTCAATGAATCCCCAACAATAAAAAAAAAAAAGTTAAAAAAAAAAAAAAAAAAGGACGGAGAACAGAAACCATTTGGAAGAACCTTTACCCTGTCTACATAAAACCTGACTCACCTGGGGTGGCGCCTGTGGCTCAAAGGAGTAGGGCTCCAGCCTCATATGCTGAAACCCAGCCCCTGCCAAAAACTGCAAAAACAAACAAAAAACCTGACTGACCTGATCAAAAGGTCAAATGGGGCAACTGACCTCCCTTCCTCTCTCTGTTATCTCAGTATTTGCAGTAAAGAACAAGAATGCTAGCAGACCTGGCCCAAATCACACAATACTTGTCTCTCAGGTAATTTACAAATCAGTCTGTTTCCCCCATCTACTCACTCTCCCTAGCAACCACTTGCTGCACTATACTCCACATTTTCCCCTCCCTTCAAAAAGGCAGCTATAAAGTATCTGACCATCACTGAGACATTAGGTAATCACTCTTGTGATTCTCCCCTTGCACATGGTATTTGGAAATAAATATTTTTCTTTTTAATCTGCCTGAGTTGTGAGTTGATTTTTCAGTGAACTTTCAAGAAGAAAGGGTAATTTTCCTTTGGCCCTACAAGGTCAGGAGTTCAAGACCAGCCTGGGCAAGACCCTGCCCCTACCAAAAAAAAAAAAAAAAAAAAATTAGCCAGGTGTGGTGGTATAGTTCCAACTACATGAGAGGTGGAGACAGGAGGAGTTTTTGAGCCAGAAGTTTGAAGCTGCAGTGAGCTATATTCAGGCCACTACACTTCAACCTGGATGACAGAGCAAGATTCTATCTCTTAAAAAAAAAAAAAAAAAGCTCAACAGTGTTGAGTATTACAGGGGAAAGAAATAGGGTATGATAAATTTTGAGCTGGGGACTTTCCTCATATAGCATAGGCAGGGCTGGCTTCCTAGGAAGAGGATTTTTTTTTAAATTTATTTTATTTTTTTAATTAATTTTTTGTTTGTTTGTTTTTGGAGACAGAGTCTTACTATGTCACCCTCGGTAGAATGCTGTAGTGTCACAGCTCATGGCAAACTCCAACTCTTGGGCATAAGCGATTCTCTTGCCTCAGCCTTCCAAGTAGCTGGGACTACAGGCGCCCACCACAATGTCCAGGAATTTTTTGTTGCAGTTGTCATTGTTGTTTAGCTGGCCCGGGTTGGGTCTGAACCAGCCAGGCTGGGTGTATGTGGCTGGCACTGTAACCACTGAGCCAGTAAGAAAATTTTTAGAAGGGAAGGAGCCAGGCTTCTGGAAGAGGTAGGGATGAAGAGAGGTGGAGGTGGAAATGAGAATGTTTTCCAGACTTGAATGAATTTTTGCAAGGACTGGAAGCTTGCTGAGGGCCAGAGTTGGGGATCCTGTCAGAGGCTAGTAGCTCTGAGCATATGTGTCCCTGCCATCCTGAGGACATAACTCTAAAGACAGAAATATCCCTCCAAAGGGTACATGTCAGATAACTTACTTTAAATTATTTCTTCCTGTAGGATTTTTTTAATTGATTCTGAAACCAATTTTTTTGTTTTTTTTTCTGAGACAGGGTCTCACTCTGTTGCCCTTGGTAGAGTACCGTGGCGTCTCAGCTCACAACCTCAAATTCTTGGGCTTACGCAATTCTTTTGCCTCAGCCTCCCAAGTATCTGGGACTACAGGCGCCTGCCACAATGCCCCGCTATTTTTTGTTGCAGTTGTCATTGTTGTTTAGCTGGCTCGGGCTGGGTTTGAACCCGCTGCCTGAGTGTATGAGGCCGGTGCTGTGACTACTGTGCTACAGACACTGAGCCATGAAACCACATTTTTTTATTTTTTTTTTTGTAGAGACAGTTTCACTTTATCGCCCTCGTTAGAGAGTGCCGTGGCGTCACACAGCTCACAGCAATGAAACCACATTTTTAAGCTTAAAAAAAGATAACCGAAAGGTTTGACATTAAGCTCACCCTTTCCTTTATTCTCATGCCAAATGCAAGGGGGGTTGGACCCTGAGAGTGAAGCTGTGCCCTCCCAGCCTGTCCCTGTCCTACGTCCTGGGAGTTTATGTTCAATAAATAATGCGCTGGAGTCTCCTGACAAGCGCACTGAGAGCTATGGACCTGGAATTGTCTTCAAGGTTTCCCAACTGCTTTTGTACCACTTTGGCAGCTGGCTTCTCCTTTCTCATTTCAGGGCTGGAGATGTGCAGTGGCCCTGGCCCCTGCCATCCCCCCCACCCCCCGTCCCCGATCCTACCTGGGACAGGTGGGTTTCCCACACTCTCACCCTGCAGGGTGAGCAAAGAGCTGGTCACTGATGGAGGGAGAGGCTTCCCAGTTTGCCAGCAGGTGACAAGGGGGACACGTCTGCTGGTGCAGCTAGGGGAGAATAGGAAGAGGCAGGAGAGCCAGCCACACCTCTTCCTTGCAACCTGCAGACCTGGAGAATGCTTTTCAACAAATGTTTTCTTGGATGGAACCCATCCTTTCCACCCCTAAAGGGAAGATGCAGAGCTTTGTTTTCCTGGGACTGTGGGGTAGAAAGACTAAAGGCAGCCAGTGCTGGGAGCTAGGACCCCATCTTCCAGATCTGCCCTGCACTCCTGGGCTGTCTGGGAGGCAGAAGCCTGCCATGCTTCTGTCTGAGGGTCTCCATGAACCGCCTGTCCTTGGCCACGTCTAAAGGCCCCAGCAGTGTGTCCCCTGCAGCCTCACCAAGTGGGATTAGCCATTCCCATGTTGTGGTGGTGGGGAGTTCCAGCTCCCATGGCTCAAGCCCTGGGCCACCGCTTGCTGCTGTGACCTCGTGGCAGAGGGTGAGGGAGGATCCTGAGTCCGGGGTCAGCTGCTAGGTGTCCTCACTGGGGGTGGGGGTGGGGTTGATGCGGAAACCTGTTGAAGCTCACAGAGAGAAGCAGTGAGGAGGTCAGCTGTCAGCAGTGAACTGGGCAAGGGATTGGAAGTGCAGGGATTTCCAAACAATTCTTGTCATTAGGAAGAGAAATTAACCTCTCAAATCCTTTCCTCCTTGCTTATTTCTACTGTCAATGGACAGGGGCGTCTGCGTGTTCGTGGCTGGGAGTGTCGGGACTGTGATGCGCTGCAGGTGTTTGCAGCACATCCTGGGGCAGGGGCTGCGCGACAGCCCCGCACAACACAGCGTGAGCCTCTATTAGGGGCTGAGAGAACTGTCTCAGTCAGCTCCAGCTGCCACGCACGGTACCAAAGTCTGCTCGGCCTCAACAATGCGCTGTAACTTTCTCAGTCTCAGAGGCTTGAGGGCGGAGGGCGGAGGGCGAGGTGCGCTCAGCCGGGCGCCGCACTGCCCCTTGGCGGTCATCCGCGGGACAGCACCTCCGACCTTGCAGGGGCTTGGCGAGGAGCTCAGTCTGTCTTGCACCTCAGACATGATCCACGGGCCTTTTTGGCCACCGAGTCCATGCAGAACTCTGACCCATGGGGAAAAAAGGCTATCACGCCGAGGGCTTCCTGGGGGCCTCTCCAAGGAGCATCAGCGTGGGCCCCAGACAGAGGAGCACTCCCCAGGCTGTCCAGACAGTAGTAGATGCAGCAGATGGTGGCAGGTGGGCAACCTGCATCTGTGTCTATGTGACAGACACCCTGCTCCCTACCCGGGAACTTGGAAAGGAAGAATGGATATGTGGATCACAGAAAAGCTGAATTTCCTGCTGATTAAGTGGGTGGGTTCTCAGAACATCAAGTTTTGGGGGGCGTGCTGGCCAATGGGGCACATTTATTCTCCCAGGGCAGAGCTGGGGGACACACAGGTGGCCTCTTTGCCCCTTCCTCCTGTTTTTGCCGCTTCACTGATGCAGACTTTTATGACCCAGAACGTCTTGGTGTGTCATTCAGCTGTGTGTACTTTCTCATCAGTAGATGAGGCAGCTAAACAAGCCCTGAGTCATGGGTGGCAATGGCAATCCAAAGTGACCAGGGGACAGAGGGGCTTCACTAGCTCCTATAACTAAAGTCCATGGGGTGGATGAGCATCAGGTGTGGTCTGCTGTGTAGTCAGCAGGACCGATTTCTGCACCTTCAGGGCCAGCTCCTTCCCTGGACAGACTCACATCTTACATTCGAGTCTGTGGAGATGGGGCTGGGAGCACGAGTGGCTTCCTGATGGCTTATGCAAAACTCCCAGAATCAAGTCTCCTTCCTGGGGTCACATGCCCTTCCTGGAGTGTTCCTGGGGTCAAGGAGGCAGAATGTGCCCTGAGTAGAGTTGGGCCACAGGCGTTTTTTTCTATAGCTGTTGTCAGCAGGGTTGTCATCAAAGTCCCAGGGAGTGCAAGTCAAGGGAAGAATGGATCCTTTAGTGGAAACTCAGGGCAAGACACCAAAAAGGAGACTAGATGCAGGCGGCCCCAAATGTTCACTATATGGCTGTCCCTTCTCACTAAATTTAAAGGAAATAGATGTCAGTCAACAATGGAGGTGGC
Organism: Nycticebus coucang; assembly: GCF_027406575.1. Classification (NCBI taxonomy): domain Eukaryota; kingdom Metazoa; phylum Chordata; class Mammalia; order Primates; family Lorisidae; genus Nycticebus; species Nycticebus coucang. Next base: position 109,589,029 of record NC_069781.1, read on the forward strand.
TTGTCTTTTTCTTTTTATTTCTTGTTAATTTTTGCAGAGATTTTACTTTTTTGACTTTTGATTTTAAAATAACTTTGAACTTAACATTGTAAAAATAGTACAAAGAATTCCCATATGCCTTAACCCAGTTTCCCTAATGTTTGTACCTCACATAATCACATCATGACAGTCAAACCCAGAGAATTAGCATTGATGCTATACTATTAATGAATCCACCCACCTTATTCAAATGTCATCCATGGGCTCGGCACTTGTAGCTCAGTGGCTAGGGTGCCAGCTACATACCCCAGAGTTGTCAGGTTCGAACCCAACCCAGGCCTGCCAAACAACAATGACAACTCCAACCAAAAATAGCCTGGTGTTATGGCAGGCACCTGTAGTCACAGCTACTTGGGAGCCTGAGGCAAGAGAATTGCTAAGCCCAAGAGTTTGAGGTTGCTGTCAGCTGCGATGACACAGCACTCTACAGAGGATGACATAGTGAGACTGTCTCAAAATAAAATAAATAAGAGGGTGGCACCTGTGGCTCAAAGGAGTAGGGCGTTGGCCCTATAACCGCAGGTGGTGGGTTCAAACCCATCCCTGGCCAAAAACTGCAAAAAAAAAAAAATAATAAATAATAATAATAAAAAATAAAAATAAATAAATAAATAAATAAAAATGTTGTCTAGGGTTCCACTGATGTCTTTTCTTGGGTCAGGACCTAGTCTACTAGCTTATGCTGCATTTAAGACATCAAATGTCCTTGGTCTCTTTTAGTTTGGAATGGTTCCCAAACTTTTCTGTCTTCAATTACCTTTAAATTTTTTACTTATTTATTTATTTTGAGATAAAGCCTCAAGCTGTCACCCTGGGTAGAGTGCTGTGGCATCACAGCTCACAGCAACCTCCAACTTCTGGGCTCAAGCGAGTCTCCTGCCTCCACCTCCCAGGTAGCTGGGACTACAGGTGCTCGCCACAACACTCGGCTATTTTTTGGTTGCAGCCATCATTGTTTTTTGGCGGGCGGGGCTGGATTCGAACCCACCAGCTCAGGTGTACGTGGCTGGCGCCTTAGCCACTTGAGCCACAGGCGCCCAGCCTACCTTTAGACTTTTAAAGAGTACTGGCTAGGATTTTGTAGCACATCCCTCAGTTTGGGTTTGTATGATGTTTTCTCCTGATTACACTTATGTTATACATTTTTGGAAAGAATATCATAAAAGTGATATTATGTCCTTCTCATTGCATGATATCACAAGGCTTATGAGGCCTATATGTTGTATGACTGGTGATGCTAACCTCGACTACCTGGTTAAGGTGGTGCCTTCAGGTTTCTCTCTGTGTTAATAGGTACTGTTAATCTTTCATGTAGGGTGCTGCCAGTCAGGCCCTAACAAGGCAGGGTGAGCCTACGTGTCAACATCTGGAGATTGTTTATGCACGTCTAAGGCCTACTGTCATAGATAAGTTGGGAACTCCGTGGTCCTACCCTGTTTCCCCGAAAATAAGACAGTGTCTTATTTTAAGGTGTGCTCCCAAAGATGCGCTAGGTCTTATTTTCAGGGGATGTCTTATCTTTCCTGTAAGTAGGTCTTATTTTCGGAGGATGTCTTATTTTGGGGGAAACAGGGTAGTCAAGGATCTAGGGTACTCTGTGCACTCAGGGAAGTGTTAACTGGCTGTAAATTTAGTCTAACTAGAAATACTTTGAAGATAAAGTCACTTTGAAAGCAGGAGATATTTTGACTTGGTGAGCTATAAAGGGGGAAATTTGTGTTTAATGTATACTATGCTGATTAATAACATTGCTTGATGTATACTATTACTGTGAGGGTATAAAAATAACAAAAAGAAATAGGAAGGTAGAGCACCTCTTTAAGGAGATATCCTAGCTGTTCTCCAGACTTGCTGGCTTTTCTCTAAATAAAAGTGAAACTGTTGATCTCTCGTCCACTTTTCCATTGATTAGCTTGGGTGACAAGTGGACATACTCCTTGGTTTGGCAACATCTGTATTGTTATTTTCCCCTTTGTAATTAATTTGCATCGCAACACTGGCCTTTCGATGCACTGATTTACAATATCTGAAAGTTTAGTCTTTCAGCTGCTGTCTTGACTACTCCCTCAGACCCTCCGATGAAACTTCTGTGCTCAGGCCCCCAGCAGGAAAGGGGCAAGTGCAGCTGGAACTGCATGGAAGCCAAAGGACAAAGGACAAAGTGGAGGATCATCCTGGAGTTCCTAATTAATGAGCTCCAACACCAGGTGGTTCAAAGATAAAGCAGGGCCAGGTGCAGTGGCTCATGCCTGTAATCCCAGCACTCTGAGAAGTCGAGGCAGGTAGATTGCTTGAGCTCAGGAGGTCGAGACCAGCCTGAGGAAGAGCGAGACCCGGTCCTTAAAAAATATTCAGGGGTTGTGGTAGGGGCCTGTATTCCCAGCTACTAGGGAGGCTGAGGCAAAAGGATCACTTGGGCACAGAAGTTTCAAGTTGCTGTGAGTTATGATGATACCACGGCACTCTACCGAGGGTTACAAAGTGAGACTCTGTCTCAAAAACAATCAAACAAACAATCCCCAAAGATAAAGCAAAATATACCATGTTTTGGGGGATGAGGACTTGGTATTGGTGAGCATGCCTGCATTTTATTTTATTTATTTATTTATTTTTTGCAGTTTTTGGCCAGGGCCAGGTTTGAACACACCATCTCCGGTATATGGGGCCGGTGCCTACTCTTTTCAGCTACAGGCGCCACCCATGCCTGATTTTAAATGGGTAACTGATTATTAACCCATTTATTTGTGTTTGTATTGTCTCCAGATCAATAGAAGCATGCTTTGAATTGGTCTTCTAAGCTTTTCTCTATAGCTGAGAAGCTTCTGTTTTTCAATATGAGTCTACCCAAGGGCAAGACGACAGCATCTGTTGCTTGCACCCGTGGAGGCAAGCCTGTGGAGAGGACAGGATTTTGGCACATCTCCTCATAGAAGGTCCTGCTTCCTTTCCTGTCACCATGACCCCTCCTCAGAGCTCCCTCTGAGTTCTCCTTCACTGCCTCTCTTGTTCCTCAGCTGGGCTCTAGAAGAAAATTTGAATTGCAGAAGATTTTGCTAGTCTCTTATCACATCTTTGTTAAAAAAAAAAAACAGAATTTTCTTTTTGTTTCTTTTGTTTCTTTGTTTCTTTTCTAATAAAGGGGAAGATGTTCTTTATTAGAAAAGCCATCTCAGTGGACAATTACACTGCTGTTAGCTTTTTTTTTTTGAGACAGAGCCTCAGGCTGTCGTTCTGGGTAGAGTGCCATGGATCACGGCTTACAGCAACTTCCAACTCCTGGGCTTAAGTGATTCTCTTGCCTCAGCCTTCCAAGTACAGGTGCTTGCCACAACACCCAGCTATTATTTTGTTGTAGTTGTCATTGTTGTTTTGGCAGGCCCTGGCTGGATTTGAATCTGTGATCTCCGTTGTATGTGCCTGGCGCCTAACCTACAGGCGCCAAGCCACTGTTGTTAGCTTTTGCCGTGTAACAAAACATCCCAAAGCTTAAAGGCTTAAAACAATACTCTTTTTTTTTGAAACAGAGTCTCACTCTGGTGCCCCAGGCTAGACTGACACTGGTGTCAGAGCTCACAGCAACCTCAAACTCTGAGGTTCGGGCAATTCTCCTGCCTTAGCCTCGGGAGTAGCTGGGACTGCAGATGTCCACTCTAATGCCCAGCTATTTTTTTCTGTTTTTAGGAGAGACAGGGTCTCACCCTTGCTCAGGCTGGTCTTGAATCCCTGAGCTCAAGTAATCCATCTGCCTTGGCCTGCCAGAGTGCCAGGATTGCAGGCATGAGCCACTGCGCCCAGCCAGAATATTCATTTTTCTTTCCTTTCCTTTCCTCTCTTTTTTTCTTTTTCTTTTTTTGAGACAGAGTCTCAATTTGTCACCCTCAGTAGAATGCCGTGGTGGTGTCATAGCTAAAGGCAACCTCAAAACCTTGGGCTCAAGCAATTCTCTTGCCTCAGTCTCCTGGGTAGCTGGGACTACAGGCGCCTGTAACAACACCCAGCTATTTTTAGAGATGGGGGTCTCACTCTTGCTCAGGCTGGTCTCCAACCCGTGAGCTCGGGCAATCCACCTGCTTTGGCCTCCCAGAGTGCTGGGATTACAGGTATGAGACACTATGCCTGGCCCAGAATACTCATTTCTTCAGCTTACTCATTTATGAGTAGGTTGGGCATTTCTTCTAGTTTGGGCCAACTCAACAGCCTCTGCTGGACAACCCATATGTCTGTGGCAGATGGGCAGCCAGGACACCTTGGTTTGGTTTCTGGTAGCCTCTTGTCCTCTAGCAGCAGGCCTGGCTGGGTTTATTCTCACAATGGTCTTGGGAGTCCAAGCATATCCAGCAACCCTAAAATTTCTGCTTGCATCATGTTTGCTATTGCTCTAATACAAATATGTACAAAAGCCCTACTGCCTGGCATATTGACAGACTCACTGAGTGTTATTTTCTTATGTTCCCTTGGGACATCAGGGATGACTGTTTTAGCAGGGCATGAAGGAAAGTTCTCTGTATTCCCCGGTTCAGAGCTTACTTGTTTAGATCCAAGGAGGAGTAATGGCACTGGAAACTGCATGTTAATCTGGCCCTAAATTAAGTTCCAGGACCCCACTAGGCTGTGATTGACATCACTGAGGAGTCTGACTCCTCACCAATGGCCCCCAGCCTACACATGCATGCCTCACTTTGGGAGCATCCAACTTCAGGATGGTGCTGAGATGGAGCTGCTCTGATGCTTTGGAATAGGCTAGACTTTGGTAGTGGTAGTGGTGGGTTGCTGGTGGCTTGATCATTGCTATGAAGTGAATTGGGCCCTACCCCCAACTTACCAAATGCATTTGTCAAAGCCCTAACTCCCAGTGTGCGTGACTGTATGTGGACACAGAGTCTTTAAGAGATACTTATAGCTAAGTGAGGTCATAAGGGGGTTCTAATCTGGCAGAACTGTGACCTTATAAGAAGAAGAGTGCCAGGAACCAATTCAGCTGACACCTTGATCTTGGACTTCTCTACCTCCAGAACTGTGAGAAAATAAATTTCTGTTATCCATAAGCACTCAGAATTTTGTTTTAGGAGCCTGAGCCAACTAAGACATGCTGCTATCTTTTCTCCATGTGTGCACTTTCTATTCCAAGCCATCTGGTGGAAGCAATTCAATTGCCTGTAGAATTGTCTGAAAGTATCACAGGGAAGAAGCTGGTAGAACTACCAAGCAATTCTTTCGTCTGAAAGCCAGTCTGTTTTTAGTATTTGTAAATATAAAGTAATTTCAGAGGAAGCCAAGACCTGTTGGGGTGACTTGCCTGAGGTCCCACAGCTCATCACTGACCGTGTTTGGAGTAAGGAAGGAATTAAGGTTAAATGAAGTATAAGGAAGCCCAAATCCAATAAGGACTGGTGTCCTTATAAGAAAAGGAAGAGGGAAATAGAAATCTGTGTACATATATGGAGAAAGGCCATGTGAGTGAGAAGGAGGCTGTTTGCAAGCCAGGAAGAGAGCCCTGACTAGAAATGAATCCTTCCAGGCATCTCCAGGCATCTTTTTTTTGGAGAGCCTTGCCTCAAGCCGTCACCCTGTGTAGAGTGCTGTGCCGTCACCACTCACAGCAATCTCCAACTCCTGGGTTCAAGTGATTCTCTTGCCTCAGCCTCCCAAGTAGCTGGGACTATAGGCACCTGCCATAATGCCCAGCTATTTTTTTGATTGTAGTTGTCATTGTCGTTTGGCAGGCCCAGGTTGGATTCGAACCTGCCAGCTCTGGTGTATGTGGCTGGCGCCTTAGCCGCTTGAGCTACAGGCACCAAGCCTTTTTTTGTTTGTTTGTTTGGTAGAGACAGAGTCTCACTTTATTGCCCTTGGTAGAGTGCCGAGCGTCGCACTGCTCACAGCAACCTCCAACTTTTGAGCTTAGACGATTCTCTTGCCTCAGCCTCCCGAGTAGCTGGGACTATACGTGCCCGCCACAATGCCTGGCTATTTTTTTGTTGAAGTTTGGCTGGGGCTGGGTTTGAACCCACCACCTTCGGTATATGGGGCTGGCGCCCTGCCCACTGAGCTACAGGCGCCACCTCCTTCCAGGCATCTTAATCTTGTACTTCTACCTCCAGAACTGTGAGAAATGAGTGTCTGTGATTTAAGCCACCCATTGTATGGTATTTTGTTGTGGCAGCCCGACAGACTGATACACTCATTTAATATCTAGAGAGAAATAACAACGTCTGAGGCTAAGAGACCACCATCCACACAGGGAGGCTCTCTGATCAATCCTTTTGAATCTGAGTTATCTGTGCTCTCAGCCCCAGTTTCCAGAAGCTCTAAGGACTAGGGAGCTCACTTTGCACTGGTTTCTGGAGCTGCAGTGAGTTGTAGGTGGGAGTTATGTTTGTTCAAGGGTATGTATTTTCTCCAGTTCATTTCTAAAGTAGTTCAGGAGTGGGCTCTGCTGAAAGGTGAAAGATTTGCCACAACAACTTCAGCTGTATTTGAAGACTTTTATGTAAACTCATGATGTCCCAATCTTGAATGGCGAGATACACAAAAATCACTGTTTATATGGCATTAATCACAAAACTGCTGATAAAACTATGAGAGAGCATATTCTCATTTCATTTTATCCTGTACGTGTTACATAGATATGTCTCTTCTCAAGTGTGTGTACATTAGAAATTAAGACATATCCCAGCATGTTAACTGAGTTTCTCATGGAGAAATTATGTCCTTAATTTTTTTTGGAGCCGGACACACCACTTAAAACCGGACAGAGCTGAAATTCTGTCATCATTGTCTTGGAAAAGGTCAATTCTGTGCAATTATCCTAGATGATTTTTCTTTTCCTGAGAAGTTATGTTAACATTCTTTTGAATCCAGACAAACATGAGATGGTTGTATGGAGTGTTTTCTCCAGAAACCACGTTTATTCGCACCACTGGGAATTATATTTCTCAGGCTTTTGTGGCACAGTTTCCCTAATTATGTGAATAAATGCAGCAGAAGCACGTTACAAACAAATTCTACTTCCTGGCAGGTGTTTAGAATAGGGATTTTCAACTGGTATGCCATGAGAGGATCTTAGGTGTGTCTCAAAAAATTTTACAGATCATTAATTCAATTATTTTCAAAAGAAGTTCAAAGCACAGTAAGTACATTCTTCTCCTTTTTTTTTTTTTCCTTTTATAGACAGAGTCTCACTTTATCACCCTCAGTAGAGTGCCATGGCATCATAGCTCACAACAACCTCAAGCTCTTGGGCTCAAGTGATTCTCTTGCCTCAACCTCCCACGTAGCTGGGACTATAAGCGCCTACCACAATGCCCAGCTAATTTTAGAGAAAAGGTCTTGCTCTTGCTCAGGCTGGTCTCCAACTCCTGAGCTATAGCAATCTACCCACCCCAGCCTCCCAGCGTGCTGGGATTATAGGCGTGAGCCACTGCGCCTGGCCTAACATATTCTTTTTTAAAACCCTTTTTTAAAATCAACATAATTTAAGTGTGCTATGGAAGTTTAATATAGGTTCAAGTGTGCTGTGAGATAAAAGAGGTTGAAAAACACTGGTCCATGAATACCAACAGCAAATATCTACCAGGAGTGTTTAAGAGAATAAAGAAAGGATTGGCTCAGCAATTGTGGCTCAAGTGGCTAAGGCGCCAGCCATGTATGCCTGAGCTGGCTGGTTCAAATTCAGCCTGGGCCCACCAAACAACAATGACCGCTGCAACCAAAGGATAGCTGGGCATTGTGGCGGGCGCCTGTAGTCCCAGCTACTTGGGACGTGGAGGCAGGAGAATTGCTTGAGCCCAGGAGTTGGAGGTTGCTGTGAGCTGTGATGCCAAAGCACTCTACCCAGGGCAACAGCTTGAGGCTCTGTCCCTCCCCCCCCCAAAAAAAAAATTAAAATAAAGAAAGAAGGAATTAAAGGTAAGACTTTCCTATCTAAATTGATATCACATCTGACATTATACCTCCCCAGGTGTCCCAAGTAGCCCTTCCCTCTCCCTCCTACTTGGACTCATGCCTGTCTCTAAGCGTTAGCCTGTGCCCATCCCTGGAGGCCCTGCCCTGTGGCCTCTGTCACTTATGACACCACCTTTACCTCCAACTGCTGCCCTAGTTCTTTTTATTTTTTTGAGACAGAGTCTCACTCTGTCACCTGGAGTAGGGTGCTGTGGCATCATCATAGCTCACGGCAACCTCAACCTCTTGGGCTCAAGTGATCTTGCCTCAGCCTCAGAGTAGCTGGGACTATAGGCAGCAGCTATGGTGCCTGGCTATTTTTCTATTGTGAGATTTGATCAATTTTAGACATTGCCAAATGGCTTTCTGTAATGACATATTTTCTTGCCTCACGTTTTTTTCTGTTTTCTTACATCTTCTGGTATAGTTGAATTGATGATCTATATTTACATTATTAGGATAACTATTCATGCATTATTCATAGAGGCTTCAAGAGGTAAATATAAAATGTGCACATTTCCCATCTCGTGAAGTTTTTTGTTTTTCCCAGAGCCTCATTTTTTTTCACTTGTATAATTTTCTCACCATATATTCTCATATTGTCCCCAAATGTTCAATTTTTAACATTTGTTCTATTAGATTTCTCCCTTTTGCCAAGACTCTTCCCTTCTGGACACTTTTATAAACTCATTGAAACTGGGCTGTTTTCTCTCCAGGCCTGTGTTCCGGTTTTTCTTTCTCTCCTGGGTTAGACCCACTGTTTCTTTACTCCCTTGTCTTCCTAATTTTGCTGGAGATTATCTCTAATAGTTCCTTAGGAAGGTATAAGAAAGGGCTACCTTATGAATCTTTATATACATGAAAATGTCTTTAGTCTATCTTTACACATGACCTTTACCTTGATGAATCTGTAATCTCAGGCTTAAAATAATTTTCTTTCAGAATTTTTACGTATTAGTATCTTTAGGCCACTATAAAGTAGTATAATGTCTTCACTGATTACAAGTTGGTAAATAAAAGCCTGAGCTTTGGAGTTAATGATTCAAAGATATTCCTAGTTCCTCCCATTTATGCAACTCATCCATCTGGCTGCTTTACATGGAGCTAGCCTTTGGGGCTTGAGAGTGGTTATTCTTTATGAGTTTAAAGCTTTCTGCAGTAGGGGGCAGTAGCTCAAGCCTGTAATCCTAGCACTTGGGGAGGCGAAGGAGGGAGGATTGTTTGAAGCCAGGAGTTTGAGATCAGCCTGAGCAAGAGTGAGACCCCTGTCTCCACAAAAATCAGAAAAAATTTAGTGGGGCATAGTGGCTTGTACCTGAGGCCCAGCTACTTGGTGAGGCTAAGGCAGGAGGATCACTTGAACCCAGGAGTTCAAGGTTGCAGTGAGCTGTGATGATGCAATTGCATTCTAGCAGGGGGAACAGAGCAAAACTCTGTCTTTAAATAAATAGATAAATAACTCTCTGTCTAGATGGTTTGTCTACCTTTATATCCAAAGGTCTTTCCTTTTATAAAAATAGTGTTTTGTCATTTTCTCAGCAAGTTTTTATTTTTTATTTTATTATTATTTTTTTTTGAGGCAGAGTTTCACTTTGCCGCCCTGGGTAGAGTGCTGTCACGTCACACAGCTCATAGCAACCTCCAGCTTTTGGGCTTAGGTGATTCTCTTGCCTCAGTCTCCCAAGTAGCTGGGACTACAGCGCCTGCCACAATGCCCAGCTATTTTTTGTGGCAGTTTGGCCAGGGCCGGGTTTGAACCCACCACCCTCGGTATATGGGGCGGGTGCCCTACTCACTGAGCCACAGAGATAGCCCTCCCCTCCCCCAATAATTGTCCTTCCTTCTAACTTGAATGACTTGTCTATTTCTGTTGTTGCTGTTCTTTTCATTTCTTTCTTTTCTTTTTTGAGACAGAATCTCACTCTGTTGCCCTGGGTAGAGTGCCACGGTGCCACACCTCACAGTAACCTCAAACTCCTGGGCTGAAGTGATGCTCCTGCCTCAACCTCCCAAGTAGCTGGAACTACGGGCACCTGTCATAATGCCTAGTTAGTTTTTCTATTTTTAGTAAAGATAGAGTCTCTCTCTTGCTCAGGCTAGTCTCCAATTCCTGACTCAAGCAATCTACCCCCTCGGCTTCCCAGAGTGCTAGACTTAGAGGTGTGAGCCACTGCACCTATCTACTTCTGAACAGAACTGAGGTTCTGCTGCAGCAGGGATGTTTTCCCTCAGTTTTTCTTGTGGCTTGCCAGGGTTGGGTGCAGCATCACACCAGCAGCACGAGGGGAGCTGGGCTAGGGCTGAGGCTGCGGCTGCCGGTGGGTGAGGCTGCCTGTGTCCGCTGTAGAGTCACAGGTGGGAACCTGGGGGGAGCTCTGATCTTTGCTCTGCTGCTTGCAGCCTCCTCCCACGGAGCCCAGGTCCTGCTAGGACACCCTGTATCCCAGGATTTGCTCTGGTGTGATGAGGGGTCCAGACTTAGGGAGACAGAGGGGTTTAAAAAAGGAAACGTTCCTGGGAACAGAGGAAAGGCTGTACATACTCAGGATCCTGGCAGGGGCTCCGGGTCCCCTTCTCTTCTTAACTACAGGGTGTCCTGAAAGTTGCCGTGCATAAACAGGGAAAATGGGGGAAATTGTAGCTAAATGTACCTTTGTTTATAAAATATTTATTACAAAACTTTACAAAATATTTCTGTGTTGACATATAAATATAAAAAATATGAACTATAATGTATCATAAAACTTTACATGAGTTTGTTAATTTTTCCTATGTATGGTGACTTTGGGGATACCCTGTAGAATCCAGTTTTATTTGTTTTATTTTTCCTTTGGAAATTCTGATTTTATTTTTCTTTTCACATATTGGGTACTTTTTTTTCCTTTATCAGTTTTATTTTGTTTAAAGATAGGGATCTAATTTGCCTAATGCATAGCCAATTATCCCAGCATTTTTTTTTATTGAATAATCTATTTCCCTCTAGATTTGCAATGCCACCATTGTCTAATATCAAATTTCTTTTTATGTTCTTCACTGTTTCTGAGTCTTCTATTCTCTTCCCTTGATCTATTTGTGTGTATCTGGGCTTATATTGTATTATTTTACCATTTATTTCAAAACCACCTTGGTTGTGGTTGGCATTTATTCATCTATATGAACTTTAGAATGAGCTTATCAAGTTCCATGCAAATTTTCTGTGTATTTTTTTTTATTATTAAATCATAGCTGTGTACATTAATGCAATCATGGGGTACAATGTGCCAGTTTCATATACAATCTGGAATATTTTCATGAAACTGGTTAACATAGCCATCACGGCACCCTCTTAGTTATTGTGTTAAGACATGGGTACAGGCGATTGCACTAATGTACACAGCTGTGATTTAACAATAAAAAAAATGGGAACAATAAAAAAAAATTAATATTCTACATTTAGTAAATTTCACATGTACCCTTGTAAGATGCACCATAGGTGTGGTCCCACTAATTACCCTCCCTCCATCCATCCTCCCCCCTGTTTGTTTTTTCTGAGAGAGTCTCACTTCGTTGCCCTCAGTAGAGTGCTGTAGCATCACAGCTCACAGCAACCTCCAACTCTTGGGCTTAAGTAATTCTTTTGCCTCAGCTTCCGAAGTAGCTGAGACTACAGGCGCCCACCACAAAACCTGGTTATTTTTAGAGACAAGGTGCCACTCTTGCTCAGGCTGGTAAGACTGTAAACTCAGGCAATTCCCCCGCCTCGGCCTCCCAGAGTGTTAGGATTATAGACGTGAGACACCATGCCTGGCCCTAAAATCCAGTTTTAAATGTGCCCCTTGCCCCCACGCATGCCTGTTATCACCCCAGAAAGCTCTGCTGGCCTGGCCTGATGTCTGGGGTATGTGTGTGTATGTGGTAGGGGATCCTGTCTTGTACCCCACCTCCATCAGGCACTTGTCAGCTTGGCCAAAGGGTAGTATTGAGTATGGTCCACACTTTTTTTCTTTTTTTAGAGACAGAGTCTCATTTTGTTGCCCTTGGTAGAGTGCTGTGGCATCACAGCTTACAGCAACCTCCAGCTCTTGGGCTTAGGCGATTCTCTTGCCTCAGCCTCCCGAGTTGCTGGGACTATAGGCCCCTGCCACAATGCCTGGCTATTTTTGTGGCAGTTGCCACTGCTGTTTTAGCTGGCTGGGACAGGTTCGAACCCACCACCCTCAGTATATGGGGCTGACACCCTACCCACTGAGCCACAGGCGCCACCCTGGCCCACACTTTTAACAGTATCACCCTCTCTCCACATGCCTCAGAGGACCATCCCTTCAGGGGCAGGAAGGCTGACAGACTGTCTCTAGAATAAATAAGAGGCAGTGGGAAAGAGCTCCAGAGTTCCTTAGAGTGTGTGGTCACCTGGGGAGACATGCTGTGTGGCCACCTGAGGGCGGGGCCCAGCAGGGGAGCAGCTGGCCCCACTCCCATGCCTGTGCCCTGCTTTATAGTCATATATAAAGTGAGGCACATGCCTCACTTTAATTCAGTGTTTCTTCTCAATCACATTCCTCAAGAGTGCACACCCCCAGTGCTGCTGCTACCTTGGGGGTGGGAAGGGGAAAGTGAATTAGGAGTTTTGGGGTGACTTGAGTCAGAGACTTTTCATGATGAGTTCCCACCAAAGTGACCATTTTAACAGACACAACACTATGTTGGTGCCACGGTCTCTTTTTCTAATTTGAGACTGAGGCAGCATTTCATTCTACAAATGGAAATGAGAAAGACACAGATAATGGATCCACTGAGAGGTCGCGGCCGTCCTGTACACTATTGATTTTTCCAGCAAGGAAGCTCCACCTGAGGCCAGGCAGTCTGCAGAGAGGCCGTAATGGAGAGGGGAAGCTCTCAACATTTCTGTTGTCCGAGTGTTGGCTGCTAGCTTGATGAATCTTCCAGAAGGACTCTGTTTGCTGTGGAGAATAGGACAGGGTATGCAGGCCTTCAGCTACTTGGAAGATTCCATTAAAAACAGAAATTCTCCATTCCACATGGGGCCATCGTGTTCTGCCTGCCAGTGAATGAAGACCCTTTGGCAGATGCACACGGTCTTGAAAAAGTATCTTGTTGGTTCTTAACACAGAATTCTATTACTCTAATGACTCTTACATTAGCAGCAAAATAGACTTGCTTGATTCCAGGCAGAGCGGGGAGCTCAGATGCCCAGTCACTGCCAAGTGTGTGGCACTTGCAGGTGGCCGTGGACCAGCTATGTGCTGGGGTGGGCAATGTCCCAGATGGTGGGACTTAAGCTTCACTTTGGGCTCTTCATTTTTACTTAATATGACTTCACAAGAGTCATCTATAAAAGCAGGCAGCTATACTTTGTTGTAAGTTGGAAATTATATATTGCATATATAATTTATATATATAAAATATATTTATATAATTTATATATATAAAATATATTTATATAATTTATATAAATTAAAAGTCAGATTTTACAGAGGAAATTGCTTCATACCAGCTGAGTAAAGATACCACAGGCCTCTCTGCACTTTGGAAGCAGGTGATGGGCACTTCGTTTACCCCCTATGGGGCAAGTGTCTCCCAGTCAGTAATATCTCTGGTAAAAGCCAGGCTCACATTTAAAGGGAACCACTTAATACCAAGTCACATGGTACAATTAAAAATGGAGACTCAGCACCTGTGGCTCAAGTGGCTAAGGCACCAGCCACATATACCAGAGCTGGTGGGTTCAAATCCAGCCCAGGCCTGGCAAACAACAATGACAACTACAACCAAAAAAATAGCTGGGCGTTGTGGCAGGCACCTGTAGTCTCAGCTACCTGAGAGGCTGAGGCAAGAGAATTGCTTAAGCCCAAGAGTCTGAGGTTATTATGAGCTGTGATGTCACGGCACTTTACCCAGGGCAACAGCTTGAGGCTCTGTCTGAAAAAAAAAAAAGAAAACCCTGATTTAACCAAGTGTCAAATGGTGACAAGGTCCTGATATTTTGGGGTATGTTTCAGAATGATTTCTGTCAATGTAGGACAGAATGCTAACTCTAAGAGGTCAGGAGGAGGAGTAGGTATTGGTATAGATTAAAGTACACCCTGTGTGACAGGGCAGCTCTTAAACTCTCAAACTCCATCTCAGGTCTCAGCTGCTCACTGGAGGAAGACGCACACAGAGAAAGGAGTGTTGCTGTTAGTGATGCATGTGTTTCACCCGACTCCCTAAAAAGTTGATCTCCGGAAAAGCATGGAGGACAGTGGTCGGGGCAGCACAGCCCTAGAGTAGCCTCTTCCCATGCAGCTCTGCAATCTTGCAAGAACCAAATACACATATAGGAAGACTTGGGGTGTGTAAGGCACTTTGTCACTGAAAAATTGAAATTCATGATTAAAAGTGACTTACTGGTGGTCATTTTTTGTGGAGTCCATAGCTGGGCACTGGAGGCTGTGTGTCTCCTCATTCCTTTCGTTTGTATTGATTTTTCTGGTCACTGAGCTCCTAGGCCAAGAGCAGTCAGCCCAGCAGGAGCAATGTGGAGGTGTGTGGGGAGTGTACTTCTGCTGTTGGGGTCTCTAGGGCAGGAGGGTCTCTAAAAGCTCTGCTAGGACATTCTGAGAGTAACTCATAAAGAGATAGAGAAAACAAGACTGCTAACGCCTTTAGTCTTATGATTTCATGAAGCAGGAAGAGGTGCAGAGATTTATTTTGCAGGGTCAGGACCCTGAAGGAATCTTCACTAGGAATTCAGATACACATTCCACCTGTGTCTTTTCTCATTTCTCCTTCAGGCAGAGGGGAATGAGCCAGTTAATTCTCTGCTACTGAAAAATATGCAAAAACAAAACAAAACAAAACAAAAACAAAAACAAAATGTATAAAGTCTGAAGCCAAACAAAAAACCAATGATAAACCAGGCCCTTGTGTGTAGGATAATATTTAGAAATTAAAATATCCTACATCAAGCACACAAAGTGAACTCAGTGTGAGTTTACAATGGCTTGCTTTTTTTCCAGAGGTTTAAGGGACCTGGGCCCCCTTGGGACACACGTAGAGTTGGCTTCCCTGGAGTTAAAAATTCCACAAGCCCATTCTCTGAAGCTGTGCACCCCGTGAAGCCTGAGATCCAAGGGCATGCCGCCCTTCCTCAGAGATACGGGCCAGAGGGTTGACGTATGTTAATAACATATTGTCAGAGGTCTATAGGTGCTCTGCCCTGAGATAAAGACACAGTCGTTACTTCATACTGAGTAAACTGAGTGAAAGCTTGAAGATACTCTTCCATTAACTCTGTTCCCCTGTGGCTACTTTCTTCTTTGTGATCTTTATTTAGATACCTGCCCAGAGATTAGTCAGTGTCTAGAAGAAGATGTTTACTGCAAAAGTGATTGTGTTGATATGGTAACAGGATATTTCCTTTCAAGTTAATTTCAGATAGGTAAAATGAGGTAATGGTGAAACTAACAGATGATAGATTAAGTGTGTACGTGACTAGAAAGGTATAAAATCAAAACCCTGAATAAAGAATTTCGCTACACACCATCCCATTTCGTGTAGTCTGTTTCTTGACTTAATAATTACAGGAGCGAGTTTACACCCATGGCAAAGCTGCTGTTCGTTCACGTCTCCGGTCACGCAACACTTGTGTCAAGGAGTTTTGAATGCCAAATAGAAAGTGGGTCTTTCTGGGCGGTGCCTGTGGCTCAGTGAGTAGGGCACCAGCCCCATATACCGAGGGTGGTGGTTTTGAACCAGCCTTGGCCAAACTGCAACAAAAAAATAGCCGGGCATTGTGGTGGACGCCTGTAGTCCCAGCTGCTTGGGAGGCTGAGGTAAGAGAATCATTTAAGCCCAAGAGCTAGAGGTTGTGAGCTGTGACTACACAGCACTCTACAAAGTGGGACTCTGTCTCTAAAAAAAAAATAAATACATAAAGTGGGTCTTTCTTTGCAACTCTGCTTTCTCCTTTGTCAGCAGTTTGCAAGCTTACAGGCTCTGCTATGTGGGGCAGATCCTTGATGGGTGAGACATATGGGCTCTCCTTTGCCCCTGTGGTAGGGAAAGGGATGCTTAGCTCCTTATGCTCTTTTTTTTGTGTGTGAAAAAAAGGTATCAGCTTTCCTAGTGGTCAGAGCCAAGAGGAAACAGTGATTTCATCATTTTAGGCTCTTGTTTCCTAAGTGGGAAAATTGTGCATACACACAATATTTTATATGCAGACTCTGAATGTTTTTGAGACCCCCTCCAACCAGTAGGGGGCCCATAACTCCAGGTTAAGAATACCTCAAGGAAAATTTTGCAAAGTGCAAGAAATAAAACCAAGCCATATTCCCACAACCACCACAGTTAATTATTTGCTTTTCTTTTTAGTTTTTCTCAAATGTTTCCTCTTTCAAAAGCCCTTTACACAAATTCTTTTTTAATGGCTACATAGTAGTCCATCACTGAACCATAGTTTACTGTTTACTTAGGCTGATCTCAGTCTTTGACCATTAAAAACAACACTCTTCTAATTTCTGCGTGGATATAATTTTGCCTCTTTTCACTTAATTTCTTTTGTATATATTGCTAGAAATGGAATTATTAGGTCAGAGGATTTAAAGAATTTTATTTTCTTTGTTTTCTTTTTAAAGACAGGGTCTTGACTCTGTTGCCTGAGCTGGAGAGTGCGATGGTGTCATCATAGCTCACTGCAATCTCAGATTTCTGAGCTCAAATGATCCTCCTGCCTCATCTTCTATAGTAGCTAGGACTATACGCATGACACCATGCCCAGATAATTTTTTTTTTTTTTTGTAGAGATGGGGTCTTGCCCGGTCTGGTCTTGAACTCCTGGCCTCAAGGGATCCTCCTGCCTTGGCTTACCAAATTGTTAGGCTTATAGGCATGAGCCATGTTACCTGGCTCTACCCTCCTTCTTTTTAAGTAGAATTAAGGGGTATAAATTGAATTCTAGTATATGAATCTATTGTATAATGGTGAAGTATGAGCTGAGATTTTAGAATTTTTAATGTTTTTGATATGCATTATTAAATTCAAATTTTCAAACACATTGCTCTAATTCATAATTTCAACACTAGTCAAGTGAGCAGGTGGGCTTTCCACGGCATCCATGCTATCATAGACTTAGCATTTTCAGTTACAATATGGTGGCTAATAATCACCATTCCAGTGTGCTTCCAATCTGCACTTCTTTAATGACTGTGAGTACAAACATTTATATAGACATTTATTCCACATTTATATTTCTTCTTTTTTGAAGATCCTATTCTTTATTCATTTTTTTAATTAGATTTTTCTCACTTAATTTGAGAGCTTTTGAAATACTGTGAATATTAACCTTTCTCCTTTTTTTTTTGTTTTTTTTGTAGAGACAGAGTTTCAGTTTATCACCCTTGGTAGGGTGCCATGGCATCACACAGCTCACAGCAACCTCCAACTCCTGGGCCTAGGCAATTCTTCTGCCCCAGCCTCCTGAGTAGCTGGGACTACAGGCGCCCACCACAACGCCCGGCTATTTTTTTGTTGCAGTTTGGCCCGGGCCGGGTTTGAACCTGCCACCCTCGGTATATGGGGCCAGCGCCCTGCTCACTGAGCCACAGGCGCCGCCCTTTTTTTTTTTTTTTGAGACAGAGTCTCACTATGTCACCCTGGGTAGAGTGCTGTGGCTTCACAGATCACAGCAAATTTAAACTCTTGGGCTCAAGCGATTCTCTCGTTGTCATTGTTAGTTAGCTGGCCCAGGCCACATTCAGGGCCGGGTTTAAACCTGCCAACTTTGGTGTATGTGGCTGGCGCATGACCGCTGAGCTACAGGTACCGAGCCCCTCTCTCCTATTTGATGCAAACATTTCCACCCAATAAATAGTTTAAATCTATAGTCTAACTTGGCTACAAAGTTGGGGCTCCATAAGCTCCGTAAGCTCCATAGATAAACATATTTATCTATGTTTATGATAATTTTAGTTCTATTAGTTTTTTCCTGTTTTTTTATGCAAAGCCGCTTACCCCCACGCAGAGGGAAGATGACTAGTCACTGATATTTTTCTCGTACTTTTATGATTCAACTTTTATATTTAATTGTTTGATTCATCCGACATTTACCTTGATATATATATATACTTTGACGTCAGGCTGCAAAACTGACGTCAAAATTTCCCCCTCAATGAGATCAATAATTTTTCTAGCAGCATGTATTGACTAATACATTACATTTTTGGTTTGTGGTTTCTAAAATATGTTAAGTTCTTATCTATAAAATCACTGTGGTAGGCACAATTATAAGACTTATTTGAAGATTATGTACATTGTAGGACTGTGATATGATGTATTTTACTTTTTTATTTTTTGAGACAGAGTTTTAAGCTGTCACCCTGGGTAGAGTGCTGTGGCATCACAGCTCACAGAAACTTCCACTTCTTGGGCTGAAGCAATCCTCTTGCCTCAGTTTATCTATTTTTAGTATAAATGGGGTCTTGCTTTTGCTCAGGCTGGTCTCCAACTCATGAACTCAAGCAATCCACCTACCTCGGCCTCCTGGAGTGCTAGGATATATTTTACTCTTAAAATTAGTATAGCACAGACCTTAAGATAGAGTGATTGTCTGCTGGGCTAACCTAATTGCAAGAGCCCTTCTCTGCCTTAGCTGGCTTGGAAGACAGCAGAGCCCCTGTAATTGGTCAGCGAGGACAGGTTTCTCACAGACCTGGCTATAAGGAACTGTATGCTGACAACAAGAATGAAAAGCTGAGAAGGGAATAGAGCCCCCAGGTGAGGACGCAGCCTGGTGGATGCCTTGATTTCGGCCTTGTTGTTGTTGTAGTTGTCAATGTTGTTTAGCAGGTCTGGGCCAGGTTCGAACCCACCAGCCCCGGTGTATGTGATCGGGCCAGGATTGCTCTTTTTGAACACCAGCCCCCATCCTAAACCTGTCTAGGGGTCTATCAAGAGTTGCTGCATTAGAACAAAGGATGCTGCTATCACTCAGGAAATTATAAGAGATTTAGGAGTTTCATGTCAGGAACAAGGGAAAAAGGTCAAATATTTCCCATTGTAACACTCACATACACACGCACACACACACACATCCAATAAACCATTTGGGAATAAGATGCAGACTTGATTCCCTGTTACCCCTTAATGTTTCAGTGTGTATTTCCTAAACAGAAGGATGTTTTCCCATATAACCATTGTACAACTATTAAAGTCAGACAAGTAACATTGATAGAATAATACCGTTCAATCCAGAGACCAAAATCAAATAACACACACTGTGCACAAGCTTCCATCTGGAGCATATTGTATTTAGTTGTAACATCTTTCTAGTGTTCTTCAACTGGAGCAATTTCTCCATCCTTCCCTGCTGTAGATGATCTTGGTGCTGTTAAGGAGGAGAGGGGGGGATGACTGTCCGTGTTCCCAGCTGGGGCTCAGATGACTGGCTGGCTTGTGCAGGAGAGTTTCATGAGGCTGCATCTGATGGGTGGCAGTTAGTCACATGCCCAAATCCTAGCTGCAAGGGAGGTGAAGCAAGACATTCTAAAAAAAGTCTGGATTGTTTCTTGGGAAGACTCACATTGTAGAAACTTTTGAGTTGTAGGGAGGTGTTCCAAAGTTGTCAGGCAGACACGGATGGCAGATGTCTGTTTCAGCTGCCTGTATTCTATGTTAGGATAATGTCATTTGCCTGTCAGTGCAGAAATTAGTATCTAGGAAGCTGACTCTATTTCTCCCAAGGCCACTGAACATCTATAGTTGAGCTTATAGACACTACAAGAACACACAGCGATTGATATGGGCCAAGTCCATTGTGATGATGAACAGAGTTGGAAGTATGTTTTTAGCACATATCTCTGGAAGTCCATCACTCCTCTGCTGACTCAGAAACCAGAAAAGGTTGTCCAAAAGAGGTGGCCGGGCCCCTGAGGCTCCTGCTTTAGCAAGCTGCTCTTTGTGGGAAAGTACTTGCTGCTAGCCCCAACTATACACAACAATATGGGCAAGGGAGAAGAGACAAGTGAAGAGGCCTGCACTCGCTCGCAGGCAGCGGGAAAGCTGCTCCCGGCTGGGCCAGCGGCCTGCTGAGGGCATTCCATGTGCGTGCCTTGGCTGGCCTCCATGGTGACAGAATTACTTTCAAGATTTACGTTAAATGCAAAGCCCACAGCTCAGTGGGTAGGGCGCTGGCCACATACACTAAGGCTGGTGGGTTCGGGCCTGGTCCTGCTAAAACAACAATGACAAGTGCAATAAAATAATAGCTGGGCCTGAGCGGTGCCTATGGCTCAAAGGAGTAGGGCGCCGGTCCCATATACCAGAAGTGGTGGGTTCAAACCCAGCCCTGGCCAAAAAATTGCAAAGAAAAAAAAATAGCCAAGCGTTGTGATGGTGGACTCCTATAGTGCCAGCTATTTGGGAGGCTGAGGCAAGGGAATCACTTAAGCCCAAGAGTTGGAGGTTACTGTGAGCTGTGATGCCACAGCACTCTACCCAGGGTGACAGCTTGAGACTCTGTCTCAAAAAAACAAGCAAACAAACAAAAAAACAACAACAAGATTTATATTAAATGGAAAGTTAATGCAGAATCCAGTCTTCACATTCTGACTTTTCAGGCAAACTCCAGAATTTCAAAAAGTCAGGTAGAACAGTGAGTTTTATTATTACTATCTTTGACTATATTGCTTAAATTTCTTGAGGCTACGGCATGGAGAAGGTTTGTTTAAAATTCTAGAGGTAGACTATCACTAGATAACATGTTTTACAGAAAAAATGTATTATAGTAAAATGTCAGTCAGTTTATTTCTTTGTTTTTATAAAAATGTTTTTTTCTTAATAGTGGAGTATTTTTCTTTTTTAAAATTTTCTTAATTGGCAATAAGGGGGACAGAAATCCTGTAAATGTTATTTACTAAGCCTACAATCTACTATCTCATGGAAACCAAGAAAATGGTCTGATATCTTTCAATTCATGATGGTGAAACTTAAAAAAATCTTGGATAGGCTCAGCACCAGTAACATAGTGGGTATAGCACCAGCCACATACACCGAGGGTGGTGGGTTTGATCCTGCCCTGGGCCAGCTAAATAACTGCAACAAAAAAATAGCCGGGCGTTGTGGCGGGTGCCTGTAGTCCCAGTTACTTGGGAGGCTGAGGCAAGAGAATCGCTTAAACCCAAGAGTTAGAGGTTGCTGTGAGCTGTGATGCCACAGCACTCTACCAAGGATGACATAGTGAGACTCTGTCTCAAATAAATAAATAAATAAATAAAATCTTGGATAATTTGTCTGTCTGAGAAATATCACTGTTCAATTATCTCTTTCTTAAATGCCTGCATCTCAGTCTCTGTTCTAGAACATACATTTAGATTGAGATCTGTGATCCTTTTAGAGCTAATTTTTGTATATGGTGTGAAAGTTTATATTTTTTACATACAGATATACAATTATTTCAGTACCAATTGTTAAAAAGTTTGTCCTTTTTTCACTGAATTGCCTTTGTGTCTTTGTACAAAATTAGTTGTTCATATATGCGTGGGTCTATTCTGGGGTTTCCATTGTGTTCATTGATCTATTTTTTTCTATCTTGGTGTCAGTTTCACGCTCTTTTGATGTCAAATTACTACAACATAAAGAACTTGAAATCAAGTATTATTGGCCTTTCAACATTGCCTTTCCTCTTCTTTCCTTTCCATTTATTTTCTTTCTTTCTTTTTTTTTTTTTTTGGACATAGTCTCCCTCTGTCACCCAGGTTGTTATCATAGCTCACAGCAACCTCAAACTCCTGGCCTCAAGTGATCTAGCTGCCTCAGCTCCTGAGTAGCTATGACTACAGCTGAGTGCCACAAAGCCCAGCTAATTCTTTCTTCCTTCCATTTCCTTTCCTTCCCTTCTCTCTCTCCTTCCTTCCTTCCTTCCTTCCTTCTTTCCTTCCTTCCCCAGAGTCTCACTTTGTTGCTCTCAGTAGAGTGCTATGGCATCAAAGCTCAGAGCAACCTCTAGCTCCTGGGCTTAGGCAATTTTCTTGCCTCAGCCTCCCGAGCAGCTGGGACTACAGGTGCCCACCACAACACCTGTCTATTTTGTTGTTGTTGTTTTTGCAGTTTGGCCGGGGCTGGGTTTGAACCCACCACCCTTGGTATATAGGGCCGGTGCCCTACTTATTGAGCCACAGGCACTGCCCAATTTTTTCTATATTTAGCAGAGATAAGGTTTTACTCTCTCTCAGGCTGGTCTTCTTTTTTTTTGAGACAGAGTCTTACTTTATTGCCCTCAGTAGAGTGCCGTGGCGTCACACAGCTCACAGCAACCTCCAACTCCTGGGCTTAGCCCATTCTCTTGCCTTAGCCTCCTGAGCAGCTGGGACTACAGGTGCCCGCCATAACGCCTGGTTATTTATTTATTTATTTTTTGTTGCAGTTTGGCCAGGGCTGGGTTTGAACCTGCCACCCTCAGTATATGGGGCCGGTGCCCTACCCACTGAGCCATAGGCGCCGCCCTCTCAGGCTGTTCTTGAACTCCTGAACTCAAGTGATCCTTTTGCCTTCACCTCCCATAGTGCTAGGATTATAGGTGCGAGCCACTATACCTGGTCTAAATCAAGAGATTTTTCTTTTCTTTTCTTTTTTTTTCATTAAATCATAGCTGTGTACAATAATGCAATCATGAGGTACAATGTGCTGGTTCTATATACAGTCTGAAATATTTTCACCGAACTGGTTAACATAGCCTTCATGGCATTTTCTTAATTATTGTGTTCAAACCCTTATACTCTTCACTTAGTAAACTTCACTTGCACCCTTCCAAGATGCACCCTAGGTGTGGACCCACCAATCACCGTCCCTCCACCCTACCTCCCCCTCCCTTGCCCCCCTTCCTCATATTCTTGTACTGAGATTGGGTTGTAGCCTTCGTATGAAAGCTATAAATTAGTTTCATATTAGGGCTGAGTACGTTGGGTACTTTTTCTTCCATTCTTTGGATACCTTGCTAAGAAGAAATTTTCCAGCTCCATCCATGTAAACATGAAGGAGGTAGAGTCTCCATCTTTCTTTACGGCTGCATAATATTCCGTGGTGTACAAATACCACAATTTATTAATACATTCATGAGTTGATGGGCACTTGGGTTTTTTCCCTGACTTTGCAATTATGAATTGGGCTGCAATAAACATTCTGGTACAAGTATCTTTGTTATAGTGTGATTCTTGGCCTTCTCGATATATACCTAGTAGAGGAATTATAGGATCGAATGGCAGATCTATTTTTAGATCTTTAAGTATTCTCTAAACATCTTTCCAAAAGGACCGTATTAGTTTGCATTCCCACCAGCAGTGCAGAAGTGTTCCCTTTTCTCCACATCTGTGCCAACGTCTCTGGTTTTGGGATTTTGTGATGTGGGCTAATCTTAACTGGAGTTAGATGATATCTCAAAGTAGTTTTGATTTACATTTCTCTGATGGTTAACGATGATGAGCATTTTTTCATATGTCTGTAGGCCGTGCGCCTGTCTTCTTCAGAGAAGTTTCTCTTCAAGTCCCTTGCCCAGCCTGAGATGGGATCCCTTGTTCTTTTCTTGCTAATACGTTTGAGTTCACTGTGGATTCTGGTTATACGAAGCAGTAAAAAATATGTCAAAGTGATTCTTTTTTGACTATTGCCAACATATCTGACATAGTTACTAATGGTGCTCTGGCGATGGAGGTAAAAGAAAGGGAACTGCGAAATTAAGACTATACAATTGCTACTCCAAACTCATGCTTTATGAAGTATCATTGTATAGTACATCAAGAAAATTTGGGTGCAAAAGCTTCAAAAGTGGGTAACATCATGCAAATCACCATCAATGCTATGAATTTCATAGGGCCAAGGGATTGAATAATGGCCAATTCTAGGAATTCCTTAGATGTATTGATGCTGACTGTGGCGATATCATTTACTTTTCAAAAGTAAAGTGGATAAGTTGAGGCAAAATGTTGAAAAGATTTTATGATTTAGGACATGTTATCAAGTTGTTTATGGTATTAAAAACCAAATTTGTGCCAGAACTTGACGATGAAAACTTGCTCACAGATTTAGCATTTTTAGTGGATTTAACTGCTCATTTAAATGAGTTAAACATGCGTCTTCAAGGTGAAAATCAACTCATCAGTACAGTGTTTCAAACCATACTAGCATTTGAAAAGAAACTCAAGCTCAAATTAAGGCAAACCATTTTAGGCATTTGCACACATTGGCTAAGGACAGCCCTGTGAACAGCAAAAAAAAAAAAAAAAAAAAAAAAAATGTAGCTTTCTTTTTCAATTTGATACATAATTATTTTCGTGCATTTGCAACTCCATTTTAACATAAATCATGCAGGGACCTTTTGTTTTGCTTATCAGCTTTTGTTAGTGTTTGTGTATTTAATGTGTGGCCCACACAACTCTTATTCTTCCAGTGTGGCCCAGAGACGCCAAAAGTTTGGGCACCTTATCTTAGCCCATTCAGGCTGCTTTAACAAGATACTATAAAGTGGGTGATTTATAAACAACAAAATTTACTTCTCACCATTTTGGAGGCCTATGTTCCAAGGTCAAGCCCACACAAATTTGGTGTCTGCGGAGGTCCCACTTCCTAGACTGCTGTCTGATTGCTTTGCCCTCATATGGCAGAAGGGATGAGGGAGCTCTCTGGAGACTCTTTTATAAGGGCAATAATCCTATTCATGAGGGTTCTATTCTTATGATCTAATAACTTCCTACATGTCCCATCTTCAGACACCATCACGTTGAAGGTTAGGTTTCAACACATTCACCATAGCAATTTAAAAAAAAAGTCAGATTGAGGACTTTTTAGTCCTAATTTTCTAAGAATTGTTTTTAAAAAATCATAAATGTTGGCTCAGTGCCTGTGGCTCAAGCGGCTAAGGCGCCAGCTATATACACCAGAGCTGGCAGGTTCGAATCCAGCCTGGGCCCACCAAACAACAATGAAGGCTGCAACCAAAAAATAGCCGGGTGTTGTGGCAGGCGCCTATAGTCCCAGCTACTTGGGAGGCGGAGGCAGGAGAATCACTTGAGCCCAGGAGTTGGAGGTTGCTGTGAGCTGTGATGTCACTGCTCTCTACACAGGGTGACAGCTTGAGGCTCTGTCTCAAAAAAAAAAAAAAAAGAATATTAAGGGCTCAACTTACAACTTGAACTTTTCCTTAGAAATGAAAGCAATATAACCTAAACATTTGTATCCTCATGTCAATCTGAAATAAAAAACATGAATGCAGGATTTTGTCAAATGCTTTCCCCATATCTATTTATCGAAATAAGGGTATAGTTTTTATTTTTAATTTTTTTACAGTTTAAAGCCTAATATTATGTTCAGTTGCATTAACTTTCAAATGTTAAATCAATCTTGTATCTCGGTAAATCCCATTTTTCATGATATATTATTATTATCCTTTTATTACAATATTGGTTTTGATTTGCTGAAACTGTTTAGATTTTTGCATCTATGATCTTACAGAATATTAGTATTTAGTTTTCTTTTTCTGTAATATCTTTCTCTGGTTTTGGTATCAGGTTAATGCTGGCTTTATAGAATCGGTTGGGACATATTTTCTTTACTTTAATTTTTCAGAGTTTCCTTTTAGAAATAGTTTTAGTCACAAATTCATTTCCTCAGGGCCAAACTTTATAGCAATGAGATTTAAATTAAAAGTAAGCTGAGGCTGAGGCAAGAGAATCGCGTAAGCCCAGGAGTTGGAGGTTGCTGTGAGCTGTGTGAGGCCACGGCAGTCTACCGAGGGCCATAAAGTGAGACTCTGTCTCTACAAAAAAAAAAAAAAAAGTAAGCTAATGCAGAAGGCATTCATCACATTCTGACCTTCTTGGCAAACTCCAGAGAATCTCTTTGAATGTACTCAAAGAGTTGGGTTTTATTTCATTATGTTGCTTTTATTTCTATAAGATTATCTCTTTCTTCCTTTTTTATTTTTAGATTGTAATTTTTTTTTTTATTGTTGGGGATTCATTGAGGGTACAATAAGCCAGGTTACACTGATTGCAATTGTTAGGTAAAGTCCCTCTTGCAATCATGTCTTGCCCCCATAAAGTGTGACACACACCAAGGCCCCACCCCCGTCCCTCTGTCCCTCTTTCTGCTTTCCCCCCCCCTCCAGTAGTGTATTTTTGATACTGCTTCACTTGCCTGGGGAGTCCTCCTCATAAAATATTCACCCAGGCCGATTCCTTCATGAGTTTTTCCTGCACTTTCTTCAAGTATTTTTATAGTTTCATGTCTTAAGTTTAAATCTTTAATCCAGTGAGAGTCTATCTTAGTTAATGGTGAAAGGTGTGGGTCCAGTTTCAATCTTCTACAGGTTACCAGCCAGTTTACCCAGCACCATTTGTTAAATAGGGGATCTTTTCCCCACTAAATGTTTTTAATTGGCTTGTCAAAGATCAAATAACGGTAAGTAGCTGGATCCATCTCTTGGTTCTCTATTCTGTTCCAGACATCTACTTCTCTGCTTTTGTGCCAGTACCATGCTGTTTTGATCACTATGGATTTATAGTACCAGTCTCTGGTAGCGTGATTCCTCCTGCTTTGTTTTTATTGCTCAGTAATGTTTTGGCTATTTGAGGTTTTTTCTGATTCCATATAAAACGAAGTATTATTTTTTCAAGATCTTTAAAGTATGACAATGGAGTTTTAATAGGTATTGCATTAAAATTATATATTGCTTTGGGCAGTATGGACATTTTAACAATGTTGATTCTTCCCAGCCATGAGCATGGTTTGTTTTTCCATCTGTTAACATCTTCGGCTATTTCTTTTCTTAGAGTTTCATAGTTCTCTTTGTAGAGATCTTTCACGTCCTTTGTTAGGTATACTCCCAAATATTTCATCTTCTTTGGCACTACTGTGAAAGGAATAGAGTCCTTGACTGTTTATTCGGCTTGGTTATTGTTGGTATATATAAAGGCTACAGATTTATGGGTGTTGACTTTGTAGCCTGAGACATTGCTATATTCCTTGATCACTTCTAAAAGTTTTGTAGTAGACTCTCTAGTGTTTTCCAGATATACGATCATATCATCTGTGAAGAGTGAAAGTTTGATCTCTTCTGACCCTATGTGGATACCCTTGATTGCCTTTTCTTCCCTAATTGCAATGGCTAAAACTTCCATTACAATGTTAAAGAGCAGTGGAGACAATGGGCAACCTTGCCTCGTTCCTGATCTAAGTGGAAATGATTTCAATTTAACTCCATTCAATACGATATTGGCTGTGGGTTTGCTGTAGATGGCCTCTATTAGTTTAAGAAATGTCCCTTCTATACCAATTTTCTTAAGTGTTCTGATCATGAAGGGATGCTGGATATTATCAAAAGCTTTTTCTGCATCAATTGAAAGAATCATATGGTCTTTATTTTTAAGTTTGTTTATGTGTTGAATTACATTTATAGATTTACGTATATTGAACCAGCCCTGAGACCCTGGGATAAATCCGACTTGGTCATGGTGTATAATTTTTTTGATGTGTTGTTGGATTCTGTTTGTTAGGATCTTATTGAGTATTTTAGCATCTATATTCATTAGTGATATTGGTCTATAATTTTCTTTCCTTATTGGGTCCTTCCCTGGTTTGGGGATCAAGGTGATGTTTGCTTCGTAGAATGTGCTGGGTAATAGTCCTTCTTTTTCTATATTTTGGAAGAGGTTTAGTAGTATAGGTACTAGTTCTTCTTTAAATGTTTGGTAGAATTCTGACGTAAAGCCATCTGGTCCTGGGCTTTTCTTTTTAGGGACATTTTGTATAGTTGATGCTATTTCAGAACTTGATATAGGCCTGATCTCTGTCTTCTTTAGTGAGTTTTGGTAGCTTGTGAATTTGTTTTTTTTTTTTTTTGGAGACACAGCCTCAAGCTGTTGCCCTGGGTAGAGTGCCGTGGCATTGCTCACAGCAACCTCCAGCTCCTGGGCTTAAGCAATTCTCTTACCTCAGCCTCCCAAGTAGCTGGGACTACAGGCACCCAACACAACGCCTGGCTATTTCTTGGTTGTAGTTGTCATTGTTGTTTGGCAGGCCTGGGCTGGATTCAAACCCGCCAGCTCTGGTGTACGTGGCTGGTTCCTTAGCCACTTGAGCTACAGGCACCGAACCAGGATAGCTTGTGAATTTTAGGGATTTTTTGTTCTTTTTATTTCAAAAAATTTAAGTGGTTCAAGTGTTCTTTACTACATGGAAGGTTTGTATCATGATGAAGTTAGGGTGTTCATGGTACCCATTATCAGAATATTGTACATTGAACCCAATAGGTAGACTTTTTTTTTTGAGAGAGAGAATCTCACTCTAGTGCCCTTGGTAGAGTGCCATGGCATCACCATAGCTGACAGCAGCCTCAAACTCCTAAACTCAAGCAATCCTCTTACCTCAGCCTCCTGAGTACTTGGGACTGTAGGTACCTGCCACAATGCCTAGCTATTTTTTCTATTTTTAGTAGAGATGGTATATCACTGTTGCTCAGGCTGGTCTCACACTCCTGAACTCAGGCAATCCACCTGTACTGGCCTCTCAGAGTGCTAGGATTACAGGCGTGAGCCACCACATCAGGCCCCAATAGGTAAATTTTTATCCCTCACTCCTGTTCTTCTTAGTTTCCAATGTCCATTATACCTCTTTTTGACCATATATGTCCCTCATTCAGTTCACACATATAAGTGAGAACATGTAGTGTTTGTTTTGCCATTCCTGATATCCTTCACTTAAGGTAACAGTCCCCAGTTCTCTCAAAGTTGCTACAAAAGACGTTATTTTATTCCTTTGTATGACTGAGTGGCACTCCATGGTATACGTATATGCTATGATTTCTTTATCCACTCATCAGTTGATGGGCACTTAGGTTGGTTCCATATCCTTGTAATTGTGAATTGTGCTGTGATAAACATTTGGGTACCAATGACTTTTTGATATAATAGCTTATTTTCCCCATTGGGTAGATACCTATAGTTGGATTGCTGGATTGAATAGTAGTTTTACTTTTAGTTCTTTGAGGAATTTCCATACTTCTTTCCATAGAGGTTATACTTGTTTACATTCCCACCAAAAGCATATAGACATTCCCTTTTCACAGCATTTACACCAAGATCTATTGTTTTTAGACTTTTTTTATTGTTAAATCATAGCTGTGTACATTAGTGCAATCAAGGGGTACAATGTGCTGGTTTCATGTACAATCTGAAATATTCTCATCAAACTGTTCAACGTAGCCTTTATGGCATTTTCTTAGTTATTGTATGTAGACATTTGTATTCTGCTTTTAGTAAGTTTCGCCTGTACCCATTCTAAGATGCACTGTAGGTGTGGCCCCACCCATTACCCTCCCTCCACCCTAACCTCCCCCCTCCCTTCCCCTTCCTTGGCCCTTTCCTCATAATCTTGTGCTATAGTGGGGTTATAGCCTTCATGTGAAAGCTATAATTTAGCTTCATAGTAGGGCTGAGTACATTGGATACTTTTTCTTCCATTCTTGAGATACTTTGCTAAGAAGAATATGTTCCAGCTCCATCCATGTAAACATGAAAGAGGTAAAGTCTCCATCTTTCTTAGAGGCTGAATAATATTCCATGGTATACATGTACCACAATTTGCTGGTCCATTTGTGGGTTGATGGGCACTTGGGCTTCTTCCATGACTTAGCAATTATAAATTGGGCTGCAATAAACATTCTGGTACAGATGTCTTTGTTATGTTGTGATTTTTGGTCTTCTGGGTATAAACCTAGTAAAGGAATTATAGGATCGAATTTCAGGTCAAGTTTTAGGTCTCCAAGTATTCTCCAAACATCCTTCTAGAAGAAATGTATTAGTGTGCATTCCCACCAGCAGTGTAGAAGTGTTCCCTTTTCTCCACATCCACGCCAACATCTCTGGTTTTGGGATTTTATTATGTGGGCTACTCTTACTGGGGTTAGGTAATATCTCAAAGTAGTTTTGATTTGCATTTCTCTGATGATTAGGGATGATGAGCTTTTTTTCATGTGTTTGTAGATCATGGGTCTGTCTTCTTTAGAGAAGTTTCTCTTCAAGTCCCTTGCCCAACCTGAGATGGGATAACATGTTCTTTTTTTGCTAATACGTTTGAGTTCTCAGTGGATTCCGGTTATTAGACCTTTATCGGAGGTATAACCTGCAAATACTTTTTCCCATTCTGAGGGCTGTCTGCTTGCTTTACTTACTATGTTCTTGGCTGTGCAGAAGCGTTTTAGTTTGATCACGTCGCAGTAGTGTATTTTTGATAATGCTTCAATTGCCTGGGGAGTCTTCCTCATAAAATATTCACCCAGGCCAATTCCTTCAAGAGTTTTCCCTGCACTTTCTTCAAGTATTTTTATAGTTTCATGTCTTAAGTTCAAATCTTTTATCCAGTGAGAGTCTATCTTAGTTAATGGTGGAAGGTGTGGGTCCAGTTTCAATCTTCTACAGGTCACCAGCCAGTTCACCCTGCACCATTTGTTAAATAGGGAATCTTTTCCCCACTGAATGTTTTTAATTGGCTTGTCAAAGATCAAATAATGGTAAGTAGCTGGATTCATCTCTTGGTTCTCTATTCTGTTCCAGACATCTACTTCTCTGTTTTTGTGCCAGTTCCATGCTGTTTTGATCACTATTGATTTATAGTATGGTCTCAGGTCTGGTAGCATGATTCCTCCTGCTGTGTTTTTATTGCTGAGTAATGTTTTGGCTATTCGAGGTTTTTTCTGATTCTGTATAAAATGAAGTATTATTTTTTCAAGATCTTTAAAGTATGACAATGGAGCTTTAATAGGAATTGCATTAAAATTATATATTGCTTTGGGTAATATAGACATTTTAACAATGTTGATTCTTCCCAGCTATGAGCATGGTATGTTTTTCCATTTGTTGACATCTTCAGCTATTTCTTTTCTTAAAGTTTCATGAGTTCTCTTTGTAGAGATCTTTCACGTCCTTTATTAGGTATACTCCCAAATATTTCATCTTCTTTGGCACTACTGTGAAAGGAATAGAGTCCTGGACTGTTTATTCGGCTTGGTTATTGTTGGTATATATAAAGGCTACAGATTTATGGGTGTTGACTTTGTAGCCTGAGACATTGCTATATTCCTTGATCACTTCTAAAAGTTTTGTAGTAGACTCCCTAGTGTTTTCCAGATATATGATCATATCATCTTTAAAGAGTGAAAGTTTGATCTCTTCTGACCCTATGTGGATACCCTTGATTGCCTTTTCTTCTCTAATTGCATTGGCTAAAACTTCCATTACAATGTTAAAGAGCAGTGGAGACAACGGACAACCTTGCCTCGTTCCTGATCTAAGTGGAAATGATTTCAATTTAACTCCATTCAATACGATATTGGCTGTGGGTTTGCTGTAGATGGCCAATATCAGTTTAACAAATGTCCCTTATACCAGTTTTCTTAAGTGTTCTGATCATGAAGGGATGCTGGATGTTATCAAAAGATTTTTGTGCATCAATTGAAAGAATCATATGGTCTTTATTTTTTAGTTTGTTTATGTGCTGAATTACATTTATAGATTTACATATATTGAACCAGCCTTGAGACCCTGGGATAAATCCCACTTGGTCGTGGTGTATAATTTGTTTGATGTGTTGTTGGATTCTGTTTGTTAGGACCTTATTGAGTATTTTTGCATCAATATTCATTAGTGATATTGGTCTAATTTTCTTTTCTTATTGGGTCTTTCCCTGGTTTGGGGATCAAGGTGATGTTTGCTTCGTAGAATGTGTTGGGTAATATTCATTCTTTTTCTATATTTTGGAAGAGGTTTAGTAATATAGGTACTAGTTCTTCTTTAAAGGTTTGGTAGAATTTTGACGTAAAGCCATCTGGTCCTGGGGTTTTCTTTTTAGGGAAATTTTGTATAGTTGATGCTATTTCAGAACTTGATATAGGCCTGTTCAACATTTCCATTTCATTCTGGCTAAGTCTTGGTAGGTGGCGTACTTCCACGTATTCGTCGATTTTTTCAGATTTTCATATTTCTGAGAGTAGAGTTTCTTGTAGCATTTGTTAAGGATTTTTTGAATTTCTGAGGGGTCTTTTGTTATTTCATCGTTACCATTTCTGATTGATGAAATTAGAGATTTTACTCTTTTTTTCCTGGTTAGGTTGGGCAAAGGTTTATCTATTTTATTGATCTTTAAAAAAAACAACATTTGGATTTATTGATCTGTTGTATAATTCTTTTGTTTTCAATTTCATTTAATTCTGCTCTGATCTTGGTTATTTCTTTTTTTCTGCTGGGTTTGGGGTTGGAGTGTTCTTCCTTCTCCAGTTGCTTGTGATACCCCATTAAGTTATTAACTTCCTCTCTTTCTGTTTTCTTGAGGAAGGCTTGCAGTGCTATAAATTTCCCTCTTAGGATTGCCTTTTCAGTATCACAGAGGTTCTGATAATTTATGTCTTGATTCTTGTTTTGTTCCAAAAATGTGGTGATCTCCTTCTTAATCTCATCTATAACCCATCTATCCTTCAGCATAAGGTTGTTTAGCTTCCATGTTTTTGTATGGGTATGCAGGTTCCTGTTGTTATTGAGTTCAACTTTTTTCCATGATGGTCTGAGAAGTTGCAAGGAATAATTTCTATTTTTTTGAATTTGCTGAGGTTGGATTTGTGGCCTATGATGTGGTCTATTTTGGAGTATGTTCTGTGGTCTGATGAGAAGAATGTGTATTCAGTTTTGTTGGGATGAAATGTTCTGTAGATGTCTGTGAATTCCAGATGTTGAATGCTTAAATTTAAATCTAAAATTCCTTTGCTTAGCTTCTTTTTGGAGGATCTATCCAGCACTGCTAAAGGGGTGTTAAAATCTCCAACTACTATGGAACTGGAGGAAATCAAGTTGCTCATGTCTGTTAGAGTTTCTCTTATAAATTGAGGTGCGTTGTGTTTGGGTGCATAAATATTAATAATTGAGATCTCATCATATTGGGTATTACCTTTAACAAATATGAAGCATCCATCCTTATCCTTCCTTATTTCAGTTGGTTTAAAGCCTATTGTGTCTCCGAATAGGATTGCAACGCCTGCTTTTTTCTGCTTTCCATTTGCCTGGAGTATAGATGACCAACCCTTCACCTGAGTCTATATTTGTCTTTTAATGTATGATGCGATTCTTGTATGCAGCAGATATCTGGCTTGAGTTTTTGTATCTAGTCAGCCAACCTGTGCGTCTTTAGGGGACAATTTATAACATTCACATTAATTGAGAATATTGATAAGCCTTCGAGACTCTGGTGGACATTTTTAATCTTTTTGCGACTGTGAAAGTTGGAATTTGATCAAAATTTTCTGGGTGGGTTTACTTTTGTGGTGGAGGATTACGCTGTTCTTTATGGAGGATAGGTTTGAGAATATCCTGGAGAGCTGGTTTAGTTATGGCAAATTTCTTCAACATGTGAATGTCATTGAAGTATTTAATTTCTCCCTCATAAATGAAACTCAGTTTAGCTGGGTACAGGATCCTGGGTCGAAAGTTATTTTGTTTTAGGAGATTAAAAGCTAATGACCATCCTCTTCTAGCTTGTTTCAGCAGAGAGATCTGCAGTTATTCTAATATTCTTGCCCTTGTAGGGGATTGTTTTCTTTTATGTGGCTGATTTCAGAATTTTCTCCTTCATGTTAACATTAGTGTAATTGATTATGATGTGTCTGGGGAATGTCTTATTCAGGTTGAGTCGTGCTGGTGTTGTGAAAGTGTCTGCTATCTGAATTTCAGAATCTCTTGGCATGTCTGGAAAGTTCTCCTTCATAATCTCATGGAGAAGAGACTCTGTGCCTTGTGAAGCCACTTCGTCACTTTCGGGGATCCCTATAAGATGAATATTGGTTTTCTTTCTTTTTTTTTTTTTGTAGAGACAGAGTCTCATTTTATGGCCCTCGGTAGAGTGCCGTGGCCTCACACAGCTCACAGCAACCTCCAACTCCTGGGCTTAAGCGATTCTCTTGCCTCAGCCTCCCAAGTAGCTGAGACTACAGGTGCCCACCATAACGCCCAGCTAGTTTTTTGGTTGCAGTTTGGCCGGGGCCGGGTTTGAACCCGCCACCCTCGGTATATGGGGCCGGTGCCCTACCGACTGAGCCACAGGCGCCGCCCTGAATATTGGTTTTCTTTGAATTATCCCAGAGCTCTCTGAGAGAGTGATCTGTTTTTGTCCTCCATTTCTCTTCCTCTTTGAGGGTTTGGGAGCTTTCGAAAGCTTTGTCTTCAATGTAAGAAATCCTTTCATCTGCTTGCTCTATTCTGTTACTGAGGGATTCTACTGTGTTTCTTAGATCTTTGAGGGCTGCAACTTCTTGTCTCAATGTGTCAAAATCTTTGGTCATTTGGTCTTTGAATTCGTTGAATTCTTGAGATGTCTTTTGGATTGCTGCTTCGAATTCTAGTTCAATCTTATTTGCTATCCAGATTCTGAATTTGATTTCTGACATCTCAGCTATTTGTTTGTGCATGGGATCTTGTGCTGTGTCTGCCCCATTGATCCTTGGGGGAGTTGATCTTCTCTGATTATTCATATTGCCAGAGTTTTTCTGTTGATTTTGCCTCATGGTTGTTTTTCATCTTTGCCTCTGGCTGTCCTCAGATTTGGAGAGGTGTCTCTCCAAGATTAGACCCCAGTGGGATCACTCTATTGTTGCTGGATCTTTGTGGGGAGTGACCCCGTGTAGTTCTTCTGGGGCTGCCCCAGCTAGGGTGTTCTGGTTGTGGAAGCAGCTCTGGAGTTGACACACCCAGATCCAGGAACAGGGTGGGAGGTGGTGCACACAGTTCTGGGAGTGCCTGGTGCCCAGTGACTTTGGCACAGAGAGCGGAAGGCTTCAGCAGTCTCTGGCCAGGAGAAGGGTTCTATGCAGAGGTAGGGATGGGTCTGGAGTACACATGGCTACCAGTGTCCCTGACCAGACGAGCGGGCCAGTGTGGAGGCAGGGAGGATATAGGAGGAAGGATATGGTGTTGCGCACTCCTGCAGTTCCTGGTCAGGGCATGCGGAGGTCTGGTGGGCGCAGGTCACGGGTCGGTGTTCACGGCACAGCTCTTATGGAGGTCTGGGCAGTGCCAAGCCCAGGAGTTTGAGGTTGCTATGAGTGGTGATGCCATGGCACTCTACCCAGGGCAATAGCCCGAGGCTCCAATGTGCCAAAACTGGTCTCACTCTGCTCTTGAGGTTTAAGGGTGTAAGGCAACTCAGTCCCCACCTTTAGGCTGCTCAGTCAATAGGTTAGTAGCTCCCACCTGATCTTTGCTCTGCGACCCTGAAGGCGGAGCTTGCCAGAGCAGGTCTGTCAAAATGGTTCCCTGCATCCCACAGCCATATATTATTAGCTCCATTTGGGTCAGCCACTCAGTCTGGGCCTGTAGACAATGCCCAAAGTTCTCCGCACTCTTGCTCAAGCTCTCCTCCAACGCAGTTCAACTGAGTGCCAAGTCGAGAAACACCGAAACAGTTCACAGGTAAGGCCTTTCCAGTTTGGAGTCTCACTGCTGTTTGTACTTTCAGTTGCCTGTAGGATTAGGTTGATTGAACACACACAACCACTTGCCAGTTTTCCACTGTTTTTGTCCTCCTCTTGAGGTTCAGAAGTCCCTGCTGACTCCCCGTATCCTCAAAGGGATGATTATAGGTAGATCCCACCAGCCAGAGATGCCTGGAGTCTTATCTCCCCAGACTCACCGTGCCCAGTTGCAGGGGAAGCTGTTACTCGGCCGCCATCTTGCTCCATCCCCCTCGATTTGCATATATTGAACCATCATCCTTGCCTCCCTGAGATGAAATTCACTTGATTATAGTGAATAATCTTTTTGATGTGTTGAATTTGGTTTGCTAGCATTTTTTTTTGAAAAGTTTTCCATCTATTTTAATAAGGGATACTAGTTTTTAGTTGTATTGTTTCTTGTATCCCTTCTTGGCTTGTGATCAGGTTGATATTTCCTTTGTAGAATCAGCTAGAGAGAATTTCTTTCATCTCTATGCTATGGGGAATAGATGTCCATTCTTTGTGGGTCTGGTAGAATTCAGTTGTGAATCTGTCTGGTCTGGGGCTTTTGTTTTTGTTTGGAGAGAATATATTACTATTTTAATCTCTTCTCATAAAATAGACTTTAAATCAACAATGATCATTATCCGATGGTCATTATATATATGATAAAGGGACCAATTCAGCAAGAAGATATAACATATAACAATTCTAAATGTACCTAACAGAGAAGCTCCCAGATTCATAAAATAAATTCTGTTAGATCTAAGCAAAGAAATAAATAGCAGCAGCAGCATAGCCAGGGACTTCAACACTGTACTGACAGAATTGTATAGATCATCAAGATAGAAGATCAACAAAGAAACATTGGACTTAAATGGGATTCTAGAACAAATGACTCTAATAGAAATTTACAGAGCATTCCATCCAAAAACTGTAGAATATACATTCTTCTCATCAGGACATGGCACAAATAGACCATGTTAGTCCACAAAACAAATCCTAGCAAATTTTAAGGATTTTATATTCAGCACTGGTTTTGAGCAATTTGATTATGATGTGCCTTGGTGTGGTTTCCTTCATGTTTCTTGTGCTTGGTATTCAATGTGTTTCTTGTATCTGTGGTTGTCTTCAAATTTGGGAAAACTTTTCCCATCACTTCTCAAAATATTTTTTCTTTCCTCATTGCTTTATTCTTTAGAGACTCCAGTTAAATGTGTGTTCGGTTTACAACTTATTGATAATATTTCATTTTTGGGATTATTTTTAACCTTAGTATTTTGATTTGGGTAATTTCTATTGTGATTTTTTTTTCAAGATCATTAACTTTTTCCCAATGTCTAATCTGATCCTAATTTCATATAGGTTATTTTTTTTTCTTCAGACATTTTAGTTTGATTTGGGAGTTTAAAAACTATCTCC
Source organism: Nycticebus coucang (assembly GCF_027406575.1). Taxonomy (NCBI): domain Eukaryota; kingdom Metazoa; phylum Chordata; class Mammalia; order Primates; family Lorisidae; genus Nycticebus; species Nycticebus coucang. The sequence continues at coordinate 109,625,930 of NC_069781.1, forward strand.
ATGTCTCTGCTTAACTTTTTTTTTTTTGAGACAGAGTCTCACTGTGTCACCCTTAGTAGAATGCCATGGCATCACAGGTCACAGCAACCTCAAACTCCTGGGCTTAAGGGATTCTTTTGCTTCAGCCTCCCAAGTAGCTGGGACTACAGGCATCTGCCACAATGCTTGGCTATTTTTGTGTTGTAGTTGTCATTGTTATTTAGCTGGCCTGGGCTGGGTTCGAAACCGCAGCCCTGCTGTATGTGGCCAACACCTTAGATGCTGAGCTACAGACACTGAGCCTCTGCTTAATTCCTAAAACATATAGAATGCATTTATAATAACTTTCAATGTCTTTTTCTGTTAATTTTCCCATCCATATCAGTTCTGGTCTGGTTTTGATTGATTTTTCTTCTTATTCTAGGTCATATTTTCAAGCTTCTCTGCAGACCTAGTATTCTTCGATCAGATACAAGGTATTGTGAATTTAACCTTTTTGAGTGCTGGATTTTTAAATAGTCCTATAAATATGCTTAAGCTTTGCTCTGGGCCACAGTTAAATTTTGCAGGTACAGTTTGATTCTTTGGGGTCCTTTTAGATTTTTTAATCACACGATGGCAATGTTTAATCTCTGTTACCAAGGCAGAATTTCCTTGAGTTTTCTACCTGTGACCCTATGATTCATGAAGTCCTTCACTCTGGCTGGCAGAAATCCACAAAAAGCAGGATCCTGTGTGAGCATTGATTGTACGCATGTATTCTCTCTAATCCTCTAATTTTCTGATTTGCCTTGATTACCTGGTTGATAAACACTTGAAAAGTTATTGGGGATGACCCTCTGCAGATCTCCAGGATTCCCTACATAGCCATCTTCTCTCTGGCATTCTTTCCTATGAACTCTAGATGCTTTCATCGGCCTGAATTCAACTTTGTATCTGAAAATACAGAGGAATCCACTGGCTTCTTCTGTGTGTGGTGGCTCAGTGACTTTCTCAGGTTGGATAGCTTGGGAAACTGGAGGACTTACCTTGTTTGTTTTCCATATCCTAGTGATTGCTGTCCTTCACTGTTGTGTCCAGTGTAGACAGTCTAAGTAACTTTTCTGAGAATCCAAAGTTTATAAAACACAGAGCAATACCAGAGTCAGGCCTGTCTGTTTCAAGGACCCATACCTGTAACCTTCACAGTATAATGTCAATGAGAGTGTATTTTACAAAAAGAGAAATGGTATAAGCTAATCTCTATAAATGCTTGCCCTTGACCAAGATTTTTGGCACACTTGTGCCACCATGGAACAATTGAATTGTTATATACAGGACATAAACCAAGATGAATCAATAATATGCTTCCTCTACATGAATGGTTATCCCAGGCAGCAGGAGTGATATGTTGATGGTCCTAAATTGGAATCTCAAGGCCAGAAGTTGCTATGAAATCTTGGCAGACCCCACTGCGGGACAAAAGGCACACTCTCTATTCTAAGACTGGATAGTAGCTAGAAAAACTCAGTCTCTAGCTATGCTCCAGACCGGAGTTCACAGATCTGGTTCAGAAGTCTCAGAAGGCTTAATCTTATCCCCAAAGCTTTTTAATTACAACTTTTTTCAATCAAGGTTCCACATGAGAATTATCCTGCAGACAAATGATTTCAGTGACTTTGGTCTCCCAAGAATGCAACATAGCTAGCACCATTGTAGATGGAGAGGAGCTAAACTAATTTACTACATATGTTCACTGCCTTACTGGATTCTTCATTTCTTAGTAGTATTTGTATTTCCATCTGGAATCATTGTTGAAAGGGTCAATTGAGGTTTCCAATTTAACTAGGGTTATGGTGGGAGTACATAGTAGATGTGGGGTCTTTGTTCTTTCACGGAAGAAATATCTGGCTGTATTTTAATGGGCACAAAACCTGAACCCCAGGAGGCCATGGGTGAATTGGCTTGTCTTTATCCAGTTCAAGCTAGATATTCTCCTTTCCTCCCACAGCCTTTCCTGAATCACTGGGTAAGAGTGTTCACCCAAGCCAGCAGAAGACCCAGGGTTGTCTTGGGAAGGGCAGCCATACATCTTCACCAGAGGATAGGTCAAGCTGTGATCATTGGAATGCAAATGTTAAATTTGTCACTTCCAAGATGTGCCCAACCCTCTTCCCTCAGCTCAAATTCAGTACCCATAAATGGACAGGGAATTAATTCCTTGGCCTCATCTCAAGGCCAGGTCACTACATTCCCAAAGTCTAACTTGGCTCATATATTTTTACCTACTAGGGTAATTTTTCTGTGGCTGTGGTGGAATTGACATTTTCAGTAGCTGAGAGAAGTTCATTATTTATTTTTGTCAGTGGGAAATCCATAGTACAGTGGGTGGTTACTGGAAGTTGTTTTTTTCCCCTCCAATGTATGAATCCTTGAACAAATGACCATAATTAATACTGTTTTAAAAGGATTAATCTTGTGCAAGATACAAGCAGTACAGCAAATAGATAGAAACATGAATAGGTACACATATAAATATAGGTATCTCTTGTCCATTTTTATTCTATATCTTTACAGCTTTTGAGCGTAATACAAATGGATAAAGAACCTAGCCAGCAGCAACTGAATAAAATTCCAACAGGGAGATTTATTACTGCCTCTGGAAGTAAATCATAGCTGATATTCTGGGCTGAGTTTACTCTGAGCACGTGATCTCACTCAATCAGATCATGCTAAATATAGACTTGGAGAGGAGTCGTGTCAGAACATCAGTAGAGACCATAAGCTACCATCTGGATTTTTCATGTCTTTTTCAGAAAGCTGTGAATTCATCCCAGCATTCACCATCCTTAAGATAAAGCAGAGGGGTCACCTGCGGCTGATTCCTAGAGGGAAGTTTAAACTGCTGTGAAAATATATCCCCAATTATATTTGGATTTCCAGAGTTTTAGGATAAAATTCTACCTTTTTTACAAAGACTCTCTGTAACCATTATGTGACACCCTTTATAAAATTATCAGTCAAGGTTATTCTGTTGACAAGAGGCGTTGCTGATGACTCCTATTGACAGTTCTCTACATGCCCAGAGGAACTGATGCAATCGTTCTGGAAAGAAATACCTTCTCAGACATGTAATGTTTATCAAAATATCATAGCAGTTCAGGTTTGAGTAATCTGGCTCGAACGCTCCCACCAGGCCCTCTACCTCCTCTGGGAAGAACACAGCATTAGTCCTTCATGATGACTCTGCTGATCAGGTCCTGCAGCAAGCAAGTCTGCACAGCCCCTTCAGAGTCGCTCTACTGTGAAACCAGTTCTTTTCTGGAGACATGCTGTCTTGGGTCTAGCAAAGTCCCTTGTGCTGTCATTTGTATATTTTTCTTTATTCTCTTTTTCATGTAGGACTTTAGAATCACAGAACACTAGTGCTGTAGGAAAGCTTGGGCTTAGCCTTAGAATTTAACAAGGGCTCGGTGACCGTAGCTCAGTGGTTAGGGCATGGGCCACATGCACCAGGGCTGGCAGGTTCAAGCCCAGCCCAGGCCTGCCAAACAACAATAACAGCTACAACAAAAAAATAGCTGGGTGTTGTGGCTACTTGGGAGGCTGAGGCAAGAGAATCGCTTAAGCCCAAGAGTTTGAGGTTGTTGTGAGCTGTGACGCCATGGCACTCTACTGAGGGCAACATAGTGGGACTCTGTTTCAGAAGAAAAAAAAAAAAAGAAAAGGAATTTAATAGGAACAGAAGCTTGGGTCCAGAAACAGTGAGTTCCCACAACTAATTAGGCCTAGGCTTCTAGGCTTGAAGAGCATTTCCTTTCTACCATAATGGCTTTATTTGAAGATATATGAATATTTAAATCCCTCCTCAACCTCAATTTGTCAAGTTGAGATGCTCTTTAGCTTTTCTTAGTAAGTATGGTTTTCCAAACTTTATATATTTTCTCTTCTTTCTCTATGTATAGATTACATTATGGTGTCCTGTACTGGTTCCAGTAGCATGTTCAATATTGCCCTAGATAGTGTCACAATTTATAATTTATTAATTATGTAAAAATATATCTTGAACTCTGAATGCATAACATGTCAGACAATGAGTATAGACTGACGATACAGAAATGAACAACACAGTCTGTTCTTTGAGGACCTTGAAGTCATGGAACAGAGATGGATAGTGAGTGGTTGACCATAGCTAGGTATGGGGTATTGGATATGCACATGTTGGGGAGAGGGGTTGGAGCACAAGAGTGTATAATCATGTCTGTGGGGCTTTAAGAAAAAATTTAAGGGAAGTGTTTACCAAAAGTGGGATATTTTAGCTGGATTTGAAAGAAGGCACTTCTGGAAGACAAATAGGGTAATCAATTTTTAGCCTTCAAGTACTCAGAGATGTTTAAGCACTGAAATAATGATTTCACTGTTATTCTTGTTGTGTGTCCTTTTTTTTTTTTTTTTTTGAGAGAGTCTCACTATGTTGCCCTCGGTAGAGTACTGTGGCATCACAGCTCACAGTAACCTCAAACTCTTGGGCTTAAGAGATTCTCTTGCCTTAGCCTCTCAAGTAGCTGGCACCACAACACATGGGTATATTTTGTTGTGGTTATCATTGTTGTTTTTAGCTGGCCCAGGCTGGGTTCAAATCTGCCAGCCTTGGTATATGTGGCTGATGCTATAACCACTGTGCTATGGGTGCTGAGCCGATGTGTGTGTATCTTGAGTAACATTATTGGAAGTAATGGGATCACATTAATTTTGGAAAGATAACTTTGGCTGCAATGTGGAGAATGAATTAAAAAGAGGATAAAGAGGAAATTCATTTAGGAGACTAAAGTACTAGGCTGGAAAACAGATGATAAAGATCTGGGCAGAGTTATGTCATGGTAATCCACAGGAATGAGTGACCACATGGATGCTGAAAGGTTAGTAGTAACTTCCAAGATTGTGCTTTGGATGACTGGGTTGAATTGTTTCATAATAGGCTATTAAATAAATCAAAACATTTAGGCAGAGTAGAAGGTTTGGTGTGGAAGATAAGGAGTTTAATTTTTGTTATGTGAACTTGAACCATCTGGTAGTATTCAGTTTGCGTTGTCCAGTAAGCAAAAAGAGACCTGGTTCTGGAGCACAAGGAAGAATCCTCAGATAGAAATATAAGACAGGTGGTAGTTAAACCAAGGTAAGTGTTAAGAAGGTATGAACATCAAAGCTGTTGGGCATATTAATAGTTTGTTGCTGTTTAGCAGTATTTAGTTGTATGGATATGCTGTGGTTTATTTACCATTTACTTGTTGGGCATGTGAGTTGATTCAACCTGTGGCTATTATGAGTAGACTTGATGTGAACAATCGTGCACAAGTCTTTGTATGAATATATATTTTCTTTTCTTTTTATTAAATCATAATTGTGTACATTACTGCATTTATGAGGTACAATATGCTGATTTTATATAAAATTTGGAATGCTTACATCAAACTGGTTAACATAACCTTCACCTCACTTATTTTATTGTTGTGTTAAGACCTTTATGCTCTACTCTTAATAAATTTGACATGTACCCTTGCAATATGCACAATAGGTGAGGTCCCACTGATTACCCTTCCTCCTCCCAGTCACCCACTTCCCCTCCACTTGCCTTCCTCTTCCCTCCTTCCTTCTGGGCTATAGTTGTGTTTTATTATTTGTATGAAAGTGTGGGTGATTATATACTGGTTTTATAATAGTACTGAGTACATTGGATGCTTTTTCTTCTATTCTTGAGATACTTTACTAAGAAGAATATGTTCCAGATTGGATATATATTTTCATTTCTTATGGATAAATACCTAAGTGTGAATTGCTGGCTCATGTAGTAAGTGTATGTTTATTTTTTAATGAGACATTCCAAAAGCATTATACTAAGTGAAAAAATGTCAGACACAAAAGAATAGATACTGCTTCTTAGTAATAAAAACAAAGCTTCAGCATACCAGATTTAGGCTGTACTACAAAGCCATTATGGTCAAGACAGTATGGTACTGGCACAAAAATAGAGACATAGACATTTGGAATTGAATAGAAAGCCAAGAAAGGAAACTAACATCTTACAAACACCTGCTCTTCGATAAACCAAACAAGAACATACACAGGGGGAAAGACTCCCTATTCAATAAATGGTGCTGGGAGAACTGGATATCCATATGTAAAAGACTGAAACTGGACTTACACCTTTCTCCACTCACAAAAATTGATTCAAGATGGATAAAAGTCTTAAATTTAAGGCATGACTGGTCGGTTTCCTACCTTGGGGGTTTCGTGCTGGCGCAGCGTGGACCCTCGTGAGCATGGCTTGTGCCGCTGCTTGGTCCTTGGCCACCAGGATAGGTTCATTTGTATTTATCCTGCTTATTTAAATAACAAGAAGACCATCACAGAAGGAAGGCGGATACCTATAAGTAAGGCTGTTGAAAACCCTACAGCTACAGAGATTCAAGATGTATGTTTAGCAGTTGGACTGAATGCATTTCTTGAGAAAAATAAAATGTACTCCAGAGAATGGAATCCTGATGTCCAATACAGAGGCAGAGTCCGGGTTCAGCTCAAACAGGAAGATGGCAGCTTCTGTCTTGTACAGTTCCCATTACCCTCTCGCTCTAACTCAAGCTGATCTTGAACTCCTGACCTCAAGAAATCCTCCCACCTCAGCCTCCCAGAGTGTTAGGATTACAGGCGTGAGCACCACTTCTGCCCTGCCATGGTTTTTGATGTAGCTCAAGAGTCTTAGAGATGAAGAGCCAAGGAATTCTCGTCCATCTCACAGCTACTCTCCCTTCACTCAATTAAAATTGCTGAACAGGGCTCAGCCCCTGTAGCTCAGCTTCTCTGGTGCCAGCCACATACGCTGGAGCTGGTGGGTTTAAACCCAGCTTGGGCCGGCTGAACAATGACAACTACAACAAAAAAATAGCAGGGCATTATGGTGGGTGCTTATAGTCCCAGCTACTTGGGAGGCTGAGGCAAGAGAAGAGCTTAAGCCCAAGAGTTTGAGGTTGCTGTGAGCTGTGATGCCACAGCACTCCACTGAGGGTGACAGAATGAGACTCTGTCTCAAAAAAAAAAAAAATTGCTGAACAGATATAATTAACACCAAAGAAGAAACTGTGGTATCTTAACTAACCCTTTATAAAAATTCCTATGAGGCTCAGTGCCCGTAACTCAGTGAGCAGGGCCCCGGCTACATACACTGAACCTGGTGGGTTTGAGCCCAACCCTGGCCTGCCAGACAACAATGACAACTACAACAACAACAACAACAACAACAAACCCAGCTGGGTATTGTGGCGGGTGCCTGTAGTCCCAGCTACTTGGGAGGCTGAGGCAAATGAACCACTTAAGCCCAAGAGTTTAAGGTTGCTGCAAGCTGTGACACTATGACACTCTACTGAGGGCGGCATAAACTCTGTCTCAAAAAAAAAAAAAAATTCCTAGTGAATCCAAAGCTTTATGAAAAACCAAAACTGTGTCTCAGCATGTAAATTCCTCCTAATTTTAAGTCTTATGCCCCTGTTTAGGAACGTATTATCTCAAAGTAAAATTAGATTTTCAAGTAAAAAAAAAAATTTTAAGGCATGAAACGATAAAAATCCTCTAAGAAAGCATAGGAAAATCACTGGAAGATATCAGCCTGGGGAAAGACTTCATGAAGAAGACTGCCATGGCAATTGCAACAACAACAAAAATAAACAAATGAGACTTCATTGAAACGAAAAGCTTCTGTACAGCTAATGAGACAACAACCAAAGCAAATAGACAACCTATACAATGGGTAAGGATATTTGCATTTTGTGAATTAGACAAAAGCTTGATAACTATGATCTATAGAGAACTCAAATTAATCCACATGAAAAAAGCCAACAATCCCATATATCAATGGGCAAGAGACACAAATAGAACTTTCTGTAAAGAAGACAGACGAATGGCTAACAAGCATATGGAAAAACGCTCATCATCCCTATCTATTAGAGAAATGCAAATCAAAACCACCCTGAGATAGCATCTAACCCCAGTGAGAATGGCTCACATCACAAAATCTCAAAACTGCAGATGCTGGCGTGGATGTGGAGAGAAGGGAACACTTTTACACTGCTGGTGGGACTGCAAATTAATACAACCTTTTGGGAAGAAAGTATGGAGAACCCTCAAAGAACTCAAGGTAGACCTCCCATTTCATCCTGCAAACCCATTACTGGGCATTTACCCAGAAGGAAAAAAAATCCTTTTATCATAAGGACACTTGCACTAGACTGTTTATCACATCAATTTAGAATTGCCAAAATGTGGAAACAACCTAAATGTCTCCAACCCAGGAATGGATTAACAAGCTGTGGTATATGTACACCATGGAATACTATCCCACCATTAAAACAAATGGAGACTTTACAGCCTTTGTATTAACCTGGATGGAAGTGGAACACATTATTCTTAGTAAAGCATCACAAGAATGGAGAAGCATGAATTCTATGTACTCAACTTTAATATGAGGACAATTAATGACAATGACAAGGTGGGGGTGGAGGAAGGGGAGAGCAGAGAGAGAAAGAAGGAGGGAGGGGTTGGGTAAAGGAAGAGCAGAGAGAGGGAAGGAGGAAGAGGGTTGGCATCTTGGTGTGTGACACACCTGTTGGGGGCAAGACACAATTGTAAGAGAAACCAGTGTAATCTGCCATTTGCAGTGTAATCTGGTTTCTTGTACCCTCAATGAATCAACAACAACAACAACAAATAAATAAATAAAAGAGCAGAGAGTTTGTGTTTCTCTGTCTTTCTCCTCTCTCTTAAAAAAAAAAAAAGAATAGATACTGCATGATTTCACTTAATGAAAAATTCTAAACAAGATAAATTCATCTAAAATGACAGAAAGCAGATCAGTATTTCCTGTGGCCAGGAATGAGTATATAATGATTGTGACTAGGGAAAGAGCACTTTTTAGGGTGAAGAAAATATTTGCCAAACTCATTGGACTTATAATGTGTTCATTTTACCGAATGAAATTTTTTCTTTTTTGTAGAGACAGAGTCTCACTTTATCGCCTTTGGTAGAGTGCTGTGGCGTCATAGCTCATAGCAACCTCCAACTCCTGGGCTTAGGCAATTCTCTTGCTTCAGCCTCCCACCACAACACCCAGCTGTTTTTTTGTTGCAGTTTGGCTGGGACCAGGTTCGAACCTGCCACCCTTGGTATATGGGGCCGGCACCCTATCCACTGAGCCGCAGGTGCCACCTAATGAATGAATTTTTTTAAAAAGTCCTGTGGCTCAGTGAGTAGGGCGCTGGCCCCATATACCGAGGGTGGCAGGTCTCTGGTGATGTCAAACCCAGCCCCGGCTGAACTGCAACCAAAAAAATAGCCGGGCATTGTGGCGGGCGCCTGTAGTCCCAACTGCTCGGAAGGCTGAGGCAGAAGAATAGTGTAAGTCCAAGAGCTAGAGGTTGCTGTGAGTCCTGTGACATCATGGCACTGTACCGAAGGCAGTAAAGTGAGACTCTGTCTCTACAAAAAAAAAAAAAAAAAAGAAAAAGAAAAAGTGTGAACAGAAGAATAAAGGTTACTTCTCAAGGGGTAGGCAAGAAAGCTCACAAAGGAGACTGGGAAGAAATGCTTGGATGACAAGAGGAGAAACAGAAGCATGTGGTCAATGGTCCTCATGTTCTTGAGGTCTCAAGTGAGAAAAAGACTGCAATGAATATGTAATAGGTGATCTCTGGGCAGTTTACTAGCTGTGTGGAAGGCACTGAATCCAGAATGCAATACATTGAGGAATGAAATTCTTTCCTTATTCAATACTCATATGGTGAATTACTTTGATTGATGTCTATATATTGAACCATTCTTGCATTCCTGGGATTAATATCACTTGGTCATAATGATATAATATCACTTGAGCACAACTTTAAATGTGCTCCTGGATTCTGTTATTTTGTTTGCTAGTATTTTGTAAATTTGTTTTGGGGGGGGGAAGGTCTGTATTCATAAGGGTTTTGTTCTGTAGTTTTCTTTTCTGGTGATGTCTTTACGTGGTTTTGGTATTGTGGTAATGACGATCTCATGGAAGAAGTTAGTAAGTGTTCCTTCTTCTATTTTTTTTTTTTTTTGAAGAGCTCTAAGAAAGGTTTTTATTAATTCTTTAAACATTTGGTAGAGTTTGCTAGTGAAATCATCTGGTCCTGAGCTTTTCTTTATTGGAAGTTTATAGATGGTGGCTCACTCAATCTACTTATTTGTTGCAGGTCTCTTCAGCTTTTCTTTTCTTCCTGAGTCAATTTTGGTAGATTGTATTTCTCTAAAAATGTGTCATTTTAGCTAGAATATTATCTATTTTTTTTTTTTTTTGGCATGTAATTGCTGACAGTATTCTTTTGTGGCACTTTTTATTTCTGTATGCTCAGTAGTAAATTCTCCTTTGACCCGACTTTAGTAGTTTGAGTCTACTCCTCCTTTTCTTGGTCAATCTGGTTAAAATTTTCTCAATTTTGTTGATCTTTTCGATGAACCATTTTTTTTTTTTTTTGGTCTTTTTCAAATTGTCTTTGTGTTCTGTACTTCATTTATCTCCCTTGTAATGTTTATTTCTTTCCATTTTGGTGCTTTGGGATTAATTTGTTCTTCTTTTTCTAGTGTCCTAAGGTAGAAGACCAGGTTATTGATTTGAGATCTTTCATTTTTGATGTACCTATTTGCAGTTATAAATTAACTTTGAGTATTGATTTTGCTGCATTCCATGTATTTTTGGTATGCTCTGTTTTTGTTGTAATTCAACTCAAAATATGTTTTAATTTCCCTTGTGATGTCTTCTTTGACTCATTTGTTATTTAGAAATGTTTAATTTCCACTAGTTGTGAATTTTTCAGAAAATTTCCTGTTAATAATTTGTAGTTTCATTCTATTGTTGTTGGATAACACCTTTTACTTTACATGATTCTTATATTTTTATATTTGTTTTGAGACTTGCTTTGTGGACTAACATGGTATATTCTGGAGAATGGTTCACTTGAAGAAGAATGTATTTACTTATGGGTAGAGAGTTCAATAGATATCTGTTAGGTCTTGTTGGTTTATAGTGTTGGTCAAGTTCTCTATTTCTTTTTCTTTCTTTCTTTTTTTTGAGATAGAGCCTCAAGCTGTCACCCTGGGTAGAGTGCTGTGGCATCACAGCTCACAGCAACCTTTAACTTCTGGGCTCAAGCGATTCTCCTGCCTCCACCTCCCAAGTAGCTGGGACCACAGGCACCTGCTACAACACCCAGTTTTTTGGTTGCAGCTGTCATTGTTGTTTGGCAGGCCAGCCTGGATTTGAACCCATCAGCTCAGGTGTATGTGGCTGGCGCCTTAGCTGCTTGAGCCACAGGCGCCAAGCCAAGTTCTTTATATCTTCATTGATCTTCTGTCTAGTTATTCTAGATATTACTGAAAGTGGGTATTCAAGTCTTCAATTATTATTTTCAAACTGCTTATTTTACCTTTAAGTCTATCAATTTTTAAATGTATTTTACAGCTTTGCTGCTATGTTCGTATGTGTTTGTAAGTGTTAGATGTTTGCAATACTTGATCCTTCTATAATTATATAATGCCCTTTTGTGTCTAACAGTTTTTGTGTTTTTTTTTGTAGAGACAGAATCTCACTTTATAGCCCTCGGTAGAGTGCCATGGCATCACACAGCTCGCAGCAACCTCCAACTCCTGGGCCTAGGCAATTTTCCTGCCTCAGCCTCCCAAGTAGCCTGCTACAATGCCTGGCTATTTTTTTGTTGCAGTTTGGCTGGGGCCGGGTTTGAACCCACCACCCTTGGTTTAGGGGGCCAGTGCCCTGTGCACTGAGCCACAGGTGCCACCCTGTCTAACAGTTTTTTATTGAAGTCTGTTTTGTCTGATTAGAATAGTTGTTCTAGCTCTCCTTTGCTTACTGTTTGCAATGATTGTTTTTCAACATTTTACTTTCAACCTACTTCTGTCTTTAAATACAATGTGAATTTCTTGTAGACAAAATATAGTTAGAACATGTTTTTAAAAATATCTGTGTGCCAATCTATACCATTTAATTAGAAAGTTTAATCCATTTACATTTACTAGAATTATTGATAATTATTTTTCTACGTGTTTTCTATATCTTATGTCTTTTTTTTTTTTAAGAGAGACGGGATCTCACTCTGTTGCCCAGGCTGGTGCCTTAGCTCAATCATAGTTTACTACAGTCTCGAATTTCTGGGCTCAAGCTTTCCTCCCGCTTCAGCCTTCTAAGTAGCTGGGACTATAGGTACATACAACCACATCTGGCTTATTATTAAATTTTTTTTTTGGGGGGGGCGGGTAGAGATGTGATTTCACAATGTTTCCCAGACTGATCTCTAACTCCTGGTCTCAAGCAGTCCTCCTACCCCAGCTTCTCAAAGTGCCAGGATTATAAGCATAAGCCACTGTGCCCAGTCTTCTTTTTTTTTTTTGAGATAGAGTCTCACATAGTTTCCCTCAGTAGGGTGCTGTGGTGCCACAGCTCACAGCAACCTCAAACTTTTGGGCTTAAGAGATTCTCTTGCCTGTGCCTTTCAAGTAGCTGGGACTACAGGCACCTACCACAACACCCAGCTATTTTTGTTGTTGTTGCAGTTGTCATTATTGTTTAGTAGGCTGGAGCCGGGCCTGAACCTGCCAGCCTCCGTGTAGGTGGCCAGCATCTTACTCACTGAGCTGTGGGCACTGGGCCTCCTTTAGAATTTCTTATAAGGCAGGTCTGCCAGTGGAAAACTCTCAGTTATTGTGTATCAGGTTGTTTTAATTTGATCCTGCAATCCCAGAAGAAAAAAAAAATCCTTTACCACAGGTACACTTGCACTAGACTATTTATTGTAGCTCAATTTACAATCGCCAAAATGTGGAAACCACCTAAATGCCCACTAACCCAGGAATGGATTAACAAGCTGTGGTATATGTATAACATGGAATACTATTGAGCCTCTAAAAAAGATGGAGACTTTACATCTTTTGTATTAACTTGGATGGATGTCAAACATATTCTTAGAAAAGCATCACAAGAATGGAGAAGCAACAATCATATGTATTCAATTCTGATATGAGGACAAGTAACATCCTATTACACAGTGTGGGGTGGGGTATGGGGAGAGCCAAGAAAGGGAAGGAAGAAGGGGGTGGGGGGACCAAGGGTGTGGTACACCTTTTGGGGATGGGACACAAGTATAAGAGGGTCCTTATCTAACAAAAGTAATCAGTGTAACCTGGTTCTGTGTACCGTCAATGAATCCTCAAGAATAAAAAAAAAAAATTAATAGACTTTATTTTTTTTGAGACGTTTAAGGCTTACAGATAAGTTAAGTAAAAAGTACAGAGATTTTCTGTTTGCCCTCTTACCCTCTCACTCCAAGGTCTTCTATTACTAACATTTTGGATTCCTGTGGTACATTTGCTAAAACTGATGCGCTAATATTGACATATTATTATTAACTAATTTCAGTAGTTTACAGGGGATTCATTGTTTGTGGTTTATATTCTATGGGTTTTGAGAAAGGTATAATTATAGGCATCTATCATTACAGGGTCATACAGAATAGTTTCACTGCCTGAAAAATCCCTACCTGCTCTAACTATTAATCCCTACTTTTCTTACCCAAACACTTACAACTATTGAACTTTTTACTGTTTTCACAATTTTGCTCCAAATGTCATATAGATGAAATTATACAGTATGTAACCTTTTCAAATTGGAAAGTTCTTCTTTTATTTAGTAATTGGTGCACTGCTTTTTTGAAATAATTTTATTTCTGTCTTCTGGTTGAATAGTACACTGATTATATAATTTGTATTTAGGGTTCCTGCATGTCTTTTCAGTACTTGATGGCTTATTCCATCTTATTGCTAAATAGTATCCCATTGTATTAATATGCTGCAGTTATTCATTCACCTACTGAAGGACATCTTTGCTGGCAATTACAGATAAAGTTGCTATAAATGTTTTTGAGGGGGTTTGTGTGTAGACATTTTTTCAACTCATTTGGGTAAAGTCCAAGGAATGTGAATGCTGAATCATATGGTAAGAGTATGTTTAGTTTTATATAAAACTGCCAATCTGCCTTTCAAGCGACTGTACCATTTTGCATTCTCATCAGCAATGAATGAGATTTTCTGTTGTTCACTGCAGCATGTTTTTGGTAGTATTTGTTTATTTTCCCTCAGTTTCATACAAGTAAAATTGTATAAATTAAGGTGTTCAGCATAGTGATTTGACAAACTTATATATTGTCAAGTGATTACCATAATCCAGTTAGTAATTCTGTCAACTGTTTTTTTTATCTTTTTTTTGTGATAGTTGAACATCTGTGTAGTACATTTATAATCTACTCTTTTAGTACATTTAGTAACAAAATATCATATTGTTAACTATATTTACTATTCTATTATAAGCTCATAACAAATTAACTTTGATTGCATACAAAACTCAATAATTTTGCTCCTCTGCCACTCATATTTTAGGCTATTGATGTTATAATTTATGTGTTCTTATATTGTGTATCCAATAACAAATTATTGCAGTTACAGTTATTTTTAATGCTTGATTTTTAACATTTTTTTTTTTTTTTGAGACAGAGTCTCACTATGTCACCCTTGGTAGAGTGCTGTGGCTCACAGCAACCTCAAACTCCTAGGCTTAAGTGATTCTCTTGCCTCAGCCTCCCAAGTAGCTGGGACTACAGGCATCCACCACAATGTCTGGCTGTTTTTTTGTTGCGGTTGTTTACTTGGCCTGGGCTGGGTTTGAACCTGCCAGTTTTGGTGTACGTGGGTGGTGCCGTAATCACTGTGCTATGGGCACTGAGCTAATTTTTAACTTTTATATCAGAATTGAAAGTAATTTATGCACAATCATTACAATAATATGGAATTTTGACTTTGACTTATATTTACCTTTACTAGTGAGGTTATACCTTCTTATGTTTTTATGTTGTTGTAGCGCTTTTTTATTTCAGCTTGAAGAAATCCCTTTAGCATTTTCTTGTAAGGCAATCTAGTGGGGATGAAATCCTGCAACTTTTGCTTTGGGCAAAGTCTTCATCTCTCTTTTCTTTCTCCCTTCCTTTCCCTTCCCTTCTTATTTTTTATTTTTAGACAGAGTCTCTGTTGTCCTGGGCAGAGTGCTTTGGCATCATAGCTCAAAGCAACCTCATGCTCCTCAAACTAGCTCACGGCAACAACCCTTCTTGCCTCAGCCTCCTGAGTAGCTGGGACTACAGGTGCCCACCACAATGCCTGGCTAGTTTTTCTATTTTTAATAGAGATAGGATGCTCTACTTGCTTAGGATAGTCTGAAAACTACCGAGCTCAAGCAATCCACCGCCTTCCAGAGTGCTATGATTACTGGTGTGAGCCACCGGGCTGACCTCTCTTTCATTTCTGACAGACAGTTTTTCTAAGAATAGCTTTCTTGGTGGTGTTTTTTTCTTTTCACAATTTTGAATATATCATCCTAGTCTGTAAGGTTTCTGTTGAGAAATAATACCACGGCTCCTTTTCATGTGATGAATTGCTTTTCTCTTGCTGCTTTCGAAATTTTCTCTTTGTCTTTGACTTTTGACAATTTCATTATAATGTGGCTTTGTATAAACATTTTTGGGTTCAATCTATTTGGGAATTGGGCTTCATGAGAATATATTTTCATGTCTTTTCCCAAATTTCAGAAGTTTTCAGCCATTATTTCTTTAAATAGACTTTTTCCTTTTCTCTTTTTCTTCTCCTGGAATTGTATGATGTATATTTGTTTTCCTTGTTGGTTTCCCTTAAATCTTGTAGGCTTTCTTACCTCTTCTTCATTTTTTTTCTTTTTGCTCTCTTGCATATAATTTCTTTCTTTCTTTCTTTCTTTCTTTTTAGACAAAGTCTCAGTATGTCACCCTTGGTAAGGTGCCATGGCATCATAGCTCACAGCAACCTCAAACTCTTGGGCTCAAGCAATTCTCTTGCCTCAGCCTCCCAAGTAGCTGGGACTACAGGCACCTGCCACAACGCTCAGCTACTTTTTTTTTTTTTTTTTTCAGTTTTTGGCTGGGGCTGGGTTTGAACCCACCGCCTCTGGCATATGGGGCTGGCCCCCTACTCCTTTGAGCCACAGGCACTGCCCTCCAGCTACTTTTCTTTGTTGCAGTTGTCATTGTTGTTTAGCTGGCCCAGGCCAGGTTTGAACCCACCAGCCTGGGTTTATGTGGCTGGTCTTGAGTGTCTCCCTTATAATTTCAAATAATCTATCTTTAAGTTCACTGATCTTTTATTCTGCTTGATTGAGTATGCTGTTGAAGTTCTCTAATGACATTTTCAGTTCAGTCATTATGTTCTTTTTCTCTAGAATTTCTATTTGGGATTTTGCTTTATTAAAAAGTTTCTTTGTTGAACTTTTCATTTTGTCCACATATTTTTCCCTAATATTATTTAGTTGTAAATGCATATTTTTTTTTGTAATTCATTAAACCTCTTTCAGAGGATTATCCTGAATTCTTTGTCAGTCAGGTCATAGATCTTCCCTTTCTTTAGGATCATTTATTGGAGCTTTATTAGTTTCCTTTAATGGTGTCATGATTTCCCAATTCTTGTATATTTGTGTTGGTTTCTGTACATTTGAGGAAGTGACTAACTCTTCTAGCCTTTATGGATTCACTTTGGCAAAGATAGACCTTAACTATTCTGTTTACTTTGGGGTTCTGGACAGACCAGTTGGTAGTGTCCTTGGGCAGGGAAGGCTTGCTGTCAAGTTCCCTAGTTGGACAGGATCACTATCTATGCTTAGGAGGGACTGCTGGCTGGATTCTGCATTCAGGTGCATCTGCTAGCTGGACTTGCAATCAGGCAAGCCTGCTGGATGGGCTCTGAGTTCAGGTGGATTAGTGGCTGGGCTCCCTGAAATTGGGTGGTGCTACTGACTGGGCTCCACAGTTGCCACTGATCACTGGCTATGCTCCAAAGTGATGGTACTGATTGGACTTCATGATTGGGTGGGGTGTCTCAGATTCAGTCCTGGGTTCTGAGATTTTCATAAAGGTGTTCTTACCTGTGGGTAGTTGCTAGTTTGGCTTTTTGTGTGGAATATTAAAACTGCCATCTTGCTGATATCACTATCTTCAGAGTTTTGGATTTTAGCCATTCTAAGAGGTATAGTATATAGTATCTTATTGTTTTAATTGCTTTAACTATTGTTGTACTTTCCTAAAAGTGTATACTATGAACATTTTTTTTTTTTTTTTAAGGCAGAGCCTCAAGCTGTTGCCCTAGGTAGGGTGTCACAGCTCACAGCAACCTCTAGCTCTTGGGCTTAAGTGATTCTCTTGCCTAAGCCTCCCAAGTAGCTGGGACTACAGGCGCCTGCCACAATGCCTGGCTATTTTTTGGTTGAAGTTGTGGTGTATGTGGCTGGGACCTTAGCCACTTGAGCTATAGTCATGGAGCCATATGAACATTTTTATATGTTTAATTGCTGTCTGTGTATCTTCTTTAGTAAAAGTGCTTTGACCTATTTTAAAATTGAGTTGTTTTTTGTCTTTTTATTGAATTTTAAGTTTGGTTTTTTGTATATTTGTCATACTAGAACTTTAATGGATGTGTTTTACAATCTGCCCCCTGATCTGTTTGTTATCTTTTCATTTTCATAAGAATGTCTTTTGCAGAGTATACATTTTAAATTCTGCTGAAGTCCAATTATCAACATTCTTTCATGGATTGTGTTTTTGATGTGGTATCTAAAAACTAAACCCAGGGACACCTATTTTTTTCCCCAAGTTTTCATTTACAAATTTTATAATTTTTCATTTTATATTTTTGTCTATGAACAATTTCTAGTTAATTTTCATGAGAGGTGAAGGACTGTGTCTAGATACTTTTTTTTAAAATTGTGGATGTCTCATTGTTTCAGCACAATTTGTTGAAAATACTATTCTTCCTCGAAATGTTTTTGTCTTGTGTTAAAGATCAACTAACTATGTGGGTCTGTTTTTGTTCCATTGATTTGTTTATTCTTTTGCTTATTTTATTATCTTTATTACTTAAGCTTTCTGGATATTGAAATCTATTGATCTATAGATCAAATCTATAGATCAAGTTGGGAAGAACTGACGCTTTGACAATATTGAGTCTTTCTATTTATGTACATAAAATATCTCTCCATTATTTTTAGAAATTCTTTTATCATAGTTTTGTAGTTTTCCTTATATAGATCCTGTACATATTTTGTTAAATTTTATTTTGAGGGCAGTGCCTGTGGCTCAGTGGGTAGGGCCCTGGCCCCATATACCGAGGGTGGCAGGCTCAAACCGGTCCTGGCCAAACTGCAACAAAAAATAGCCGGGCATTGTGGCAGGCTTCTGTAGTCCCAGCTACTGGGGCCACTGAGGCAAGAGAATTGCCTAAGCCTGGGAGTTGGAGGTTGCTGTGAGCTGTGTGATGCCACAGCACTCTACCAAGGGCAATAAAGTGAGACTCTGTCTCAACAACAACAACAACAAAAAATTATTTTGACTAGCAACTCTTCCTTAATGGGAAATAAAGGGGAGCCAGCTGTATGTGTTTACAGTGTGCTTTCCATGGGATAATTCTTTAATCCTGTGGACAGCCTAAAGCTTAGTTGTCTGACCAGTGACCAGGAGTCCCTCACATAGGAAATTTTTTTTAGAGACAGAGTCTCACTTTGTCCCTCCCGGTAGAGTGCCATTGCATCACAGCTCACAGCAACCTCCAACTCTTGGGCTTAGGCGATTCTCTTGCCTCAGCCTCCTGAATAGCTGGTATTACAGGTGCCCTCCACAACGCCAGGCTATTTTTTGTTGCAGTTTGGCAGGGGCAGGGTTAGCACTCGCCACCCTTGGTATATGGGGCCAGCGTCCTACTCACTGAGCCACAGGTGCCACCCTCACATAGGAAATTTTTTTATACAACCACAAGATGCCTCTGTGGTTCTTGTCTGATCTGTGTTCAGTTTTTGCCTTCTTGACTATTTCTCTGGTGCTGGAACCCACCTTGTGTTCTCAGTGTCCTGAAGAAAACCTAGCCTGGGGAAGCCACTCATTTTTCAGATGAAAGACACAAATTCAACACTATACCATGAAGCAAATAAGTTCAAAATTTATTACTCACAGATACCAGGGAGGGAGGGCGCGATGAGTTGGGAGGGCAATCCTTATCCCTGAATCATGCAGGGATGAAGAGTCAGGCAGCAAAAGAAAGAGCATGTTGTCTAGTAGTATATATTAAGAACTAGGGTAAGGGTAACTTTAAGTTTTGGGGCAAACACTTGAATGGTCTGCTTTAAAAAGACAGCAGGAAAAATGAGAATCCCAGTTTACTAGGCAGGAGAGCTACTTCTTAGTTCTTTAGAAATACCTTTGCTTTGTGCACATTAGTTGAGATCACATTAAATGCCCTAAAGAGCTGTCATCAGCCTCTGTTTGGCTCTAAAGGGAAAGGGATAAAAACATTGTCTGCCTAGGGAGCTAATAGTCTGTAGTTAAAATAGCCAAGCTACATAGATCTTTATGTTTACAATATAACAGTGGAGATATGAAATGAACTCAATGGATAAAATACACTTTATTTAAAATAGAAAAGTATTTCTTAGGAAAACAATAAAATCAAGGAAGTTATAGAATTTTATGAGCCATCTAGGCATAATTACTTACTGGTAAAAATAGAATATTCCATAATGCTCTCAGTTTTCATTAAATATTGGTTTGTATGGCATTATTCTTATTTGTTTTAGTTAAAACAAAGTCTTTAAAATCATATCCCATATCTGTTAGTATGACTAAGTGGAAACTTTTGTAATAAAGGAATTTTATGTGAAAAAAGGAAAAAAGAAAGAAATGGTATTTTGCCACTCTTCACTTTAAGAACCCTGGTATGTGCCTGGCCTGGAATTAAAGCTCATAAAAGTGTAGGCTTTGCCCTAAGAATAAGTCCCTCTATCTTTTTTTTTTTTTTGAGACAGAGCTTCAAGCTGTTGCCTTGGGTATAGTGCCATGGCATCACAGCTCACAGCAACCTCCAACTCCTGGGCTCAAGTGATTCTCCTGCCTCTGCTTCCCAAGTAGCTGGGACTACAGGCACCTTCACAATGCCTGGTTATTGTTTGGTTGCAGCCATCATTGTTGTTTGGCGGGCCTGGGCTGGATTTGAACCCGCCAGCTCAGGTGTATGTGGCTGGCTCCTTAGCCACTTGAGCAACAGGTGCTGAGCCCATTTGTTTTTCTTTGCTTTATTTCTTTTTTTTGAGTCAGAGTCTCATTATGTCACCCTCGGTAGAGCGCTATAGCATCATAGCTCACAGCAACCTCAAAATTTTGGTCTCAAGCGATTCTCTTGCCTCAGCCTCCCAAGTAGCTGGGACTACAGATGCCTGCCACAATGCCTGGCCATTTTTTGGCTATTGTTGTCATTGTCATTTAGCAGGCCTGGGCCAAGTTCGAACCCACCAGTCCTGGTGTATGTGGCTGGCACCCTAACCACTGTGCTATGGGTGCCAAGCCCCCTTTATCATTTTATTTTATTTTGAGACAGAGCCTTAAGCTGTCACCCTGGCTAGAGTGCTGTGGCATCACAGCTCACAGCAACCTCCAACTCCTGGCTTAAGTTATTCGTCTGCCTCCACCTCTCAAGTAGCTGGGACCACAGGCGCCTGCCACAACATCCAGCTATTTTTGGGTTGCAGCTGTCATTGTTGTTTGGTGGCCTGGGCTGGATTCGAACCCACCAGCTCAGTTGTATGTGGCTGGTGCCTTAGCCACTTGAGCCACAGGCACTGAGCCATTTTAAACACTCAGATTTATCCACACTAAACCTGTAGAAATTCTTCAATTATATTTGAAGTTTTTTTATTAGTATTAGTTCATAGCTGTGTACAGTAATGCGATCATGGGGCACCATACACTGGTTTTATAAACAGTTCAACATATTTTCATCACACTGGTTAACATAGCATTCCTGGCATTTTCTTAGTTATTGTGTTAAGACAATCATATTCTGCATTCACTAAGATTCACATGTACCCTTGTAAGATGCACCACAGGTTTAATCCCACCAATGACCCTCCCTCTGCCCAACCTACCCCCTCCCTACCCTCCCTCTCCCCCTTCCCCATATTCTTAGGTTATACCTGGGTTATAGCTTTCCTATGAAAGCCAAAAACTAGTTTCATAGTAGGGCTGAGTAAATTGGATACCTTTTCCTCCATTCTTGAGATACTTTACTAAGAAGAATATGTTCCAGCTCCATCCATGTAAACATGAAAGAGGTAAAGTCTTTATCTTTCTTTAAAGCTGCATAATATTCCAAGGTGTACATATACTACAATTTATTGATCCATTTGTGGATTGATGGGCACTTGGGCATTTTCCATGACTTAGCAATTGTGAATTGGGCTGCAATAAACTTTCTGCTACAAATATATTTGTTATAATGTGATTTTTGGTCTTCTGGGCATATACCTAGTAGAGGAATCATAGGATTGAATGGCAGATCTATTTTTAGATCTCTAAGTGTTCTCCAAACATCTTTCCAAAAGGAATGTATTAATTTGCATTCCCACCAGCAGTGTAGAAGCGTTCCCTTTTCTCCACATCCACGGCAACATCTCTGGTCTTGGGATTTTGTGATATGGGCTAATCTTACTGGAGTTAGATGGTATCTCAAGGTAGCTTTGATTTGCATTTCTCTGATGATTAAAAATAATGAGCATTTTTTCATATGTCTGTAGGCTGTGTGCCTGTCTTCTTCAGAGAAGTTTCTCTTCAAATCCCTTGCCCAACCTGAGATGGGATCACTTATTCTTTTCTTGCTTATACGTTTGAGTTCTCTGTGGATTCTGGTCATTAACCTTTGATGGAGACATAACCTGCAAATATCTTCTCCCATTCTGAGGGCTGTTTGCTTGCTTTACTTACTGTGTTCTTGGCTGTGCAGGTCCCAGTAGTGTATTTTTGAAGCTGCTTCAATTGCACGGGGGTCCTCCTCATAAAATACTCACCCAGACGGATTTCTTCAAGAGTTTTCCCTGCACTCTCTTCTAGTATTTTTATAGTTTCATGTCTTAAGTTTAAATGTTTAATCCAGTGAGAGTCTATCTTAGTTAATGGTGAAAGGTGTGGGTCCAGTTTCCGTCTTCTACAGGTTGCCAGCCAGTTTGCCCAGCAACATTTGTTAAACAGGGAATCTTTTCCCCACTGAATGTTTTTAATTGGCTTGTCAAAGATCAAATAATGGTAAGTAGCTGGATTCATCTCTTGGTTGTCTATTCTGTTCCAGACATCTACTTCTCTGTTTTTGTGCCAGTACCATGCTGTTTTGATCACTATCAATTTATAGTATAGTCTGAGGTCTGGTAGCAAGATTCCTCCTGCTTTGTTTTTATTTCTGAGTAATCTCTTGGCTATTCGAGATTTTTTCTGATTCCATATAAATGAAGTATTATTTGTTCAAGATCTTTAAACTATGACAATGGAGCTTTAATAGGGATTGCATTAAAATTGTACATTGTTTTGGGTAGTGTGGACATTTTAACAATGTTGATTCTTGTAAGCCATGAGCATGGTATGTTTTTCCCTTTGTTAACATTTTTAGCTATTTCTTTTCTTAGAGTATCATAGTTCTCTTTATAGAGATCTTTCATGTCCTTTGTTAGATAAACTCCCAAATATTTCATCTTCTTTGGCACTACTGTGAATAGGATAGAGTCCTTAACTGTGAATAGGATAGAGTCCTTAACTGTTTTTTCAGCTTGGTTATGTTGGTATATATAAAGGCTACCAATTTATGAGTGTTAACTTTGTAACCTGAGACACTGCTGTATTCCTTGATCACTTCTAAGAGTTTTGTAGTAGAATCCCTGGTGTTTTCCAAATATACAATCATATCATCTGCGAAGAGCAAAAGTTTGATCTCTTCTGACCCTATATGGATACCCTTGATCACCTTTTCTTCCCTAATTGCAGTGGCTAAAACTTCCATTACAATGTTAAAGAGCAGTGGAAATAATGGGCAGCCTTGTCTGGTTCCTGATCTGAGTGGAAATGATTTCAATTTAACTCCATTCAATAGGATATTGGCTGTGGGTTTGCTGTAGATGGCCGCTATCAGTTTGAGAAATGTCCCTTCTATACCAATTTTCTCAAGTGTTCTGATCATGAAGGGATGCTGGATATTATCAAAAGTTTTTCTGCATCAATTGAGACAGTCATATGGTCTGTTTTTTAATTTGTTTATGTGCTGAATTACACTTATAGATTTATGTATATTGAACCAGCCTTGAGACCCTCGGATAAAACCAACTTGGTCATGATGTATAATTTTTTTGATGTGTTACTGAATTCTGTTTGTTAGGATCTTGTTGAATATTTTTGCATCTATATTCATTAGTGATATTGGTCTATAATTTTCTTTTCTTGTTGGGTCTTTTCCTGGTTTGGGGATCAGGTGATGTTTGCTTCATAGAACGTGTTGGGTAGTCTTCCTTCTTTTTCTGCATTTTGGAACAGGTTGAGTAATATAGGTACTAGTTCCTCCTTAAAGGTTTGGTAGAATTCTGATGTGAAGCCATCTGTTCCCAGGCTTTTCTTTTTAGGGAGATTTCGTATGGTTGATGCTATTTCAGAACTTGATATCGGCCTGTTCAACATTTCCACTTGATTCTGGCTAAGTCTTGGAAGGTGACATGCTTCCAAGTGTTGGTCAATTTCCTTCAGATTTTCATATTTCTGAGAATAAACTTTCTTGTAATATTCATTAAGGAATTTTTGAATTTCTGAGGGGTCTGTTGTTACTTAGTCTTTGTCGTTTCTGATTGATGACTTTAGAGATTTTACTTTTTTTTTCCTGGTTAGGTTAGCCAAAGGTTTATTTATTTTATTGACCTTTTAAAAAAACCAACTTTTTGATTTATTGATCTGTTGTATAATTCTTTTGTTTTCAATTTCATTTAATTCTTCTCTAATTTTGGTTATTTATTTTCTTCTACTGGGTTTGGAGTTGGAATGTTCTTCCTTTTCCAGTTGCTTGAGATGTCCCATTAAGTTGTTAACCTCTTCTCTTTCCATTCTCTCGAGGAAGGCTTGCAGTGCTATAAATTACCCTCGTAGGACTGCCTTTGCGGTATCTCAGAGGTTCTGATAATTCATGTCTTCATTATCATTTTGTTCCAAAAATTGGCAATTTCCTTCTTAATCTCATCTCTGACCCAGCTATCATTCAGCATAAGGTTATTTAACTTCCATGTTTTCATATGAGTATGCAGGTTCCTGTTGTTACTGAGTTCAACTTTTATTCCATGGTGGTCCAAGAGGATGCAAGGAATAATTTCTATTCCTTTAAATTACTGAGGTTAGACTTGTGACCTAAGATGCGATTCATTTTGGAGTATGTTCCGTGTGCTGAGGAGAAGTATGTATATTCAGTTTTGTTGGGATGAAATGTTCTGTAGATGTCTGCTAAATCCAAATGTTGGATGGTTAGATTTAAATCTAAGATTTTTTTGCTCTGCTTCTTATTGGAGGATCTATCCAACACTGCCAAAGGAGTGTCAAAATCTCTGACTATTATGGAGCTGGAGGAAATCAAGTTGCTCAAGTCTGTTAGAGTTTATCTTATGAATTGAGGCTCATTCTGGTTGGGTGCATAAATATTCATAATTGAAATCTCATTGTATTGAGTATTTCCCTTAACAAATATGAAGTGACCATTCTTATCTTTCTGTACTTTTGTTAGTTAAAAGCCTATTGTGTCTGCAAATAGAATTGCAATGCCTGCTTTTTTCTGGCTGCCATTCACCTGAAATATGGATGACCATCCTTTCACCCTGAGTCTATATTTGTCTTTTAAGGTAAGATGTGACTCTTGTATGCAGAAAATATCTGGCCTGAGTTTTTGTATCCAGTCGACTAACCTGTACCTCTTTAGAGGACAGTTTAAGCCATTCACATTAATGGAGAATATTGATAAGTCTGGTGAAATTTTTGGTATCAAGTTTTTCGAAAGTCCAGTGGACATTTTTAATCCTTTCACCACTGTGGAAGTTGGAGTTTGATCAAAAGTTTCTGAGTGAGTTTATTTTTGTGGTAGAGGATTGTGCTAGTCATTATGGAAGATAGGTCTGAGAATATCCTGAAGAGCTGGTTTGGTTATGGCAATTTTTTTCAACATATGAATGTCATTAAAGTATTCAATTTCTCCATCATAGATGAAACTCAGTTTAGCTGGATACAGGATCCAGGGTTGAAAGTTATTTTGTTTTAGGACATTAAAAGTCAATGACCATCCTCTTCTGGCTTGAAAAGTTTCAGCAGAGAGGTCTACAGTCATTCTAATATTCTTCCCTTTGTAGGTAATGGATTTCTTACATCTGGCTAGTTTCAGAATTTTCTCTTTCATATTACACTAGTGAAGTTAATTATAATATGCCTGGGGGATGTCTTATTCAGATTGAGTTGTTCTGGGATTCTGAAACTGTCTGCTATCTGAATTTCAGAATCTCTTGGAATGTCTGGAAAATTGTCTTTCATAATTTCATGGAGAATGGTCTCTGTGCCTTGCAAGGCCACTTCATCACTTTCAGGGATTCCAATGAGGTGGATATTAGCCTTCTTCAAATTATCCCAAAGCTCATGAGAGAATGATCTGCTTTTGCTGTCCATCTCTCTTCCTCTTTAAGAGTTTGGCAGCGTTCAAAACTTTGTCTTCAATGTCAGAAATCCTTTCTTCTGCTTGCTCCACTCTGTACTGAGGGATTGTACTGTTTTTTCAGATCTTTGAGGGCTGCAAATTCTTGCTTCAGTGCATCAAAATCTTTGGTGGTTTTGTCTTTAAATTCATTAAATTCTTGAGACAACTTTTGAATTTCTCCTTGAATTTTCAATTCTGACTTTTGAATTTCTCTTCGAATTTCTAATTCCAAATTTTCCTCCATTCTATTAATCTTGTTTGCAATCCAAATTCTGAATTCAAGTTCTGACATCTCGGCCATCTTCAGTACATCTGCCATATCTTTCGTTGGGGGGGGGGTGGTTGATCTATTCTGGTTATTCATGCTACCAGAGTTTTTCCACTGATTTTGCCCCATGATTATTTTATACCATTTGACTTTTCCCCTGCAGCTTTGTTGAGGACCCATACAATGCTATGGCCTGAGAGACTGGGGACCTATTTGGTGTGGTGGGGCTAAGTGGTTCTGTCTTGTTTTCAGCTGGTCTCTGTGCGACCCTAGTGAAACAGTTACTCTGGGTTGAAGTTTCAGCTGTGGAGAAAATACCAGCAATTAAGTCACCCCGCCCTCCACAGGCAACAATTGGAAAAGGAAAATCAAACCTTCCTACAACCACACACCCAGCACACCACTTGAATTGTCCTCAGGCGATTGGCTCAGTTCAAAAGGTCCAAATCAATTGTCTTAGTCAGCACCTGTCTCAAGTGGGCGAGTTTAAAAGGTCTCTGTGAACTGGATCACAGGGGTCTGGTGACAACTCAAATGTGACTTGTTCTGGTGCTCCATGAAGTCAGGAGGACCCGCCCAGCAAATAGAGTAGTCTGGGAAGTTTGATGCCTCCTTCCCCACCTTGCACCTCTGTGACATCCAGTCACTGATAGCCCCCACTGGGCTGTGACTCAGTTGCCTCCAGTGAGCAGATACTGCAGGGTTTTGCACCTGCCTCAATCACAAGGAAATCTGTATTTCCTCAGCCATGCCGCTGTGCTCTGCCTTTATCCAATAGGGGGTGGTGATACCTGACAACCTAAGGCGCTTGATGGAAGCTGGGGGGTATTCACTCAGTTCCAACCCCGCCCCTGATTGATGTTACTGACAGAACAAAACAACTTTGTGGAAGTTTCTTTCTGTCCCTGCTAAATTCCTCTGCAGAAGTGAAACTGTTTTGAGTTCCCAGAACCTGTACCTCAGGTCCTGTCTTTACTCCTGCAGGTTTGTATTCATAGCACAGTCAGCTCTAGCCTCCTGCCTTCCTTTGTCTATAGGCTGATGATCCCCTGAGAGCCGGGCGCATCTTAGGTTCAGTAAAGCGGTCCTCTGTGTCAGCCCCACCCTGGGAATTTTCTGGGTCTGCACGTGCGTTTTCTTGTCCCCGTGCTCCAGGCCGGTACTGCCACAGGCAAACCCTTTACTCATGGGGCCTGTGTTTCAGTCCCAGATCTGTTCCACATTGGTTGACATCTGAGAAGATGCCCAGCCTCCTCTGGTTGCCCAGAAAGACAGGCGTTGTGGTTTCAGAATATCTGGGGGTGGGCCCTATTGTTGCCTAAAATGGCTGTTCCTCTGAGCCTCTGGGCACTGCCGCTCCAATGTGGTTCCCTCTCAGCTGACTGTCGTCTCTTCACTCCTGTGCCGCAGAATCTGCACTGACCTGCTGCAGTCCAGGCCCTGATCACACCCCTCAATAAATCACCCAAGAATCTGGACTCTTGGGGGACAGTCCTCCATACCTCAGAGTGAGAGTGGAGGAGAATGCTGGGAGCTCAGAATTGCAGGTCAAAACACCAAACTTATTTAGACCAAATGAGCAAATAAACAGATAAAAAGACTACCAGACACACAAACCCACAGATGCACGATCAATCAGAAACACAGAGACATACAGACAACAACAACAACAAAAAACCCAACTACAATAAAAATTATCATAATCATAGAATAATTGAGAAAAAGAAAAAAAGAAAATGGTGGGTGGCACCTGTGGCTCAAGGAGTAGGGCGCCGGTCCCATATGCCGGAGGTGGCGGGTTCAAACCCAGCCCCGGCCAAAAATCACACACACACAAAAAAAAGAAAAGAAAATGGTAAAAAACATACAAAGAAAACGAACAAACAAACAAAAAACCCTCTACAAATCTGATGTTAGCACTCTCAGAAACCATAAGATGGGAAGAAGAGGAAGAGAGAGGGAAGGAGAAAAAAGTGGTGTTCATAAAAACATTAAAAAAGAAGAAAGAAAAAATTAAAAATAGAAAAAATAAAAGTTAAAATTAAATAAGTATATATAAAAATAATAAAAATTAATGATGGTTCCTCCAAGAAAATGATCAGAGAAAAGAAAAAAAGGCACCAACCACAAAAATATTATTCTTGTATACATGTAGAAATATACATCTATTTGTGTGACGTAGGGATCAACTTTCGTAGGAATATATTTATAATGAAATATACTTTCTGGATACCAGGTGGTGCTATGATTAGTTCCCAGGCTTATACCTGATTCGCAGTTTATACTGTTATCATGGTAACCACCCTACCTGGCTGATGGTTATTTTGGAGTTTCTGTAAAAGTTTTTTTACCTAATTGTTGTGCAACTTCAGCTGCTCTGTTCCAGATAGCACTCCTATCTGACTTCCCGACTCAGTGCAGGAGTGCAGCTTCACAAATCTTTCCACTTTGCTCCCACATTCTCCTGCAAACTGGCGACTGCAATCTGCTGTGGCGGAGGGGCTGGCTGCCTCTGGGTCTTGCTGCTGGTGGGGTGGCTGCAGCACACGGAAACCTTCTGCTCAGTTTATGTGGCTCAGGGTGTCACTTTTGAGTCTGGAGATTTGAGTCCAGCCACCTACCAGTTCGCTGCACAGCCTGAACTGCCAGCCCACACCAGTATTCCCCACCTGGAATGGTTTGGTCTATTTAATCACTCCTATTGTTCTGGGGGAAGGTGCCTGCCATTTCAGACAATTCAAAATGTCTGTTTCCCAGGCAGGATCCCTTGCCTTCAATTTTCCATCAGGTTCCTTAGTCCCTTGTGGCACTGATCAGGGCCCCTTTTGGGTCGCTAAACTCAGCTCAGGAATAAATTTTCGCCAAATGGAGTTTGCCAGAAATTGCACACTGCTGTCCTTCGTGAGGGAGGGGACTGCTGGCCAGCACAGCCAAGCAGGGAGAATCTCTACAACAGAGTCCATGGTTTTAAATTACACCTCATATACAGCAATCTGCAAATTTGCTGCGCGTCTCCAGCTGTCTGTCTACAGCAATAATCCACAGGGGGAAAAGGTCCAGTCTTCCCTTCCTCTCACCTGATTACTTGGGAGAAGTGGGCTACACGTCCGTCCATCTGCCATCATGCTCCGACTCCCTTTTTGTTTTGTTTTTTAAGAAAGTGTTTCACTCTGTTGCTCTAGGTAGAGTGCAGTTGTATTACCTGAGCTCAGTGCAATTTCCAAACTCCTGGGCTCAAGTGATTCTCCTGCCTTTAGCCTCCCCAATAGTTGGGACTACAGTTACCCACCAAAATGCCCAGGTAATATTTTTATTTTCAGTAAAGATGGTTAATCTTTTTCTTTCTTTCTTCCTTTTCTTTCCTTTCCTTTCCTTTCCTTTCCTTTCCTTTCCTTTCCTTTCCTTTCCTTTCCTTTCCTTTCCTTTCCTTTCCTTTCCTTTCCTTTCCTTTCTTTCCTTTCTTTCCTTCCTTCCTTCCTTCCTTTCTCTCTTTTTATCTTTCAGTAGAGATGGGGGTCTCACTCTTGCTCAAGCTGAACTCATCCTCCTGACCTCAAGCAATTCACCCACCTCAGTCTCTCGGAGTGCTAGGATTTCATGCATGAGCCACCATGCCTGGCCTATATTTTAAGTCTTTTTACTTTATTACTGGTTTACTTTATTACTGGTTTCTGCAGAGATTTATGCTGCTTAGTTTTTGTTCCAGTAAGTTTTCACACTTTCATATCTACCTACTTGTCTCTCTCCTTTTTGTGTGTGTGTGTGTGGCAGTTTACCCCGTAACTTCAATTCTCTGATATATCTATTATTTAGCATACAGTTTCTTCCTGTGAGGATAGGAGTGATGGCTTCCAACCACCTTATATGCAGAGCCAGAAACTTTAGTTTTGAGGAATGATTTTACTGGATATAAAATTCTTGGTTTTCAGTTTTTAAATTTCAGTGCTTTGAATACACCATTGCAGTATCTTCCAGCTTCTATGATTTCTGATGATAAGTCAGCTGCTAAACTTTATTAAGGATCTGTTATATAAGTCAATTCAGTCTTGCTGCTTTTAAGATTCTTTGTCATTGGCTTCCAATAGTCTGATTATAACATGTCTTGTGTGATTCTCATTCAGTATATTTTATCTGAATCTTGTTGAGCTTTTTGGATATGTAGATTCATGTCTTTCATCAAATTTGGGAAATTTTAAGTTATTATTTCAATACTTTTTCTGCCCTTTTCTCTCTTTTCCTTATGAGAATGCCAGTATACATGTTAATTTGCTTTATGGTGTCCTAAATGTATCTGAGGTTTTGCTAATTTTTCCTCATGTTTTTCTTTCTGTTCCTCAGACTGGATATTATCTCAAGTTTTCTGACTCTTCATTCTGCCTGTTCAAATCTGCAATTGAACCTCTCTAGTGATTTTTTTAAATTTTAGTTATTGTACTTTTCAGCTCCAGAATTTTTCATTTCTTTTCATAATTTCTAATTATTTGTTGATATTCTCTATTTGATGGGACATCATTCTAATATTAACTTTTAGTTTTTTAGACAGTGTTGTGTTTGTCTCCTAAGCATGTCTAAAATAGCTTGTTTAGGTCAGGCATGGTGACTTATGCCTGAAATTCTAGTAATTTGAAAAGCCAAGATGGCAGGATTACTTGAGGCCAGGAGTTTGAGAGCAGCCCAGACAACACAGCAAGACATCATCTCTACAAAAAATAAAAACATAAGCTGGCTTAGATAGCACATGCCTATAGTTCAGGCTACTTTGGAGACTGAAGTGGGAGGATTGCTTGAGTGATCCTAAGTAAACCATTGGAAAAACCAATTCCTTTAAAGAAACACATAAGTTAAAAATAAGTCTGAAAATATATTTGCATAATATGAAATAATCTCAATTATATATGAAAATGCATTCAAAATACCATAAAGCATTAACTAAACATATAGTTAGATATGTCTGTTTTTTTTTATTATTCATTTTGTTTTCCATCAGCTTTTACTAGATAATTGGTAGAAGGCTCCTAAATTTAAGAAAACTTTATCCAATATTTGTGTATGTGTATAAATATATTAAAATTGCTGTGATTTAATTTTAGCAGCAGGACACCTTGTTCAAGGTTGAGAGAGGTGGAATTACTTGAAAACTAATAATCTGACAGTCACTGAGGAGGATTCTCCTGAAAATTTGTCTCAAACAGCAGAAACCTCTTTTCACCTCCTGCCTACTGGTTATTCTTCTGTCCATTTCATGAGGAGTTCTATTCTGAACTGTTGTTGTCCTATTTGTTAACAGAGAAGCAGAAGGGGGGAAACTTAGTCAACTGAGAATTCTAGATGTAGCCTCAGCTACACTATTTTCTGTTGATATTGAGCAAAATAAAGATCTCGTTTGGTTGATTTTTCTCATCTGCAGGATAGGGATGACAGTACTCCTGCTGACATCACAGTTTTTTTCCATGAAAAGTCAAATGAATAATGAATAAATACAAAGAATAATTGTGTTGCTTGAGGATTATATATGTAGTATTTATCATTCTATCTTTCCATCAGCCATAAGATGATAAATTCCTTATGGTATCTAGCTTTTATAGAGTCCCAATGATTCCACCTCCCAAGATTCATACCCCTGTGAGGTACTTTCTGGGTTGTTCTGTGTGATCAATAGAATATGGTAGGAGTGATGACATACCATTTGCAGAGATTAGGTTATAAAAGACACTGTTGCTTGTAACTGAATGGGTTCATTTGCCAGTTGATACACTGAGGTATTGGGCATGGAGCAGAGAAAGAATTTAATATTACTAGGGTGGCCAGACCAGGAGATGAGATGTTTCTGTCTTGCTTATGCTTTCTCTCACTTTTATACAGGAAGAAGCCAGCAGCCATTTCATTAACAATCCTTTGTAGAAGCCTATGTGATGAGGATTTGAGGTCTCTTGCCAATAGCATGTGAATGAGCTTGAAGTGGCTAGGTATTAGAAGCAAATCTCCAGCTCTTGTCAAGCTTTCAGAAGATTGCAGCCCTGGTCAACACCCTGATGAAGTCTCATAAGAGATGCTGAGTCAGAAGGACCCAGATAAGTCACTCCAAGATTTCTGACTCCAGGAAGTTAGTGAATTAATAAATGTTTGTTTCTTTCAGTGGCTAAGTTTTGGCATAATTTGTTATACAGTAATAGGTAACTAATGTATTCCTCAGATACAAAGTATATGTATTTACCCATGGAATCCAGCCAGGGTTGGTCAAATGGAGGATACTCAATTCAACAAATAGCTGAAATACAAAAGTGGAAGTAAAAGGAAGAATAACAGGAAAGCAGAATGTATGCAGGCACACTCACCATTAATTCTTAACTTAGGAGGTAGAAGTTTTGAACACTTGGCCAGAATAACACCATAAAGGTCTTTTCTCTAACTTTCATGGCCTGAGAGCCAATGTACTTTGAGGTGTGACAATGTTGTAACCATAACAGGTTTATTTGCCTCATGTGCAGCAAATCAATATACCAAGATACTGGGGATACTGAGAATTTAAAAGAAATAGGGTGGCTAAGTGTGGAGATGGAAGGATACCTCAAATACACTTCTCTGAGAGGTATGGGGATAGGGGCTGTAGAGGATCTGGATGGATGACCAGCTGATTGGAGGGCTGAAGTATGGGGACTGCTGATTTGTTGAGAAGTGAGGGATG
This sequence comes from Nycticebus coucang, assembly GCF_027406575.1. NCBI lineage: Eukaryota > Metazoa > Chordata > Mammalia > Primates > Lorisidae > Nycticebus > Nycticebus coucang. The sequence continues at coordinate 109,658,563 of NC_069781.1, forward strand.
GATGAGGTCATGAGGCAGGAAAGTGAAGAAACTACATTCTTGTGCTAAGGTTTTTTTTTTTGGGGGGGGGGTTGAGCCCTTCAGACTGGTTGGCGTGCACCATTCCACTGGAATTCAAGATCTGAAAAGCTACTTCAGCAATGTCTGAGCAAAAGTATGGTTGTTTTAGCAACTGAGAGCCTACCTAGAGGAATAATGGAGAAGCAGCTGGTCAGCACACTATGTGACTCTCAGTCAATTAACAGCTGCAGGGAAGTTGCTTGAAGTGAACCAGTGGACTCTGGTTAATGTCTGGCTGTAATTCTACTGAAAGTCTGGATAGCAATTCTTATTAACATTATGAGGGGAAGGCTGGGCACCTTGGCTCATGCCTGTAATCCTAGTACTCTGGGAGGCTGAGGTGAGCGGATTGCTTGAGCTCACAATTTTGAGAGCAGCCTGAGAAAGAGCAAGACCCTGTCTCTAAAAACTAGTCAGGCATTGTGGCAGGTGCCTGTAGTCCCAGGTACTTGGAAGGCTGAAGCAAGAGGATGCTTTGAGACCAAAAGTTTGGGGTTACTGTGAACTATGATGCCACAGCACTCTACCAACGCAACAAAGTGAGACTGTTTCAAACAACAACAACAACAACAACAAAACACACCAAACCATTATGAGGGAAGTTACAACCTGAGCCATTGGTTCAAATGTGCTCTGCCTTCTTCCTCTCTTCTTCTTTTTAAAAAGTTACCACTTTATTGATGTATAGTTGAAACACAAAGAGATGTATGTAATTAATATCTACAACTTGACAAATTTGTAGGTAAGTACATACCCATAAAGCCACCCATAATCTGCCTGTGTGAATGCAATTATACGTCTGACCCTCTGGTTATGGCAACTTTTTGAAGTGACAGATAATTTCAGGAGCCCATTTGTGAAAAGACATGATAATCTTAAAGTGAGGAGATGGCCATTGTATCTGGCAATGTAACTGTGTCCACAACTTCCTGTCTGTCTATACGTATCCTTCTCTCCCCACTTTTAGTCAGGTCCTATTCACTGTCCTAGTATGTTACGTGTCATATGGGATTTGACCCCATGCAGTGTTAGAGCTGATGTTCTTCTGTTTGGTGCTGGAGCCTAAAGTCCAGAGAAAGGGCAGCTAGAAAGAAAGATGGATATTAAATGGGAAGAACAAGATGGAGCTGGAACCCACTGGTAGGAAACCATGAGAACAAGTGGAAACTCAAGTCTATTTTTTTTTTTTGAGACAGTCTCACTATGTCACCCTCTGTAGAGTGCCATGGCATCACAGCTCACAGCAATCTCAAACTCTTGGTCTTAAGTGATTCTCTTGTCTTAGCCTCCCAAGTAGCTGGGACTACAGGCGCCCACCACAATGCCTGGCTATTTTTATTTTATTTTTTGCAGTTTTTGGCAAGGGCTGGGTTTGAACTTGCCACCTCTGGCATATGGGGCTGGTGCCCTACTCCTTTGAGCCACAGGTGCTGCCCATTTTTATTCCCCCTGGCTATTTTTTGTTGTGGTTGTCATTGTTATTTAGCAGGCCCAGGCGGGGTTTGAATCTGCCAGCCCTGGTGTATGTGGCTGGTGCCCTAACCACTGAGCTACAGGGCACCAAGCCATCAAATCCAAGTTGTCTGCCTGGGATGGTGTGCTCGTCCTGCAACCTACTTCCCCTACTAGGGTGCCACATCATTCTCTTCTGCAGAAGCCAGCCTCTTATCACACACTCCTGGCCCAGAAGTTAGAGAAACTGAAGGAGGATCCAGGAGAAGGTGCCGGAGCAGACCACCAGACCACACCTCTTGCCAAGGAGGTGCATCCATAGAGTTGCAGAAAGGTACTGCTCTGGGGAGACAAGATGGCTAACTGAAGCCAGCTTTCCACAGAGGCTCCCATCCAGAAGGAGAGTTAAAGGACAGAAATTTAGCAAGTAACCTGGTGGATTAGAGCTGCACCAAAAGAGAAGGTTGAAGAATGCACATCAACCCCACTGAGGTGAGCTGTGACCCCAAGGATACAAACAAAAGGTACAAAATCCATCACCAAGCGGACAGGAGTCCCCTCCCCCATGAGAACGGTTCAGAGTGCCCCACAAACAAACAAGCAGAGTTCAAAGATCCTCCCACTACACTCCACGGGAGAGACCCTCTAAAAACTGGACCTACCTCCCCTACTAGGGTGCCACGGCATTCTCCTGCCAGGCATAAAACTGTATATATTCTCTACCTGCAATTCTGAGCTCCCAGCACTCCCCTCCACTCTCACTCTGAGGTCTGGAGGCCCGTCCCCCAGGAGTCCAGATTCTTGGGTGATTTCTCGAGGGGTGTGGACAGGGCCTGAACTACTGCTGGTCAGTTCTGATTCTACGGCACAGGAGGAGAGGACGGTTGGCTGAGAGGGAATCACACCAGAGCAGCGGTGCCCCAAGGCACAGAGCAACAGCTGTTTTTTTTGGCAGCAATAGGGCTCACCCCCAGAGATTCTGAAACTACACCCCCTGTCTCTCTGGGCAACCAGAGGAGGCTGGGCATCTTCTCAAGTGGCAACCACTGTGGAACAGATCTGGGATGGAAACACAGGCCCCGTGAGTAAAGGGTTTGCCTGAGGTGGTACCGGCCTGTGTGGAGCACGGGAACTAGAAATGCACATGCAGAGCTAGGAAGTTCCTAGGGCAGGGCTGACCCAGAGGACCATTTTACTGAGCCTAAGATGAACCCAGCCCTCAGGGGATCATCAGCCTATAGACAACGGAAGGCAGGAGGCTAGAACTGACAGTTAACTGAATACAAACCTGCAGTAGCAAAGACAGGGCCTGAGGCGCAGGCTCTGGGAATGCAAAACAGCTTCTCTTCTGCAGGGGAATTTAGCCAGGACAGAAACAAATTCCCACAAAGTTGTTCTGTTCTGTTCTGTCAGTAACATCAATCAGGGGTGGGGCTGGAACTGAGTGAACACCCCCCAGCCTCCATCAAGCACCTGAGGTTGTCAGGCCTCACTTCCCCCTGCTGAATAGAGGCAGAGCACATCGGCCTGGCTGAGCAGAAATAGATTTCCTTGTGATTCAGGTGGGTGCAGACCCCTGGCGTATCTGTTCACTATAGGCAACTGCGGGGCTATCAGTGACTGGGTGTGACAGAGGTGCAAGGTGGGGAAGGTTGATGCACACTAGTGATGAACAAGTGGGGAAGTGATGCACACTAATCTATTTGCTAGGTGGGTCCTCCTGACTCCAAGGAGCACCGGAGCAAGCCATATCTGGGTTGTCACCAGACTCCTGTGATCCAGTTCACAGAGACCTTTTAAACTCTCCCACCTGAGACAGGTGCTGACTGAGACAATTGATTTGGACCTTTTGAACTGAGCCAATTGCCCGAGAACTATTCAAGTGGTGCCCTGGGTGTGTGGTTGTAGGAAGGTTTGATTTTCCTTTTCCAATTGTTGCCTGTGGAGGGCGGGGTGATTTAATTGCTAGTATTTCTACACAGCTGAGACTTCAACCCAGAGTAACTGTTTCACTAGGGTCGCACAGAGACCAGCTGAAAACAAGACAGAACCACTTAGCCCCACCACACCAAATAGGTCCCAGTTTCTCAGGTGATAACACTGTATGGGTCCTTGACAAAGCTCCAGGGGAAAAATCAAATGGTGTAAAACAATCATGGGGTGGAATCAGTGGAAAAATCAGAATAGATCAACCCCCCCAAGGAAAGATATGGCAGATGTAACTGAAGATCCTATTCATAAACAGCTGGCTGAGATGTCAGAAATCAAATTCAGAATTTGGATTACAAACAAGATTAATAGAATGGAGGAAAATTTGGAATTAGAAATTCAACGAGCAATTCAAAAGTCAGAATTAGAAATTCAAGGAGAAATTCAAAAGTTGTCTCAAGAATTTAATGAATTTAAAGACAAAACCATCAAAGATTTTGACGCACTGAAGCAAGAATTTGCAGCCCTCAAAGATCTGAAAAATATAGTAGAATCCCTCAGAAACAGAGTGGAGCAAGCAGAAGAAAGGATTTCTGACATCGAAGACAAAGCCTGGTGAAGTGGATACCTCACAAAGCCACTGTACCTAGCTCTACAAAGATTATCCCAGATAAGGCCTAAATAAAACAAATCCATTAAAATAGTTTTTTAAAAAATTTCAGATTATTATGAGGGTACAAGCCATTAGGTTACAATGTTCATGTTTGTTAGGTAGGTCCCTGTTGTAGTTGTGCCCCTCACCCAAGAGGTGTGTTATATACCCTTACATTGTGTCCATTGTCCTCCCATTCACTTCTCCCCTCTTCCTCCTCCCTCTTGCCCCCAGCTTGAATTAAGTTGAATTTTTATCTTGTGTAGGTGTGTATTAGTTCATTTACTGGCTTCATATTAGTATTGAATACATTGGTTACTTGTTTTTCCATTCTTGTGATACTTTACTAAAGAGAATGTTCTCCAACTCTATCAAGATAAAAAAGATGTAAAGTCTTCATCTTTTTAATGGCTGAATAGTATTCCATGACATACGTATACCACAGTTTTATTAATCCATTCATGGATTGATGGGCACTTGGGTTGTTCCCATATCTTGGTGATTGTAAATTGAGCTGCAATAGACAGTCCAGGGCAAATTTCCTTATGATAAAATGATTTTTTTTTTCCTTCTGGATAGATACCTAGTAATGGGATTGCAGGATCAAATGGAAGATCTATTATGAGTTCCTGGAGGATTCTCCATACTTATTTCCAAAGAGGCTCTATTAGTTCTCAATCCCACCAGCAGTATAAAAGTGTTCCTTTATTTCCACATCTGTGCCAACATCTGCAGTTTTGGAACTTTGTAATGTGGGCTGTTCTCACTGAGGTTAGGTGATATATGAAAAACAACTTTGACTTTACAAATGCATTGAAAAGATCCTGAAGAATCCCAGACCATACTTTGAGAACTACTATATTGAAGAAAAAAGCATTGTTCTTGAATTTTGGTGAGGCACTGGAGGAAAAGTACAAATCGGAAGTGGTAGTTCTAGACTTCTGAGAGAAAAGAGCTAAAAACCCTGTGGCTATTGACAGGTGAAACTTGGGGGCAATGGTCTGAATAATTTATTTTTTATTTTTATTATTTTTTTATCTGAATAATTTAAGTCCAAGCAATATGCTAATGGCCCCACTATTTGAGTAACTTAGATATTTCTCCCTATGATTCCCAAAATTCAAACATGATTCTTTTTCATTTTGCCCTTATAGATACTACTAGTAAGAGATAAAAGAATGAAAGAGAAAGGGTTAGAGGAAGAACAGGGACAGGAAGAAAAAGAAATGAGGGGATGTCACTGAAGGGCCCTGAGGCGAATCCTAACCCTGTGGTGGGGCAGAGGAGGCGGGGAGGGGGGGCGGGGGGGGGCGAAGCGGCTATGATTTAAAAGACCATTTTTTTTTCTCTCTAGTTCTAAATGAGTAATTGACCTTAGGCCCACAGCTGCGGATGCCAGCACCTTTTCTCAAACTTACTTGCAACATAGCAACCACAGGTTTTTTTTTTTTCAGCCAGAAAAAATAGTTTTTAACAAACTTTGTAGTAACCCTTTAATTGCTGGAAAGAGAGGGTTTGACTGCAACACTACAATGTTAACTAACGCCCACCCAGAGATGTTAAGGGCAATGGGAGACATAGAGGATATAAGAGAGAGAGAAGATAAAAAGGCTAGTTAGCAGGGTGAGGAAGTGGGGGCAGATTCAGTCTTTCACCAGGAGCTAAGATATTCTCAGCGGCTGCCCCCTGGGTGACAGTTGGCCCTGGTGCCCCAGCCACAACCAGGGAGGGCCTGCCCTCCCGTCTCACAGCCTCCAGGCAGGGTCAGTTCCAGATAGAGCCAGCCAATCCAACATGCACTCCTTTGTTCTCAGAGCCTCTGGGTAGGGCCAGTCCAGATAGAGCCAGCCAATCCTAAACCTCCTAAGTTACCTTAGTCCCTGGCCGGCCAACCCCCCAACTTGGTCCGGGTTTCCCCCTGGGAAACCCAAAATGCATCACGCCAAAGAGTATAAAACCCACCATCATTTCTACCTTGGGGTTGTCCCCTCTGAGCAGAGTTCTGCCGGAGGTATGGCCCAAGCATGCTTGAATAAAGTCACTCCTTTGTTTTTTGCATGTGTGTCTGGTGATCTCTCAGTGGCAGAATTTAGTTTTAAGAGTCACCAGAACAAGCATCTGTCTTCAGGCCCTCAAACCCACTTGTTGCAAAGAAGCGTGCTTAGGGCTTATATGCATGGACTCAGACCAGGATGACCTTAGGAGCAGTTACTGGCTCTGAGAACAGTTTCCACGCATTTCTTGAAGTTATTGACAGGAATCCAAGTATTCCTGGGTGGGAGAAGTAAGCTTATCATGGACATTTGCACATTTTCAATGCCCCTGGCCCATCTCTGGAGTGTTTAGTAGGAAAATGTAAAACCAAATTATTGTAACATTTACCAGCTTATTATTGATGTTTTTATGTGGTTTAAAATATTTTTTGCACTTTTTTCCAAATATTTACTTTTAAGTTAAATATGGTCTTGTTTTCTGGGATATTTATCAAGATGCTAACTACTCTACTCTCTTCAAGGTAATATAAATTCTTGTAATACCATTTTTAATAAATCAAAGTGTTTATTTGGAATTATAGTCCTTTAAAAGATCGACATTTTTTCCCCTCACCAATCCCTGGTTCTTAGCTCAGTTTTTCAAAATACTTTGGGAAAGTACCAGCCTATGATACCAACTATCCAGACATTATTCAGACATAGCCACCATTTTTATGATCATTATCCTTTCATTGAACCTTCATGGAATGAAGATAATGTCACTGTGTTTTCCTTCCTTTTAACCACTTTTTATACCATACACTTTCTGATTCTAAAACCATTGCATACTTATTTTGCCCAAATTGAATAATAAAGGACATTTTAAAAATTACCTAACTATAAGCTTGCTATTAAATATATGTCTTCCAGTCATTTTTCTAGACCTTTCTATGTACACAGTCTACACACACATGCATGCACATGACTTTTACTTTTATTTTATTTTGTTTATTTATTTTTTTGAGATAGAGTCTCATCAAGTCACCTTTGGTAGAATGCTGTGGCATCACCGCTCACAGCAACCTCAAACTCTTGGGCTTAAGCAATTCTCTTGTCTCTACCTCCCAAGTAGCTGGGACTATAGGCACCCACCACAATGCCCAGCTATTTTTTTTTTTTTGTTGCAGTTGTCCTTGTTGTTTAGCAGGCCTGTGTTTAGCAGGCTGTGTTTGAACCTGCCAACCTTGGTGTATGTGGCCGGTGCCCTAACCACTGAGCCGTGGGTGCTGAGCCTACACACATGACTTTTAAACTAAATTGAGTATTAAATCAAAGTATTGGGAGAATTCTGGGAAGATGGCTGACTGGTAGCAGCCCTCTGCAGAGGCTCCTGACTAGAGGGAGAAAAACTGTATGGAATTGGACTCTGTAAAGCCAAAGGTGGGGAGCTGAGTCAAGAAAGAAGTTTGGCAAGCTGTAACTGCAAGGAAGAGCATTTAAGAAAACAAATTTCAGGTACAAAGCCTATTGACTAGGGGATGGGAGACCCCTCCCACAAGCAGGAGGCCAGCTGCAGGCTATCTGTGAGTGAGCAGGGAACAAAAGGCCTCTCGTTTTACCTTGCTGGAGAGAGCTGCTAAACACTAGGTCTCTTTCTCCAGGGACATTCCACTTATGAACCTAGACACCACACAGCCAGGCATAAAATTGAACAGATTATTTTCCCTCACAAGTCCAAACTCTCAGTCCAGACTTCCTCCCTCACATGGCAGTCTAAAGTTCTGCCTCCTGTAGACCACAGTGTTTGGTCTTTTCCTGAGAGATCTGGGCATAGTGTGGACTGCCAACCATCAGGATGGAGTCTGTGACTAAGGGAAGAATGAGAGTGTGAGAAGAATGGGACATTCAGAGAGAGAAGAGGACATTCATAACCACTACTGGTCAGGTTATGACTATGCCTGGCCAGTGGTGGTGTTGACCCTCAGTTTAGGCTGTGTGTGGTGGGATGGTGTGCAATCCCCAGCTCTGATGGCACCCACAGTGAAAGAGTGGTTGCCCTGTGTGGACTGAGTTCAGCAGACAGGGCTGTCCCCAGCCCCTGCTGGGTCTGCAAGCAGAGGCTTACCATGCATGGACTGAGACCTGAGGGCAAGGGTGTGGATCCCTGACTCCAACAGAACCCTTGAGCAGTGGCTTGCTGGGTGTGAATCAAGACCTGAGGGCAAGGGCATGTTCCCCTGTCTGCAGCAGGGCCAATGAGCTGAGGCTTACCAGGTGAGGACTGAGACCTGCAGGCAGGGTGTGGTGCCCTGACTCCAACAGAACCTGTGAACAGAGGCTTGCCAGGCAGTAGACTGAGACTGGCAGGTGGGGGCATGGCCCCTGTCTCCAATTGGGCCTGTGAGCAGAGAAGCAGATAACTGTGTGGACTGAGTCTGGTGGGAGTGGGTGTGGATCACTGGCTTCAACTGTGCTGTTGGAGACCCCGAATCCCTCTCTGTTGAGCAGGGTCTGCACTGCCTGAGACAATTTAATTGGAACTCGTGTCTGGGGCTATCCACTGGGGACATTCTGAGGTTGACCTTCAAAGTTCTCTAGTGGAAAAGAACTGAAGGGCGGGGGCTGAGGACCACAGCTGTTTGTATCTTTTCACAGCCGAGATTTAAACCTTATACTGTGGATTCTTAGTATAGGGTAGAGGTTGGCTTATATCAAAACAGAGCTAGCTTGCGCTATCTCACTAAGTAGGTCCTCAGAGTCTCCAGCCAAAACTCTGAAAGGGGCCTTTATAAGGTTGTAGGAGATAAGTCACAATTACAAAGTGCTTTGCTAAAGGGGCTAACTCTACTACCTGAGAACCCCAATTCAATCTCACCTTACCAGTTCTAATAATTTCAAATGGTGCAAAATGAACATGATGCAGACCCAACAGAAGAACTCTGGCAACATGAATACCAGAGTAGATCAACCCACCTCCCGCAAGAAATGACAAAGGAGATACAACTGGAGATGCCATGCATAGACAAATGGCAGCAATGTCAGAAATCTAATTCAGAATATGGATGGCAAATAAGATAAATAGAATGGAAGAAAAGATAGAAATTGAATTCCAAATAGTAGTTCTAAAGTTGTCCAAAGAATTTAATGAATTCAAAGACCAAGTCACCAAAGATAGGGACATAATGAAAAAAAGAGACAGCAGAGCTCAAGGAAATGAAAAAAATTAGTTGAGGAGCTCCAAAATACAGTACACTCACTCAGTAATAGAGTTGGCCAGGCAGAAGAAAGGACCTCTGAAACGGAAGACAAAGCTTTTGAATGTTCCCAAATGCTCAAAGAGGCACACAAATGGAGAGCAAAAACTGATCATTCCCTGAGAGAGTCGTGAGATCACTCCAAAAGTCAAACATTTATCTCATAGGAATTCCCAAAGGAGAAGAGAATGGTCTTAAAGGTACAGATGCTCTACTTCAAGAGATTTTGGAGGAGAATTTTCCAATCATTGCAAGAGATACAGAACTTCAGACAGCAGACAGTTTCAGAACCCCAGCAAAACTCAATCCAAATAAAGCATCTCCTAGACACATTGTGATTAACTCTGCCAAAATTAAGACAAAGGAGAAAATTCTGCAAGCAGCCAGACATAAGAGAAGTATCACCTACAAAGGGAGAAATATCAGAATGACTGCAGATCTCTCAGCTGAAACATTTCAAGCCAGAAGAGGATGGTCATCGACCTTCAATCTCCTAAGACAAAACAACTTCCAGCCCAGGATCCTGTACCCAGCTAAACTGAGTTTCATTTGTGATGGAGAAATCAAATACTTTAATGACATAAAAATGTTGAAGAAATTTGCCATAACTAAACAAGTTCTCCAGAATATTCTCAGACACATCCTCCACAATGACCAGTGCAATGCTCTACCTCCAAAGTAAAGTCATTGAGAAATTTTTGAACAAAACCCAACTTCCACAGCAGTAAAGGGATTAAAAATGTCCTCTGGACATCCAAAAATCATGACACCCCAAGCACAACCAGGTTTATCAATTTTCTCAATTAATGTGGATGGCTTAAATTATCCTCTAAAGAAGCATAGGTTGGCTGACTGGACACATAAACTCAGACTGGATATCTGCTGTACACAAGAATCTCACCTTAAAGGATGAAAGTAGACTCAGGGTAAAGTGATGAACTTCTATAATACAGGCAAATGGAAACCAGAAAAAAGCAGTGATTGCAATTTTATTTGCAGATACAATTGGCTTTAAACCAATAAAGATAAAGAAAGATATGGATGGTCACTACATATTTGTCAAGGGAAATACTCAACATGAAGAGATTTCGATAATAACATCTATGCACCCTGCCAGAATGCTCCTCAATTCATAAAGCAAACCCTAATGGATATGAACAACTTGATATCTTCCTGCACTATAATAGTTGAAAATTTTAACACCCCTTTGACAGTTTTGGATAGATCCTAAGAAGACTCTAAACAAAGAAATATTAGACCTAAACCTGACCCTACAACAAGTGGACTTTAAGGATCTCTATAGAACATTTCATCCTAATGAAACTGAATATACATTCTTCTCATCAGTCCACAGGTCATCCTCCAAAATAGATCATATCCTAGGACACAAGCATAACCTCAGGAATTTAAAAGAATAGTAATTATTCCTTATATCTTCTCGGGCCACCATAGAATTAAAGTTGAACTCAACAGCAACAGAAATCTTCATACTCAAACAAAATCATGGAAACTAAATAATCTTAGGCTGAATTATAGCTTAATCTCATTCAAAGATGAGATTAAGAAGGAAATCACCAAATTTTTGGACCACAATGATAATGAAGACACAAATTATCAAAACCTGTGGGACTGCAAAGGCAGTCATAAGAGAGAAATATATAGCATTGGAAGCCTTCATCAAGAAAACAGAAAGAGAGGAAGCCAACAACTTAATGGATCATCTCAAGCAACTGGAAAAGGAAGAACAGTGCAACCCCAAATGCAGCAGAAGAAAAGAAATAACCAAAATTAGGGCAGAATTAAGTGAAATTGAAAACAAGAGTCATTCAGAAGATCAACAACACAAAACATTGTTTTTTTGAAAAGATTAATAAAATTGATAAACCTCTGGCCAACCTAACCAGAAACAGAAAAAACCATCTCTAATATGGTCTATCAGAAATGATAAAGGAGAAATAACAACAGACACCTCAGAAATTAAAAAAATCCTCAATGATTACTACAAAAATCTCTATTCCCAGAAATATGAAAAACTGAAGGAAATGGACCAATACTTGGAAGCTTGCCACCTTCCTAGACTCAATCAGAAAGAATGAGAAATCTTGAATAGACCTATATCAATCACTGAAATAGTGTCAACAACATAAAATCTCCCAAAAAACAAGAGTCAGGGACCAATGGCTTCACATCTGAATTCTATCAAACCTTTCAAGAGATACTAGTACGTATATTATACAACCTTTTCCAAAGCATAGAAAAGGAAGCAATATTTCCCAACACATTCCATGAAGCAAATATTACCCTTATCCCCAAAGCAGGAAATGATCCAACAAAGAAAGAAAATTATAGACCAATATCATTTTTTTTTTTTTTGAGAAAGAGCCTCAAGCTGTGGCTCTGGGTAGAAGGACAGCCAAGAGGACACCATTGTCATACTTTAAAGAGCTTGAAAAAATAGTACTTTGTTCCATATGGAATCAGAAAAAACCTCAAATAGCAAATACATTACTCAAAAATAAGAACAAATCAGGAGGTATCACATTACCAGACTTCAGGCTATACAATAAATCTATAGTGATCAAAACAGCATGGTACTGGCACAAAAACAGACTGGTAGATTTATGGAACAGAATAGGGAACCAAGAGATGAACCCAGCTACTTATCATCATTTGATATTTGACAAGCCTATCAAAAATATTCAGTGGGAGAAAGACTTCTTATTTAACAAATGGTGCTGGGTGAACTGGCTGGCAACTTGTAGAAGACTGAAACTGGACCCCCACCTTTCACCATTAACAAAAATTGATTCTCACTGGATAAAAGATTTAAACTTAAGACATGAAAACTATAAAAATACTAGAGGAGAGTGCAGGGAAAACAATTGAAGAAATTGGCCTGGGAGAATATTTTATGAGGAGACCCCCTGGGAATTGAAGCAACACCAAAAACACATTACTGGGATCTGATCAAACTAAATGCTTTTGCACAGCCAAGAGCACAGTAAGTAAAGGAAAGAGACAACCTTTAGAATAAGAGAAGATTTTTTCAGGTTATGCTTCTGACAAAGGTCTGATAACTAGAATCTACAGAGAACTCAAGCTAATCAGAAAGAAAACAACAAATAACCCCATTTCTATGTGGCCAAGAGAGTTGAACAGAAACTTTTCTGATGAAGACAGCTGCATGGCCTACGACACATGAAAAAATGCTCATCATTGTTAATCATCAGAGAAATGCAAATCAAAACCACTTTGAGGTATCATCTAACTCCAGTAAGATTAGCCCAGATTACAAAATTCCAAAACTACAGATGTTGGCATGGATGCAAAGAGAAGGGAACACTTCTACACTGCTGGTGGGAATGCAAGCTAATGCAACCTTTTTGGAAAGAAGTTTGGAGAACACTCCAGGAACTAAAAGTAGACCTATCGTTCAACACTGCAATTCCTCTACTAGGTATATACCCAGATGATCAAAAATTATTTTGCAACAAGACATTTGCACCAGAATGTTTATTGCAGCCGAATTCACAATAGCCAAGACATGGAAACAGCCCAAGTGCCCATTGACCCATGAATGGATTAACAAATTGTGGTATATGTACGCCATGGAATACTACGCAGCCATAAAAAAGATGGAGACTTCACATCTTTTATGTTTACCTGGATGGAGCTGGAACATATTCTTCCTAGTAAAGTATCTCAAGAATGGGGAAAAAAGTATCCAATGCATTCCATACTACTATGAAATCATTATATAATCACCTACACATTCATATGAATGGCGAAACATAACTATAGTCCAGAAAGTAGAAAGGAAGAGGAGAGAGAGGGATGGGAGGGGGATATGGGAGAAGAGAAGGCATTTGGGGGGACCTCACCTAATGTGCATGATGCAATGGTATATTTCAAAACTATTAAGAAATGAGTATAATTGTGATGGATGTGTTACTTAGTTCAATGTAAGCATTTATTTTTTTTTAAGAGACAGAGTCTCACTCTGTTGCCCTCTGTAGAGTGCTGAAGTGTCACAGCTCCCAGCAACCTCTAGCTCTTGGGCTTAGGCGATTCTCTTGCCTCAGCCTCCCAAGTAGCTGGGACTACAGGTGCCTGCCACAACGCCCGGCCATTTTTTTTGTTGTTGCAGTTTGGCTGGGGCTGGGTTTGAACTCCCCACCCTTGGTATATGGAGCCAGCACCCTACCCACTGAACCACAGACATTGCCCTCAATGTAAGCATTTCACATTGTATATCAAAGTGGTATACTGAACCCCATAAATGCATCAATGTACAAAGTTATGATTTAATAAAAAAATAAAAGAAAAAGAAATAAGTCAAAGTATTGATAAGCCGAGGGCACCAGTTTAAGTATCTCAAAGTTGAAATTTTCCTTGCTTGGGAGAAGGAGCTGGTTTGTATCTCTGTGTGGTGTTTAGGGCTGAGCAGTGACTCTAGTTTTGCTTTGTGTGCATCAGCCTATGAGAGTCTCCCTGTAGGGGGACCTGATGCTGCCCAGAGGTAAAGTGGTTTTGAGTCCCACTTTTTTTGTGTGTCTGTGAAGCACACTGATGAGGTGGGTTTGGGATGTTTGGCTTTGTCCATTGATTGTCTGCCAGGAGGAAGGGAGACCTGTGCCCGCTCTGGCTGTTGGCTGCACAGGGCTGGGCACTCAGCTTCAGAAGGTGGTGGGGCTCACAGAGCACTAATGGGTCCAGGAAAGAGGATCCAAACAGAGGAGGAGAAGCAGGCTTAGGACATCCTCTGCACAGGCTTCTGTTAACAGAGCTGACAGCACTCTCAGGGAACTAGTAGGGAGAAGAGGAGAGAAAAACAAGAAAGAGGAGGAGAAAGAGTGACTGAGAAAACTCCGATGGTATATAAGTTGTGTGTGTATGTGGTAGCATGTGTGTGTGGTGTGTGCAGTTGTGCGGTATATATATGGTGTGTATGTGTGGTGTTTGCGTGTGGTCTGAGTGCAACAAAAAGTTGCAAAAAATAATACAACAGTGTTAACCATATTTGATTCTCCTGCATACTCTTGTGTTTGTGTGTGTGTGTGTGGGGGGGGTGCCCATGTACTTCTACGGGCAGGAATTCTTTTCTGAAGTGTTTCTGAAGTTGCAGAGATGATGCCCTCTCATTTCAGCACTTTACTGTGCATACCTGAAATCCAAGAATATTCTGTTTTATAAGAGTGTAACTTTCCAAAGCAGGAAATTAACATTGATATAATGCTATTATTGAATCTACAGACTTTGTTCACATTTTTCCAGGTGTCCCATTACTTTTCTGATCAGGATCATTTAGGTGTCATGATTCCTTGGTCTCCTCTAATCTGGGCTAGTTCCTCAGTCCTTTTTAAATCTTCCCATGGCCTTGACAGTTGTGAAGAGTAGTAGTCAGTTACTGTGTTGAATATTCCTCACAGTGGTTTTGTCTGATGGTTCAGATACAGTTCATGCATTTTTGGCAGAGACACAACAGAGCAGCTTCATTTCTGGTCAGGAGACATCTAGTATTGATTTGACCTGTTGCTGGTGATGATAATGTTGAGTACTTGGTGAAGGTGGTCCCTGCCAGCTTTCTCCACTGTTAAGTTCCTATTCCTCATTTTGTCATTAATATGAATCTTGTGAGGAGGGACTTTGAGCTATGCAAATATCCTGACTCTCAGGGTACTTTTCCCTATTAATTTTAACATCTATTGATGATTCTTGCTTAAAGCAATCACTGCAGTGGTGAGTGCCAAGTGGTGATTTGTAATTCTATCATTCCTTCTGTGTCTATGAGCTGACATTCCACTGCAGAGAGCTTCCCCTTCTCTCCTAATTATTTACCCCTAAATAATGTGTGAGCACATGGATGTCTGCTCTATGCCATGGGTTATAACCTGATGGTTAAGATAATTTCCAGATCTTAAAGGAAACATGTCCTTGTTGTGGGCTTAACTGTGTCCCTAAACTCCTGTGTTGAACTCCTAAACTTCAATACTGAGAACATGATATATTTGGAGAGTGGATCTTTAAGGAGGACCAAGGTAATGTGAAATCTAGTGGGTGGGCCCCAACTCAACCTGACTGGTATGTTACATGGAGATGAGGACTCAGACACACATGGAGGATGGACATGTGAGGACACAGGGAGAAGACGGCTGGCTACACACTGAGGAGAGAGGCCTCAGGAGAAGCCATCTGTGTTGATACCTTGATCTTGGACTTCCAGCCTCCAAAATGCGAGACAGTAGTTTTTTATTGCTTCTACTCCAAGGCTGTCACTACTTTGTTATGGTGGGCCAAGCAGCCTGATGAGAATTCTCACAGAACTCATGCTGTCCCTTCCCCCTGCTTCAGGAAATTATTCTAAGCGTCACCTGTGGGTGCATTTTGCAGGTGGCTCCTGGGTCCTTTTGATGAATTTCCAACCTTTTTTTATTTTTGGAAACAAAATCTCACTCTATCACCCAGGCTACAGTGCTGTGGCTGTCACAGCTCACTACAACCTCAGACCCTTGCACTCAAAGCATCCTTCCACCTCAGCTTCCTGGGTAGCTGGGACTACAGGCTCTTGCCACAATGCTTTTCTGTTTTTAGTAGAGATGGGGTCTTGTTCTTGCTCAAACTGGTCTTGAACTCCTGAGTGCAACTCCTGTCTGGCTTCCCTTACTGGGCATAATGTTTTTAAAGTTTATTCATGTTGTAGCATGTATCAGAACTTCGTTTCTTTTTATGGCTAAATCATAAATAACCATTGTATGCATAAACAACATTGTGTTTATCTATTCATTGGTTCATGGACCTCGGGTTGTTTCCACCCTTTGGCTATTATTGTGAATAATGCTGCAATGAATGTTGGCATAAAAATATCTCTTTGAGTCTCTGCTTTCAGATCTTTTGGGTACATAGTACATACCTAAGAATGGAATTGCTGGGTCACGTGATAATTCTGTTAGCTTTTGAAGAACTACCAAACTGTTTTCCACATTTTATATGTTTTCCATATAAACATATGGAAAACATATAAAATGTGGAAAACATATAAAATGTACCATTTTATATTCCCATCAGCAATGTCTGAAAGTTTTGATTACTGCACATCCTTGTCAAAAGTGACTATTTTCTGGCTCGGTGCCTGTGGCTCAAGCGGCTAAGGTGCCAGCCATATACACCTGAGCTGGTGGGTTCGAATCCAGCCCGGGCCCAGCAAACAACAATGACGGCTGCAACCAAAAAATAGCCGGGTGTTGTGGTGGGCGCCTGTAGATCCAGCTACTTGGGAGATAGAGGCAGGAGAATCAGTTGAGCCCAGGAGTTGGAGGTTGCTTGAGCTGTGATGCTGTGATGCTATGGCACTCTATCCAGGGTGACAGCTTGAGGTTCTGTCTCAAAAAAAAAAAAAGTGACTTTTTTCCCTTAGTCGTTCTAATAGGTATGAGTAATATCTCACTGTGGTTTTGATTTGCCTTTCCCTAATGATTAGTGATGTTGAGCATCTTTTCATGTGCTTGTTGGTCATTCATATGTCTTCTTGGAGTACCATCCATCTGAGTTCTTTGACAATGTTTTGAATGGGTTGCTGGTCTTTGTGTTTAGTTGTAGGAGTTCCTTATATATTTCCAATTCCCAACTGGGTCTCAAATGATACAATTTCTTTAATAAGTAAATAGCAAGCAAAAAATAAAATAAAATAAATAAATAAAATCCAGATATCAAACACTTATTAAATATCTAATTTGCAAATATTTTCTTGTATTCTGTAGGCTGTTTTTTCACTTTCTTGATAATAAGCTCTGATGCACAAGTCTTTAATTTTGATGACGTCCAATTTTTTTATTTTTTCTTTTGTTGCAGGTGCTTCTGGTGTCATGTCTAAGAATGCAGTGCCAAATACAAGATTATGAACATCTACTCCTTTGCTCTCTTATGAATATTTTATTAGATTTGTTAAATTCTTAAATTGTAATTTTCCATTACATGAATCAGGATAAGTTATATTGTTTTGCAATAACACACCCTGAAATCTCAGTAAATTAACACAATAAAACTTACCTATTATTAAACATACAATACAGTATGAATTAGGTAATTCTCCCTAGTCTTGTAGCTACATGGAGTAAGAAAAGCCTATGAAAGATGTTGTTAAAGATTTCACCTGGAAGTACATGATTTCGCCTACTTTCTGTTGGCCAGAACTCAGTCACATGGTCTCAACCTAACTGCAATGGAGGCTGGTAAATGTAGTCTTTCTGTCTGCCCACTGAGAATTTTAAGAAATTATTAGAAAATATCATTTTATTGAATATTTTATTTTTGTTTTTGCATCCTTGAAAATTATAAGATGATAACTCTATTCACTCATGTCGTGAATACAAGGCAGTTTATTGGTATTAATTTTAATATCTTATAATTTATGTTAGTGGCTATTTTCTAGGGGGAAACTAAAACTCCTTCACGCTAATAATGTTCTGTAGCTGAGACCCTGTCAGTGACTTTGGGGAAGGAAAGTCTGTGAAGTGTCTATAATGCCCTTGAGATGGCAGCCTGCTACCAGATAAGGAGTGCGGAACAGCTTGGTTACTTTTGGCTCAGGAGATATGCTCTTTATAAATGTCTTTTGAAAACTGGAAGTAGAACAAAAGCAAAGAAAAAGGCAGTGACAGCAAAGTAAGAGAAGAGTGGAGGAGAGGGGAAGGGAAAAGGAAGGGAAGGGGCGGTGGGGAGTAGAGGGGACAGCCCTAGGAGGACTGTTCATTGGCTGCCATGCCTGTTCCACAGAGCGCCCCAGGCAGGAGAGAAGGGAGCAGTGCTGAGCCCTGAGATGTCACTGTGCATGTTGAGATAAAGCGGCAATCAGACCTTGAGAACCTGTAACAGTGTATTTGTCATTTTCAAAACAGAGAAATTTTAGGCAGTCTTGATTAATATAAAGTAATCTTATAAATGTGTATGAACAGAGTGGCCTCATTCAGAGGATAGATGAACTTTTGCATCCTTTGTTGCCAAGGCAAATAGTGCCTCTGTAGAGGCGGAAAGCAAACCACAAGGAAGCTCTTGTGGTCACATCAAGAGTTCTCCTTGTCAGTGGCACCCATAGCTCACTGGGTAGGGTGCCAGCCACATATGCCCAGGCTGGCGTGTTTAAGCCTGGCCCGGGCCAGCTAAACATCAGTGACAACTGCAACAAAAAATAGCTGGGCATGGTGGCAAGCACCTGTAGTCCCAGCTACTTGGGAGGCTGAGGCAAGAGAATAGCTTAACCCCAAGAGTTCGATGTTGCTGTGAGCTGTGATGCTATGGCACTCTACTGAGGGCGACATAGTGAGACTCTGTCTCAAAAAAAAAAAAAAGAGTTCTCTTTGTCAAGGATGTGAGTCTGTGGTAGGCGCTGACTATGGCGCTGACTATGTGGGAATTAGCACTTACTGAAGATCTAGCAAGTTTATGCAACTGGAACATTTTATTGGGCAATCATTGGGGCTCTTAGATCCCCCCCCGTAGTTTAGTACAAAATGTGGTGAAAACTACTTCCCCAGGGAAAGAGAATGCAGTTCTTATGTTCCCTGATGATTTTGCAATCATCCTGGTGTCTCTAGCCTGTGGATAGTAATGAGGTCAGAATGCTTATGACAGATGTTTCCTTTGGTTTTGTACACACCTACGTAATGCAGAATCTCTCCCTTTTGCTAATGCATGTCTTCCCCAGAGGGCATCCAGCCTGTGATCACAGACTGTCCTCACTTCCTGTGCTCATTGCGTTCTGTCATCTAAGAAGCCCTTAGAGGGTGTGGCTGTCTTTTAGGAGAAAACTGATGTCAGGGGTGACATCTGGGATTTCTTAGTCACAATCCTCCCACACCAGCACCACTCAGTGTTCCTGGACAAGAAGGTACAACCTCACAAGTTTATTTATGTAAATGGAAGCATTTGACCATCCCACCTGCTCACCTGTTTGTCTTTGGCAGTTTGAATCCTGGCTAAAACTCAGGGAGGATCCTGGTATGCAACTAACACCTTCTTAGATGGAAGACTCTGGATTGTGTAATTTATCACAGTATAAATCATACTAAAATGGTTTCTTGACTCCCCTGCTCTCATTGGTGCCATCATCATTCATGGAATGAGGTTAATTTGCAGATCTTGGCTCACTAGATGCATAATGGAAAAGATTGGGAGGCCAGACAGCTCCAGGGGAGCATCTCCCACATTTGCTACTTATATAAGCTCTTCAAAATATTGTCTCTGTTTATCATCACACAGACATGATGAGGTGTCATTGATACAGGACAAGTGGTGTCCCAGCCAGCTTGTGGAGCTTGGCGGGGGAGGCATGGACCAGCTGCCTCCACCTTGGCGATGTGGTGGCAGCAAGCAGTGGAACCAGTGGGCTGGAGGGTGGGCAGGAGGGCCCCATTTCCCAGGCCTGGGAATGAAAGGGATTGTAGCCATTCATTTGCAACCCAGAAATGCCCCAGACATGCCCCAGACACATTGTCCCAGACATGTCCCAGACATGCTAAATGTAACTACCAAGAACTGCTAAATGTAACTACTGAGGGCCCCATGGGACTATATAAATAAATAAATAAATATATATATATATATATGTATATACCTCTAGAGAAAGAGCCTAGAGATGGACAGTTAGACAGACAGAGAGCTTTTCTCTCCCGACTTGGGTTTTCTCTCTCTGCCAGGAGCTCTGGCACTTCTGTATTCTTTCTTTCTTTCTTTTTTTTTCTTTTTTTTTTTGTGTAGAGACAGAGTCTCACTTTATTGCCCTTGATAGAGTGCCATGGCATCACACAGCTCACAGCAACCTCCAGCTCTTGAGCTCAAGCGATTCTCTTGTCTTAGCCTCCTGAGTAGCTGGGACTACAGGTGCTCGCCAAAATGCCTGGGGCTGTGTTTGAAACCCACCACCCTCGGTATATGGGGCTGGCACCCTACTCACTGAGCCACAGGTGCTGCCTAACTTCTGTATTCTTTTCTGTAAATAAATCCTGTCTTACACTGATCTGTGGTCCGTGGATTCATCCTTCGAATCACTGAGACCAAGAACCTACTGAAGAGCAAAATGCCAGTATCATCATCACTTCCGCTTTATGGCTGAGGATGCTGAGGAAGCACGTCCAGGTCTCAGTAGTAAGTGCGGAACCAGGTTAAGTGTCCATGCTCTTGACTGCTGTATATGTTATAAATCCCATAATAACTCATGCTGAGACTGAAGGAGGAGGTCCTTGAGCAGTGCCCTCCCTCCCTGTCTGCTGGACCAAGCGCCCCCCACAAGAGCCTCTGGGGGCTGCGCCAAGCCTCCTCCCAACCCCCGTCGGGGACTCTGCTGGCAAACGTGGGGCCCCATGCCCAGTGGGCCTCTGCACGCCCTCCCTGGCCAGGGACTCAGCTGGCAACAGCACGGCCCCATGCCTGCTGGGCCTCCACATGCCTGCCCCAGCCAGGGACTCCATGGGCAACCGCATGGCCATGCGCCCTGCACCCCACCCCATCAGGCCTCTGCAAGCCGGCCCTGACCAGGGACTCTGCTGGTAATTGTGCAGCCTCGCACCCCGTGCCCACTGGGCCTCCGCCCACCCTTGCCAGAAACTCTGGGAGCTGTGCAACCTGCATCCTCCCTCCTGTACCCTCCTTGCCTCCACACCAGCCCCACCTGTCTGGCCAGGGACTCTGGAAGCCGCATGACTTGCGCCCTCCTCACGGAGCCCTCCTTCTGGCCAGAGACTGCTGGAGCCCCAGGCTCTCTGTGCCAAAGTCACTGGGCACCAGGTATGTGCACCATCCCCAGACCTGTTGCTGGATCCAGGTGTGCCACACTCTGGAGCTGCTCCCATGGCCAGAACTCACTGGCTGGGGCAGTCACAGAGGAGCTACACAGGGTCACTGCCTACAAAGATCCAGCAACAATAGAGTGATCCCGCTGGGGTCTAATCTTGGAGAGACATCTCCCAAACTCTGAGGATGGCCAGAGGCAATGGTGAAAAACAATAATGGGGCAGAATCAATGGAAAAACTCCGGCAATATGAATAATCAGAATAGATCAACTTCCCCAAGGAACAACAAAGCAGTCACAGCACAAGATCCCATGCATAAACAAATGGCTAAGATGTCAGAAATCAAATTGAGAATCTGGATAGCAAATAAGATTGAATTAGAATTTCAAGCAGCAATCCAAAAGATATCTCAAGAAATCAATGAATTCAAAGACAAAATGACCAAAGATTTTGACACATTGAGACAAGAAGTTGCAGCCCTCAAAGATCTGAGAAACACAGTAGAATCCCTCAGTAACAGAACGGAGCAAGCAGAAGAAAGGATTTCTGACATTGAAGACAAAGCTTTTGAATGCTTCCAAACTTTCAAAGAGGAAGAGAAATGGAGAACAAAAACTGATTACTCTCTCAGAGAGCTCTGGGATAAGTCGAAGAAAATCAATATTTGCCTTATCGAGATCCCCGAAAGTGATGAAGTGGCTTCACAAGGCACAGAGTCTCTTCTTCATGAGATTATGAAAGAGAAATTTCCAGACATGCCAAGAGATTCTAAATTCAGATAGCAGACAGTTTCAGAACTCCAGCACAATTCAACCCAAATAAGACATCCCTCTAGACACATCATAATCAATTTCACTAAAGTTAATATGAAGGAGAAAATTCTGAAAGCAGCTAGATGTAAGAAAACCATAACCTACAAGGGGAAGAATATTAGAATAACTGCAGATCTCTCTGCTGAAACCTTTCAAGCTAGAAGAGGATGGTCATCGACTTTTAATCTCCTAAAACAAAATAACGTTCAACTCAGGATCCTGTATTCAGCTAAACTGAGTTTCATTTATGATGGAGAAAGTAAATACTTTAATGACATTCACATGTTGTAGAAATTTGCCATAACTAAACCTGCGCTCCAGGATATTCTCAGACCTACCCTCCATAATGACCAGTGTAATCCTCCACCACAAAAGTAAACCACCCAGAAACTTTTGATCAAATTCCAACTTCCACAGTCACAAAAGGATTGAAAATGTCCACTGGACTTTCTAAAGGCTTATCAATATTCTCAATTAATGTGAATAGTTTAAATTATCCTCTAAAGAGGCACAGGTTGGATGACTGGATACAAAAACTCAGGCCAGATATCAGCTGCATACAAGAATCTCATCTTACCTTAAAAGATAAGTATAGACTCAAGGTGAAGGGATGGTCATCTATATCCAGGCAAATGGAAAGCAAAAAAAAAGCAGATGTAGCAATTCTATTTGCAGATACAAAAGGTTTCAAACCAACAAAAGTAAGGAAGGATAAGAATGGTCACTTCATATTTGTTAAGGGTAATACTCAATATGATGAGATTTCAATTATTAGTATTTATGCACCCAACCAGAATGCGCCTCTATTTATAAGAGAAACTCTAACAGACACGAGCAACTTGATTTCCTCCAGTTCCATAATAGTTAGAGATTATAACACTCCTTTGGCAGTGTTGGATAGATCCTCTAATAAGAAGCTGAGGAAAGAAATTTATATTTAAACCTAACCATCCAACATTTGGATTTAACAGGCATCTACAGAACATTTCATCCAAACAAAACTGAATACACATTCTTCTCATCAGCTAACGGAACATACTCCAAAATCGATCACATCCTAGGTCACAAGTCTAACCTCAGCAAATTTAAAAAAATAGAAATTATTCCTTGCATCTTCTCAGACCATCATGGAATAAAAGTTGAACTCAATAACAACAGGAATCTGCATACTCATAAAAAAAACATGGAAGCTAAATAATCCTATGCTTAAGGATAGATGGGTCATAGATGAGATTAAGAAGGAAATTACCAAATTTTTGGAACAAAATTACAATGAAGACATGAATTATCAGAACCTCTGGGATACCGCAAAGACAGTCCTAAGAGGGAAATTTATAGCACTGCAAGCCTTCCTTAAGAAAATGGAAAGAGAGGAAGTTAATAACTTAATGGGACATCTAAGTAACTGGAAAAGGAAGAACATTCCAAACCCAAACTCAGTGGAAGAAAAGAAATAACCAAAATTACAGCTGAATTAAATAAATTGTAAACAAAAGAATTATACAACAGATCAATAAATCAAAAAGTTGGTTTTTTGAAAAGGTCAATAAAATAGATAAACCTTTGGATAACCTAAGAAGGAAAAAAAGAGTAAAATCTCTAATTTTATCAATCAGAAATGGTAAAGATGAAATAACAACAGACCACTCAGAAATTCAAAAAATGCTTAACGAACATTACAAGAAACTTTACTCTCAGAAATATGAAAATCTGAAGGAAATTAATCAATACTTGGAAGCACCCCACCTACCAACACTTAGCCAGAATGAAGTGGAAATGTTGAACAGGCCTATATCAAGTTCTGAAATAGCATCAACTATACAAAATCTCTCAATAAAGAAAAGCCCAGGACCAAAAGAAAAGCCCGGGACCAGATGACTTCATGTCAGAATTCTACCAAACCTTTAAAGAACTAGTGCCTATATTACTAAACCTCTTATAAAATATAGCAAAAGAAGAAATACTACCCAACACATTCTATGAAGCAAAAATCACCTTGATCCCTAAACCCAGGAAAGACCCAAAGAGAAAAGAAAATTATAGACCAATATCACTAATGAATATTGATGCAAAAATATTCAATAACATCCTAACAAAAAGGATCCAAAAACACATCAAAAAAATTATACACCATGACCAAGTGGGATTTATCCCAGGGTCTCAAGGCTGGTTCAATATATGTAAATCTATAAATGTAATTCAGCACATAAACTAAGAAATAAAGACCATATGATTCTCTCAATTGATGCAGAAAAAGCTTTTGATAATATTCAGCATCCCTTCATGATCAGAACTCCTAAGGAAATTGGTATAGAAGGGACATTTCTTAAACTTATAGAGGCCATCTACAGCAAACCCATAGCCAATATCGTATTGAACGGAGTTAAATCGAAATCATTTCCACTTAGATCAGGAACCAGACAAGGTTGCCCATCGTCTCCATTGCTCTTTAACATTGTAATGGAAGTTTTAGCCATTGCAATTAGGGAAGAAAAGGTGATCAAGGGTATCCACATAAGGTCAGAAGAGATCAAACTTTCACTCTTCGCAGAAAGGGTGATCAAGGGTATCCACATAAGGTCAGAAGAGATCAAACTTTCACTCTTCGCAGATGATATGATTGTATATCTGGAAAACACCAGGGATTCTACTACAAAACTTCTAGAAGTGATCAAGGAATACAGCAATATCTCAGGCTACAAAATCAACACCCATAAATCTGTAGCCTTTATATATACCAACAATAGCCAAGCCAAAAAAACAGTCAAGGACTCTATTCCTTTCACAGTAGTGCCAAAGAAGATGAAATATTTGGGAGTTTAGCTAACAAAGGACGTAAAAGATCTCTAGAAAGAGAACTATGAAACTTTAAGAAAAGAAATAGCTGAAGATGTTAACAAATGGAAAAACATACCATGCTCATGGCTGGGAAGAACCAACATTTTTAAAATGTCTATATTACCCAAAGCAATATATAATTTTAATGCAATTCCTATTAAATCTCCATTGTCATATTCTGAAGATCTTGAAAAAATAATACTTCATTTTATATGGAATCAGAAAAAACCTTGAATAGCCCAGACATTACTCAGAAATAAAAACAAAGCATGAGGAATCACACTACCAGACCTGAGACTGTACTATAAACTGATAGTGATCAAAACAGCATGGTACTGGCACAAAAACAGAGAGGTAGATGTCTGGAACAGAATAGAGAACCAAGAGATGAATCCAGCTACTTATCGTTATTTGATCTTTGACAAGCCAATTAAAAACATTCAGTGGGGAAAAGTATCCCTATTTAACAAATGGTGCTGCGTGAACTGGCTGCAGAAGACTCCAACTGGACCCACACCTTTCACCATTAGCTAAGATAGACTCTCACTGGATTAAAGATTTAAACTTAAGACATAAAACTATAAAAATACTAGAAGAATGTGCAGGGAAAACTCTTGAAGGACTTGGCCTGGGTAAATTCTCCAGGCAGTTGAAGCATTATCAAAAATACACTACGGGGACCTGATCAAACTAAAAAGCTTCTGCACAGCCAAGAACATAATAAGTAAAGCAAGCAGACAACCCTCAGAATGGGAGAAAATATTTGCAGGCTATAACTCTGATAAAGGTTTAATAACCAGAATCCACAGAGAACTCAAATGTATTAGCAAGAAAAGAACAAGTAGTCCCATCTCAAGGTGGGCAAAGGACTTGAAGAGAAACTTCTCGAAAGAAAACAGGTACGCAGCCTTCAGACACATGAAAAAATGCTCATCATCCGTAATCATCAGAGAAATGCAAATCAAAACTACTTTGAGATATCACCTAACCCCAGTAAGAGTAGCCCACCTAACAAAATCCCAAAACCAGAGATGTTGGCGTGGATGTGGAGAAAAAGGAACACTTCTACACTGCTGGTGGGAATGCACACTAATACGTTCCTTTTGGAAGGATGTTGGAGAATACTCAGAGATCTAAAAATAGACCTGCTATTCCATCCTATAATTCCTTTAGTAGGTATATACCCAGAAGACCAAAAAATCACAATATGACAAAGGCATTTGTACCAGAATGTTTATTGCAGCCCAATTCATAATTGCTAAGTCATGGAAGAAGCCCAAGTACCTATCGACCCAGGAATGGATTAATAAATTGTGGTACATGTATACCATGGAATATTATGCAGCCTTAAAGAAAGATGGAGACTTTACCTTTTTCATGTTGGATGGAGCTGGAACAATTCTTCTTAGTAAAGTATCTCAAGAATGGAAGAAAAAGTATCCAATGTACTCAGCCCTACTATGAAGCTAATTTATAGCTTTCACATGAAGGCTATAACCCAACTATATAGCACAAGAATATAGGGAAAGGGCCAAGGGAGAGGACTGGAGGTGGGAGGTTGGAGTGGAAGGAGAGTAACTGATGGGGTCACACCTAAGTTGCATCTTAGAATGGGTACAGGAGAAACCTACTAAATGCAGAATACAAATGTCTTCATACAATAACTAAGAAAATGCCATGAAGGCTATGTTAAACAGTTTGATGAAAATATTTCAGATTGTATATGAAACCAGCACATTGTACCCCTTGACTGCACTAATGTATACAGCTATGATTTAATAATAAAAAAAATAAATTCAAAAAGAACTGGCTGGGTGCAGGGGCTCATGCCTATAATCCTAGCACTGTGGGAAGCTGAGGTGGGTAGATTGCCTGAGTTCACAGGTTTGAGACCAGCCTGAGCAAGCGTGAGACCCCACCTCTAAAAATAGCTGGTCATTGTGGTAGGTGCCTATAGGGAAGCTGAGGCAAGAGAATTGCTTGAGCCCAAGAGTTTGAGGTTGCTATGAGCTATAATGCCAGGGCACTCTACCAAAGGCGACAAAGTAAGACTCTGTCTCAAAAAAACAAAAACAGGCTTGGCGCCTGTAGCTCAGTGTTTAGGGTGCCAGCCCCATACACTGGAGTTGGCGGGTTCAACTCCAGCCCCAGCCTGCCAAACAACAATGACACCTACAACAAAAAAGTAGCCAGGCATTGTGGCAGGTGCCTGTAATCCCAGCTACTTGGGACTCTGAGGCAAGAGTATCAGTTGAGCCCAGGAGTTTGAGGTTGCTGTAAGCTGTGATGCCACAGCACTCTTCTGAGGGTGACAAAGTGAGACTCTCTCAAAACAAACACACAACCCCCCACCCCCAAACTGTCCTATCATTCAGTGATGCACTTTGTATGATTTTCTTTTTAATTCCTTTCCTCTCTTTTTCATTTTGAATAGTTTCTACTTCTATGTCTTCTAGTCCACTAATCTTTTCTTCTGTAATACCTAATTGCTCTTAATCTAACTCAGTGTATTTTTTATCGCAGACACTTAGTTTTCATACTAAGAAGTTCAATTTGAGTCTTTAAAAAAATATCTTTTATGTGCCTAGTTAAGTTTTTTGACTTATGGACTTGATTATAACAATATTTTAATGTCTTTATCTGCTAATTCTGACACTTGTAGTTGTTCTGAGACTGTTTCAATTGGCTGACATTTGTCTTCATTATGGAACTTTTTTCCTATTTCTTTCCATGCCTGGTAATGTTTGTTAATTCTGGGTGGAGCCTGTGGCTCAGTGGGTAGGGCACCGGCCCCATACACCAAAGGTGGCAGGTTCAAGCCTGGCCCTGGCCAAACTGCAGCAAAAAAAAATAGCTGGCATTCTGGGGGTTGGGGGGCAACTGTAGTCCCAGCTACTTGGGAGGCTGAGGCAGGAGAATTGTCTAAGCCCAGGAGTTGGAGGTTGCTGTGAGCTGTGATGCCACAGCACTCTACCAAGTGTTACAGAGTGAGACCCTGTCTCTAAAGAAAAAAAAATTGTAAATTCTCTGGTGAATCCAGAAATAATTTCTTGAAGTGAGGTTCAGCTGAATTTTGAAGGATGTATATTGATTAAACATTAAAATGAAAGAAAACACATTTAAAGAAGAGAGGTTGACATATGCAAAGTTCCTGTGATATATAAGGTTTTGTGTTTTTGAGAAATTAAAAGAATTCTGGTGTGACTGGAGCAAACAATAAAACGGAGAATCATTATCATGTGTCTCAGTTGGGGGAGGGTGGAGGCCTGGACAGGCCATGTTCCACCTTTCTCAGGGGCTTTCTTGGGGCATTTTGTTCTTGTGTTGTGAGCAATAGAAATCCTTTAAAGGTCTTACATAAGCTCAGATTTTCAGAAAAACTACTCTGGCTTTCATGTGAAGAACAAGCTTGCATGAGTTTCAGAATAGAAGGAGTAGACAAGTCAGGAAACTACTGTAGAATTCTGAACAGGAGAGGAGGATGTATTGAGGCAAGAGGGGAGCAGAGATGGGAAGAGGTGAGCTAACCTGAGACACATGAGGTGGGGTATCTGTTGCCCCTTCTTGTCTGTACCCTACCAGATCAATCACTGAGTTCACATAAACCCTTTCCAGGGGGATATTATTTTCACAGGATGAATGCGTTTCATATTAATATGTTTCTAAATATACTTTATCTCAGAGGTCTGAGCATTGCATGTAGTTCCTTGCAAAGGAAATCTATTGATTAACTTGTGCCCGGTGGTGACTTTACTGAGTCTCTTCTGATATTTGCCTAAGAATTCCCCTGAAACACTCAGTAATGAAAAGTCTAGTTCAATATTTCTCAAACTTTAATGTGCATCAGAGTCACCTGATGAGCTTGTCCAAACACAGATTTTCTTGTCCCAAACTCCCTGGAGTTTCTGGGGCAGGAAGTTGGGGTTGGAGCCCAGGATTTGTCATTCGTATAAAGTTTGTGAGTGATGTGAATGTTGCTATACGGGGAGCCTGGTGTGAGAATCCCTAGTTAATTAGAGGTGGTGTAGCTAAGAGGTGAACTTTCTGAGCTCGACAACTGCTCCTTTCTAGTAATGTGACGTGGGCAAGTTACTTATCTTTCTGTGCCTTTGTTTCCTCATCTAGGCCTTGGCAGGTTAGAATGAGGAATATTTGTAAAGCACAGGACAGATGCATAATGAGAATATACAAATAAAAAATAAGAAATATGTGCCCAGGCTATGCCATGATTTTCAGTGTACTGTGAGACAGATAATGCTTTTAGTTCCTTCTTGGAGAACTGTAGTCAAAATTCCACGTGGTGTTCCAATGGAAATCTTTAGTTAAGAGCCTTGGAGGGGACCCAAGCTCTATTTCATCTTCACCTCTTTAGTTTGGGTAAATTGCCAGCAGAACTGTGTGTTAGGTGACTGTCTGCCTCTCCCTACTGCCTGGATCCCCACAGCTTTGTTTGCCCTTAAGCAGTGAGCCCCATTTGGGAAGAAACAGTTGATAAGGGAGGCAGAAAGCTGAATCACCCATGGGGGATGGCTATGGGCAAGTTTTCCCAGGTTGCACAAGCCACAGCATTTCTGAAACAGATGGAAAGACCGTCTTTGCTGGTGACTGGCTGACTTCAGGACAGTTGTGATGTGTCAAGAAGTGTGGGAGGAAAACGACCGATGGGAGACCATGTCACCCAAGCTTTAAAATCCCCCAGATTCCTTAGTGATAAGCAGGGCATGGCTCACCTACACATTCCATTTCTGAAATTCCCACAGATCAGGGTTCAATGGCTCTTTAACTGGGGCTTGCACATGGGAATCACATAGTTTTTCAGGGTAACCCCAAGGACTGGGGTTGGAAGAAAATGGAAGACAAGGCAGCTTCTGCCAAAACCGCCCACCAGCCAACCCACCCAGCTGGACAGGCAAATCGTCTTTGACAGGCTGCCTGTGTCCTCTTAGAGTGGGAGCCAGAAATCAGCAATTATTCTTACAATTTTTAAAAACCATATTATCAGCTGTTATTTAAAAATATCCCTAAGTTAGGATAGTTAATAACAGAAGCATGAAACATATTTCAACTCTGTAAGATATGGCTTTGAAACTGAAATAACCTTGAAATGAGGTCAAAGTCAGAACTTTTGGTGGGGCATTAATTAGAAAAGTATAAACAGGCAAGGCTGGGACAATTCCCAACAAATGATTTTTGTCCCCAGGAATGGTAAATTCAAAGGAGGCAAATTAGGAATAAGTTGCAGGGATGGCCACTTGAGTTAGACAGGCAGGGTTAATTTTTCTCATTCATTCAGTTGCATTTCTCATACAAGCCTGACAAATGCTCTTTCTTGTCATTTTATTTTTATAATAGTGATTCTTTTTGTTTTGCATGGCCCGGCCATTGCAATACGGACAAAGCTACTTTTTCCATCCTATTTTAGTTCTCAGAGTGTATTGATTTTTTAATTTCCTGGAGCCAATTGTCTGTGCAACAATATTTTATTCAGTATGAGAAGTAGTGCCAATTTTAAACTTTTATAGGCTTGTTTCTTCAGGGAAAAGCAGCACAAGCTAGAAAGAAAAGCTAAAATTTCATTTGATGAGCCTGAAATGGCAATTGGGTATTTGAATATAGGAGTATTATTTTCTTGTCCAGAGCAGTCACTGGAAGTCCATTTATGAAGTGTTATCAGGCCAATTTCTGTTCATGTTTTGGAGAGAGGACATTTTCTGAGGAATCAAAACAAGTGGGAATTTGCCATTGTCTTGCATGCCTGTTGTAAGAGACAAGAAAGAAGAGGCGATATACCCTTTATACACATAAATACACATATTTTTAAATTAATACATTAGTGGATCACATGGTAGTGTTGCTTCTCAAAAATATTCATTTTGATTTTTGCTTTTCTTCTCTTTTCCCTCCCAAACTCCCTCCCTACCTCCCATTCAGGTAGCTCATGGTGACACTATGTGACCTGTATTTTTCACCATGTTCATGTTTACCTGCGTGCATGTGCACAGAAATTGGACAGCCTTTCTTCATTTTCTAAAAACTGAGATAATGAAATAGGAATTTTTCTGCATTTGGTTTTGTTTACTCCATAATTGCTCATGGAAATATCCCTGGGTCATCAATGTGGTTCTAAATCATTCTTTTTGATGGCTGCATAACAGGCTGTGGTCTGGATAGATCAGAATTTATTTGACCATCCATCCCTCTGTCAGTAGGTGATAGCAATAAATGCTTTTGTTCTTGTGTTTTCATTTTGGTAGAGTAGATAGTGATGGACATAGGTGTTTTAGTTTTGGCTTCAACTCCTTTTGGCTCATCCTTATAGCCTACAAAGGCTGGGAAGATAAAAGCTCACCTCATTGAGCCTTCGCAGCTGAGAACGGGCAAGGGGCTCAGTGTAAGGAGGGGAAGTGGCCTCTGGCCAAGCCTTTTCTTATTATAAAGGTTGGGCATCCCTAATCCAAAAATGTGAAATCTGATATGCTCCAAAATTCACTTTTTGAGCACCAGTGTGAAGCTCAAATGAAATGCTCATTGGAACATTTCAGATTTGGGGGTTAGCGATGCTGGAGTGGTAAGCATAATGCAAATATTCCAAAATCAGAAAAAAATATAAAATTTGAGACACTTTTTGGTCCCAAGCATTTGTGGATAAGGGATGCTCAACCTGTACCTCTGTTGTCCTGCTTGGAATGCAGCTTCTGCTAAAAGTACAAAAAGGAGAGAGACCAAGAAAGATGGAGTGGTGGGGGGAGAGAGAAAGAGGACAAGGTATCTGGTGTCTATGATATTTTCTTTTTTTTTTTTTATTGTTGGGGATTCAAAGAGGGTACAATAAGCCAGGTTACACTGATTGCAATTGTTAGGTAAAGTCCCTCTTGAAATCGTGTCTTGCCCCCATAAAGTGTGACACACACCAAGGTCCCCCCATCCCTCTTTCTGCTTCCCCCCCCATAACCTTAATTGTCATTAATTGTCCTCACATCAAAATTGAGTACATAGGATTCATGCTTCTCCATTCTTGTGATGCTTTACTAAGAATAATGTCTTCCACTTCCATCCAGTTTAATACGAAGGATGTAAAGTCTCCATTTTTTTTTTTCCATTCTTATGATACTTTACTACAAAGAATGTGTTTAAACTCCATCGGGGTAAATACAAAAGATATAAAGTCTCTTATCTTTTCTTTTTTTTTTTTATTGTTGGGGATTCACTGAGGGTGCAATAAGCCAGGTTACACTGATTGCAATTGTCGGGGAAAGTCCCTCTTGCAATCATGTCCTGCCCCCATAAAGTGTGACACACACCAAGGCCCCACACCCCTCCCTCCGTCCCTCTTTCTGCTTCCCCTCCCATAACTTTAATTGTCATTAATTGTCCTCATATCAAAATTGAGTACATAGGATTCATGCTTCTCCATTCTTGTGATGCTTTACTAAGAATAATGTCTTCCACTTCCATCCAGGTTAATACAAAGGATGTAAAGTCTCCATTTTTTTAAATGGCTGAATAATTATATACCACATATACCACAGCTTGTTAATCCATTCCTGGGTTGGTGGGTATTTAGGCTGTTTCCACATTTTGGCGATTGTAAATTGAGCTGCAATAAACAGTCTAGTACAAGGGTCCTTATGATAAAAGGATTTTTTTCCTTCTAGGTAGATGGCCGGTAATGGGATTGCAGAATCAAATGGGAGGTCTAGCTTGAGTGCTTTGAGGTTTCTCCATACTTTCTTCCACAAAGGTTGTACTAGTTTGCAGTCCCACCAGCAGTGTAAAAGTGTTCCCTTCTCTCCACATCCATGCCAGCATCTGCAGTTTTGGGATTTTGTGATGTGAGCCATTCTCACTGGGGTTAGATGATATCTCAGGGTTGTTTTGATTTGCATTTCTCTAATATATAGAGATGATGAACATTTTTTCATGGGTTTGTTAGCCATTCGTCTGTCATCTTTAGAGAAAGTTCTATTCATGTCTCTTGCCCATTGATATATGGGATTGTTGGCTTTTTTCATGCGGATTAATTTGAGTTCTCTATAGATCCTAGTTATCAAGCTTTTGTCTGATTGAAAATATGCAAATATCCTTTCCCATTGTGTAGGTCGTCTCTTTGCTTTGGTTGTTGTCTCCTTAGCTGTACAGGAGACAGTTTAATGAAGTCCCATTTGTTTATTTTTGTTGTTGTTGCAATTGCCATGGCAGTCTTCTTCATGAGGTCTTTCCCCAGGCCAATATCTTCCAGTGTTTTTCCCATGCTTCCTTGGAGGATTTTTATTGTTTCATGCCTTAAATTTAAGTCCTTTATCCATCTTGAATCAATTTTTGTGAGTGGGGAAAGGTGTGGGTCCAGTCTCAGTCCTTTACATGTAGACATCCAGTTCTCCCAACACCAGTTATTGAATAGGGAGTCTTTTCCCCAAGGTATGTTCTTGTTTGGTTTATCGAAGATTAGGTGGTTGTAAGATGTTAGTTTCATTTCTTGGTTTTCAATTCGATTCCAAGTGTCTGTGTCTCTGTTTTTGTGCCAGTACCATGCTGTCTTGAGCACTATGGCTTTGTAGTACAGACTAAAATCTGGTATGCTGATGCCCCCAGCTTTATTTTTATTACTAAGAACTGCCTTAGCTATATGGGGTTTTTTCTGGTTCCATACAACACACAGAATCATTTTTTCCAAATCTTGAAAGTACGATGTGGTATTTTGATAGGAATGGCATTGAATAGGTAGATTGCTTTGGGAAGTATAGACATTTTAACAATGTTGATTCTTCCCGTCCATGAGCATGGTATGTTCTTCCATTTGTTAATATCCTCTGCTATTTCCTTTCTGAGGATTTCATAGTTTTCTTAATAGAGGTCCTTCACCTCCTTCGTTAGGTATATTCCTAGGTATTTCATTTTCTTTGAAACTATGGTGAAGGGAGTTATGTCCTTAATTAGCTTCTCATCTTGACTGTTATTGGTGTATACAAAGGCTACTGACTTGTGGACATTGATTTTATATCCTGAAACATTACTGTATTTTTTGATGACTTCTAGGAGTCTTGTGGTTGAGTCTTTGGGGTTCTCTGAGTATAAGATCATGTCGTCAGCAAAGAGGGAGAGTTTGACCTCCTCTGCTCCCATTTGGATTCCCTTTATTTCCTTGTCTTGCCTAATTGTATTGGCTAGAACTTCCAGCACCATGTTGAATAGTAAAGGTGACAGAGGACAACCTTGTCTGGTTCCAGTTCTAAGAGGAAAAGCTTTGAGTTTTACTCCATTCAGTAAAATATTGGCTGTGGGTTTGTCATAGATAGCTTCAATCAGTTTTAGAACTGTGCCACCTATGCCTATACTCTTCAGTGTTCTAATTAGAAAAGGATGCTGGATTTTATCAAATGCTTTTTCTGCATCTATTGAGAGGATCATGTGATCTTTATTTTTGCCTCTGTTAATATGGTGGATAACGTTTATGGACTTGCGTATGTTAAACCAGCCTTGCATCCCTGGGATGAAGCCTACTTGATCATGATGAATGACTTTTTTGATGATAAACTGTAATCTATTGGCTAGGATTTTGTTGAGAATTTTTCCATCTATATTCATGAGTGAGATTGGTCTGAAATTCTCCTTTTCGTTTGGGTCTTTTCCTGGTTTTGGTATCAGGGTGATGTTTGCTTCATAGAATGTGTTGGGGAAGATTCCTTCTTCCTCAGTTTTTTGGAATAATTTCTGTAGTACAGGAATAAGCTCTTCCTTGAAGGTTTGATAGAATTCTGGAGTGAAGCCATCTGGACCAGGGCATTTTTTAGTTGGAAGCTTTTTTATTGTTTCTTTGATCTCAGTGCTTGAAATTGGTCTGTTCAGGAGCTCTATTTCTTCCTGGCTGAGTCTAGGGAGAGGGTGTGATTCCAAATATTGATCCATTTCCTTCACATTGTCAAATTTCTGGGCATAGAGTTTCTGGTAGTATTCAGAGATGATCTCTTGTATCTCTGTGGGATCAGTTGTTATTTCCCCTTTCTCATTTCTGATTGAGGTTACTAGAGATTTTACTTTTCTATTCCTCGTTAGTCTGGTCAGTGGTTTATCTATTTTATTTATTTTTTCAAAAAACCAACTCCTTGTTTCATTAATTTTCTGAATGATTCTTTTGTTTTCAATTCCATTGATCTCTGATTTGATTTTGG
This sequence comes from Nycticebus coucang, assembly GCF_027406575.1. NCBI lineage: Eukaryota > Metazoa > Chordata > Mammalia > Primates > Lorisidae > Nycticebus > Nycticebus coucang. The sequence continues at coordinate 109,693,486 of NC_069781.1, forward strand.
ATATTTCTTTTCTTCTACTGAGTTTAGGCTTAGAATGTTCTTCTTTTTCCAATTCCATAAGATCTCTTCTGAGATTGTTGATGCGCTCTCTTTCTGTTTTTCGAATGTAGGCATCTAAAGCGATGAATTTTCCTCTCCAGTATTCCACAGGTTTTGGCAGCTTGTGTCTTCATTATTGTTATTGTCAAGGAAGTTAATGATTTCCTGTTTTATTTCTTCCTGCACCCATCTGTTATTCAACAGAAGATTGTTTAATTTCCATGCCTTTGTGTGGGGTCGAGCATTTTTGTTAGAGTTGAGTTCCACCGTTAGTGCCTTATGGTCTGAGAAGATACAAGGTAAAATTTCAATTCTTTTGTTTCTGTTGATATTTGTTTTGTGTCCCAGGATATGATCAATTTTGGAGAATGTTCCATGGGGTGATGAGAAGAATGTATATTCTTTATCTTTGGGGTGGAGTGTTCTATATGCGTCTATCAAGCACAGTTGTTCTAGGGTCTCATTTAAATCTCTTATACCTTTGTTTAATTTCTGTTTAGAGAATCTGTCCAACTCTGTAAGAGGAGTGTTAAAGTCCCCTGTTATTATGGTATTATCAGATATCATATTGCTCAGACTGAGTAATGTCTGTTTCAAGAATCTGGGAGCATTTAAATTGGGTGCATAAATATTTAGAATTGAAATGTCTTCTTGTTGTAGTTTTCCCTTGACCAATATAAAGTGACCATCTTTGTCTTTTTTGACTTTAGTTGCTTTAAATCCACATATGTCTGAAAATAAGATTGCAACTCCTCTTTTCTTCTGAATTCCATTTGCCTGAAAAATTGTCTTCCAACCATTGACTCAGAGCTTTAATTTGTCTTTTGAAGCCAGGTGTGTTTCTTGCAGACAGCAAATGGATGGCTTGTGTTTTTTAATCCAGTCAGCCAATCTATGTCTCTTCAGTGGGGAATTCAAGCCATTAACATTTATTGAGATAACTGATCAGTGTGGTAGTATTCTATTCATCTTATTTTGTGAAAGTCCATTGCTTAGTTTTATCTTTTGCATCAGTGTGGAGGTTAGGTTCTTTCCTTTAATTTCTGAGTTCTTACTTTGCTGGTGATCCATTGTGGTGGTCAGTGTGCAGAACAGGTTGAAGTATTTCCTGTAGAGCTGGTCTTGTTGTGGCAAATTTCCTCAATGTTTGTATATCTGTAAATGATTTGATTTCTCCGTCAATTTTGAAGCTTAGCTTAGCAGGGTACAGAATTCTGGGCTGGAAATTGTTCTGTTTAAGTAGATTAAAGGTAGATGACCATTGTCTTCTTGCTTGGAAAGTTTCATTAGAGAAGTCTGTGGTCACTCTGATGGATTTGCCCCTGTAGGTCAACTGGCACTTACTCCTGGCAGCTTGCAGAACCTTTTCCCTTGTCTTGACTTTGGACAGGTTCATCACAATGTGTCTTGGAGAAGCTCGGTTAGAGTTGAGGCGACCTGGGGTCCGATATCCCTCTGAGAGCAGTGTGTCAGAATCTTTGGTGATATTTGGGAAATTTTCTTTTATAATATTCTGTAGCATGGCTTCCATTCCTCTGGGCCATTCTTCTTCCCCTTCTGGAATTCCTATAACTCGTATGTTGGAACGCTTTATAAAGTCCCATAATTCTGACATTGAACGTTCTGCTTTCTGTCTCTTCTTTTCTGCCTCTTTTACTATCTGAGTTATCTTAAGAACTTTGTCTTCTACCTCTGAAATTCTTTCTTCTGCATGGTCTAACCTGTTGCTGATACTTTCCATTGCATCTTTAAGTTCCCTAATTGACTGTTTCAGTTCCTTCAGCTCTGCTATATCCTTTCTATATTCTTCATATCATTCATCTCTCATTTGATTCTGTTTTTTGGATTTCCTTTTGGTTATTTCCACTTTGTTAGCAGTTTCCTTCATTGTTTCCATAATTTCTTTCATTGTTTTCAACATGTGTATTCTAAATTCCCTTTCTGTCATTCCTAACATTTCTTTATAAGTGGAATCATCTGCAGTAGCTACCTCATGGTCCCTTGGCGGGGTTGTTCTTTACTGGTTCTTCATGTTGCGTGGAGTTTTCTGCTGATTCTTCCTCATGAGTAATTTCTTTTATCTGTTTCCTTGCCCTAATTTTCCTTTCACTTCCTCTTGCTCTTTAAGTTCTTGTGCCTGTGGACTAAGGGTTACAGAACCAGAAGGGTGAGAAGGTTGAAGAGCAAAAAAGGGGATGAAAGAAAGGAGGACCCAGTGATAAGAAAAAAAAAAAGAAAAATAGAGAAAGGAGAGGGGGTGAGTAAAAGGAATATTGACAAAAAGAAGAGAGGCACAGAAAGAGGGAGACAGAGCAATATAGGTGTACAGTAGAGTACTTTGACACAACCTTAAAAAAAACCCCACCTTCTGGGGGTGCCCAGTTGGGTGGTTCCCTTGAGGTCAGCAGCTCTTTGCTAACCTGATCAGACACAGTACCCCACCTCCACCAAGTAGAGAGGAAAGACAAAGATGCTATAAATCAAACCAAAACAAGCAAACAGAAAACTTTATGGGATAAAATTGGGTGAAAAACCAAATAATATTGGTAGAAACACTAGCAAAAATGAAGTTCTAGTTATTGAAAAAGGCAGCAATGGGAAATTATAATTAAACTAGAAAAATTGAGAAAGAAAAAGGATCTGTATGGAAAAGGTTGAATAGAAAACAAAACAACATCAACAACATCAAAATAAACAAAAAAACCCCCAACCAAACCAAAAAGAAACAAACAAACAAAAAAACACAACCAAAAACAAAGCAGTATGTATATGTTACTGAATATTGTCTGGGCAACACGTGGTCTTCTGGGGTATGAGATGTTAATCACACTTCTGATACAACTGGAGGCTGCTGATTTCTCAAACCCCAGCAGGTAGACACCCTAAATCTCTCTTCGGCCCACTTAAAAGGCACTTTGAACTTGTAAACTTACTGAGCAGAAGCTTTCCCAGGAAAGTGCTTGTCACTGGAATCACTGCTGAAGTGGCTATCCACTTACGCAGTGTGCCAAAACCGGTCTCACTCTGCCCCTGAGGGTTAGGGCTTCAAGGCGGCTCAGACCCCACCCTTAGGCTACTTGGTCGCTGGGTTACCAGCTCCCACCCTATTGTAGCACAATGGCTCCCTGTAACCCACAGCCAAACACTATTAGCTCTGTCTGGCTCAGCGGCTCAGACTGGGGCCCTAGACAATGGCCAAAATTCTCTGCACTCCCGCTCAGGCTCTCCCCAAGGCAGTTCAACTGAGTGCCAAGTCCAAAGACACAAAACAGTTTGCAGGTAAGGCCTTTCTGGTTTGCAGTCTCGCTGCTACTGAACTTACAGTTGCGGGAGGGTTTAGACGGATTGAACACACGTGACCACTTGCCGTTTTTTCACTGTTTTAGTCCTCCTCTTGGGGTCCAGAAGTCTCTCACTGACTCACTGTATCCTCAGAGGGGTGATGATAGGCAGATCCCACCAGCCAGAGATGCCTAGAGTCCTATCTCCCCAGACTCATGGTGCCCAGATGCAAGGAAGCTGTTATTCGGACGCCATCTTCGATATTTTCAACAAGTATTTATGGAGCATACACTGTGCTTTGGTGAAGGATGTGAATATAAAACAAGGAAAGATGATTCCTGGCTTTATGAGTGGTCTGAGAGAGACCATGATCACAGAATCACTAAAGAGGACTAGCCCAGTCAAGAATGAGAAGGGCAGGAGCCTTGTGAATGGAAAGAGTACTGTGGTAGGGAAGGGTTGGCCTTCCACAAGTTGCCTTGTGGCTTGCTTTTCTCTACAGATGAGTGCACCTGCAATATATTTAAATTTACTTTCCACAGTGAAAAGTGATGACATCAAATAGGGCCAACCAGAAAAATGCCTTCATACTTTCCTTAGTATGGCTATTACTTTCCTCATAGTGTTATAGTGAACATTCAACAATGGCATACACATAGAGAACCTAGTAAAACACTCTAAGTTTAAAAAAATTCACCAGAAGCTATTTGCTTTTTTCCAGCTATTTGTTCTCCAGATATATCCATGGATATCTATAAACCAATAAACCAGCAGCCTCAATAAACCAAAAGAAAACATTGTAGCAACAGACATGTTTTTAGTAAAAGCAAGGTGAAATAACAGATCTGAGAAATAATTTTTATATGAATAATTCAGTATGAGCCATGTAATCCCAGCTACTTTGGAGGCTGAGGCGAGAGGACCATTGGAGTCCAGGAGTTTGAGACCAGCCTGGGTAAGAGTGAAACCTCATTTCAAAAAAAAAAAAAAAAATGACAACAGCAACAGCAGCAGCAGCAGCAGCAACAACAACAACAACAACAACAACAATATTCAGTATAAATTCAACTTACCTTGTCACTGGGCTATAGAGATGATCAAAAGAGACAATTAGCTTTGGAAATACTGAAAGTGTGAACCAGGGAGCAACTACAAGGAGCTGGGCACTGCATGATGATGAACACACATCTCCTTTCTCAAATTAGTTCTGAGGTAGGCATATTGGTAACAGTGCAAAAGCAGGATGAAGCCAGAAACTAGGAAATATAAACATAAATGCCCAGATTAAGCCAATGTTCTGAGACTTTGTGTAGTCCCAGTTCTCTCCACTGACAGCTGTCACTCATGATTACTGACAGGTGGTATCTGAAGTACAAAGTTGCCAATATAAACCCAAGGTTGTATATTATATACACATTTGTAGTATGTGTGTGTATAAATAGATATATGCACACACACTCCCAACTAATAGTGGCTAATAAAAATGATAAACTGTAAAAAAATGTTCAAATTAATTTGAGGATACAAATGATTAGATTCCATACTTTGCATTTGTAATATTAAAGTCCAGTTAGAAGGTATGTCCTTGGCTCAGACAGTGTGCCATATATCTGTGCAACGGACCCATGGAAATTTATCCTATCCCTCACCCACACTTGAATTTCACTGAATTTTTCTCAATGAAAAACTCACTTACATGTCAGCATGGGTTAATCTACTAGTTCCAGTTTAGCACCTGGAACATGTGGTGTTTGCTTTTCTGCTTCTGTGATATTTCATTTAGGAATATGTTCTCCAGTTCCATCCAGATTGTTGCAAAAGATACATAATCTCCATCTTTTTTATGGCTGAATAATATTCCATGGTATACATATATCACAATTTATGAATGCATTTATGTATTGAAGGGTACTTGGGCTGTTTCCACTTCTTTGCAATTGTGAATTTATAACCATTTGAGTGCAGGTGTCTTTATGGTGTTTTTTTCCTTTGGGTAGATTGCTAGTAATGGGATTGCAAGATCAAACGGTAGGTCTTAGTTTTAGTTTTTTGAGGAATCTCCATACTGCTTTCCATAGAGGTTGCACAAGTTTTCAGTCCTACCAACAGATTATAAGCGTTCCTTTCTCTCTATATCTACACCAGCATCTGTTGCTTTGGGACTTTATGACATGAGCTATTCTCTGTGGGGTTAGGTGATATTTCAATTTGTGTATCTCTGATGATTAGAGATGATGAGCACTTTTTCATGTTTATTGGCAATTGGTCTATCTTCACAGGAAGAGTTCCTGTTCATGTCTCTAGCCCAATTTTTAATGATGTTGTTTGATTTTTTTGTGTGTTAATTCACTTGAGTTCTTTATAGATTCAACCTTTGTTGGATGGGTAGCATGCAGATATCTTCTCTTATTCTGTAGATTGTCTTTTTGTTTTGTTGTGTCCTTAGCTATTCTCTCTACTTTTGTTACTTTAAAGTCAATTGTATCTGCAATAAGGTTTTTAACTCCTACTTTCTTTTTTTCCCATTTGCATGAAATATTGTTTTCCAGACCTTCACCATGAGTCTTGATTTATCCTTGGAGGTCAGATGCATTTCTTGAGGATAGTATATACTTAGCTTTTTTTTTTTTTTTATTTGAGACAGAGCCTCAAGCTGTCACCCTGGGTAGAGTGCCATGGCATCACAGCTCACAGCAACCTCCAACTCCTGGGCTCAAGCTATTCTCTTGCCTCTGCCTCCCAAGTAGCTTGGACTACAGGCACCCACCACAATGCCTGGCTATTTTTTGGTTGCAGCCATCATTGTTGTTTGGCAGGCCCAGGCTGGATTCAAACCCACGAGCTCAGGCATATGTGGCTGGCGCCTTAGCTGCTTGAGCCACAGGCACTGAGCCAAGGCTTTTGTTTTTTTTAATCCAACCACCCAGCCTATGAGCCCATGTTTCTTCAATGGAGAATTTAAGCCATTCATATTTATTGAGAAAATTGACAAATGAGGTGGATTTATTTTATTTGTTATGTTATATGGGATTCTGTTGCTTTGTTTTTTCCCTTGAGGCATTGTGGTAGCTAAGCTGTGTCTTTTAGTTTCCACGTGGTATAAGTTTGCTAGGAATCCATTCTGTTGGTCTATGTATATATAGTACAGGTCTGAGTACTTTCTGTAGAGATGTTCTAGTAGTGACAAATTTCCTCAATGTTTTTTGGTAAAATATTGGATTTCTCTATCAATTATGAAACTTAGTTGTGCAGGATACAGGATCCTCAGTTGACAATTGTTTTATCTGAGAAGACTGAAGGTAGGAGTTGTGTGCATTTTGTATGCATACTATACCTTGATGAACTAAAGGCCCTGAGCAGCACACTTAGGACTTATGTGTTATATGTATACTATATCTTGATAAAGTAAATGTCCTGAGTGACACATTTAGAACCTGTGTACATTTTGTATGTATACTATACCTTGATGAACTAAATTCTCTGAATGGCACATTTGAGACTTGTGTACTATATGTATACTATACCTTGATGAACTAAATGCCCTGAGCAGCACACTTGGGACTTGTGTACATTTTGCATGTACACTATACCTTGATGAATTATACATTTACAAAACTATTCTTGGGAAGGTAATAGAAGATACTGTGTCTGTTAGGGACAAAACAGGGTGCTATGAAGCAACAGTAAGAAGAAAGACCTGTTGGAAACATAAAATAAAATAGAGATGAAAATTGTCACCAACTGATTGATTTCTATCAAAACCAGCAAGATTCTGTATAGTAGACATAAAAAAGCTTATTTTAAAACTTATATGCAAGGGTATAGGCTTTAGAATGGGTAAACTATCCTAGAAAAGGCATAAAATGGGAGAAATCATCTCATCAAGGCTTTCTGTATAGCTGCAGTGATGAAGACAGATTGATATTAAGAGACAAATATAAACATCACTCAGTGGAACAAACAGAGAACCTAGAAATAGGCCCATGCAAATATGCTGAACAGATTTTTGATCAATGTGCAAAAGCAATTTAATGGAGGAAGGATAAACTTTCAATAGAGATGCTGGAGCAATAGCTGTTGGGGAAAAAAAGGACCCTTGATTCCTTGAGCTAAATCTCACAACCTATGTAGCAATTAAATCAGAATGGATCTTGGACTTAAATGCAAAATGTATAACTAAAAAGTATTTAGGAAAAACATGGGAGAAAAGCTTTGGGATCTAGGGGTAGGCAATAAGTTCTTAGATTTACACTAAAAGCATAATCCACAATAGAAAAAATTGTTAAATTGGACCTTACTAGAAAAAAAGAAAACTTTTGCCTTGTGTAATATCTTGTTAGGAAGATGCACAAATAATCTATAAACTGGTGGAAAATATTTCCAAACCAAGGACTTGCTGTCCTTCTGTGTGCTCTTTCTTTTCATTGTTCTGGTTTAGGTCAAATAGTACCATCTCAGGCCTCCCCTGACCAGCTAAGATCCCTGTCCTCTTCCTCTGGGTCTCTATATCTTGCACAACAAACGGTATCACGTTTGTTGGTATTAGTATTAGACAATATAGTATTACTATAGTATAGTATAGTATTAGACAATATAGTATTTGTATTATTATAATAAATCCAATCAAATCAGAAAATGAGTAAAAGGCAGTAACAGATATCTCCTTGAAGATAATATATAAACAGCAAATAATCACAGGAAAATGTTCAACATCATTAGTCACTAGGGGAGTACAAACACAAATTAACACCATAATGAGATATCACCAGACATCTATCAGAATGGCTAATATAAAAAATAATGACAAGAAAGTTCAAATCTTTTTGGAGATGCTGGATCACTTATACGTTACTGGTGGGAATATAACTGGTCCAAGAAACTGATTGGCAGTCAGTTTCTTATAAAATCATATGTATGTAACTGCCACAGGACCCAGCAATTGTACTCTTGGGCATTTATCTCAGAGAAACAGCATGGGAGGGGAGGGGGTAGGTATAAAAGGACAAGAGGGATTCTTGCAGGGATGAAAATCTTCGGCATCTTGACTCTGGGATGGATACAGGAATGTATGCATGTGATAAAATTGCACAGAACTAAACACTCACATGCACACAAATGAGTTCAAGTAACTTGGGAGATCTGAACATGATTGAGAATTTTAACAGGTCAATGCCATAGCTGTGATATTGTACTATAGTTATGTAGGATGTTACCATCAGAGGAACCTGGTCAAAGTGTACATAAGACCTTTCTGTGCCATCTTTTATAAGTAAATCTGCTTATAAATCTATAATTATCTCACAGTGAGAAATTTAATTAAAGAAACTTTTTTTTTTTAAAGGCAGAGTCTTACTTTGTTTCTAAGGTTGGAGTTCAGTGGCAGCCATGGTCACTCAGCTTCCAGTTCCTGGGCTCAGGAGGTCCTCTTCCTTCATCTCCTAAGTAGCTGGGACTACAGATGCATGCACCATGCCCAGCTAATAATTCTCCTCCTCTTCTTCTTCTTCTTCTTTAAAGATGGGGATCTTTTTATGTTGCTTAGGCTTGTCTCAAACTCCTGGCCTCAAGCAATCCTCAATCCTTCACCTCCCAAAGTGCTAGGATTACAGGCATGAGCCACCATGTCTAGCCTAGTTAAAGAAACACATTTGTCATCTTGACATAAGATTGGCCAGAGTGGAAAGCAGACTGAGTGAACAAGAAGATAGACCAGAAGCAGTTTCTAGAGTGCAGTGTGGAGGAAAAAGGAGAAGGGAAAAGAAGGAAATAGTATATTGGTCTCACTGGCCAACTAGGATACCACTGGGAGAGAGGTGGGAAATGGGGAAAAACAATATTGGAAGAGCTAGTACTTGAGAATTTTCCCAAACTGATGAAAGACACTAGCTTTTCCCAACAAATTCCAAGTAACAGTCATGTGCAACAACAGCAACAACATCTATGCCAAGACGAAATATAATGAAACTTCTAACACGCTCAAGAGTGAAGGCCAGAACACCTTCAGAGGAGCAGTTGTTCAACAGTCTGCTGAGTTCTCTGTGTCAACAATTGAAGTTCACACCTGTAACCCAGCACTCTAGGGGGCCAAAGTGGGAGGATAATTTGAGTCCAGGAGTTCAAAACCAGCCTGGGCAACAAACAAGACCCCTCCCCCAAATAAATAAAAATAAAGAAAGAGAAAGATTAGAAAAATTATACTGGCATTGTGGTGGGCACCTGTAGTCCCAGTTATTCAGAAGGCCGAGGCAGGAGGATCACTTGAACCCTGGAGTAGTGAGCTATGATGATGGCATTGCACTCTAGCCCAAGCAACAGAGTGAGACCCTGTCTCCAAAACAAACAAACAAAACCAACCAATCAAAAAAAACAAAAAACAATAAAAACTTAGAGATAATGTGAGAATGTGAGATATGAAAACAACACTATACCTCTTTGTTAGGAATCTGCATCCATCTAAAAACATTGACAAAGATTGGCAGAACATTTTAAAATACAGCAGAGAGAATGTGTGTTAGAGAACCAAAGTGGACCTGATAATGAGATGGAAGGGAAAGCAACCGGGAGAAGCACACCATGTAAGAGTGCTGCAGGAGCCATCCACAGCATGTGCTATGAACTAAGGGACTGGGTTACAGCAGCTCTATGAATCTTAGCAAAGAAGAAAAAACAAACCAAAGCAATGGAGAGCATTATAAAAATTGACATGAGGAGAAGTAGTTTTAGTTTGGGTTCCCCTAGAAAGGCACCCCTAGGCAAGCTGTTTGTTGAGATTGTGATCCTGTGAAATATTGGGAGGGGAGTGGGGAAGTGAAGAAGGGATGGGAGAAAGTCCATGAAGTAGGTTACCAAGCAAAATACCATCAAGGGCAAGTGGGGCTCCAGGAGCTGGTGTAAACACACAGTGAAGCTGTGTGACCCTAGGTGCGGGGGAACTGGGATATTTACTCACCAACCTGCATCAGTCACTGAGGGAGAGTTGCTCTCTGATGTGAATTCCCTAGTACTTCTTATCTGCAGTGTACTAGGTGGGCATGGGACACCAGGAGCTGTGGAGAGCAGAGGGCACCTGCCACACAGTGTTGAAGAAAAAAGCTTTCTGTATTTCCTTTCTTTGATAACCACATTCCTAGACTAACCATGATAAGTAGATGTATTTCCTTCCAGAACCATTCTTTTTATGTGTGAATTATACTATATGTGTATGCATATGTGAATGATTCTCAGGCATACACAAACATGTGCCTTGCCTATATTTTATAAAATTGAAGCTCTGCACATTGTTTTTCAATTCACTTTTTCAAAAACTCAACCATAGAGTAAAAAAAAACAAAAAACACCTCAACCATATGTATAGTCATTCTACCATGTCATGACAATATTTTTCTCATTCCTTTTTCAAGTTGCCTAACATTGCACAGCAGGGCTGAACCATTACTTATTAAACAGAGTCTTATGGATGGATATCGAAGTAGTCTCTGTATTTTTGACTTCATAAACAATTAGCAACTTCCTATCTATAGCCTGGAGAACATGTGAAAATATTTCCTGAACTATAAATTCCTGGAGTTAAATCACTGCAAAATTATCCTCTATGAGATTTCAGTTTGTTCTCCAACCCCTTCCCTCACCCTTGTTAACACTGGATATTAATGTCTTCTACATTCTTGTCAATCAAAGAAGAACAATCTTACTGCTTTAATTTACATTCTCTGATCACTACCATTGCATTTCTTCCATGAATTGTCTATTAACTCTTTAGATGATTAACAAAAAATATCTCCAGGCCGGGGGAGTGAGAGCAAGATGGCAGCCGAGTAACAGCTTCCCTGCAACTGGGCACCGTGACTCTGGGGAGATAAGACTCCAGGCATCTCTGGCTGGTGGGATCTGCCTATAATCATCCCTTTGAAGATACAGGGAGTCAGCGAGAGACTTCTGGACCTCAAGAGGAGGACAAAAACAGTGGAAGACTGGCAAGTGGTTGCATGTGTTCAACGGGTCTAATCCCACTGGACCTGTTGAGTACAGCAGCAGTGAGACTGCAAACGGGAAAGGCCTTACCCGTGAACTGTTTTGGTGTTTTTTGGATTTGGCCCTCAGTTGAACTGCCTTGGGGAGAGCTTGGGCAGGAGTGCGGAGAACTTTGGGTGTTGTCTAGGGCCCCAGACTGAGCAGCTGAGCTGGACGGAGCTAATAGTGTTTGGCTGTGGGCCGGAGAAACCATTGTGAGAGACCTGCCCTGGCAAGCTTCCCCCTCAGGGTCACAGAGCAAGGATCAGGTGGGATCTAGTAACCTAGTGACTGAGCAGCCTAAAGGTGGGGACTGAGCCACCTTACAGCCTTAACCCTCAGGGGCAGAGTGAGACTGGTTTTGGCACACTGAGTAAGTGGATAGCCACTTCAGCAGTGATCCCAGCGACAAGCACTTTCCTGGGAAAGCTTCTGCTTAGCCAAGTTTAGAAGTTTAAAGTGTCTTTTAAGAGGGCTAAAGAGAGATTTAGTGTCTCCACCCAGTGGGGTTTGAGAAATCAGTGGAGGCCTCCAGTCGTATCAGCATTGTGATTAACATCTCATACTCCAGAAGACCACCTGTTGCCCAGACAATATTCAACAAGATATATATATATATATGTGTGTGTGTATACCGCTTTGTTTTTGTTTGTTTTGTTTGTTTGTTGTTTATTTTGTTGTTATCGTTTTGCTTTTTAATTTCAACCTTTTCCATACAGATTTTTTCTTTTCTTTTTTTTCTTTTATTTCCCCATTTTTTCTAGTTTAAGGACAATTTCCCATTGCTGCCTTTTTCAATAATTAGATCTTCACTTTTGCTAGTATGTCTATCCTTATTATTTGGTTTTTCACCAAATTTTATCCTGTAAAGTTATCTGTTTGCTTGTTTTGCTTTGATTTATAGCATTTTTGTCTTTCCTCTCTACTTGGTGAAGGTGGGGTACTGTGTCCAATCAGGTTAGCAAAGAGCTGCTGACCTCAAGGGAACCATGCAACCAGGCACCCCCAGTGGTTGGGTTTTTTTAAAGGTTGTGTCAAAGTACCCTACTGTACACCTATATTGCTCTGTCTCCCACTTTCTGTGTCTCTCTTCTTTTTGTCAATATTCTCTTTTACCCACCTCCTCTCCTTCCTTTCTTCCTTCCTTCCTTCCTTCCTTCCTTCCTTCCTTCCTTCCTTCTTTCCTTCCTTTCTTTCTTTTTCTTTCTTTTATCGCTTCTTGCTCTTCAACCTTCTTATCCTTCTGGTCCTGTACCAAAAGGACTCATCAAAACCTTAGTCCACAGGCATGAGAACTTAAGGAGCAAGAGGAAGTGTAAGGAAAATTAGGGCAAGGAAACAGATAAAAGAAATCACTCATGAGGAAGAATCAGCTGAAAACTCCAGGCAACATAAAGAACCAGTCCAGAGCAACCCCTCCAAGGGACCATGAGGTAGCTACTGCAGAGAATTCTACCTATCAAGAAATGTTAGGAATGACAGAAAGGGAATTTAGAATACATATGATGAAAACAGTGAAGGAAACTGCTAATAAAATGGAAAATAACCAAAAGGAAATCCAAAAACAGAATCAAATAAGAGATGAATGATATGAAGAATATGGAAAGGATATAGCGGAGCTGAAGGAACTGAAGCAGTCAATTAGGGAACTTAAAGATGCAATGGAAAGTATCAGCAACAGGTTAGACCATGCAAAAGAAAGAATTTCAGAGGTAGAGGACAAAGTTCTTGAGATAACTCAGATAGTTAAAGAGGTAGAAAAGAAGAGAGAGAAAGCAGAACATTCACTGACAGGATTATGGGACTTTATGAAGTGTTGCAACATACGGGTTATAGGAATCCCAGAAGGGGAAGAAGAATGCCCCAGAGGAATGGAAGCCATACTAGAGAATATTATAAAAGAAAATTTCCCAAATATCACCAAAGATTCTGACACACTGCTTTCAGAGGGATATCGGACCCCAGGTCGCCTCAACTCTAACCGAGCTTCTCCAAGACACACTGTGATGAGCTTGTCCAAAGTCAGGACAAAAGAAAAGATTCTGCAAGCTTCTAGGAATAAGCACCAGTTGACCTACAGAGGCAAATCTTTCAGAGTGACTGCAGACTTCCCTAGTGAAACTTTCCAAGCAAGAAGACAATGGTCATCTACCTTTAATCTACTTAAACAGAACAATTTCCAGCCCAGAATTCTGTACCCTGCTAAGCTAAGCTTCAAAATTGACAGAGAAATCAAATCATTTATGGATATACAAACATTGAGGAAATTTGCCACAACAAGACCAGCTCTACAGGAAATACTTCAACCTGTTCTACACACTGACCATCACAATGGATCAGCAACAAAGTAAGAACTCAGAAATTAAAGGACAGAACCTAACCTCCACACTGATGCAAAAGATAAAACTAAGCAATGGACTCTCACCAAATAAGATGAATAGAATACTACCACACTGATCAATTATCTCCATAAATGTTAATGGCTTGAATTCCCTACTGAAGAGACATAGATTGGCTGACTGGATTAAAAAACACAAGCCATCCATTTGCTGTCTGCAAGAAACACACCTGGCTTCAAAAGACAAATTAAAGCTCTGAGTCAATGGTTGGAAGACAATTTTTCAGGCAAATGGAATTCAGAAGAAAAGAGGAGTTGCAATCTTATTTTCAGACATATGTGGATTTAAAGCAACTAACGTCAAAAAAGACAAAGATGGTCACTTTATATTGGTCAATGGAAAAATACAAGAAGACATTTCAATTCTAAATATTTATGCACCCAATTTAAATGCTCCCAGATTCTTGAAACAGACCTTACTCAGTCTGAGCAATATGATATCCAATAATACCATAATAACAGGGGATTTTAACACTCCTCTTACAGAGCTGGACAGATCCTCCAAACAGAAATTAAACAAAGATATAAGAGATTTAAATGGGACCCTAGAACAACTGTACTTGATAGACGCATATAGAACACTCCATCCCAAAGATAAAGAACATACATTCTTCTCATCACCCCATGGAACATTTTCCAAAATTGATCATATCCTGGGACATAAAACAAATACCAACAGAATAAAAAGAATTGAAATTTTACCTTGTATCTTTTCAGACCATAAGGCACTAAAGGTGGAACTCAACTCTAACAAAAACATTCGACCCCACACAAAGGCCTGGAAATTAAACAACCTTCTGTTGAATGACAGATGGGTGCAGGAAGAAATAAAACAGGAAATCATTAACTTCCTTGACCATAACAACAATGAAGACACCAGCTACCAAAACCTGTGGGATATTGCAAAAGCAGTTTTGAGAGGAACATTTATCACTTTAGATGCCTACATTCAAAAAACAGAAAGAGAGCACATCAACCATCTCACAAGCCATCTTATGGAATCGGAAAAAGAAGAACAATCTAAGCCTAACCCCAGTAAAAGAAAAGAAATATCCAAAATCAAATCAGAGATCAATGAAATTGAAAACAAAAGAATCATTCAGAAAATTAATGAAACAAGGAGTTGTTTTTTTGAAAAAATAAATAAAATAGATAAACCATTGGCCAGACTAACTAGAAATAGAAAAGTAAAATCTCTAGTAACCTCAATCAGAAATGACAAAGGGGAAATAACAACTGATCCCACAGAGATACAAGAGATCATCTCTGAATACTAATAGAAACTCTATGCCCATAAACTTGACAATGTGAAGAAAATGGATCAATATTTGGAATCACACCCTCTCCCTAGACTTAGCCAGGAAGAAATAGAGCTCCTGAACAGACCACTTTCAAGCACTGAGATTGAAGAAAGAATAAAAAATCTTCCAACCAAAAAATGCCCTGGTCCAGATGGCTTCACACCAGAATTCTATCAAACCTTCAAGGAAGAGCTTATTCCTGTACTGCAAAAATTATTTCCAACAAATTGAGGAGGAAGGTATCTTTCCCAACACGTTCTGTGAAGCAAACATCACCCTGATACCAAAACCAGGAAAAGACCCAACTAAAAAGGAGAATTTCAGACCAATTTCACTCATGAATATAGATGCAACAATTCTCAACAAAATCCTAGCCAATAGATTACAGCTTATCTTCAAAAAAGTCATACATCATGATCAAGTAGGTTTCATCCCAGGGATGCAAGCAACACTGGTTTAACATATGCAAGTCTATAAACATTATCCACCATATTAACAGAGGGGAAAAAAAAGATCATATGATCCTCTCAATAGATGCAGAAAAAGCATTCAATAAAATCCAGCATCCTTTTCTAATTAGAACACTGAAGAGTATAGGCATAGGTGGCACATTTCTGAAACTGATTGAAACTAATTATGACAAACCCACAGCTAATATTTTACTGAATGGAGTAAAACTGAAAGCTTTTCCTCTTAGAACTGGAACCAGACAAGGTTGTCCTCTGTCACCTTTACTATTCAACATAGTGCTGGAAGTCCTAGCCAATACAGTTATGCAAGACAAAAAAATAAATGGAATCCAAATGGGAGCAGAGGAGGTCAAACTGTCCCTCTTTGCTGACGACATGATCTTATACTTAGAGAACCCCAAAGACTCAACCACAAGACTCCTGGAAGTCATCAAAAAAATACAGTATGCAGCAAATATCTGGCCTAAGTTTTTGTATACAGTCAGCCAACCTGTGCCTCTTTAGAGGACAGTTTAAGCCATTCATATTAATGGAGAATATTGATAAATCTGATAAAATTTTGGGTATAGAGTTTTTCGAAAGTCCAGTGGTATTCTTACAAGGGTACATGTGGAACTTAGTAAATGTAGAATATAATTGGCTTAACATAATAACTAAGAAAATGCCAGGAAGGCTATGTTAACCAGTGTGATGAAAATGTGTCAAACTGTTTAAAAAACCAGTGTATGGTGCCCCATGATCACATTAATGTACACAGCTATGATTTAATATTAATAATAAAAAAATACAGTAATGTCTCAGGATATAAAATCAATGTCCACAAGTCAGTACCTTTGTATATGCCAGTAACAGTTAAGATGAGAAGCTAATTAAGGACACAACTCCCTTCACCATAGTTTCAAAGAAAATGAAATTACCTAGGAATATACCTAAAAAAGGAGATGAAGGAGCTCTATAAAGAAAATTATTAAATCCTCAGAAAGGAAATAGCAGAGGATAATAACAAATGGAAGAACATACCAGGCCCATGGCTGGGAAGAATCAACATTGTTAAAATGTCTATACTTCCCAAAGCAATCTACCTATTCAATGCCATTCCTATTAAAATACCAACATCGTACTTTCAAGATTTGGAAAAAATGATTCTGCATTTTGTATGGAACCAGAAAAACCCCCATATAGCTAAGGCAGTTCTTAGTAATAAAAATAAAGCTGGGGCATCACCATATCAGATTTTAGGCTGTACTACAAAGCCATAGTGGTCAAGACAGCATGGTACTGGCACAAAAATAAAGACATAGACACCTTGGAATCGAATAGAAAACCAGGAAATGAAACTAACATCTTACAACCACCTAATCTTTGATAAACCAAACAAGAACATACCTTGGGGGAAAGACTCCCTATTCAATAAATGGTGTTGAGAGAACTGGATATCCACATGTAAAAGACTGAAACTGAACCCACACCTTTCCCCACTCACAAAAATTGATTCAAGATGAATAAAGGACTTAAATTTAAGGCATGAAACAATAAAAACCCTAAAAGAAAGCATAGGAAAAACACTGGAAGATATCTGCCTGGGGAAAGACTTCATGAAGAAGACTGCCATGGCAATTGCAACAACAAAAATAAACAAACAGGGGCTAATCAAACTGAAAAGCTTCTGTACAGCTAAGGAGACAAACACCAAAGCAAATAGACAACCTACACAATGGGAAAGGATATTTGCATATTTTCAATCAGACAAAAGCTTGATAACTAGGATCTATAGGGAACTCAAATTAATCCACATAAAAAAAGCCAATAATCCCATATATCAATGGGCAAGAGACATGAATAGAAGAACCTTCTCTAAAGAAGACAGACGAATGGCTAACAAGCATATGAAAAAAATATTCATCATCTCTATCTATTAGAGAAATGCAAATCAAAACCACCCTGAGATACCATCTAACCCCAGCGAGAATGGCCCACATCACAAAATCTCAAAACTGCAGATGCTGGCATAGATGTGGAGAGAAGGGAACACTTTGACACTGCTGGTGGGACTGCAAACTAGTACAACCTTTCTGGAAGGAAGTATGGAGAAACCTCAAAGCACTCAAGCTAGACCTCCCATTTGATCCTGCAATCCCATTACTGGGCATCTACCCAGAAGGAAAAAAATCCTTTTATCATAAGGACACTTGTACTAGACTGTTTATTGCAGCTCAATTTACAGTCGCCAAAATGTGGAAACAGCCTAAATGCCCACCAACCCAGGAATGGATTACCAAGCTGTGGTATATGTATACCATGGAATACTATTGAGCCATTAAAAAAATGGAGACTTTACATCCTTCGTATTATCCTGGATGGAAGTGGAAGACATTATTCTTAGTAAAGCATCACAAGAATGGAGAAGCATGAATCCTATGTACTCAATTTTGATATGAGGACACTTAATGACAATGAAGGTCACGGTGGGGGTGGGGGAAGGGGAGAGCAGAGAGAGAAAGAAGGAGGGAGGGATTGGGAAAGGAAGAGCAGAGAGAGGGAAGGAGGGGGGTGGGTGGGGCCTTGGTATGTGTCACACCTTTCGGGGGCAAGATAGGATTGCAAGAGGGACTTTACCTAACAAATGCAATCAGTGTAACCTGGCTTATTGTACCCTCAATGAATCCCCAACAATAAAAAAAAAAAAAAAAAAAAGTTAAAAAAAAAAAAAGAATCACCTGTGAAAATTACAAAAAAAAAAAAATTAAAAAATAAAATAAAATAAAAAATAAAAAATAAAATAAAATCTTTTCTCAGGTCCAAAACAAACAAAAAATATCAACCACTTGACCTTTTTT
Source organism: Nycticebus coucang (assembly GCF_027406575.1). Classification (NCBI taxonomy): domain Eukaryota; kingdom Metazoa; phylum Chordata; class Mammalia; order Primates; family Lorisidae; genus Nycticebus; species Nycticebus coucang. Next base: position 109,711,823 of record NC_069781.1, read on the forward strand.
CCCCTAGATTACAGTTATTCTTGTGCATGTGGTGGGATTTACTGTTTAAGGCTGAACTTTGTGGCTCTTTTCTTTCCTTCCTTTTTTTTTTTTTCTTTTTTGCAGTTTTTGGCCGGGACCTGGTTTGAACCTACCACCTGTGGTATATGGGGTTAGCGCCCTACTCCTTGAGCCATAGGTGCCACCATTTTTTTTTTTTTTTTATTAGAGATAGCATCTGGCTCTGTCATCTAGGCTGGAGCACAGTGACACAATCATCACAATCATATAGCTTGAACTCCTAGGCCAAAAGGAGTGCCTCTTACCTTAGTCTCCTGAGTTGCTGGCATTACAGGCAGGTGCCACCACACCTGGCATATATATATATAATATATATATATATATATATGCCACATGTTGTCAATGTGACCACAGCTGTGAGATGCTGATATACCAAGATTATGAAACTTTGTCAAGTTATTTTTATAGGGCTGCCAACGTAAGTGCATGATGGAAAGTTTGTGAACTTAATTTTCAGACCTTGTAAGATGACAGCTCTGATGATCATTCCAGAGAAAGAGTTTCAAAATTGCTTTGAAGGCTGGACTAGATACTGGCATCAGTGCGTAACTTCCCAAGGGGAGTACTTTGAAGGTGACTGTAGTGATATTCAGTAACGTGGTGTGTATCACTTTTTCTAGGATGAGTTGTGGACTTGGTTGCCAGACCATATATAATATATACACACGTATATATGTATGTATGTATTTGTTAATGTATGTGTTTTAGAGATGGGACCTTGCTGTATTACCCAGGCTGGTCTGGAATTTCTGGACTGAAGCGATTCTCCTGCCTTGTCCTCCCAAATGCCTGGCAGTGTGGCTTTTTATTAAGGTAAATCATTTATTGAGCACATACTATGTGCCAGGCCCTAGACACAGTATTGTCCCTGCATTATTTCAGGTAACTCTCATCATGATTCCTAGGAGGAGAGCTACAGCCTGGAGAGATTAATTTACTTTTCCAATGCTAATACACCCAAAGGATTAACTACTATATTTACTAGATTAATGCCTTGCCTAAGGATGAAGTTTGTAGTGTTAGTGATTAAAAAATTACTAGGGTGGGTGGATGATTTGTTAAAATGTAATTTTTGCTTTGGGCTCATAGATACACTTTTCCAACTCCAAAGGCCTTGCCTCGGGGCCATTATCTAGATGGACATGAGTGACAGAGCTGCCGCGTGTTCCTGGTATCTATGGTGTATGCACATGTGTGGTGTGTGTGTATGTGACACCTGTATAGTGTGGGGGGAGTGTGTGGAATGTGAGTGGTGTGTGCGGTATATGCAAGTGTGCGCTGTGCATGTGTGGTGTGGTGTGTGTTTATGTTTTATACCAGTCTTGTTGAAGATTGTCAGGCCCTCCCAGGAAGGAGGCTGCAGGCAGAGGAATGAGTTTCTTGGGACAGAGGAGGCAGCTCTGGCTGCAGGAGGCGCCATTTCCTCAGACCAGAGCAGCCCAGTGAGAGGGTCTCCTGTGAGTGGGTGAAGCCATCGTGGGAGGGTCTCGCTGGGTGGACAATGGAAATGGCTGTTCACCCTGCGGCTTGTTCTGGCTGGGAAGGTGTGTCTCCCTGCAGTGAAGAGTGTGGACAGAACAACGGAAAACCTTTCAGAATAGTCTGCTTGTCATTAGGCCCTCAAGACTGTGGAGAGCTGGCAGGAGGTTCTCATAACGCTGGAGATTGAGTTTTACAGTCACCGAGTGGGGATGGGGGTTCTTACTCAGGTTTCATTTGCTTTCAGAGAAATAACAGACATTTCCTGCATCTCCATGTTAGTGTTTGCAAGTTCATTTTCTCTACCCAGAAAGAGCATACTTAGACATATATTGTCAATGTATCCAAGCTATTAATGAACAAAAAGATGCAGATGAATCGTATATTTTTACTCTTTGAGCAACTGGACAAACAGACCACTGGACAACAAGTGTTTGACTGAAGCGCTGCATCTGGTTCCTATTAACCAGATCTGAGACAAAATACACATTCAAGGTTTCCTGCCACTTAATTTAAAATGCAATTTAGATTTCACGGGCCTCAGTTGAAGTTTGATTTTGGGGATCTAATAGGCATCAAACCACAAGAAGCCATAATGAGCGAGGCAGGCTCATAATTTCTTTTCCATATTGTAAAAGCAATAAAAACCACCTCTCAGAGTGTTTGGAAACTAGACAATGGTTACTCATAAATTCTTCCCAAATAACACTCTTAGCATTTTACTGAGAACTCATTCAGGGTTCTTCTTATGAAAATAAAAAAAATATTGTGTAGATGAGTATATGTTAATATAATTATATTTATATTATCATGAAAATAGAAAATGTTGTGCATTCTGTTACTTCACAACGTGTTGCAATTTTTTTTCATGTTTTTAGATGCTCATTAGGGTTGTTGTTTTTCTTCTTGCTTATGTTCCATCAGATGTATATCTAGTTCCTTAACTATTCTTCTGTGGCAGGGTGTTGGGATGGTACTTATTTTTTACTATTAGAAATAATTGTTCAGCCAGAACCTTTGTGCGTGAACGTGAGAAAGAAGGTAGGACCTCCTGAGGATTAGTGTTTCCCACATGTCACCAAGTCCCTTCCACAAGGGCCGTGCCAGTCTGTACCCCACAGAGCCTATTACACCCCTCACTGGCGGTGTGGGTCATTTGCCAAAGCTACATCACTCCTCCATCTCACGGTGCTGGTGCTGTGAGATGATGTGCCTCTCATCCCACAGGACCACTTAGAGATCCTGGGGCACCCAACTGCACTGCGGTTTTCCTCTGAAGTTCCGTGTGCTGTCACCTGAGGCAAAAGCCCTTTGACCTCAGCTTCCACTTAATGTCACCATGATGGTCAGATTTGTGTGTCACCTGCACTGGCCACAGCCTTCAATTACCCAATCAAACATAGATATAGGTGTTATCATGAAGGCATTTTGTAGATGTGGTTAAAGTCCATCATCAGTTGATTTTAAGTAAGGGGGCTTATCCTTGGTGATCGGCAGAGGGGTGGGTGGGGACCTGGTCAAATCAGCAGAAATTCCTCTAGAGCAGAGCAGAGGCTTTCCTGAGGAAGGAGCACTTCTTTTTTTTTTAAATTTTTGTGTTTTTATTTATTTTTTATTTATTTTTTACTTTTTTATTGTTGGGGATTCATTGAGGGTACAATAAGCCAGTTACACTGATTACAATTTTTAGGTAAAGTCCCTCTTGCAATCGTGTCTTGCCCCCATAAAGTGTGACACACACTAAGGCCCCACTCTCCTCCCTCCATCCCTCTTTCTGCTTCCCCCCCCCATAACCTTAATTGTCATTAATTGTCCTCATATCAAGATTGAGTACATAGGATTCATGCTTCTCCATTCTTGTGATGCTTTACTAAGAATAATGTCTTCCACTTCCATCCAGGTTAATACGAAGGATGTAAAGTCTCCATTTTTTTTAATGGCTGAATAGTATTCCATGGTATACATATACCACAGCTTGTTAATCCATTCCTGGGGTTGGTGGGCATTTAGGCTCTTTCCACATTTTGGCGATTGTAAATTGAGCTGCAATAAACAGTCTAGTACAAGTGTCCTTATGATAAAAGGATTTTTTTCCTTCTGGGTAGATGCCCAGTAATGGGATTGCAGGATCGAATGGGAGGTCTAGGTTGAGTGCTTTGAGGTTTCTCCATACTTCCTTCCAGAAGGGTTGTACTAGTTTGCAGTCCCACCAGCAGTGTAAAAGTGTTCCCTTCTCTCCACATCCACGCCAGCATCTGCAGTTTTGAGATTTTGTGATGTGGGCCATTCTCACTGGGGTTAGATGATATCTCAGGGATGTTTTGATTTGCATTTCTCTAATATATAGAGATGATGAACATTTTTTCATGTGTTTGTTAGCCATTCGTCTGTCGTCTTTAGAGAAAGTTCTATTCATGTCTCTTGCCCATTGATATAAGGGATTGTTGGCTTTTTTCATGTGGATTAATTTGAGTTCTCTATAGATCCTGGTTATCAAGCTTTTGTCTGATTGAAAATATGCAAATATCCTTTCCCATTGTGTGGGTTGTCTCTTTGCTTTGGTTATTGTCTCCTTAGCTGTACAGAAGCTTTTCAGTTTAATGAAGTCCCATTTGTTTATTTTTGTTGTTGTTGCAATTGCCATGGCAGTCTTCTTCATGAAGTCTCCCCCCAGGCCAATATCTTCCAGTGTTTTTCCTATGCTTTCTTTGAGGATTTTTATTGTTTCATGCCTTAAATTTAAGTCCTTTATCCATCTTGAATCAATTTTTGTGAGTGGGGAAAGGTGTGGGTCCAGTTTCAGTCTTTTACATGTAGACATCCAGTTCTCCCAACACCATTTATTGAATAGGGAGTCTTTCCCCCAAGGTAAGTTCTTGTTTGGTTTATCGAAGATTAGGTGGTTGTAAGATGTTAGTTTCATTTCTTGGTTTTCAATTTGATTCCAAGTGTCTATGTCTCTGTTTTTGTGCCAGTACCATGCTGTCTTGAGCACTATGGCTTTGTAGTACAGACTAAAATCTGGTATGCTGACACCCCCAGCTTTATTTTTATTACTAAGAACTGCCTTAGCTATACGGGTTTTTTTCCGGTTCCATACAAAACGCAGAATCATTTTTTCCAAATCTTGAAAGTACGATGTAGGTACTTTGATAGGAATGGCATTGAATAGGTAGATTGCTTTGGGAAGTATACACATTTTAACAATGTTGATTCTTCCCATCCATGAGCATGGTATGTTCTTCCATTTGTTAATATCCTCTGCTATTTCCTTTCTGAGGATTTCATAGTTTTCTTTATAGAGGTCCTTCACCTCCTTCGTTAGGTATATTCCTAGGTATTTCATTTTCTTTGAAACTATGGTGAAGGGAGTTGTGTCCTTAATTAGCTTCTCATCTTGACTGTAATTGGTGTATACAAAGGCTACTGACTTGTGAACATTGATTTTATATCCTGAAACATTACTGTATTTTTTGATGACTTCTAGGAGTCTTGTGGTTGAGTCTTTGGGGTTCTCTAAGTATAAGATCATGTCGTCAGCAAAGAGGGAGAGTTTGACCTCCTCTGCTCCCATTTGGATTCCCTTCATTTCCTTGTCTTGCCTAATTGTACTGACTAGAACTTCCAGCACTATGTTGAATAGTAAAGGAGACAGAGGACAACCTTGTCTGGTTCCAGTTCTAAGAGGAAAAGCTTTCAGTTTTACTCCATTCAGTAAAATATTGGCTGTGGGTTTGTCATAGATAGCTTCAATCAGTTTTAGAAATGTGCCACCTATGCCTATACTCTTCAGTGTCCTAATTAGAAAAGGATGCTGGATTTTATCAAATGCTTTTTCTGCATCTATTGAGAGGATCATGTGATCTTTATTTTTGCCTCTATTAATATGGTGGATAACGTTTATGGACTTGCGTATGTTAAACCAGCCTTGCATCCCTGGGATGAAGCCTACTTGATCATGATGAATGACTTTTTTGATGATAAGCTGTAATCTATTGGCTGGGATTTTGTTGAGAATTTTTCCATCTATATTCATGAGTGAGATTGGTCTGAAATTCTCCTTTTCGTTTGGGTCTTTTCCTGGTTTTGGTATCAGGGTGATGTTTGCTTCATAGAATGTGTTGGGGAAGATTCCTTCTTCCTCAGTTTTTTGGAATAATTTCTGTAGTACAGGAATAAGCTCTTCCTTGAAGGTTTGATAGAATTCTGGAGTGAAGCCATCTGGACCAGGGCATTTTTTAGTTGGAAGCTTTTTTATTGTTTCTTTGATCTCAGTGCTTGAAATTGGTCTGTTCAGGAGCTCTATTTCTTCCTGGCTAAGTCTAGGGAGAGGGTGTGATTCCAAATATTGATCCATTTCCTTCACATTGTCAAATTTGTGGGCATAGAGTTTCTGGTAGTATTCAGAGATGATCTCTTGTATCTCTGTGGGATCAGTTGTTATTTCCCCTTTATCGTTTCTGATTGAGGTTACTAGAGATTTTACTTTTCTATTTCTAGTTAGTCTGGCCAATGATTTATCTATTTTATTTATTTTTTCAAAAAACCAACTCCTTGTTTCATTAATTTTCTGAATGATTCTTTTGTTTTCAATTTCATTGATCTCTGTTTTGATTTTGGATATTTCTTTTCTTCTACTGAGTTTAGGCTTAGATTGTTCTTCTTTTTCCAATTCCATAAGATCTCTTGTGAGATTGTTGATGTGCTCTCTTTCTGTTTTCCGAATGTAGGCATCTAAAGCGATGAATTTTCCTCTCAAAACTGCTTTTGCAGTATCCCACAGGTTTTGGTAGCTTGTGTCTTCATTGTTGTAATGCTCAAGGAAGTTAATGATTTCCTATTTTATTTCTTCCTGCACCCATCTGTTATTCAACAGAAGACTGTTGAATTTCCATGCCTTTGGGTGGGGTCGAGCATTTTTGTTAGAGTTGAGTTCCACCTTTAGTGCCTTATGGTCTGAAAAGATACAAGGTAAAATTTCAATTCTTTTGATTCTGTTGATATTTGTTTTGTGTCCCAGGATATGATCAATTTTGGAGAATGTTCCATGGGGCGATGAGAAGAATGTATATTCTTTGTCTTTGGGGTGGAGTGTTCTATATGCGTCTATCAAGCATAGTTGTTCTAGGGTCTCATTTAAATCTCTTATATCTTTGTTTAATTTCTGTTTAGAGGATCTGTTCAGCTCTGTAAGAGGTGTGTTAAAGTCCCCTGTTATGATGGTATTGTCAGATATCATATTGCTCAGACTGAGTAAGGTCTGCTTCAAGAATATGGGAGCATTTAAATTGGGTGCATAAATATTTAGAATTGAAATATCTTCTTGTTGTAGTTTTCCCTTGACCAATATAAAGTGACCATCTTTGTCTTTTTTGACTTTAGTTGCTTTAAATCCACATGTATCTGAAAATAAGATTGCAACTCCTCTTTTCTTCTGAATTCCATTTGCCTGAAAAATTGTCTTCCAACCCTTGACTCAGAGCTTTAATTTGTCTTTTGAAGCCAGGTGTGTTTCTTGCAGACAGCAAATGGATGGCTTGTCTTTTTTAATCCAGTCAGCCAATCTATGTCTCTTCAGTGGGGAATTCAAGCCATTAACATTTATGGAGATAATTGATAAGTGTGGTAGTATTCTATTCGTCTCATTTGGTGAGAGTCCATTGCTTAGTTTTATCTTTTGCATCAGTGTGGAGGTTAGGTTCTGTCCTTTGATTTCTGAGTTCTTACTTCGCTGCTGATCCATTGTGGTTGTCAGTGTGCAGAACAGGTTGAAGTATTTCCTGTAGAGCCGGTCTTGTTGTGGCGAATTTCCTCAATGTTTGTATATCTGTAAATGATTTGATTTCTCCGTCAATTTTTAAGCTTAGCTTAGCAGGGTACAGAATTCTGGGCTGAAAATTGTTCTGTTTAAGTAGATTAAAGGTAGATGACCATTGTCTTCTTGCTTGGAAAGTTTCATTAGAGAAGTCTGCGGTCACTCTGATGGATTTGCCCCTGTAGGTCAACTGGCGCTTACTCCTGGCAGCTTGCAGAATCTTTTCTTTTGTCTTGACTTTGGACAGGTTCATCACAATGTGTCTTGGAGAAGCTCGGTTAGAGTTGAGGCGACCTGGGGTCCGATATCCCTCTGAAAGCAGTGCATCAGAATCTTTGGTGATGTTTGCGAAATTTTCTTTTATAATATTCTCTAGTATGGCTTCCATTCCTGTGGGGCATTCTTCTTCCCCTTCTGGAATTCCTATAACTCGTATGTTGGAACGCTTCATAAAGTCCCATAATTCTGACAGTGAACGTTCTGCTTTCTCTCTCTTCTTTTCTGCCTCTTTTACTATCTGAGTTATCTCAAAAACTTTGTCTTCTACCTCTGAAATTGTTTCTTCTGCATGGTCTAACCTGTTACTGATACTTTCCATTGCATCTTTAAGTTCCCTGATTGACTGTTTCATTTCCTTCAGCTCTGCTATATCCTTTTTATATTCTTTGTATCGTTCATCTCTGATTTCATTCTGTTTTTGGATTTCCTTTTGGTTATTTTCCACTTTATTAGCAGTTTCCTTCATTGTTTCCATCATTTCTTTCATTGTTTTCAACATGTGTATTCTAAATTCCCTTTCTGTCATTCCTAACATTTCTGTATAGGTGGAATCTTCTGCAGTAGGTACCTCATGGTCCCTTGGCGGGGTTGTTCTGGACTGGTTCTTCATGTTGCCTGGAGTTTTCTGCTGATTCTTCCTCATGAGTGATTTCTTTTATCTGTTTCCTTGCCCTAATTTTCCTTTCACTTCCTCTTGCTCTTTAAGTTCTTGTGCCTGTGGACTAAGGGTTACAGGACCAGAAGGGTGAGAAGGTTGAGGAGCAAAAAAGGGATGAAAGAAAGGAGGACCGAGTGATAAGAAAATAAAGAAAGATAGAGAAAGGAGAGGGGGTGGGGATAAGGAATATTGACAAAAAGAAGAGAGGTACAGAAAGAGGGAGACAGGGCAATATAGGTGTACAGTAGGGTACTTTGACACAACCTTAAAAAACCCCACCTTCTGGGGGTGCCCAGTTGGGTGGTTCCCTTGAGGTCAGCAGCTCTTTGCTAACCTGATCAGACACAGTACCCCACCTCCACCAAGTAGAGAGGAAAGACAAAAATGCTATAAATCAAACCAAAACAAGCAAGCAGAAAACTTTACAGGGATACAATTGGGTGAAAAACCAAATGATAGGGGTAGAAACACTAGCAAAAATGAAGTTGTAGTTATTAAAAAAGGCAGCAATGGGAAATTATAATTAAACTAGAAAAATTGAGAAAGAAAAAGGGATCTGTATGGAAAAGATTGAAATTAAAAAACAAAAGAACATCAACAACATCACAATAAACAAAAAAAAAAAAAATCAACCAACCAAAAAAATAAAGAAAAAAATACACAACCAAAAACAAAGCAGTTTGTATATGTTATTGAATATTGTCTGGGCAACACGTGGTCTTCTGGGGTATGAGATGTTAGTCACAGTTCTGATATGACTGGAGGCTGCTGATTTCTAAAACCCCAGCAGGTAGACATCCTAAATCTCTCTTCAGCCCACTTAAAAGGCACTTTGAACTTGTAAACTTGCTGAGCAGAAGCTTTCCCAGCTTTCTCGCTGGAATCACTGCTGAAGTGGCTATCCACTTACCCAGTGTGCCAAAACCGGTCTCACTCTGCCCCTGAGGGTTAGGGCTGCAAGGCGGCTCAGACCCCACCCTTAGGCTACTTGGTTGCTGGGTTACAAGCTCCCACCCGTTTCTAGCTCTGCGACCCTGAGGGCGGAGCTTGCCGGGGCAGATCACTGGCAATGGTTCCGTGTGACCCACCGCCAAACACTATTAGCTCCGTCTGGCTCAGCGGCTCAGACTGGGGCCCTAGACAACGGCCAAAGTTCTCCGCACTCCCGCTCAGGCCTTCCCCAGGGCAGTTCAACTCAGTGCCAAGTCCAAGGACATCAAAACAGTTCACAGGTAAGGCCTTTCTGGTTTGCAGTCTTGCTGCTACTGAACTTACAGTTGTGGGCGGGTTTAGACGGATTGAACACACGCGACCACTTGCCGGTTTTCCACTGTTTTAGTCCTCCTCTTGGGGTCCAGAAGTCTCTCGCTGACTCCCTGTATCCTCATAGGAGTGATGCTAGGCAGTTCCCACCAGCCAGAGATGCCTGGAGTCCTATCTCCCCAGACTCACGGTGCCCAGATGCAAGGAAACTGTTACTCGGCTGCCATCTTGCTCCGCCTCGGAAGGAGCACTTCTGACCACCAACAGCAGTCTTGGCCTGTGCCCCAGAGTTCCAGCCTGCCCTTCCACAAGGCCTGCCCAGTGGGTCTGGGAACTCGCCTAGCCAGCCCCGGTAATTGTGTAAGTCGATTCCTTGTGATACACCTCTCAGTGTATATATCCCACTTGCTCTGCTTTCCTGGATGAACCCTGGCTGAAATTCACTCTAGCACCCTTGCCATTTGCCTTTCTCACTTTCTCTGCTCTCCTCCCCCCATTTGTCCCTGAAAAGACTTTTCCTTACATTTCATTCTTTAGTCTTTCCTGGAGCCATATAGACAGACACAGCACAGAGAGAGAAAAATCAATTATTAATAAGGAACCACAAACCAGGAAGCATTTAAAACTTTCTACCTGTCTTCTTCTCCATCCAACATTCCATTATAAAAAATTTCAAACTACAGGAAATTTGAAAATTTTATAGTCAACACCCATAACAATCTAGATTCTACCATGAAAATTTTATTATACTTACTTCATCTATCATCCATGTATTCCTCAATCAATTGATTTTCTGTTTTGCTGCATTTTAAGTAAATTGCAGATATTAATAGCCTTCTCCCTAAGTACTTCTGTATGTACATAATTAATTAGAATTTGATATTTATTTATAGCTCTTTTTCTGGGAGAAATTTCTTTTTTTTTTTGAGACAGAGTCTCACTATGTCACCCTTGGTAGAGTGCCATGGCGTCACAGCTCACAGCAACCTTAAAATCCTGGGCTCAAGCAATTCTCTTGCCTCAGCCTCCCAAGTAGCGGGGACTATAGGCACCTGCCACAATGCCTGGCTATTTTTTGTTGCAGTTGTCATTGTTGTTAGCTGGCCTGGGTCATGTTGAAACCCACCAGTCTCGGTGTATGTGGCTGGCGCCATAACCACTGTGCTATGGGCACTGAGCCTGGTTGAAATTTCATGTAACAAAATACCTCTCTCTTTTTTTTTTTCTCCATATTTTATTTCTTTTGTTCCACAAGTCCATTGAGTTTTTCTTTCATACACATAGTATAAAAATTTACTGGTTTTAAAAATGTTCTCAATGATATGTGTTAAAAGTTCTAAATGATTGTGCTGGAAAGTAGTAAGAGCATGTGCTACATTTAGTTTAGAGAGGAATTTTTGAAAAAGAATTTTTTGGGGAATAAGTAAAAGGGTAAAGGTTTTTTTGTGCAAATGCAATCATGAAGTGAAATGACTTCCTGTTATATGTCATATGGGGTGGCCATAATTGCACATGAACTTTATGGACACCCTGTATAGCAACATACCTCACTCTGAAGTATACCATTAACTGAGTTTTGACATGTGCACCTACCCATGTGACTTGACCTTCATCAACAAGATATTGCATTGTCCAGAGTCCCCATGCTCAATCCTACTCAATTGTGTTTCCAGCAGAAGCAGCCAGTGATCTGATTTTTTTCTCCACAAATTATTTTTGTTTGTTCAGAAAATTCATAAATTTGGAATCACAGAGAATGCACTCTTTTGTATTTACTTTCTTTCATTCAGCACAACGTTTCTGAGATTCATACACATCAGGTGTTCCATTTTGCAGCTGAGAAGCATTATATTAAATGACTGTATCACAGTTTGTTTATATTCTGTTGATGGATATCTGGGTTGTTTTTGTCCATTATGAATACAGCTGCTAAGAACATTCTTGTATAAATCTATTTGTGAATATATATTTTCATATATCTTGGGTGTATGTCTGGAATTGAAATTGCTGTGTTATATGGTAGGTTTATGTTCAATGTTTTAGAAAGCATCCAGTCCTTTTCTCAAAGGGGTAGAACCGTTGTACACCTCTACTGGCAATGTTGGGAGGGTTTCTGATAGCTGTACGTACTCACCAATCCTTGATATTATCAGTCTTTTCTTTTTAGCCAATCTGGTGCTGTGTAGTGATATATCATTTTGGTTTTAATTGCATTTCCCCGATGACTAATGATATTGAGCTGATTTTCAAGGTTTAATACTCTTTTCATCATATGTCATAATCATTGAAATATTCTTTACCTCCATTTTTGTGGGGAATCAGGGAGACCTAGTTAAGAGGTATACTCTGAGATTCTATTTTGAGTGGCATCTCTCTGAAGTGAAGGTGATATTCCAAACTCCGGCAATGACTGGGCAGCCAGAGAGGCCTTATAGGAGGCCAGCAAAAGTAGCATCCTAAGAAGGCAATGGAGCTCAGGCAATGGAGTTGGGAGGGAAACCGGTGGATAAGGTAGACAATGAGGATCATGGGGCAAGACAGGATCATGGGGCAAGACAGGATGATGGGAGTCAATGAGGACCATGAGGCACTGAGGACCAGGGGATTAATGAGATCCTTTGCCCCAAGATTTCTGGGTGTCTTACACATCAGAAGTGGGTATCTCAAGGATATCTTGAGCTGCATTAACTATTTGAGACAATTTTCCAATTAAAGTTTTTTTATGAAAGAGGATATAATCTTATTATATTATATAACAGTATATTATTATATAATAAACATATTATATAATAAACATATAATATAATATAACAAACATATTATATAATAAACATACTGAATATTTCCCTCTTGTATTTAATGTAAATATTTTACCCAGCTATTGTTTTAAGATTTCAACATCTTAAATGGTGACTCCCTGATGTGGGAGTGAGTAGGGCAGGGTTAATATGATGGTTACCAGATATTTATGGGTAATTTAATGTAAAACCTTCAATGCATCGGTCATTTTTCCATTACAGAAAACTATGGTTAATATAGATTTTAATTGAGAGAAATTTGACACAGCCACTCAGCAAAGACAAAGAGTCTTGATGGTAAATATACTCAAAGCAAGACTTCAGACAGCATCTAGCCAAGTCAAGCACTTGGAGTGAAAAATGATTTGCCTTTCTAAGTACTCTCACTCATTTTCCTACAGAGGAAAATGGGCAGGAGCTGTTAAGTGGTGCCCTCTGCTCCAAGCAAAGCATATTGTGCAAAGCTTGATTTTTACATAAGATACAGAAATGAGGGGTGCTTTTATAATATAAGCAGCTTTTGTTAGATAAGCACTGCCTAGAGAACTTATTCAAATTTCAAGTCCTTCTCCTATCAAAACATAATTTGATTGTCAAAAATTTATCTCTGACAACCAATTACATTGGGCAGGCATAATCTCAGGGAACAGGCCTCCCTGGTTACTGTGGTGTGGCCCACTCCCCAGGAAACATGCCAGCATGAGCCAGCAAAATGCTGGGAACTTCCCTGGCTTGTGTCAGTCTGCAGAGCCCATCAGAGTGACATGGGATTCATTATGCATCCTTCTGCCTTAGTTTTGGCCCCAGTGCAGTGACTGGGGGAATCTGTGGCTGGGTGACTGAATGAACAAGTTCATAAGGCTGTAGAAATTGTAAGAACAGAGCAGCAAGCATATCAGGGAGTCCCTAAATTAATCCTGTGAACTTTTCAAGTCAGCTAGGGTGGCTACTCATAGCACCCCAAAAAGACCTGGGGGGTTTGGTCAGCAAGGACAGCTGTAAAGTTGATGGGATGGAATTGATGTGGAAGAAGTCAGTGGGACCTTGCCCTTGACCTAGAATTCTTACCTTACCTGGTTTGGTCTTCTCACAGTAGCTTGTCAGCCACTCCATGCCCTCTTGTATGGACATTCTGCTCTACCAAGACAAAAAACTCACAAGTGAAGTCATAAAGCATTCAGTTTTTTCTAATCTGTGCTTCACTTTTCATCCTTTTCTGTATTACCTTACCCACGTCTGCATACAGGTTTGGAGGGAGACTACAGCATGTGGGCCCTAGACTCAAGTCTTGCCATACCCAGCTTCATATTACCAAATAATTGGACCTGTGTTGTTAAGGAAAAAGGTATTCATTTCCTTGCTAAGGCATAGTAAGACAGGCTTTAACTGCACTGATAGGAGTAGGGACCATTGCAAATGGGGCTAACTCCAAACACAATAAGGAAGAGTTGGAGACCACAGCCACAGAGCAGGGGTGAAGGGGAGGGGTCACTAGAAGGGAAATTACAAAGAGGAAACAGGGGTGAGAAGGATTCTGGCCCAACTGATCTTATAGGATTCTTGCTGAAGACAAGCCAGGGTGTAGAGACATCACCTGGGGGTACCTGAGGGCAGGAGGAACTTGGTTAGATATTGTGGGTGATCAGATGATTGGGGGGGGGTTGGCAAAAGCAATTTGGCAAGATTCTTGCTAAAACTGGACAATGCAGAGATAAAAATGGGAGTCTAAAAGTCAGGCCTAGTTGGAAAAGAGTTGTGGGGGGGCTCAGTAGAATGTGGTCAAGGAAAGGATCTTTCTCAGTGTTTTCTCATATTCTAAAAATTCTGTGATCCTTTTGTGGTCCCTATTGTTTCCTTTGAGTATTTCTTGATACTCACTAGAATGGTGATCTTTCAGGCAAGGACTTCCCCATATTGTTTTACAGCAAAGAGGCACTTACTGGACACTGGTGAACTAGATGGGACGCATCCGGCTTCCAATAAATCCAGTGACTGAGAGGATGGGGAAGCTTCATAAGCATTTGTTTCTATTTAAAAGCAAATAAATGATTAGGAAGCAAAACTCAGCTGACCCAGGAGAGATAGCAGTCTGACAAAGCAACTTGGGACATGCAACACAGGGAAGAAAGTCAAACTGGGTTGAGATCAAGCCACTGCCTCTCAGCATTGTTAGTTCATTCCCTGGAGAAACGTGTGTCACCCCTGTAGTTCTTGCTTCCATTCTGTATCTGGAGACATTTCAGTCAGAGAAATGGAGATGAGGTGTCCTGCTGTAGCAAAGGCCACAGTGGTCCCCTACCCCAAGGTCTCCAGAGATCTCAGCAGAGTCCCTTCAGATGCTGATGGATCTGCCTGCTGTGAGGCAGCCTGAGCTCAAAGGTTGGCTGGATGCACCAAGGGCCACGTGAGCATGAGTCGAGTGTGAGGGGAAGTAGCTGGTTAACAAAGACCCCTGCTCCCTTTTCCTCAGAGAATGGCTCTTAGAAGTCCCTCAGTCTCTCTGGGGATCCTGGTACCCACTCCTTAACCCCCACATTTGGCTTTCCTGTCTCCCTCAAGTGCTTCTGGGTCACCTCTCAAGCCCAGTGTCAGAGTCAGAGAGTGGGGAGCCCAAACCAAGATTCATTCTAGACTCAGAAATTAATCAAGATTTTACCCCGCTTTCTTCATCTCTTTCCTTTTTTTAGAAATATTTTAAAGCAAATCCCAGACATCATGAAATGGTATTACATTTATGGATCTACTCCAGGGGAGAAAAAATAGAATCACCTTCTTGATCTCTCTCCCACACACGTTGCCACAGGCTCGTTCACCTCTCACGTCAGCTCCCTTGTCTACTAAAGGAGCCTCGATTCCCTCGTGTGGACCATCTGGAGACAAATTGGAAACGTGCCAATCCACTTAGTACTATTTTTTTCCTTAACATATAAACTTAGGATTTCAAATAGCAGGCGGGTATGATAAGGAACAGGAAGATTCACTTTTGAAAAAAGGTAGTCTTTCATTAGACAACAGATACAGAATTGGGAGGAGGGTCAGTGCTTAGCAAGTTGTGCCCAAACCGCAGCAAGTGGGAGAAGGCGGCTTGCTGTGTGCTGGGGCCAGGGTTGCTCCTGAGGGTGCTGCGTCATGGGGGCCACTTCCCCTCACTTACCTGCATTAAACTGTGTAACATGGTCTCATCCCCTTGCCTTTCCCTAAAGCAAGCTTTCTCTCTTCCTCGCAGACTTCAGTGAGGCTCCATGAGAGCCAAGTGCTAGGGTTTTCTCTTTCTTTCTGCAGATTCAGGGGACCAGTTTCCAGGGAAAGGTAGGTTCTCTACATTTTGTATTGAGAGTTGCTTCTGCCCTCAGCTTTGGTAGTGGGAGGGCTAAGGGTGCCACTATATCCTCAGGATGCTTTGACTAATAACACACACGTGCCTCCCATCAGCCTTGCCCTCCATGTGGTGAAACTGAACATGGGGATGTTGCATTGGGAACTCATATGTGAGCTGTGAGCAGAAACCCCCAGAATGGTGTGGCCGTGATGAGCACGTGGCTTTGCTATTAGGATTTGGATGCACACACATTTCCTTGCAAAGACTGGACTTATCTTTCCAGTAAACAACAGCACTTACCACCCAGATCCCACAAGGAAGCATGCACTGCTGATCGCTGTCTAACCTGGGGACAGGCGTTCCGTGGGAGAGCAGCTGGCTAGCAGGAGGACTGAGCAGACGGGAATGACCGCGTCCTGCTGGCTGTGTTACTGCTCCTTGGGGGCTCACTGTAAATAAGTGGTTTTATCTCTCAACAGCCACTGAAGGAGCTGGGAGAAAAGCATGTATCTAATGCTGTCATTTGATTTTCACCAGAAATTGGGGAAGGACGATAGGGAAGATAAGCTCAGAATCTCTTTACTATTGGGAAAACTGAGGCCAGAGCTGAATGTGCCTTGTTAATGGGGACTGACTTTGTTACAGTGATGTGTGTAAGTCCACATACCGCATCTTTTTATCAACTTTGAAATGGGAGCGCTTGGGACCTGGCATAGTATCTAACTGCTTCCTTGTTTGTGTCCAGCCTGGCAGCCTGGTGGAGGTCACTACGCTCCTGCTCCACCAGTGAACACAGGAGAGCATATGTGGGCTCTGGGTGCAGCACTGGTGCTTTCCCAATACAGGCCTCTTTGAGCAATGCCACTGGAGGTGCAGATGGAGCCAGGGGAATCGGGCTGATTTATGAGACCTTATTTGGAACATTTTGCATGATTCACAGTGCAGCGTGGGAAGGGAATCAAAGCATGGTTTCCCAGCACAGACTCACTGACAAAGACAAGCCAGGGTGGCCATAGACTAGATGAGAATCCGGTAAGCCACCCAAGTACCAAGTATGAGGGAGATCAGTGATGTCTGCCCCTGTACCCCCAAGGGTGACAGTAGGGGTCATGGGAGAAGCCGCCTGGTGACAGAGCCAGACCCTAAACGCACAGCAGCCTCTCCTCCTGCCTGGTCCCAGCCCTGCCAGTGAGCAAGGGGCCCAGGCCACTGCCTGCCTAGAACAAGGTATGAAAACAGTAACAACAATAGCAAAGCACAGGCTGTGAAGAAAATTATGACGGGAAATTTAAATTTAAAAAGAAGTTCTGTTACATCAGCCTTGTCCCCACGCAGCACTCATGCCCCTAAGAGTCACCACGGGGCTTATTTAATTTTATTCTCTGTTCTTCAGATTTAAACATATCACTTTGCAAACTGTCACTGTTTGACATATTTAAGGGCTAGCTTCTCCAGAGTGATATTATCTCGTATGGGAGGAACTGCATTTCCCCAAAGTTGAAGCCCTGACTCCAGTGCCTCACCATCGGACTGCATTTGGAGATAGGGGCGGCAGTCTTTTCAGCAGGGATTAAGTTACAATGAGGTTTTTGGGGTGGGCCCTAATCCGGTCTGGCTGGTATCCTTAAAAGAAGAGGAGACAAGAACACAGACAGATATATGGGGGATGACAGCATGAGGACACAGGAAGAAGGCGGCTGTCTGCCAGTCAAGGAGAGAGGCCTCAGGAGAAACCAACCCTGCCCACACCTTGATCTCAGACTTCCATCCCCCAGAACTGTCAGAGAATATGTTTCTGATGTTTAAGCTGCCCAGTATGTGGCACTTTGCTGTCGGGGCAAACTAACACATCCTCTCAGGTTGTCTGAGTGTCTTCCTGGGGGGCAGCTTTGCCTTCTCCACAGAGCAGAGAACTGAATTTCAGGATAGCCAGATATCACTGAGCGGGCCGTAGGCTATCTACCTGGCCTGTCACTGATGAGTCCATTTCGTTATACTCATTTATTATTATTGTGCCTTAAAAGATTTATTAGTTAATACACATAATTAGTTTTCCATTTTATAACTCATGGTCAAAGCTTCAGAACAGCATAGCAATATTAGCTCTGTATGTAAAATTAACAGAATTTCAAAACAAAGACTAAATATTTTGATTGCATTGCTGTTGGTAGAGGAATGATTTCTGTTTAATTTTTTTTTTTTTTAAAGAAACAGCCCATGGATGCTTTTTACTGCCTTTTTGGTCCACTAGCTGTGCAAGGGCTTTCACAAATTTATGCCAGGAAAGTCAAAAACAGAGAAAACTCCAAGGTAGACAAGTACATCTAGCTCTTGCTTAATAATGTTAAGTGACTCCTAAAAACACTGTCACTAAGGAAAAAGCTAGTCAATGAAAAGCATTTCCCTAATGTTAATGGTAACAATTACGAAGTGTTTCTTCCAGGCCCAAGTGATTGAACACATTTTCACAGACAGAAAAATAGATCAACTGAACAATAAAAGCAAATTTATAAAAGTTACGGGACAGTTCTTTGAAAACAAATAAATACAGTCTATGCATAAAACACAGCTTAACGAAGTTTCATTATTCTGGACGAAGGAGAGAGCTAAAACATGGAGTGTGGAAGAGTCTCCTGGTAGGTATGATCTTCCTTCCTTACTGTTTTCTTCAACAGTCTTTGGTTCGTGGTCTTTCACTCAAACTGGAGAATGTGTTAGCACAGGAAAGCACTGTATGGTAAAACAAAGTGTGCATGCCAGCATATTTAAAAACAGGTGGAAATAGTACCATGCACTAGACAAATGGAGTCATGAGAGACTCTGCACCCCCACCCCATGCTTGACATTCAAGTACAAAGTAAAATGTTTGGGTTCACCATAGCCCACCACCCAAACTGTTTCCTCTGACTGGACACTTATGTGGGCAAAATTGGTGGATGTGTTGCGTCTTTGCTCAAAACTACAGTGTTAAAATCTCACATGTATTAATTTAGTATGTTTTTAAGGTGCAAAAGTCATTATAGCAAAAAATAATTTATTATCTATAAGGCAATCTCATGTTCTGAGTCATGACTGAGCAGACTTAGTGTGGCACATCTGTGTGTGAAGTGCCCCTGGGATGGCAGAGGTGGGTGGAAGAGTCTGAAGAGATGTAATGTGGGTCCAGTGGCCCCTGGAGTTGGGTTCTAACTCCAAGTGGGCGCAACCCATTCTCATCCTTGGCAAAGGCGCACTACTGTTAAGGATTAGGTGTGCTTTGCCTTATGGACTTTGTAATGCTCTTTAAGTAGTTGTTTTCCTGAGCCAACAGTCAGCTCAGACTCCATCTGTGCTCACTTAGTGATTGAGGGCAGGCCACCCAGGCCACTCAGCATTTCAACTTCCCTGCTTTCTTGTCACCTTGGACTTTTGTTTTTCTGCCTTCCTAATTTCTCTTATCTTTGAGCCTATTCCCATTATGTGGAATATATATACTTAATCGTCTTTCATTCTTTTGTTTTTTATTTCAGGTTAATGTGAGGGTACAAACAACCAGGTCACAATATTCGAATTTGATAGGTAGAGTCCATCTTGTAATTGTGTCTTACACTCCAAAGGTGTGCCATATACCCCTAAATTGTGCCCATTAAGTGGGGGCACACTAACATCTCCCTCCTCCCCTCTTCCCCCCACTGTTTTCTCTCCCCCCAACTTGAATTGAATTGAGTTTTACTCCTATGTGGGTGTGTATTAGATGGTCTTCTGGCTTCATATTAGCATTGAGTACATTGGATACTTGCTCTTCCATTCTTGTGATACTTTACTAAGAAGAATCTCTTTCCACTCCATCCAGGTTAATACAAAAGATGAAAAGTCTCCATCTTAGGCCTCTTTAATTCTTTTTGGAATAGGGCAAAATATGAGAGGTAGAAACAATTTGTTGTCAGTTTACAGGAGAAAGAAATGTGAAAAGAAAACAAATGTCTTTTTTCTTTTTTGGAGGCTTCCATATTTTATTAGGCTTAAAGAACAGCTTCTTACTCTTTTCTTTTCTTTTTTTTTTTTTCAGTTTTTGGCCGGGGCCGGGCTTGAACCCACCACCTCCGGTATATGGGGCCAGCACCCTACTCCTTTGAGCCACAGGCACCACCCAAAGAACAGCTTCTTTTAAAAAAATAACACCATAATATTTGTGTTGTTCACCAACATTTGGCCAACAGTTCAGTTTTGAAAGGTGTAAAGGAGTAGCGTAGGACTAGATGTTGGCCAAAGCTTTCTTTAAGTCCAGAAAGTAAAAATACATGAACAAATGTGTAGGGAGCTGATCTATGTAGATCAGAGAGGATGAGAAAACTCTGGCTTCACCATGAAAGCTCAGTTTCTTTGGCTTGCACACCCTAGGATTGTGGCAGGTGGAGGTTAGGTTGGTGATGCCCTGGGGAAGAGGAGAAATTCTAGACTGTCTCATCAGAGCCTTGTTGAAACCTCCTGGATTATTTGCCAGCAATAATTGAGAATATTTCTAATTTGACTTCTGGTGGTGTAGTCATTCAAACAAAGGTGGTGGGTGAAATTCTGCAGCTAGAAAATACATGTCAGAGGAGGCTGTTGTTCTCAAACCTGAGACACAGGTGAACCTCTTGAGTGGCTACTCCCAGAAGCTCTGGCTCAGCAGGCTAGATCAGTCAGGTTTATAACAAGTTCTTGGGTGATGCTGATGCTGCTGGTCTGGGGAGTACAGTTCGAGAGGCATGGGTCTGGTGTGTGGCTATTTAGCACACACTATCTCAGAGCATGGACACCCTCTGCCTGTGTGAGCTGCCAGCCTCCTGATACATGGGTCACTATGAAAGTTTTGAGACAGACTATTTTATAGTCCATTATTTCACTTCTAAGAAACATGGTCAACAGCATCCTTTCTGATGCACCCAGGGAAGATTCAATTTGCTTGGCTTATCAGTGTTGCTAGGAGGGCTTCATTTGTTTCTATCTGTGCAGATTTTACATTTCTTGATCTTTGAGTATCTCAAAACTTTCATAATGATCCACATATCCAGAGTGGGTGGTTTTTGGGGGGCGGGGGAAGTTCTCTCTTTTGCCCTCCCAACAAAACTCCTCTGTACTCTACACAAGCCAACTAGAAAGGCCATTTTTAATAAAACTTAAAGGTTTGCAAAGAGGAGAATCCAACAGTGAGGACTAGTAAAACAGACCAAATGCTAGCTGAGAAGTCTGTTTTTAGAGGAAACACTTGTCATCAATTAACAAAAGATATTTTTGCTTACATCACCTGTTCTTTTGATGTCATCTCCTAAAAATCATTACCAAGACCAATGTCAAGGAGGTTTTCTCCTATGTTTTCTTCCAGGATTTTTATAGTTTCAGGTTTTACACTTAAGTTTTTAATCCATTTTAAGTTAATTTTTGTATGTGATATAAATTAAGGGTCTAATTTCATTCTTTTTCATGTGTATATACAGTTTTCACAGTGCTAGTTATTGAAGCAGTTGTCCTTTCCCCATTGTGATTGACTGTATGTGAGTGGGGTTATTTCTGGACTCCCGATTTTGTTCTGTTGATCTATCTGTTTTTATGCCAGTACCATGCTGTTTCAATTACTATTGCTTTGTCATATAGTTTGAAATCAAGTAAGTGATGACTCTGGTTTTATTCTTCTTTCTTAAGATAGTTTTGGCTATTTGGGTCTTTTTTCATTTGCAGGATATTCACAATAACCAGGATATGCAATCAACCTAGGTGTTGACAGATGAATGAAGAAAATGTGGTATAATGTACAGTGGAATATTTTTAAGCCATAAGAAAACAATGAAATCCTGCCACTTGCAATAATATGGATGAATTTGGAAGACACTATTCTACATGAAATATGTCAGAAACAGAAAGGCAAAAAACATATGATTTCACTTATATGTAAAATCTAGAAAAGTTAAATTTATACAATCAGAGAGTAGAATTGTGGTTGCCAGGGTGTAGTAGTGGGAGAAATGGGGAAATGTTGGCCAAAGGGTATAAAAATGTAGTTATAAGATAAATAAGTTCTGTAGATCTAATGTAAAGCATGGTGACTATGGTTAACAGTCCTGTGTTGTGTACATAGACCATTATGAAAGTTTTGAGATACACAAAAATCATGAAAAATAGACTCCACCTGGAAGTAAACAAATGAAGCCCTCCCAGCAAAACTGATAAGCTGAGCAAGTTGAAACTTGCACGGATCAATCAGAAAGGAAGTGAAATAATGGACAGAGTCTGTCTCAAAACTTTCAAAGTTTGTATTTATTTAAGATACACAATGAGATGACTTGATGTACACATACATTGTGAAATGATCACCACAATCCAATTAATTAACACATCTGTCATTGCAAATACTCATCTATTTGCAATCTGCTAAGAGAGTAGATCTTACACGTCCTGGCCCCCCATCCCTACGCTGGTAACTATGAGAGGTGACAGATGTGTTAATTAATTGGATTGTGGTGATCATTTCACAATGTATGTGTACATCAAGTCATCTCATTGTGTATCTTAAATAAATACAATATTTATCTGTCAATTATACATTATACCTCAATAATATAAAGCTGGGAAACAGAAATAGAAAACCAAAAAAAAAAAGAAAAATGAAGAGAAGTTAACATTGTCCATGGCAAACAGCGGTAGTAGGAAGATTCGGCCTGTTCCCTGGGGATGAATAATAACATCATGGGATAAGAAGAAAAGACTAAAAATAGCAAAACGCAGCAGCTTCTCCCACCTGCTGCAGGAAGCGGCAGAGCCTGCAGTAGAGACTCTGGAGAATCAGACCACGTCCTGCACAGAACAGGGGACTGAAGTCTTGTCTGTGCCATCTGTCTGTCCTTGACAGAGTATTCTAAATTTTCCCCTTGATTTGAATAATGTGCAGTATCCATTTCCCAGCACAACTAAGACGGCCGAGTGAGAAAACAAATGCCTACTGGCCCGGTGCCTGGGAGTGCTGGAACTGGCCTGTCCCTGTGGCGTATCTTCCAGCCCCCTTCCTATTCTGTTTCGCCAGAGCCGGCCTTTCCCTTCCCCAGCAGCACATGCAGTAGCCCCCTGGGCCCTCTCCATCATCCTTGGAGGATTGCCGGTTGCTCTGGGCTCCAGAAGCCCCATGGGAATGTGTCCCCAGAAGGCTGACTGGGAAGAGGGGAAGGGTTTGGGACACCAGGTGGATGGGAGGGAGAAAAAGGGGTGAGTCACACAGAAAGGAGAGCTCCCCCTTCAGGTTGTGTCCATGCCTTCGCTCTTGTGGCTGACGCAGCACACAGCCCGGGCCCAGCAAGAGCTTTCTGGCTTATATGGCATGGCTTGCCCTTGTCCTGGGTAGTTATGGGTGGAGAAGCCCCTGCCCAGGAGACAAGCAGCTTGCCTGGGAGTTCTCCCATGGCAGTGTGGTGGCCTGTATGGAAACTCAGCACTTGCCCTTTCTAGAATTTGTTCAGAAGGAGGGTTGGTCACCCTCTGCCAGGGGATTTGTTAAGGGACTTCTTTCTTTTTTTCTTCCTTTTTTTTTGAGACAGAGTCTCACTCTGTCATCCTGGGTAGAGTGCCCTGGCATCATAGCTCATAGCAACATCAAACTCTCGGGCTCAAGTGATCCTCTTGCCTCAGTAGTAGTAGCTTATAGTAGCTGGAACTACAGGTGCCTGCCACAATGCCCGGCTATTTTTTTAGAATTGGGTATTGCTTTTGCTCAGGCTGGTCTTGAACTCCTGAGCTCAGGCAATCTCATGCTGGCCTCCTAAGAGTGCTAGGATTACAGGTGTGAACTACCTAGCCCAGCCTTGGGACTTCCTTCTTATAGTAAATTAGAAGGAAGTTAGCATTGTCCATGGCAAACAGTAGTAGTAGGAAGATTCGGCCTATTAATTATCTTAAAATTCCTTCTAATTAAAATTTTAAAACTTGATTTTGTGCATGTACCTACAGTTAACATGAAAATGAACTGTAGAAATAACTATTTTAATAGAAACAGATCACCGACAGGATAAAACCTTAATGGGGGTAAACAAAGGCCTTAAAATATTAAGGTCATTAAATATGAAATGTGTTTTCAAATCAAAAGTATAGTTTTTTTTTTTTTATTGTTGGGGATTCATTGAGGGTACAATAAGCCAGGTTACACTGATTGCAATTGTTAGGTAAAGTCCCTCTTGCAATCATGTCTTGCCCCCATAAAGTGTGACACACACGAAGGCTTTTTTTTTTTTAATAAAGACAAGTGTTCAGATTTATTTGGAAAAAGTATAGTTTTTTATATCTCAAACAAGAAGCGATACAATTAATCAAAGTATTTGCCAAAGCTATCGACACCGTTTTGCCATCTTAATGGTGTAGCTTGTTTATGCCAGCAGCAAAGATGCTGGAGAATAACTGATGATGCATTTGTGAAAGGCATTTTCCACAGCTTGTTGAGACTTGCCTTGCAAGAAGTGGTCCAAATCCTGGAAGAAGTGATAGTCAGTTGGTACGAGGTCTGGCGAATACAGTGGATGACAGAGAGTTTCCAAGTCCAGCTTCTGTAGTTTGAGCAATGTTGTTTGTGCAACATATGGGCAAGTGTTGTCTTGCAAGAGGACTGGCCTGTCTCTGGTGACCAAGCTCAGCTATTTAATTGAAGCATCCTCATCATTTTGTCTAACTGGTTGCAGTAGACAAATGCAAATCAATTGACCAGGTCTTGTGAAGCTGTAGTTGATAATGCCAACATTGGACCCTCAAACAGACATCATTAGCTTTTTTGGATGAATATTTGGTTTTGGCTGGGTTTCAGCACTTCATCTTTATCCAACCATTTTGCCAAACATTTGCGATTATCAAAAGAATACATTTTTCATGACTGAAGCAAATAGCCTTCAGAATGGGAAAAGATATTTGCATATTATGAATTGGACAAAAGCTCGATAACTAGGATCTACAGATAATTCAAATTAATTGACAACAAAATAAGCCAATAGTCCCATAGATAACTGGGCAAGAGACATGAATAGAATCTTTTCTAAAGAAAACAGATGAGTGATTAACAAACGTATGAAAAAATGCTCATCCTCCCTAATCATCAGAGAAATGCAAATCAAAACTACCGTGAGATATTGCCAAACCCAGTAAGAATGGCCCACATCACAAAGTCTCAAAGCTGCAGATGCTTGTGTGGATGTGGAGAGAAGGGAACACTTACACTGCTGGTGGGACTGCAAACTAATACAACTTTTTGGAAGGAAGTATGGTGAATACTCAAAAAATCCAAATTAGATCTCTAATTTGATCCTGCAATCCCATTACTAGGAATCTACCCAGAAGAATAAAAATAATTTTATCCTAAGGACATTTGCATTAGACTGTTTATCACACCTCAATTTACAATCACCAAAATATGAAAACATATTATATGGATTGGATTAACAAGCTATGGTTTATGTATATCATGGAATGCCATTCAGCCATTAAAAAAGATGGAGACTTTACATCTTCTGTATTAACCTGGATCGAGTTAGAACACATTCTTCTTAGTAAAACATCACAAGAATGGAAAAGCAAGAATCCAATGTACTCTATTCTAATACGAAGGCAGTAGATGATCTAATACAATGTGGAGGGTAGGGGAGTGAGGGAGTGGGGATGGGACACAATTATAAGAGGGACTTTACCTACACATTTAATCAGTGTAACCTAATTCTTTGTACCCTTAATGAATTCCAAACAATAAAAAAGGATCCATTTTTCACCACACATAACATACGGTATTGAAATGATTTGCCTTTATGTTGTGACAGCAAAGAAAGCAAGAGACGATGTCTCTTCTGATAGCGAGCCCATCTATCCAGCTTCTTTACCTTGCTGATTTGTTTCAAATGTCCCAGTACTGTTGGAATGGTAACATCAAATCTTGCTGCTAATTCACATGTAGGTTGAGATGGATTCTCTTCCGGCTTTCAGCTCATCATTACATACCTTGGTCTGGGTTGACCAGGTGACTCATTTTTAAGATTAAAATCACCCCAGAATAGAATTTCTCAGACCACTGATGTATTCTGCCACATTAGCCACATCCTTCCTGAACACTTTGTTCACAGTTCAAGCTATCTGATCTGCACTGGTCCCACGATGAAACTCATATTTGAAAATAACACACATTTTTGACTTATTCATTGTTTTGCAAAAATTGCTCTAAGAAAAAAATGTGAAAGAATCACAAACTAAAATGTGTTTTGAAAGAATGAGGATGTACCCTCACAATAAAAACAAAAATAAAAACAAGACGTGTCAGGGCGAAGTGTCAGAGATACCAGCTGTCAAACTTTGTGCTTAAGGAAATTGAGCCTTTCAAACTTAACCTATATAACCTTAATAAACAATAAAAAGATTTACACTCAAAAGATAAACTCTTTCAAAAGAAATGGCTAGTTTAGTGTATCAAAGTGGAGTGTATCTACCCTACTGTTTTCTGGGTTTTGCCTAAGAAAGAGTAACTTGTGACAGGATTCCTATACTTTTAATGCAGAGTGCACTTTGTAGTGGGGGGTAAATTGCAATTTTCCTTCTACAGTAGCAGCATTTTAAAGTCTAATATTTTATTATAACTTATAGCTAAAATTGTTTTCTATGGGAAAGAATGTCTGACTTTTATCATAGAAATCAATGCAGAAATAGGGTTTTGTTTACTGGAATTTATTTCACAGGCTGTGGAGCAAAGCTACTCCCCAAACCCACCCGTATGGAAGCATTGGTATCTGGATGTGGGAATCATGTCCCCTCCGCAGCTTGGCTGGTGGCTGGCCCTTGGACCCTGTGCACGGTGGATCTTGTAGCCTACATACAGATTCCTCCAGAGGCAAATGCTTTACCACTCTCTCAGAGCAGCAGGAATGAGCTTTCAGGTAATTTCCAAGGTCTGTGGAAGGGAAGAAAATAATTGGAAGACAACTGCTCAAATGAAGCATTTAAGAGACTCTAAAACATCCCAAATTAATGTTTCCATCACACACATGCATCAACTGTGCATAAACTGGTACTTCAAGGAGGCAAATCCCATCAAACATCCCTCCAAATGTAAAGATGGAGCTGGGTGGGGCTACACCAGCAGGAACCATCCCTTTCATCAAAGCTCTCAGGACTGTCTTCCCCAGGGACCTCCCCCAGAGACTATTCTGGAGCCTTCTGTCTCAGCATGTTTGGAACTCAAAGGAGAGGTCAAGAGAGTGCACAAAAGGGACGTTCAGAAACACAGAGCCTGGGAGGCACCTGTGGCTCAGTGAGTAGGGCGCTGGCCCCACATACCAAGGGTGGCGTGTTCAAACCTGGCCCTGGCCAAACTGCAAAAAGAATAGCTGGGCGTTGTGGTGGGTGCCTGTAGTCCCAGCTAGTCGGGAGGCTGAGGCAAGAGAATCACTTAAGCCCAAGAGCTGGAGGTTGCTGTGAGCTGTGACGCTAGGGCACTCTACTGAGGGCTAAGTGAGACTCTGTCTAAAAAAAAAAGAAAAGAAACACAGAGACTGTTTCCAAAGGTCACACCTCCTTGGAGCTCACCACCAACTTCAAGGGAAGCGAGAGAGGCTGCTGCAACCAAGTTGTCATCCCTGCGCCTCAGGGCTTTTTGGTGCCAGCCCCTCGCTCTCTGTGAGCACCTGCTCCCTGTCCACAGACTGTCAGCCCCCACACCCCAGACTCCCCCACCTGCTGACAGCCTGCCTTGGGCTCTGGGCTCATATCTCTGGCTCTGGAGAGGCAAGAAATGAGCAGGTTGTATCTGTGGCCTGCATTACAGGATGGAGGCACTCGTAGGGCTGTGATGTTGTTTGTTGTTATTTTTTTCTCACTATAGAATGACTGTGTTCATGGTAATAAAAAATTATAAGAGTAGAAATATGAAAAGAAAATGGGCTGGGCCTGCTCTGGCCAGTTTTGCTCACCATTGTCGACTCCCTGCTTCTTTTTTGCCAGCCCCCGACTGCCTCACGTTCAGCATCCTTCTGCTTATGCCTCTCCAGGTGTTTAGAGCACAGTCCAGATCCCTTGGCCGGACCCACTGACCTCGCCCCTCTCCCTGCTCCCTGTGAGTGTGGCTCTCCCTCTTCTTTCCTCCCAGTGTTCACCAGCGGCCATTGCACCAGCTGTTCCTTGTGTGTGGGATGTGAATTCTTGGATGTCCTTGTGCCTGGCTCCTGCCTGCCATCCCGTCCCACTCAAATGTTAGCTCTGAAGAGAAGTGTCCCCATGCCCTTCCCATCCCTTTCTCTACATTACACCCATATTATTTCCCAGACAGATCTCACACCATTTGCATCATCTGCAGTCATGACTTTTACTTATTTTTCTATCTTTCTTTTTTTTTTTTTTTTTGGTAGAGACCGAGTCTCACTTTATCACCCTCGGTATAGTGCCACGGCATCACACAGCTCACAGCAACCTCTAACTCCTGGGCCTAAGCAATTCTCTTGGCTCAGCCTCCTGAGTAGCTGGGACTACAGGTGCCTGCCACACGCCTGGCTATTTTTTTTGTTGTTGTTGTTGTTGTTGTTGCAATTTGGCCAGGGCTGGGTTTGAACCCGTCACCCTCGGTATATGGGGCCGGTGCCCTACCCACTGAGCCACAGGTGCTGTCCACTTTTACTTATTTTTCATTGCCACCTCCTGGCTAGAGGAAATGGCAGTGGGATCAGGGTCTGGTTAGTCCAGTGCTCTGTCAGTGAGAGAAGGAGTGAGTTCCTCAAGGTCACTTGCTAGGTTAAAAGATGTGACAGTTGGGTGGCACCTGTGGCTCAAGGAGTAGGGCGCTGGCCCCATATATAGGAGTTAGCGGGTTCAAAACCGGCCCTGGCCAAAAACTGCAAAAAAAAAAAAAAAAAGAAGTGACGGTTTCTGAGAGGTGTTGTTAAATTGTTCTCTGGAGAGTTTATGTAGATTTATGCTTCCACTAGCACAGCCAGAACCTGCCTGCAGGGAGCCCAGTTCCCGAAAGCCATGTCTGGCTGGCCATAGGCCTTAGGGTAACATTCACCATCTGTGTCAGTTCCCCGTGACCCCAGGCATCAAATATTCACTCTGTGACTAATCTACTCATTTCCAACCACCTCTTTTCAAAGTCATTTCATCATCAGTCCCTTTTCTTCCAAATTTCCCTGAAGGAGATTCAGTTTCTCAGAAGGAATCAGTTGCCTTTAAGGAGCCAGGACTTGCCCAGTGACCCTGAATTAAACACCCTCACCGCACGGCTCACCCCAGGCTGACGGGTTGCCCACCTGATCTCATGAGCGCATGTGCCCACACATGTGTGTGTTTTCTGCTCTCATCTTCACGGCAGCCCAGAGAGAGAGTTACCACATTTCCTTCCTGCAGATGGAGACTGATTTTTGAGCTGCCTTGCTGCTAAATGCATGAACCAGGATTTGAATGTGACTGTCTCTCATGCATTTATTACTTCATTCTGTGCCATCCTATGTGCTGCCCTGACATGTGAGAGGCACGGCATCAAGTGCCGAGGATGCAGTTCCGAACAAGGCCCTGTTCCTGTCCCTGTAGACTTCACAATCAAGGAGCAATGTTGGACAAATAATTATAATCTTTAAATTGCAACTGTAATAAGCACAACAAAGGGGAACAGAGAGTCATTAAAACATAAACCAGGGCTTTGAGGTTCACTGAAGGCTTGGAGAGAGGCAGGTAGAGGGGACCTGAGATGCTCCAGCCATCCCAGCACTAGCACCCAGGCCTCACGACCGCCCAGCCCAGCTCAGCCCAGCCCAATTCAGTTTTGTCATAGGAATGACCCCAAGCAAGACCAGCAGAGGTCAACCCACCATGAGAAAGACACATTGTTGTTTTTAAGCCACTAAGTTTTGGGATGGTTTTATACAAAACAGGATAGAAACCAAAATAGAATGCAGTGGCTAAAGAGAAATTGTATCTCACAGTTTTGCCCGCAGTCACTCAGACTGAGGTGCTCAGTAAAGACAATGCTTTTGTAGCTAATTTGCTGCCATGATAAGACAGAATATGGAATATTAGCCACTGAAGGCCACCACTCTCTAATGAAGAATGATCACTTTTACTGCCACTTGGAAAGATGGAAGAAAAAGTTCAAATCCGAATATATGCCTCCAAACCAGGGTTTTCCTAAGATGTGCCAATAGAATCTTTTATCTCTGGGTCCCACAGGGTGATGGTGGCTAAGAATCAAATCCGGTGGTTTTGCAATTTGGGGAAGGGTGACAGTGAATGCTGGACATGAGGGGGAGGGGCTCAGAACCTGGACCTGGCAATGTGCCTGAGTACACTCTCCATCCCTCTTTTTGAAGATGCTGTCATGTCCTGGTCACAGAGAATTACCCTGCAAGAGGACAGGTCTACAATTATACTTGATCCTGGGGGTGAGGGGGTGAACTTCAGAGTGAAAACATGCAAGAGAAAGCTTCTGTGGTAGTTATAAAACATGTCTACAGTCCCGTGTGGCCTCCCTTTGAACTTGGGTGGGCCTTTGTGAGACTCTGTGACTTCCTAGGCTTGGTGAGCAGAGGCCATGCAGTTGTGTCTGTTTTTCTAGGGGCACTTGCTCTGGGGGCTTTCAGCTGTCCTGTAAGAAGTCCAGCCATGCTGCACTGCCTTGCAAAAGGACCATATATAGGAGTCACCAAGAGGCCCTGCTGTGATGGCTTGCAGATGCTTGAGTCTTTCCAGCCCAGGAGCCAGACATGAATAAAGAAACCTCTTGAAGATGGCCTTCAGTCCCTGCCATCTGACTATAACCATGTCAGAAATCCTGGTGAGAACTGCCTAGCTAAGCTCAGTCAAGCCACAGAACCAGGAGAGGTGATAATATTACATGGTTGCATTGTTTTAAGCCATGCTTTAGGGTGGTTTGTTTTGCAGTAATAGAAAGCTGGAACATTCACCTGCAAAATAAATTGTAAGATAATGCTGGTGTACATCAGGGATTTCTTGGGAATAGGTATATGAGTCATATGAGCCCATGCTAAGGGTGCGGAAAGCAGCAGATGGATGGCTTTAAGGAGGAGGAAAGAGAAATCTCATAAGACAGTGAGCTGGTTAGCTTTGTGTTAACCAAGCTAGGCTGTGGAGCCCAGTTGTTTGGCCAAAACATTGGCCTATCAGGGGTCCTCAAACTATAGCCCGTAGGCCACATGAGGCAGTGTGATTGTATTTGTTCCCGTTTTGTTTTTTTTTTACTTCAAAATAAGACATGTGCAGTGTGCATAGGAATTTGTTCATAGTTTTTTTTTTAAACTATAGTCTGGCCCTCCAACGGTCTGAGGGACAGTGAACTGGCCCCCTGTTTAAAAAGTTTGAGGACCCCTGGACGATGTTGTGAAGGGGCTTTGTAGCAGGATTGAGATTCACAGTCAGTTGATGTTAATTAAAGGCAGCTGGTCTCCAAAGTGTGGGTGGGCCTCACCCAGCCAGTTGAAGTCCTTAAGAACAATGAGTGTTTTTTGAAGAAGGAATTCTGCCTGTAGACTGCAACATAGAAATCCTGCCTGGGTTTCCAGCCTTCTGACTCAACATCACCTTAAGTGATGTTGACCTGAACCTCTTCAACTTACCTGCCTGTGCATTTTCAGGCTTTCACAATCATATACATGAACCATTCCTTAAAATCTCTCTCTCCAGATACATAGATACAGGTATAGAAATGGGTTAGAAATAAATACAGGTATAAACACAGATATGGAAATAGATACTGATACTGTTATAGACACAGACAGGGAAACAGATGAACTACAGGTGCAGATACTGGCACAGGCATTCTCTGGGTCCCATCTTCGGGGAAACTTGACTGTCCAGGCAGTGAAGCCTGGCACAGGAGTGACCTTGCTGAGGGTAGTGGTAGCATATCCTCTCCAAAGGGAAGGACACCCTCATCATTAAGAAGAAACATAATTCTGGTTCAGCTTCTGTAAAATGCAGTGGCATGCCACCAAGTGTGGGTATGTGAGGGGGTGAGCAGGCCGAGTGGGAGGCTGGCCGCTGTGCGCGGGGCTCAGAGACACCAGGCTCTCTAACAAGACTAGCGGCACAGCCAGACCTCTGTCATGCACCTCTCAGATATTGCATGGACACGTGGCTTAGGGTCCCAGATGGGGTCTGCCGCAGACTGTGGGGAATCTCAGGGAGGCCCCATAGCATCTGGAGCATGGTGGAACCATTACTGCTTGGTGGAGGCTGATTCTACAGCTTTGAGGAACCAAATTCTGCCAGCAGCAGGGAGAGCTCCGGAGAGGACCCTGATTCTGACATGATACCTAGCCCTGGCTGGTCCCCACTGCAGCCTTGTGAGACCTGAGGCAGAGGATCCAGCCCTTGCATTCAGACCTCTGACCACAGAAACCGTGAGATAATAAGTGGGCATTTGAAACTACCAACTTTGTAGGAGTTTGGCATACAGCAGTAGAAAAAAATAAAACTAATCAGCCATATAGTCTCAGTTGCTAGTTGAGCTTCCTGTGTCCTTTGAATCTTTTTTCCTTAAGGTGTTCACAAGCACTTGTCATCTGGTATATTGTCAAATCTGGACAGGCCCTGGTCATATCCCAAATGCACCACTTCTCTCCCCCTTCCCTCCAGAGCAGAGAGGAGCCAGGTACTCTCTCTTGCCTTCTGGAAGCTGAGATAGGATAAAAAAATCTAGGCCAGACTAACTGGTAGCTTCCAGTAGGGGCTGTCAATCAACTATGCAAAGATCTTGGGCCACTTAGAGACTGTTCCTTGGGGAGATGGCTGAGCCAGGAGGGTGGCTGTGTCGTGGAGGAGGGCTTGGGGCCAGCAGCGACATTCCCAGAGACTGGATACTCCTCCCACTGCACACGTGCTTGGCTTCTGGCCCCTCTCTGCTCCTGCTCTGCTTCTGAGCTTGGCTCTTCAGATCTCTTGATTCAATGAATCATCTGATAATCTTCCAATATGTTGTTGAAGTTAGTCAGAATCTGTCTGCACCCAAGAACGCTTACTAGTTCAATTGATAAATGCTGCTTCCCTTCCTCACTTTTTGTTCTTTATATATCTCTTGGCTACGTATTGGGGTTAATCTGAATTTATCAATGACATGTCTGTAAATATGCCCTGTTTAAAATGAATGCCATCTCAGAGTAGTAACTGAGTGACATCAGTGCTGGTTTAGACAGCCTGTTCTCTTGTGCTTGGTGCGGCCTGCTCTGATCATACAAGGGAGGAAAGAAAAGGCTTCTTTCTGCTATGGTTGTTCCCTCTTCCCCATCTTCAGGGTTCTATCTGGAGAGTAAGCACCGCTTTATCTACAGAGCAACATGGGCTTCCTTCAGAAGCAGAAGAACAGGAGTGTCTCCATTTTGGGGGGACTATGACCTGAGTGATAGTTGTTAAAGAAATGCATTTCTAGAAGAGACCAAAAATGTCCTCTTAATGAAAAGAATTTGCTAGTAACTTAGCATTAGAGGTGAAAGAAGAAGGTCATGTACATATAGAAGGAGGCTCTTTCACCCTCGCACGCAGCCCACACTGGTTACAAAACCCGGGATGTCACATGCTTTCTAAATGGTCATCTTCCTAGGACCACATACTTGGCTCTTGACCACTTCGAGGGTGTGGAGAAAGGGGTTCTAGGGTCATGAGGGAGAAACTTTGACTTGTTATTGCCATTAGTGCCTCAATATGTCGACTTTCTGTAAAGGCCTGGATGACAAATATGTTATAAGAACAAAAGGTTTTTTATGGGAATATTTTACCACTGATGTTGTTTATTAGATGCATTGGCGCAGGACAACAAAAGAGCCATGTATGGCCGTAATACTAGTGAATGCAGGGGAGCAGAACATGTTCACTTAGACTATGATATATGTAATAGAGTTTATCTGTAACCTGGATGTCACAATGTAGGCAAAAGGTATTAACACAGAAATGGATTTCAGAATAGCATCATTAAGTCACAAACATGACCCAGACCCCAAATCAGGAGTAGACAAGTGCTGAAGTCTTGGGCTGAGACTGGAAGGCCAGAGCTGGTGGAATTCAGCTTCACCTGAAACCCAGTAGACCTTGGGGAGGTGAGGCCTCCAGTGCCCAGGCCAGCTGCCGAAGGCACCACCATCACTCTGTCGGAGCTTTGACTTCAGGATTAAAAAATCTGATCAAAAGAGAAATTTCTTTTCTCAGATAAAAGAAAAAAAAAGGGCTCAGAACTAGTTTTATTTAGTGTAATACATGGATGGACGTTATAATAAAGTAGGAGGGTTAGCATGACACAGTCATTTTTTCCCATTTGATTATTATTAAATACTGGGTTCATATGAGAATATCAACAAATCCTGCAGAAAATGTTTAGTGATGTAAACACGGATGACAGGAAGAGTGATCAACATGGCAAGGGGATTGTAAGGAAGGGCCAGAGATGGCTTCAGTTTGGTAATGACCAGGCCCCTCAGAGAAGGAACGGTGTTGGCACCTCTGTGTGTTCCGGGGCCCATCATGGGGTCTTGACATACTGTGAGTGAGCAGACATGAGGACTGTGAGTGAAAAGTACTAGAACGAGTGACTGGGATGCTACATCCAGCATTAGTTTGGAGAGGAAAGTGAATGGAATAGGCTGGTATTTTTTAAAATATGGTATTTGAAGCATCAGGAGAAATTAAGTAACAGGATCTCTGGGTCACATCTGGTTAATATTCATTTAATCTTCTTTTTAATAACTCTTTATTATTTATTTTATTTCAGATTAATATGAGGGTGCAAATGACTAAGTTACAATGCTTGCATTTGTTTGGTAAGGTCCCTGTTGTAGTTGTGTCCCTGCACCGAGGAGGTGTGCTATGTACCCTAACATTGGGTCCATTAGGTGGGGGCACGCTGAATTACCTCCCACCTCCCTTCTCCCCTCAACTTGAATTGTATTGAATAACTCTTAATTTAAAATAAAATCTTTCTTCCTATAGCTGTCATCTTCATGACAAGAGAATTTGCTCTTGGAATTCTGTAAGTAGACTGAGGCTCCTGCATAATAGCCATTTAAATAGTTGGACTCAGCAACTGCTGAGTTCCCTCCCTAAAGATCAACTCCCCTGGTTTCTCCAAATGTATTTGCAGTGTGGTGCTAAGACCCCTCATGAGCTACTTGCCTCTCTCTAAATTCCTAGAATTGAACACAGAATACAGGCAGTGTGACCTTCACCAAGCACAGAGGCACATTCACTTTTCATGGCCAAATCAGGGGATTGCAATATGTGGCCTTCACATCAGCCTTTGGCCCCACCCTGAGGTTCTGGGGGTAACCCATCTTGGGGCCAGGCACCTGACACACTCTGAATGCATGGCAACGTCAGCCTTATCTCACTGATGGCTGCCCTGAGTTACCTGTTGATGCAATTTCCCCGACATTCCAGGCAAGCTGCAGTTTCTAGCTTTCTTTTTGTGTTCCTGAAATTAATGGATGGGACTGTGGGAGGTACTTTGGGGGTATCTTCTCAGAGCAACTCTCCTTTCTCATAGACTAGTTTGACAGTGGATTGGACCACTTGTGGGTTCATTTGTGAACTGGTCAGAGTCTGAGATGGACAGAGCTCAGAAGGACACCCGAGGCTCTCCACCACTTCTCTTAGGATTTCGAACAGGGTTCCTAGTGGTGGATTTTAAAGCTGGAATTTCACATAGATGCGGGAAGCCATTTGGGGGCTTGTATAAAATGACTAAAGAGAGAAATTCACAGGGGTGGTCATGTTAGTGGCCAGTATGGTGCAAAAGTAATGTGCATGTATATATACCACATAATGAAAAATTATTGCTTCATATGTATTCATTGAAATTTGTCTTCAGTATCTTCGCTTACAAGTTTTTTTCATTCTCTTGCTAGTCCTTTCCAAAGGATTTCTTTGCTATCTTGCACATGTCTTTACATCTACTTCTCTGTTGTTATTTAACTGTGTATCATGTAAGTGCAATGGTACAACTCATTGACTTAGGATACTAAAACGTTTACCTCAAAGACAGGCAATATCAAATCAAAGATTAGAAACTTCTAGTTAAGTCAACCCCAAATGGTCTCTTGTTGAACTTTGAGAATTGCTCCTGACCAAGGGGAAGATTTTCATGAAAATTTTTATATTATTACTGAAACAGGTTATCAAGCATCTATCTGAAACAACCATTCTGCCAGGCCCATCAGATGTGTTATCAATGCTGTTTGTTTTTAGTGCAAGAAATCATTATACTAAAGAAGTAGGCATGGGATAGCCATATTTACACTAAAAAAATGGTTTGCTATTTAAATTCAAATTGAAGTGGGTGTCCTGTATATTTATTTGTTAAGTTTGGTGACTTTGCTGGTATGCAAGGATAGAATCCTATCCTTTTGTTAAGTTCTTTCAAGAGCAGAGCAAGACAAAACCTTTGCAGCAAGGATGACTGTCCTCCACTGAGGGTGTTTAGTCCATTTGGTGGGGTTGGGAATATTCTGACTCCCCGCTCCCATCATGCACCAGGTGGGTTGTGCCAATACTCCCAGGCCTTTCACCTCTCCAAGTGGGTCTGACTCGCTTGGACTCACAGTGGATAAGAGGCGCTTTGTCAACACTGTGCCTCGTTTGCCACTTCAGAGCATCATGTCTGTTGACATTGCAAAATAGCAGAAGGATTCCACAACAGGCCTTTTCAGAATATTCACCATGAATGGACAAAGGACAGTCCTAAGTGGGTCAGCGGCTGCCCTGGAGAGTTTTCCGGGTGAGGAATCACATCTGTTTACTCAGCCTTCACATGACCTTCACTCTACCCACCTCCGCCTGCTCACCCGGCCAGCTCATCTGGACAAAGGCAGCGGGTGTGTCCCCTCCATCACCGCATTGGCGCGCAGCTCCAGTCCCTGTGATGATGGGCACTGTGTGGGAGCCTTTCTGGGATGGCCTTTGAAACCTTGCTCTGTGGCATTTAAGATGAAGTTAAGTCATCTTAACTCATCAGTCATCAGTGGTTGGGGAGTTCCATGTGCAGTGGACCTATGCCAGAGGTTAAAATATAAAGGCAGTCAAGCCTTCATACAGCTTTTGCATCCCTCTTGACATTGTCTGCAGGGAGCAGACACATTCTGCAATGAGCTGGCCTCTGTGACACACTGGTGGCTTGTGAGAGTTTGGTGTGGGATAGAGGGCTTGTGAGTGATAGAGGGCTTTTGGGGCCTGGCATGGGCCCCATGCCATGCTGTAGAGTGCAACGTTGGCTGGCTGCTGCAGGGTCAGATGGTTCCCATCCCCATGATCAAGAGACAAGGTAGAAGTGCCTAGAAACTACACCACAAGAGCCCAGCTGCTTCATGGAGAAAAGTCTTCCCTCAGTTAATTTACCCAGAAGAGTGTTCTGAGAGGTTGAGATGCTCCATAAATATTCATGTTAGTGACTTGGGATATGTTCTACTCTGAGATCATAGGGCAAAGCTGCTGTTCTTGGATGATGAGCCATAAAAGCTATACTAGTTTGGTTTTATTACAGCAAATTATAATTAACCATCCGTTGCAATAAAGACACAAATAAGCAGTTTATGCCAGAAATGAAAATATCCAATAACATAAGAACCTTACCTGAAAATCAAATAAATTAATATTAAAACAAAATATTAGTTTGATTAAATATGATTTAAAGATGGTAACACTCAGAGTTGATAACCATGTTGTGAAAAGAGCCCTATCCTATTCTGATTGTGGGAAAATATTTGGTACAACAATTCTGAAGGGCACACACCAAAAACCTTAAATATAATTATATCTTTTGACACAGGAGTTCAACTTCCAGAAATTACCCTAGGGATATAAATATAAATATGAACCAAGTTTTAGCTACACAGAAGTTCATGGCAACATAAAGGCTGAAAAATCTCTTTAATAAATTGCTATACATCCATGTGAACGAATATTTAAAATGATGGCACAGTTGTAGAAAAGAAAATGTGTATGAATAGCAAAGAAAATTCTGAGAAAGAAGATGAAGGTGAGGGGTTTGTTATAGGAAGACATACAATAAAATCAGAGATTAAAACAACATGGAAATGATTCAGGAATAATAGATACATAAATGAAATGGAAGCTGGTCTATAAACAGAACCATATGTATGTCATTTTTGTTTGATTAAGAAGTATATTAAAATAGTAGGAAGAGTTTTTGGGGATTAGTGTTTGTCCATTGGGACCCTTACCATATACTCAAAAATAAACTATAAATTCCTGGCGGCCTTAGAGGAGAACACCACCAGTGAACAGTAGAATGGGACACAGAAGAAATATTTTCACACTTTGAGGGTGGGGAAGGATTTCTGAAGCAAGAAGCAAAGCAAATCTCTGCAGCAAAGATTGGCTACACATTCACCCAGCCATGCCCCGTTCCTGCTGGCATATAGGATGGCAGCATGTCCTAGCCCTCACTGTGCCTGGGCAGCGATGTGTGAGTGAGCTCCGGCTGGTGGGGAGTGGGAGACAGTGAGGAGTACCATGCCCAGCCCAGCTCCACTGATGCAGCATCTGAGAGGTGTGGCCTGCGCTGTCTCCCATGCACATGGGGGCAGGGAAGACCTCTGGGATGGCAGAGACATCAATGGAGAATACCTCAGAGCCCTAGGAAGTGTTGCTGGGGCACAAACATCTGCTTTAGAAAAAAATAATGTATGTGTGTATGTGTGTGTGTGTGTGTGTGTGTGTGTGTGAGGGTTCTCCAGAGAAACAGAACCAATAGGTGATGCAAGAAGAAATTTGTTAAGGAAATTGGCTCACCTGGTAGGCTGACTGTAAGCTGGAAAACCAGAGAAGCTGAAAGCACAACTCAGTCTAGAAGGCTCAAAGTCAGGGAACCAAATGGTGTAGCCACCAGTCTGAAGCCAGAAGCCTGACAGCACCTGGAGGCTGTTGGTGTGAGTCTCAGAGTCCTAAAACCAAAGAACCTAGAATCTGATGTCCAAGGGCAGAAGGAGAAAAGGTGCCCACTCCATAAGGGAGACAGAGGGGAAGGAAAGCAAGCTAAATGTCCCATTTTCCACCTGCTTTGTCCTAGCAGCATCCCTGGCTAACTGATGGTGCCTGCCACTTTGCCAGGTCTTCCTCTCCCAGTCCACTGACTCCCAGGTCAATCTTCCCTGGAGATACCCTCACAGACACACAGAAACAATGCTTCACTGGCCTTCTGGGCATCTCTCACTCTGGTCAAGTTGACATCTAAAGTTAACCCTCACAGTGTGTGTGAGTGTCATGTCATAAAGAATGGAATTTATAACTAAATCCACAGCTAGCACTAATGACAGAAATTATAAACAAAAAGTGTCATATTTGATCACATGAAAATTAGAACTTATGTATGGCAAAATAAATGATAAGCAAAATTAAAATACAAGTAATTAGGAAGGAAGTATGGAGAAACCTCAAAGAACTCAAATTAGACCTCCCGTTTGATCCTGCAATCCTATCACTAGGCATCTACCCAGAAGAAAAAAAAAATCCTTTTAGCATAAGGACATTTGCACTAGACTATTTATTGCAGCTCAATTTACAATCGCCAAAATGCAAAAACAACCTAAATGCCCACTAACCCAGGAATGGATTAACAAACTGTGGTATATGTATACTATGGAATACTATCCAGCCATTAAAAAGATGAAGACTTTACATCTTTTGTATTAACTTGGATTGAGTTGGAACACATTCTTCTCAGTAAAGAATCACAAGAATGGAGAAGCAAGAATCCAATGTATTCAATTCTGATATAAGGACAATTGATGACCTAGTACATGGTGGGGGTTGGGGGAATGGGGGAGCAGGGAGAGGGACAGAGGGAGGGGGTTGGGGGGTCATGGTGTGTGACACACCTCTTTGAGGTGGGCCATAGTTATAAGAGAGACTTTACCCTACTAATGCAATCAGTGTAACCTAATTCTTTGTAACCTCAATGAATCCCAAACAATAAAAGAAAAAAAGTAATTGATAGAAAATATTCACAACACATTAAAAGATAAAACATTGGTAAACAAAAAGTGCTCCTATAAATCAATAATAAAAGGTAAAAACAATTCAATCAAAATATAGATGAAGGATAAGATATTCACAGAAAAAAAGATATTCAGAGAAAACTATGAAGGATAAATGTGAAAATATGCTGTATTTCATTTCTGGGCAAACTGAATTAGCAAATTATCAAATTTACATAAATGGAAATTAAAGCCACAATATACCCAATATTTATTTGCTCATTCAGTTGGGAAATTTAAACAAAATTTGTTTATAGTGAAAGGTTTGCAAATATGTGGAGAAAGAGGCATCTGTACACTTCTTTTCTCTAATTGTTTTTGCAGAGGGCTGCAATTTAAAATGTGCTGACCTTGAACATATCAATTCCACTTCTCAAAGTTCATAGTAAAGAGAAGCTTAAGTAAATTTTGATACCTCCAAACTTGGAATATAATGCAGTGGTGTTAAAAACCCCTCAATTATAAGCAAAGAAAATACCTTGCAATATTATTTGTGTAGAATGATTCCCCTTATGTAAATGTTGCCCCTAAATGTCTTTGGCTAAGTGTACAGGTGTTTTGGTATATCTGTAAGGAAGTTTAAAGGATGTTGAGGAAAATCCACTGAGTGGATGTGGCCGCCATCAGGGTGGATACAGTAGGGGTGGTGCCAGATGGTGGAGAGCCTGTATGCTTATAGATTGTTTGAATCTTGTTACAGGAATTGATTATGTATCACTTGTAAAATTAAAAAAAAAAAGAAAAATGCTGCAAGCTCTTAAATGCACATGAGCACAAAAAATGAACAAGTATAGGAATTGGAATTAAAATGATAAAGAAAGCTGTCTACTGACACAGAAAATGTTTATGATATGATGTGAAAAAATTAAATTATAGATACACTATGATGGTTAAAAGGAAAAATTAAGTTTGCCTGGGGACAAAAAACTGGGGGAAAATACTATGGGATACTGGTTGACTCTTAAAATCTATTTTCTGAACTTGTATTTAAGTATTAAGATGTAGTTCCTTTCCCCCACACCTGTTTCTGAAAGGACGGCAGACGTCTTTTGGTAAATGTTTAACAATCCATGGGGGAAAGGGTGGGTGATCCCTGATATATATATACAGAGTCTCATTATGTCACCCTCGGTAGAGTGCCATGGCATCACAGCTCATATTAACCTCAAACTCTCAGGCTTAAGCGATTCTCTTGCCTCAGCCTCCCAAGTAGCTGGGACTACAGGAGTCCACCACAACACCCGGCTATTTTTTTGTTGCTGTTGCAGTTGTCATTGTTGTTTTAGCTGGTCCAGGCCAGGTTTGAACCCACCAACCTTGGTTTATGTGGCCGGTGCCCTATCCACTGAGCTACAGGCACCTCCATGTGAGCCCTGATTTGTAGCACCTACTGTTTTCTGTGGTGTAACTATTTCCTTCATGGCTAATTTCAAGTTTCCACCCAGTATTAACCAGCTTTCAAAATTCCTGACAAATTAAAAGTTGGCTTTTGCCAACTGATATGAGCTGACTCTAGCATGCCATTGGAGATAGGCTGGAACAAGGGGCATTTCTCCTCTTAGATTTTCCATTTAGGAAGATGCCTTGGGACCCTTTTAGAGCCTTAGATGACTTATGTAAATTAGATAGCAGCTAATAAAGAGTATGATTTGAATGCTGACTGCTGTAGAGCTGGAGTTCTTAGGCTCGTAACAGGGGTAATATATATATTTTTTTCTTTTATTAAATCATAGCGGTGTACATTGATATGATCATGGGGCATCATTCACTAGCTTCACAGACCGTTTACCAAGTTTCACATATACCCTTGTAAGATGCACCGCTGGTGTAATCCCACCAATCCCCTTCCCTCTACCCACCTCCCCCCTCCCTCCCCTCCCCTTCCCTCTTCCCCCTGTTCTTAGGTTGTAACTGGGTTATAGCTTTCATGTGAAAACCCTAAATTAGTCTCATAGTAGGGCTGAGTACATTGGGTACTTTCTCTTCCATTCTTGAGATACTTTACTAAGAAGAATATGTTCCAGCTCCATCCATGTAAACATGAAAGAGGTAAAGTCTCCATCTTTCTTTAAGGCTGCATAATATTCCATGGTGTACATATACCACAATTTATTAATCCATTTGTGGATCGATGGGCACCTGGGCTTCTTCCATGACTTAGCAATTATGAATTGGGCTGCAATAAACATTCTGGTACAAATATCTTTGTTATGACGTGATTTTTGGTCTTCTGGGTATATGCCCAGTAGAGGAATTACAGGATTGAATGGCAGATCTATTTTTAGATCTCTAAGTGTTCTCCATATCTCTTTCCAAAAGGAATGTATTAATTTGCATTCCCACCAGCAGTGCGAAAGTGTTCCCTTTTCTCCACATCCGCGCCAACATTTCTGGTCTTGGGATTTTGTGATATAGGTTAGTCTCACTGGAGTTAGATGGTATCTCAAAGTAGTTTTGATTTGCATTTCCCTGATGATTAAAGATGATGAGCATTTTTTCATATGTCTGAAGGCCGCACGCCTGTCTTCTTCAGAGAAGTTTCTCTTCAAATCCCTTGCCCAGCCTGTGATAGGATCCCTTGTTCTATTCTTGCTAATGCGTTTGAGTTCTCTGTGGATTCTGGTTATTAAACCTTTGTTGGAGACATAACCTGCAAATATCTTCTCCCATTCTGAGGGCTGTTTGCTTGCTTTACTTACTGTGTTCTTGGCTGTGCAGAAGCTTTTTAGTTTGATCAAGTCCCAGTAGTGTATTTTTCAAGCTGCTTCAATTGCCTGGGGAGTCCTCCTCATAAAATACTCGCCCATCCCGATTTCTTCAAGGGTTTTCCCTGCACTCTCCTCTAGTATTTTTATAGTTTCATGTCTTAAGTTTAAATCTTTGATTCAGTGAGAGTCTATCTTAGTTAATGGTCAAAGGTGTGGGTCCACTTACAGTCTTTTACAGGTTGCCAGCCAGTTCACCTAGCACCATTTGTTAAATAGGGAATCTTTTCCCCACTGAATGTTTTTAATTGGCTTGTCAAAGATCAAATAACAGTAAGTAGCTGGATTCATCTCTTGATTCTCTATTCTATTCCAGACATCTAACTCTCTGTTTTTGTGCCAATACCATGCTGTTTTGATCACTATTGATTTGTAGTATAGTCTGAGGTCTGGTAGCGTAATTCCTCCTGCTTTGTTTTTATTTCTGAGTAATGTCTTGGCTATTCGAGGTTTTTTCTGATTCCATATAAAACAAAGTATTGTTTTTTCCAGATCTTTAAAGTATGACAGTAGAGCTTTAATAGGGATTGCATTGAAATTATATATTGCTTTGGGTAGTATAGACATTTTAACAATGTTGATTCTTCCCAGCCATGAGCATGGTATGTTTTTCCATTTGTTAACATTTTCAGCTATTTCTTTTCTTAGAGTTTCATAGTTCTCTTTATAGAGATCTTTCACGTCCTTTGTTAGATAAATTCCCAAATATTTCATCTTCTTTGGCACTACTGTGAATGGGATAGAGTCCTTAACTGTTTTTTCAACTTGACTGTTGTTGGTATATATAAAGGCTACCGATTTATGAATGTTGATTTTGTAACCTGAGAAGCTGCTGTATTCCTTGATCACTTCTAAGAGTTTTGTAGTAGAGTCCCTAGTGTTTTCCAGATATACTATCATATCATCCGCGAAGAGTGAAAGTTTGATCTCTTCTGAACCTATATGGATACCCTTGATAGCCTTTTCTTCCCTAATTGCAGTGGCTAAAACTTACATTACAATGTTAAAAAGC
Organism: Nycticebus coucang; assembly: GCF_027406575.1. Classification (NCBI taxonomy): domain Eukaryota; kingdom Metazoa; phylum Chordata; class Mammalia; order Primates; family Lorisidae; genus Nycticebus; species Nycticebus coucang. The sequence continues at coordinate 109,755,276 of NC_069781.1, forward strand.
AATGGAGACAATGGGCAGCCTTGTCTGGTTCCTGATCTGAGTGGAAATGATTCCAATTTAACTCCATTCAATACGATATTGGCTGTGGGTTTGCTGTAGATGGTCTCTATCTGTTTAAGAAATCTCCCTTCTATACCGATTTTCTTAAGTGTTCTGGTCATGAAGGGATGCTGGATATTATGAAAAGCTTTTTCTGCATCGATTGAGAGAATCATATCGTCTTTGTTTTTTAATTTGTTTATGTGCTGGATTACATTTATAGATTTACGTATATTGAACCAGCCTTGAGATCCTGGGATAAAACCAACTTGGTCATGATCTATAATTTGTTTGATATGTTGCTGGATTCTGTTTGTTAGGATCTTGTTGAATATTTTTGCATCTATATTCATTAGTGATATTGGTCTATAATTTTCTTTTCTTGTTGGGTCTTTTCCTGGTTTGGGGATCAGGGTGATGTTTGCTTCATAGAACGTGTTGGGTAGTCTTCCTTCTTTTTCTACCTTTTGGAACAGGTTAAGTTATATAGGTACTAATTCCTCTTTAAAGGTTTGGTAGAATTCAGACGTGAAGCCATCTGGTCCTGGGCTTTTCTTTTTAGGGAGGTTTTGTATGGTTGATTCTATCTCCAAACTTGATATGGGCCTGTTCAACATTTCCACTTGATTCTGGCTAAGTCTTGGAAGGTGACGTGCTTCCAAGTATTGGTCAATTTCCTTCAGATTTTCATATTTCTGAGAATAAAGTTTCTTGTAATATTCATTAAGGATTTTTTGGATTTCTGAGGAGTCTGTTGTTATTTCGTCTTTGTCGTTTCTGATTGATGAGATTAGAGATTTTACTCTTTTTTTCCTGATTAGGTTGGCCAAAGGTTTATCTATTTTATCGACCTTTTCGAAAACCAGCTTTTTGATTTATTGATCTGTTGTATTATTCTTTTGTTTTCAATTTCATTTAATTCTGCCTAATTTTGATTATTTCTTTTCTTCTACTGGGTTTAGGATCGAATATTCTTCCTTTTCCAGTTGCTTGAGATGTCCCATTAAGTTGTTAACTTCCTCTCTTTCCGTTCTCTTGAGGAAGGCTTGCAGTGCTATAAATTTCCCTCTTAGAACTGCCTTTGTGGTGTCCCAGAGGTTCTGATAGTTCGTGTCTTCATTGTTGTTTTGTTCCAAAAAATTGGTGATTTCTTTCTTAATCTCATCTCTGACCCAGCAATCATTCAGCATAAGGTTATTTAACTTCCATGTTTTTGTATGAGTATGCAGATTCCTGTTGTTACTCAGCTCAAGTTTTATTCCATGGTGGTCCGAGAAGATGCATGGAATAATTTCTATTCCTTTAAATTTACTGAGGTTAGACTTGTGACCTAAGATGTGATCAATTTTGGAGTAAGTTCCATGGGCTGATGAGAAGTATGTGTATTCAGTTTTGTTGGGATGAAATGTTCTGTAGATGTCTGCTAAATCCAAATGTTGGATGGTTAGGTTTAAATCTAAGATTTCTTTGCTCAGCTTCTGGTTGGAGGATCGATCCAACACTGCCAAAGGAGTGTTGAAATCTCTGACTATTTTGGAGCTGGAGGAAATCAAGTTGCTCATGTCTGTTACAGTTTCTCTTATAAATTGAGGTGCATTCTGGTTGGATGCATAGATATTAATAATTGAGATCTCATCATAGTGAGTATTACCCTTAACAAATATGAAGTGACCGTTCTTGTCCTTCCTTAATTTTGTTGGTTTAAAGCCTATTGTATCTGCAAATAAAATTGCAACACCTGCTTTTTTCTGATTACCATTTGCCTGAAATATGGACGACCATCCTTTCACCCTGAGTCTGTATTTGTCTTTTAGGTTAAGATGTGACTCTTGTATGCAACAGATATCTGGCCTGAGTTTTTGTATCCAGTCAGCTTACCTATGCCTCTTTAGAGGACAGTTTAAGCCATTCACATTAATGGAGAATATTGATAAGTCTGGTGAAGTTTTGGGTATTGAGTTTTTCAAAAGTCCAGTGGCCATTTTTAATCCTTTTGCCAGTGCGGAAATTGGAGTTTGATCTGAAGTTTCTGAGTGAGTTTACTTTTGTGATATAGGATTCGGTTGGTCATTATGGAGGATAGGTCTGAGAATATCCTGAAGAGCTGGTTTGGTTATGGCAAATTTCTTCAACATATGAATGTCATTAAACTATTTAATTCCTCCATTATAAATGAAACTCAGTTTAGCTGGATACAAGATCCAGGGTTGAAAGTTATTTTGCTTTAGGAGATTAAAAGTCGGTGACCACCCTCTTCTGGCTTGAAAAGTTTCAGCAGAGAGATCTGCAGTCATTCTAATATTCTTGCCTTTGAAGGTAATGGTTTTCTTTCTCCTGGCAGCTTTAAGGATTTTCTCCTTCATATTAACTTTAGTGAAGTTAATTATGTTATGACTTGGGGATATCCTATTGGGGTTGAGTCGTGCTGGGGTTCTGAAGCTGTCCGCTATATGAATTTCAGAATCTCTAGGCATGTCTGGAAAATTCTCTTTCATAATTTCATGCAGAAGGGCCTTTGTGCCCAGCGAGGCCACTTCATCTGTTTCTGGAACTCATATGATTTGGATATTCGCCTTCTTCGAATTATCCCAGAGCTCTCCGAGTGAGTGATCCGTTTTTGCTCTCCATTTCTCTTCCTCTTTGAGAGTTTGGGAGCGTTCAAAGGCTTTATCTTCAATGTCAGAAATCCTTTCTTCTGCTTGCTCCATTCTGTTACTGAGGGATTCTGTATTTTTCATATCTTTGAGGGCTGAAATTCTTGCTTCAGTGTGTCTAAGTCTTTGGTGGTTTTGTCTTTAAATTCGTTAAATTCTTGAGACAACTTTTGAATTTCTCCTCGAATTCCTACTTCCACTTTGTTAATCTTGTCTGCAATCCAAATTCTGAATTCGATTTCTGACATCTCAGCCAGTTGTTTATGAATGGGATCTTCAATTGCATCTGCCATATCTTTCCTTGGGGGTGTTGATCTATTCTGGTTATTCATGTTACCAGAGTTTTTCTGCTGATTCCACCCCATGGTTGTTTTACTCCCTCTGATTTTTCCCCCTGGGGCTTTGTCGAGGGCCCGTACAGTGTTGTGGCCTGAGAAACTGGGGCCCTGTCTGGTGTGGTGGGGCTAAATTGTTCTGCCTTGTTTTCAGCTGGTTTCTATTCCACCCTAGTGAAACAGATACTTTGGATTGAAGTCTCAGTTGTGGAGAAATATAGCAATTAAGTCACCCCGCCCCCCACCGGCAAACAATTGGAAAAGAAAAATCAAACCTTCCTACCACAGGGCACCTAGTGCACCACCTGATTTGTCCTCAGGTGATTGGTTCAGTTCATAAATGTCCAAATCAATTGTCTCAGTTTGCACCTGTCTCGGGTGAGAGAGTTTAAGAGGTCTCTGGGAACTGGATCCCAGGGGTCTGGTGACTACTTTGGTGTGGCTTGCTCCAGTGCTGCGTGCAGTCAGGAGAAGCCACCCAGCCTATAAATCAGTCTGGGAAGGTTGCTGCCTCCTTCCCCACCTTGCACCACTTCACACCCAGTCACTGATAGCCCTGCAGTTGGCTGATCTAGTTGCCTGTAGTGAATCGGTACTCCAGGAGTTTGTACCTGCCTGAATCACAAGGAAGTCTGCCAGGCCGCTGCGCTCTGCCTCTCTCTAGCAGGAGAAGGTGAGGCCTGACAACCTCGGGTGCTAGATGAAGGTTGAGGGGTTTTCACTCAGGTCCAGTCTCACCCCTGATTAATGTTACTGACAGAACAGAACAGAACAACTCTGTGTTTCCCCTGCAGAAGAGAAGCTGAATTGAGTTCCAAATCAGCTTGTCTTTGCTCTTGTATTGTCTATAGGCTGATGATCCCCTGAGGGCCAGGTGCGTCTTAGGTTTAGTAAAGCAGACCTCTGGGTCAGCCCCGCCCTGGGAGTTTCCCTGGTTTGCAAGTTTATGTTGCCTCAAGCAAACTCAGAGTCTCTGGTTGCCCAGGGAGACAGGGGGTGTGGCTTCAGAATATTCTGTAGTGAGCCGTATTGCTAGCAAAAGAGGGCTGCTGCCCTATGGCTCAGGCAACCATTGCTCTGGTGTAGCTCCCCTCCAGCCAATCATCCTCTCTCCGCTCCGTACCCCAGAGTCTGCACCGACAGGCTACAGCCCAGCACTGTCTATACCCCTCGAGCAATCGCCCAAGAGTCTGGACCCCTGGGGGACAGGCCTCAAGACCTTGGAGCAAGAGCAGAGAGGAGCGCTGGAAGCCTGGGGTTTCGGGCAGAGAACACACACAGCTCTACACAGTTTTATGCCTGGTTGTATTATCACCAAAAGACGGCTGTCACACTGTGCCTCAGGGAACTGCCACTCTGGTGCAGTCCCCTCTCCGCCAACCGACCGGGACTGGCCTCCAGACCCCAGTGTGAGCGAAGGAGAGCGCTGGGAGCTCAGAATTCCAGGTAGAGACCATATACAGTTTATACAGTTTTATGCCTGGCAGGAGGACGCCGTGGCACCCCAGTAGGGGAGGTAGGTCCAGTTTTTAGAGGGTCTCTCCCATGCAGTGTAGTGGGAGGACCTTTGAACTCTGCCTGGTTGTTTGTGGGGCACTCTGAGCCATTCTCAGGGGGAGGGGACTCGCATCCGCTTGGTGATGGATTTTGTACCTTTTGTTTGTATCCTTGTGGTCACAGCTTGCCTCAGCGGGGTTGACGTGTGTTCTACAACCTTCTCTCTTAGTGCAGCTCAAATCCACCAGGTTACTTGCTGAATTTTTGTCCTTTAACTCTCCTTCTGAACGGGAGCCTCTGTGGAAAGCTGGCTTCAGTCAGCCATCTTGTCTCCTCCCCACAGGGGTAATATTTTTAAAAAGATTTTCAAACCTGTCTTGTAAATGTGTTTGCCTTGAAGCTTCCTAACTTTCAGAACAATGGGTTTCAGTGTGTTGGAGAAAGGCAGAGAGCAGCTAGAATATGTCTCAGTTGAGATTGTAGGTGATGATTGTGATGATGGTGATGATAGCGGTAACTATGATGGTGGTGATGGTGATGATGGTGATGGTAGTTGTAATGATGATGGTGATGATGATGGTGATGGTGGTAGTATGATGATGGTGGTGATGATGGTGATGGGAGTTGTGATAATGATGGTGATGATGGTGATTTAATGGTGATGATAGTGATGATGGAGATGGTAGTCCTGATAATGATGGTGCTGATGATGGTGGTAGTGACGGTGATGATGGTGTTGGCAGTTATGATGATGGTGATGATGGTGATGTTATTGTGATAATGATGGTGATGATGATGATGTGGTAGTAGTGGTGATGCTGGTGATGATCATGATGGTAGTGGTGATGGTTATGTTGGTGATAGTAATGGTGATGATGGTGATGATGTGATGGTAGTCATGATTATGATGGTGATGATGGAGATGGTAGTCCTGATAATGATGGTTGTGATGGTGATGGTGATGATGGTGATGGTGATGGCAGTCATAATGATGGTGATGATAGTGATGGTGATGGTGATAGTTTGATGGTAATGGTGATGATGGTTGTGATGATGATGGTGATGGTGATATAATGATGATGATTTGACTTCACATCCAGATAATAGGTCTGGAGGTAGCTATTTTTGGGAAAAGAAAGGATTGCTGAAATTTACTGAATATATTAAGAGATAAGCTGGGTGGAAAAATCCTGAAGTTACAGGTATAGGAAGTTCCAACTAGAAAGAAGAGGGCCACATCCTTATCTGATATACTGTGGGAAGAACAAAGGAGATTAAGGCAGATGAATGAGTCTGAGCACAAATGAGACTTCAACTGTGAAAGATTCAAGGCAAATATGACAAAATTTATGAATTTGGATTTTGAGCACATGGGTTCATCATAGTTCAGTGTGCTTGAAATATTTTCTCACTTACAAGTAGATCACATAAAAGTAAGACTTCTGCAGAATCACTATATTTATTCAATATACAGGGTGGCCATAAAATAAAAGTAACTATATATATAATAGTAACTATAGTTACTCTCTTAAATTGCACATAGACTTTATGGCCACGCTGTATTCAGGAGGACTATGTCTAATATTCACATTCTGAAGCTCTCCTTCTCAACATAATCCTGCCACAGTGAAATAAAGACAAGCTGATATACACCTGGGAGCAAAATGCAGACAGGTCTAACTTATTGCTCTATTACTGTTTGCAAAAGAATTTTGAACCTGAACTATACAATCCCCATCATCTGCCTTCCTCTCATTTTTTCTTCCCAACATTGTTTAAGTCACAGTTTGTAGGGGCTGGAGGTGACAAGGAGTTGGGTTTAGGACTGTGAGCACAATGGCTGAGGCTGGACGCTCAGCAGTCACTCTCTGCAGAAAAGGAGAGCCACACAAGGTGCTTTGGTGGGGCCCACATACCCAGCTTCTGAGATGGTACCTCTCTAGGGTGAAAGCTGGTCAGCATCGAAAGCAAACAGCTGGATTCTACAGAAGATGGTCAAGGAGCAAAGGAATCTAGAGACCTCAGTGTGGCCTGTGGGGATCTACTGGATCATTCTTTTGGTGATTAGTGTGCAGTTAAAGGGCATCCATATTGATTATTTAGTTGGCACACATTATCAGTTTTCTGATGGAGAAGTGGAATTAGTGACGCATGCTAACTACCACAAACATTGACTGCTTTGTTCACTACTCTGTTAGAGCTGAGAGAGAGAGACAGAGAGAGAGAGAGAGAGAGAATAAAAAAGAGAAGAGGTTAGCCATACTGTCAAAAGTGTTCAGAATTTCAATTTTTGTGACAGATTGCACTCTTTTAGGCAAATTACTTCCTCCCTGCCAAACAATACTGACATGGTTCATCATGGCAGTAATAATACTGATCTTACATATGTTGTCACCTGTTTGTCTTGGGCTGACCCATTGTCTCAATGACCCTTCTATAGGAAGTATTAACCAATGCCCGAGGTTTTTAACGTCATGTGGGGAAATGGTAGTGTCAATGAGCTCATGCCCTTTCCAAGCCGAAGTCTGGAGGAGCAGTAAATAAGTAAAATTCTCTTACTTATTTGCTGATGCCAGTGCAATTATTGTCAGAAGCAAAAAGTCTGCTGTTTTACCTTGTTGTGTCACCAAATCTTTGGCTGCTGATGACAGTTTTCTGATGGAGAAGTGGAATTAGTGATGCATGCTAACAACCACAAAAATTAACTGCTTTGTTCATTACTTTGTTAAGAACCCAGAGGGTGTGTGCTGAGCTCAACTGGGCCTAGAGAATGGAGCCCCCCTTAGTGGTGGAACCCCATATCAATCCTTCCTTTCTGAACAGAAGCTCTAATTGCCATTGGGAAAAGGGACACTGACTGCTCCAAACTACTTCCTGCTTAAACTGGACATTAATATAAGGGGACAGCTAGAGGTTCCTCAGAGGAGGTTGATCCAGGTTTCATAGTAAATTAAAATAATGGTATCTTTGAAATGTGCTTTGGTAGTTTACAAAGAATTTATTTTCTCAAACTGAAGCCAGCTTTCCACACAGGCTCCTGTCCAGAAGGAGAGTTAAAGGACAGAAATTTAACAAGTAACCTGGTGGATTTGGGCTGCACCAAGAGAGAAGGTTGAAGAACGCACATCAACACCACTGAGGTGAGCTGCAACCTCCAAGGATACAAAGAAAAGGTACAAAATCCATCACCAAGAGGATGGGAGTCCCCTCCACCATGAGAATGGCTCAGAGTGCCCCACAAACAAACGAGCAGAGTTCAAAGGTCCTCCCACTACACTCTACAGGAGAGACCCTCTAAAAACTGGACCTACCTCCCCTATTAGGGTACCATGGCATTCTCCTGACAGGTATAAAACTGTATATATTCTCTACCTACAACTCTGAGCTCCCAGCATTCCCCTCCACTCTCACTCTGAGGTCTGGAGGCCTGTCCCTCAGAAGTCCAGATTCTTGGGTGATTTCTCAAGGGGTGTGGACAGTGCCTAAACTGCAGCTGGTCAGTGCTGACTCTGGGGCATGGGAGTGAGGAGAGGATGGTTGGTTGAGAGGGAACCACACCGGAGCAGCAGTGCCCGAAGGTGCAGAGCAGCAGCCATCTTCTAGCAACAATAGGGCTCACTCCCAGATATTCTGAAGCCACACAACCTGTCTCCCTGGGCAACAAATGGAGGTTGGGCATCTTATGTGGCAACCACCGTGGAACAGATCTGGGACGGAAACACAGGCCCTGTGGGTAAAGGGTTTGTCTGAGGTGGTACTGGCCTGGGTGGAGTGAGGGGACTAGAAAATGCACGTGCAGAGTCAGGAAATTCCCAGGGCAGGGCTGACCCAGAGGACTGCTTAACTGAGCCTAAGATGCACCCGGCCCTCGGGGGATCGTCAGCCTACAGAAAAAAAAAGACAGGAGGCTAGAACTGACAGCTAACCAAATACAAACCTGCAGGAGCAAAGACAGGGCCTGAGGCACAGGCTCTGGGAACTCAAAACAGCTTCTCTTCTGCAGGGGAATTTAGCAGGGACAGAAACAAATTCCCACAAAGTTGTTCTGTTCTGTTCTGTCAGTAACATCAATCAAGGTGGGGCTGGAACTGAGTGAACACCCTCCAGTCTCCATCGAGTGCTCGAAGTTGTCAGGCCTCACCTCCCCCTGCTAGATAGAGGCAGAGCGCAGTGGCCTGGCTGAGCAGAAATGGATTTCCTTGTGATTAAGGCAGGTGCAAACCCCTGGAGTATCTGTTCACTACAGGCAACTGGGTCAGCCAAATGCGGGGCTATCAGTGACTGGGTGTGACAGAGGTGCAAGGCAGGGAAGGAGGCATCAACCATCCCAGACTGATCTATTTGCTGGGTGGCACCTCCTGACTCCACGCAGCACTGAAGCAAGCCATATCAGAGTAGTCACCAGACCCCTGTGATCCAGTTGCCAGAGACCTTCTAAACTCTCCTACCTGAGACAAGTGCTGACTGAGACAATTGATTTAGACATTTTGTACTGAGCCAATCCACAAGGCCTATTCAGGTGGTGCCCTGGGTGTATAGTTGTAGGAAGGTTTGATTTTCCTTTTCAAATTGTTGCCTGCGGGTGGTGGTGGTGGTGACATAATTGCTGGTATTTCTCCACAGCTGAGACTTCAACCAAGAGTAACTGTTTCACTTGTGTCGAACAGAAACCAGCTGAAAACAAGACAGAACCACTTAGCCCCACCACACCAAACAGGGGCCCAGTTTCTCAGGCCATAGCACTATATGGGTACTCAACAAAGCTCCAGGGTAAAAACCAAATGGTGTAAAACAATCATGGGGCAGAATCAGTGGAAAAACTCTGGTAATATGAATAACGAGAATAGATCAACGCCCCCCCCAAGGAAAGATATGGCAGATGTAACTGAAGATCCCTTTCACAAACAGCTGGCCGAGATGTCAGAAATCGAATTCAGAATTTGGATTGCAAACAAGATTAATAGAATGGAGGAACATTTGGAATTAGAAATTTCAGCAGCAATTCAAAAGTTGGAATTAGAAATTTGAGGAGAAATTCAAAAGTTGTCTCAAGAATTTAACGAATTTAAAGACAAAACCACCAAAGATTTTGATGCAGTGAAGCAAGAATTTGCAGCCCTCAAAGATTTGAAAAATAGAGTAGAATCCCCCAGTTACAGAGTGGAGCAAGCAGAAGAAAGGATTTCTGACACGGAAGAAAAAGAGTTTGAATGCTCCCAAACTCTCAAAGAGGAAGAGAAATGGAGAGCAAAAATGGATCATTCTCTCAGAGAGCTCTGGGATAATTTGAAGAAGTCTAATATGTGCCTCATTGGAATCCCTGAAAGCAATGAAGTGGCCTCGCAAGGTACAGAGGCCCTTCTCCATGAAATTATGAAAGAGAATTTTCCAGACATGCCAAGAGATTCTGAAATTCAGATAGCAAACAGCTTCAGAACCCCAGCATGATTCAATCCAAATAAGACATCCCCCAGGCATTTCATAATTAACTTCACTAAAGTTATGCAGGAGAAAATTCTGAAAGCAGCCAGATGTAAAAAATCCATTACCTACAAAGGGAAAAATATTAGAATGACTGCAGATCTCTCTGCTGAAACTTTTCAAGCCAGAAGAGGGTGGTCATCGACTTTTAATCTCCTAAAGCAAAATAACTTTCAACCCCGGATCCTGTAACCAGCTAAACTGAGTTTCATTTATGATGGAGAAATTAAATATTTTAATGACATTCGTATGTTGAAGAAATTTGCCATAACCAAACCATCTCTTCAGGATATTCTCAGACCTATCCTCCATAATGACCAGCCCAATCCTATACCACAAAAGTAAACTCACTCAGAAACTTTGGATAAAACTCCAACTTCCACAGTGGTGAAAGGATTAAAAATGTCCACTGGACTTTAAAAAACTCAATACCCAAAATTTTACCAGACTTATCAATATTCTCCATTAATGTGAATGGCTTAAACTGTCCTCTAAGGAGGCACAGGTTAGCTGACTGGATACAACAACTCAGGCCAGATATTTGTTGCATACAAGAGTCCCACCTTACCTTAAAAGACAAATAAGACTCAGGGTGAAAGGATGGTCATACATATTTCAGGCGAATGAAAAAAGCAGGTGTTGCAATTTTACTTGCAGATACAATAGGCTTTAAACCAACAAAAGTAAGGAAGGATAAGAATGGTCACTTCATATTTGTTAAAAGTAATACTCAATATGATGAGATTTCAATTATTAATATCTATGCACCCAACCAGAATGCACCACAATTTATAAGAGAAACTCTAACAGACATGAGTAACTTGATTTCCTCTAGCTCCATAATAGCTGTGTTGGATCGATCCTCTAATAAGAAGCTGAATAAAGAAATTTTAGATTTAAACCTAACCATCCAACATTTGGATACCGTAGACATCTACAGAACATTTCATCCCCCCCAAAACTGAATACACATACTTCTCATCAGCCCATGGAACATACTCCAAAATCTATCACTTCTTAGGTCACAAGTCTAACCTCAGTAAATTTAAAGGAATAGGAATTATTCCTTGCATCTTCTCGGACCATCATGGAATAAAAGTTGAGGTGAGTAACAACAGGAATCTGCATACTCATACAAAAATATGGAAGCTAAATAACCTTATGCTGAATGATAGCTGGGTCAGAGATGACATTAAGAAGGAAATTGCCAAAGTTTTGTAACAAAATGAAAATGAAGACATGAATTATCAAAACCTCTGGGATACCGCAAAGGCAGTCCTAAGAGGGAAATTTATAGCACTGCAAGCCTTCCTCAAAAGAACGGAAAGAGAGGAAGTTAACAACTTAATGGGACATCTCAAGCAACTGGAAAAGGTAGAACATTCCAACCCCAAACCCAGTAGAAGAAAAGAAATAACCAAAACAAGAGCAAAATTAAATGAAATTGAAAACAAAAGAATTATACAACACATCAATAAATCCAAAAGTTGGTTTTTTTAAAAGGTCAATAAAATAGATAAATGTTTGGCCAACCTAACCAGGATAAAAAGAGTAAAATCTCTAATGTCATCCAGCAGAATGACAAAGATGAAATAACAATGGACTCCTCAGAAATTCAAAAAATCCTTAATGAATATTACAAGAAACTTTATTCTCAGAAATATGAAAATCTGAAGGAAATTGACCCATACTTGGAAGCACGTCACCTTCCAAGACTTAGCCAGAATCAAGAAGAAATATTGAACAGGCCAATATCAAGTTCTGAAATAGCATCAACCATACAAAACCTCCCTAAAAAGAAAAGCCCGGGAACAGATGGTTTCATGTCAGAATTCTACCAAACCTTTAAAGAGGAATTAGTACCTATATTACTCAACCTGTTTCAAAAGGTAGAAAAAGAAGGAAGACTACCCAACACGTTCTATGAAGCAAACATCACCCTGATCCCCAAACCAGGAAAAGACCCAACAAGAAAAGAAAATTATAGACCAATATCACTAATGAATATAGATGCAAAACTATTCAACAAGATCCTAACAAACAGAATCCAGCAACACATCAAACAAATTACACATCATGACCAAGTTGGTTTTATCCCAGGGTCTCAAGGTTGGTTCAATATCCATGAATCTATAAGTATAATTCAGCACATAAACGAATTAAAAAACAAAGACCATATGATTCTCTCAACTGATGCAGAAAAAGCTTTTGATAATATCCAGCATCCCTTCATGATCAGAACACTTAAGAAAATTGGTATAGAAGGAACATTTTTTAAACAGATAGAGGCCATCTACAGCAAACCCACAGCCAATATCATATTGAATGGAGTTAAATTGAAATCATTTCCACTCAGATCAGGAACCAGGCAAGGCTGCCCATTGTCTCCACTGCTCTTTAACATTGTAATGGAAGTTTTAGCCATTGCAATTAGGGAAGAAAAGGCGATCAAGGGTATCCATATAGGGTCAGAAGAGATCAAACTTTCGCTCTTTGCAGATGATATGATAATATATCTGGAAAACACTAGGGACTCTACTACAAAACTCTTAGAAGTGATCAAGGAATACAGCAGCGTCTCAGGTTACAAAATCAATATTCATAAATTGGTAGCCTTTATATATACCAACAATAGTCAAGTTGAAAAAACAGTTAAGGACTCTATTCCATTCACAGTAGTGCCAAAGAAGATGAAATATTTGGGAATTTATCTAATAAAGGACGTGAAAGCTCTCTATAAAGAAAACTATGAAACTCTAAGAAAAGAAATAGCTGAAAATGTTAACAAATGGAAAAACATACCATGCTCATGGCTAGGAAGAATCAACATTGTTAAAATGTCCATACTACCCAAAGCAATATATAATTTTAATGCAATCCCTATTAAAGCTCCACTGTCATACTTTAAAGATCTTGAAAAAACAATACTTTGTTTTACATGGAATCAGAAAAAAAACTCGAATAGCCAAGACATTACTCAGAAATAAATACAAAGCATGAGGAATCACTCTACCACACCTCAGACTATAGTACAGATCGATAGTGATCAAAACAGCATGGTACTGGCACAAAAACAGAGAAGTAGATGTCTGGAAGAGAATAGAGAACCAAGAGATGAATCCAGCTACTTACCATTATTTGATCTTTGACAAGCCAATTAAAAACATTCAGTGGGGAAAAGATTCCCTATTTAACAAATGATGCTGGGTGAACTGGCTGGCAACCTGTAGAAGATTGAAACTGGACCCACACCTTTCACCTTAGTTAAGATAAGGTTTAAACTTAAGACATGAAACTATAAAAATACTAGAAGAGAGTGCAGGGAAAACCCTTGAAGAAATCGGTCTGGGCGAGTATTTTATGAGGAGGACCCCCTGGGCAATTGAAGCAGCTTATAAAAATACACTACTGGGACCTGATCAAACTAAAAATTTTCTGCATGCCAAGAACACAGTACATAAAGCAAGCAAACAGCCCTCAGAATGGGAGAAGATATTTGCAGGTTATGTCTTCGACAAAGGTTTAATAACCAGAATCCACAGAGAACTCAAATGTATAAGTATGAAAAGAACAAGTGATCCCATCGCAGGCTGGGAAAGGGACTTGAAGAGAAAGTTCTCTGAAGAAGACAGGCACATGGCCTACAGACATATGAAAAAATGCTCATCATCTTTAATCATCAGAGAAATGCAAATCAAAACTACTTTGAGATATCATCTAACTCCAGTAAGATTAGCCTATATCACAAAGTCCCAAGACCAGAGATGTTGGCGTGGATGTGGAGAAAAGGGAACACTTCTACACTGCTGGTGGGAATGCAAATTAATACATTCCTTTTGGAAAGATGTTTGGGGAACACTTAGAGATTAAAAATAGATGTGCCATTCCATCCTATAATTCCTCTTCTAGGCATATACCCAGAAGACCAAAAATCACATTATAACAAAGATATTTGTACCAGAATGTTTATTGCAGCCCAATTCATAATTGCTAAGATACCAAGTGCCCATCAATCCACGAATGGATTAATAATTTGTGGTATATGTACAGCATGGAATATTATGCAGCCTTAAAGAAAGATGGAGACTTTACCTCTTTCATGTTTACATGGATGGAGCTAGAACATATTCTTCTTAGTAAAGTATCTCATAAATGGAAGAAAAAGCATCCAATGTACTCAGCCCTACTATGAAACTAATTTATGGCTTTCACATGAAAGCTATAACCCAGTTATAACACAAGAATAGGGGGAAGGGGGAAAGGGAGAGCAGCGAGGGGGGACGTGGGCGGAGGGAGGGTGATTGGTGGCATTACACCTGTGGTGCATCTTACAAGGGTATATGTGAAACTTAGTAAATGTAGAATGTAAATATCTTAACACAGTAAGTATGAAAATGCCAGGAAGGCTATGTTAACCAGTGTGATGAAAATGTGTCAAACGGTCTATAAAACCAGTGTCTGGTACCCCATGATCGCCTTAATGTACACAGCTATGATTTAATACAAAATAAATAAATAAATAGTGGAGTCAGAGTTTGGACCTGGAATAAAAAAAAAATAATTTATTTTCTCCACTTTACCAAATACACCAATCTAGAGTTGGTCTCAATGTTTTCTAGTTGTCCCTCTAGTAGCTAGAGGTTGTTATATCGTATAAAGGTATTTCAAACTGATAAAATCTTTGGCTGAGAGAATTTATAATTTCCATTTCTTCTACTATAAATTGTGTTACCTGACGAACAAAGGTTCTGCTTTTCTTACAGAGTTTTTCCCTTTGCTAGTTGAATCCAGACATTATTTCAAATGGAGTTTCTCTAAATGGTTCAATGTTTTGCTTGTGCAATCTTTCTTCCCTTTTGTTACTCCCTCTTGCTGTCTGCAAAGGGTTCACTATCCCCCAAGTGTCTTTTTCTCCTTCAGTCTGTGTCCAGGCCATGAGGCAGGACATGGATTAAGTACAAGCCTGCAAGAAGTGGGCTAACCATAGGTGGAGGATAAGCATATAAATAAATAAATAATTTAGTTTATTTTTTCTCCACTGTCATTTGTTGGTCTGGTTTAATTTCCCCATATTTGTCTCTGGGGTGCGAAAGGTCCAGTACACTGAGGGCAGGATCCTCCTTTGGCATAAAGTTGAAAGAATTATACTATTTTACCAAAGAATAGTTTGAAATGAAGATGTTATAGAAACTGTTGGCTTTTTTGTCCTTTACAATCCTTCCCTTCCATATAGAACCTTTGACTGCCTTAAAGGGACAGGGGGCGTTGGTCTGCCAAAGGCTTCTCTCACCCCTGAGTCTAAAGGCTTTTGTCTGCTTTTTTCCCAAACCAATCCACAGAAGAGGTGATTAGGATTTGGAAAGAGAAAGCACAGGAGAGAAGGGAAGAAACTAAATGAGGAAGGCCTGTTATTGACTGCCTTTTTCTTATGTATTACTTTCCCCTCTTTATCTATATAATTCTCACCTCTCTTTACCTTACATTTGAAGCTCCTGTATAAAACTGGCCTAGCAGGAGGGAGAGAAAGAGTGAAAGGGTTACCTAAACAAGCAAAGTTAGTTACAGATGTATTTTGCTATCCATCAACTACTCAGTGAATCAATATTTATAGACATGTAATTAGATGTTACTTAGAAAATCCTCAAGACTGGTGAGGTTTCTTGCTCATGTAGAGGTTCGATCCAGTGGGTAGGCACTGCTTTTTGTGCTGTTCTATAATGATAATAGCAAAACCTCAACCCCAAGGTAGCACATTACCAGGTTAACACATTATCAGGTTTGGCCCGACTGATAGTTTTAAAGGTGCAAAGGTGTTCCATTCCTATTAAACTGAAAGTGGCATTCATTAGCCCAATGGAACCCTTTTCTACTCCTAGGGCATATACTTGAGGGTTTGCATTTTCTTTGTTTCTTTTAATTATTAAATGAAAAAATGGCCATTGTGATTGCAATTCCTCCTCCAACCCTCCTTTCTCACATGGCCTACCTTTCTACCATTATGGCATTTAGTAGTTTTAACTGAGGCTTCTGACTAATTAATCTAAGTTCTGATTCTTCTGGGAAGTTGTTCTTACCCCAACCTCTTTCTCTTAAGTTACTGTTAAGTTCCCTTAATGAAATTAAACACTTCTTTATTGTTTGCCAAAAGGTCCTGCTTACTCCCAGTGGGGTTTATCTTTGTTTTTTTTTTTTTTTTTTAACTTTTTGCCCTAACATCTCATTACTTTATAGGAATTCCTTTGATATACAAAATGATCTCTCACAATTTGACAAACACAGACACATCACCACGATCAACAAAATAACTCCATGTACATACTGCTATTTGCCAGAGGTCCACTTACTCTGAGTGCCATACCCCTCTGTTGTCTACAAATGGGGAATTACCCTTTCCTTCCCTGTAAACTCCCTCTTGTTGTTTGCCAAGTTTTCACTTACTGATCAAATGTAGTTCCACCTTTCGGTCTGTGACCCAGTCCAGCTGTCAGTGCCTGTCCACAGTCCCATCTGGGGTGCCATTATATTGGTGCATGTCCACTATCCCACCTTCATCGCCATGATGTTGGTGCCCACTGTGGGCACTGTGTGGCTGCACAAATAAAAGCAGCTGGGGCCACAGATTGAAGGTGAAAATGCCTGCAAGATTGGGGCTTCCCATATTCCAAGGAGCACCTCAAGCAACCCCTGCCATGGCCTTTTATTGAAGCATTATACAATAGGTGTGGGGGCCCACACACAAGAGCTACATCGTGCTCTTCCCCCTCCAGGCTTGACTTCCACCCTGCTGCATCACGAATGTTCAATGTATAACACCTGATTGCTGACAAGCCACTGATCTTAACTCATTAACACATGCAGCTGCCTGAGGGCTTGTCTCTGGGCAGCCAAACATCTCCATGCCAACTAGGAGATTGTACTGCTCCCAGCCCCTCCCTCAAAAGCCAATGACTGCTTCCAGAAGCTTGGTGCATGGTCTCCCACATTACTGTTTTATTTTTTCCTGTAGAATCCAGAAAATGTTGGAACAGGAAAATTGAAACCAGAGAGAGAGAGAGACAGAGAGAGAGAGAGAGAGAGAAATAATCTAAAGCAAAACAACAACAACAAAAAAACCCAACCTGGAACAAAAGCAGAAAACTTAGAGTCTAGGAGAATGAGGAGAGAAACAGGAGCCTGTGTAAAAGCTGGATTGGGGTGTTTGAGGAGTTTGGAGTAGAAAGGACAAAATCTTTGGGAAAATCCACCTGTGAGAAGCATTTCAAATGAGGGAGATGGTGAAGTTTAAGATGATTTTGGGGCATTAAGACCATATTCTCGTTTTAGACATCTCAATAGGTTGAAGTAAAATGATGAGCTTCATTTTAATTTTTGGAGGGTTTGAATTGATGTTTAAAATGCTACCTTCATGCTACCTACAGCAAACTTCATGGGTGTGGGACACAACTATAACAGGGACCTTACCTACCAATGCAAACGTTGTAACTTAATTGTTTGTTCCCTCATACTAATCTGAAATTTAAAAAGTGCTACCTGATTGTTGGAAGAGTTCCCGCTCTGCTCTGCTAGTGCTCTCAGTTGTCCTCAGTTCGGCCACCAGATCTGTCTCTACAAGATTCCACTCTTTCCAGAGAGGGGGACACAGAGGCAGAGATTATGGCTGCTGTGGTTTTTTCAGTTGGACCTCTCTGAAGTGATCAAACTTCATAGATGACTTTGAGAGAAAGAACGTGTTTAAGATACAGCCATGACTGGAGGGAGCTTACAGTCTCCTTGAGGTTTAGAAGAAAACAATGTTATGAGGAGTTGCTGAAATATTTCCTGAAGTCATGAAGTTACCCAGCCAGATGAAGATCTTCACCTTCCCATAGAAGAAACAAAGGTATACTTTAAACACTGGTATGATTTCAAACTGCAAAATTTCTGTGATTTTAAAAGACAGCTTCGTGCAATCAGTGACATTTAAAGATGTGACTGTAGACTTCACATTGGAGGAGTGGATGTTGATGGACCCTACACAGAGGGACCTGCACAAGGATGTGATGCTGGAAAATTACAGGAATCTGGCCTCCCTGGGGCTTGCAGTTTCCAAACCAGACATGATATCCCATTTGGAGAATGGGAAAGGACCATGGGCCATGGTGAGAGAAATCACAAGAACCCCCTATCCAGACTTAGAGACCAAACCTGGAACCAAGAATGCTACACTAACAGATGACATTTCTGAAGATTTATCACAGGAGGCGGTAGTAGAGAAACTCACCGAGAGTGGTCTGTGGGATTCCAGAATGGGAGGATTATGGAAATGGAATGACAGGATATTAAGACAGAAAAATAGGACAGTAATTTGGGTCAAAGAACAATTACTCACAAGAAAACTCCCACTGGTCAAAGAGATTATAGATTTGGATCTGTTCTTGTTACAGAACCAGCACTTACCACAGAAGAATCCCCCAGAAAATGCCAAATGCATGAGGAAAATTTCACAGAGAATTTAGATTTTATTACAGGTACCCATTTGGGGAAGATAGTTTACAAGGACACAGAAAGCAGCAAAGCCATAAAGCAGACTTCAGAACTTACTTTGGGGAAAAAATCCAATGATAGAGAAAAACCCTATGAATGTAGTACATGTGAGAAGGCCTTTCGTTATAGGTCATTACTCATTCAACATCAAAGAACTCACACTAAAGAGAAACCTTATGCATGTGCTGAATGTGGGGAAACATTCAGCCAGCCTTCGTATCTCAGTCAGCATAAAAAAATCCACACTGGAGAAAAACCTTATAAATGTAATGAGTGTGGAAAGGCCTTCATTGCTTCTTCATCACTGATGGTACATCAGAGAATCCATACAAAAGAGAAACCTTATCAATGCAATGTCTGTGGAAAATCCTTCAGCCAGTGTGCCCGTCTGAATCAGCACCAGAGAATTCAAACTGGAGAGAAACCCTATCAATGTAGTGAATGCGGGAAAGCTTTTAGTGACAAATCAAAACTGGCAAGACATCAGGAAACTCAATGGTGAGAAGCCCTTCAAATGTAATGATTGTGGAAAAGCCTTCAGGAAAAAGTCATATCTCAGTGTGCACCAAAAGACCCATACTGAAGAGAAACCATGTAAGTGCAATGAGTGTGGGAAATCTTTCAAGAATACCACAATATTTAATGTTCATCAGAGAATTCATACTGGAGAGAAGCCCTTTAGATGTAATGAATGTGGGAAAGCCTACCGAAGTAATTCAAGCCTTATTGTACATGTAAGAACTCACACTGGGGAAAAACCCTATGAATGTAATGAATGCGGAAAAGCCTTCAACCGCATAGCAAATTTCACAGAACATCAGAGAATTCATACAGGAGAAAAACCCTATAAATGTAATGAATGTGGAAAAGCCTTCATTAATTATTCATGCCTTACTATACACCACAGAATGCACACAGGAGAGAAACCTTATAAATGTAATGAATGTGGAAAGGCCTTCATGTATTCTTCCTCTCTAATTATACATCAGCGTATTCATACTGAAGAGAAACCTTATCTATGTAATGAATGTGGGGAATCATTCAGAATAAAATCACACTTAACTGTGCATCAGATGATTCACACTGGAGAGAAACCTTATAAATGTAGTGACTGGAGAGGGCATTCACCAAAATGGTAAATCTCAAGGAACATCAGAAAATTCATACTGGAGTGAAACCCTATAAATGTTATGATTGTGGAAAGTCCTTCAGGACTAAGTCGTACCTTATTGTACATCAAAGGACACATACTGGAGAAAAACCCTATAAAGGTAATGAATGTGAGAAAGCCTTCACTAATACATCACAGCTCACTGTGCATCAACGAAGGCACATGGGAGAGAAACCCTATAACTGTAATGAATGTGGGAAGGTTTTCACAAGTAACTCAGACTTTAATACCCATCAGAGAACATATACTGGAGAAAACCCATTTAAATGTAATGACTGTGGAAAAGCATTTAGCCAGATGGTACATGTCACAGAACATCAGAAAATCCACAGTGGAGAGAAGCCCTATAAGTGTGACGTCTGTGGAAAAGCCTTCAGGAGGGGTTCATACCTTACAGTGCATTGGAGAACACATACTGGAGAAAAGCCCTATACCTGTAAGGAATGTGGAAAAGGTTGTATTACTCTATCGCAGCTAACTCTACATCAGAGAATTCATACTGGGGAGAGGCCCTATAAATGTGAAGAATGTGGAAAGGCCTTCAGAACTAACTCAGACATTACTGTACACCTTAGGATGCATACTGGAGAAAAACCCTATAAATGTAATGAATTTAGGAAAGCCTTCAGGACTAGTTCAAGCCTTACTGTACATCAAAAATACATCAGAGAGAAACTCAATTAATATAGAGAACCATAAATCATTCATTCAAATGTCAACTCCACAAGATTACTTTGATAAACTGTATTTTATGAATGTCGGAAATCTTCATTAAAAATTTGCCCCCAATATACACTAAATAGATACTCTAGAAACATAATGAATGCGGAAAAGCATTTAGTCATATTAGACCTTAGACGTTATAAGAAAATTCACACTAGAGAAAAATAACATACAAATGAAAGCCTTCATTCAGATTTCATACTTTACTCATTCAACAAATTATCTTTAATTAATTTATATATATATGCCTATTTTTCTATTGGTTTATCTGCCTTTTCTTATAAATCTTGAGGTACTTTTTATATATTTTAGATATTAGTCCTTTGTTATTTGTGTAGCAAATACTTTTCTTAATCTAGTATTTGTCATTATACTTTTAAATAGTCACATTTTTATTCTTACAGTAAAATATTTATATCTTTTCATTTTTAGGTTCTCAATTTACTCATTTAGATTAAAAGAGGTATCCTTAATCCCTGGATATCCTCAGTTTGTTTCTGACTTTAGTTTTTACATTCAAGTCTTAAGTCCATCTGGACTGGATGGTTCTTCATAGAAGAACAACTATAGATGACCATTAACCTATGAAAAGATTTTGAATTTAAATAGTGCTCAGGGAAATGCAAAATAAAATGACCAATGAGAAGAAACTTCTCCTTCATGGAGTTGGCAACAATTAAGAGATCTTTTGCTAATGAGGTTTATAAAATAATTTACATTAAGGTTGTATAACTTATATTTCCACCAGCAATCCAGCAATATATAATTAAAATATTAACTATAGTATATGCCCTTAGGCCCAGTAGTCTCACTTTGGTGAATATGTCCCACAGAAATAAAAGCATAATCAATGCATAAGAATATAAATAAATAAGCATGTTTGTAGCAGTATTGTTTGTATACCTGGGGAGAGGACCAACTGGAAACAAAGTATTTCCAACTGGAAACAAAATGTCTTCTACTACAGGAATGGTTGGATAAATTGTAATATATCTGTGTTATGGAACAGCGTGAGTCATTCTGAAAATGAGTCCTATCTATATCTATACTAACTGGCTTCCATGTATTTCCACATGTTTTGATAATTGCTTTATAAAATGTGTATATAACATTTCATTTTTGTTAAAATAATGATCATACATTAATAATATATTTATGTGTGCATGTGTTAGATATGCATGGGAGTAGGTAAGGAAGAATATACACCAGACTCTTAATACTGATTATCTTGAGGGGAGTGAGAAAAGGAAAAGTGGAGATAAGGAGGGAGTGACTATAAAAACAGAAGAATGTAAGTGCAGCCTGTATAGTGTAAAACTGTATATGTCATATTATGTATTTGTATGAACTTTTGAGAGAAATGAATAAAGGAATGGTCATTAAAATTTTAATGGTAGGTGAAAAAGAAAATAAAAAAAAATAAAAAGTGCTACCTATTACAGAAATGAGTCTGCAAGGTGGCTATAATGCATTTAATTTTACTTTGAATCATCAGCATTTGTTGAGTGGTCTCTACACATAGAAGGAGTAAATAGGTATTGAAGAGATTTGTAAATCTTTTTGGAAAATATTGCAGTTGGCTGGATGTGGTGGCACATTCCCGTAGTCCCAGATACTCAGGAGGATCAGGAGGCCGAGATGTGGAGATTGCTTGAATCCAGGAGTTTGAGGCTTCAGTGAGCTAGGATTGCACCACTATACTCCAGCATGGGTAACTGAGCAAGATCTCATCTCTTATAAAAAGGCACTATTGGCTGTTTTGGACAACCCCTAAGTCCTGCCTCTCCCTCAGTCCTCATATCCAGGCATCCAGGCTGGTTCCCAAGCCCACTAGGTCTCCCATAGCCTGGCCTACATTCTGGGTTCTCCTTCCACCTTTCCTGGGACTTCCCAAGAGCTGGTCCACATCAACTCCAGCCTAGACCAGCATCTCTACCCTCTACCTCAGTGGCCAACACGTATGTAGACTCAGGTGCATGAATTGCCCTAAATAGTCACTTCGTGTCTTTATCCCCCCACCCCACATCTTCGTGTAGTGTGACTGTGTACAGAATGATAACAAGTACCAGTGATGCTGGCCATCATTATAAGAGTGACAGGTGATGTGTACAGCCCCTGCCATGTGCTTATGCCCTCAAGGTGGGCACTACTGTCATCTCTTTTACAGTAGTAAATGGAGGCACAAATGGTGAAATGACTTACCAGGATCAAGAAGGAAGAGCTAGACTTTGAAACCAGGCATTGTGGCTTGGGAATTCTCATTATCAATGACTTTTTATTTTTATTTAATTATTAATAAAAACAAACCCCATAAAAATTATATCTTATCTCTGTTTTTGATACTAGATTCCTTTATTTTATCTCATATACCCCTCACAGAATCCCTTCCATTTTTTTACTTGTCCCCAGACATGCTAAACTTTTGTTTTCATGGTGAATTGTTCAGACTCTTCCAACACCCTCCTCTCCTGTTATCTGAGACTGGCCTCCAAGCTTTGCCCAATTCCTTTAATTGCCTCTGGTCAGTAATATTCCATGTTCAAGATAATCTGACTTTAGAAAAATGTCTTTGTATGTATTTCTCATCAATGTCAATATCTTTCCTATTTAGTGTGTGAGATCCCTTTGGTTATACAGAGCACTGGTTTCAGAGGAGGCTGCTCCATAGTGCCCTATTGGCTCTGTGCCAATCTTTTTTTTTTTTTCTCTGCCAATCTTTGAAATTGTGTAATTTTCTCAGTCTTATCCAATATCTTACTGGGATTCTCTCTCTGCCTTTTTCTGCATATTTATCCTGGTGAAGAGACCGTTTGCCAAGGAACTAAGGGTGTCCTCTGGTGAACAGCCATGAAGACACCGAAAGCTCCAGGAAAATAGTTTCAAGAAGCTTTGAAATTTGCCAACAGCCATGTGAGTGATCTTGGGTGTAGATCATTTTTCAGTTGAGTCTTCTGATGAGACTGCAGCCTCAGTTGACATGATTGCAGTCTTGTGAGAGATTCTGAAGCAGAGGACCCAAATAAGTGATGTCCAGATTCCTAATTGAAAGAAAATGAGATAACAAGTATGTGTATTTTAAGCTGATGAACTTTGAGGTAATGTGTTACACAGCAGCAGATGTATAAGGCACAAATCAAGGATCTCAAATGTTGATGATTTTATAGCATAAAATATGAAACAACTGAAGAAATAAATACATGATCAATGGATGCCATAATGCTTCAGAGACAACTTCATGAACTTGTAGGGAGATTGTCCTGCATACACTGAGGACCAGTGAGACAAAGGAGCCCAAGTTAGCTGTTTTGATTCCATAGAGATTACCCCTAGTTGCATAAATTTATATAGCAGATTTTACCTCTTTGACTTCAAATTTACCTTTTCCTTCCCTATCAAGCAATTTCTGAACTCGATCTATTTTTTCCCCTAATTTTAATTAATCTTATTCTGCTGTATACCAGGTGAAACATCTTAAGAAATAAATTGAAATAAATAAAAAGTTTACTTACAAGGAATTCATTTCTGAGAACTGAGTTAGACCTAATTCTCTTCCTGGGTCTGGTGGCAAATCCAAACAACATGATATCTTGGTCCAGTTCCAAGTTGCCATGGCCTTTTGATATGGTTTAAAAGCCAGTGCAGAGTTCTGAAAGAACTTGGTCTCTCTGTTACTGGCATTCCATCATTCTATCTCCTTTTGAATGAACTGATGTCATTCCTGTAAAAATACCACAGTTGAAAATCAACATTTCCCAGCCATGAGCAGTATGCAGACCTGTTTCCTGGCAGGCAATGAAACTGCCTATTCTTCCTATTGATCTGAGACATAGTGGGTAGAACAGGGAGCAATTTACGTATTGGCATGATATAGAGTTTCTTAGTCTCAGCACATAGGACATTTTGGACCAGACATTCACTTGTTGTGGTGGGCTGTCCTGTGCACTGTAGGATATTTGCCAGCATCTCTGACCTCTACCCACAAGTTGCTAGCAACACCCCCAGGTCATGACAATCAAAAGTGTCTCCTGGGTGTTGAGAATCACTCCCATAATACCACTACGTGAATAACCTGCCTCTACTCTTGTTTATTTGGCAATTGATAACAGTAATGTTTTTAACCCAATATAACATCCACAGATGCATTATTATACATCTTATTTATTGAATTTTGAGAATTTGTATTTCCGCTTTAGAGTGTGAGGGTAGTGTGTGTTTCTCTGGCATACCATCTTCAATCAATGTCCACATTTCAAACAAAACTATAATGAATACAAATTTTAGATACTGCATTAGGAGAAAAGATACATAAATTTCTTCATTTTTAGACCTTTTTAGCCAGTTTCTAAAAAGCCTGTGTTCTCTTCCTACTGAGGAAGTAAACAATGTGTGTTTAGCTCTGCCATTTTTGATTGTATTCAAGGAAAGCATTCTGGGGAGCGGACATTCGGTAAGTGGACTTCAGTTGATTGAAATTATTGTTTGGCTGCAAGGCAGTTTTCTTATTACAGCTTAAAAACTTATAGTTTTTAGAAAAGTTAAGTCATTTTCATTAGCAGAAAAGTAAACAAATAAAAAAATAAATGTTTAGTACATTTACTCCTAGTTATTGATTCTTAGTTTAATTTTCAGAAATAATTCTTTTTATTTTATTTTTTAATTAAGTCATAGATACATAAATCATGTATACATCAATGAACTTATGGGGTATAATGTGCTTATTTATATACTATTTGGAATTCTTACATCAAACTGGTTAACATAGTGCTCACCTCACTTACTTAATTATTTTGTTAAGACATTTATACTCTACACGTAATAGATTTGACATGTACCCTTCCAATATGCACCATAGGTGTGGTTCCACCATTTACCCTCCCTCCATCCAACATCCCCGCTCTCCTCCCATCCCCATCCTCTTCCCTCTTTCATCCTGGACTATAGTTGTGCTTTATCTTTCATATGAAAGTGTGGCTGGGGCGGTGCCTGTGGCTGAAAGGAGTAGGGTGCCAACCCCATATGCCAGAGATGGCTGGTTCAAACCCAGCCCTGGCCAGAAACTGAAAAAAAAAAAAGTGTGGGTGATTATAAATTGGTTTCATAATACTACCGAGTATTGGATAATTTATCTTCCATTCTTGAGATACTTTACTAAGAATAATATGTTCCAGCTCCATCCATGTAAATATAAAACAAGTAAAGTCTTTATCTTTCTTTAAGGCCACATAATATTTCATAGTATACATATACCACAATTTATTAATCTATTCATGGGTCGATGGGCACATGGGCTTCTTCCATGACTTGGCAATTATGAACTGAGCTGCTATAAACAATTTGGTGCAAATATCTTTGTTGTCAAGTGTTTTTTCTTTTTATTGTTAAATCATAGCTGTGTACATTAGTGTAATCAAGGGATACAATGTGCTGGTTTCATATACAGTCTGAAATATTCTCATCAAACTGTTCAACGTAGCCTTCATGGCATTTTCTTAGTTACTGTATGTAGACATTTGTATTCTGCATTTAGTAAGTTTTGCCTGTAACCATTGTAAAATGCACGGTAGGTGTGGCCCCACCCATTATCCTCCCTCCACCCTAACCTCCCCCCTCCCTTCCCCTTCCTTGGCCCTTTCCCCATATTCTTGTGCTATAGTTGGGTTATAGCCTTTATGTGAAAGCTATAAATTAGTTTCACAGTAGAGCTGAGTACATCGGATACTTTTTTTTCCCATTCTTGAGATACTTTGCTAAGAAGAATATGTTCCAGCTCCATCCATGTAAACATGAAAGAGGTAAAATCTCCATCTTTCTTTAAGGCTGCATAATATTCCATGATATACATGTACCACAATTTGCTAGTCCATTCGTGGGTCGATGGGCACTTGGGCTTCTTCCATGACTTAGCAATTATGAATTGGGCTGCAATAAACATTCTGGTACAGATGTCTTTGTTATGTTGTGATTTTTGGTCTTCTGGGTATAAATCTAGTAAAGGAATTATAGGATCAAATGGCAGGTCTATTTTTACATCTCTAAGTATTCTCCAAATGTCCTTCCAGAAGGAACATATTAGTGTGCATTCCCACCAGCAGTGTAGAAGTGTGCCCTTTTCTCCACATCCACGCCAACATCTCTGGTTTTGGGATTTTGTTATGTGGACTACTCTTACTGGGGTTAGGTGATATCTCAAAGTAGTTTTGATTTGCATTTCTCTGATGATTAAGGATGATGAGCTTTTTTTCATGTGTTTATAGATCGTGTGTCTGTCTTCTTTAGAAAAGTTTCTTTTCAAGTCCCTTGCCCACCCTGAGATGGGATCACTTGTTCTTTTCTTGCTAATACGTTTGAGTTCTCTGTGGATTCTGGTTATTAGACCTTTCTCAGAGGTATAACCTGCAAATATTTTCTCCCATTCTGAGGACTGTCTGCTTGCTTTACTTACTATGTTCTTGGCTGTGCAGAAGGTTTTTAGTTTTATCAGGTCCCAGTAATGTATTTTTGATACTGCTTCAATTGCCTGGGGAGTCCTCTTCATAAAATATTCACCCACGCCAATCCTTCAAGAGTTTCCCCTGCACTTTCTTCAAGTATTTTTATAGTTTCATGTCTTAAGTTTTAATCTTTTATCCAGTGAGAGTCTATCTTAGTTAATGGTAAAGGGTGTGAGTCCAGTTTCAGTCTTTTACAGATCGCCAGCCAGTTCACCAAGCACCATTTGTTAAATAGGGAATCTTTTCCCCACTGAATGTTTTTAATTGGCTTGTCAAAGATCCAATAACGGTAAGTAGCTGGATTCATCTCTTGGTTCTCTATTCTGTTCTAGACATGTACTTCTCTGTTTTTGTGCCAGTACTGTGGTTTTTGATCACTATTGATTTATAGTACAGTCTGAGGTCTGGTAGCATGATTCTTCCTGCTTTGTTTTTATTGCTGAGTAATGTTTTGGCTATTTGAGGTTTTTTCTGATTCCATATAAAATGAAGTATTATTTTTTCAAGATCTTGAAAATATGACAATGGAGCTTTAATAGGAATTGCATTAAAATTATATATTGCTTTGGGTAGTATAGACATTTTAACAATGTTGATTCTTCCCAGCCATGAGTATGGTATGTTTTTTCATGTGTTAACATCTTCACCTATTTCTTTTCTTAAAGTTTCATAGTTCTCTTTGTAGAGATCTTTCACATCCTTTGTTAGGTATACTCCCAAATATTTCATCTTCTTTGGCACTACTGTGAAAGGAATAGAGTCCTTGACTTTTTTCAGCTTGGTTATTGTTGGTATATATAAAAGCTACAGATTTATGGGTGTTGATTTTGTAGCCTGAGACATTGCTGTATTCCTTGATCACTTCTAAAAGTTTTGTAGTAGAATCCCTAGTGTTTTCTAGGTATACGATCATATCATCTGTGAAGAGTGAAAGTTTGATCTCTTCTGACCCTATGTGGATACCCTTGATTGCCTTTTCTTCCCTAATTGCAATGGCTAAACCTTCCATTGCAATGTTAAAGAGCAATGGAGACAATGGGCAACCTTGTCTGGTTCCTGATCTAAGTGGAAATGATTTGAATTTAACTCCATTCAATACGATATTGGCTGTGGGTTTGCTGTAGATGGCCTCTATTAGTTTAAGAAATGTCCCTTCTATACCAATTAAGTGTTCTGATCATGAAGGGATGCTGGATGTTATCAAAAGCTTTTTCTGCATCAATTTAGAGAATCATATGGTCTTTATTTTTTAGTTTATGTGTTGAATTACATTAATAGATTTACGTATATTGAACCAGAAATAAATCCCGTGAGACCCTGAAATAAATCCCACTTGGTCTTGGTGTATAATTTTTTTGATGTGTTGTTGGATTCTGTTTGTTAGGATCTTACTGAGTATTTTTGCATCAATATTCATTAGTGATATTGGTCTATAATTTTCTTTTCTTGTTGGGTCTTTCTCTTCTTTAGGGATCAAGGTGATGTTTGCTTCGTAGAATGTGTTGGGTAATATTCCTTCTTTTTCTATATTTTGGAAGAGGTTTAGTAATATAGGTACTAGTTCTTCTTTAAAGGTTTATGGAATTCTGACGTAAAGCCATCTGGTCCTGGGCTTTTCCCCTTAGGTAGATTTTGTATAGTTGATGCTATTTCAGAACTTGATATAGGCCTGTTCAACATTTCCACTTCGTTTTGGCTAAGTCTTGGTAGGTGGTGTACTTCCAGGTATTGGTCGATTTATTTCAGATTTCATATTTCTGAGAGTGGAGTTCCTTGTAGTATTTGTAAAGGATTTTTTGAATTTCTGAGGGGTCTGTTGTTATTTCATCGTTACCATTTCTGATTGATGAAATTAGAGATTTTACTCTTTTTTTCCTGGTTGGCCAAAGGTTTATGTATTTTATTGATCTTTTCAAAAAAACAACTTTTGGATTTATTGATCTGTTGTGTAATTCTTTTGTTTTCAATTTCATTTAATTCTGCTCTGATTTTGGTTATTTCTTTTCTTCTGCTGGGTTTGGGGTTGGAGTGTTCTTCCTTCTCCAGTTGCTTGAGATGTCCTATTAAGTTATTAACTTCCTCTCTTTTTGTTTTCTTGAGGAAGGCTTGCAGTGCTATAAATTTCCCTTTTAGGACTGCCTTTGCAGTATCCCAGAGATTCTGATAATTCGTGTGTCGATTGTTGTTTAGTTCCAAAAATTTGGTGATTTCCTTCTTAGTCTCGTCTATAACCCATGTATCCTTCAGCATAAGGTTGTTTAGCTTCCATGTTTTTGTATGGATATGCAGATTCCTGTTGTTATTGAGTTCAACTTTTATTCCATGATGGTCTGAGAAGATGCAAGGAATTATTTCTATTTTTTAAAATTTGCTGATGTTGGATTTTGGTCTATGATTTGGTCGATTTTGGAGTGTGTTCTGTGGGCTTATGAGAAGAATGTGTATTCAGTTTTGTTGGGATGAAATGTTCTGTACATGTCTGTTAAGTCCAGATGTGTAATGGTTAAGTACAAATCTAAGATTTCTTTGCTTAGCTTCTTTTTGGAGGATCTATCCAGCACTGCTAAAAGGGTGTTAAAATCTCCAACTACTATGGAACTGGAGGAAATCAAGTTGCTCATGTCTGTTAGAGTTTCTCTTATAAATTGAGGTGCATTCTGGTTGGGTGCATAAATATTAATAATTGAAATCTCATCCTATTGAGTATTACCTTTAACAAATATGAAACATCCATCCTTATCCTTCCTTATTTCGGTTGGTTTTAAGCCTATTGCATCTGTGAATAAGATTGCAATGCCTGCTTTTTTCTGCTTTCCATTTGCCTGGAGTATAGATGACCATCCCTTCACCTTGAGTCTATATTTGTCTTTTAATGTAAGATGTGATTCTTGTATGCAGCAGATATCTAGCTTAAGTTTTTGTATCCAGTCAGCCAACCTGTCCCTCTTTAGAGGACAATTTAAACCATTCACATTAATTGAGAATATTGATAAGCTTTTGAGAGTCCGGTGGACATTTTTAATCCTTTTGAGACTGTGGAAGTTGGAATTTGATCAAAATTTTCTGGGTGTGTTTACTTTTGTGGTGGAGGGTTACGCTGGTCTTTATGAAGGATAGTCTGTCAGGAAAGTTCTCCTTCATAATCTCATGGAGAAGAGACTCTGTGCCTTGTGAAGCCACTTCCTCACGTTCAGGGATCCCTATAAGATGAATATTTGTTTTCTTCGAATTATCCCAGAGGTCTCTGAGAGAGTGATCTGTTTTTGCCTTCTATTTCTCTTCCTCTTTGAGAGTTTGGGAGCATGTGAAAGCTTTGTCTTCTATGTCAGAAATCCTTTCTTCTGCTTGCTCCATTCTGTTACTGAGGGATTCTACTGTGTTTCTCAGATCTTTGAGGGCTGCAGCTTCTTGTCTCAATGTGTCAAAAATCTTTGGTCATTTGGTCTTTGAATTCATTGAATTCTTGAGATATCTTTTGGGTTACTTTTTGGAATTCTAATTCGATCTTATTTGCTATCCAGATTCTGAATTTGATTTCTGACATCTCAGCTATTTGTTTTTGCATGGGTTCTTGTGATGTGTCTGCCCCATTGATCCTTGGGGGAGTTGATCTACTCTGATTATTCATATTGCCAGAGTTTTTCTGTTGATTTTGCCTCATGATTGTTTTTCACCATTGCCTCTGGCTGTCCTCATAGTTGGGGAGGTGTCTCTCCAAGATTAAATCCCAGTGGGATCACTCTATTGTTGCTGGATCTTTGTAGGGAGTGACCCTGTGTACTTCCTCTGGGGCTGCCCCAGGCAGGGAGTTCTGGTTGTGGAAGCAGTTCCAGAGTGTGACACACCCAGATCCAGCAACAGGGCGGGAGGTGGTGCACATGGTTCTGGGAGTGCCTGGCGCCCAGTGACTTTGGCACAGAGAGCCCAAGGCTCCAGCAGTCTCTGGCCAGGAGAAGGGCTCTGCACAGAGGCAGGGAGGGCTCCAGAGTGCACGTGGCTACCAGAGTCCTTGGCCAGACGAGTGGGCCAGTGTGGAGGCAGGGAGGGTACAGGAGGGAGAACGCGGGGTTGCGTGGCTCCCGCACTTCCTGGTCAGGGCATGTGGAGGCCCGGCAGGTGCAGGTTGCAGGTCGGGGGTCGCGGTGCAGCTCTTACCGAGGTCCAGGCGGGCACCAATCACGCT
Source organism: Nycticebus coucang (assembly GCF_027406575.1). Lineage (NCBI taxonomy): Eukaryota > Metazoa > Chordata > Mammalia > Primates > Lorisidae > Nycticebus > Nycticebus coucang. The sequence goes on from NC_069781.1 coordinate 109,786,373, forward strand.
CACGGCATAGCTCTTATGGAGGTCCAAGCAGGCCTAAAGTGATTTTTTGTCTTTTGGATATACACCTAGTGAGGAATTGTAGGATCGTATGGCCGGTCTACTTTTAGATCCCTAAGTATTCTCCAAACTTCTTTCCCAAAGGAATGTATTGGCTTGCATTCCCACCAGCAGTGTAGAAGTGCTCTTTTTCCTCTACATCCACACCAACATCTATAGTTATGGGATTTTGTTATGTGGGCTACCCTTACTGGAGTTAGATGTTATCTCAAAGTAGTTTTGATTTACATTTCTCTGATGATTAAAAATGATGAGCATTTTTTTATGTGTCTGTAGGCTGTGTGCCTGTCTTCTTCAGAGAAGCTTCTGTTCAAGTCTTTTGCCCACAATGAAATGGGATTACTTGTTCTTTTCTTATTAGTATGTTTGAATTCTCTGTGGATTCTGGTTATTAAACCTTTGTCAGAAACATAACCTGCAAATATCTTCTCCCATTCTGAGGGCTTTATGCTTGCTTTACTTACTGTGTTCTTGGCTGTGCAGAAGATTTTTAGTTTGATCAGATCCCAGTAATATATATTTGGTGTTGCTTCATTTGCCCAAGGGGTCCTCCTCATAAAGTATTCTCCCAGGCCAATTTCTTCCAGTGTTTTCCCGGCACTCTGTCCAAAAATGTTTATAGTTTCATGTCTCATGCTTAAAACTTTTAACTAGTGACAGTCAATTTTTGCTAATGGTGAAAGTTGTGGGTCCATTTTCAGTCTTCTACAGATTGCCAGCCAATTCACCCAGCACTATTTGTTAAATAGGGAGTCTTTCCCTCTGTTTAAGTTTTTGATAGGCTTATCAAAGATCAAATAATGATAAGTGTCTGGGTTCATCTCTTGGTTCTCTATTCTGTTCCATATATCTACCTCTCTGTTTTTGTGCCAGTACCATGCTATTTTGATCACTATCGATTTACAGTACAGTCTGGTAGTGTTATTCCTCCTGATTTGTTTTTATTTTTGAGTAATGCCTTGGCTATTTGAGGATTTTTTTTTTCCTTATAAAGCAAAGTACTATTTTTTCTAGATCTTTAAAGCATGTCAGTGCTGCTTTAATAGAGATTGCTTTAAATTTGTAGATTGCTTTGGGTAGTATGGACATTTTAACAATGTTGATTCTTCCCAGCCATGAGAATGGTATGTTTTTCCATTTATTAAAATCTTCAGCTATTTCTTTTCTCAGAGTTTCATAGTTCTGTTTATAGACATCTTTCACGTCCTTTGTTAGGTAAATTCCCAAATATTCCATCTTCTTTGTCACTACTGTAAAAAGAATAGAGTCCTTGACTGTTTTTCAGCTTGACTATTGTCAGTATATGTAAATGCTACTCATTTGTGAGTATTGATTTTGAGACATTGCTGTATTCCTTGATCACTTCTAAGAGTTTTGTAGTTGAGTCCCTGGGGTTTTCTAGTTATGAAATCATATTGTCTGCAAAGAGTGAAAGTTTGCTCTCCTCTGACCCTATTTGGATACCCTTGATTAGCTTCTCTTGACTGATTGAGATGGCTAAGACTTCCATTACAATGTTAAAAAGCAGTGTAGACAATGGGCAACCTTGCCTGGTTCCTGATCTGAATGAATATGTTTTCAATTTTACTCCATTGAATACAATATTGGCTGTGGGTTTGCTGTAGATGGCCTCTATCAGTTTAAGAAATGTCCCTTCTATATCTAGTTTCTTAAGTGTTCTGATCAAGAAAGGATGCTGGATATTTCAAATGCTTTTTCTGTATCAATCAAGAGAATCATATGGTCTTTATTTTTTATTTTGTTTATGTGATGTATTATATTTATAGATTTACGTATATTGAACCAACCTTGAGACCCTGGGGTAAAATCAACTTGGTCATGATGTATAATTTGTTTGATGTGTTGCTAGATTCTGTTTGCTAGGATCTTATTGAATATTTTTGCATCTATATCCTTTAAAGATATTGGTCTATAGTTTTCTTTCCTCGTTAGATCTTTTCCCAGTTTGGAGATCAGGGTGATATTTGCTTCACAGAATGTGTTTGGTAGTTTTCCTTCTTTTTCTATGTTTTCGAAAAGGTTATGTATTATAGGTACCAGTTCCTCTTTAAAGATTTGGTAGAATTCTGATGTGAAGCTGTCTGATCCCAGACTTTTCTTTTTTGGGAGATTTCGTATAGCTGATGCTATTTCAGTGCTTGACGTAGGTCTAGTCAACATTTCCAATTCTTTCTGGCTAAGTCTAGGAAGGTGGCATGCTTCCAAGTATTGGTCTGCTTCCTTCCGATTTTCATATTTCTGAGAATAGAGTTTTTTTGTAGTATTCATCAAGGAGTTTTTGAATTTCTGAGATGTCTGTTGTTATTTTGCCTTTGTCATTTCTGATTGATGATATTACGAACTTTACTGTTCTGTTTCTGGTTAGGTTAGCCAAAGTTTTTATCAATTTTGTTAATCTTTTCAAAAAACCAACTTTTTGATTCCTTGATCTTTTGAATAATTCTTTTGTTTTCAATTTCAATTAATTCTGCTCTAATTTTTGTTATTTCTTTTCTTCTGCTGGGTTTGGGGTTGGAATGTTTTTCCTTTCCAGTTACTTGAGATGTCCTTTTAAGTTGCTGACTTCCTCTCTTTCTGTTCTCTTGGGGAAGGCTTGCAATGCTACAAATTTCCCTCTTAGGACTGCCTTTCAGTATCCCACAGGTTCTGATAATTCATTCTTCATTATCATTTTGTTTCAAAAATTTGGTGATTTCCTTCTTGATCTCAGCTATGACTCAGCTATCATTCAGCATAAGATTATTTAGTTTCCATGTCTTTGTATGAGTATGAAGATTCCTATTGTTGTTCAACTTTTATTCCGTGGTGGTCCAAGAATATACAAGGAATAATTTCTATTCTTTTGAATTGCTCAGGTTAGGTTTGTGTCCTAGGATATGATCTATTTTAGAGGATGACCTGTGGGCTTTTCTGCACTGCTATTGGATTCACTATTTCAGTGCAGCTGTGCTGACATGACCCATGCATTGCCTGGTCCTAGCAAAGAATTGTGGACATTCTGGTCTCTACAGGGGTTGTGCTTCTAGACGGCCAGGCGAGCTGCAGGGGTTGGGATTCTATATGGCCAGGCCAGGGTGGAAGGGTAGATTTGGAGTTCAAAATGGCAGGGAAAATATTTGTTCAACTTTCATGCTTGGCAAGAGAATGCCCAGGCTCACAGCTGGTTCTCTCTGGAGAAGGAGTCCCAGCCACCAGCAACTCTCCTGTGGGGTGAGACAAGAGGTCTTCAGTTCACCGCTTACTTGTAGAGACCTCACAGCAAGCCACTCTCTTGGGGGGAGAGGACAGACACTTGTCCTCTTTGGGATGGGTTTTGTACCTGAAATTTGCTTCCTTGGAGTCGTGGCTTACCTCAGCAGAGAGGATGTGAAGTTATCAATCTTCTCTCTCAGCTCAGCTCCTGACCTTCAGCTTTATTTGGTTCTTTCTGGCCATTATCTCTCCCACTGGACAGTAGCTTCTGTTGAAGGCTGGTTCCGGTTGGCCATTTTCCCCCTCCCCTAATTTTTCTATTTTTAGTAGAGATTGGCTTTTGCTCTTTCTCAAGCTGGTCTCTAACTCCTGAGCTCAAGGCATCCTCCCACTTTGGCTTACAGAGTGCTCAGATTACAGGCATGAGTCACTGTGCTCAGCCTTCATTTTCCACTCAGGTTGATGCCTACAAAGTCTTTAGTGTCAGCCCTGGCCACACTGGACTAGAGAAAGGAGGAGAACAAGGAAGAGAAGTCCCTGGAATCCTAGGCCGTGCTCCCAGCCACATGTCCCTCGGATGGTCCTACCAATCCTAGCAGCAGCATCTGCAAAGCTCACGGGGGAACCCCTGGCAAAAGATACCTGTTCCTGATGCAGTGGCTCAAGGTGGGAGCCTGCTCTCCTGGTAAGAAGTAGTGAACAGGAGGGCAGGTGGGGAGGGGAAAAGAGAGGAGGTGAAGGGGCCCTCATGGTCAGCCTGCCGGCTTGGTGCAACTGTGCTGATCTATTCCCGCCTCCACCTCCTGCGCTCCCCAGAAATAATTCTTGATTTCTTGTTTTCAGAAACAATAGATCCTATAAAGAATTTTACTCTTTCTAATTTGCTTTGTGAAAATTTTCTAAGATGGACTTAGTGTCCTACAGAAGAGATATTGGGGGTGGTAGTGGAAAATCACAGGCTTCCCCATCACGTGGACTTGAAAGTTGGTCTTCAATGTTCTTCAATGGGGTAGTGTTGGTCTTCAATGGAGTAGTGTTGTCCTTCTCAGAGTGTCCCTGGGGGCACCTAATGAAAGCCCCGGCCTTTTCGAAGTTGTATCTGTTTTTGTCCTACTTTTTTGTGACAGAAAACACCTATCATAAACTTACCCTCTTACCCATTTAAAGTGTTAACCACTTTGTTGTATTTCAATTTGTATATAAAACCAGCACATTGTACCCCATAAATGCATTGTTGTACACAGTGATGATTTAATACAAAAAAATTAAAGTATATAGTACAGTATGTGAACTACATGGAGATGGTTATACAGCAGGTCTCTAGATAGTTTTCATCTCGTAAAAGTGAAACTTTGTACCCATTGAACAACTTCCTATTCTCTCCTCTCCCTCAGCCCTGGCCAAACACCATTCTATTTGCTCTCTCCACAGTTTGGTTATTTAGATAATGCATGTAAGTGCAGGCATGTACTTTCTGTGACTGATTTATTTCACTCAGCATAATGTCCTCAAGGTTGTCAATTTCCTTTCTTTTTTTTTTTTTTTTTTTGCCGGGGCTGGGTTTGAACCCACCACCTCCAGTATATGGGGCCAGCGCCATACTCCTTGAGCCACAGGAACTGCCCCATTTTTAAGACTGAATAATATTCTGTGATAGGTGTACACCTAATTAATTTTCTTCACCTGTTCATACATCAGTGGGCATTTAGGTTGCTTTCATATCTTGGCTATTCTGAATAACACTGCGATAAAAATGGGTGTGCAAATATCTCTTTGAGATTCTATTTTGAATTATTTTTTATGAATATATATATAAAGCTTGTACTGCTTTTTGACTTCATAGTTCTCTTAGCATAATTTCATGATTGTAAGTTATTTTTTTAGCATGCATACATGCCCCTGTGGGGAATAATTTGATGTTAGGGGATGTGTCTTATTAATTTTGTGTCCCCCTTACTTAACTGGTATTTGGTAAGAATGTGGCTTGTCTGACAAATTGAAACAACAGATTCAGTTGATGAATGTAAATGGAGATCTTGGCCCTTGATAAATATAACATCTTCTGCTGCAAGGCTGGATCTTTAAGATAGGATTATAACAACTGCAATGCATAAACGTTATTCAGAAACACACTCTCCTCCCGTGAAACATAGTAACAGATACTCTGATAAAACAACACTTTAGTTTGAAGGATACACAATAAATGCATTTTTTAAATTAATATTAAATCATAGCTGTGTACATTAATGTGATCATGGGGCACCATACACTGGTTTTATAAACAGTTTGACACATATTCATCACACTGGTTAACATAGCCTTCCTGGCATTTTCTTAGTTATTGTGTTAAGACAATTATAGTCTACATTTACTAAGTTTCACATGTACCCTTGTGAAATGCACCACAGGTGTAATCCCACCAATCACCCTCCCTCTGCCCATTCTCCCCTCTCCCTTTTCTCCCTCTCTCCCTTCCCCGTATTCTTAGCTTATAACTGAGTTGTAGCTTTCATATGAAAGCCATACATTAGTTTCATAGTAGGGCTGAGTACATTGGATACTTTTTCTTCCATTCTTGAGATACTTTACTAAGAAGAGTATGTTCCAGGTCCATCCATGTAAAAATGAAAGAGGTAAAGTCTCCATCTTTCTTTAAGGCTGCATAATATTCCATGGTGTACATATACCACAGTTTATTAATCCATTCATGGATCCGTGGGCACTTGGACTTTTTCCATGACTTAGCAATTGTGAATTGGGCTGCAATAAACATTCTGGTACAAATATCTTTGTTATAATGTGATTTTTGGTCTTCTGGGTATATACCTAGTAGAGGAATTTAGGATTGAATGGCAGATCTATTTTTAGATCTCTAAGTGTTCTCCAAACATCTTTCCAAAAGGAATGTATTAATTTGCATTCCCACCAGCAGTATAGATCCCTTTTCTCCACATCCACGCCAACATCTCTGGTCTTGGGATAAAAAATGCATTTTTAATGTATTCAGTAGGACAGTAAACAAGGAAGAATCAGTTAAACACTAATATTTAGTTAAAAAAAAGAGGCTGCCACTAAACTGGGGTTTCCTTGCTAACATAAGAAGAAATTCCTGATAGCAACTTCTAGACTGAGATTTCCTCATGTAGACCTCCTCATAGTTAAGCTAGAGAAGAGCTACATCTATACACGTGTTCATTCACACAGCCCTGCAAATTTTTACCCACCATTTCTTACCTTTTCCCCCAGCCTCTGTGTCTTTGTAAAACTTAAATGTTAACAGGAAGTGAACCATGTCACAATGGTTTCCAGAAGGTCTTACGAAATCAATTGATATATTTAATGAGAAATTCATATAGATTTCTCATTGTGTGGAATTGATTTCTTTTTTGAATGAAATCAGAGCATTCATATCCAAATCCGGTATTTGAGAAAAGGAGAACATTAAAAATCTTGTTTCATTTTCTGTTTTGTCTTCAGTTGTTTGTTTTCTGTAACGTGGCATTGGCTGGTATACCATCTGGGACTCTGTCACTTTGGTTTTATTTCAGATGTTCTAGCTTGTCCTGAATTAGCTGTGGCTTCTAACATATGTAATCAAAGGACATCAGCACTGGTCTCTGACCAAAGGCATGCCACAGACGGATGATTCTTTGCAAATTACAGCCTTGGAACCAAGGAACCATGCTAGGCTCCTTTGCCAGAGGCAGTTCAGAAGTCACTGTGGGTGTCTCATGTGAAACTGGTCCTGAGCAATTTGTTAATAAGGGTGATATCATAATATAAAAATACTTTTCAAGTGGACACTGACTTACACTTCACTGTGAGCTTTCTCAGCCTCCTCTGACCCTCATGGTGTCCTTAGGAAGTATGTTTGGACCTAAGAGGACTTAAGTGACCAAACCTATGCCCCTTCTATGCTTATTAACTTAGGGCTATTGGAAATATCAGAAATGCCCGAGGTCACCTGCTAATGTGAAGGGCAGCCTTGTTTGTGAGAAGAATGAGGACTTTGGATTCAAAGAGGCCCAAATCCAAATCCCTGCTTAGTAGTTTATTAGCAATGTAACTTTGGAAATTTCTTAGTTTCTTTTCTTCAACTTTTTTCATCTACCAATTAGGAATATAATAAGAGTTAGCCTGCAGGTTGTTCTGAGTTCAAAAATGTGATGTTCTTTCTCTGACACCGAGTAATGGTATCTTTTCCAACATTACTTCTTCAACTCTCTGGACTCTAACTGGGTGTCTCTCAATTTAACTAATTCTGTCACTAAGTCCTGAAGTTATCACAAACCCCACAGAGAAAGCCTTCAGTCCCACAGGCTGCCCCCACTTCAGATGCCAGCCCCAGTGGAGGCCCAGACTACCAACTACTCATGTCTGTTCAGCTGACAGCAAATTCAGGGGTTTCCTTGGTGTCTCCGCACCCCACTCTTCAGAATTTGCAGAATGACTCACAGAACTCAGGGAAAAAAGATTACTTACGTTTAGTGGCTTATTATTATAAAGAATACCACTCAGGAGCAGTCAGAAAGAAAAGATGCACAGAGCAAGGTGTGGGGCGGAGGGGCACAGAGGGTCCAGGCCTTCTTTAGGTACACTGCTGCCCCTGCACCCCGTGTGTTTGCCAACACAGACTCTCTCTGTGCACTACTGTTTATGGGTTTTATTGATCATTGGTAACTGAACTCAATTTCCAGCCCCTTCCCTCTCCCCAGGGAGCTAACCCTCTAATTCCACAGTTGTTTTTTCTGGCAACCAGCCCCTCATCCTGAAGCTATGTAGGGCCCCAGCCATCTGTCATCTTACCAGCACACCAAAGTCACTCTTACTGTTCAGGAGATTCCAAAAGTCTATTCTAGGAACCAGCAACAAAGACCAAATGTATATATTTTATTATACCTCAAATGAAACAACATCCTAAAATGCTTTCCACCAACAGGGACTTAACAGCACTGGGTCCCTTCTCCTAGTACAGGACAGAGCCACAACCTGGCCCCAGGCTATCTAATTAACTCCTCATTTTCTTCTAGGGCAAATTCCTACATCACAAGATTGATAAGGCAAAAGAGAAGCTTCCATTTAGCCTATGAAGGCTGAGTCACATTCTGTTGTACATAGGTACCACTTATTCTTTATCCATTAATGAACAATATTCTGTTATTATATTGTACTATCCTACTTGCCAAGGACCTTAATACCGCTCTGTTTTCTCTTCATAGCCAAGTTCAGTTTTAGAGTCCCAAGTAGGACCAAAATGTATGGTGTTTTGTTTTTGTTTTTGCACAGCCTTGCATAGTCTGTGGAAAATAAGAATCATAATAAGAAAATCTCTCAGTGTGGTATGGATTCCATCTTTGTTGGTGCAGATTCAATCTCAATGTCTACCAATACCAAAGCATAATGTTGTACATGTTATAAATACACGCAATTTTTAACTGTTACTGATATCTTAAAATTTTTATTTTAAATTGACAATTAATAGTTGTATATATTTATGGGGTACAATATTATGTTTTGATATATGCTTACAATGTGGAATGATAAAATGAAGCTCATTAACAAATCCATCACCTCACATAGTTGTCATGTTTGTATGATAGAAACATTTAAAATCCACTCTCTTAGCAATTTTGAAATGTAAGCATACATAATCTTATTTCATTTTGTATTATTGTGCTTCAGAGTTGCTGTGTTGTTTACTAATTGAAGGTTTGTGGCAACCCTGCCCAGAGTAAGTGATCATTGCCATTTCTCCAACAGCACGTGCTCACATCATATCTCTGTGTCACATTTTGGTAATTCTTGCAATATTTCAGACTTTTTCATTATTACTATCTCTGGCATAGTGAACAGTGATCCATGATCTTTGCTGTTGATATTGTTATTGTTTGGGGGCACCACAAACTGCCCCAATATATGACAGCAAACTTAATTCTGTCTGCTGCACTGGCTAGATATTCCCTTGTCTCTCTCTTCCCCTCAGGCCTCCCTATTTCCTAAGACAAAACAACATTAAAGTTAGGTCAGTTAATAACCCTACAATGGCCTCTATGAGTTCAAGTGAAAGGAAGAGTTGTGCACCTTTTGCTTTAAATGAGAGCCTGGAAATAAATACGTGTAGTGAGGAAGGCATGCCAAAAGCGGGGATGAGCTGGTTAGCCAGGTTGTGAATGCAAAGAAATTCTTAAAGGAAATTAAAAGCGTTACTCCAGTGAACATACAAATGACAAGAAAGAAAAACAGTCATATTGCTAATTCAGAGAGAGCCTGAGTGGTCTGGAAGATCAAACCAGCCACAACATCCCCAAACGCTAATAATCCAGAGCAAGGCCTGAACTCTTTTTAGTTTGATAAAGGCTCGGAGAGGTGAGGAAGCTGCAGAAGAAAATTTTGAAGCTAGCAGAGGTTGGTTCCTGAGGTTTAAGGAAAGAAGCCGTCTCCACAGATAAATGTGAAAGGTGAAGCAGCAGGTACTGATGGAGAAACTGCAGCAAGTTATCCAGAAGATGAGCTACCATCATTGATGAAGGTGGCCTCACTAAACAACAGGTTCTCAGTGCAGATGAAATAGCCTTACAGTGAAAGGAGAAGCCGTCTCCAACCTGCGTAGTTAGGAGAAGCCAATGCATGTCTTCAAAGCTTGAAAACATAGGCTGACTCTCCTGTTAGGGGCTAATGCAACTGGTGACTTTGAGTTGAAGTCATTAATCATTTACCCTTTGGCAAATCTGGGCGTACTTAAGAATTATGCTAAACTTACTCTGCCTGTGCTCTAGAAATGCAACAACAAAGCCGGAATGACAGAACTATTGAGAGCTATAGCTTAACAAAAAAGATGCTTTTCAAAATATTACTACTCATTGACCACACACCTGATCACCCAGGAGCTCTGAAGAAGATGAATGCTGTTTTCAGGACTCCTAAGTTAACATCCATTCTGTAGCCTATAGATCAATTTTGACTTTCAGGTCTTATTTGAAAAGAAATACATTTCATAAGTGATTCCTCTGATGGATCTGGACAAAGTAAATAGAAAACCTTTTGGAAAGGATTCATTGTTCTAGATGCCATCAAGGACATTCATAATTCATGGGAGGAGGTTAAAATGTTCACGTTAGCAGGAGTTTGGAAGAAGTTGATTCTGACTCACTCTTCTGAGTGACTTTGAGGGGTTCAAAACTTTAGTAGAAGTAACTGTAGATATATAGATAAAAGTAATAGCAAAATAACTAGAATTAGAAGTGGAGCCCGAGGATTGCTGCAATCTTTTGATAGTGGTTTCTTGAGATGCAATTTACTCCTGGTGAAGATGCTGTGAACAGTGTTAAAATGATAACAAAAGCTTCAGAATATTCCACAACCTTTGTTAGATAGCAGCAGGGTTTGGGAAGATGGATTCCAAAAGCTTCAGAATATTCCACAACTCTTGTTAGGTAGCAGCAGGGTTTGGGAAGATGGATTCCTGTGGATAAAATGCTATTCAACAGCATCATGTGCTACAGAGAAATCTTTTGTAAAAGGAAGAGTCAATAAATGGAGCAAACGTCATGGTTGTTTTATTTTAAGAAATTGCCATAGCCAATCAGCAGCCGATCAACCATCAGCAGGCACCCCCACCACCCCGATTAGTCAGCAGCCCTCAATATCAAGGCAAGACCCTCCACCAGCAAAAAGATTATGAGTCGCTGACAGCTCAGATGATTGCTAGCATTTTAAAGAAATAAGGTATTATGAAATTAAGGAAAGCATATTTTTAAAGACATAATGCTATTACACACTTACACTGCATAAAACTATAAATATAATTTTTATGTGCATTGGGAAACCAAAAAATTCATGTGACTCACCTTATTACAGTATTTGCTTTGTTGCAGTAGTTTGGAATCAGGCCTGCAATACCTTCGAGCTCTATCTGTGTGCAGTGCACTATCATTATTCTAATCACTACTCTGTGCAATAGATCACTAAATGTTGTTCCTCCTAGCTGAAACTTTGTACTTTTTAATCAACATCTCTTTTTTCTTTCACCACTCCCCCAGCCTTGGTAACCACCATTCTACTCTCTACTTTTATGAGCTTGAAATTCACAGTATTTCTCTTTCTGTGCCTGGATTATTTAACTCCGTATAGTGTTCTTCAGATTCATTCATGTAATCACAAATGACAGTATTTCCCTCCTTTTAAAGACTGAGTAGTATTCCAGTGTATATATATGCCACATTTTCTTTATCTATTCACCTGATGATGAACACCTGGTTTTTATCCACACCTTAGCTATCGTGTACAGTTCTGCAGTGAACATGGGAGTGCAGTTATCTCTTCAGCCTACTGATTTTAATATATGCAATTTTTATTTGTTAATTGTGTGTATACATTCACAGAACTGGGGGGAGGAAAGAAAGAATATATTGGCTATTTGGCAAATTAAAAAAAAGAATATTCCTCATGTTCTTTGTCTTAAAGCAAGAATAAATGTAACTGGTTATTTCTGGAAGTCAACACAAACTGTTTTGGAAATGAGAATAATCCTCAGTCACAGACATCAGCTCTTATTTTCCCCCTGTCAGCTCAGGGCTCACTAGCTGTGACAGGCAAAAGCATGTTCCTGCCAAGTTCTTTGTCAGGAAATTTCTACCTAATTCAGGTAGACGAAAATTATCATGAACTTCAAGAGCTCACAGAAGAAGATCTGAATGCTTCACCAGCTGGTACCACGTGCAAAGGTGTTCAGACAGAGGGAAGCCTCATCAACTCATCAATTGAACATTGTGTGGCCCTGTGAGGTGGGGTGGCGGGGAAGCCCCAGAGAACCGAGCCAGACCCTCCTGCCTCTGTGCTTCAATCACCAGAGCTTCCTTGTTGGGTGATGCCCTTCATCTTAATTCTTTCTTTGTATATATTAAAGAGAAGCTATTTCTCTGGTTGTTTTAAAATACAATGCATTAGTAGAAAATTTGAGGTATAGTAAGGCCAACAGATAAGAAAATGATTTCCATTGAAAAGATAGTTTGTTGGGCGGTGCCTGTGGCTCAAGGAGTAGGACGCCGGCCCCATATGCTGGAGGTGGTGGGTTCAAACCCAGCCCCGGCCAAAAACTGGAAAAAAAAAAGAAAAGAAAGGATAGTTTGTTGCAGTTCCCAAGAAGAGGGGGCACAACATGCCTGGGGAGGTAGGGAGGGGGAGATCACATGCAGAAACCCCAGGATGGCCATCAGGGAGAGGGATTGGAAGAGCTGTGGGCAGGAGCCTTTACTGTGGTTTCCATGGGCAGGGACAGGTAAGGCAGGGTATTCAGGCTGAGGATTGGCCAATGTGAATCATTTCAGTGGGCCCTGAGGTGCAGAGGCTGTCCCACTTGCCTTGGGATTATGAGAGCAGGTGGATAGTGGCTCAGAGTATGAAAGCCCCATAGAGGAGGAGGGGTGTGTGAGTTAGGGGGTTGTCGGTTTGCATTTGAAATGTGTGCTCACAGACAAGTCATTTGCTGTCATATAAGAAACTGGCTAGTCCAGGAGGGGCACCTCCAAGATGTCAAAGCATCAGAACACAGCCAATAAAAGTCTTGGTTAATACGCTAAATCCTGACTGCTTCAACACTTGGTTAATCCATTCAGGATTCACCCTGGACAAAAACTGAGTCACCTTGCCTATGTCAAGATGGGGCTTCAAAAGAATCCAGATCATCCAAGGTGCATCCCAGCCACGCATTTGCAGGGAACCTGCAGTTTTGTTTTCTGTTGTATGTGGTGCTAATCTTAGGGGTCCCATTGGTAAGGGGGGCTCAGCTAAGCAGCACAGAGGGACCTGGTGGCATTCTGACATTTTTCATTTAATTGGGTCTTGAATCAATGAACTACATAAAATATGTCACATGCAATCCAATTACAAAAGAATTTGCATGTCAGTTATATGAAGACATTAAATCATTTTTTGAAACTGAGATTTTTACCTGGAAGCCTTTTCATGACTTTCTCAATCTAGATCTGCGTTTTAATTTTCTTTCATTGTTTGTTTTGTTTTTAGAATAGAAGGTTGATAACAGGACCTGAATAGTGAACAATTTTTTTTAACTTATAAGGCACAAACCCCCAAAATAATAAAACATCCAAGAAATTGAATTTTAATACTCTCTATAAGATTTTTTCCTTATGTAAAATTCATAATGGCTAGAGTTATACCTTTAAGAATTCAGGCTTGATTTTTTAAAAAATGTTGGAAGAAAAGGTTTACTCTTTACCCATTTACATGTAGAATGTTCATCTACATATTCAAACCAACTGCAAAAAAGTCTTTTCCAGGTGATAAGAAATAAAGGGTTCCTGAAATCTAAAGTAATTATCAGGATATTATATAAAGAAAGGAACAAAATGTAAAATTCAGGATTATACTCTCATGTTAATAAAAATTCTCCACTTAATATTTTTTTTTGTTTTTTATTTCAGATTAATATGAGGGTAAAATGATTAGTTTACAATGTTTGCATTTGTTAGGTAAGGTCCCTGTTGTAGTTGTGCCCCTCGCCCAGGATGTGTGCCTATTTGTTGAAAGAACACAAATCCCCCCTCCTCCTCCCTCACCCTAACTTGAATTAAGTTGAATTAGGGAGCTTATCGGACATCCCTGAGGAACTCTCCCTCATGGACAGACTTGGGTTGAAAATCATCTGAGGATGTGATGATAATTAAAGGCAGAGAGCAAGTGAGGTGTCCAGCAAAGAGTTCCCTGCAGACTCAAAGAGAGGAGCCTTGAGAGCAGAAATGTAAAAAGTATTGGCATTTAGGGGACAAGAAGGGGGAAGAGAAACTCCAGGAGAAGATGAAGATGAAGAAAGAAAACTAGGAAGATTCATGTAATAGAAGGCCAAGATAGAAAGGGAGTGCTTCAGGAGAATGAAGTGGCCCACAGGAGTACCCGCTGCAGGTGGTCCAGAAAGACAAGAGTTGATGTGTCCCTCAGTTCAGGGCCTGGACCCACAAGTGGCAGTCCACAGGAGAGGTTGGTGTAGAAGTCAGGATTTTTCCTCTGCCCTTCATACAATTCGTCCTTATTGAACACCTGATCTGTGTCAGGCATAGAGCATATACTATTTTGGACAGAATTCTCACTTTTATGATGATTAAAGTTAATATTGCTTGCAGGGTAGAGAATAAATAAGCAAACCAATGTATATGTGGTTATAATCTATGGAAATCCCCAAATAAGTTCTAAAAAATAGAGAAGACAAATTTGCATTTTCTTTTTTTGCTGTTGTTGTTTTTGAAACAGGGTCTCACTGTGTCACTCTCAGTAGAGTGCTGTGGCATCACAGCTCACAGCAACCTCAAACTCTCCAGCTTAAGCGACCCTCCTGCCTCAGCCTTCCAAGTACCTGAGACTACAGGTTCCCACCACAACACCCGGTCATTTTTTTTGTTTTTGCAGTTGTCATTGTTGTTCATCAGGCCCAGGTCAGGTTCAAACCCACCACCTTGGTGCATGTGGCCGGCGCTGTAACCACCGTGCTATAGTAGCCAAGCCAAATTTACATTTTCTTATATTCAATGCTAAGATCAAAAATGCTCTTCCCAACTGACAGGACTTTAGGATGGTTATAATCTATTTTATTTCTAAAGCTCACTGAGTGATTATTCAAACTACTACTCAACTATCACTTCAACTACTCAATGAATCAGGGTGCCCAATTTCTGGTACTGTCCTATACCCAACTGGGGGTATTGTATAAATTATATTACTCCCTTAAAATTTGGCAACTCCTGAATTCCATCCCTCCATCCATCCATCCACCCATCCATCCGTCTATTCACCAAGCCACCTTCCATCCATTCATTGTCAGATAATTGATCAACAAGGGTGCTTCCAGCTTTCTTCCTTTACTCAAGGGCAGGGACCCCATCTCATCTATTATGTCTTTTACGTTATCTTCAGAGGGCCTATTTTTTTAGTGTTTGGATATTGTGGTCTTTAAAAAAGAAAGATCAGGAGAAATTGAATGATTGATTTCTCTGTGCTGCAGGAAGTAGAAGGATAAAAAGAAGGCAGTACAAATGCATTTTATGTGGCAGCCTTCAGGAGAGTTGCAGAACTATTTTCTGAAAACTGGAATAAGAGAAAGCATGCCTTAAAAATCTCATCAGAGAAAACTACTCTCAGAGGGAGAGGAAAGGCTATGGGAAAAGAAAATAAAAAAACAGTACAACTAAGTGCATATTCTTGCAATTGTGGGGAGGCCTGTGGGGAAAGGCATATCCAAGGATGACAGGGCAGCTCAGAGATTATAGCATCACAACAGGAGTGCTTCACTGGGTCAGGGCCAAGAAACCCATCCCTAAGTGCATGGAGGGAACAGCAGATGAGGACATTCTACATGGGGAAATCAAGGGCAAGGGTGAAATTGCATTCTATGGCAGAGAATAGAATGACATCTACTCTGAAGAACTGAGCACAGAATTCAGATTGCCTGGGAAGTACCCACACCGTTTCTGAGAATTTTGGCTGAATCATGTGTAGAAACCTGGAACTGAAACTTCCCACAGCTGTTGCCAAGATGGAGTGCTGTGCTCTGGATTTGGCTGTGCTAGTAACTGCCTGCATGAAGTGGATTTATCCTGTGGGTTCCAGGGAGGACCAGGACTTTTTGCAAGAGCATAACACAAGCCATTGTTGGAGGGAATGGAGACAGACAAAGGCTTCACTCTAATTCTGGTATCTTTCTTGACTATTGACCAGTGGCTTACCCACAGATCTGGGTCTGGGACATCCCTGCTTCCACTTTGGGATTTCTTGTCCATTTTGGACCCTGTATTTACTCTGAGGCCCCTTTTGCCACCTGGTCTCAACTACTGGGCATCTTTACCTTGTTGCGATAGTGTATCCCTATGTCCTGAGCTGAACCTAGAATCTCAGGATGAGATCGTTACTTTTTTTCCTTTTAAACATTTTTAAAAAATTAAATCTTAGCTGTGTACATTAATGCAATCATGGGGTACAGTGTGCTGGTTTTATATACAATTTGAAATGTTTTTATCAAACTGGTTAAAATAGCCTTCACAGCATTTTCTTAGTCATTGTGTCAAGACATTTATATTCTACACCTAGTAAATTTCACATGTACCCTTGTAAGATGCACCGTAGGTGTGGTCCACCAATTACTCTCCCTCCACCCATTCTCCCCCCTCCCCTCCCCTCCCTCTCCCCTTTCCTCTTCATCTTGGGCTATAACTGGTTTCATAGTAGGGCTGAGTACATTGGATACTTTTTCTTCCATTCTTGAGATACTTTGCTAAGAAGAATATGTTCCAGCTCCATCCATGTAAACATGTAAGAGGTAAAGTCTCCATCTTTCTTTAAGGCTGCATAATATTCCATGGTGTACATAGACCACAATTTATTAATCCATTCATGGGTCAATGGGCACTTGGGCTTCTTCCATGACTTAGCAATTATGAATTGGGCTGAAATAAACATTCTGGTATAGAGATCGTTACTTTAATTTTTTTTTAAGCATCAGAGCCTCCCTGTTCCCCCACCAAAATCTGTGCCCAGCCGTAATCCTGACAACAGATGAAGAGGCTTTCAGGGAGAGGCTGAGGTGTACAGGTGTGGGACAGGGTGGACAGAGCCCGCTCTGCTCAGCTTCCCAGGCTCTGGGAGCTGAGGCTCTGGTAACTGGGTAGGTTACTATTTATTTACTTGGCAGCTTTCATTGTGAAAATAATCAAGGGTACGTGTACCCTTGTACATGTGTGTAAGTGTGATACAAGTACATACTTGTGACATGTATGTTTTCCTATACTCTATATTATGCTTCTATAAAAGATGGAAATATTTTATTGACTAAAAGAGAAAAAGTAAACATAGAGATCATAAGTATGCATTATTTAGATGAATAAAATTAGAACTTGGGTTATCCAAGTGTGTGAAGATCACACTCTATTTAGAGAAATTGGAATCATGAAGTTGAATCTAATCAGTGTATGTGTTGCCTATCAGTTTAGGAAAAATATCATTTCAAAAATCATGTCATGTTTCTCTCAATTCTGAAATTAAAATGAACGTTAGAGAATTTCTCTAGCCCCTCCTTAGCATAGTTTTTGAAGCGATTGTTTAAGAATGCACCACTTCTGTTCTCATTCTTCACCTTAATCAGTGTCTGGGGGCGAGAAATGGAGATTTGGGGACAGAGTCAAGGGAATAAAAAATCCAATGACTAGAAACTCAAAGCTAGAAACCAAACTTCACTTTGGTGTCGCTGCACCAACTCAATCAAGGAAAGGAGGAAACACATTGCTGAAACAGATGTGCGTGGGCTGCGGTGTTGCAGGTGTTAGTTTGGCTTGCTTTACCTTCTCTCTGTCCATCCTTTTTACTTTTTTATTTTTTTCTCTATTTTTCTCCTTTGCCACCAACTGTTGCTAACTGGGACCCACTAATCCTGCTCTTTGGCAAGTTGTCTCGGGGACAGGGCAAGGCTTGTCACGGGTGTCATCAGCCCATCACTTAGGGTCCATGTTTGCCAAGAGAACATGCTTTTTCTGAGTTACTGGAAACCTGTGGATTCTATGTCTAACATAGAATCTTCACTGTCCTGAATAATCTCATTTATGTGTGGCAAACTCCTAGGATATGCCTATTATTGCCATATATGAAATCATGGTTTGGAGATATTAAGTAAAGTTGTCCAAGATCACACAGTGATTAGGAGGAGGTGAAAGCAGGATTCCTACTCAGCCTTAATTAAAAACCTGGGATTTTTTAATGACTTCACTAGCCATGTAAATGAAATATTTTAGTGTGCCAGGAGGAATAAAACTATATACCACTCTAATTAGTCACTGGAGTGTGTAGCTAATGTTGGCAAGGGCCTCATTAATTTGTAAGTATTTGATGGGAAGAAAGTCCCACTGATTAAAATACGGTTTTCAGAAATGAGACTCATGATTTCATTAGTACTTAACTTATTAACATGTTTTCTTAGATTTAGAATACACGTAAATGCTTTATTTCAGTTACTAAGATGAGTGAAAAATTAATAGGGAGTAAAAATCTAAAAAGGTGAAAATAAAAAAAGTTAAAACTCTCATTAAAGCAGCATAAATCAAGAGATAACCGGGAGTCTATTTTTCTTTTATAAAATGGAATAAACAGCCTCAGATCTCTCTCCTGCTACTTTCTCGTCCTGTGTAGACGTTCCCTCTTAGCACTATTAAAGTGTCATTCCATTATCCTCTGTTTTCACTCTGAGAAATGAGCTATGTATATGAGATTGGAAAATTAAGTCCACAAACTCTTTCTAGAAAATGTGCTACATATCTCTTTGCTGAAAATCACTATGGTCACCTTCCAAGTACTCCCCTTGGAAATATGTGTACTGACGCCGGTGCCTAGTCCATCCCTCAAAGCACTTTTTCTAGAATGAGTTTGCAAACTTAATTGTCAGAGCTTGAATGTCTTACTATTGCTCCTTTGAAGTTAAAATGTCTTTTTCCTTTTTGGTGGGTGTGCTAAAGATTTTTCCTTTTGTTCTTGGTCTTCAGCAGTTCACTCTGACATTCCCCAGGAAGGGTTATCTTTGTATTTACCCTGCTTGGGGTTCCCTGAACTTCTGGCTTCTGTGGGTTTCATGAGTTTTGAGAACTTCTCAGATCTGTTTACACCATATCTCTTGCCGCTTCCTCTCTAGCTTTTCAACTGTGTGTATACTAGACCATTTCATCATGTCATATTTGTGTCTTACGCACTTTTTTATTTTTTGTATTTTATGTTCTTTTTAAGTCTCTCTATTTTATTCTAGAGGATCCCACTGGCCTATCTTCCAGTTTCCTAATCTAATCTTTTATTCAGCTGTACCCAAACTATTGTTGAAACCACCTCTTCAGCTTTTAGTATCAGTTATTTGCATTTATCAGTTCTAGAATTTTCATTTGGTTTATGGAGTTGAGCTTTCTGCTAAATCCCCATTTTGTGTTCTACTACCTAGAACATACAAATCACAATTATTTTGACATCTGTATCTCGCCAATTTTATATTTAGATCTGTTTCTATTATCTGCTTTTTTCTCTTGGTCCTACCTTCTGGTATGTCTGGAGATTTTTCATTGAATGTTAAACATCGTGTGGGAAGAAACTGCAGAAGTTTAATATGTGCTGTCTGATGAAGTAGCCACAGGTGGCTGTTGAATACTTGAAATAAGGGTCGGTTTGGTGTCAAATACTCAATGGATTTCAAAGACTTGAAAAAAATAATGTAAACTAACTCAATAATTTTTATATTGATCATATATCAAAATGACAATATTTTTAAAATATTGGTTAAAGGTATTATTAACACCAATTTCATCTGTTTCTTTTTGCTTTTTTAGTGTGACTGCCACAAAATTTAAAATTGCATATGTGACCCATTATTTTTCTCCTGGGTAGCACTCCTCTACATGACCTGTCTTCCTCCATGAGCTCCCTGGGCAAACTTGTAGTGAGGGGCAGGTCACATCAGTTCAGTCAGGGGCCAAGTTGATTTGAGGATGTGTGACAGCTTCCATCATCTGCTAGAGTTTTGGTGTGCTTTACTCCTCCAGGGCACCTCACTGGGACCCTGGGAGTTTCCTAGAACTCTGCTCAGTGACAGACCCTGAAATCAAATTCCTCAGCTTTGTGAGACCACCAGAAGTTCTGTCTTTCTTGTCAACTGTCTTAATCAGCTTGGGCTACCTCAACAAAATGTCACTGACTGGGTATTTCAAACAACAGAAGTTTATTCCTCACAATTCTGAAGTCCAGAAGTCTGAAGTCAGGGTGCCAGTGATTGGTTCCTAGAAAGGTAGGTCTTGCTGTGACCTCATGTGGTAGAGGACACAGTGAGCTAGCTATCCAGTGGCTCTGCTTATAAGGACACTAAATTCCATCATGAAGATCCTCATGACCTTGTTGAAACCTAATTACCTTCGAAAGGCTCCATCTCTAAATACAGACGGTCCCCGACTTAGGATTTTTTGATTTTTGTGATGGTGCAAAAGCAATACCCGTTCAGTAGAAACCATACTTGAAGTGCCCATACGAACATTTGGTTTTTTACTCTCAGTAGAGTAGTCAGTAAATGACATGAGATATTCAACATTCACTTTAGAATTAGCTTTGCGGTATTTGATTTTTCCCAACTGTAGGCTAATGTAAGTGATCTGAGCACATTTAAAGTAGGGTAAGCTAAGCTAGGGTGTTCAGTATGTTAGGTGTATTAAATGCATTTTTGACTTAAAACAGTTTCAACTTTTAATGGGTTTGCTGAGACATAACCCCCTTGTAAGTTGGGCAGCATCTGTACAGTCACATTGGGGATTAGGGGGGTACCGTACGAATTTCAGGGGGACACAGTTTACTATATAGTAGCAATTAAGTATTTAAAAATCTAAAAATGTGCAGGACACAACTACAAGAAGGACTCTACCTAACAAATGCAAACATTTTAACCTAGTCATTTGTACCCTCACATTAACCTGAAATAAAAAAAAAATTCTAAAAATATCTCCGGGGGAAATTTGTCTCTGAATGTTAGGCTCAATTTTCTACAATTTTCTATTCTCTAAAAGTCCTGCATTTTGGTAGCTCTGAGTCCTAGTTTACCCGTGTGACAATTTGATGCTCTCTGTTTTTGCTTTGTGCTCTTTATGTGCCTGTAAATTCCTAGCTGGGCAAAGTTGTGTTAAATGCTCAGCTCACTTCAGTGTTTCTCTTCTCTTGGAAGCTTGGCCAAGTACTAGCTACCAGGTCTCTACAATCTTTGGTACTTTGTCCAGCTCTTCTAAAAACACCGGCATGGTCAGATTCCTACAAACTGAACTGTTGGAGCCACACATGGGTTTCCACAGCCATCTTCTGCACTGCTTTCTCCCCTGTACATATTAACCTCCTTCCTTTTCTCTCTGTTCATCTTTTGAATTCACAGAATCTACTAGAACACACCTTCCAGGGCGAAGCTTCCCCAAGTGAGTCTGGAATGCCTTGCATTGCCCTGAAGGTGGGGCTGTCTGATCCACACTTGCCCCTCCTGACTTGTCAGGTTCCCGGACAGGACCAGGTGTGGGCTCTACCAGGAATAGACACAGAAATTCTGACATCAACAGCTGCATTCTTAACTTCTTTACACCTGCTTTAAAATTTTTGAGGCTAACTTTAAGCTTATCTCTATGTTAGAGAACTTTGGGAACTAGAGTGAGTCCAAAGTTACTGGTTTGCTATCTCTAGAAAGATCTTTCAAGTCCAACATCCTTTCTAATGTGACAGTGGTGAGCATTCTCTCTGCATAGGTTGACACTTAAATGCTCACAGATAAGCAGTACCCTCCAGCTCCAGCAAATGAGAGTATAACCTTGAACTTGGTGCCACTCAGCACTCCTCAAAAGCTAAGTGGAGAAGGGGCATGTAGCGCAATTTTCTCTCTAGATTCCAGTATCTGTGCCTGCATGAAATCACCTGTGTACTCTGAATGTACCACGATAGGATCCAGGGAATCTTTACTGAATTTCTCTTTGGATTAATGCCATTGGCAATGATGAGAGATGGCAAAAGAAAGAGCTAATCTCACTTGTGGACACATTTCCTTTAATGAAGGAAAGTATCTCCCTTTGAAGATCCATGGAAAAATTTCTCATTGATCTCAGCTGAAGAATAATTGGATTGTTCTTTGGAAAATAGTTTGGTTTCATTTTGTAAACTCTATAAATTATGTAGCTAATGCTGTTTTCTTCTTGCACTGACCACTTAATGGCTTAGAGTCATAATTATAGCTTCTTCTAATAAGAGTATGAGATATCAACATATGTGTTTGCCACACTCATCCCATGTCTACCTTGGCACTTTTCCCTTAACCTTGTACTCTTTGTCTGCCTCCCACCTTGGCCACTGACATTGCCCTGGGACTGACCCATCTTTTCCTTG
The DNA here is from genome assembly GCF_027406575.1 of Nycticebus coucang. Taxonomy (NCBI): domain Eukaryota; kingdom Metazoa; phylum Chordata; class Mammalia; order Primates; family Lorisidae; genus Nycticebus; species Nycticebus coucang. The sequence goes on from NC_069781.1 coordinate 109,808,570, forward strand.
CTGAAGCTACTGCAGGTGCTTCCAGTCTTCCCCGCACTATTGAGTGTATCTTTTTTTTTTTTTGAGACAGAGTTTCACTATGTCCACCTCGGTAGAGTGCCATGGCGTCACAGCTCACAGCAATCTCCAACTCTTGGGCTTAAGTGATTCTCTTGACTAAGCCTCCCAAATAGCTGGGACTACAGGCATACGCCACAATGCCCAGCTATTTTTTGGTTGTAGTTGTCATTGTTGTTTGTCAGGCCAGGCTGGGTTTGAACCCACCAGCTCTGGTGTATGTGGCTGGTGCCCTAGCTGCTTGAGCTACAGGCACTGAACCTATCCAGTGTATTATCTATACTAGCCAGAGGAATCATCCATGTTACTTATCTGGTGATGCATAACAAATTAGCCCCAAACTCAGTGGTTTAAAACAACAAATGTTCACTATTTTGGGGGGATCAGAAATCTGAGCGAGGCTTAACTGAATGGCTCTGACTCAGCACCTCTCATGAAGATGCCATGAAGGTGCTGGCAGGGGCTGCAGTCACCTGGAGGCTGCAGGTTGGGAGAGAATCCCCTTCTAAGCTCACGTGTTGGCAGCCCTCAGGTCCTGGTCTGTCAAGTGGAGTGAGACATCAGTTCCCTGACACATGGCTATCTCTGTTGCACAGCCCACAACACAGCAGCCAGCTTCCTTTACAGTGAGTGAGGGAGAGAAGGAGAGGTAGAGGCCACAGCCCTTTTGTGACCTAATCTTGGAAGTGGCATCTCATTCTTTTTGTTGTGTTTTATTTATTAGAAACAAGTCACTAAGTGTGGTCTGTACTCAAGGGAAGATGATGCCACAAGGTCATGGATACAAGGACTCACAGATCACAAGGGCCATTCCTGACCCTGCCTCTGCAGAAGATCTTTTGGGAGTTCCGCTGTGCTCTTCTAGTGAAGTCAAGACTATTCACTGCTCACCACTCTTATTTTGAGAAACTTCATTCCTGGCCCATTTGTTTTTTTCTAGAAAGAAGAAAATAGATTCCATTAAGTCTTATCTTTTCTCTGCCACAGATGATATTTTCAAAAAGTAGCAAACTTATCTAAAAATCACAAAACGGAATGTTAAAAATTTTGCCAGACTAATGTACAATCCAGAAATTGGTCCCTGAATAATCTATAGTTGGCTCTCACTGAACAGAAATGGGTAAGAACTAAGAATGTCTAGCACTTACTGCTATGTGCCGGGCACTGCCCAGAGAACATTACATGAACTAACTTATTCGCCCCCCAAACCTCCCATGTTCTGGGACCATTTCACAGATGAGGTGGTAGGCAGATCATGGAGATGGGAGCAGGGAGGGAAATCCGGCTCAGAGCTCAGGCCCTTAAGCTCTAGGCATGTTGCCGCAGCCCAAGTGTACAGACGGGACAGATAATTGCTTGGAATCTAGGTCTGCTTCCTTTGTACTTCACAATGCCCAGCACAGTGGTCAGGATGTGATTTGATTGCTGAAAATAGCCTCTAGTCTATATGTAACATTTTAAGAGAAATAACAACTTTTTGAAATATTTAAAACATGTATCGGGATTTCATGAATTTAATAACATAAAGGGATTTTGTTCTGTTCTGCTTTTTGTTTCTCTTTTTTCCCCTAAGTAATCCTTTGGAAGATGGACATTTAAAAAAAAATTAAAGTTTCTTTGGATGCAATATTCTGGCTAGAAGGATTTTTCCAGAGAGATTTCAAATTGATTCTTTTGTTTCTTAGAAAAATATAAACAACAACAGTTGTTGGGAACAGCTTGTGTTATAAGTTTTCTCCATTGGTGGTCTGGTCCAGGGTTATTTTAACTTTATCTGTTTCTTTTTCATTCATACATTAGCAACTGAAAATTATATTTTTGGAATCAAATCAGGTGATTTGAGCTACATGAAGAAGAAGCTGACGTGGGCTCCCCTCCAAGAACTGTCTCATCGCTGGGGTAGTATATTCACCCAGAAGGAGCCTGGCTTCTGGACCGCCCTGGCAGAGGGGTGGCTGTCCTCTGGGGCTCCCAGGAAGGCATATCACTCCTGGGCAGAAAGTTGGATAAAAGGATATGCCCACTGGTAGCTCCAGGCTTCTAGGGTGCTGGGACTCCTTTCCCAGCCTTAATTCTAAACCAATTATATTTTAACGACTTCCATGTGATATGGATAGCAATGCAAATCGGACAGTCATGCTTCCTTTACAAGTATTAGCCTGTACATTATTTAAAAAGAAAGAATGTAACTATAAGATCCAGTTTTTGATAACAACATATGGGCCCAATTATTTCAGAAACCAGTTTTATCCCACATGATCTAGAGCCCTGGGGACTTGCCAGCCCCTTCAGTTTCACAGTCCCTCAGCCTGGAGTCTTCAGATTCCTATAGATGGGATTACTTTTTCACTTATCCTGGCTCTCTTGCCCCCCTTTCCAAATGCCAAATGTCATTTTTTTACGTATTTAATTCTTAATTGACAAATAAGAATTGGGGTTCTATGTGATGTTTTGATATACTTTTACATTGTGGGAGGTTTTAATGTATGTTTCATTAACAGTGAAATGATTTCTGCAAACTACCTCTCATTCTGCAATCCTGAGCAGTGAACAGGGAAAAACAAAAACAAAACAAAAACAAACTTTCCTGTCCCTAAGTGGGATGAGTTAAAAGGGGCCTTGTCAGAACCGAAGTGAGCCATCTGCCTATTGAAAGTCTGACTTCCTGTCTCCTCTGACCCAGGAAGGGAGCTTATTCTCCAGATGAACACATTTTTAGAGGGATCTTTAAGAAGCTAATCATATTAGGGAATAGCCAGACCCCCTTGCCAGAAACACAGAGGACCACCCAGCCTCCTGTCTGTGATAGCACTATTCTGCCTAATCTTTTATGTTGAATGGAAAGCAGTTTACAAAGCACAGACATGTCACAGTCTTACTAATCCTCACTCAGACAGTGAATTATACTCACTGCCTGTTCTTCAGGACAATGAAACTTGCCCAGGAATTTGCCCTCTGTGTGTGACAAAGCCACTGAGGGACAGAAGCTCACATCACTGCACTGTATATAGTATTCAGAATGCAGAAGTCACTGGGCACAGGGTTTTGGCCACATGTGGCTGGGTCTTCCCTCTGCCTGGTCGCCTTCCTCCTTCCCTCCCCTGCTCGCCATACTCCCGAAACCCCATACTCACATCAATGATTTCTGCATGTGGGGACATGGACTCAGTGGGGGTGATAGAAATGGAATGGTCAGGGTGGGGGCAGATTCAGGATACAAAATTATAAAGGCAAACTTACCTGAGAAACTTAACGTAGAATGAGGAAAGAAATCACAGTATATGACATATGTTTGAAAGTTGGCAAATACCATGTATGCCACAATATCATATAAATAACACAATTTTATAAATTATCTGACATGCCTCTGAAATATTTGCTTCCTGAGGCGTTTTACTGGACTGGTGGCAATTTGCATGTGTCATTCTAATGCATCAGGACAAGATGCATTAGAATCTCTCTTGGGTGGGTAAGATGTGGCTTCACATACACAGCTGTTTGTAGTGCCCGTATGGCCATTTGCCCCAGTGAGGGCAAGAGGAGTTCTGATACATTCCACTGCACAGGATTCCCATGAAAATGGGGGAAAAATATATTGTGTTTATAATTAAATATGCTGCCCTTTAAGCATTTTCTTAACAAAAAAATACTTTGCTTTTGACGAGACATCAGTGAGAACGACTTATGTTTTGTAAGTGTGGTGACTGGAAGAGTTTTCCATAGATCATCTCCCTGCTCCTGCTTTCAAAGCTTGTTTCTCCTCCATGCCCACAGCCTTGGTGCTATGGGAAATATAGCACCTCCCCGTGAAGACATAGGGGGAGCTGGCACCATGGGCAAGGGACATTCCGTGAAGTCATCCCTACTCCAGAATGGTTGTTGATAAGTTAGCTACACACGGAGGCAACTACACTGGGAAGTCAAACTGAGCATGTCTCCCAACCCTTCCCATTAGACAGATCCCCAAATGCTTCACTCCAAGGCCCCTTCTCCCAACAGGAGGGACATCGTGAGTCAGGTGCAGTGGAGAGACATAGGAAACTAACTGCTGTCACACCATTCTTTTCAAATCTTACAGAATCAAGACCCCGTGAACTGCCCACAGCCTTGGGCTGGAAGCATGTGTCTCATTGGCTTAGAGTTGGAAGGTCTCAGTGGTGGCCTGCATGGGCACCCAGATGCACAGTAGGGGTCATGGGCTGAACTTCATCTTCCCTCAGAGTTTTGTGTTGAAGTCTTAACCTCCAGTCACTCTGAATGTGACTACATTTAGAAATGGGGCCTTTAAAGAGATGGTCAAAAAAAAAATGATGTCATTTGGGTGGCTTGACCCTAATTGAATCTGACTAGTGTTTTTATAAGAAGCGTGGGGGATTCAGACACACTCAGAGGGATGACCATGTGAGGACACTGGCAGAGGATGGCCGTCTGCAAACCAAGGAGAAAGGCCTGAGCAGGAGCCTCCTCTCGGCCCTTGGGAGGAACCAGTCTTACCATCACCTTAATCTTGAAGGTGCAGCCTCCAGAATGGTGAGGAAATAGACTTCTGCTGGTTCTCCTCCCCAGTGCATGGTGCTTTGTTACACAGAAGCCCCAGGAAGGAACGAGGGGGGCCCCTAGATGAGCCTACAGTGCTGCAGCCAGAAACCGACATTTGCAGTTGAGCTGTAGTTGAGTTTATTTAGCTTTTCACAAGTAAACTATCTATACTGTTTTAAATACCAGCTACAGAGCATGCTCAAGACTGAAAAATTATCTCTGCTCTCTTTAACTGACAGTCTAGTGGGAGACATTTACACATAAATAAAGATTACAATTTCAGATAAACTGAGTGTGTCACAATAAAAATACTCTAGAAAAGCATGGTAGAGGCTGCCTAGGGTGGTAGCCTATGTATGCAGGTGTCTGAGCAGACTTCTGAGGTCTTGACCCTTGCAGGGAGCCACCCATAGCATGAAGGAGATGCCAACACAGAGGCTACCGGGAGCGTTGTTCCAGTGAAGGGACCGCAGTGCCAATGTCCTGAGGTGGATGCTACCTGCGTGTGCTACAGGGGAATGGTGGAAGCCCAGGAGAGTGGTCTGCAATGGTGGCAGGAACAACCCGGAAGACCTCTCTACCCTCAGTTGAAGAGACTTACAACAGGTCACGTTGGAGGGCTTTGAGCAGAGGGATGATGTGATCAGCCTCAGCCTTGGGGGCAGATCTCTCCAAATAGCCCATGGAGCCTGACTGAAGGACTCAAGGGCAGTAAGGCAGAGAGCCGTCCACGTGAGTGATGATGGACTGGACTCTCTGGGGCCAGTGGACCAGGGCAGGGGTGTGCTGGGGTCTGCTTAACAGACTCCATGGATGCCCACACATGGCCTCTGCAGGGTAAGGGAAGAGTGGTTCAGGGTGGAGGCTGGTGTCAGCACCCTCACGAGGTGGGACTTAGGTCTGGGGAGCCCTGGGATGTGGTGGATGTTGACTCTCATGTGGGGCACGGTGAGTCAGAGATGTTGGCTAGAATCCAAAGGGAGGTGGCTGTGAGTCAGGAGAGTGGACAGAGGATGCTGCCAAGACAGTCGGTGGGTATACCCATCACCAAGTAGCCCACATCAGAACCCAGTTTCACACAGCCATGAAGCCCAACCACAGGGCAGTCACTTACTGTCGTCCCCAGGGGATGGGGTTGAGGAAGGTATAGTGCTGGTCAATGCCTGGTCAGCCTTGCTGAGGAAGGTTCCTGTGGTTCACGCTGAGGGTGGGGCATGTACTCAGGGACAGTGTGAGGTGAAAGAGCCTGGGAGGGGAGAAGACCACAGGACACTTCTGAGCATGCTCTGTGGGCAGCTGTCTGGCTCTGGCTTCAACCACGTGGACCACAAGCCATTCTGAGATAGCAGTTCAGGCAGCACATGGAACAACAATGGTGCTTCATTGACATGCTGGGCCATTGGCAGTCCTAGCCCAGGTTAGGTGGCACATTCAAATCAGGATATACTGGGGAGGGCTTAATAAAGAGGTCACCTGCAAAGGTGCTGGCCGGCCAGAGAGACGGTAAAGGACAGCGCAGCGCTCCCGGATGAGGGGCAGCAGTGGGACAGAGCTGCAGGAAGGCCAGGAGGAGGGAGTTGGTTAGGGAAAGCCACCCTGAGTCAGTCCCAGGTAACCACAGGGGTGACTCTGCCAGAACAGGTACCCTGGCTTCTCTCTTGTCTCCCCCTTTCTGATTTGCTGCTGGGGCTATTCCTATGGAAGTCAGAGGGCAGGGAGCCGTTGATGTGGCCCACGCAGATGCCCATGCAGAGGCAAAGGAGGAAAGGAGGAGACGCAGAAGACAGTAAAATCATAGGGGAAATGGAAGATATTCAGGACAGCCTCTGAGGCTCAGCCACCCGCCCTGACATTGAGCCAGTCACCAGCCAGACCTGTGAGCAGCTTCCCTAAGTCCTCCAGCCTCAGCCACAGCCCCGCATGCGGGTGAGTAGAGAGAGCTACCCTGGTCTGAAGGACATATCTGCAGACCCATGCAACTGTGAGAAATCATAAATGTTTGTCACTTTAAGCTTCATTTTGGGATGGGTCGTCAAGAAGCACAAGCCAGCTCACACAACCCCGTAAGGCTGCATGAAGAATGTATCTTTAAAAGGCTGGATTAGAATTTTATTTTAGCAACTTCATCAAGAAAGTTCTTTGCTAGTCAGTTAAAAAATTCTTTTTATTTCTAAAAGAAGTAAGCTGTGTGTCCAGTACCAAGTCTTTTAATAGTGAAAAGCTCGGGTCAAAAAGTAGGTCTCTTTCCTCAGTCCCATTCCTGTGGCCCCAGGCTCACCTACAGCAGGCCGCTTCTTAGAGACCCTGGCTCTTCCCATCCGGTTTCAATGACATGCTTGTGCTCTGTCCCTCCTTTCTCAGCCTCAGAGTAGCTCACCTGCTGTGCACCATGAATCACAGGCACTTTCTCTCTTGTACTATCCTCCACTATCCTCTTCCTGTTCTTCCCCTTAAATATGTTGATTGATGTTAAGTGATGTCCTTAAACCTCTATTTTCCATTCTAGTTACTTTATGGAGTACCTTGACTTCACACAATATGAGATAAAAACATTAGTCTAAACTGGGGGTCCTCAAACTGCAGCCCACGGGCCACATGAGGTGGTGTGATTGTGTTTGTTCCCGTTTTGTTTTTTTACTTCGAAATAAGATATGTGCAGTGTGCATAGGAATTTGTTCATAGTTTTCTCTTTTAAACTATAATCCAGCCCTCCAACGGTCTGAGGGACAGTGAATTGGCCCCCTGTTTAAAAAGTTTGAGGATGCCTGGTCTAAATTCTGTCCTGTGCCACCTTATCCATCCAAATTTATCAGTTACACTTGTATATTTAGTTTGTCAAAGCAGGTAACATTTACATTCTGTTTTGCCAGATTTCTATGCTCAGGCCACAGGTTGATTCTGAAAGTTGAACAAAAAGTGCAGTCTTAACATCATAATTTCTTTTTTCTTACTAAATCATAACTGTATACAATGATATGATTATGGGGCATCATACACTGACTTCATAAACCATTTGACACATTTTTATCACAGTGGTTAGCATAGCCTTTCCGGAGTTATCTCAGTTACTGTGTCAAAACATTTACATTCTACATTTACCAAGTTTCGCAAATACCCCTGTAATATGCACCACAGGTGTGATCCCACCGATTCCCCTCCCTCTACCCACCCCCCCCTTTCCCACTTCCCCCTATTGTTAAGTTGTAGCTGGGTTATAGCTTTCATGTGAGAGTCCCAAATTAGTTTCATAGTAGGGCTGTGTACATTGGGTATTTTTTCTTCCATTCTTGGGATACTTTACTAAGAAGAATATGTTCCAGCTCCATCCATGTAAACATGAAAGAGGTAAAGTCTCCATCTTTCTTTAAGGCTGCATAGTATTCCATGGTGTACATATACCACAATTTATTTTTTTTTTTAATTTTTTTATTAAATCATAAGTGTATACAATGATATGATTATGGGGCATCATACACTCACTTCATAAACCATTTGACACATTTTTATCCCAGTGGTTAACATAGCCTTTCCGGCGTTATCTCAGTTACTGTGCCAAAACATTTATATTCTACATTTACCAAGCTTCGCAAATACCCCTGTAATATGCACCACAGGTGTGATCCCACCGATTCCCCTCCCTCTACCCACCCTCCCCTTTCCCACTTCCCCCTATTGTTAAGTTGTAGCTGGGTTATAGCTTTCATGTGAGAATCCCAAATTAGTTTCATAGTAGGGCTGTGTACATTGGATATTTTTTCTTCCATTCCTGGGATACTTTACTAAGAAGAATATGTTCCAGCTCCATCCATGTAAACATGAAAGAGGTAAAGTCTCCATCTTTCTTTAAGGCTGCATAGTATTCCATGGTATACATATACCACAATTTATTAATCCATTCGTGGATCGATGGGCACTTCGGCTTTTTCCATGACTTAGCAATTATGAATTGGGCTGCAATAAACATTCTGGTACAAATATCTTTGTTATGTTGTGATTTTTGGTCTTCTGGGTATATGCCCAGCAGAGGAATTACAGGATTGAATGGCAGATCTATTTTTAGATCTCTGAGTGTTCTCCATATATCCCTCCAAAAGGAATGTATTAATTTGCATTCCCACCAGCAGTGCAGAAGTGTTCCCTTTTCTCCGCATCCACGCCAACATCTCTGGTCTTGAGATTTTGTGATATAGGCTAGTCTCATTGGAGTTAGATGATATCTCAAAGTAGTTTTGATTTGCATTTCTCTGATGATTAAAGATGATGAGCATTTTTTCATATGTCTGAAGGCCGTGCGCCTGTCTTCAGAGAAGTTTCTCTTCAAATCCCTTGCCCAGCCTGCGATGGGATCCCTTGTTCTTTTCTTGCTGATGCATTTGAGTTCTCTGTGGATTCTGGTTATTAAACCTTTGTCAGAGATATACCCTGCAAATATCTTCTCCCATTCTGAGGGCTGTCTGCTTGCTCTGCTTACTGTGTTCTTAGCTGTGCAGAAGCTTTTTAGTTTGATCAAGTCCCAGTAGTGTATTTTTGAAGCTGCTTCAATTGCCCGGGGGGTTCTCCTCATGAAATACTCACCCAGACCAATTTCTTCAAGGGTTTTCCCTGCATTCTCCTCTAGTATTTTTATAGTTTCATGTCTTAAGTTTAAATCTTTAATCCAATGAGAGTCTATCTTAGTTAATGGTGAAAGGTGTGGGTCCAATTTCAGTCTTCTGCAGGTTGCCAGCCAGTTCACCCAGCACCATTTGTTAAATAGGGAATCTTTTCTCCACTGAATGTTTTTAATTGGCTTGTCAAAAATCAAATAGCGGTAAGTAGCTGGATTCATCTCTTGGTTCTCTATTCTATTCCAGATATCTACTTCTCTGTTTTTGTGCCAATACCATGCTGTTTTGATCACTATCGATTTGTAGTAAAGTCTGAGGTCTGGTAGTGTGATTCCTCCTGTTTTGTTTTTATTTCTGAGTAATGTCTTGGCTATTCGAGGTTTTTTCTGATTCCATATAAAACGAAGTAATGTTTTTTCAAGATCTTTAAAATATGACAGTGGAGCTTTAATAGGGAGTGCGTTGAAATGATATATTGCTTTGGGTAGTATGGACATTTTGATAATGTTGATTCTTCCTAGCCATGAGCATGGTATGTTTTTCCATTTGTTAACATTTTCAGCTATTTCTTTTCTTAGAGTTTCATAGTTCTCTTTATAGAGATCTTTCACGTCTTTTGTTAGGTAAATTCCCAAATATTTCATCTTCTTTGGCACTACTGTGAATGGGATAGAGTCCTTAACTGCTTTTTCAATTTGACTGTTGTTGGTGTATATAAAGGCTACCGATTTATGAATGTTGATTTTGTAACCTGAGACACTGCTGTATTCCTTGATCACTTCTAGGAGTTTCGTAGTAGAGTCCCTAGTGTTTTCCAGATACACAATCATATCATCTGCGAAGAGCGAGAGTTTGATCTCTTCTGACCCTATATGGATACCCTTGATCGCCTTTTCTTCCCTAATTGCGGTGGCTAAAACTTCCATTACAATGTTGAAAAGCAATGGAGACAATGGGCAGCCTTGTCTGGTTCCTGATCTGAGTGGAAATGATTCCAATTTAACTCCATTTAATATGATATTGGCTGTGGGTTTGCTGTAGATAGCCTCTATCAGTTTAAGAAAAGTCCCTTCTAGACCAATTTTCTTGAGTGTTCTGATCATGAAGGGATGCTGGATATTATCAAAAGCTTTTTCTGCATCAATTGAGAGAATCATATGGTCTTTGTTTTTTAATTTGTTTATGTGCTGAATTACATTTATAGATTTACGTATATTGAACCAGCCTTGAGACCCTGGGATAAAACCAACTTGGTCATGATGTATAATTTGTTTGATGTGTTGCTGGATTCTGTTTGTTAGGATCTTGTTGAATATTTTTGCATCTATATTCATTAGTGATATTGGTCTATAATTTTCTTTTCTTGTTGGGTCTTTTCCTGGTTTGGGGATCAGGGTGATGTTTGCTTCATAGAACGTGTTGGGTAGTCTTCCTTCTTTTTCTACATTTTGGAACAGGTTGAGTAATATAGGTACTAATTCCTCTTTAAAGGTTTGGTAGAATTCTGACGTGAAACCATCTGGTCCCGGGCTTTTCTTTTTAGGGAGGTTTTGTATAGTTGATGCTATTTCTGAACTTGATATGGGTCTGTTCAACATTTCCACTTGATTCTGGTTAAGTCTTGGAAGGTGGCGTGCTTCCAAGTATCGGTCTATTTCCTTCAGATTTTCATATTTCTGAGAATAAAGTTTCTTGTAATATTCATTAAGGATTTTTTGGATTTCTGATGAGTCTGTGGTTATTTCGTCTTTGTTGTTTCTGATTGATGATATTAGAGATTTTACTCTTTTTTTCCTGATTAGGTTGGCCAGAGGTTTATCTATTTTATTGACCTTTTCAAAAAACCAGCTTTTTGATTTATTGATCTGTTGTATTATTCTTTTGTTTTCAATTTCATTTAATTCTGCTCTAATTTTGGTTATTTCTTTTCTTCTACTGGGTTTGGGGTTGGAATGTTCTTCCTTTTCCAGTTGCATGAGATGTCCCATTAAGTTGTTAACTTCCTCTCTTTCCGTTCTCTTGAGGAAGGCTTGCAGTGCTGTAAATTTCCCTCTTAGAACTGCCTTTGCAGTGTCCCAGAGGTTCTGATAGCTTGTGTCTTCATTGTCATTTTGTTCCAAAAAATTGGTGATTTCTTTCTTAATCTCATCTCTGACCCAGCTATCATTCAGCATAAGGTTATTTAACTTCCATGTTTTTGTATGGGTATGCAGATTCCTGTTGTTACTCAATTGAAGTTTTATTCCATGATGGTCTGAGAAGATGCATGGAATAATTTCTATTCCTTTAAATTTATTGAGGTTAGACTTGTGACCTAAAATGTGATCAATTTTGGAGTAAGTTCCGTGGGCTGATGAGAAGTATGTGTATTCAGTTTTGTTGGGATGAAATGTTCTGTAGATGTCTGCTAAATCTAAATATTGGATGGTTAGGTTTAAATCTAAGATTTCTTTGCTCAGCTTCTTTCTGGAGGATCGATCCAACACTGCCAAGGGAGTGTTGAAATCTCCAACGATTATGGAGCTGGAGGAAATCAAGATACTCATGTCTGTTAGAGTTTCTCTTATAAATTGAGGTGCATTCTGGTTGGGTGCATAGATATTAATAATTGAGATCTCGTCATATTGAGTATTACCCTTAACAAATATGAAGTGACCATTCTTGTCCTTCCTTACTTTTGATGGTTTAAAGCCTACTGTATCTGCAAATAAAATTGCAACACCTGCTTTCTTCTGATTACCATTTGCCTGATATGGATGACCATCCTTTCACCCTGAGTCTGTATTTGTCATTTAAGTTGAGATGTGACTCTTGTATGCAACAAATATCTGGCTTGAGTTTTTGTATCCAGTCAGCTAACCTATGCCTCTTTAGAGGATAGTTTAAGCCATTCACATTGATGGAGAGTATTGATAAGTCTGGTGGAATTTTGGGTATCGAGTTTTTCAAAGGTCCAGTGGACATTTTTAATCCTTTCGCTAGTGTGGAAGTTGGAGTTTGATCCGAAGTTTCTGAGTGAGTTTACTTTTGTGGTATAGGATTGGGTTGGTCATTGTGGAGGATAGGTCTGAGAACATCCTGAAGAGCTGGTTTACTTATGGCAAATTTTTTCAACATATGAATGTCATTGAAGTATTTAATTTCTCCATCATAGATGAAACTCAGTTTAGCTGGATACAAGATCCTGGGTTGAAAGTTTTTTTGCTTTAGGAGATTAAAAGTTGATGACCAGCCTCTTCTTGCTTGAAAAGTTTCAGCAGAGAGATCTGCAGTTATTCTAATATTCTTACCTTTGTACGTTATAGTTTTCTTTCGCCGGGCTGCTTTGAGAATCTTCTCTTTCATGTTAACTTTAGTGAAGCTAATTATGATATGTCTGGGAGATGGCTTATTGGGGTTGAATCGTGCTGGGGTTCTGAAGCTGTCTGCTATCTGAATTTCAGATTCTCTAGGCATGTCTGGAAAATTTTCTTTCATAATTTCATGTAAAAGGGCCTCTGTGCCCTTGGCAGCTACTTCATCGTTCTCCGAAATTCCTATAACCCTTATGTTGTTTTTTTTCGAATTATCTGAGAGCTCTCTGAGTGAGTGATCCGTTTTTGCTCTCCATTTCTCTTCCTCTTTGAGAGATTGGGAGCGTTCGAAGACTTTATCTTCAATGTCAGAAATCCTTTCTTCTGCTTGCTCCATTCTGTTACTGAGGGATTCTACTGTATTTTTCATATCTTTGAGGGCTGCAAGTTCTTGTTTCAGTGTGTCTAAGTCTTTGGTGGTTTTGTCTTTAAATTCGTTAAATTCTTGAGACAATTTTTGAATTTCTCCTCGTATTCCTAATTCCATTTTATTAATCTTGTCTGCAAACCAAATTCTGAATTCGACATCTGACATCTCAGCCAGTTGTTTATGAATGGGATCTTCAATCACATCTGCCGTATCTTTTCTTGGGGGGGTTGATCTATTCTGGTTATTCATGTTACCAGAGTTTTTCCGCTGATTCCGCCCCATGGTTTACTCCCTTTGGTTTTTCCCCTGGGGTTTTATCGAGGGCCCGTACAGTGTTGTGGCCTGAGAAACTGGGGCCCTGTCTGGTGTGGTGGAGCAAAGTGGTTCTGTCTTGTTTTCAGCTGGTTTCTGTTCGATCCTATTGCAACTTCTACTCTGGCTTGAAGTCTCAGCTGTGTGGAAAAATCAGCAATTAAGTCACCCCGCCTGCCCACCTCTGGCCCCAGTTGGAAAAGGAGAGTCAAACCTTCCTACAATCGCACACCCAGGGCACCGCCTGAAAAGTCCTCAGTCTATTAGCCCAGTTCAAAAGGTCCGAATCAACTGTCTCAATCGGCACTTGTCTCGGGTGGAAGGGATCAAGAGGTCTCTGGGAACTGGATCACAGGGGCCTGGTGACTCCTCTGACACAGCTCACCCCTGTACAGCGTGGAGTCAGGAGGAGCCACCCAGCAAACAGAGCAGTCTGGGAAGGTTGACGTCTCCTTCCCCACTTTGCCCCTCCGTCGGACCCAGTCACTGGTATCTCTGCAGATGGCTAACCCAGTTGCCTGCAGTGAACAGACACTCCAGGGGTTTGCACCTGCCTGAATCGCAAGGAAGTCTGCCAGGCCCCCGCAAACTGCCGCTATCTAGCAGGAGGAGATGGGGCCTGACATCTTTGAGTGTTTGATGCAGGTGATGGGAAGGAGGTGTTCACTCAGGCTTAGCCCCGTCCCTGATGGATGCTGCTAACAGAACAGAACAGAACAGACAACTTTGTGAGGTTCTGTCTCTGTTCCTGTCGTCGCCTACAGAAGACGGGCTGTTTTGAGTTCAAACGTCTTTGCTGCTGGAGAATTGCGTCTGAACACCTCTCTGGGTCGGCCCCGCCCTGGAAGCTTCCGGGTTTGTGAGCCGTGTCACCGGTGGCCTCCTCTGGTTGCCCAGGGAGACAGGGGGTGTGGCCTCAGAATATCCAGAAGTGAGCGTTCTTTTGTTTGCGTCCTTGTGATCACAACTTGCCTCAGCGGTGTTTATGTGTGTTCTTCAGCCTTCTCTCTTGGTGAGGCTCAAGTCCACCAGGATACTTACTAAATTCCTGTCCCTTAACTCTCCTTCTGGACGGGAGCCTTTGTTGAAAGCTGGCTTCAGTCCGCCATCTTGTCTCCCCCTCCAAGAGGACTTTCTCTAAAGATGACAGACGAATGGCTCACCGGCTGCGGTGGTGACAACCTCTGCGGCTCCCCGGTGCCTCGCCGCCTAGGCCTCCAGCAGCCCCGCGTCGCGGCCAAGTCTCCGCCTCTTAACATCATAATTTCTATGTCGCTCTTATTTGCCGTAAGGTGTGCCTAGTGGTGGGCCAAGATTACATCTTTTTCTCTAGAGGTTCCGTGTGGCCCTAGAAGAAAAAATGTTTCTGTTCGAAAACAAATGCATTCTCTTTTGTTTTCCCCAGACTGCTCCCTGTTCACACTGTGATTCTTTCCAGAGCTTTCACTTTTATTCCTGGGGTCTCCTTTCTGTTCCTTTATGAGAGACTAATGTGTTTCATTCATTTGCTTGTTTATTCCTCAAAGGTTTCTTTAGACACCTATTTTGCCAGGTGGCATTCTAGACTCTGAGAATGCAGATGGAAATAACACAGGACCAATCCCTGCGCTTCTTGGAGCTTCCCTTCTTTCCAGCAGAAGTGAAGGGAGCTGAGGAGGCAAATGCATCTGGGTAAGGGAGTGTGGGAGGAAGGCAGATCTAGGAAGTATAGAGGCTGCATCTTTGAACATGGTGATCAGTGAAGGCTTTTCCAGGATGGGGTACTGCCTATGCTTTTTCTGGTTTCCATGGGGTCAGGAACAGGGGTGAGCCTGTGTGTGGGCGCTGAGCCCATGGTCCACCCAGGAACCTTACCCAGGCTGATTACAGGTCAGAGTCCTGTCTCATGCCACCTGGTCCTTTGGCCATCACCCTTGCAGAACCAAGTGCCTCAGTGCTGGCCTCCACACCCACACCTGCAGGACGAGGGTCTGGGGAGCCACATCTGGTGTTGAGATCACGTGAAGCTTTTGCTAAAAGGGCTGCAGTAGCGGCCAAGCTGGCAGGTTTCTGAGACATGGTAGGGTGAGGGTAGCAATTTTGGTAGGTTATCAAGTTCACATAGAATTTCATTCATTTTTTCTCTTTGATGATCAGAAACACAGTTTTAGAACAGAAACACAGAAAAACATTTAAAATGCTGACCTCACAGACATTACAGAGGATGTGGATTGTGGGGTTTAGGGGGGCTCTGGAGTTTTCTTTCAGGTGGAGCCAGGCCTCCAGTTTCTTGTCTCCCTGCCAACACTCCTTTTACTGCATTATGCTGACTGATGATAGAAGTTGTACATAGATATATGTGTCTCATATGTTTCATCCATCTCTTTATTTTTTGAGACAGAGTCTCAAGCTTTCTCCCTGGGTAGAGTGCTGTGGCTTCACAGCTCACAGCAACCTCAAATTCTTGGGCTCAAGCTATTCTCTTGCCTCAGCTTCCCAAGTAGCTGGGACTACAGGTGCCTGCCACAACGCCCGGCTGTTTTTTCTTTTTTTTTTTTGTAGTTGTCATTGTTGTTTTAGCTGGCCTGGGCCTGGTTCGAACCCACCAGCCTCTGCGTATGTGGCCAGCACTCTTCCCACTGAGCTACCTCATAGATCTCTGAGAAAAGAAAAAAAGGGCAGGATATGGTTATCATGGATGATTTTTCTTCTTTTATTTCATACTTTCCATATTCTCCAGATTTTATTTAATAAGTTTGGCTTATTTTTATCTTCAGAGAAAAACTAAATTTAAATTAAAAAGACACCCTAGATTTGGATAAGCAGGAGACACATACGTGTACCAGTGTATGATCCTTTGTTACTTCAAAAGTCCCTCTGATGGAGCTGGAATTTATGGTTAATTCAGCAAAGTGGCTTGTTTTTACTTTTGCACTTCTCGTCTGTAGTCACAGAGAGTAAAGTAACAAAAGTAAAGAAAAATAGACTTTCTAAACTGGTAGGAAACATTGTACAAAACTGCATCTGGGCAAAGTGGCCTTTTGTTTGGGTTAGACAATTAAAAGGTAACCATGAATTCTTTTTTATTTGAAAGAAAAAGTGAGAAGATACATGGGCTTCTAAAAAACTTCTCCTTCAAAAGCAGAGTGGCAAGAGGAGGTTCCATGCCCCACCAGTCAGGGCTTCCCCTGCTGGTCTGGATGGCACCTGAGCTACTGGCTGCTTCTCCCTTTTTACACTCTGTTTTTTTCAGAAGTATGGCACTCTCTCTTCTTAGTTTTCCAAGTTAACATGTATCTTAGGAAGAGGGTGGAACTGCATGCCTTGGGCCTCACTGTTAGTGACAGACGACATGGCCATCCCTTGTCCCAGGAGGGTGCTAGCTTGCAGAGAATGACACATGGGGGTTCGTATTATTTCCAAGCTGAGAAGTATCTCATGGCTCCACAGGACATACCCATCTGAGGAAGTGCCAGATGCCCTGGCCTGAGCCTCTGGCAGGAGCTGGGCTTGCACATGCTCTGCCGGGGCGTTATAGTCTGTGCAGTTCGGCATGTCCCAAATTAACGAGGGCTCTGCTCTGTGGCTCCTTCCTAGCTGCTGATTCTGAGCAAGTGGACCCATTCTAGTGGAACTCAGACGTCCAGCCTGGCATTCTAAAGCTGTTCTAAATGGAACTGGAACTCAGATGTCCAACCTGGCATTCTTAAGACAGCAGAGCAGAGACAGTTAAGTGAGCTGCCCAAAGGCTGCTGCAGTTTGTGATCTGAGCTGGGGCATGTGAACCTGCCACAGTCTCTCAGCCCGCTGCATCATGAGTACCTGAAACTGCAGAAGAAAGCTGACGTGGCAGAGAGACCACGTGATTTTAAACTGTGAGGAACTTCAGAGTATGCTTTTCATACTGACTGGAATCTTGGAATTTTAATTTTTCTTGAAAGCTTATTGCCTGAGCACAATCGCAATGTTTTGCACATTACTTTCTGTTCAATAAAGAAGATGTACCGAGTATGACTCAGAACCCAGGTCTGGCTTCTCAAGGAGTGAGACTTCAATAGCAGCTGGCCAGGTGTGGTGGCAGGTGCCCATAGTCCCAGCATTTGGGGAGGCTGAGGTGAGAGGATTGTTTGAGCCCAGGAGTTTGAGGTACCACTGCATTCCAGCCTGGGTGACAGAGAGAGACCCTGTCTGTAAAAAAAAAAAAAAAAATACATGAATAAATAATGGCTCCAGGTCACATTACTCTTGATGAAACTAAATGGGGTTGCTCATTTCTACCCCTGATTCCCATGGAGAGTTTGCTGTGAGCTTTCCCAGATGGCAGCAGTTATAGTAAAAAAAAAAAAACCAGAGTTCAGCAGGGTTTTTGCCTCTTAGTATTTGTAATATGCTGGGGGGCATCCTAATTCCCACATAGAGACACCTGTGGGTCCTTCCGCTGCTTCCCTGACCACACACTCTTCAAAGAAGGGAACAGAAGACTTATTAGTCACTTCCAACACAGGACTGTCCAAGGGACACAAACTCGGAAAACAGCATTTCAGCTGAGCCTCTTTATTTCACAGGTCAAAGAGGCCCTTTGGTTTACTGGAGAGAGGCGATGTTTTAGAGTCGGAAAACAAAGGCTGAAATCTGCTTCTGATGGATTGTTGTAATAATGAGTAAGAGAATAGTCCCTCCCGGACAAAGATCCATAACTTTTACTTAGTACTCGGTAGGATGCCTAGAACAGAGGACGTGTCTACTAAATGGTAACCCTTAACATATTAATTGGAAAACTGAATTCTGGGGAGTACCACCCAGCCCATGTGGTGCAGGGTAGAGCCGGGCCTCCAGTTTCTTGTCTCTCTGCCAACATTCCTTTCACTGAATTATGCTAACTGATGATAGAAGTTGTATGTAGATATACGTCTCTTATAACCATAACAAATCAAATACAAGTTGCCAGATGTTTCTGTTTCAAGAAGAATGAAGTTAATAGATGTGTATTGGGGCTCAAACCTAAGCTCTACAGAAAGATTGTGGAGCATACGCAGTAATAAAAGATGTCTAGGTTGGTATTTCAGCATTCCTGGGCAGTACAAAAAACCATTTGGTCACATCTGGTCTCCATCAGGAATGAAGTGTTACATAAATATATGCACAGTTTACAGGGCAAGGAGGCCCTACTGAGACAGGCCAGGCCCTGATCTGTTTCAGCTTTGCAGATGGGGCCCTTGAGGCTGTGGGACAGCCCTGGGCAATGCTGTCCAGAGGGACAGAGCTCTCTGCGCTCATCAGTGCATCTGGGGCAGAGATACCATGCTTCTGTGCCTGTTCCAGTTGCAATTACTCATGTCCACCCAATGTTCAGCATCCCGGCAGAAGTTTTGCTTACAGATGCCTGGGGAAGTTCATTCAAAAAATTAGAGAAAAAAAGGCTTTAATGATCCTGTGAGATCCATTCATCTATACACCCCCCTCCCATCCATTCATCCACTCATCCCTTCACTCACCCTCCATCTATCCATTCATTCATTCCTCCATCCATATACTCACCCATCCCTCCATCCACTGATTCACATTTCCATTTGACCTTCTATCTATACCCACCCATACCCATCCATCCATCCATCCATCCATCCATGAATCTGCCTATTTGTTTTTTTTTTTTGTAGAGACAGAGTCTCACTTTATGGCCCTCGGTAGAGTGCCGTGGCCTCACACAGCTCACAGCAACCTCCAACTCCTGGGCTTAAGCGATTCTCTTGCCTCAGCCTCCCGAGTAGCTGGGACTACAGGCGCCCGCCACAACGCCCGGCCATTTTTTGGTTGCAGTTTGGCCGGGGCCGGGTTTGAACCCGTCACCCTTGGTATATGGGGCCGGCGCCTTACCGACTGAGCCACAGGCGCCACCCGAATCTGCCTATTTGTTCATCCACCCACTCACCCACTCACCTACCCACCCATCCATTTTTTTTTTTTTTTGAGACAGAGTCTCACTGTCATCCTTGCTAGAGTGCCATGGCATCACAGCCACAGCAACCTCAAACTCTTGGGCTTAAGCACTTCTCTTGCCTCAGCCTCCCAAGTAGCTGGGACTACAGTTGCCCACCACAATGCCCAGCTATTTTTTTTTAATTAAATCATAGCTGTGTACATTAATGAATCATGGGGCACGATATACTGGTTTTATAGACTGTTTGACACATTTTTATTACACTGGTTAACATAGCCTTCCTGGCATTTTCTTAGTTATTGTGTTAACACATTTAAATTCTACATTTACTAAGTTTCACATATACCCTTGTAAGATGCACCGCAGGCGTAATCCCACCAATTACCTTCCCACCGCCCATCCTCCACCCTTCCTCCCCTCCCTCTGCCCCTTCCCAATATTCTTAGGTTATAACTGGGTTATAACTTTCATATGAAAGCCATACATTAGTTTCATAGTAGGGCTGAGTACATTGGATAGTTTTTCTTCCATTCTTGAGATACTTTACTAAGAAGAATATGTTCCAGCTCCATCCATGTAAGCATGAAAGAATTAAAGTCTCCATATTTCTTTAAGGCTGCATAATATTCCATGGTGTACATATACCGCAATTTATTAATCCAATTGTGGATCAATGGGCACTTGGCCTTTTCCCATGACTTAGCAATTATGAATTGGGCTGAAATAAACATTCTGGCACAAATATCTTTGTTATAATGTGATTTTTGGTCTTCTGGATATATACATAGTAGAGAAATTATAGGATTGAATGGCAGATCTATTTTTAGATCTCTAAGTGTTCTCCAAATATCTTTCCAAAAGGAATGTATTAATTTTCATTCCCACCAGCAGTGTAGAAGTGTTCCCTTTTCTCCACATCCATGCCAACATCTCTGGTCTTGGGATTTTGTGATATGGGCTAATCTTACTGGAGTTAGATGATATCTCAAAGTAGTTTTGATTTGCATTTCTCTGATGGTTAAGGATGATGAGCATTTTTTCATATGTTTATAGGCTGCATGCCTGTCTTCTTCAGAGAAGTTTCTCTTCAAGTCCCTTGCCCAGTCTGTGATGGGATCACTTGTTCTTTTCTTGCTTATACGTTTGAGTTCTCTGTGGATTCTGGTTATTAAACCTTTGTTGGAGACATAACCTGCAAATATCTTCTCCCATTCTGAGGGCTGTTTGCTTGCTTTACTTACTGTGTTCTTGGCTGTGCACAAGCTTTTTAGTTTGATCAGGTCCCAGTAGTGTATTTTTGAAGCTGCTTCAATTGCCCGGGGGGTCCTCCTCATAAAATACTCACCCAGACTCACTGCAGGGTTTTCCCTGCACTCTCTTCTAGTATTTTTATAGTTTCATGTATTAAGTTTAAATCCTTAATCCAGTGAGAATCTATCTTAGTTAGTGGCGAAAGGTGTGGGTCCAGTTTCAGTCTTCTACAGGTTGCCATCCAGTTCACCCAACACCATTTGTTAAATAGGGAATCTTTTCCCCACCAAATGTTTTTAATTGGCTTGTCAAAGATCAAATAATGGTAAGTAACTGGGTTAATCTCTTGGCTCTCTATTCTGTTCCATACATCTGCCTCTCTGTTTTTCTGCCAGTACCATGCTGTTTTGATCACTATCGATTTATAGTACAGTCTGAGGTCTGGGAGCATGATTCCTCCTGCTTTGTTTTTATTTCTGAGTAATGTCTTGGCTATTCAAGGTTTTTTCTGATTCCATATAAAACGAAGTATTATTTTTTCAAGATCTTTAAAGTATGACAGTGGAGCTTTAATAGGAATTGCATTAAAATTGTATATTACTTTGGGTAGTATGTAGATTTTAACAATGTTGATTCTTCCCAGCCATGAGCATGGTATGTTTTTCCATTTGTTAACATTTTCAGCTATTTCTTTTCTCAGAGTTTCATAGTTCTCTTTATAGAGACCTTTCACGTCCTTTGTTAGATAAACTCCCAAATATTTCATCTTCTTTGGCACTACTCTGACTGGAATAGCATCCTTAACTGTTTTTTCAGCTTCACTATTGGTATATACAAAGGCTACCGATTTATGAATATTGATTTTGTAACCTGAGACGCTGCTGTATTCCTTGATCACTTCTAAGAGTTTTGTAGTAGAATCCCTGTTGTTTTCTAGATATACAAGCATATCATCTGCGAAGAGCAAAAGTTTGATCTCTTCTGACCCTATATGGGCCTTTTCTTCCCTAATTGCGGTGGCTAAAACTTCCATTACAATGCTAAAGAGCAGTGGAGACAATGGGCAGCCTTGTCTGGTTCCTGATTTGAGTGGAAATGATTTCAATTTAACTCCATTCAATACGATATTGGCTGTGGGTTTCCTGTAGATGGCCTCTATCAGTTTAAGAAATGTCCCTTCTATACCAATTTTCTTAAGTGTTCTGATCATGAAGGGATGCTGGATATTATCAAAAGCTTTTTCTGCATCGATTGTGAGAATCATATGGTCTTTGTTTTTTAATTTGTTTATGTGCTGAATTATACTTATAGATTTACATATATTGAATCAGCCCTGAGACTCTGGATAAAACTGACTTGGTCATATGTATAATTTGTTTGATGTGTTGCTGGATTCTGTTTGTTAGGATTTTTTTTGAATATTTTTGCATCTATATTCATTAGTGATATTGGTCTATAATTTTCTTTTCTAGTTGGGTCTTTTCCTGGTTTGGGGATCAGAGTGATGTTTGCTTCATAGAACATATTGGGTAGTCTTCCTTCTTTTTCTACATTTTGGAATAGGTTAGTAATATAGGTACTAGTTCCTCTTTAAGGGTTTGGTAGAATTCTGATGTGAAGCCATCTGGTCTGGGCTTTTCTTTTTAGGGAGATTTCGTATTGTTGATGCTATTTCAGAACTTGATATTGGCCTGTTCAACATTTCCACTTGATTCTGGCTAAGTCTTGGAAGGTGACATGCTTCCAAATATTGGTCAATTTCCTTCAGATTTTCATATTTCTGAGAATAACGTTTCTTGTAATATTCATTAAGGATTTTTTGAATTTCTGAGGTGTCTGTTGTTATTTCATCTTTGTCGTTTCTGATTGATGAAATTAGAGATTTTACTCTTTTTTTCCTAGTTAGATTAGCCAAAGGTTTATCTATTTTATTGACCTTTTCAAAAAACCAACTTTTGGGTTTATTGATCTATTGTATAATTCTTTTGTTTTCAATTTCATTTAATTCTGCTCTAATTTTGGTTATTTCTTTTCTTTTACTGGGTTTGGGGTTGGAATGTTCTTCCTTTTCCAATTGCTTGAGATGTCCCATTAAGTTGTTAACTTCCTCTCTTTCCGTTCTCTTGAGGAAGGCTTGCAGTGCTATAAATTTCCCTCTTAGAACTGCCTTTGCGGTATCCCAGATGTTCTAATAATTTGTGTCTTCATTGTTTTGTTTCAAAAATTTGGCGATTTCCTTCTTAATATCATCTCTGACCCAGCTATCATTCAGCATAAGGTTATTTAACTTCCATGTTTTCGTATGAATATGCAGATTTCTGTTGTTACTGAGTTCAACTTTCATTCCATGGTGGTCTCATAAGATGCAAGAATAATTTCTATTCCTTTAAATTTACTGAGGTTAGACTTGTAACCTAAGATGTGATCGATTTTGGAGTATGTTCCGTGGGCTGATGAGAAGTATGTGTATTCAGTTTTGTTGGGATGAAATGTTTTGTAGATGTCTGCTAAATCCAAATGTTGGATGGTCAGGTTTAAATCTAAAATTTCTTTGCTCAGCTTCTTATTGGAGGATCTATCCAACACTGCCAAAGGATTGTTGAAATCTCTGACTATTATGGAGCTGGAGGAAATCAAGTTGCTCATGTCTGTTTAAGTTTCTCTTACTAATTGAGGTGCATTCTGGTTGGGTGCATAAATATTAATAATTGAAATCTCATCATATTGAGTATTACCCTTAACAAATATGAAGTGACCATTCTTATCCTTCCTTACTTTTGTTGGTTTAAAGCCTATTGTGTCTGCAAATAGAATAGCAGCACCTGCTTTTTTCTGATTACCATTTGCCTGAAATATGGATGACCATCCTTTCATCCTGAGTCTATATTTATCTTTTAGGTTAAGATGTGACTTTTGTATACAGCAAGTATCTGGCCTGAGTTTTTGTATCCAGTCAGCTAACCTGTGCCTCTTTAGAGGACAGTTTAAGCCGTTCACATTAATGGAGAATATTGATAAGTCTGGTAAAATTTTGGGTATCGAGTTTTTCACAAGTCCAGTGGACGTTTTTAATCCTTTCACCACTGTGGAAGTTGGAGTTTGATCCAAAGTTTCTGAGTGAGTTTACTTTGTGGTAAAGGATTGTGGTAGTCATTATGGAGGATAGGTCTGAGAATATCTTGGAGAGCTGTTTTGGTTATGGCAAATTTCTTCAACATGTGAATGTCATTAAAGTATTTAATTTCTCCATCATAAATGAACTCAGTTTAGCTGGATACTGGATCTAGGATCAAAATTTATTTTGCTTTAGGAGATTAAAAGTTTCAGCAGAGAGATCTTCAGTCAATGTAATATTCTTCCCTTTGTAGGTAATGGATTTCTTGCATCTGCCTGCTTTGAGAATTTTCTCGTTCATATTAACTTTAGTGAAGTTAATTATGATATGCCTGGGGGATATCTTATTCTGGTTGAGTAGTGCTGGGGTTCTGAAACTGTCTGCTATCTGAATTTCAGAATCTCTTGGCATGTCTGGAAAATTCTCTTTCATAATTTCATGGATAAGGGCCTCTATGCCTTGTGAGGGCAGTTCATCACTTTCAGGGATTCTAATGAGGTGAATATTAGCCTTCTTTGGATTATCCTAGAGCTCTCTGAGAGAATGATCTGTTTTCGCTCTCCATTTCTCTTCCTCTTTGAGAGTTTGAGGGCGTTCAAAGGCTTTGTCTTCAAAGTCAGAAATCCTTTCTTCTGCTTGCTTCATTGTGTTACTGAGGGATTCTACTGTATTTTTTCAGATCTTTGAGGGCTGCAAATTCTTGCTTCAGTGCATCAAAATCTTTGGTGGTTTTGTCTTTAAATTCATTAAATTCTTTAGACATCTTTTGAATTGCTCCTCGAATATCTAATTCCAAATTTTCCTCCATTCTACTAATCTTGTTTTCAATCCAAATTCTGAATTTGATTTCTGACATTTCGGCCAGCTGTTTATGAATGGGATCTTCAGTTACATCTGCCATATCTTTCCTTGGGGGAGTTGATCTATTCTGGTTATTCATGTTACCAGAGTTTTTCTGCTGATTCAGCCCCATGATTATTTTACATCATTTGACTTTTCCCCTGGAGCTCTGTCAAGGACCTGTACAGTGCTATGGCCTGAGAAACTGGGGACCTGTTTGGTGTCTTGGGGCTAAGCGGCTGTGTCTTGTTTTCAGCTGTCTCTGTCCGACCCTAGTGAAACTGTTAATCTGGGTTGAAGTCTCAGGTGTGGAGAAATACCAGCAATTAAGTCACCCCTCCCACCACAGGTAACAATTGGAAAAGGAAAATCAAATCTTCCTACAACCACACACCCAGGGCATCACTTGGATAGTCCCCGGGTGATTGGCTCAGTTCAAATGGTCCAAATCAATTGTCTCAGTCAGCACCTGTCTCAGGTGGGTAAAAGGTCTGTTGCAACTAGATCGCAGGGGTCTGCTGACAACTCAAATATGATTTACTCCAGTGCTCCATGAAGTCAGGAGGACCCACCCAACAAATAGATTAGTCTTTGAAGCTTGATGCCTCCTTCCCCACCTTGCACCTCTGTCACACCCAGTCACTGATAACCCCGCAGGGCTGTGACCCAGTTGCCTCCAATGAGCAGATACTCCAGGGGGTTGCACCTGCCTGAATCACAAGGAAATCTATGTCTGCTCAGCCAGGCCGCTGTTCTCTGCCTCTATATAGCAGAGGGAGGTGAGGCCTGACAACCTCAGGCACTTGATGGAGGCTAGGGGGTGTTCACTCAGTTCCAGCCCTGACCCTGATTGATGTTACTGACAGAAAAGAACAACTTTGCAGGAATTTGTTTATGTCCTTGCTAAATTCCCTGCAGAAGAGAAGTTGTTTTGAGTTCCCAGAACCTGAGCCTCAGGTCCTGTCTTTGCTCCTGCAGGTTTGTATTCGTAGCACGGTTAGCTGTCAGTTCTACCCTCCTGCCTTCCTTTGCCTATAGGCTGATGATCCCCTGAGGGCCAGGTGCATCTTAGGCTCAGTAAAGCGGTCCTCTGAGTCAGCCCTGCCCTGGGAGTCTGTGGCACTGTGCGTGCGTTTTCTAGTCCCCGCGCTCCACCCAGACTGGTACCACCTCAGGCAAACCCTTTACTCACGGGGCCCACATTTCCATCCCAGATCTGGTCCACTGTTGTTGCCACCTGAGAAGATTTCTGGCCTCCTCTGGTTGCCCAGAGAGACAAGGGGGTGTGACATTGGAATATCTGGGAGTGAGCCCTATTGTTGCCAAAAACGGCTGCTCTGTGCCTCAGGTCACCGCTGCTCTGGCATGGTTCCCTCTCAGCCGACCATCCTCTCCTCACTCCCGTGCTGCAGAATCAGCACTGACCAGCTGCAGTCCAGGCCCTGTCCACACTCCTTGAGAAATCACCTAAGAATCTAGACTCCCTGGAGACAGGCCTCCAGACCTCAGAGTGAGAGTTGAGGGGAGTGCTGGGAGCTCAGAATTGCAGGAAGAGAATAAATACAGTTTTATGCTTGGCAGAAGAATGCCATGGTACCGTAGTAGGGGAGGTAGGTCCAGTTTTTAGAGGGTCTCTCCCATGGATGTAGTGGGAGGAACTTTGAACTCTACTCATTTGTTTGTGGGGCACTCTGAGCTGTTCTCATGAGGGAGAGGATTCCTGGCCACTTGGTGATGATTTTGTACCTTTTGTTTGTATCTTTGGGGTCATAGCTTGCCTCAGTGGGGTTCATGTGTGTTCTTCAACCTTCTCTCCTGGTGCAGCTCTTATCCACCAGGTTACCTGCTAAATTTCTATCCTTTAACTCTCCTTCTGGATGGGAGCCTCTGTGGAAAGCTGGCTTTAGTCACCCATCTTGTCTTCACCCGCCAAATCAAACTAAGGTGCCCTGAGTAACAGCAGAGGCTGGAGCACAGGGTGGGCGCAGATGGTGTCCCGGCATGTTGCTTTCTTTTCCTCTGATTATGCCACCAGCCAAACCCTCTCCATCAAGGAATTGGAGGTCTGTGTGCTCACTCCAGTGAAACACTATTTACACCAAGGAGCTCAGGCTGTGATCTCCATTGTGCCTTCTAAATCTCCCTGGAGCAGTCTGTCACCCCAGCTATTTTTTGTTGCAGTTGTCATTGTTGTTTTTCAGGCCCAGGCTGGGTTCGACCCCTCCAGCCTCAGTGTATGTGGCCGGTGCTGTAACCACTGTGCTACGGGCACCAAGCCTCCACCCATCCATCTACATCCATCTATTCACTTATTCCATGAATAGGAGCTCCTTGCATGTGTAAAACACCAGGCTAGGCACAGGGAATCTAGCAACAGAACAATCAGGCATGGGGGAGATAGACATTGAGTAACTGCAGTTATTCGTAGACTAGGATGATGAATTCTCAGAATTCAAGGTGCTCTGAGAGTATGTAATGGGAGACACCTCTTAGCTAGGAGGCCAGAAAGGGCTTCCTGGACACACAGGGTGGCTGTGGGCAGCTCATTCTGACTGTTACCCAGTTGGTTTTGATTTCTTACATTCCTGTAGGTTTTACTCTTAACTCTTTTCCTGATGGTGTAAGCTTACAAACTAAGCTATCCCTTCCCTAGGAAAAATCATTAAAATGCTCCTAGTATCAAATCCCCCAAACAATCTAATCTAAAGGATTGAATCTCAAAATGTAAAAGTCCCAGTACCACAGTGATGGATGGAGGTAAGATCTGAGGTTCCCTGCACAGCCCTGTCCTGGGCAGCAGTCCTCGTTCCTCAGGCCACCTGGGGCTCTGGTGAGGGCTTTTGGATACCGTCTTTCCCTGTGCACTAAGCTTCTGACTGCAGCGTTGTGCATATTTTGCTTTTTCATAGTAATAAATACACACAAGTTTTCTCCACTCCCACTGTCACTGACACACAGGGGGCCCTGCCCTTCATTTCCTTCTGGTGTATCACCTCTCTGTTTTATGCCCCTACTTGTTGAACTTGACCCGCATAAGCCACACAAGGAAAATAAATCTTGCTACTCTTTTCCTCAGGGGAACAGAGCCATTTTTCTATATACAAATACCTGCTTTCAGAGGCCTGATTGTGGTCAGATGGCCTAAGGCCAGGCTGGGCTCTGCCTCTGTTCTGGCTCTCAGTAGTAATTACACAGGAGAGGTAATTACACTGGTCTTCCATCCTCTCTCCATGGCCATGCCTGGGTATTCAAGGAAGAGCACCTCTGGTTTTGTACTACATTGTAATTTCTTCAGAGGGACAGGGTTTTATGTGACTCCCAAACCGGCTACTTGTGCCATGGCCACTCATTTCCTATTGGGTAGAATAGCAATTATATAGCCAGAGGCTAGCCATGGGTGGGTTTGTTCTTCTCTGTGACATGTATTTTGTGAGGTAGAGGAGAGGGCCTCTGTTTCTGAAAGCAGTCTAAAAATAAATACACTAGCTCCTCCAAGGATGATCTGCATGGGCAGAAGGAGGGAACTACTGTGGCTAACAGGTCTCACTGTGCTTTGGAGGGTCAGTTAGCACCTGGAGAGATGGGTAAAGGCAAAGAACCCTCCCTCAGCACCCAGGCCTGGTCGTGGGAAGGCTAAAATTTGTACAAGGTGAGGTGAGCTCTGACACCTACAGGTGGATGCCAAGACAAGTGGTGCCCTGACTTTTTTTTTTTGCAGTTTTTGGCTGGGGCCAGGTTTGAACCCACCACCTCTAGTATATGGGGCTGGTGCCCTACTCCTTTGAGCCACAGGGGCTGCCCTGCCCTGACTTTTTTTAAAGGATAAAAAGAAATGATTACCAGCTATGTGTCATGATAAGGCACTGGTTAATGGGCATGAACCTATTTGCAGGACGATGAGCCCCCAAGTGCATGGCTGGGCCAGGTAGCATCCACAGTTCTTGCTGTCTTTGTAAGATACTGCATAAGCTGAGAGCAAGAGAGAGGTTCTTTTTGAGACTGACAAATAAAAATTGTGTACATTTGAGGTGCACAATGAGATGATCTGATACATGTATATACTGTGACATAATTGCCACAGCGCAGCTAATTAATGCATTTATTGCCTCATATAGTTACCACTTACAGATGAGAACACCACAGATCTACTCTAAGCACATTTCAAGTACACAAAACAGTATTAACTATAGTCATGATGCTATCCACAGATCTCTGGAACTTATAACTTGAAATGTGTTTTCCTGGTAACCAAAATTATGTTCTCTGCTTCAGAGTCTAACTTCATTAGATTCTGATATACACATACATACAGTGGAATATTACTCACCCTTGAAAAGGAAGGAATTTCTGCCATTGGTGACAACATGGATGAACTTGGAGGATAGCATGCTAAGCAGAAAAATATAGACACAGAAAACAAATCCTGCAAGAGAGTTATTCTTGAGAATTGGAGCCAAAATGCAAATGCATCCTTGACACCCAACCCCCACGTACGGTGAAGGATGTTGCAGGCCTGAGGCCAGCTGGACGGTCCAGGGCACCTGACCACCCAGCGTCCAGCAAGCTTGGCTGTGGGGCTGGTTCTACAGCTCAGCCTCGGGCTTCTTGGAGTCCCTGGCACAATGCACATTCCCTCATGGTTTGAAATCTGAGAACTGAAGAGAGCCCTCTGCTTTTCATTTTGGTCCTGCTTACAGGATCTGGGCTTGTTATGTTTTTGTGCTTGTGTAGGGAGTGACCCAGAGTGGGAAGCAATGTCCTCTGTAATTGTCAGGGTTTGTGCTTCTCTTGTGTCCATTGTATGAAGTTTGGAGCTGAAGTAAAGTGAGATTCACAGGCCCTGCTCCCAGGGGACAGAAGCAGACTGGTGTCCTTAGTATTGTCTCAAAGAAAGCCTACTTCTGTTTTTTTCTCAGACTAGAATTCAGCCCTAGGCAAAGACACATTTTAACCTCCAGGTCTCTGCGTTCTGCTTTCTCATTTCCCTCCTTGTCCTTTCCTTTGTCTTCCCCCCTTTACAACTATAGAAAAGTTGTACATTCCCCAACTTTTCTAAAAATTTCAAGGATTTGTGTTAAAAGCAACCACGATATTTCCTTCATTAACTTGGACCTCCATCTCTGTGAGTAAAATGATTCTTTCAATAGATACAGAAAAGGTTTTTGGCAATATCCAGCATCCTTTCATGATAAAAACACTCAAGAAAATAGGCTTAGATGGAACATCCCTTAAGCTGATAGAGGCTATCTACAGCAAACTCACTGCCAATATCATATTGAATGGAGTAAAACTAAAAGCATTTCCACTCAAATCTGGAACTAGACAAGGATGCCCACTGTCTCCACTGCTATTTAACATAGCTTTGGAAGTCCTAGCATTGCAATCAGGCAAGAGAAGGAAATCAAAGGAATCCAAATGGGGACAGAGGAGGTCAAACTCTCCCTCTTTGCAGATGACACAATCTTATACCTGGAAAGCCTCAGGGACTCAACTACCAAGCTCTTAGAAGTTATCAAGGAATATAGCAGCCTCTCAGGACACAAAATCAATACCCACAAATCAGTAGCCTTTGTGTATGCCAACAATTGCCAAGCTGAGAATAAAATCAAAGACTCTATTTCTTTTACAATAGCACCAAAGAAGATGAAATACCTGGGGATATATCTAATAAAATGGCCAATTACCATCTCTCTAGTTGACAGAAGGCTAAGGAACAGCTCCAGACCAGCCCATGCAGGCTTTATCTAGGTACTGCTTGTGCACTTATACCATTTTGCTTTGCTTTCCACACTTAATGTCCTCCCTGGGCCATGGTGACCAGCTCTGACCCACAGGTTGTGGCTCTGTTATGCTAAGGCTCTGTTTCCCTGATGGTTTTGGGAGAAGGATGCTTAGCTCTGAGTGCTGGACAGTCTTTACGAGAAGACAGAGTTTCCGAAGACATTGGTAGCACACATAGCTCTCTGGTCCAGGCTCTCCCACATGCCCAGCCTATGGGAGAGCCCAGGGAGGAAGTAGAAAAGTGGAGCTCAATCCAGAGAGTTGGGAGGGAAAACGTGATGATTCCCAAGGAGCTTCAAAGGTAAACTAGTGGAGAGGCAAAGCTTTGTGCTTGGGCATTTCAAACAGTTTTAACAGCAGTGAAGTTTCAACTACCAATAAATGGCCTAGGGCAGAGATTGTGACTTTTGAATTTCATGGATCAGTAATATTTTAAATGGAGAGTTAAACAACAAAACTTCCATTTATTATCTCTTTAATTCACAAGGAAAAGGACAGTTTAACCTCTTCTATGTAGAAAATAAATAATCTCAGAATAATGAACAATCTTTAAACAAGGTAAATTTGTCTTATGAAAAATTAATTACATTTTCCATATTTATCTAGTTATATTATGAACTTGGAGGGACTTCATTACTGAGAGCCACTGGTCTTATTCTACACTGAGCAAGGGTGTCAGATGGGTGTCAACTTCAGGGTCAGCTCCAGTTGATGGCCAGCTTCTGTCTGGAACACTGTGTTGAGTAGGATTCTGAAGTGAAGTCCAGGCTCAGTTGTTAACTAGCAATATCTGACATTATGATGATTTTGAAGTATGCCCACAAATCCTTTGCATTCCTTTTATGTTAACAGGGACTATGACTCTCCTCTCCCGCAGAGCAAGGATGGCTTTAGCAACTCACTTCTGACTATATGACTTTTGAACGCTCACACTTGGAACCCAGCCACCATTGTGTGAGGAAGCCCACAGCACACAAGGCTGCTGGCCACACATGCATGGTGTGTTCTGGCTGATAGCTCCAGCTGAGGTCCCTGACGACAGCCAGTATCCACCACCAGGTGCGAGCTGATTCCCCAGCTACTGTCAAGTTGCACCAGCTGGAAGTTCATGAAACAGAGGAAAGCTGCTCTTGCTAAGCCCTGCCTATGTTGCAGATTCATCAGTGAAAACAAATATTGCCATTGTTTCAATCCACTAGTTTGGGAAGCAGGAGTTATGCAGCAGATGATAGGCAGAATAATCCCAGGATGGAAAAGTAGCAGCTAATATTTAGTATTCCTGTCTGTCCTAGAGTATTTGAAATTAAAAAATAAAACACTGTAAGTTGCTATTCTTTCACGAATCTACTCTTGTTTTCATTTGGAAATTTAAAATCTAAATGTCTTACCTAAGTTGATAAAAAAAAAAAAGGCCAAGATCATGTTGATTTCAATAGGTTACCTCAAATTCACTAATACTATCTATTTAGTTCAACTTTTGCTACCCTCTGAAAAACAGTGCAGCGTCACCATGGCAACAATCCCTCTCCAAGGGAGAAAGATGGGGAGCAGCACACAGGAGTGGGCAGAGCTATGCTTGCTGGGAGGATGCTTTCTAACGATATTTTTTTTCCAGGCCAAACATTTGCACCTGGTCTTCTTTAGGCAAGAAGATTTCATCCCACCATGTATTTTCTCTCCTCCAGAAGCAAAATATTCCCCATAAATAGCAGAGAGATTAAAAATATTTCCTTTATATCATTTAAGAACAACATTTTCCACACAACTGCTATGGGCAGAGAAATGGTCAGCCGGGACCCTGAGGTTTCCCTCTGCCCATGGCAGGCTCAGGACCCCTTGGGAGTCCCTGCCCATCCCTCAGAGCATGATGCAGATGGTTGTTAGCACCAGGCCTACTTTGCTTTCTAAAGTGGTTGTACCAGAAGAACCCAGCCTGAGGTTGAATCAGGTGTGAGAATTTCAGAATTCAGAAGAGAGGGGTCCTGACCTCCCAGCACCCATGGAATGGCTCCCAGGCTAAAATTTCAGATACGCTGATGGCAAGTTCCCATGGTTGGCCCCTTTGTAATGAACATCCTCTCCCCGGTGACTCCTGTGGGTAAACACAAAAGCTATCATGCTGCAGCAGGTGATGGTTTGTGTGTTTCCACATGCACTTAAATTAGTATCTGTGTTAGGGGCTGGGTATGTCCTGATGACTAAGATCTTTGAATTCTCAGAGTGTTCAGACATAAACTTGCCTAATTTTAGTGCAACTAGGAGAAACAGGAGTGTTGAGGTCAGCTTTCTGGAGAGTGAGTCCCTCATGCTTCTTCTAAGGGATGAGCTGGGTGGCCAGGCAGAGGCGCAGGGAGGCCAGGGCCTGGCTGGGGTCCAGGGTGGTCATTGGGGCGGGAGGCAGCCTGCTGTGGCCTAGATGGCAGGTCATTAGCTCCAGCAAAAGGATCTCTGTGGCATGGGCAGCCCCAGTGACCACCTGCTGGGAAGGAAGGGTATGGAGGCTCCTTCAAGGAGCCCAGAATTGCTCACTACAGACAGGGTGGAGTTGCCAGGAAGGGAATAGGGGCTCTCTGAGGCTTGGGAGTTGTCCCTTCCTCATCCTCCCAGAACTCCCCCTCCTGTCCCAGGCTCTTCTCAAAAGAAGAGGGGCTGAAAGGCTGCAAACGAGGACCCCCAACTTTGCAAAGTGTTTCATCACTTACAGACATTGGGACTCCTTGGCTGAACTTTAATGCCCTCTGGACATGAGCCTATGTCCCCCCCCCCCCCCAGGCCCAGATGTCCCTTGGAAACTCCACTTTCATTCACAACTGCACACACCCCTCTATGTTATAGCCCCTGAAGACCACCAACCAGGCTGTCAAAAGACAGGGATGGGGCAGGCTGAGGAACTGTTAATACAAGGCATCCCAAGACATCCCTTCCTGATAGCATTAGGATCAGGGACTGTACCATCCCAGATCTCCTTTCTTCCTGATGACACCTGATTCTAACCCCTGCTCACACCAAGGGTCACTTCTTGAAGGGAGGCTTTCCTGGAAGCCCAGGTGATGTACACATAGCACCTTGAATACTGTGAATATCACAATTAAAGTGACAAATTTATGGTGAATGTTTGTTCACTGTTCACTGTTGAAATCTCAGCTCTCAAATGCCCGCCTGACACAGGGGAGGAACCCAGTCTAGTGGGGCTGAGGGGCAGGAACAGCCCACAGAGTAGCCATCCCTCTAAAGCCAGAGTGGGGAAGGAAAGAGAGATAGGGAGAGATAAAAAGAAGAGAGAGAGTGATGGGGAGAAAAGGAGAGACATGGAGAGGGAGAGAAAGTGAAGGGGGGAGAGAGAGAGAGAAAAGGGGATGGGGGAAGGGAGAGAGAGAGAAAGTGAAGCAGGAATAGAGAGAGAGAAAAAAGAGAGAGAGAAAGGGGAGAGAGACAGAGAAAGTGAAGGGGGAAGGAGAGAGAAGGGGGTGGGGGAGAGAGAGAGAGAGAGAGAAAGAAAGCGAAGGTGGAGAGAGAGTTAAATTCTGTGGGGAAAGAACCGGACAGAGCCAGTATTGCCTTTTGTGACCTAGCTTTGGGGATTCACAGCATCACTTTCGCTTTGTTCTACCCCACCCCCACCCTGAGCAGTCACCAAGATTGGAGAAAAGGAAAATAGACTCTATCCCCTCCTTTTTAAAAAATTGTGGTATGACACACACAATATTTACCGTCTTAACCCTTTTCAAGTGTACAGTGCAGAGGGATTAACATTTCCCCTCAATAAAACTACAAAAAAAGGGATAAAGTTCAGTTTTAAAATAATGGCTTATGGACAATTCTATCATTTTGCTTATCACTGTGCCATTTCTAAGGTTAAAGCTAATAAATGATGCAGGCAGGGTGGGGAGAGTGCCTTCACATTGCGGTGTAACCCCCTCCATCTCCCATCTCCAAAACTGTCCTTTGAATTCACCTTGTCTATAGGACCTGGATCTGCCATACTTGCAGGGGAAACTTGCTTCAGGAGAAGTGTCCCCAACCCTCAGGAGGGCCACCTGCCTGTCAGCACAGGGACCCCAGATTAAGCTGTCTCTCAGAGGCCCCTAACTGGGGTCCAGATAGGAAGACTGGGTCCTGACATGAGTTCCCAGCACCCACGCCTCTGGGCTTGGACAGCTCAAGAAAGGTCGGTGTTTGAAAGTCCCCCGGATCCTGAAACATAAACACTGCATAATAAGAACATTTGGGGAAAAAAAGATGGTTTCCATCATTTCCCAGCTGTCTGAGTTAATGGGCCGCTTCTCTGAGAACTAGAGAGATTAGCCATGATAGGAGACACAGATGGCCAAGTGTGAACCCCAGGGGACAGCACTCCTGGCCTTCACACAGCTGTTTCCTGGTTCACTTTTCTTCTTCAGTAAACACTTTGCTGAGCTGCTGGTTTGGAAGCAGAGCCCCACGGAGATGCTTTGATGTGGAGGAGGAATGAAGCTGGATGTAGATTTCAGTGAATGCAGGACCCGGGCCAAGAGTCTTAAAGGAGCATCTCCAACCCTCTGGAGCATGAGGGCTGCTTGTGAGACTGAGACTTCCACTCTGAGCCTGAGCTGCGGGTGCTGTGTGGGAAGACCACCTCAGCTGTGCCAAGTACTGCTTGTCTAAGAGAGTAGGAGGTGGATCTGCGACCAATATTAATAGAAACATGTCCACTCTTGGTTTCCATAATTATAGGTCAGGGTTTCCCAGCAAGCTCTGCTGAAATATTCCCATGCAGAGATAGGGATTGAAATGGGAGGAAGGGATCTCAGAGGTGCCTGGGAACCAGGAGTTGTGACAAAAGTGAAATGGATGTGTCTCCATCCAGGCCTGGCCGTGGGAAGCATGTGTTGGGAAATGGCAAATGCAATCACAACCAAGCAGCCACAGTCTCTGGGCAAGCACAGAACATCTGAACCTGGTACTGTTACCCAGACTGGAGGGGGGCGCCTTGCTCTGCACATCCGACCTGGGCCCTGTCACCTTGCACGTCATGGAGAGGCAGCAGCTACCCCAGCTGGCTGTCCTGCTTAAGTGGCAGGTCTGGGTGTGCACACATGTGCATAAACTGCCTCCCAGGCACCAGGCACAGAGGCCACATCCCATCAGTGCCTGTTCCCTGCTGCCTTTCACCTCCCTGATGTGACTCTGGGGTGTCAGAGTTTACTTAGGGTGAACATGCAGAAAACAAAACACACTCTATGTTTTACCTTCTTGCTATGTCATATTCTCAGAAGCATTTTTCTATTCCTGAGTCTGCTTTCCAGGGGTGAGAGATTGAGACCTCTGGGAGCAAGCAAGCCTAGAGCCTCCCCCTTGGCCCAGAGGTAGAGAATTACCCATTGACACCGAGACCAGCAGGCCATCCAGCACACCATTCACAAGCCTAAGAATTTTTCTGGTTGGAAGAGGCCTTAGACACGGTGATTCCAATGCTTTCTTTGCACTCAGGATGACAGTGAGGTCTAAAGACTTGGTTTATACACATAGCAGGAGTAATCCCAATCCCCTTCCCAAATGTTCATGGCCTTCTCTCAGTGTGGTTTGCAGCACGAGGTCACAGTGCAGTCCCACCCATCTTCCGCCTTGATAGATGGGCTCCGAAACCAAGAAAGGGCACTGGTTCCCCCTCGCAGAAATAAAAGGCAGTTGTAGTAGAAGTCAAGGAAGAGTGTGGCTCTCTCAGTTCTAACTTGCTGTCTCCAGGCCCATGTGTGATGCCTTCACACAGGCACATGGAGGGAGGCCAACCTGACTTCCTTGAGGCACTGGCCCTGGCTTGTGAGTGGTTGGGGATGAGACCCCAACATCTGCCTGGACTGGCCACGGGATGGATCCTGCAACGGCAGCAATTGGAGGCTAGAGTTATTCCATCATCACAAAGACCTCCCTTGTGCTGACCCTTAGTGGTCAGCCCACCCTTCCCACCCATTCCCAGGACCCTCCTGATACTTGGCACCACTCATTTGTCTCAATTTTGGTACTTTGAGGATGTTTTGTAAATGAAATGATACAGTATGTGATGTTCTAGGATTGGCATTTTTTGCTCAGCAGAACACGCTGGTGATCCCTCCAAGTCATGAATTGATAGTTGCTTCCCTTCTCTTGCTGAGTAGTATTCCACGGTACTTTGTGACACAGTTGTTTCACCAAAGAAAGCTGCTATGAACATCTATAGAGATCTCTTTGTGTGGAAATAAATTTTATTTCCTTGAGATCAATGCCTAAGAGTGGGATTTCTGGTTGCAAGGTGAGTGAATGTTTTGGTTTTTAAGAAGCTTTCATACTGTTTTCTGGGGCAGTCTCACCACTTTGCATGCACACCAGCAATGTGTGAGAAACCAAATTTCTCTGTATTGTCACCAGCCTTAGGTCTATCACTGTTTTCTTTTAGTTGTTCTGATAGGTATGTAAATGATACCTCATTGTGGCTTTAATTTGCATTTCCCAGATGACTAATAAATGATGTTGAGCATCTTTTCTTGGGCTTATTTGTGTATGCATCTTCATGTCTTTTGCCCATGTTCTAAATGGACTTATTTTAACTGCTGAGTTTTGAAAGTTCTTATATTCCATACACAAGTCCTTTGGCAGATTTGTGATTTGAAATAACTTATACAGGCTGTAGTTTGTCTTTTCAACTTTTCACCTGGGCTTTCTCAGACCAAAAGTCTTTAATATTGATAAAACCCAACTTAATACTCAGCCCTACTATGAAACTAATTTAAGGCTTTCATGTGAAAGCTGTAACCCATAATAGAATAGGAGGAAGGGGGAGAGGGAGGGGAGGGAGGAGGGAGGATGGGCAGAGGGAGGGTGATTAGTGGGATTACACCTGCGGTGCATCTTACAAGGGTACATGTGAAACTTAGTAAATGTAGGATATAAATGTCTTAACACAATAACTAAGAAAATGCCAGGAAGGCTATGTTAACCAGTGTGATGAAAATATGTCAAATGGTATTTAAAACCAGTGTATGGTGCCCCATGATTGCATTAATGCACACAGCTATGATTTAATTAAAAAAAAAAAAGAAAGAAAGAGAAAAAGAAAAAAAACCTAACTTAATAATTTTTTTCCTTGGATGGATTGTGTTTTGGTGACAGGTCTATTCACTACTCATTGGCCCTAACGATTTTCTCCTATGTTTTCTTTTAAAAGCTTTATAGCTCTATGTTGTGCATTTAAATCTATGACCTATTATGAATAAATTTTGTATAAGGGCATGAGGTTTACATCGTTTCGTTCTTTGTCTATGGACATCCAGTAACTCTAGCACCATTTTTTGAGACTGGGATGTAAGCTTTCTTGGAGGTTGTTTAAATGTCATTTTATAACTGAATATATAACTGAAGCTACTGTGAATATATAACTGAAGCTACATTTCTTTGAGAGAGGGACTGACAGTGAAAATCCTGTTTGGGAAGGCTTTGGGCCCCAGACTGGAGACACGAAGACCTTGAGCCTGTGCCTCCCAGGCCAACCCTCTTTAAGGGTGAGTCTTACTCTGGGGCCTGGTTTGGGGTGTGTGTGGGTTATCAAGTGTGGGTGGCGTGACTGGGGGTTGACTCTCCGCTGGTGGTGCTAACTCCATGGGGCACTGTCTGCTGGCTGGGGCCTGCCAAATCTATACATGCTACCTCCTCTCCACCAGCTTCCTTAGCTACCCACAGGCCTGCAGCCCTCCTGAGGTATGTCTGGGAAGCACACAGGGCACATCTTAGATGGGCCACCTGGCCGCTGTTGTAGCACCAGGGCCTTGTCCAGAGAGAAGCAAAAAAAACCTTTTTTTTTATTGTTGGGGATTCATTGAGGGTTCAAGAAACCAGGTTACACTGATTGCATTTGTTAGGTAAAGTCCTTTTTACAATTGTATCTTGCCCCTAAAAGGTGTGTCACATACCGAGACCCCACCCCCCCTTCCCTCTCTCTGCTCTTCCTTTCCTGCCACCCTCCATCTCTCTCTCTCTGCTCTCCCCTTCCCACACCCCCCCACACCCCACTGGGTACTAGGTCATTAATTGTCGAGGGACAAAAATTTTTAATAAGCACATTGAATGAATGGATAGTTAAATAGCAGCTAAATATGTAAAAGATTGTCAGGAGAGATCTTTTTCCAGTATTCGACTTAAATTTATAATGCAGCACACGTTATTGCATTCTTAATAAGGAGATTTACCTTAAATTCAATTTTCCTCTCTCCTTGTCAAGACAAGAATGATTTTCTATTCCTGTCATAAAGCACTGGCACCAGTGTGCTCATTTTACTCATTTTACCTGAAGCCCTGGTATAGGCGGAAGGCCACAGACAGTGGGGTTTTCCACTCTCAGCCTATCAAGCCCTCTGGGGATCTCACCAGTCAAGGTGAGGCTCTGTTTACTTGTGGGCCTATGATGTCTTTTGTGATCACTCTGTTTAGTTCTTTTGTTTTTGAATTTCTGCCCTATAGGGGGTGTATCTTCTATGGAGACTAAATGATTGAGCTTCAAGACAGACAATTGGTAGCAGCAAGAAATGATCTCTGGGTCTGCTTAGTGGATGCCTATGTCCAGCCCCTCAGCTCCATTCGATCTTTGCTTTAGGCTGCATTGGGACAAGCAGTCCAGGAGGACCTCGAGTTATATCCCAGCCCTGGGCAGCTACCCTGTTTCCCCCAAAATAAGACATCCTCCGAAAATAAGACCTACTTACAGGAAAGATAAGATGTCCTCTGAAAATAAGACCTAGCACATCTTTGGGAGCACACCTTAAAATAAGACACTGTCTTATTTTCGGGGAAATGGGGTGTACAAGATACCTAGACAGGATTCTCTGGAGAGCCCTGGTGCTGGCTGCTCTCCAGAAATAACTCAGTCTGATTGTGTCCTTGTGAACACAGGGGGGAAATTAAAAGGAGAGTATGAAATCTCATTCTATTCTTTGCACCTCTCCATGGCTCACTATAGCTGTTGGATAACCCATGTGCCTGTTTCATGTCTGGAACTGTGGGAAATTCAAGGATACTGCCAGTGGGCTCTTTCCTTCTTATTATCCCTCTACTTTAACTTCTAACAGAGTATGAAGGCTTTCTTTTGGTTGCAGCCGTTGTTGTTATTTGACGGGCCTGGGCTGGATTCGAACCTGCCAGAGTATGAAGGCTTTCAACAAATTATTTTTAATTTGAATACCTAAGCAAGTGGTATAAATGAATATAAGGCTACAGAGGAGAGATGGTTCCGGTGTAGTCTGGGGAGGGGGGTTGCTGTCACAGATGAAGGACACTTAAATAACCTTGTAAGGAGTATGCAAATTAAGTGTCAATGCCTCCTTTTCCTTGGTGCTCTTGCAAGTGTCCAGAGGCCTCTCCACAGCATTGACTTTATATAGTACTACACTGAGCCAGCACTCCAGGATTAAGGCTCAGACAGCCTGATTATACAAAGTGAATTTCAGACAGAAACTGAGATGATACATCCCAGCCTCTATTCCTTAGGAAAATAAAGAGAAAAAGGTAAATCTCATATAGTGGTGATACAGAAAGTCCCCTCGGAGAGAGGCCAGCATGCAGAGATTGGAATGGGGGCTGGGTGTGGAAGCCCATACCATGACATTCCAAACTGCAGTTCCAAATCCAGGCCAGATGGAGAGTGTTAAATTGCATTTCTGAGCTGGATTATAAATGACCTAATCAGTACAAGGTAGCCTTGGCATTTCCTGAAACTCCATGATGGCCTCTTTGGGGGTGGGTGTAGGGAAACATTCAACATTCCGCTGCAGAGAGCTATAGCAGACCCTGCTGTTTAAAGCAACTAAAATGAAAAGACACAGATTGGCAGAGTGGATTAAAAAAACATGACCCAATTGCTGTCTGCTGTTTATGAGAAACTTACTTCACATTCAGTGACATAGATAGGTTGAAAGTAAAGGGAGGGAGAAAGACATGCTATGAGAACATTAATAATAAAAAAAAAGACATGTGTACCTATATTAATATCCAATAATGTAGACTTCAGAGCAAAGAAGATGACTGAAGACAAATAGGAACATTATGTAAAGATGAAAGGATCTGTCCACCAGAAAGATGCAACAATTATAAATATGTATTAAAAAAACAGACGCTAAAATACATGAAGCAAAAACTGATGGAACTGAAGGACAAATAGACAAATCCACAGTTACGGTTGGGAACTTCAACACACCCTTATCATCAACTAATGGAACTACTAGAGAGAAAATCAACAAGGATATAGAAGATTTGAAAAATATGAACAACCTATAGGTTGGTGCATATAAAATACATCACCCAACAAGAGTAGAACACACATTTTTTTTAAGTGCCTGTCAACATTTCACAAGTTAGGCCATATTCTGGACCAAAAAACAAATATCAAAAAATTTAAAAGAATTAAGTCCTATAAAGTACATTATTGGAGCAAATGGAATCAATTTAGAAATCAACTACACAGAGACATACAAGTGTTTATTATAGGACAATTCACAACTGGAAAGATATGGAATCAAATGCCCATCAACTGGTGAGTAGATAAAGAAAATGTGTTTGTATATGACCATAGAATACTATTCAGATATA
Source organism: Nycticebus coucang (assembly GCF_027406575.1). Classification (NCBI taxonomy): domain Eukaryota; kingdom Metazoa; phylum Chordata; class Mammalia; order Primates; family Lorisidae; genus Nycticebus; species Nycticebus coucang. Next base: position 109,849,302 of record NC_069781.1, read on the forward strand.
AAAAATAATGAAATAATGTCTTTTGCAGTAACTTGAATGGAACTGGAGGCCATTATCCTAAGTGTAGTATCTCGGGAATGGAAAAATAAATACTGTATATTCTCACTTATAGGTGGGAGCTAAATGATGGATATACATGGTCACACACAGTGGTATCAAGGATATTGGAGACTCAGAAGGGGGGAGGGTGGGAGGAGAATGACGCATCAAAAGCTTGCTATTGGGTCCAATGTATACTCTTCAGGTGATGAGTACACTAAAAGTTCTGACTTCACCACTATGCAATTTATAGTGAAAAAGTCTTCTATAATAAACCTAAGTTTCTACCTCAGGAAACTGAAAAAAAGAAAGCATGCAGAAGGCAGGAAATAATAAAGATCACAGAAGAAATCAATAAAATTAAAAATAGGAAAACTATAGAAAAAACTAATAAAACTAAAAGCTTGTTTTTAAATAAAAATAAAATTAAGAAACATGTAGCAAGAAGTTTCACCAAAATCAGGAATGAAATAACCCTACATATCCTATAATCACTAAAAGAATTATAAGTATAGTAAAAAAATACTATGAACAATGTTAGGTTCATGAATTTGAATATTAAGAAGAAATTGTAGCATGAAATAGATAATCTATATAGCCCTATAACGATTAAATGAATTGAATTCATAATTGAAAGCCACCTGGAAAAAAAATCTCCAGGCCCTAGTGCCTTCACTGGAAAATTTTACTAAATATTTAAATATGAATTAACACCATTTTTATACATTGTCTTCCAGAAAACAATTGCTCCTTCCAGAAGAGGACGGAGCAATTCCAAACTCATTGAATAGGTCTCTGATACCAAGACCAGAGAAAAATCAATCAAAAATAGCAAACTACGAAATGATTTCTCTCATCAATTTACCTCAACAAAATATTAGCAAACCAAATCCAACAATGTATAAAAGAAATTACACACTGTGACCAAATAAAATTTACGTTGGCAGCACTGTACGAACAACTTAGTAAAGTTTCATAACCTTGGTATATCAGTATATCAGTGTCTCACAGCTGTGTTCATTGATTGCCACGTTGATGTGTGACAATGTCTTGCTGACATTGTCAGCATTGTGGCATTCATTATTGTTGCATGTATGTGTTGTATGACAATAGCTTCGATGGTCTTTCCAGAAAGAGTTCCAAAATTGCTTTGAAGAGTGGACTAGGTGCTGGCAGTGGTGCATACCTTCCCAAGGTGACCTTTTAAAGGTGACCATAGTGATATACAGGAATGAGGTATGTAGCCCTTTTTCTAGGATGAGTTAATGAACTTAATTGTCATGCCTCACACATGAATAGGCATTTTCCACAAAAAAAGAGAAAGATGGCTGACCCACAAATATATGAACAAATTCCATGCTTTTTTGGTCATCAATGAAAAGCAAATATTTAAAAACATCATGCAATGTAACCGTGTAACTATGAGATTGAGAAAAATTAAAAAATCAGAAATTACCAAGCACAGAGGAGATTGTGGAACACTGGGAACTCTCAGATACAGTAGAAGGTTACCATAATGAATTGGTGCAACCACTTGAAAAGTATTTGGTGTTACATAGTAAAGTCAAACATGTGCTTACTATAAATAGCCCAGCAATTTCACCCCAAAAAATATACTCTAGAAAAACTCTTACCTATGTACCATAGAAGACATGTTCCTAGCAGTTCAGTAATGTCAAAAACCTGATAGAACCTAAATATCCAGAAATGTTAGAAGGAATGAGTAAGTTGTGGTTTATTTCACTTCCGTGAGGGTGGAGTATCTGCATAAATCATTTGGAAGCCACCACAAGAGATTTGTTTATTCTTCTCCTGTTTATTTATTCATTCATTTATTTATATCTGCATGGGCTCCTGGATATTTATATAAATGTGTTGACTTACAATGCAACATTTCATTTTTTTGTTCCTCAAAATATTCCAGTATTGGCCACTGAGAGCTCTTTCAGTTCACTTGCTTTGACATAATTCTCTTATTGTGGGTTTTTTGTTCACTTGTTTTGAGTAGCTTCTTACTTTCTGACTATAAGACACTCCATACTCATCTTGTATATCTTCTGCTGCAGCCCAAGAATCGTTCATTTTTCCAAGGTGTCCTGATGCCTTTTATTGGAGAATAGCTTTAGAGATCAAGATCTGGGCTCTGGTGTGCTCATTGTTACTGGGCTATTGTTGCTTTGGGCTCACTCAACAGGCAAAGCAAAGAAATATGTGCATGTATATGAACTTATATATATGCATCGATAAATATTTCTGTATGTAATCATATCTATTCATATCAAGCTAAACAGGAGTTGACGTGTTGATGTTGAGGTCTCCAACTGTACCACATAGATCATTCTAGCCTTCTCCCCTTCTTTATTTGCAACTTCTCACTCCGATAGTGAGACCTAGCTCTAACTATCCTCCACTCATTTCCTTCCATTCCATGGTGGCAAAATCAGAATTGTCGATCCATATCCCCATGGAAAAAAAAATTGTCAACTAAAGAGTGTATTAACAGGTTTCTTTTCTTTGTCTTTAGCCCTCACCTGCTTCAATGAGGTTAATTAATGTATTTGTTATACAGTTAGCTTGTTTTTGTCATATCCTGCATTCCATTCTGTTATTCTCCCAGCCTTTTTAAATGATTTCTTAGAAATTTGCAACATTAAGAACTTTGTGCTATAAAGTTCTGAGAGCTTTGACAAATGCATGTCATGTAGTCATCATTACAGAATCATACAAAATGATTTCATCACCCTAAAAATAAAATCCCCTATACCCACATATCCAGCCCTCTCCCATCCTTAAATTCTTGTCACCCATTAGTCCATGTATTATCTTTGCAGTTTTGCCTTTTCCTGAATGTCATATGTTTGGAATCATGCAGCTGTGTGTGTGTGTTTCAGACTGGCTTCTTTCATTTAGCAAGGCACATGAAGATCCATCTATATCTTTTTGTGGCTTAATAGCTTATTTGCTTTTATCACTAGTATTCAATTTTATGGATGTGCCACAGATTGTTTATCTATTCATTTGTGGAAGGACATCTTAGTTGTTTCCAGATTTTGGACAAATATATGTAGATTTCATGTCATCATAAAATTTTAAATTGACTAAGTAAATACTTGGGAGCATGATTACTGGATTGAATTATAAGACTATGTGTAGTTTTATAAGAAAATGTCAAATTGTCTTCTGAAGTGGACGTGCCATTTTGTAATTCCCCTAACAATGAATGAGAGCTCCTGTTGCTCTGCATCTTCAGGGGTATTTGGATTGTTGGATTTTAAATATAAGCTTCCCACATAAGTGCATAGTTTTGTTTAAAAGATCACCAAACACAGGAAAATTATCAAACTCATATTTCATATTTTTTATATAAGGTGTGACAACTAAGTTCATGAACTCATTCTAAAAAAAAAGTGCTACATACCTCATTGCCGAATATCAGTACAGTCACTTTTGAAGTACTCCCCTGAGGAAGCTATGTACCAATGCCAGCAGCTACTCTATTCTTCAAAGCAAGTTTGGAACTCTTCTTTGAATGATCATCAGAGCTGTTGTTATACGACACATACACACACACAAAAAAACATACAACAACCATGACAAATGCCACTCAGCAAGACACCACCACATATCAACATGAATACAGCTGCTAGACACTGATATACCAAAGTTAGGAAACTTCACTGAGTTGTTTGTACAGTGTTGCCAATGTAAGCACTTGGTGGTAAGTTTGTGAACTTAATTGTCATAACTTGTACCAGAACTGCTCTGATGGTCATTCCGGAAAGAGTTCCAAAATTGCTTCAAAGGGTGGACTAGGCACTGGCATCAGTGCATAGCTTCCCAAGGGGAGTGCTTCAAAGGTAACCATAGTGAATATGGGTATTCAGCAATAAGATATGTAGCACTTTTTTCTAGGACCAGTTCATGAACTTAATTGTCAGAACTTATGTATCAATACATAGAGAAATATTTTGTAAAATTTTGTAATGAATACTTTTTAATCTTTGATAGGATTTACCAGCAAACCCAAGCAGGCTATCTTTTTTGAGAAGTGATTGATTATTTATTCATTTTCTTTAATGGATATAGGCTTATTCAGATCGACTATTTCTCCTTGTATGAGTTGGCAGTTTTTGTCTTTTAAGGGATTGGCCCATTTCATTAAAGTTATCAGAATTGTGGCACAGAGCTTTCATGGTGTTCCTTTATCATCTTTTTAAGGTACATGTGATTAGAAATCATGATCTCTCCATTTTTGATATTGGTAATTTGTGTCTTTTCTCTTTTTCCTGTGGTTAGCCTGAATAGAAATTTATCAATGTCATTGATCTTTTAAAAGATTTGGCTTTTGATTTCATTGATTTTTTTCTTAGATGAGATTGGGCACATTCAGAGTGGTATGGTTGTAGACTTTGCTCTGTATTTAATTTTCTTGATTTATGTTCTAGTTTTGTTTTTGTTTTTTGTTTTTGTTTTTGTTTTTGAGACAGAGTCTCACTATGTCACCCTCAGTAGAGTGCTGTGGCATCACAGCCCACAGCAACCTCCAACTCTTGGGCTTAAGCTATTCTCTTGCCTCAGCCTCCCAAGTGGCTGGGACTACAGGCACCTGCCACAATGCCCAGCTATTTTTTGTTGCAGGTGTCATTGTTTTTTAGTTGGGTTCAAACCTGACAGCTTTGGTGAATGTGGCCGGCATCATAACCACTGTACAATGGGCACCAAGCCTGCTCTAGTTTTGTTTTATCTTTTCCTGTTTGCTGCAGATTTTAATTATACTTCTTTTTTTAGTTTCCTAAGGTGAAAGCTTAGCTTATTGGTTTTGGATTTTCACCCTCTTCTAGTGTATGTATTTAATGATATAAAAATCTTTCTAAGCACTGCTCTCCTTGCATCCCACAAATTTTAATCCATTGTGGGAAATATAGAAATTTCCTTTTAGTTCAAAATATTTTAAATTTTCTTTTAAGACTACTTTGATTTATTTATACGTGGTGTTGCTTAATTTTCAAATATTGGAGATTTTTTGTTATTTCTTTTTATTTTAATTATACTATGGTCTGAGCACATACTTTGTATGATTTTTTTTTTATTGGCTAGTGTGTCTTATGTCATAGAATGTTGTTTATCATGGTGAATGTTCCATGTTCCAGGAAACAAATGATAGAATGGTAGATGGAACCCCTAATATATCAATCATTACCTTATATATAAATGTTCTAAATATCCCAAGTACAAGGTAGAGATTAGCAGAGTAGGTAAACACACACACACACACACACACACACCTATTCATACAACCCAACTATATGCTGTTTATGAGACACTCCCCTTATACTCAATGGTGTTAGTAGGTTGAAAGTAAATGGATTGAAAAGATATTATATCCAAACATTGAATTTTAAAAAGCAAGAGTTATTACATTAATATACAGTAATGTGGACTTTAGAGCAAAGAACATGAATAAAGATGAGGGGACATTACATAAAGATGAAAGGATCTATCCATCAGAAAAACATACAACCTTAAAATACACAAAAGAAAACTGATAGAGCTGAAAGGAGAAATAGGCAAATATACAGTTACAGTTGAGGATTTCAGATCCTTCCTCTCAGCAATTAATAGAACTATTAGACAGAAAATTAACAAGAATATAGGAGATCTAATCATCACAACCTACTAACAGGAGCTAATCAGTGTAAGTATTATATAACAGACCACTGCACACATAACCACATAACATACATTTTGTTCAAGCATTGAGGAAACATTTACCAAAACTTTCTGTATCCTGAGTCATTAAAAAAATCAAATTTTTAAAAATTTAAATAATATAAAATGTGTTCTCTAATCACAATGGAATCAAATTAGAGGTTAATAACAGACAACATGGAAATGTCTAAGTACTTACAAATGAAATAACACACTTCTAAATAATCTATGGGCTAAAGAACAATTCTCAGAGAAAATTAAAGAAAATAGAACTAAATGATGAATAATAATGAAATTTATCATGTGAGATTTTGTAGAATACAGCTAATGATGTACTGAGAGGAAAATTTATAGCAATAAATGCTTACATTAGAAATGAGGAAAGTTCTCAAAGCAATAATGGAACTTTCTACCTCAAAAGACTAAAAAAAGTAAATAAACTCAAAGCAATCAAAAGAAGATGATAAGAAAGTTACTTTCACATTCAAAATAAGAAAACAATAAAGAAAATGAAAATAAGCTGGATATTTGAAAAATCAATAAAATTGACAAATCCCTATAAGAATAACAAAAATAAAAAGAAGATACAGGGCGGCGCCTGTGGCTCAGTGAGCAGGGCACTGGTCCCATATACCGAGGGTGGTGGGTTCAAACCTGGCCCCGGCCAAACTGCAACAAAAAGTAGCTGGGCGTTGTGGCGGGCACCTGTAGTCCCAGCTACTCGGGAGGCTGAGGCAGGACAATTGCCTAAGCCCAGGAGTTGGAAGTTGTTGTGAGCTGTGTGATGCCACAGCACTCTACCAAGGGCGATAAAGTGAAACTCTGTCTCTACAAAAAAAAAAAAGAAGATACAGATTGTCAATATCAGGAATGAAACATGATATGTCGCTATAGATTTTGAAGTCACTAAAAAGATAATTAAGGACTACTGAGAATAACTTTATGCTTATAAATTTTATAACTTAAGGGAAGGAAATCTATTCTTCAAAAATTATAAAACTCAACTGAGATGGTGTAGATAATCTGAATAGTCCTACAACTGTCAAAATGATTGACACTGTCATTAATTATCTCCTAAAAGTAAAATCACTCATTTAATGGTAGTATTTCTGGAGCAAGAGTTCCCAGATACTGGGAGTTAAGGAATCAGGGTTTTCAGTTTACCAAAATTTGCACCAATGAGTGAATTTTATTTATAAACATAATAAATGTCTAAAGAGAGCCATGATTCACATCTCCAATTACAGTTACATAATTTCTCCTTCTGTCTTGATTTCTTTACATTATGAAAGTAAAGTGTGCTATTTTTAATTTCATTTTATCATGATGATAATTTGGCAGTTTTTAAAATTAATTTATTTTTATTAAATCACATCTGTGTACATTAGTGCAATTAAGGGGTACAATGTGCTGGTTTCATATACAATCTGAAATATTTTCATCAGACTGTTTAATATAGCCTTCATGGCATTTTCTTTTTTTTTTTTTTCTTTTTGGCCGGGGCTGGGTTTGAACCCACCATCTCTGGCATATGGGACTGGCGCCCTACCCCTTGAGCCACAGGCGCCACCCAGCATTTCCTTAGTTATTGTATGAAGACATTTGTATTCTGCATTTGGTAAGTTTCGCCTGTATCCATTATAAGATGCACCTTAGGTGTGGCCCCACCAGTTACCCTCCCTCCACTCCAACCTCCCCCCTCCCCTCCCTTGGCCCTTTCCCCATATTCTTGCGCTATAGTTGGGTTATAGCCTTCATATGAAAGCTATAAATTAGCTTCATAGTAGGGCTGAGTAAATTGGATACTTTTTCTTCCATTCTTGAGATACTTTACTAAGAAGAATATGTTCCAGCTCCATCCATGTAAACATGAAAGAGGTAAAGCCTCCGTCTGTCGGAAGCCATATAAGGCACAGCTCGGCCTTACTTCCTCTTTAAGTAAAAAACAGTTTCACCTTTACCCGGTAACTTTATCTGGCAACTAGCCAACCAATCACCTTATGCCCCATCTTGCTTATTTTAGCCAATCCCCAGTTGACAACTCCCCTGAACCTCCCAACAAGACACACCCTCCTTCCCCATAATGCTTATAAGGCACAAGTTTTTCAATAAAGTTTGAGACTTGATCAGAAAACTGTCTTGTCTCCCTTTCTTGCACCCCTTGTTTGTTTTTCTCCTTTAGGTGGTTCTTGCATCCCCCGTTGCTGTCCCGCGGGTCGGGACATCCGTCTTTCTTTAAGGCTGCATAATATTCCATGGTATACATGTACCACAATTTATTAATCCATTCGTGGGTCAATGAATGGATTCATGGGCTTCTTCCATGACTTAGCAATTATGAATTGGGCTGCAATAAACATTCTGGTACAGATGTCTTGTGATTTACAGAGTTATATACAGTTATATTGTGATTTTTGGTCTTCTGGGTATATACCTAGTAAAGGAATTATAGGATCAAATGGCAGGTCTAGTTTTAGGTCTCTAAGTATTCTCCAAACGTCCTTCCAAAAGGAACGTATTAGTGTGCATTCCCACCAGCAGTGTAGAAGTGTTCCCTTTTCTCTACATCCATGCCAACATCTCTGGTTTTGGGATTTTGTTATGTGGGCTAATCTTACTGGAGTTAGGTGATATCTCAAAGCAGTTTTGATTTGCATTTCTCTGATGATTAAAGATGATGAGCATTTTTTCATGTGTCTGTAGGCCATGCGCCTGTCTTCTTTAGAGAAGTTTCTCTTGAAGTTCTTTTCCCACCCTAAGATGGGATCACATGTTCTTTTCTTTCTAATATGTTTGAGTTCTCTGTGGATTCTGGTTATTAAACCTTTATTGAAGGTATAACCTAAAAATACCTTCTCCCATTCTGAGGGCTGTCTGCTTGCTATACTTACTATGTTCTTGGCTGTGCAGAAACTTTTTAGTTTGATCAGGTCCCAATAGTGTATTTTTGATACTGCTTCAATTTGGCAGTTTTTTAAATCACCCACTGCCTCGATTCTACACATGATCTTTCTGTGGCACCTTTTTCCACCCCCCTCTTCAGACAGAATTAATTGCTCCCTTATCCAGGTCTCCAGAGGACTGAATGGACAGTGTGAGAATTACTTGTTTTCAGGACACCTTTTTGATCACATGCCTGGCCCAATGCCTCTGCGTAATAGGCACCCAACTACTTTTGCTGACTTGAAATCCAAATCTGGAAGATTGCTTCAGAGCAAACCATCAAAAACAGAAGGTGGCATTCTCTCATCATTTCCACCAAGTTGGTTTCAGGTTGTCAACAGCGACCAAATAAGCATCATTATTTTCAACAACACATTGGAGGTGAAGGTTATCGATCTCCATAAAAATAGAAAATTTGTTTAGTGAGCTGTGTGAAAGATTTTGTGAGTAGTTGTACCACTGTGAGGTAAGAATGATTGGTTTCATGAGTGCTATAACTGTTAAATTTATGGTAAAAATAATTTCTGCATAGAAAATCAAATCCCATCTTAATATTGTTAAATAACATGTTTTATGGATAAGAAATTGAGTGATGTGTGAGTTCTGCCAAGCCTGAGATGAAATTGTGGTAGCAAAATATAAAATTTACCATATTTATTTATTTGCAGACAGTTTGAGAGATTATATGTAGACATGCACATAATTGCTGGTTGTTGTAGTGCAGTGTTTTTCAACCTTTTAAAAACTTACAGCACACTTCAATCTACAGTTAAACTTACACATCACACTTAAATTATGTTGATCAAAAAAAAAGAGTTAAAAAAGAATATATTTACTGTGCTTTGAACTTCTTTTGAAAATAATTTAATTAATGATTTTTAAAAATGTTTGCAGCATATCTAAGATCCTCTAATGATACACCATTTGAAAATCATTGTTGTAGCATGCATTTAGTTGACAAACAGGTCTCTGTTTAATTTCAGGATACTTGTGGCTGTAGGGTCTCTTTGAAGGATTGAATAATTTAATAATTGGCTCTTGATCTTCTTCAACTATAATGCCCCAAGGGCACGTGTTGGCTCCAAAGAGTAAGTTTGATCCTGTAGTGGGAGAGTTTTAATCAGGTCACTGAGGGAGTCAAGGAGGATGTGTTGGGGATAGCCAGGCCACACACCAGAGGAACCATGTGCAAGTAAAAGGACCCTCTGCACAGAAACGAAGGTCCTTTTCAGTTCTTGAGTTAATTATCCCAATTCTATATTCTATGCATAGGAACCATATGTGCATAGGAACCTCTGCACAGAAAGGAAGGTCCTAACTCAGTTCTTGAGTTAATTATCCCAATTCTATATTTTATGCATAGACAAAGATACCAACAGAAAACACAAATAAATGTGACCCTTTCTGAAATGTTTCTTCCTGAAATAACATTATTTTTCTTACTTAAAAGAGAGAATTGATAACTTAAAGTGAAGCCTTTAATGTGTCTGGACGGGAAGAATGACTCAGTAGGTCTTTGGCCAAACTGCATATTTGTTTAACTTTAATCTCAGGAGAACCAAGGAGGAAAACCATGGCACCAAATACATTGCAACAGAAGCTTCTTGCTTAATGATCATTCTTGGCAAGGCAGCTTTCATATAACACTTTAAAAAGCTTTTAAATGTAAATGGCTTTCAGCTTATTACTATAAAACGAAAGGAGGCCTGAGGACAGTGAGTGAGCCTGAGGGGATCAATGAAAATGGAGTCAAGGAGGGTCCTGTGGGAAGTAAAGCCCTTGGTGGCCTGCAATCTGGTCCACTGCACTTTGCAGAGCTCTTGGCCAGGCAGCCCCACTGGGCACCGTGCAGGTGTGAGTGCTGCTCTCCAACACCAGCCCCAGGAAGGGGAGCGGAGGGTGAGTGCAATGCCCATGCAGGAAGGAGCACAGAGCTTCAAAGGAGTCAAGGGAGATCATTTCCTGGGTGGGAACAGTGGGCATTCACCAAAGATGGGGCATTCCCCTGGCCGCAGGCTTTTGACAGTGTGGTGGTAGGACCTCAGGTGGAAAGGACCTGGGGTCCTTAGGCACAGAGCATTTACCTAGTGTATATCTTGTAACAAGGCAATAATACCTCTAACAAAGACACTGCTTCCTTTCTGATTAATGTATGTTAATGTGTTTTATTCTCATGACTTTTCCTCCCTTTTTCTTTTTTTCTCATCCTTTTTCCTTCCTTCCCCCTCCCCATCATCTCTTCCCTCTAGGGTCTCTTCTTTCTTGATGTGACAGTCAGGTGCAGGGGTGGAGTTGGAAGACAGAGAGAGTAACAGCTCTACCTAGGATGTTTCGGGAAGGACTGTCCAACATGAGACAGTTTAAGTCCATCTGAAAGAGTAGAAGGGAAGAGCCAGGAGTGTGGTGCTGGGGAACAGAGACAGATGCACTAAGGGGACAGAAAAACAGCTACTTAGCTGCACTGCACAGAGCCGTGGGGCACTGGAGGGGAGGTCAGAGAGGGGCCAGAGTGTATTGTAGGGCTGAGAGGACTCAGTTGAACCCCCTGGGGAGTCCTTGACTTCTTCATGCTGGAAAGAAAGACAGTCCTATAGCTGGGAAGGTTAAGAGCTGAAGGAGAAAGGGAGGACGCCCCTCAGGAGCTAGACTGGGGGCACCCTCTAAGCTGCCCCTCTTAGGAGTTAGGACTTCAACATGTGGAATTGCACAGAAGGTACAATTCAGTTCTCGACAGTGTCAAACTGATTGGCACGTCATCTGCTTACTCTGGTTGCTTTTGTTTTCTGTCTTGCAGAGCCAAACTCAAGGCAGAGCCAAGATCCCAGAGGGTGGAGCTGAGATGCAATGAGGATAATTTCCAGGCCTTGAAACCCCATGGAATTTCCTGGATGGATATTGAAACTGCCTGGATTGGGGCCTATCATTTCCCTCCTTTTAGAACTAGCATGTGGGTAATGGCTGTCCTATGTCTATCCCATCACTGAATTTGGGGAGTAGATAACTTGTCTTCCAGTTTCACAGGCCCACAGCCAAAGATCTGTGCTCAGGATGGATCACACCAGAGCCTCATCCATGGCTGCTCAAGATGATTGAAACAATGAGATTTTGGATTTGGAGTTGGTGTTCTAATGGGATGAGATCTTTGTTGGAATGGACAGGATGGTTGCATTTTGCATATGAGAGGAATGTGGATTGCAGGGGCCAGAGGGTGGACAGTAGGCAGAATTTGGGCCCTCTTATGACCTTCTCTTCCTGGTATTAAGCCATTTATACCAAGGGGACTTTGCAGATGAAATTAACATTGCTAAACAGTTGACTTTCAGACAGAATGACATCCTAGGTTATCTTAAAAGCAGAGAAGGTGCAGAAAAGAAAGGAAAGAGATTTGGAACTTGAGAACGATTCAACAATCTATGGCTTCAAGTTGGAGGGGGCTGTGTAGAAAGAATAGGAAGGAAATGAATTCATTCAGTGGGCAGTTAGCTTGAGAGAGGACCCTGAGCCCCAGTGATATACATTCTGGGCTGATGTCTTGATTTTACCTGTAGAGACCCTGAGAAGAGGACACAACCCTGCTACGCCAGGCTTCCCATCTACAGAACTGTGGGATAATAAATGAGTGTTACTTTAAGTTGCTGTTTGTGGTCATTTTTAAGACTGTGATCATAAAAATGAAGACAGAGATCAGAAATCATTGTAATTTGGTCTTGATAGGAACAGAGCTGCAAGTCCAAGTGGAATTTATGTTTGAAGATATTCCATTTTATTATGACTAAGAAGAAAAAAGAATGTCCTAAGACTGACAGCAATGTGGAGAAGGAGGGAGTATCAGAGATTGAAAGAGAGAATAAGGAAATTCTACCATATCACAAAATAGAAATACAAAATAACGTATAATATCAAATCAATATATTTTATATTATGTTAGTCATAACAAATGTGACTAATTCTTTAAAAGACATTATATTATTATGGCTTTTTCTTGGTCTAATATAATTGTCCCAGGTTTGCTCTCTAAAACATTATTCACCCTATTTGGAGTTCAAACTCAGCACACTTTTGATGAGAAGGTGTCTATGCACAGGGCAGGTTGGCTTGGGGAATTAGTGAAGAGGGCATTTTTAAGAAATGTAAGGAAAAGATTTCTAATGCCAGATTTCTGTACTTCAGACATTATCCATTCAAGGAAGATGTAGAAGTCAAATAAACAAAAATACTAGAAGAGAGTGCAGGGAAGAAATTGGTCTGGGCAAGTATTTTATGAAGAGGACCCCCCCACGCAATTGAAGCAGCTTCAAAAATACACTACTGGGACCTGATCAAACTAAAAAGCTTCTGCACAGCCAGTAAGTAAAGCAAGCAGACAGCCCTCAGAATGGGAGAAGATATTTGCAGTTATGTCTCTCACAAAAGACCAGAATCCACAGAGAACTCAAATGTATAAGCAAGAGAAGGAACAAGTGATCCCATCTCAGGCTGGGCAAGGGACTTGAAGAGAAACTTCTCTGAAGAAGGCAGGCGCATGACCTACAGACATATGAAAAAATGCTCATCATCTTTAATCATCAGAGAAATGCAAATCAAAACTACTTTGAGATACCATCTAACTCCAGTAAGATTAGCCCGTATCACAAAATTCCAAGACCAGAGATGTTGGCGTGGATGTGGAGAAAAGGGAACACTTCTATACTGCTGGTGGGAATGCAAATTAATACATTCCTTTTGGAAAGATGTTTGGAGAACACTTAGAGATCTAAAAATAGATCTGCCATTCAATCCTATAATTCCTCTACTAGGTATATACCCAGAAGACCAAAAATCACATTACAACAAAGATGTTTGTATCAGAATGTTTATTGCAGCCCAATTCACAATTGCTAAGTCATGGAAAAAGCCCAAGTGCCCATCGATCCACAAATGGATTAATAAACTGTAGTATTTGTACACCATGGAATATTATGCAGCCTTAAGGAAAGATGGAGACTTTACCTCATTCATGTTTACATGGATGGAGCTGGAACATATTCTTCTTAGTAAAGTATCTCAAGAATGGAAGAAAAAGTATCCAATGTACTCAGCCCTACTATGAAACTAATGTATAGCTTTCATATAAAAGCAGTTATAACCTAAGAATATGGGGAATGGGGAGAGGGAGGGAAGGGAGGGGAGAGCATGGGCGGAGGGAGGGTGATAGGTGGGATTACACCAGCGGTGCATCTTACAAGGGTACATGTGAAACTTAGTAAATGTAGAATATAATTGTCTTAACACAATAACTAAGAAAATGCCAGGAAGGCTATGTTAACCAGTGTGATGAAAATGTGTCTAACTGTTTATAAAACCAGTGTATGGTGCCCCATGATCACATTAATGTACACAGCTATGATTTAATATTAATAAAAAAAAAGAATGGAAAGAAAGAGACAGTAAGGATAGGTACCATTGCTTAATGATTCATGACATAGAAGTAGCAGTGGTCACAAACAAAAGGCATGGACCTACATGTGTACACACCCATGAAGAGAGAAAGACATGGTAATAACAACTAAAAGGCAAAGAGACAATCATGAGAGCGTGGAAAGAAATCCAGATAGCCATCTGCAGAGATAAACCAACAATGGCACCTTGCATAATGGAATTCAATGCAGGCATTGGCAACAATGATGAACAATTTTTGGTAGCAGTGTAAACCTCATATATCCTTTTGGAAATCACCCCAAAGAATCCAGAAAGAAACAGAAAAGTTGAAGCCTACTCATGGGAGAAGGGCAGAGACTCTTTCTTGCAGTCTTTCCTGGTGTTTACAGAGCAGGTTTCCCTTGAGTACTGGTTGGGTGGGTGGACCAGTGACGGTGCTCCATGTTCAAGGACCTTAAGGTGAGACTCACTGTCACCTGGGCTACCCTCCATGCCGTCAGGCCTTTATTGTGTGGGGGTACTTAGGAGGAACTCAGATAGGCTAAGGGTCTGACGGGCATAGGGGTAGATAGAGAACTGAGCTGTGTGAAGTCACAGGTCTTGCATGTGGCTTTGAAAGAGTGGCTGTGTGTTATTTTACTGAGCTCCTACTGGACTATAAAGATACCATAGGTGTGTATCACACATCCAACATATATGTATATACTACATAGGTGTGTAAACATGTACATTTTAAGCATAACAACTCCCTTGCACTTTCACTCGGGAACATGCACAAATGCATTACACTTTGTGGTCTACCTTTGCTTCATACTGGACTCAGTTTATCTTTCCTTCATTTGCAACCATTCTCAAGGACAGAAGTTATGCGCATAACTAGTTAGGCGCTAGTTATGAAAAAAACACATTTCCTAGTATTGCAGGATGGAAAAAATGAGAACACACCAGGTTAGGTAAGAACAAAGAAAAGTTTGAAAATGGAAAATGTCTCATACTTCAAAAGCAAGAAGTGGGTCAGAAATGAGAGGTTCTGAGGAGTATACAGGAGCAGGACACGGAAGGTGTCTGTGTGAACAGGGCAGGCCGTGGTGTGATGTGAGCATCTCCCACATAGCAATAATACCTGGCAGTAGTTGTGGTTCTTCTGTGTAGCTGCCTGGGGAGGGTGTGAGTGTGTGTGTGTGTGTGTGTGTGTGTGTAAGGGGTGCACAATACACTTGACAAAACATCAGAGGAAATCCGTGGGCTTTTGTATGTAGGAAATTGTCTTTATTGTAATTGTCCTCTACTTTTATAGAGTATTATGTACAACTTCTTTTTCCTGGAGATTTCAGGGAAAGATATAAGGCACATCTGTTTAGCTGTGGGTTTTCCTAATTTCCAAAGGGCTGGCTCTCAATAGCCAAGTTTTCCTTCAAGCCTGACTCCTTTGCCAACCCCCTCCCCCCAGCATGACAGCTACTTCCTATCCTCTCATGATTTCAAGGCCACCAAGGCAGCTCCTATTTTATTCTCCCTCCCTGTGTCCCTCTTTGATTCTCTCCTCTTTCAGAATTTGAGGATTGTCTTAATGACTCTCTTCAGCAATGCTACCAGGTTCCTGTGTGTTTTTTCGCTCTGTTTTTCCCCCCACTATTTGGAGCCAGAGCTCTCTGAGCCTCACATAAGGAAATTCAGGTCACCAAGCAGAAAATAGTGAGCACAGAAAAGCAAACCCCAGGAGGCATGATCTTGAACCGGAAGGTAAGATTAGGAGCAGCCAGCAAGGACAGCAGGCAAGTTCAACCGGATGCGGGATCATTTCCTGTTCTTAAAATTCCCTTTAAGATCTCAGCCTGGTCAAGATCTCAGCCTGGTCAGGGAGTTGGTGAGAAGCTGCAGAGGAAGTGCCCCTCAGGGGTGGGAGTCTGGCTGCAGGGGAGACCTGGGGGGACCTCAGGCCTCCCCTTCTAGGGAACACGGAGCAGCCTGCTCTGTGGCACCAACTCAGTGTGTGGGAAGTGGAGTGTGTGTCTGAGAAAGAGTGTGCATGCACATGTTTGTGAGTGAGAGTGAGTGTGTGCGAGTATGTATGAGAGCATGCATGTGAGTGAATCAGGTCTGGCTTTGGCCTCCAGGACTTAGGAGAGGCGTCCACACCCTGCCAGCCTGGCTTTTCCACTCTCCTTGGGAAGGGAATGGGAAGCTCCCACCTCAGAGCTCCAGGAGTAGGCAGGGGATGTGAAGAACCTGTGTAAAGTCCTCAGAATAGCTGCAGCCACTGAGCATTAGCCATCGTAGTGACTGTGACAATGCCTACAGCAACACGTTCTCAAGACTTCATCATGAGGAAGCTAGGTGGAAGAGAGAGGGAACATTCAACCAAAGACAACCTTACTGTTAACATTGTGTGCATGTGGCATTGAAGTCCATCTGGGAATGTCCACACCATTTGGCCATGAATGGTGCTGTGCTACCCAGGCCTAGGTGAGGGAGCTGTTGTAAGAGGGCCCACCTGTCACAGCTACCCTGTTTCCCCGAAAATAAGACAGTGTCTTATTTTAAGGTGTGCTCCCAAAGATGCGCTAGGTCTTATTTTCAGGGGACGTCTTATCTTTCCTGTAAGTAGGTCTTCTTTTCGGAGGATGTCTTATTTTCAGGGAAACAGGGTAATTGCTCAGGGCTTCTGGCTTTCAATACACATATTTTCATAATAGGGACACTCACTAAAGTGCTCACCAGGAACCATCCTGAAGGAGAAGAATAAAAGCAACCAGTAGGATAGAATGCCGGGAGAGGGACATCCCAGCCTGGTGTCCAGTAGGATAGAATGCAGGGAGAGGGATGTCCCGGCCTGGTGTCCAGTAGGGTAGAATGCAGGGAGAGGGATGTCCCAGCGTGGTGTCCAGTAGGGTAAAATATAGGGAGAAGAATGTCCCAGCCTGGTATTTAATAGAGTAGAATGCAGGGAGAGGGATGTCCCAGCCTGGTGTCTCTTGATAGAAGGCATGATTGGGAGGATTAGTCACCAAGCTTCTTTTAAATCTTCCTCCCAGACCACATGACAGAGATAAGGGAGATGGGCAGGTTCTGCAGGATGCAAGCTCTGTGAGTGGTTGGGATGCTGAGTCACCAGGGGAGTAGGGTGCCCCCACTGGGTGGAGCCTCTCATGAGTGTCCTCCATGAGGGCAGACATGGACCAGGAGCTCTCACAGGGTTCACTGAAATTAACCAACCAGCCACTCCAGCTCTGGAAGGAAACCACAGTTCATCTCCTGTTTATACATGAGGAGCCTGAGACTTAGAGAATTCTGACTTCAGGAAATTACAGGAGAATCCCAGAGCCCACATTTCCCAGGTGAGGCCCATGGACTTCCTCATTCAGAGTTCTCAGGCACTGGTGGATACAGGTGCCGACAAAATTCCAGGGTCATGCTAGCTGTGCCCTATAGCATATCCAGATCCTCCCCTGCAAGGTCAAGGTGATTATTAAAATGATCCCTGCCTATTAATGAAGACCTATTATTGTACGACACTTTTATTTCAAAACTTTTCGTAGGGGTCCTCTTTATCCTTCTGAATTGCTAAGAATTGACTTCATTTGCAATTTGAAACGTCTTCCTTAACCATAGATTTTTTTGCTGATATTGAGAATTAACTTCTGTTTTTTTGGCCTAAGCATAGTTTTAAAAGGCAAATACTATGCCCAAAACTATGCTTTAGAAAATGGCAATGCTAAATTCCATCTTTTCACATTTACCAAATAACCGTTACCACTTGGGTGCTATTTTATAGTTCAGATCATATAATTTCACTTATTCCTCATAAAGACCTCATAAAACAGCTATTTTAATTATTTTACTACAGTATTTTTCCCATGGGGACAAAAGAGTTGATAAGTAACTGGTCCCAAAGCTGTAGAGCTGGTTCTTGAGCCAGAATCACAGGTTTGTGTCCATTTCACTTGGCCCGTGTCTCCAAGGATGACCTCGAACTACCTGCATCATGATTACCAGGGGGGCTGACTAAAAATTCATATTACCAACTCCACATGCCATGGCCAACAGAAGACCACCACTCCTGTGATTCGGGATCTCCAGGCATGGAGGTGGAAAGAGGCATTCTTTTAACTGTCACCTCTTTTATTTACTTCAAGTATGTAAAAGAGTAGAGAGAACAATAGGAAATGATCTGTAATGAGATCTGTCAGATTTAACAAATAAAAAGGTAAGACACCCAGTTAAATTCAAATTTCAGATAAACAATGGATAATTTCTTTTTATTTTAATTTTAATTTTTATTTATTTATTTTGAGATAGAGTCTCAAACTGTTGCCCTGGATAAAGTGCCATGGTGTCAGAGCTCACAGCAGTCTCCAGCTTGGGCTCAAGCAATCATCTTGCCTCAGTTTTTCTATTTTTTTTTTTTTTTAAATCATAGCTGTGTACATTGTACCTGGGGTACAATGTGCAGGTTTGGGGTGACTTCTAGTAAAAGTATAATATTGCTGGGCCGTACTGATAACACAATATTCTTGTTTCCCCTGGCCACCCTGTTTTTACCCTCGCTCTCTTTAATAGGTTTCTGCTCTCAGGTGTTCCATCTCCCCTTTTCTAGCTCCTTTCCCCATCCTGGTGTATCTTTGAGCTGACCTCAGTCCTTCATCTGCAAACACTGTGGGGTGGATCTCTAACATGGAAAATGATTTTTTAAGAAACACAACTATAGTATCATTACCTCACTTGCAAAGCTTAACAATAATTTCTTAACACTGTCAACATCCAATCAATGTCCAGTCCTCTGATCAGCTCAGAAATGGTACTGAAAAGTTGTTGACTCTGATTGCAAATGAGGCTCTTACCTTGCTGATCTATGAGTCTTCTCTCTTCTCTGCATGTTGCTCATAGATGGATAGTTCATTTATCCTCTATAGTTGCTCTCAGCTCGTAGTTTCTTCTCTACTTTGCTTCCAGGTGTTGTCATTATTAAGTTTCTCTGTCCCATTTCTTTCCTGTTAGTCAGTAGCCAGATCCAATTAGATACATCCGGTTAGATCTAGCGGCTTGATCTCACTGAAGTTTCCATTTTTATCAAGAATCTATGCTAGGAGGCTTGCGTCCCTCTAGCAAGAGGCACATAATGCCTGTTTTCCTTTTTTCTGGAAATAATATTAGCAGCTGCTGAAAACCGATACCTAGAGGAATAGTTCTTTAGGTGACCCTAGATGCAGTGAGAATAAAGACCTTTGGTATTGCTCAGGGGCTCGCAGAATGGGTGGCTGTGCCTATTTTTTTTTTTTTTTAAGTGCAACGTCAGTGCTAAGAGGGCCCATTTCCTCCCCCAGGGCTCCTGGTGTAGGAAGCATCATCTTCCCTCCACTGCTCCCTTAGCTCAGCCTTTCTCCAAGTTCACAGCAATAACAGGACCCTGATCCCTTGCAGAGGTGTCCCGATGGTTGCTAATCAGAAGTTGTGTCTTTGGATGGATTCCTGCTATTGAAGCATTCTGTTTTATTCACTCAGCAGTACTAGTGACACTTTGTGGTAAGATCTCAGGAGCTCTCTTCAGCTGTAGAGTAACGACCCTACAACCTGAGGGTTGAAGTTGGGTTGGCACAAGGACAAACCTGCTAGACAAGTCACAAAGGGATCTTATTTTGAATGTGTCCTAAAAAAGAGAAGAAATGAGGACAAAAGGAAATTGTCTGAGTGGGATTGAGACAGGGCATGGCCCAGGGCAGAGGCAGCAGTGAGAAGCAAACAGAAGAGGAATGAAATAAGACAATTACCCACAAGCCTTTATGGCCTGTTATGTGTGGGGAAAATGTAGCAAGTGGGGTTTGCAAGACAATATTGCGATTGAAAACCAAGAGCACAGCCTAGGTGTGCAGGAGGAGACAGATAAGTCTTAGTCTGCCAGCTGTGGGTCCCTTCCCCTGGATCCTAGTGGTTTTGGCATTGCTAGGTGAGAACTCTTGTGGAGCTGTGGGGGAAACCTGAAGCATTGCCAGTGCCCAGGGCAGGCACGAGTTGGCCTGCCACTGACCAAAGAGGACTAGGGAAACTACAGTTAGGCCTGGATGCTCAGAGCTGGGAGGACGGTAGAGAGATTTTACAGACATGAGGATGTGAGAGGAGGGCAGGGCTGAGGAATGGTGCCAGGAAGAGCGGGGGAGGGAGACCCAAACCCTGGCTGTGCATGTTCAGCTCCTTCTGCTGTGTGGTCTGTAAGATGCACCCTCTTTTCTGCCTCCCAACAAAATGTCCAATAGGTGCCAGTTACTTGTTAGAGGGATTGGGCTGACTCATTGTTCTGAGGAGGAGCCACAGGCTGCATCTGGATTTACAGCGGGCCCTGGGGCAGGGACAGGCTAGCACTGTGGTCACAAATGGACGAGAAAAGCAGCCTAACGGCCACCAACAGCGAACAATAACGCTCCTGTGCCCACGATTTTGGTTTCCACCAAAAAGATTTCTTCACAGGGGAATGCCTGCCAGGGGTGCCTAATTAGGGACTCCCAGAACTTTTGTGCTTTTATGTCTTCCAAATTAGACTCAGAGAACAAAACATGAATGTAAACACAACTGACTGCTTTGCTGACACAACAGATAATGGCTTGAATGGTGCAAATTCCAAACCAAGTCTGTGACTAACCTTTTAATAACAAAAAAGATGACAAGGAAGTTTGCAAAGAATTGTATCGTTAATTGTCTGATCAATGGCTAAAGAGCAGGAGACAGCAGGTGACCCTCATATTCCATTTTCCCCTCAGTCTCATGCTTCTCTCCCAAATTGGAGAAGTGATGAACTTGATATTTTCCTAAAAGAATAAAATGAGGGAGGAGGGCTAGGTAGTGCAAAAGTGGCCGCTCTCCTTTCACATCTCAGTCCTGACCACGTCTTACTTGTCACCTTTAAGCCCTTTTCCATACTTCTGAAAGAGACTATTTCTCATTTTCATTAAGGGGCCTTTCCTGTTGCAACTCAGAGCAGAAGCTCCCATGTTCATCATATTCCATGATGAGCCACCAGTGACCCAAAGCCTCTATGTGGCTCCCGGGGAGGGAGGATCATCCTGCTGCCTACCTGTGACTGGGCAGAATAGGCAGCATGCAAGGAGGTCACCGGCCCATGGAGACAGCAGTGGTGGGGGCTTCTGTGGCTTTCCCCCCAACTGGGGAGTGCAGGAGCATCTGTGTTAATCACCTCTCTTCAATCAGATGGGAAAGGAGGATTCCCACCGCAGGGGTAAGGGGATGGACAAACCCAGGACTCCAGCACTGGGTGCAGAAAATAGACACAGTTCATTTGTCATGTAGTCATAGCTCAAGGGAGGAGGGCAGGGCCACATGGGGGTTGGAATTAGGAACAGAGTGAGCGCCCAGGGCTGTATGGGGGAGGCAGTCTGTGTAGTGACAAGAGGGAGAGATGACCTCAGGTTCCAGTGAAAAGTTGTGATTGGTTTGTGTCGTAATTCTTCAGGCTGGCAGAGAACTGAAACCCACTATTCAGGGGCAGGTGGAAACTGTACCTGGCCCATTTGATGACCAAACTCTTTGCCTGGGAACTTTTATCTGGGGCAGCAGAGAGGTAACGAGAACTTGCAGTTAGGTCATCTGAGGCTCTTGCAATTTTGTCAGATGTCAAGACAGCACAGAACATTGAATTTTGATTTTTAAGCCTTGCACCACAAATGCATCTGGAAAGGGGATAGTCCAAGAAGTCACTGGCAATAATGGGGGTGCCTGCCAGGAGGGAAGCCAGATACCTCGCTGCCACCCTGGATATTTGCCCTGCCTGAGTTGCCATCACAGGTGGATGCTGACAAGGAGCTGTGGGGAGTCTAAGTATTGACCCGTGCAGCTCCACACCTCTCTCAGAAGGTGCAGAAGAGGCCCCAGTGGTTCCTGAAACTTCAATGGAGGGACACAGACGTCACCAGGGTATCATGGGCCAAAGCAAGCAACAGCCCAAGCAACCCAGAATAGGACTGAAGGAGACATGAGTGTCCCAGGGGTTCTCAGTACTGAAGGGCTGTGTGGCACAGGCCATGGTTTGCTCATGCAAAGGCTCCATGCAGATTCTAGTAGCAAAGACTCAAATGCAATACAGATTTTATTTTTCTCTCACCACCATGAAGTCCAGCTATAGACTGTCTAGGGTAACAGTGTGGCTCCAGTCGCTTTTTTTTTTTGAGACAGACCCTCAAGCTATTGCTCTGGGTAGAGTGCAGCGGCATCACAGCTCACAGCAACCTCCAACTCCTGGCTTTAAGCAATTCTCTTGCCTTGGCCTCCCAAGTAGCTGGGACTATAGGTGCCCACCACAATGCCTGGCTACTTTTTGGTTGTAGTTGTCATTGTGGTTTGGCAGGCCCGGGCTGGATTCGAACCCACCAGTTCTGGTGTATGTGACTGGCACCTTAGCTGCTTAAGCTACAGGCCCTGAGCCGTGGCTCTAGTGTTAATAGAGCTACATGGTGGCAGAACCCCTTCACAGCTTGTGTTCCTTCAAGAAAAAGGAAAGGGCAAAGGGTAAAGCCTATATGCTGGCAGACAACCCAGTCACTTAGTCCACATGGCCACTTGTCTGCAAAGAAGGATGGAAGATACCATTTTTAAGTTAGTGCTGTAGAAACCACAAGGGGATTTTAGCCCAGGTCAGTTGCTCCTCACACAAAGATCCAATTATTGAGACAATGAGGATTGCGAAGGAAGAAAGGGATTTTTAAAATGACAAATGTCTTGTTGGAGATTGGGAGAAGCTGCCTCAAATTTGTCACTCTGACTAAAAGATATCATGGGCTTTTAAAAGAGGGGCCATGTGCCTTGGGTGGGAATGACTCATGAGGTGAAGCCCATCCACTGACAAAGTGAACAAGGAGCTTGTGCCAACTGCTTACCCTACAGCCAGGGAACAAATGGCCCCATACAGTCCTTGGAACCTGGTGCCTGGAAAAACAAAAGGTGGTGGTTTTCATGCCAACATTAAAGTGAACAAATGGAGAATACTGACTAGAGAAGGGGAATGGGGCTTCTAATTCTCACTCTATTGCAAACCACCATATCGTAGGTTTGGATGCAGCAGAGTTTTGTAGGCGGAGCTCGGCCGTGGTGGTGCTCAGTGTGGACAAGCAACCTATGCTCTGAATGCTGCACATACTATTGTGTGACCCACCAACCCTCAGAATGTAGTGTTGTAATAAGGCAGCTTGGGTATATTTTGCCCTCCTCTGGAAATACTAGGGAGTTGGGGGTAAGGAGAGAGAGGATATCTGAATATTTTTCATGAAAATAATTACCTCAGAGTAAAATTTTGTAGAGATGGAGATGTTATATGATTAATCTGTCCATCAGCCTCCCATATCTGAGTGGCTTTGCACCCAGGACGTTGTTGGCACCAGGACGGAAGCCCAAGTTGTCCTCTCTACCTGTAGTGAGCTGAAAGCCTAGTAAAGACATGCTGCACACTGCAAAGACTGGGAAACAAAGGGCTAAGAAAACTGTGCTAGTAAATAATACTGAAACTGCATGTAACATTTCAGTTAACAGAACCCCTGCTTTGCCAGAGGGCTGCCTGCCTGCCTCTGCTCCCAGGTCTTCAGCAGCACTGCCAGGCCCCATGGCCCGGGCCCTTAGGAGATGTACAAGTCTTGCTGGGGCTCAAACTTCCATTCAGGTTAATCCTCTGGACCTAAACCTACTTGTGTGTATAGTTGTGTGTGATTTTTCCTCTTCCAGTCTCTTTTTCCTCTTTGGTCTGACCTCCCTCTAGTGGGGTCAAACACGTCTTTGGAAAGTCCAGTGAAGTCCTGCCCTGGCTGTTGCTCTCTTTCATGTCCAAGTAACACTAGCTAATGCCATTTCAGAAAAATAGAAGACTTCTCAGCAGATGGACGGCATTCTGTGTGAGCTCCAGCTGAAACATGAGGACATGATGCTTTGGGAAGTACAGCATTTTATCTAGCTTCTAGTTTTCCTCTCCAAACCCACAGGCATAGCTTAGATCTACCAAGAGTGTGTCTTGAAGGCTGATGATGGCATCTGTGAGGATTGGCTGCAAAGCAACCCTCTCAGTCGTGATAAGGTGACAATGGACATGAAGAGACTATACTTAGACTTGCATTTCTTTTCAAAAGCAAAAATAACATGTAGGTCTTCAGCCAATATGGACATTTTAGGATTTGCTAACAATCATTTAAAATGCTGTGCTTTCACTTCAAGGTAATAGGAATAACTTATCGCTCTTTGTGGGCTGTTTACACACACTCCCAGGGGCTGAATAAAGCAGCCAACCTTCTGACTTAGGCTTTATTTATTTTTTTTAATCCAAAGAGAACCCTGTGGATCTGGGCAAGTGGGAAGGTGGCTTTGTATTCCTAGAGATGGGTAGGAAGTAGAGCTCACTTTACTGACTGACCAAGTGTCAGGGAAGGGCTAGGAAACATTTTCTATATTTTGTTGAATATTGTTCATATTTGTTGCCTTCATTTTTTGCTCATCTTCCCCTGTCTTTCTTTTTTTTTTATTAAGTCATATATACATAGATGATGAATACATTTATGCCTTTGTGGGATTCAATGTGTTGATTTTTTGTACAAATTGGAGTGTTTACATCCTACTAATTAACATAGCTTTCACCTCATTTACTTAATCACAGTGTTAAGGCATTTGTGTTCTATACTTGATAGAATTGACTTGTACCTTGCAATATGCTCCATAGGTGTGGTCCCACCATTAACCCCCCCTCAAACCACCCCCCACCATTCCCATCCCACTCCTCTTCCCTCCTTCATCCTGGTCTATAGTTGTGATTCATCTTTCATAGTAAATTGGTTTCATAGTAATACTGAGTACATTGGATATTTGTTTTTCCATTCCTAAGATACTTTACTAAGAAGAATATTTTCTAGCTCCATCCATGTAAACATAAAAGAATTAAAGTCTCCATCTTTTTTTAATGCTGCATAGTATTCCATGGTATACATATACCATAATTTATTAATCCATTCACGGGTTGAAGAGCACTTGGCTTCTTCCATGATTTGGCAATTATGAATTGAGCTGCAATGAACAGTCTGGTGCAAATATCTTTGTTGCCTTTTGGATATATACCTAGTAGAGGAATTGCAAAATCAAATGGTAGGTCTATATTTAGACCCCTGAGTGTTCTCCAAACTTCTTTCCAAAAGGAACATACTAGCTTGCATTCCCACCAGGAGTGCAGAAGTGTTCCCTTTTCCCCATATAGATGCCAACATCTGTAGTTTTGGGAAGTTGTGATGTGGGCTACTCTTACTGGAGTTAGATGATATCTCAAAGTGGTTTTGGTTTGCCTTTCTCTGATATTAAAGATGATGAGCAGTTTTTCATGTGTCTTTAGACCATGCACCTGTTTCTTCTTCAGAGAAGCTTCTGTTCAGGTCTCTTGCCCACTATGAAATGGGATTACTTGTTCTTTTCTTATTAATAAGTTTGAGTTCTCTGTGGATTCTGGTTATTAGTCCTTTGTCGGAAATATAACCGGCAAAAATCCTCTCCCATTCTGAGGGCTGTCTACTTAGTTTACTTACTGTGTTCTTGGCAGTGCAGAAGCTTTTTAGTTTGATCAGATCCTAGTAATCTATTTTTGATGTTGCTTCAATTGCCTGGGGGGGGGCCTTCTCATAAAGTATTCTTCCAGGCCATTTTTTTCAAGTGTTTCCACTGCACTCTCTCCAAGAATTTTTATAGTTTCATGTCTTAAGTTTAAGTCCTTTAACCAGTGAGAGTCAATTTTTGTTAGAGGAGAAAGGTGTGGGTCCAGTTTCAGTCTTCTACAAGTCGCCAGCCAATTCACCCAGCACCATTTGTTAAATAGGGAATCTTTCCCCAAATTTATATTTTTGATAGGCTTAGCAAAGATCAAATGATAAGTGTCTGGGTTCATCTCTTAGTTTTCAATTCTGTTCCATACATTTACCTCTCTATTTTTGTGTCAGTACCATGCTGTTTTGATCACTATAGATTTATAGTATAGTCTAAAATCTGATAGTGTGATTCCTCCTGATTTGTTTTTATTTCTGAGTAATGTCTTGGGTATTCGAGGTTTTTCTGTTTCCATATAAGGCGAGGTACTAATTTCCCAGATCTTTAAAGTATGACAGAGATGCTTTAATGGGATTGAATTAAATCTGTAGATTGCTTTGGGTAGTATAGACATTTTAACAATGTTGATTCTTCCCAGCCATGAGCATGGTATATTGTTCCATTTGTTAATATCTTCAGCTATTTCTATTCTCAGAGTTTAATAGTTCTCTTTATAGAGATCTTTCACGTCCTTCATTAGGTCGACTCCCAGATATTTCATCTTTGGCAGTATTGTAAAGGGAATAGAGTCCTTGATTGTTTTTTTCACCTTGACTATTGTTGGTATATATAAATGCTACAGATTTGTGAGTATTGATTTTGTATCCTGAGACACTGCTGTATTCCTTGATCACTTCTAAAAGTTTTGTAGTTGAGTCCCTGGGGTTTTCTAGATATACAATCATATCATCTGAGAAGAGTGACAGTTTGATCCCCTCAGATCCTATTTGGATACCCTTGATTGCCTTCTCTTGCCTGATTGCAATGGCTAAGACTTCCATTATAATGTTAAAAAGCAGTAGAGACAATGGGGAACCTTGCCTGGTTCCTGATCTAAGTGGAAATGATTTCAACTTTACTCCATTGAATACGATATTGACTGTGGGTTTGCTGTCAATGGCCTCTATCAGTTTAAGAAATGTTCCTTTTGTACCTATTTTCTTAAGCGTTCTGATCAAGAAAGGATGCTGGATACTACCAAAAGCTTTTCTGCATCAATTGAGGGAATCATATGGTCTTTATTTTTTATTTTGTTTATGTGATATATTATGTTTATAGATTTACATATATTGAACAACCTCAGCACCCTGGGATTAAATTGACCTGGTCATGATGTATAATGTGTTTGACTTGTTGCTAGATTCTGTTTGCTAGGATCTTATTAAATATTTTTGCATCAATATTCATTAGAGAAATTGGTCTATAATTTTCTTTTCTTGTTGGGTCTTTTCCTGGTTTGGGGATTAGGGTGATATTTGCTTCATAGAATGTGTTGGGAAGTATTCCTTCTTTTTCTATGTTTTGGAAAAAGTTAAGTAATATAGGTACTAGTTCCTCTTTAAAGGTTTGTTAGCATTCTGATGCAAAACCATCTGGTCCCTGACTTTTCTTTTTGGGGAGATTTTTTACAGTTGATGCTATTTCAGAACTTGATATAGGCTTGTTCAACATTTCCACTTCTTTCTGGCCAAGTCTAGGAAGGTGGCATTCTTCCAAGTATTGGTGTATTTCCTTCAGATTTTCATACATCTGAGAATAGAGATTTTGTAATATTCACTGAGGATTTTTTGAATTTCTGAGGAGTCTGTTGTTATTTGGCCTGTATCATTTTTGATTGATGAAATTAGGGATTTTACTCTTATTTTCTGGTTAGGTTGGCCAAAGGTTTATCTATTTTATTGGCTTTTTCAAAAGACCAACTTTTGATTTATTGATCTTTTAGTTATTTTGTTTTTCTTCTGCTGGGTTTGGGATTAGAATGTTCTTCTTTTTCAGTTGCTTGAGATGGCCCATTAAGTTGTTGACTTCCTCTCTTTCCATTCTTTTGAGGAAGGCTTGCAATGCTATAAATTTCCTAGGACTACCTTTGCGGTATCCCAGAAGTTCTGGTAATTCATGTCTTCATTATCGTTTTGTTCCAAAAATTTGGTAATTTCCTTCTTAATCTCATCTATGACTCAGCTATCATTCAGCATAAGCTTATTTAGTTTTCATGTTTTTGTACGAGTATGCAGATTCCTGTTGTTACTGAGTTCAACTTTTATTCCATGATGGTTGGAGAAAATACAAGGAATAATTTCTATTCTTTTAAATTTGCTGAGCTTAGACTTGTGACCTGAGATGTGATCAATTTAGGAGGATGTTCCATGGATATTCAGTTTTGCTAGGATGAAATGTTCTGTAGATTTTTGTTAAATTCAGTTGTTGAATGATTAAGTTTAAGTCTAAAATTTCTTTGCTTAGTTTCTTATTGGAGGATCTATCCAACACTGCCAAAGGGGTGTTAAAATTTCTGACTATTATGGTGTTGGAGGAAATCAAGTTGCTCATGTCTGTTAGAGTCTCTTTTATAAACTGAGGCACACTCTGGTTGGGTGCATAAATGTTAACAATTAAAATCTCATCATGTTGAGTGTTGCCCTTAACAAATATGAAGTGACCACACTTATCTTTCCTTACTTTTGTTGGTTTAAAGCCTATTGTATCTGTGAATAAAATTGCAACACCTGCCTTTTTCTGATTTCCATTTGCCTGAATTGCAGATGATCATCCCTTCACCCTGAATCTATATTTATCTTTTAAGGTAAGATGAGATTCCTGGATGTAGCAGATATCTGGCCTGAGTTTTTGTATCCAGTTGGCCAACCTGTGCCTCTTCAGAGGACAATTTAAGTCATTCACATTAATTGTGAGTATTGATAAGCCTGGTAGTATTTTGGGTATGGAGTTTTTTGAAAGTCCAGTGGACATTTTTAATCCTTTTGCCACTGTGGAAGTTGGAGTTTGATCAAAAGTTTCTGAGTGAATTTACTTTGGTAGTAGAGTATTGTGCTTGTCATTGTGGAGGATGGGTCTGAGAATATCCTGGAAAGCTGGTTTAATTATGGCAATTTTCTTCAACATGTGAATGTCGTTAAAGTATTTAATTTCTCCATCACAAATGAAAATCAGTTTAGCTGGATACAGGATCCTGGGTTGAAAGTTATTTTGTTTTAGGAAGTTAAAGATCAATGACCATCCTTTCCTAGCTTGAAAAGTTTCAGCAGAGAGATATGCAGTCATTCTAATATTCTTCCCCTTGTAGGTTGTGGTTTTCTTACATCTTGCTGCTTTCAGAATTTTCTCCTTCATATTAACTTTGGCAAAGTTAATTATAATGTGTCTAGGAGATATTTTATTTGGATTGAGTCATGCTGGGGTTCTGAAACTGTCTGCTATCTGTATTTCAGAATCTCTTGTCATGTTTGGGACATTCTCTTTGATTATCTCTTGGAGTAGAGCATCTGGACCTTTTGAAGCAACCTCTTCTCCATCAGGGATTTCTATAAGGTGAATGTTTGCTCTTTTGGAGTGGCCCCACAATTCTCTCAGGGAATGGTCCATTCTCTTCCCCTTTGAGCATTTGGGAGCATTCAAAAGCTTTGTCTTCAATGTCAGAGATCCTTTCTTCTGCCTCCTCCATTCTGTTACTGAGGGATTCCACTGTATTTCTCAGATCTTTCAGGGCAGCAAGTTCTTGCTTCAATGTGTCAAAATCTTTGGTGCTTTTGTCTTTGAATTCATTGAATTCTTGAGACAACCTTTGAATTACTCCTTGGTTTTCTAATTCCATATTTACCTCCATTCTGTTGATCTTATTTGCCATCCAAATTCTGAACTCGATTTCTGACATCTCAGCCATTTGTTTATGAATGGGATCATCTGGTGTGTCTGTTTTTTCATTCTTGGGGGAGTTGATCTACTCTGATTGTTCATGTTACCAGGGTTTTTCCACTGATTCAGCTCCTTGATTATTTTTCACCATTTGGCTAGATGGGCAGGTAAGGTGAAATTGGGGATATTATTATATTATTATTGTTATTCTGAGGATAACAAGTCAGCAGTCCTGGAGTTGTGGTTAATCAGCCCTTTGTCAAGGATCTGGGACTGGTGACTGTAGCTTTTTCCCCTACAGCTTTGCAAAGGCCCCATATAGTATTACAGTCTGAGGCTCTGGGGACCTGCTTGGTGTGGTGGGGTTAGGTGGTTCTGTCTTGTATTCAGCTGGTCTTTGTCCAATCCTAGAGGATCTGTGACTCTGGGTTGAAGTCTCAGCTATGAAGAAATGCAAGTGACTAAGACACCCCGCCCTCCATGGGCAATAACTGGAAGAGGAACATCAACCCTTCCTGTTACCACACAACCAGGGTACCGCCCAAGAAGGTCCTGGGGTAATTGGCCCAGGTTAGGAGTTCCAAACCAAATGACCCAGTCAATACCAACTCTCAAGTGGGAGAGTTTGAAAGGTCTCCAGCAACTAGATAGCTGAGATCTACTGGCTGCTCAAATGTGGCTTACTCTGGTGCTCTGTGGAGTCAGAAAGGCACACCCAGTAGCAGAGTTGGACCAGAGGGCTGGTGTCTCTTTCCCTAACTTGCACCTCTTTCATGCCAAGTCACTGGTAATCCCATGGTGCTGTGATTCTGTTTCCTCCAATAAGCAAATGTGCCAGGGCTTCACACCTGCTAGAGTCAAAGGAAAGTCGATGCCCGCTCAGCTCGGCCACCACCCTGTGCCACCAGCCAGCTGGGGGAGCTGAGGCCTGCCTGCCTCAGGTACTCAATGGCAACCTGGGAGTGTTCCACCTGAGCTCAGTCTGAACCTGAGGATAACAAGTCAGCAAATGATTTTCTCCCTCAGCCACTGTGCCTTTGCTCCAGCCACTCTGGAACACTGGTATCCCTATAGGGTGAGGTCTGGCTTCCTCTGGCAGTCCTCACAGTTGGGGAGGTGTCTCTCTAAGATTAGACCATGGCAGGATGGCTCTACTGTTGCTGAATCTTCATGGGAGGTGTTCCTGCACAGCTCCCAGGTGGTTCCCACTGCCAAGGAGGCAGCTGTAGCAGTGGTTCTGGGAGCACAGGATGCACAGCTCCAGCAGCAGGGCAGGTGCACAGTGTGCATTTCTGTCAGGGCAGGGCACCCGGTGGCTCTGGCAGGGCAGATGTTTGGGGCAAGGCTCTGGCAGGGTGAAGTATGCAGTGAGCTGCTCTGGCTGGGTGGGGCACAGGGAGCAAGGCTCTGGCAGTGTGGGGCACCAGGCGCTTGTTTCTGGCAGGGTGGGGTGCGCAGCTAGCAAGCCTCCTCCCACAGTTGGTTTGCACTTTCGCAGAGCCAAGCCCAACAGCCTCCCCCTCTTTGTCTGCAGTACTGTTGGGCTCACTGTTACAGTGCAGTTTTTCTACCCCAGCTCTTGCAGTGGTTGCACCTGGCAATGAACCACAGAAATTCCAGTCTCTGCAGAGATTAGGCTTCTGGGCTGTCAGGCAAAGGGGAAAGGGTGGACTGGAAGTTTAAAATGGCAGGGAAAACATTAGTTCAAATTTCATGCCTGACAAGAGTGTGCTCAGGGTCACAGCAGGGTCCTTCAGGGGAAGGAGTCCCCACTTCCTGCAACTCTCTCCCAAGGAGTGAGACAAGAGGGCCTCAGTTCGTCACTTGCCTATAGAAAACTTACAATGAGCAACAACAACAAAAAAAAGACAGAAAGACAGAAAGAAGAAAAGAAAAGAAAACAACTCTCTTGGGGGAGGGGACATACACTTTTCCTTAGGGATGAGTTTTGTACATGAAATTTGCTCTCTTGGAGTCACAGCTTGCTTCAGCAGAGGTGACGTGCAGTGATCACTCCTCTCTCAGCTCAGCTTCCAGTCTTCAGTTTTATTGGGTACTTTCTGGTCATTATCCTTCCGTCTGCATGGGAGCTTCTGTTGGCTATCTTGCCCCTCCTCCTGCCTGTCTTTGTTATACTAGTTCCATCTGGGATTTCTGTCCACTTCTTCATCAGACTCTTCTTTTTTTTTTTTTTTTCATGGGCTGGAACTCTGCCTATCATTATTTATTATTTTACACTCAGTAGCTAGCAGTGTCTGGCATACATAATAGGGTAATACTTTTCATTTTTTTTTTTTTTATTGTTGGGGATTCATTGAGGGTACAATAAGCTAGTTACACTGATTGCAATTGTTAGGTAAAGTCCCTCTTGCAATCATGTCTTGCCCCCATAAAGTGTGACGCACACTAAGGCCCCACCCTCCTCCCTCCATCCCTCTTTCTGCTTCCCCCCCCATAACCTTAATTGTCATTAATTGTCCTCATATCAAAATTGAGTACATAGGATTCATGCTTCTCCATTCTTGTGATGCTTTACTAAGAATAATGTCTTCCACTTCCATCCAGGTTAATACGAAGGATGTAAAGTCTCCATTTTTTTTAATGGCTGAATAGTATTCCATGGTATACATATACCACAGCTTGTTAATCCATTCCTGGGTCGGTGGGCATTTAGGCTGTTTCCACATTTTGGCGATTGTAAATTGAGCTGCAATAAACAGTCTAGTACAAGTGTCCTTATGATAAAAGGATTTTTTTCCTTCTGGGTAGATGCCCAGTAATGGGATTGCAGGATCGAATGGGAGGTCTAGCTTGAGTGCTTTGAGGTTTCTCCATACTTCCTTCCAGAAAGGTTGTACTAGTTTGCAGTCCCACCAGCAGTGTCAAAGTGTTCCCTTCTCTCCACATCCATGCCAGCATCTGCAGTTTTGAGATTTTGTGATGTGGGCCATTCTCACTGGGGTTAGATGATATCTCAGGGTTGTTTTGATTTGCATTTCTCTAATACATAGAGATGATGAACATTTTTTCATATGTTTCTTAGCCATTCATCTATCATCTTTAGAGAAGGTTCTATTCATGTCTCCTGCCCATTGATATATGGGATTCTTGGCTTTTTTCATGTGGATTAATTTGAGTTCTTTATAGATCCTAGTTATCAAGCTTTTGTCTGATTGAAAATATACAAATATCCTTTCCCATTGTGTAGGTTGTCTCTTTGCTGTGGTTATTGTCTCCATAGCTGTACAGAAGCTTTTCAGTTTAATGAAGTCCCATTTGTTTATTTTTGTTGTTGTTGCAATTGCCATGGCAGTCTTCTTCATGAAGTCTTCCCCCAGGCCAATATCTTCCAGTGTTTTTCCTATGCTTTCTTTGAGGATTTTTATTGTTTCATGCCTTAAATTTAAGTCCTTTATCCATCTTGAGTCAATTTTTGTGAGTGGGGAAAGGTGTGGGTCCAGTTTCAGTCTTTTACATGTAGACATCCAGTTCTCCCAACACCATTTATTGAATAGGGAGTCTTTCCCCCAAGGTAAGTTCTTGTTTGGTTTATCGAAGATTAGGTGGTTGTAAGATGTTAGTTTCATTTCTTGGTGTTCAATTCGATTCCAAGCGTCTATGTCTCTGTTTTTGTGCCAGTACCATGCTGTCTTGAGCACTATGGCTTTGTAGTGCAGACTAAAATCTGGTATGCTGATGCCCCCAGCTTTATTTTTGTTACTAAGAACTGCCTTAGCTATACGGGGTTTTTTCCGGTTCCATACAAAACGCAGAATCATTTTTTCCAAATCTTGAAAGTACGATGTAGGTACTTTGATAGGAATGGCATTGAATAGGTAGATTGCTTTGGGAAGTATAGACATTTTAACAATGTTGATTCTTCCCATCCATGAGCATGGTATGTTCTTCCATTTGTTAATATCCTCTACTATTTCCTTTCTAAGGATTTCATAGTTTCTTTATAGAGGTCCTTCACCTCCTTCATTAGGTATATTCCTAGGTATTTCATTTTCTTTGAAACTATGGTGAAAGGAGTTGTGTCCTTAATTAGCTTCTCATCTTGACTATTATTGGTGTATACAAAGGCTACTGACTTGTGGACATTGATTTTATATCCTGAAACATTACTGTATTTTTTGATGACTTCTAGGAGTCTTGTGGTTGAGTCCTTGGGGTTCTCTAAGTATAAGATCATGTCGTCAGCAAAGAGGGAGAGTTTGACCTCCTCTGCTCCCATTTGGATTCCCTTTATTTCCTTGCCTTGCCTATTTGTATTGGCTAGAACTTCCAGCACTATGTTGAATAGTAAAGGTGACAGAGGACAACCTTGTCTGGTTCCAATTCTAAGAGGAAAAGCTTTGAGTTTTACTCCATTCAGTAAAATATTGGCTGTGGGTTTGTCATAGATAGCTTCAATCAGTTTTAGAAATGTGCCACCTATGCCTATACTCTTCAGTGTTCTAATTAGAAAAGGATGCTGGATTTTATCAAATGCTTTTTCTGCATCTATTGAGAGGATCATGTGATCTTTATTTTTGCCTCTGTTAATATGGTGGATAACGTTAATGGACTTGCATATGTTAAACCAGCCTTGCATTCCTGGGATGAAGCCTACTTGATCATGATGAATGACTTTTTTGATGATAAGCTGTAATCTATTGGCTAGGATTTTGTTGAGAATTTTTCCATCTATATTCATGAGTGAGATTGGTCTGAAATTCTCCTTTTCGTTTGGGTCTTTTCCTGGTTTTGGTATCAGGGTGATGTTTGCTTCATACAATGTGTTGGGGAAGATTCCTTCTTCCTCAATTTTTTGGAATAATTTGTGCAGTACAGGAATAAGCTCTTCCTTGAAGGTTTGATAGAATTCTGGAGTGAAGCCATCTGGACCAAGGCATTTTTTAGTTGGAAGCTTTTTTATTGTTTCTTTGATCTCAGTGCTTGAAATTAGTCTGTTCAGGAGCTCTATTTCTTCCTGGCTAAGTCTAGGGAGAGGGTGTGATTCCAAATATTTATCCATTTCCTTCACATTGTCAAATTTCTGGGCATAGAGTCTCTGGTAGTATTCAGAGATGATCTCTTGTATCTCTGTCGGATCAGTTGTTATTTCCCCTTTATCGTTTCTGATTGAGGTTACTAGAGATTTTACTTTTCTATTTCTAGTTAGTCTGGCCAATGGTTTATCTATTTTACTAATTTTTTCAAAAAACCAACTCCTTGTGTCATTAATTTTCTGAATGATTCTTTTGTTTTCAATTTCATTGATCTCTGATTTGATTTTGGATATTTCTTTTGTTCTACTGAACAAAATCTAGGCTTAGATTGTTCTTCTTTTTCCAATTCCATAAGATCTCTTGTGAGATTGTTGATGTGCTCTCTTTCTGTTTTCCGAATGTAGGCATCTAAAGTGATGAATTTTCCTGTCCAAACCGGTTTTGCAGTATCCCACAGGTTTTGGTAGCTTGTGTCTTCATTGTTGTTATGCTCAAGGAAGTTAATGATTTCCTGTTTTATTTCTTCCTGCACCCATCTGTTATTCAACAAAACATTGTTTAATTTCCATGCCTTTGGGTGGGGTCGAGCATTTTTGTTAGAGTTGAGTTCCACCTTTAGTGCCTTATGGTCTAAAAAGATACAAGGTAAAATTTCAATTCTTTTGATTCTGTTGATATTTGTTGTGTGTCCCAGGATATGATCAATTTTGGAGAATGTTCCAAGGGGTGATGAGAAGAATGTATATTCTTTCTCTTTGGGGTGGAGTGTTCTATATGCTTCTATCAAGCATAGATGTTCTAGGGTCTCATTTAAATCTCTTATATCTCTGTTTAATTTCTGTTTAGAGTATCTGTCCAACTCTGTAAGAGGAGTGTTAAACTCCCCTGTTATGATGGTATTATCAGATAGCATATTGCTCAGACTGAGTAAGGTCTGCTTCAAGAATCTGGGAGCATTTAAATTGGGTCCATAAATATTTAGAATTGAAATGTCTTCTTGTTGTAGTTTTCCCTTGACCAATATAAAGTGACCATCTTTGTCTTCTTTGACTTTAGTTGCTTTAAATCCACATGTATCTGAAAATAAGATTGCAACTCCTCTTTTCTTCTGAATTCCATTTGCCTGAAAAATGGTCTTCCAACCCTTGACTCGGAGCTTTAATTTGTCTTTTGAAGCCAGGTGTGTTTCTTGCAGACAGCAAATGGATGGCTTGTGTTTTTTAATCCAGTCAGCCAATCTATGTCTCTTCAGTGGGGAATTGAAGCCATTAACATTTATTGAGATAATTGATAAGTGTGGTAGTATTCTATTCGTCTGATTGGTGAGAGTCCATTGCTTAGTTTTATCTTTTGCATCAGTGTGGAGGTTAGGTTCTGTCCTTTGATTTCTGAGTTCTTACTTTGCTGCTGATCCATTATGGTGGTCAGTGTGCAGAACAGGTTGAAGTATTTCCTGTAGAGCTGGTCTTGTTGTGGCGAATTTCCTCAATGTTTGTATATCCATAAATGATTTGATTTCTCCGTCAATTTTGAAGCTTAGCTTAGCTGGGTACAGAATTCTGGGCTGAAAATTGTTCTGTTTAAGTAGATTAAAGGTAGATGACCATTGTCTTCTTGCTTGGAAAGTTTCATTAGAGAAGTCTGCGGTCACTCTGATGGATTAGCCCCTGTAGGTCAACTGGCGCTTACTCCTGGCAGCTTGCAGAATCTTTTCTTTTGTCTTGTCTTTGGACAGGTTCATCACAATGTGTCTTGGAGAAGCTCGGTTAGAGTTGAGGCGACCTGGGGTCCGATAGCCCTCTGAAAGCAGTGTGTCAGAATCTTTGGTGATATTTGGGAAATTTTCTTTTATAATATTCTCTAGTATGGCTTCCATTCCTCTGGGGCATTCTTCTTCCCCTTCTCGAATTCCTATAACTCATATGTTGGAATGCTTCATAAAGTCCCATAATTCTGACAGTGAATGTTCTGCTTTCTCTCTCTTCTCTTCTGCCTCTTTTACTGTCTGAGTTATCTCAAGAACTTTGTCTTCTACCTCTGAAATTCCTTCTTCTGCATGGTCTAACCTGTTGCTGATACTTTCCATTGCATCTTTAAATTCCCTCATTGACTGTTTCAGTTCCTTCAGGTCTGCTATAACCTTTTTATATTCTTCATATCGTTCATCTCTTATTTGATTCTGTTTTTGGATTTCCTTTTGGTTATTTTCCACTTTATTAGCAGTTTCCTTCATTGTTTCCATCATTTCTTTCATTGTTTTCAACATGTGTATTCTAAATTCCCTTTCTGTCATTCCTAACATTTCTTTACAGGTGGAATCATCTGCAGTAGCTACCTCATGGTCCCTTGGTGGGGTTGTTCTAGACTGGTTCTTCATGTTGCCTGGAGTTTTCTGCTGATTCTTCCTCAAGAGTGATTTCTTTTATCTGTTTCCTTGCCCTAATTTTCCTTTCACTTCCTCTTGCTCTTAAATTCTCATGCCTGTGGACTAAGGGTTACAGGACCAGAAGGGTGAGAAGGTTGAAGAGCAAAAAAGGGATGAAAGAAAGGAGGAAAGAGTGATAAGAATAAAAAGAAAGATAGAGAAAGGAGAGGGGGTGAGTAAAAGGAATATTGACAAAAAGAAGAGAGGCACCAGCAAGAGGGAGATGGGGCAATATAGGTGTACAGTAGGGTACTTTGACACAACCTTAAAAAACCCCACCTTCTGGGGGTGCCCAGTTGTGTGGTTCCCTTGAGGTCAGCAGCTCTTTGCTAACCTGATCAGACACAGTACCCCACCTCCACCAAGTAGAGAGGAAAGACAAAAATGCTATAAATCAAACCAAAACAAGCAAACAGAAAACTTTACGGGGATAAAATTGGGTGAAAAACCAAATGATAGCGGTAGAAACACTAGCAAAAATGAAGTTCTAGTTATTAAAAAAGGCAGCAATGGGAAATTACAATTAAACTAGAAAAATTAAGAATGAAAAAGGGATCTGTATGGAAAAAATTGAAATTGAAAAACAAAAGAACATCAACAACATCAAAATAAACAAAATAAAATGACTGAACAAAAATAAAGAAAAAAATACACAACCAAAAACAAAGCAGTTTGTATATGTTATTGAATATTGTCTGGGCAACACGTGGTCTTCTGGGGTATGAGATGTTAATCACAGTTCTGATACAACTGGAGGCTGCTGATTTCTCAAACCCCAGCAGATAGACACCCTAAATCTCTCTTCAGCCCACTTAAAAGGCACTTGGAACTTGTAAACTTGCTGAGCAGAAGCTTTCCCAGGAAAGTGCTTGTCGCTGGAATCACTGCTGAAGTGGCTATCCACTTACCCAATGTGCCAAAACCGGTCTCACTCTGCCCCTGAGGGTTAGGGCTGCAAGGTGGCTCAGACCCCACCCTTAGGCTACTTGGTTGCTGGGTTACCAGCTCCCACCCGTTTCTAGCTCTGCCACCCTGAGGGCAGAGCTTGCCAGTGCAGATCACCGAGAATGGTTCCGTGTGACCCACCACCAAACACTATTAGCTCCGTCTGGCTCAGCGGCTCAGACTGGGGCCCTAGACAATGGCCAAATTTCTCCGCACTCCCGCTCAGGCCTTCCCCAAGGCAGTTCAACTCATTGCCAAGTCCAAGGACATCAAAACAGTTCACACGTAAGGCCTTTCTGGTTGCAGTCTTGCTGCTACTGAACTTACAGTTGTGGGTGGGTTTAGACGGATTGAACACATGCGACCACTTGCCATTTTTCCACTGTTTCAGTCCTCCTCTTGGGGTCCAGAAGTCTCTCGCTGACTCCCTGTATCCTCATAGGAGTGATGATAGGCAGATCCCACCAGCCAGAGATGCCTGGAGTCCTATCTCCCCCAACTCACGGTGTCCAGATGCAAGGAAGCTGTTACTCGGCTGCCATCTTGCTCCACCTCCGTTCTCGCCTCAGTCTAGTCCTTCCGCTCCGGCTGCAGCGGCGGCACCGGCACCGGCAGCGTCTCACGAGCTCCAGGGGTTGCGTCGCAGCCCGGCCAAGCCAGCGCCCCCCTCCTCTCCAGACGGGTTGGTAATGTTCGGCCCCCGCCGGCGAGGCGCGGTTGGTGCGGTCTGGGTTGCCTTCCTGCCGCCCCTTCGGGCTGCGTTGTGGTTCGGTCCGCTGGGCCTGTGGCGCTCGGGCGGTTCCACCGCTCCCGCAGCGCTGATCAGACTCTTCTTGTCAAGATTATCCAGCCCATGCTGCAGAATCAGCACTGACCAGCAGCAGTTCAGGCCTGTCCACACCTCTTGAGAAAACATGCAAGAATCTGGTCTCCTGGGGGATGGGCCTCCAGACCTCAGAGTGAGAGTGGAAGTGACTGCTGGGAGCTCAGAATTGCAGTGTCTTCAGAAAAGAAATCAGATCCCACCTGAACCTCCATAAGAGCTGTGCGGCAACTGCGATTGGCTCCTGCCCAGACCTCCGTAACAGCTGCGTCACGACTGCGATCGGCACTCCCCCCAGACCTCAGTAAGAGCTGCACTGCAAACACAATTGGCTCCCACCTGGACCTCCATAAGAGCTGTGCCAGCCAGACCTCTGTAAGAATTGCACTGCGACCACAATCGGTGCCCATCCGGAACTCGGTAAGAGCTGTGCCATAACCAGTGACACGTGCCCACTAGGCCTCTGCACACTCTGACCAAGAACTGCAGGAGCCAAGCAACCCCGCATTCTCCCTACTGTACCCTCCCTGCCTCCATGCCTGCTCATCTGGCCAGAGACTCTGGTAGCCACGTGCCCTCCAGTGCACTCCCTTCCTCTGGTGGAGCCCTGCTCCTAGCCAGAGACTGCTGGAGCCTTGGGCTCTCTGTGCAAATTAAAAAAAAAAAATAGAAATTATTCCTTGCATCTTCTCAGACCATCATGGAATAAAAGTTGAACTCAATAACAACAGGAATCTGCATACCCATACAAAAACATGGAAGCTAAACCACCTTATGCTGAAGGATAGATGGGTTATAGATGAGATGAAGAAGGAAATTACCAAATTTTTGGAACAAAACAACAATCAAGACATGAATTACTAGAACCTCTGGGATACTGCAAAGGCAGGCCTAAGAGGGAAATTTATAGCACTGCAAGCCTTCCTCAAAAAAATGGAAGGAGAGGAAGTTAATAACTTCATGGAACATCTCAAGCAACTGGAGAAGGAAGAACATTCCAACCACAAACCCAGCAAAAGAAAAGAAATAACAAAAATCAGAGCAGAATTAAATGAAATTAAAAACAAAAGAATTATATAACAGATCAATAAATCAAAAAGTTGGTTTTTTTAATAGATCAGTAAAATACATAAACCTTCGGCCAACCTAACCAGGAAAAAAAGAAAACCATTTTCATCTTATAGGGATCCCTAATTTTATCAATCAGAAATGGTAATGATGAAATAACAACAGATCCCTCAGAAATTCAAAGAATCCTTAACGAATACTACAAGAAACTCTACTCTCAGAAATATGAAAATTTGAAAGAAATCAACCAATACCTGGAAGTACACCACCTACCAAGACTTAGCCAGAACAAAGTGGAAATGTTGAACAGGCCTATATTATGTTCTGAAATAGCATCAACTATACAAAATCTCCTTAAAAAGAAAAGCCCAGAACCAGATGGTTTTATGTCAGAATTCTACCAAACCTTTAAAGAACTAGTACGTATATTACTAAACCTCTTCCAAAATATAGAAAAAGAAGGAATATTACCCAACACATTCTATGAAGCAAGCATCACCTTGATCCCTAAACCAGGGAAAGACCCAACAAGAAAAGAAAATTATAGACCAATATCACTAATGAATATTGATGCAAAAATACTCAATAAGATCCTAATGAACAGAATCCAACAACACATCAAAATTTATACACCATGACCAAGTGGGATTTATCCCAGGGTCTCAAGGCTGGTTGAATATACATAAATCTATAAATGTAATTCAGTACATAAACAAACTAAGAAATAAAGACCATATGATTCTCTCAATTGATGCAGAAAAAGCTTTTGATAATATCCAGCATCCCTTCATGATCAGAACACTTAAGAAAATCGGTACAGAAGGGCCATTTCTTAAACTAATAGAGGTCATCTACAGCAAACCCACAGCCAATATCGTATTGAATGGAGTTAAATTCAAATCATTTCCACTTAGATCAGAAACGAGTCAAGGCTGCCATTGTCTCCATTGCTCTTCAACATTGTAATGGAAGTTTTAGCCATTGTAATTGGGAAAGAAAAGGCAATCAATGGTATCCACATAGGGTCAGAAGAGATCAAACTTTCACTCTTCACAGATGATATGATTGTATGTCTGGAAAACACTAGGGATTCTACTACAAAACTTTTAGAAGTGATCAAGGAATACAGCAATGTCTCAGTCTACAAAATCAACACCCATAAATCTGTAGCCTTTATATATACCAACAATCACCCAGCCAAAAATACCATCAAGGACTCTATTCCTTTCACAGTAGTGCCAAAGAAGATGAAATATTTGGGAGTATACCTAACAAAGAATGTGAAAGATCTCTACAAAGAGAACTATGAAACTTTAAGAAAAGAAATAGCTGAAGATGTTAGCAAATGGAAAAACATATCATGCTTGTGGCTGGGAAGAATCAACATTGTTAAAATGTCTATACTACCCAAAGCAATATATAATTTTAATGCAATTCCTATTAAAGCTCCATTGCCATATTTTAAAGATCTTGAAAAAAATAGTACTTCATTTTTTATGGAATGAGAAAAAACCTTGAATAACCAAAACATTACTCCGCGATAAAAACACAGCAGGAGGAATCACTCTACCAGACCTGAGACCGTACTATAAATTGATAGTGATCAAAATAGCATGGTATTGGCACAAAAACAGAGAAGTAGATGGCTGGAACAGAATAGAGAACCAAGAGATGAATCCATTTACTTACTGTCACTTGATCTTTGACAAGCCAATTAAAAACATTCAGTGGGGAAAAGATTCCCTATTAACAAATGGTGCTGGGTGAACTGGCTGGCAACCTGTAGAAGATTGAAACTGGACCCACGCTTTTCACCATTAACTAAGATAGACTCTCACTGGATAAAATATTTAAACTTAAGACATGAAACTATAAAAATACTTGAAAACTCTTGAAGGGATCGGCCTGGGTGAATATTTTATGAGGAGGACTCCGCAGGCAATTGAAGCAGTATAAAAAATACACAACTGGAACCTGATCAAACTAAAAAGCTACTACACAGCCAAGAATATAGTAAGTAACGCAAGCAGACAGCCCTCAGAATGGGAGAAAATATTTGCAGGTTATACCTCCGATAAAGGTCTAATAACCAGAATCCACAGAGAACTCAAATGTATTAGCAAGAAAAGAACACGTGATCCCATCTCAGGGTAGGCAAGGGACTTGAAGAGAAACTTCTCTAAAGAAGACAGATGCACGATCTACAAACACATGAAAAAAAGCTCATCATCCTTAATCATCAGAGAAATGCAAATCAAAACTACTTTGAGATATCACCTAACCCCAGTAAGAGTAGCCCACATAACAAAATCCCAAAACCAGAGATGTTGGCATGGATGTAGAGAAAAGGGCACACTTCTACACTGCTGGTGGGAATGCACACTAATACGTTCCTTCTGGAAGGAGGTTTGGAGAATACTTAGAGACTTAAAAATAGACCTGCCATTCGATCCTATAATTTCTTTGCTAGGTTTATACCCAGAAGACTAGAAATCACAATATAACAAAGACATCTGTATGAGAATGTTTATTGCAGCCCAATTCACAATTGCTAAGTCATAGAAGAAGCCCAAGTGCCCATCGACCCACGAATGGACTAGCAAATTGTGCTACATGTGTACCATGGAATATTATGCCGCCTTAAAGAAAGATGGAGACTTTACCTCTTTCATGCTGAAATGGATGGAGCTGGAACATATTCTTCTTAGGAAAGTATCTCTTGTGCATCTTAGAATGGGTACAGGCGAAAGCTACTAAATGCAGATACAAATGTCTACATACAATAACTAAGAAAATGCCATGAAGGCTACATTCATCAGTTTGATGAGAATATTTCAGATTGTATATGAAACCAGCACATTGTACCCCTTGATTGCACAAATGTACACAGCTATGATTTAACAATTCAAAAAAAAACACAGAAAAACTGAAAAAGAATCTCGAGATGGAGTGATTATGCTTGATGTATCACAAGGGTCCTCATAAGTGAGAGCCAGAAGGAGATGTTGTGGAAGATTGCAAATGGTATGATTGCCTGTGGTCACCCCATAAAAACCCCCACTGTCTATATGGGCAGTGGTTGTGGGAGACTTGGCTGTGGACATTTGCATGAACCATATTTAGGAGTAATGGTTACTCAAGGCTAGGGGGACCTGGTGAAGTGCTGGACCTCAGAGTTGTTCTGCCATTTAAGTAGCAGTGGTAGATACTCAGGGGTGGGGTCTTGGGGTTCAGGAACAGCTCTGGAACTTTAGGGATAGTGTGGCAGGCTCACTGGGGCCCTGGAGGCACAGATCATATCCTCAGGATTGGGCACAGCAAAAGCTTCAGAACTGGATGGTTGAATTCGAGGGACATAGCTGCACAGATAAATGGTTCTTTGATTAGTGCAGAGTGCTCATGCCCAGTCATATAGGCAGGAGTTTGTCCATAAGTCCACGGTCTGTGGAAGTGGGCTGGAGCTGCTGGCCATCACAGTTTCTTTCCATCAGCGTAGGTCCCTTTGAGGCAGTCACCTAAGCCTTCCAAAGTGATACCTGTTGTGTCTGAGGCTCCTCCTCTACTCAGACCCCATACCAGGGAGGGGGGGCAGGGCTGCTTTCCTGCCCATGGTCACAGGGCATGGCACATGGAAGTGTCTGTTCTGTCTGCTCTTTCTTGGCCTAGTAGGTGTGATACAAAAACTACTGCTGGAAAGCTGAGTCCTGAGCAGAGCTGGTGCCATTCAGCTGTAGAACCCTGGGATGGATAGCC
Source organism: Nycticebus coucang (assembly GCF_027406575.1). Lineage (NCBI taxonomy): Eukaryota > Metazoa > Chordata > Mammalia > Primates > Lorisidae > Nycticebus > Nycticebus coucang. Next base: position 109,892,899 of record NC_069781.1, read on the forward strand.
ACCAGATCTCTTCTACATTTGCTTTCCAGTACAATGTCTCTGCACAGACTCTGAACAGCTCTCCAATCAGCTCAGAGGTTTACAGTGGTAGAGGGGTTCCCTAAGACCTCAAGCCACCTCTGAAATTTACTCCTTTCGTCAAAAGGGGTGCCCCTGCAGGTTGCTTTTATTTTGCGATCTTCTCAACTCCCAGCAGTGTGAATTATCTTGGGACACCCAGCTTAATCTCTGAGATGATAGATAGGGATTGTGAGTAGGAATTAGCAATGCCTCATTTGATAGAGTTAGCAGATGCTGTAATGGACTATATATGTTTTTCTCCTTGTCAGTAAGTGGTGCTTACAGAAAGAGCCATCTATGGTGTTGTTCTCTGGGGCTTACGACTGGCTCTAGCTCCTCAAGAGAAGCATTCAAATTCCCTAGTGGGTGGTGGGTGGCCACTGAAGCTCCCAGAGGATTCCCTGCTTTCCACCATGGCAAAGGTAGGTGGAGGAGTGAAGCAGGATAGGTCTAGGCAGGATGAGCCTTTCTTCAGGCTCTACAGAGGTCGTCTGTAGAACTGCATTGGCAGTGATTAAAGGTCAGCTCCCAGGCTGCTGGGGAAAGCCACTTGTAAGGGGTTGAAACGGCCCCACCAAACTGGAAAGCCTGCTCTTGGGGAAGGGCCTGTCTGTGTTTCATAGACTGGCTGTTGGGCATGAGTTCCCCTCTTCTCTTTTGTACCCTGCTCCACGAGTCTTCTTCCTGTGTCTGGTTGCAGATAGGTACCTGAACTTCCTGAGATCATCAACAATGGCACTGCAGGTTGAGAACTTCATTGTCCAACACCCCACCCAGTCTGAAAATGTGACTTTCCTGTGGCAAGATGGATGCTTTAGCAGTTCACTTCCACTCAAACCCACACTGTGCTGTCCTGTCAGCTCTGCCCACATGGCTCCCTTGCCTCCTGACTTGAGTTCTCAAATCTTCCCTCTGTGTCTCCATGCAAACCAACTGAGTACTTGGGGTACAGAATCTGGCTTTTATTGTCTTTCCTGCTGGTAGATAACTCCAGGGTGTGCTGGCAGGCAGGGAACTCCTAGACTGAGTACCCCTAGGTCTATCGCAGGTCCTCAAGGGAAAAGGTATGGATGCTACTCTTTATGGAAACCTTAGACTTATTGGCACACCAACAGAGAAGAAGCAGCCATATTTGAGTCTTGGCTCAATTGTCTCTCTCAGCTGCAGTGGGCTGGGGAGGAGCAGTTATGAAAACAGTCTGAATGGGGGAGATCAAGCACTCCAGCCCTCCTGTTTTCTCTCCCAGGAAGGAAGCAAGCACAGATTGTCCAAGCTCTGTAATCACACAAATTCTCTGGAGCCCACCACAGTCTGGGCAGGAGTTGGGAACTATCTTATGGGAAAACTGAAGACCTGGAGCTCCCTGGGGTAAACAAAGGGCCACTTTAGGCAGAGTAGCATATGGTGCTCACCATCTTGGCTCTAAACAGATCCTGAAGTGGAAGCCTGATGGATTTTCAAGAAGCTCCCAGTTCTGTGGTTGCAGCAGCCCTTGGGCTCATGAGAGTAGAAAAGATCCCAAGTAGCTTGGAGGTCCACTGATTCCTGGAGGTGTAAAGGAAGGAGAAACAAAACCCCTACCTACCCTCCGCACCAGGCTCCAAACTTCTCCAGAGTTGATCTCTGCTGATATCGTTTTTCTTCCTGTTCTGCTCTGCAACTATGAAATCTCTGGCAGGCTCTGGCACATTTCCCCCCAAATTACACCTGAGCTGTATTTTCTTACCCACCTTTTCATTATCTGAGACCTTTCCTTCCCTCCTGGACAATCTGGCAACAATGTCTCTAGTCAGCCATCTTCCTTCCCCAATCCCAATTTTTTCAATCATCGTACATGGAAACCTCATGGAAAAAGAATAATCAATTGTATTTACTCACCTTTTATTCTTACCATTTTTCTGTCTTCTTGATGTTTCAAGATTTCTTCTTCTATCATTGTCTTCTTGTTTGATGGACTTCATTTAACCATTGTTTAAGGGTAGGCTTGGTAATAACATATGATTTTCTTTCTCTGGGGAGTGTCTACATTTTGCCTCCATTTCTGGGGAATATTTTCATATTTCATGTAGAATTCATAGTTGACAGTTCTGGGTTTTGGGGGGGCACTTGAAAAATTTTGTATCATTTCCATCTGGATTCACAGTTTCAGATGAAAATCTTGTCATTTGAATTGGTGTTCCTTTATAGGTAATGTGCCATTTCTCTCTGCCTGTTCATCATTATTATTTATTTTTAATTGACAAATAATTGTGTATATTTATGGGGCAAAATGTGATGTCTGATTTACATAGACTTTATAGGAAGATTCAGTCAAGCTAGTTAATGTATGTATCATATAACCAACTTATTTTATAATAAGAATGTTAAAAATCTATTCTTTTAGCAACTTTGAAATAGAGAATTTCAAATGCAGAAGTTTATTACAATATTTCTTGGTATGGATTTCTTTGGATTTATCCTATTTGAGGTTTGCTTGACTTCTTAAACCTGTGGGTTTATGTATTTCACAAAATTTGTGGTATTTCTTTATGTTACTATTTCTGTGTCCCCTCTCTTTCTCTTCTCCTTCTGGGATTTCAATGATACAAGTGTTATCTCTTTTGTTATTTTCCCATAGGTTGCTGACTGTCTGTTCATTTTTTTTTTGTAGAGACAGAGTGTCACTGTACCACCCTTGGTAGAGTGCCGTGGCGTCACACGGCTCACAGCAACCTCTAACTCTTGGGCTTAGGCGATTCTCCTGCCTCAGCCGCCCGAGTAGCTGGGACAACAGGCGCCTGCCACAACGCCCGGCTATTTTTTGTTGCAGTTTGGCTGGGGCTGGGTTTGAACCTGCCACCCTCGGCATATGAGGCCAGCGCCCTACTCACTGAGCCACAGGCGCTGCCCCTCTCTGTTCATTTTATTGATCTTTTTCTCTCTGCTGTTAAGACTAAGTAGATTCTATTGATCTATCATCTCTGCTCTACTATTGAGCCTATTCAGAGTGTTTTTTGTTTCTGTTATTGTATTTTTTAGTTCTAGAATATTTCTTTGGCTCTTCTTAATTCCTATATTTTAATATTTTTCTATATTTTAATTTTTTCAAGAGAATTCATAATTGCTTATTCAATCACTATTGTGATGGCTGCTTTAAACTTCCTATCTGACAATTCCAACATCCAATTTATCTCAGTATTGGCAACAATCGATTTTGTTTTCTCTTTTAAGTTTGTTATGTTCTTGGCTCTTGGTATAATGGGTGATTTTTTTAATTGTAATGTGGAGATATTTAGGAGGCTCTGGGTCCTACTAAGTAGTTTTGTTTTATTTATTAATAAAATAAATATTTCATTTTAGGTATTTTATTTATTTTCATTTTTAACTTGTTTAGGCTTAGCACACAGGTCCTAGTCTATTTTTGTAGCTCTCAAATTTTCTGAGTCTTAGTGGTACTGTTTTGGTCCTGTGGAATATCTGATGCTGCTGGGCTCCCACTAAGCCCTGCTGGTGCTATTTTATAAAACACATAAAGCTTCTCCAGGAAGGGTCTCTATGGAAGAAAAGAATCTCCAATCTCTGAGGACAATGATGCTTTCTAGTCAAGTTTATGTTCTGGCAGGATTCCACCTGCCCATAGGCAATGGCCTGCATCCTGGGCCACTTAGTGGCAAGATGACTACTGGTCATACTGGGTAGTGAGGGAGGCTTACCACTGTGTTAAAGGAAAAGGGCACCTCCACTAGCAGTGTATTGTCAGCAGGGCTCTGATTGAGCCCTATATCATTGCTAGGCCCACCTAGTGTTGTTTCAGGACTCCTACTTGGTTCGAGGAAAGAATGAGCCCAGCTCGGCTGCCTTCTGTAGCTAGGTTGGGAAATGGGAATGCCAGGTCTGGGTTGTGTACTTCTGTCCAGTGAGGGTTGCAAGACACTCTGCCACTGTGTTGTTACACAATCCTGGACTGACAAACCAGTTCATCTTCCTCTTTCCTTCTTTCAGAGCTAAACTTTGTTTGTTGTAGTATGTTATTTCTAGAGTTTATGGTTGTGCTTTCTAGCAGGGAGTGAAAATGAATACAGATGAACCACTGGGTAGTTATATTTTGAATTGAGAATTATGTATTAATTTTATTCATCATAGACTTATTCAAATAAATGTCCTTTTAATGCTTTGTGCTATAAAGGAACAGTGTCATTTGCCAGCTTTGTAAAGTTTCTTCTTATACTTTTTACAATTCCAGAAATTTAAGAGAATTCCACCAGCCTTGGCTTAAATTGGTAACCTTCAAAATATTTAACTAAAAAGTAAACTAAGATCACTTTATCATCTGTGGGTTGTTTCCATCTGCTTAAGTAAAATTAGGTGAGAACACAGTCTCTTCAAAATGGGTAAATACAATGCTGGAATACTCCAAAGAATATTTGTGATGTTTTCAAGAAAAGAATCATAGGAGGAGAGGAGACAAGATGGCTGACTGAAGCCAGCTTTCCACATAGGCTCCCATCCAGAAGGAGAGTTAAAGAACAAAAATTCAGCAAGTAACCTGGTGGATTTGAGCTGCACTAAGAGATAGTTGAAGAACGCACATCAACCCCACTGAGGCGAGCTGCGACCACAAGGATACAAACAAAAGGTACAAAATCCATCACCAAGTGGACAGGAGTCGCCTCCCCCATGAGAACAGCTCAGAGTGCCCCACAAACAATCGGGCAGATTCAAAGGTCCTCCCACTACACTCCACGGGAGAGACCCTCTAAAAACTGGACCTACCTCCCCCACTAGGGTGCCATGGCATCCTCCTGCCAGGCATAAAAGTGTATAAACTGTATATAGTCTCTACCTGGAATTCCGAGCTCCCAGTGCTCCCCTTCACTCACACTGACGTCTGGAGGCCAGTCCCCCAGGAGTTCAGAGTCTTGGGTGATTTCTGAGGGGTGTGGATGGGGCCTCGACTGCAGCTGGTCGGTTCCGGCTCTGGGGCATGGGAGTGAGGAGAGGACAGTTGGCAGAGAGGGGACAGCACTGGAGTGGCAGTTCCCTGAGGCACAGTGTGACAGCCATCTTTTGGTGACAATACAGCCAGGCATAAAACTGTGTAAAACTGTGTGTGTTCTCTGCCCGCAACCCTGGGCTCCCAATGCTCCCCTTTGCTCTCGCTCCAAGGTGTGGAGGCCTGTCCCCCATGAGTTCAGACTCTTGGGCGATTGCTCGAGGGGTGTAGAGAGTGCCAGGCTACAGCCAGTTGGTGCAGACTCTGGGATACGAGAGCAGAGAGAGGATGGTTGGCCGGAAGGGAGCTGCACTGGAGCAGCGGTTGCCTGAGGCATAAAACAGCAGCCCTCTTTTGCTAGCAATACAGCTCATTACCGAATATTCTGAAGCCACACCCCCTGTCTCCCTGGGCAACCAGAGACTCTGAGTATAGGATTTGCCTGAGGCAACTCCAACTTGCAAACTGGGGAAACTCCCAGAGCGGTGCTGACCCAGAGGTCCGCTTTACTGAACCTAAGACACACCTGGCCCTCAGGGGATCGTCAGCCTATAGACAACACAAGAGCAAAGACAAGCTTATTTGAAACTCAATGCAGCTTTTCTTCTGCAGGGGAACTGCAAAGTTGTTCTGTTCTGTTCTGTCAGTAACATTAATCAGGGGCGAGACTGGACCTGAATGAAAATCCCCCAACCTTCATCAAGTACCTGAGGTTGTCAGGCCTCATCTCCTTCTGCTAGAGAGAGGCAGAGTACAGTGGCCTGGCAGACTTCCTTGTGATTCAGGTAGATGCAAACTCCTGGAGTACCGATTCACTACAGGCAACTGGGTCAGCCAACTGCAGGGCTATCAGTGACTGGGTGTGACAGTGGTGCAAGGTGGGGAAGGAGGCAACAACCTTCCCAGGTTGATCTATTGGCTGGGTGGCTCCTCCTGACTCCACGCAGCACTGGAGCAAGCCACACCAGAGTAGTCAGCAGACCCCTGTGATCCAGTTCCCAGAGACCTCTTAAACTCTCTCACCTGAGACAGGTGCAGACTGAGACAATTGATTTGGACCTTTTGAACTGAACCAATCACCTAAGGAATTTTCAGGTGGTGCCCTGGGTGCACGGTGGTAGGAGGGTTTAATTTTTCTTTTCCAATTGTTTGCCGGTGGGGGGTGGGGTGACTTAATTGCTGATATTTCACCACAGCTGAGACTTCAATCCAGAGTACCTGTTTCACTAGGGTGGAACAGAAACCAGCTGAAAACAAGACAGAACCACTAAGCCCCACCACACCAGACAGGGCCCCAGTTTCTCAGGCCACAACACTGTACAGGCCCTTGACAAAGCCCCAGGGGAAAAAAATCAAATGGAGTAAAACAACCATGGGGAGGAATCAGCAGAAAAACTCTGGTAACATGAATAACCAGAATAGATCAACCCCCCCAAGGAAAGATATGGCAGATGCAATTGAAGATCCCATTCATAAACAACTGGCTGAGATGTCAGAAATCGAATTCAGAATTTGGATTGCAGACAAGATTAACAAAGTGGAATTAGGAATTCGAGGAGAAATTCAAAAGTTGTCTCAAGAATGTAATGAATTTAAAGACAAAACCACCAAAACTTAGACACACTGAAGCAAGAATTTGCAGCCCTCAAAGAAATGAAAAATACGGTAGAATCCCCCAGCAACAAAATGGAGCAAGCAAAAGAAAGGATTTCTGACATTGAAGATAAAGCCTTTGCATGCTCCCAAACTCTCAAAGAGGAAGAGAAATGGAGAGCAAAAACGGATCATTGTCTCTGAGAGCTCTGGGATAATTCGAAGAAGGATAATATCCGAATCATTGGAGTTCCAGAAACAGATGAAGTGGCCTCACTGGGCACAGAGGCCCTTCTGCATGAAATTATGAAAGAGAATTTTCCAGACATGCTTAGAGATTCTGAAATTCAGATAGCGGACAGCTTCAGAACCCCAGCATGACTCAACCCCAATAAGACATCCCCCAGGCATATCATAATTAACTTCACTAAAGTTAATATGAAGGAGAAAATCCTCACAGCTGCCAGGAGAAAGAAAACTATTACCTTCAAAGGGAAGAATATTGGAATGACTGCAGATCTCTCTGCTGAAACTTTTTAAGCCAGAAGAGGGTGGTCACCGACTTTTAATCTCCTAAAGCAAAATAACTTTCAACCCCGGATCTTGTATCCAGCTAAACTGAGTTTCATTTATGATGGAGAAATTAAATACTTTAATGACATTCATATGTTGAAGAAATTTGCCATAACCAAACCACCTCTTCAGGATATTCTCAGACCTATCCTCCACAATGACCAACCCAATTCTATACCACAAAAGTAAACTCACTCAGAAACTTCAGATCAAACTCCATTTTCCACACTGGCAAAAGGATTAAAGATGACCACTGGACTTTTGAAAAACTCGATACCCAAAACTTCACCAGACTTATCAATATTCTCTATTAATGTGAACGGTTTAAACTGTCCTCTAAAGAGGCATAGGTTAGCTGACTGGATACAAAAACTCAGGCCAGATATTTGTTGCATACAAGAGTCACATCTTAACTTAAAAGACAAATACAGACTCAGGGTGAAAGGATGGTCATCCATATTTCAGGAAAATGGTAATCAGAAAAAAGCAGGTGTTGCAATTTTATTTGCAGATACAATAGGCTTTAAAACAACAAAAGTAAGGAAGGACAAGAATGGTCACTTCATATTTGTTAATTTGTTCATATTTCATAATACTCAATTCGAGAATGCACCTTAATTTATAAGAGAAACTCTAACAGACATGAGCAACTTGATTTCCTCTAGCTTCATAATAGTCAGAGATTTCAACACTCCTTTGGCAGTGTTGGATCGATCCTCCAAAAAGAAGCTGAGCAAAGAAATTTTAGATTTAAACCTAACCATCCAACATTTGGATTTAGCAGACATCTACAGAACATTTCATCCCAACAAAACTGAATACACATACTTCTCATCAGCCCATGGAACTTACTCCAAAATCGATCACATCTTAGGTCACAAGTCTAACCTCAGTAAATTTAAAGGAATAGAAATTATTCCATGCATCTTCTTGGACCACCATGGAATAAAACTTGAGCTGAGTAACAGCAGGAATTTGCATACTCATACAAAAACATGGAAGTTAAATAACCTTATGCTGAATGATAGCTGGGTCAGAGATGAGATTAAGAAAGAAATTGCCAATTTCATGGAACAAAACAACAAAGAAGACACGAACTATCAGAACCTCTGGGACACCGCAAAAGCAGTTCTAAAAGGGAAATTTATAACACTGCAAGCCTTCCTCAAGAGAACGGAAAGAGAGGAAGTTAACAACTTAATGGGACATCTCAAGCAATTGGAAAAGGAAGAACATTCCAACCCCAAACCCAGTAAAAGAAAAGAAATAACCAAAATTAGAGCAGAATTAAATGAAATTGAAAACAAAAGAATAATACAACAGATCAATAAATCAAAAAGCTGGTTTTTCGAAAGGTCAATAAAATAGATAAACCTTTGGCCAACCTAATCAGGAAAAAGAGAGTAAAATCTCTAATCTCATCATTCAGAAACAACAAAGACGAAATAACAACAGACTCCTCAGAAATCAAAAAAATCCTTAGTGAATATTACAAGAAACTTTATTCTCAGAAATATGAAAATCTGAAGGAAATTGACTGATACTTGGAAGCACGTCAGCTTCCAAGACTTAGCCAGAATCAGGTGGAAATGTTGAACAGGCCCATATCAAGTTCGGAAATAGCATCAACCATACAAAACCTCCCTAAAAAGAAAAGCCCAGGACCAGAGGGTTTCACGTCAGAATTCTACCAAACCTTTAAAGAGGAATTAGTACCTATATTACTCAACCTGTTCCAAAAGGTAGGAAAAGAAGGAAGACTACCCAACACATTCTATGAAGCAAACATCACCCTGATCCCCAAACCAGGAAAAGACCCAACAAGAAAAGAAAATTATGGACTGATACCACTAATGAATACAGATGCAAAAATATTCAACAAGATCCTAACAAACAGAATCCAGCAACACATCAAACAAATTATACATCATGACCAAGTTGGTTTTATCCCAGGGTCTCAAGGCTGGTTCAATATACGTAAATGTATAAATGTAATCCAGCAAACAAATTAAAAAACAAAGACCATATGATTCTCTCAATCGATGCAGAAAAAGCTTTTGATAATATCCAGCATCCCTTCGTGATCAGAACACTTAAGAAAATCGGTATAGAAGGGACATTTCTTAAACTGATAGAGACCATCTACAGCAAACCCACAGCCAATATCATATTGAATGGAGTTAAATTGGAATCATTTCCACTCAGATCAGGAACCAGACAAGGCTGCCCATTGTCTCCATTGCTTTTTAACATTGTAATGGAAGTTTTAGCCATTTAGTTTCTGCAATTAGGGAAGAAAAGGCGATCAAGGGTATCCGTATAGGGTCAGAAGAGATCAAACTTTCACTCTTCGCAGATGATATGATAGTGTATCTGGAAAACACTAGGGACTCTACTACAAAACTCTTAGAAGTGATCAAGGAATACAGCAGCGTCTCAGGTTACAAAATCAACATTCATAAATCTGTAGCCTTTATATATACCAACAACAGTCAAGTTGAAAAAACAGTTAAGGACTCTATCCCATTCACAGTAGTGCCAAAGAAGATGAAATATTTGGGAATTTATCTAACAAAGGACGTGAAAGATCTCTATAAAGAGAACTATGAAACTAAGAAAAGACATAGCTAAAAATATTAACAAATGGAAAAACATACCATGCTCATGGCTGGAAAGAATCAACATTGTTAAAATGTCCATACTACCCAGAGCAATATGTAATTTCAACATAATCCCTATTAAAGCTCCACTGTCATACCTTAAAGATCTTGAAAAAATAATACTTCGTTTTATATGGAATCAGAAAAAAACTCAAATAGCCAAGACATTACTCAGAAATAAAAACAAAGCAGGAGGAATCACGCTACCAGACCTCAGACTTTACTACAAATCGATAGTGATCCAAATTGCATGGTATTGGCACAAAGATAGAGAAGTAGATGTCTGGAACAGAATAGAGAACCAAGAGATGAATCCAGCTACTTACCATTATTTAATCTTTGACAAGCCAATTAAAAACATTCAGTGGGGAAAAGATTCCCTATTTAACAAATGGTGCTGGGTGAACTGGCTGGCAACCTGTAGAAGACTGAAACTGGACCCACACCTTTCACCATTAACTAAGATAGACTCACCGGATCAAAGATTTAAACTTAAGACATGAAACTATAAAAATACTAGAGGAGAGTGCAGAGAAAACCCTTGAAGAAATCAGTCTGGGCAAGTATTTTATGAGGAGGACCCCCTGGGCAATTGAAGCAGCTTCAAAAATATACTACTGGGACTTTATCAAACTAAAAAGCTTCTGCACAGCCAAGAACACAGTAAGTAAAGCAAGCAAACAGCCCTCAGAATGGGAGAAGATATTTGCAGGTTATGTCTCCAACAAAGGTTTAATAACCAGAATCCACAGAGAACTCAAACACATTAGCAAGAGTAGAACAAGGGATCCCATAGCAGGCTGGGCAAGGGATTTGAAGAGAAACTTCTCTGAAGAAGACAGGCGCGTGGCCTTCAGACATACGAAAAATGCTCATCATCTTTAATTATCAGAGAAATGCAAATCAAAACTACTTTGAGATACCATCTAACTCCAGTGAGACTAGCCTATATCACAAAATCCCAAGACCAGAGATGTTGGCGTGGATGTGGAGAAAAGGGAACACTTTTGCACTGCTTGTGGGAATGCAAATTAATACATTCCTTTTGTAAAGAGATATGGAGAACACTTAGAGATCTAAAAATAGATCTGCCATTCAATCCTGTAATTCCTCTACTGGGCATATACCCAGAAGACCAAAAATCACATCATAACAAAGATATTTGTACCAGAATGTTTATTGCAGTCCAATTCATAATTGCTAAGTCATGGAAGAAGCCCAAGTGCCCATCGATCCACGAATGGATTAATAAATTGTGGTATATGTACACCCTGGAATATTATGCAGCCTTAAAGAAAGATGGAGACTTTACCTCTTTCATGTTTACATGGATGGAGCTGGAACATATTCTTCTTAGTAAAGTATCTCAAGAATGGAAGAAAAATTATCCAATGTACTCAGCCCTACTATGAAACTAATTTTGGATTTTCACATGAAAGCTATAATCCAGTTACAACCTAAGAATAGGGGGAAGGGGGAAAGGGAGGGGAGGAAGGGGGAAGGTGGGTAGAGGGAAGGGGATTGGTGGGATTACACCAGCGGTGCATCTTACAAGGGTATATGTGAAACTTGGTAAACGGTCCGTGAAGCTAGTGAATGATGCCCAATGATCATATCAATGTACACAGCTATGATTTAATAAAAAAAGAAAAAGAAAAAATAAAAGAATCATAAACAGCTTTAAAATGTTTTGGTGTAAGTCTTGAAAGAGGTGTGCTCTTCTTGAGTTTCCAAAATGTGCACAAGTACCCTGGCATTCCAAAGCTTTCTTACTTGCATCCTGTTCTGTTTCTTCCTTCTGGGGTCTCTACCCAGGCCACCACATGGCTCTGGCCAGTGGAGGACATGGTTCCCTCTCATATTCATGTGACTCTCCATTCAGGGTGAACGAAGTATCCCCAGCTTCCAGACGTCTTCGAAACAATGCGTTCATTCAAAGTGTAAACAGCACCCATCTTTCTGATTTGTTTTCATGGAAACTGATTTCCCTTCTAAAAGTGGATAAACACATAACAAAACAGGAGTGCTGATGCTGTTCCCTGCTTTTATATTCTTTATTGCTTCTAGTTTTAAGCTTTTAAAAATAAAGATCCTTTTTTTCATTATTTACACTTCATTTCTTTATTTTTTATCCCTTTTAAATTCTAGTTTTAGGGGAACATAATGCTGTAAGTGACTGAGCAAAAGAGCATTCACACCACACACTGACTGTGGGGCATGGGAATGATCATTTCAATGCAAATGGCACTCTGCCTAACCCAGACAGACTCCCAAGGCCCTCACCACAAAAGCAGTGGCCAGCTTGGGATTTGCCTGTGAAGTGATTATAAAACATAGTTGTGTCTTACGAAGATTGTTTTTAATAAACATGAAAAAAAGCACTGGTGGACAAGTAAGCATAAATATATGTTCTTTGTAAAACTGACATTTTGTAAATCATGGATGGATGAAGGATGGATGTGTGTAAATCAGAAGAAAAGAGAGAGAGAAATGAGTGGTGGGATCCCTAGAGAACCCATATGAATGTGTCAGGAACTCCAAGGAGCAGGGGAGCATCTCCTTTTTGGAAAGGCAAAAAGAATAGCCGGAGCTTTGTCACTGAAAAAGCTCTTGAAATCTTCAGATGGGGGAAGGCCAGAGGAAATCAGGCAAAGACTAAATAGCAACATATAAAAAAGGGCAAGATAAGCTCCCACTAAAGTGAATGCTAAAACAAATTATGTTGGATTCATAAGATAAATTACATGCAGTTATTAAAATTCATTTTTGAAAAAATATTATCTTTGAATAATATTTAATAATAGGAGTAAATCTTACATATCAATGAAAATTACAGTCTTAACTTCTTTTTAAAAAACATATGTGAGTTTCAGTTTGAGCAATAAGGGAAACTAAGTAAGTTTAAAACTACTGTCTAGAAACATAAAAAAACAAATATTATTTTCAGTGCATAAATGAGCAGGAAAAATGGTACAGAGTGAGAGTTTGCAAATATAATATGCGACCAATATGGTTTTCTCATGTCAGGAAATAGAGATTATTAAGAAAATGGATAGTTTCCTTTTGCTATTTATGGGCAGAAAATATACAACCCAATCTTAGATCTCCTCTTCAGCTGTTTATATGATGATAGGTTTTTACAAGAAAACACAGAAAAACATCTTATGACTTCAGGGTAAGAAAGTATTAGGCAAGGGTCAAAACCATAAACCATGAAAGAAAAAAGTGATAATTTCAATTAAGTGAAAACTCCTGAATAACAAAAGATACTTTAAGATTGTCAAGAGATAGTCCTGAGTTTAAGAAAGATATTGATAATGCCATACTGGATAGTGGATTAGTAAGAAAAACAAAGATTTGCTACAGATTAATGAGAAGGAGAGAAAGAAACCACATTGGAACAAAGAACTGCCCACTCATATGTAGACCTCCTTCTAGTCACTAATCCCTCTTCCTACGCCAGCCATGTGCTAAATTTGGCCAATGACATTTGAGCAAAAAGATGTCCCTCATTGTACACCTGATCTCTAAGATGTCCCATGTAATTTTCTGTGAGCTCTATCTTCTCTATTTTCATGGCTTTCATGGTGGAGAGATACACAATAGAATGTTTTTGAATTCCTGAATCCCCTATAAGAGGAGCCATCATCTGGGATAAATCCATGTCTGGCTAGAATATGAGAAGGAAAATAAATGTTTACTATATTAAACCACTGAGATATTTGTGTTGTTAGAGCATCCAGTCTTAATTACTTTTATCATTCAAAAAGTAGTTGGGGGGGGTTCATATGAAAAACCTGAGATACATGGCATTGCTGTAGTTTTGGGTGGCAGGTGGCAAAAAAACTAAAACTTAAGTCTGGAAACATGGAATTCCATGTTGTGAACAGGTACATATCTGGCAAAATTGCTGACTGTGATAATTGGGAGCCTATCACTTGCCTGATTGAGCTGACAGCTCAAGAAGAAGTGAGTTAGAAAGATCCAGAGTGTATACACACCGCCTTTGGAAAGGCGGTCCAATAACGAGATGAGCCCAAGAGAACATTCAGCTGTTTATAAGTAGAAATACAAGGAACTGGGAAAGCCCTAAAATTCAGTCACTGTAGGGTTGGAAAAGCTGATTTTTCCTAGGTCACAAAGCAATAGGAGATGGGATTTAAAAAGAATTTGTCCAATAACACCCTATAAAATTTCTCCAGTGATTAAAGAGAAAGATGATAGTGGAGGGTCAGTCACTATCTTGCAAACCTCTACAAAGTGAAGAAGAGGAATAAGGTGAGGTACAGAGTAATAAAAAAGACTCAACTCTACATTCAGGATAAACCCACACACATACAGAAACTATGGGTGTAGGTACTTGGGTTTGGACCTGAATGGAAGCTAACAGACCAGAAATCTGTTAGGTGTTTGAGGAAATAATGTCCCAAAGACTTAATTCACAGAAAGAATAATGACAAATATGTAGTATGTTTACTGCTTGACATTACAAGACTATGCTTGTGCCTCCGTGGCTGACTGTGCTTTCCAAATGACCACACTACTATCTCTCATTTCACATGTACTTCACATTGTGACAAATAAACCTCCTGACATGGGATGAGGCAGAGAGCATCTATATTCTCTCCCCTTGAGTCTGGGCATGATTGTGATTGTGGAACTTCATACAGGTTGATGAATCTTCTACCTGGTTCTTGTAGGATATTTGCTATTAGAACACATCATCATGCTCTGAGGAAGCCCAACAGCCCTGGGGGTATCCACATGGGAGGAACTGAGCCTTCTGGCCCTTACTATACAGCCAGCACCTCCAGCTCCAGGTGACATTGCCAAGCCCTGCCCTAATTGCAGATTTGTGAAATAAATAATTTTTGTCTTTTACAACATTAACTTTTAGAAGTGTTTACTACATAGCAGTAGATGACAGCCCGAAGAGCAAGATGCAGGCTTCTAAAGCTGTCCCTTCCCAGGGAGGAAGATACATGTTTCTGCACTACATGTTACTGACATGGTCTCATCTGTGTTGGTTCCATGGGGTGTCAAAAACAATGGAAGCCATTGTATTCAAGAGAACCCATTACAACTTTGAGCCAATAAGTGCAATGTGTTTTTCATTCTTCCGTTTCCTGAACAAGGATCTTACTGCAGGCATGCAGCCCTGCTCCACTGTTGTTTGCCAAGTCTATGGGAATGGGAGATGGATGACTTAATTTTTATATCCATTGAGAGATTTCCTATCTGGTTTCAAGGGAGAGGGACATACATCACCTGGACATTTGGGACTTTGAGCTAGATGCAGAGTCAATGGCATTTTGTATGGTCTCCCTGGGGGAACTTGAGTGTGCTCTGTGAAGAGGCTGAGGAGAGTAACATGATATTTTGTGACCAGCAGGGCAGAATTCACAGAGATTATTAGTGCTCACCTGGATCCGCATGGACCTTTCCATTCCTAGACTCTTGAAGTCACATTGATCATTGAGTGACTTCTGACTAGTCCCTCCCCTTTCTAAGCCTGGCTCCTAAAATGTCCTACATCATCTTCCATGTTTTCTCTTTTTCCTCTGCCCCAGTGTCTGAAAGCAAAACCCCTAGGATGCTTGAGTCACTCAATAGAAAAAGCCCATATCAGGGACAACCCCAATGAGAGCTGCATCATATCACATATGCAGTGAGCAAAATTAACCCCCTTTGATGTGAAGCCACTAAGAATGGGGTTTAGGAATTATACTGTGTAGATTCATTAGCCTTTCTAGCTTAACAAGCAAAGAATATGAATAGATATTGAAAGAGGAAAAGGATCTCAGCACTATATAAATCAAAACCACATTCCCACCTATCAGCTTGGCAAAGAGCAGTCCACTAATACCATGGAAAAACGGAGGGTCTTCATCACTGCTGGTGGGAGCATTTGGAGGTCAGAGTTCAGGGTAGGGAACAGAAATCAATTCAAATATTTTAAACAGAAAGCGATTTCCTGCAGATAGTGGCATGCTGGCCAGGAGAGGGGAGGGATTTTTGTCTCCAAGAGTGTCCCCAGAGCATGCAGAGCTCCACCTGGGTGGTGAGAAATCAGAAGGCTCCTATAGGAAACTTTGAGGTCAAGAGCAAACCCCCTTTACCTGTGCCAGAGATGAGAGAGCTTGAGTGGCATGGCCGCAACTGCCCCACGGTATGGGAGGCAGCCGAAGGCAGCTTCTTGCTCTCTATGCAATCACTTAGGGGAGTGCTCTGCCAACTCAATTACAGGTGAAGATGCATGTAACACGTGGTCAGGAATCTTGCTTCCTGGTGAGCACGAGGTGATGTGGATAAAGGGGGTTTTCAGTATTTTTTGTAGCTGAGAAATTTTCAGAAAACATACTCTCTCAGCATAGGAAGGGATAAGTAAATGGTTTATTCATATAATGAAATATTATGTAGCAGTTAAAACAAATGAACTTGATGTGCGTGTATCAACAAGGGTCAATAGCACAAACATAATAATTCTAGGAAAAGACATGGCAAAAAAGATATGATGCATGATACCAATGAAGTATATTGTTAGCCAAAGCAGTCACCTATCTTATTTTAAATATACATATTATAATGATTATTCACAAAACATATGGACCAAATTGTACATAAGGGTTACCTCTGCAGAGGGAGGGAGGGCCAGCAGATAATGGAGGGATTTTAACTTGATCTGAATTTTTTTTTTTTTTTTTCTCCTCTGAGATCTGGAGCAATGATGACAAAACTCTCACATGCATCAATTCTTGGCGGTCTTGTCTATCATTCCCTGTGTTGGCTGGCTTTGAAATGATTCTGAACTGAAAAGAAAATTAGAAAGTGTCCTCACAGTAGAATTATACAAATACAAAGAAAACTGAAAGTAACTGATGTTACTGGTACCTAGAGAAAAGATAACCAGATTATCATTTGACTTTCACATGATTTTGTATTTTCCATATACACACGTATAAAATTTATAATCCATGTCAATATCTATCAGCTAAAGACCAGCAGGAACACCTTTGTAATTGACAAAAGTTCCTGTTTGCTACAGCAAGGAGGAAAAACACATCATGGGGAACCATGGGTGACTGAGGGTGGGGGTGGACCCTATTTGGTGACTTAGTGAACAAGAAGGCTGGAGTCATTTGCAGGATGGTCTTGGCAGGAATTGGTCAGACTTCATAAATAAGGAGCTGCTGGAAGACTCAGTGATCTTATCTTTTGAAAATTTGTTTCCATATGACGTTACTGGCTGCTAGATTGGTTTGTCCACAATCTTACCTTGGAACAGAGTCAGGGAACATTTCAGAGAAGGGCCACTGGTTGCCAGGTAATTGATGACACTGAATTCGGCTCCAGTTTCTCGAGTTAGACTTTTGAGAACATGAACACCTAACTTTTTCTGGTTTCCCCAATGTAAAATATGGGTTCATCCTGGATGGTCTCTATGAAATAGAATCATATTTAACCTTTCTCCTTATACCTTGTATGTCTTTACAATTTGCCTACACGTATATTTTTAAAACAGTGATTAGATGTACTAGCTTTTGCTTAGAGTTCTATTTCTGTTTTTTCTTTTTAAGGGAAAGAATAGTTGAGTAGGAAAAAAAATGCCTGTTTTTTTTTTTTTTTTTTCTCACTTCATCTTACTTTGGAAAAGGAATACTGACCATGTGGTCACATGTCTTCATGATGGAAAATGTATTTAGGATAGAATAAATAGCTTTGACATATCTGGCCTGAAAAACAGAAACTTATAAAGTGACAGCAATGGAACACAACCAAACCTGGGCCCAAGAAAATGTGTAATTATGGTCACAAACTTGTATTATGGTCCCTTTCCTTTCAGCTTTTAGCTGTGTCTCAAAAATTCTCCACTGGGGATACCAAGCTCTGAGTTTATTTTGGTTTATATTATTTATTTATTATATTATGCCAAGAGAATATGACTTTGAAAAGCCTGTCTTTCATCAGATCATTGCAGGGATTTTTCTCAGCAGGTTCAACATTTGTCCTTGTCATCTCTCTCTTAAGGAGTATCACCCCAGCTGCTTTCTGGGAACCAGCAATCATAAAGCCATGAGGCCGTGTGTCTGTGACAAGGTAAGGCCAGCTGGAAGTGAGGGATGCCCCAGGGAACACCCAGCCTGGCCTGTGAAAACAACTGTGGGCAGGTGAGGGCCCTGTCCCCATTCTCCTTTCACCCCCAGTGTTTGCGTTTGTACTCACTGTGGCAGAAGAGGCTGGAAGGGTTTGGGGCAGAAATCCATTTGACCTTACTGCTCTGAATCCACAGAGAGCAGACGACCTCACAGGGCAATGACAAGGATTTAAGGATTTGATTCCATAGAATGGCTGTGCACACTTGTTAGACAACTCCTACATCTTCGAGAGATGAGTGATGCTATGATAGTGTCTCAAAGATTTGCTCATTAATCCAATGCAGTATCTCCAGGAAGCAAATGCTTTTCTCGTCTTGCAAAAAAGTCAAAAACCCCGAGAGGGCAAGCAGTCAGTGGCAAGCACACAGCCATTTGGAAATGCAGGAACACTTCTCCTGCAGGCAGGCACCACTGCCAGGCACCAAATCCCCCAGGGTCTGCCCCCAGCCCCCAGTGTTGGGGGCCTGCCCTGTGTGTACCTTCGCGGGGCTTGAAGGCCCTTGTCACCCTCCATGCTTGCCTCAATAATTGCCGTACCAAAAGGTGGCTTTCCTGCCTCATGAGGCCGGGACGTGTTGTATTGACTGTGTCTTTTATTTTCTGTTGTTTCCGATGCTTTGACATCTGGAGCCTTGCTGACTCTGGAGGGACTGCCCCTCCTAGAGCTGGCCAATTTGTAGGAGAGATTGAAGATGACTCACACAAGAGCATGCTTTTCAAATACAAACCGGTCAATCCAGAGCATGCCCCCCACCACCTCCCTTATTGGACTCTCACACTCTCAGCCACTATGTCCTATGGACAGTCCCAAGCCCCAGAGCCCACTGAAGTTAGGATTGTTATTTTTTTCAAGCCAGTCCAAAGCCTGCTCTCCTTACCTCGCTTGCTCTTACCTGGAGAAACTTGGATAAAGGCTCTTCCCTCTGTTCCCCTCCAGCACCCCCTGCTTCCTGACTGGCCCCACGCTGCTCAGCCGGTTCTGCGTGGAACAAAACTATCTTTTCAAAGGCAATCCTCTCCTAACCTGTCAGCCTTACTATACCTCCAATTTTCTATGAATAAACTATATTTTGAAACCTGGATGTGGTGACAATGGTCCTCACTCAGACTCTGGTTTCAGCCATACTTCCCAGGAGGAGCTCAAAGTTACACTTTTTGCATTTCATAAATGTCAATTCATTGTTTAAAGCTTTGACTTTCTCAACATAGTGGGAAGCTGTTGTTGTTCTTAACATGTCTCCACAACCCAACAGATAAACATCAGCCTAAAGTTTGGATAAGGAGTTGTTTATTATTCTTGGAAAATTAAGGAAAGAGGAGGCGAGTTTGCATCAGTGTACTTGTCCCTGGAGAGTTTTTATCATGACTCTCACCACTCCCCCCACCCCAGGAGGCCATCTTGTGAACAGTCATAGCCTCTACCTCCTTCCACTACCCAGGGGATGGTTCACTTCAGAATGGAAGTGAGGCAGGCAGTGTGTCCAGACTATGGGACTCGCCAACCCCTCCGTCCCGTAGGGATGTAAACTTTTGGTCCTAAGTGATTCAAAGCTAAATGCCATCCAATCCCCCTGGCATGAGGTTTTTACATGACTTGCTCCATTTTGGAAAGATAACATCTATGTGGATAAAATTCAAATATGAACCAGCCAGCCTTGTCAACTTGATCACTGTACACTATTTAAGTCAACAACAATTATGAACTTGCATGAACTGCCAGAAACACAGCCCAAATGAAATTCTCCCTTATCTAGCATATTTATTTTTCTTTGTTAGCATAGCCAGCACATTTCACATTTTTATTAGCCCATCTCTAAGCAACACCAACATTCAAGCACAGCAAGCTTCCACAAAATGTTAGAGAAGTGGATGACTTAGGAACAACATCAAAAGACAATGAAACAAATGAAGATAAATTGACCCTAATTTGCCTGCTTGCTGCCGTGTTATGAACTAAGAGAGGAAGGGTAGATTTTATGGATCTTAAAAAATAATCTTGTGTCATTTTAATTAACTAGAGCATGCTAGTGAAATCGTAAGAATGAAATGGGTATTTTTCCACTTCTTGTCCTGAAAGCTCTGTAAGGACAATCATGAACTAATTCTTTGGGGTTCCATAAAAATTCAGAGAGCTAGTGATGATGCCCTGTATCACCGTAACGCACCATGGACTCCCCTTTCTATGCTTTACGAAAAGGAATCTGATTGCAAGAGGCATCTGAGTGCAACTTACCATTTTTGCTGGTAACACCTCTGTGGTACCAGGCTATGCACATCTCCCCAGTGAGGGCCTCCCAACAAAGTCAAAAAGAACAGTTTTCTGGCAAAGTTCTCCTGCACTCCTTTTGCAATTTAGTCTCCTTAGCCTCTCCCATGTTTTTCCTGATTGCCTCTTTTCAAAAGTGTCTGGTTGCCTATGCAGCGTCATTTATGTATTTTTTTTCTTGAACAGGAGTCTGATATTATTCTGGGTGTTGGTATGTCAATGTATAAAATCAAATTTCTCAGCCTCCACTTCAGTCATAGGTGGTCAGGGGACATAGTTCTATCCAAAGAGAAGTATGTGGACACCAGTAGGAAGGGCTTCCAAGAACAATCCTTAAAGAGAATAGATCTACTGATTTTTCATCTCTTCTTCTTCTTCATTGATTTCTTCTGTTTAAACCAGAAATGCAGATTTGATGGTTGAAGATACAGTTGCCATTGGAGATAATGAAGAAACCCTTGTGTACAGGCCATGTCTAAGGAGCAGGGAGCCCTGACGTGGAGGTCATGTTTGAGGAGGAGGGAGCCCTGAGGTGGAGGCCATGTCTGAGGAGTAGGGAGCCTGAGGTAGAAGCCATGTCTGAAGAGGAGGGAATCCTATGGTGGAGGCCATGTCTGAGGAGGATGGAGCCTGAGGTAGAAGTTAGGGCTGAGGAGGAGGGAACCCTGAGGTAGAAGCCATGTCTGAGGAGTAGGGAGTCTCAGAAGAATAGGATGTTACTTCCATGATCCATCAACTTCCTGTCTTACTAACAGAGGAAATTAAATATCAGGGAAGCAAATGGCAACTTCACCTCTCTTGGTAAAGCAGCTGTCTCTGATGAGGAGAAGTAGGGGTTTGCATGGGAGTGTTGGCAGTTTCAGCCACCACTGTGGCCTCTGCCTTCACCTATCCCCGGTCCACTCTCTCAGGCATGTGGCTTCTAGTAGACATCAAATCCGGTTTGGCTGTTCCATGGGACCATGGATACTAACCCCAGGCCTGCAGCCAACATGCATGTGGGATTCAGTCTGGTTCAGTAAGTAGGGGAGGCAGGGCTGGGGAAGAAGCCCACCAGGCCCAGGCAGCAGGAACCTCCTGCATCTGCAAATGCCAGCCAGGCCAGGGGCGGCCTCTCTGTCTGTCACTTCAGTGGAGTCCTGTCTTCATACTAAAAGATTTAGTAAGATTCCTTTTTCTTTTTCCACTTAATATTCAAAGCAATTGCTCCCGCTATTTTGTGGCCACCAAATTCTTAGGCTGAACCAGGCTGTTGAGGTGGTTGGGAACTACCTGTGGCTGCCTGGAGGATCCAGGGCAGACTGTAGTCACAGGTCTGTGATTGGAGCTCAGAGTGGGCCAAGTGGGAGCTGCCTGAAGTGCTACAGTGATGTGAAGCACCAGTGTCATAAAGTGCATCATAGGGACATTCACTGTGGAAGGCACATTGCTTTCTTATAGAAAATTACTCCCAGATCCCCCAGTCCAAATGAAGGAATAAAAAAGGGAAAAGGAAAACTGGCAGGGCAGCTCATCCCTAATCCTGCCTAGGGTGAGTCCCCAAGCTTGTACTGGCCTGTCCCCAGACTGCCACCACTTCCTGTGGGCCATCAGACCTCTCTGCTTCATATTTTGAGTGTTTTTCTTGTTGGATTTTCTAAATTTGCATTATTCATGGAAATATTTCCAGTCCCTCCTCTTGCTCTTTGGCCTAGCACCAGACTGTTTGCTGTTGATAAGAAGTAAAATTCAAGTAATCCATGCAACTGTGCTTGGCATGGTCCAGACTCATGTGACATCATAAAATTGTCCTTTGCCTTTCTGTACTTTTACAAAATCTTCGGTGGAGGAGTTCTTTTCCCTGACACCAGCAGGCCCTGCTTTTCTCATACCATCCTTTGAAATTCTTGATGGAAGTATTCTGGTTATTCATATCATCAGAATCTCAGAATATAGTCTCAATTCAGGAATTTGTATTCAGTTTACCTCAGTCAACTCTCTGCCAGAGGGCCTGTGTGGGTGGGCTGAGTCCTTCCTCTCAATACCAGGGCTTGGAGAGGGAGGGGAAAGAGTCTCTAGGGACCTGCCATCTGGGCCTGGAGAGTGCCTCCAGCTGGCCCTCTTGAGGAATGTTCTGGCTTTCCAAGGCTTCCCTCTCGCTTGGCAGGGTGGGTCTATCACTGCAGCTCCTTCACCTGTGGGTGCTTACTCGGGCAGTTGGAAGTCAACTCCAGCTTCTCCTCACTAGATGTGCTGAGGGGCCCTAGATGCAGCTGTCCCCTGCAGTGGGTTTTGGGAGTGCATTGTGTCTAGCACAGGGGGTCTCTAACTCCCCCAGAGCTCTTGAGGTTAGCGTTCCTGGTTGAAGCTCCTGTTCTTACCCAAGAGGGGTAGGGTGGGCTCAACACAGACTCCTGTGGAGCCTCTCTGGACTTGAGGTCAGATGGAAAACACTGTCTACTCCTGCCAGGGGTCTGGGATATACACCCCAGATGGCCCTCACGAGTGGTCTCCCAGCCTCCCCCACTGAGGCCTACATGCGCTCCAACAGGTCTTCAGAGGGCAAGACTAATTTTAAATGAATTCCTGAGGTGTAAATTTTGTATAAGATCCAGCATCTTATTTGAAATGCAGTCATTAATGTGCCCTGCTTTCTAAGCTGTGGCTTCATGTAAACATGTTTTCATCTCGGGGGAGGAATTTTCAATTGAAATATATGGATAGCTATAGGATTCATAATCCCCTTTAATAAGCAAGACAACAGGTGCTCAAGAACTTTCACTAAATGATCACGTGGGTTTTCCCCACACAGAGCCCAGCCCCTAGTGCTGCAGCCCCTCTGTACCCTGGTCAAGGGCAGGGCCTCCAGGTTCTCTATACGCCTTAGTTGTTTCATTTGAATTGTCCTCTGCTTTGGGGTACTTTTTGGTGACCTACTGACCATATACTTTTCTAGCTTATAGATAGAAAACGGCATTAAGAAGGAACTGGCCAGCACTTGGGAGGCCAAGGCAGGTGGATTGCCTAAGCTCACAGGTTCAAGACCAGCCTGAGCCAGAGTGAGACCCCATCTCTAAAAAATAGCTGAGCGTTGTGGCGGGCACCTGAGGTCCCAGCTACTTGGGTGGCTGAAGCAAGAGAATAGCTTGAGCCCAGTAGTTCGAGATTCTGTGAGCTATGATGCCACAGCATTCTACCGAGGATGACAAAGTGAGACTCTGTCTCAAAAAAAAAAAAAAAAAAGGAATTGGCAAGTGAATGGCTCAAGCCCCTCTTAACATTTGATACATCTTTTGAGCTGAGAGGGTCTAAACATACCCTCCACCTCTGAAAAGCTTGTTTCCCACAAATGTGGTTTTAATCCAGAGTGATGAATTCTGCAAACTCACGTCTGAGGCACGTTCCTAAGAATAGGCTGCCTCCCCGCCCCCACCCTGGCAGCCAAACATGGCAGGACTCAAGGAACGCTCCGTCATGATGCAATGCCTGTCAGGGCTTAGCGGCAGCAGCTGCCGCTGATTACTGCTCAGCTGTGGCCTTTTCACTCCTCCCCTTCAAATTCCATCAGGGCACACGCAAAGAAGTCAAGTTACAGGCCTGGTTGAGGTTCAGGCTTGGGAAATGCACTTTCCCCTCCTTCTTCTGGGATGGTGGTGTGCAGGGAGGTCACAGAGGGGCCGACAGGCAGCAAGAAGCCCTTTGTGTGCCTCTGTCTGCACGCCCTTGCTGAAAGACTTATGGAGCCTTTTGTTTTCTTCTGAAATCCCTTCTCCCTCTCCTCACCACCCTGGCTGGACACCCCCTACTCAGTGGATATTTCAGGTCCCCTGCTTATTATGCTGGGGGACATTTGGCAGAAATAAGTGCACCCTTCAAAGCCACAGACTGTCACTATACCCTCAACCCTTGCCCATATTCAGACTTTTCTTTTAAGGACAGTCGCTAGCGACTGCTCTGCAGTTATCCTTCCTGCCTGCTCCCTGGGCCTGGGTTGTCTGAGCTCACCTGTTGCTCAGTGGCCTGGACTAGAGCTTGCCTCAGTGCTCGGCCTCTCTAGCCAATTCTCGGGCAAGCCATCACCTGACTTCCCAGCATGAAATTTCTATAAGATAAAACTGCATCTTTATCTATCTCTGGAGACACATGTTCATTTTCAAGAGCTTTTGGTTCCTCATTAAAACAAAGAGAGACACGGCTCAGACTTTATGGAAAAAAACATTATCAGTTGGCGTATTTTTCTCTTCCCTTAGGTGGCTGAGAGAGCTTTTTCCAATTAAGGCTTTGTCTCAAACACTGGAGGCTCTCGTGCACGTTCAAGAGGCATGTGCAGGGTGCGAAGGCGAGGTTAAAGAGAGCCAGCCAGATCGGTGGCAAATTAGAAAAAGAGCTGGAGGAAAACTGAGAAGAAATGAAGGCATTCAGATGCCAGAAGAGAAAAAAACAAGACTGAGTCAGTGATGGGCTCCAGCTTCCACGGTGGAGTATCTGCTCAAAAGCTTGACTTTGTGTAAAGGGGCGCACACCAAAGCAGAAGGGATTATGTTTTCTCAAATATGTTTTTATGGATATGTACAAAATCAGTTGTTCTAAGAATAATTTTCTGAGCCTTTCATGCAGGTCACTCAAGGGAGAGACCCTGACCCTCCTGGCCCAGCATCGTGCTGGGTGTCCCAGATGGAGGAACCTTCGTGATCTGCCTGCTGCAGGTCTGGGACAAGCTCTGGGCCATGGGCCGTGGTCTCTTAAAGTCAGAGCTCATGAGAGACCTCCTGGGCTGCCTCCTCCCCACCCACATCTTTCTCCTGGTAGAGAAAGGCCAGGGTCTGTCTTTCTCTCTCCCTCCCCCATCCTCCTTGGGCCAGTTATTCCAAACATGCTGGTGCCAAGATACAGGTCGTGAGAGGAGGGATGGAGGAAGTGAGGCAAAAATGAAGTTCTCCCAAAGCCTCATGTGGGAACTGGTTGTTGCCTTCCCAGCCACCCACAAAGTGCTTCAGCAGCCAGTCTGCTCTTGTTTTTCTGCCTTTGTTTCCTCGGCTAAACTCTGCACCGCAGATGAGTGGCCTCCCCTGCAGATGCTTGTGATCAGTCGCTGGGTAGGGGCAGACATGAAAGCCCGTCTTTGCCAAGTATGGTCTGGTTGTAGAATTTCCCCCATGTTAGTTGCTGAATCAGAGCAATGATCCCTGGTCTAGAACAATAACTGACCCTGACAAGGGGGGACGGACATGACTGAGATTCAAGGATTTCAAGTTATGGTCCTCCTGGGATTAAGAAGTGACTGTAGTGTACTAAGTTAAGGTTTTATAATTAAATTTGGAAAATTTATCTCTAAAGTGTGAAAAGCAGTGGGTTAGATAACTTCTGGGTGTTTTGGTTCAGTTTTGGTAAGTCTATGCTGATACATAGTTCCAAGGTAACAAGATGTGCTCCAACAATTAGCCTTCTGAGTGGATGACTGCACAAGCTCCCTGGCTTCAGGAGTTCCAGATGTGTGGGATACCAAGTGGACCAGAAGATCAGCTGTCCCAGAGGTACTAGGTGTCCCAGAGGTACCAGGTGTCCTGGGGTAGATTGGCACCTTCTTCAGGTGGAGATGCAGAATTGACTATTTTCTTTTCCTTTGAAATGAGACTTTTATTTTCTCCCTTTCATATGGGAAATGTTTTTTATTTTATTATTATTATTTTTTGACTGGGTGGCTACAAAGATTTTATCAAACGATTTAAAATGTTGGCATTGAAGTATTCATGTGTGTACATAAAATAGTTACATGGGAATTTCAGGTAACTGTGGTACAAATGTTATACACAAACCCTGGAAGCAAGAAAATGAAGCCAGACTTGAAGCCACAGGGCTTCAAAAAACTGGATGTCCTCTAAGCGTCTGAGAAAAGGGCAGAGAGGAAAGACTTTAGGGGTTTGGTTTAACCCCACTGCTCAGATCTCTTCAACTCCAAAAGAAGAGCCCTTTCCCTCCCTCAGGGGAAAGGGACCTGTTTTCAGTGTATCCCCACTGTATACACACCTATTCCCTAAAATCTTGATGTGGCAAACACACCCAAGAGCCCACTGGAGTATGTCCTTATAAATATATTTATATTAGAGAAGACAAGGCACTTTGGGAACATTACGGCTTACTCGCCTACATGTACATCATTCTAGACAGAATGTAAAAACTGGTTAGTTTCTCAAGTGAATTAACTGAATAAACTTAATACAACAAAATTGTCCCCTAGCCCTCACTGAGGCACTGTTGAAAGTGAACGTCGCAGGAGGCACAGAATGAGGCACATCTCTGTGTAATACCTGGCCCCAGGGAGGCCGGCCCCTCATAGCTCAAAACCTGACGCCCCCCAGGAAGCCTGACATCTCTCCTGAGCAAGCTTGCTGGCCTTGGAGCACCTCCTAACTCCCCAGGCCCAGAGGTCAGGTGAGGGGCTGCAGTGGAGGAAGTCCTAGAGCAGAGATGAGACATGGTGGGAATGCTTAAGCAGGGTCACCAAAGCCACAGGGACCTCAATCTGTCCAAGCTGGCGCTGCAGAGTCACAGGATCGGCGCCACAGGAAGAGATTTCACATTAGCCCTGACAACACTGCTTCGGCTCTGCCGTGACATTGGCCAGGGTTGTTTCTGAGGGAGCACCAGTTTCCACGGGAAGAGCTAGAGCTTGGGCTGGCTGCTCTGAGCCTTCAAGAGATCGCTGAGCCTCACCACCTCCCTCCCCCAACTGCTTTTTTGGAATGTACCCATCTCTGGACCAAGGCAAAGCCACAGTGGAAATGTTTTTTAAAGAAAAAAAATTATAGTAAATACAGATAGTAAGAATTTACTAGAAAATTATTTTTATTGTAAATACAAATAGAAAAAAGAAAAAAATTAAAACTATTCATAATCTCCCATTCAGGAATAACCACTTTAAATACTTTAATGTCAGTCATTCCAATAATCTTTTGGTTTTACATATAAATGTGCATATGTACACAGATACACACTCTATTTTAAAAACG
Source organism: Nycticebus coucang (assembly GCF_027406575.1). Taxonomy (NCBI): domain Eukaryota; kingdom Metazoa; phylum Chordata; class Mammalia; order Primates; family Lorisidae; genus Nycticebus; species Nycticebus coucang. Next base: position 109,920,168 of record NC_069781.1, read on the forward strand.
AGGACTACATGATTTCAAAGTCTATTAATCTAAATAACCTAATATCTTCAACACCCTTCTGCATTACTAAACACACTTGTACAACATATTTCTAATGGTTATTACTATAGATGCACCAAAAGTTTTCAATTAACCTCTTACTTTTGGACTTTAAAACTATTGCTCCCTTCTTCGTCTGCTATACTGTTGATAGACCTTTGCCTGGCTATGATGAGCATAAAATATCTTGACCAGGTTGAGAAGTGGCAGGTAAGAGGTCATTGTTTTAATTTGCACTTTCACATGTGAATCATACTTTCATTTCCTTTGCCCAATTCTAACAGTGTCTGGGTGTTAGGCTTTTGGATTTAGATTGTAAATGCTTCACTGTCCAGAGTGAAAAATAAGGTTCTTTTTTGTTGTCTGCCTCTCTAGTTTGTTAGGAGCATTTAACATACACATTGTATTTGCCTACTTGTTATGTTTTAAGAGGAAGGAGAGAGGTCAGAGAGCCTCACAGTCTCTGCATTTGAAGCCCTTTTCTCATTGAGATGTAACTTCAGGCTCATCTACATTTTCTTTTATTACTTTTGTGGGTTTAGAAAAAAAGCATAATACAGTTTTGCATCCATTTGCGATGTATTTATCCGTGTGATATAAGATCTCCAAGATTTTTCTCCAAATGATTAGCAAATTTTCCCAATTACTCTTTCTTTAATAAAAAACATATTTTTAAATGCTTTCTTTTGCCTGTATTAAACACTTGTATATACTTGGATCTGTTCCTGGAATTTACGTTCTGTTTTATTCATCTATCTACCCATTCCTGAGCCATTATCATAGTTTTAAATTATTATAGTTTTCAAATGTGATTTTATTTCTTGTACTCTAGGTGACCTCTTCTTTTATTATTTTAATAAAATGTATTGGCTATTCTAAAACATTTCTTCCTCCCAGGTAAAATTGGAAGTGGAAGCAAAGCACTGTGGACATTGTTTTCTAGCAAACTCCAATGTGTTCCTGCGGCACACCTGTGCCAGCCCCCAGGGGTGGCTATGGGAGACATCTTGTGTTTGTGTGATCTTGCAGTGCTGTTGCTGTGCCAATCATGTGTGCAAATGGCAAGTCCTGCCTTCTCTATTGAGTGTATGCTGCCCCTCCTCCACCTGCAGGGTTGAAATAGCATGAAGAAAGGAAGAGAAGATTGTGCCTGTCACCACCTAGTGCATCCCTGGCCTGAGAGCCATTGCAGCTTTAAAAATGGCAGTCCAGGGGGACTCTTGTGCCAGGTGATGGCAATTTCTTCAAAAGGCCATCTTCAGAGGGAATCTGTCCAAGGGTTTGCGGGATGGACTTTCCAGAGGAACTCATCAGGATTCCATCATGGTCTGAAGTGCAGGAAATTGAGCTCTTTAGGCCAGGAGCCAGGTTAGACAGGATGGACTCCAGATTCTCTGCAAGACCAATGCAGTTGCTGGCAGCAGTGAGATAGAAATGGGAGATGTCCCCTCCACCCTTCCCACAGGCATCGGGTCCTTCCTGGACTGGTGGGAACTATTCCTCTCCATGCTGCAATGGTGATGACCATTTCCAATGGCCTAAGATAAGGTTAGTGAAGACAATAAATTTCTTATATGAGAAAAATTAGCACCAAGATCAGAGAATAAATAAGCAGCTTTGTGGGCAGACAACCCTGGCAGGTGCACAAGGCCCTGAGCTCGGAGGGGCCTCATGCTTGGTTTAATGTTCTGCTGTTGCTATCTTCAAATTCTCAATAATTTTGAATAGAGGACCCAATCTTTTATTTTGCATTATGTAGCCAATCCTAATAAGCAGTATAGGAAAAAGTAGAGTCTTTAATTCCAGTTAACTGGGTTGGAGCCTTCTCAAATTCAGCCCCTTCACTTTGTGTATCACGTAGCAGCAAGTGTATTGTAGTCTATGTTTTAGCACCAAAAACTGGGGTCTTTTCCTTCAGTGAGTTAGTCTGTCATCCCTAATTTAGTGAGTCTCTAAGACATGCTGCTGACTTGGCTTGAACCCGTTCAACTGTACCATTCTTCAATACTGAAAGAAGGAACATGACAGTTGGATTTAACATTGTTCTTGCGTTTTAATTCAACTAACAGAAAAATATGGAGAGCTACAAGATGCCAGGTGTGGTGCTAGTCTGTGGTGAGGCTAAGATGGACGGGGCCTTTTCCTTCTCTCCTTCCTCCATTCCCTCCTTCTTTCCTGCTAATTCTGTTTTTCCTTGCTCCCCCTTTTCCCCATCTATCTTTTATTTCTTTTAAAAAACTTTCTCTTTATTCTTTTCCTCATCCACTTAATAAGCTTCACCATGCACCCAACGTGTACCACAATTGCATATTTACAAAGAGGACTGAGATCCAGAGGTGCCTTCAGCAAGGTCCCAGCCTAGAGGGGTGCGTGGCCCTGCCCTGAGAGAATTTGGAGCATAAGGGTTGTGTGAGGGCTGGTGTTGCTCACAGGTCAGCTGCTGAGGCTGTCAAGGAGGACCTCACACATCACATTACTCTTGTCCCCAAGGACCAGTGTGTGTTACAGAGCAAGCCAAGCATGCCAGAAAGGGTGTCTGTCTGGTGCCCAAGACAGGCCCCACGGCATGTATTGGGTTACAGAGAGGAGTCTGTGAAAATGGAACATGCAGCTTTGGTGGAAACCAGAAGCTACTTGCTGGCTTCATGTTGCCAAGAGAAGGCGTGTATCCAGCAGAAGCCAAAGACAGATACGACCTGCCACAGCTTGTGTCCCATCAAACTCCCTCAGGCTCCACCACTCACCTCTATTCCTTCATGTGGTCAGGTGTTCTCTGGCCTTAGTTTGGTGGCCTGCAAGACCCCAAATATAGCTCACTGCCAGCCTGACAGGTTTGCTGACACGTCCCTCTCCCACCTTTTTGGATCTACACCAACCCATACCCAGAGAGCCATGTGGTTTATACTCTGCTAAAGGACTTGTCTCCAAAGCATCAGGAGGGTCATTAGGGAAAGGCCAGAATCCAAGGCTAAGTGGTCTCCTTATGGCCAAGGTGCTTCACTGGTCATGGGCCCTTCCTAGATTGTGTCCAAATTCTTAGCCTGGGCTGTCCCTGGCTCTCTGGCCCATTCATTCTCCAGGGCCATTTCTTTCCATACGCTTTCCCTACAATGCCTTGGTTCTGGTGTGAAAATCTTTGGCAGCTGCACTGCCCCCACCCCCACCCCCAACAAGCTTCTCCTCAAGACTCACCACATGGAGTTCCCATGGCCTGGGATGCCACTGCCCTGTCCTGCTTGGACTGCACAGCTGCCTCAGAAGGAGTGATGCAAGCTTCTAAGAGGGCCTCCATCCCTGTCCCTGGCTGTCATGCTACCCGGGGGCTGAATCTGATACCTTCTAAGTAGCAGAATGTGGCGAAGGTGATGGGCTGTCACTGCCAAGACTCTGGCCTCTCCACTGGCACATTGGGTGAAGCAAGCTGTCAAGTCAGAGAGGCCCATGTGCATCAAGCAATGAGGGTTGTCCGACCAACAGCCTGCAAGGAGCTGACAACCACATGATGTTGGACACAGATCCTTCCCCGGTCAAGTGTTAACACCTAAATGGCACCCTGATCACAGCTGACAGAAGACCCTGCTAAGATGTGCCCATGTTCATCACCTGCCCAAACTATGAGAAAATAAATGTATCTTGTTTTTGACTACTAAGGTTTGGGGTCACTTGTCTATAGCAAAGATAGTAACATAGAAGCCTATCTCCCACCCCCATCACCAGGCAGACTCTTAGGAAAGGATGATACCACTTCTGTCTTCCCAGAGCACTCTAGGTGGACCTTTATAATCTATCTCATTGATCATAATTTTGCAATTATCTGTGTACTTAGTCTATCATGTAATGCACCTTCATGCCCTGAGATACTAGCATTTTTTTTTTTACTTATGAATAAGTATCAATAAATGTTTGCGAAATGAGTGTTAAAGGGTTTTGACCCACCTTAAAGTGATGTAAAGTTGTGGAATTTTTTTAAACAAAAGTTCTTATTTTGTGATCATCATAAACTCCCAGGTCATTGTAAGCAATAACATGAAGAAGATCCCTGGTACCCTTTACTCAGTTTCCCCCAGTGGTAACATATGGTAAAACCAAAGTACAACATCAGAATAGGAAATCAATGTTGATATAATCCAACTGCCTTGTTTAGCCCTCCCAAGGATCACATGTACCTGTATGTGTGTGTGTGTACCTATTTCTCTGCAATTTTATCACAAGTGCGATCATATATTTGTCACGACACTCAGCATGTTACCGTACACCGTTCTGTCTCCACAGTTCTGTCCTGTGCTGCCCTTTGATGGGCACACCCATCCTAATCCTTACTCTCACCCCCAGCCCTAGCAACCACTAGTCTGTCCCCTATCCCAATTAATTCTGCCAGTTTGAGGCTGTTATACAAGGAGATTCATAGAGCATATAACCTTTTGGAATTGGCATTTTTCACTCAACATAATTCTCTTGAGATTCATACAAGTTGTGGTGTGTTTCAACACTTTGCTCCTTTTTGTTTTTGAGTAATATTCCATGGTAAGCAGATGCCACATGCACGCAGGCTACCTGTTCCATGTGAAGGAGGCTGCTAGGTCACTGAGACATTGTGTTCTATCAGGCGTCCCCACAAGCTGACCCTACCTCCAGCCCAATATGGAAATGGCAGAAATCCTCCTTTTCCAGCAAAGTCCCTCCAGCATTTTCTACTAAGAAGGTATAGCATAAAATGTAGGAATAAAGCTTAACAGAATTCTATTATTTATCACAGAGCATATATTGAAGTGTGTTTTGGAACTGAAAGGCCCTAAATAAAAATCTTAGTGCACATAAATGGGTTTATTTCTTGGGCCTCTCTTCTTGATTTATCTATGTATCTTTCCCTGCACTAATATGACACTGCCTTCATTACTGTAGCTTAATATATAAAGCCTTAATATTAGCAGATTGATTTTTTCCTACTTTTTTTGTTTCAGATTGTTTTGAGCATGTTCTTTTCTATATAATTTTATAATAAGCTTGCCAATGTACACAGAAAACCTTGGTTGGGTGTTTAAAGGAATTGAATTAAACACATAGAATTGTCTGTATTATGTTGAATCTCCCAATTAATGAATATAGTATGTCTTTCATTTATTTAGGTCTTCTTTGATTTTTTAAATCAGCATTTTGTAATTTTTAGTACACACTTCTCAACTCCACTCTACTATTAAGCCTATTTAGCAAGTTTTTAAAAGAAAATTTTGTTATTATGTTATTCAGCTCTATACTTTCCATTTGTTTCTTTTTTTTTAATGCTATTTCTTTCATAGGATTGTCTATTTTTAAGTTTTATCAAGAGAATCTGTAGTTGCTTGCCAAATCATTTTTATGATGGTTGGTTTAAAATTCTTGTCAGATAATTCCAACATCTAATTTATCTCAGCATTAATATCAGTTAATTATGTCTCAAGTTGTGATATTCTCGGTTCTTGGTATGATGGGTAAATTTCTATTGTATTCCAGACAATTGCATATTCCCTGGGTCTTATGAAACTCTTTATTTTGGTTACCACACTGGGGTTAGCATACAGTCTGGCCTGTGTTTGTGTGCTGTGATTTTAATCCCACATAGGTGCTCCTTGGGGTGGGATCATTCCAATAGAGCTTTGTGTACATGGTCTCTCTGGGTGGGGAAAAGATTCCTCAGATTGCAGGAACAAAGCACATCTTGATTGGGCTTCTCCAGCCTGTGCTGCCCAGCCTCCTGGTGTCTCTCATGGAGGAAGGGATTCTCCAGCCCTCAGGACAGAGACTGAGTCTTGCCTGGGCCACCAGCTGTTGGGGACCTCTCTAGTGATGTAACCATGCCAAGTACCTCTTGCCAGGGGAACGCATCTCAGAACCAGTGCCTTTCATAGGGTCCCAGATCCCCATGCTCACTGCTAGGCTTGGGGTGTTGTTGGCAAGATTCCCTTTTGCTGTGGGAAGGAAGGAGACTGTCTGGGCAGGCCTCTATTGGTAGACTGGGCATTGAGGAATGCAGGGTCTAGACAACCTCCTGATACTTCCTGTTGTTGGGACTAGGGGTCACAAGACTCTCTGAAGCTGTTTTGTTCCTCTAGTTCTAGAGTCACTGATCAGTTCACCTTTCTCTTTCACCCTCCCAGAGTCCTCTGGTGACCTCTTAGGCCATTTCCAAGTCTTACATTTGTTCTTAGTGGGAAAGAGCAGAGGGAGACAAGTGTATGCCCTCTTGTCTGGGCAGGAAGTCCAGAAGAGAATTTCAAACAGAGATTGGCAATAACAGAGTGTATGTGGTATGTTTGTAAGTGGTATGTGTGATATGTGTGAGTGTGTATACATGTGGTGCATATGTTTGTGGTGTGATTTTGGTGAATGTGTGTGGTGTGTATGTGGCATATATGTGCTGTGTGAGGTTAATATGGTGTATGCGGTTTGTTTTTAGTGAATGTGTGAGTAGTATATGTGCCGTGTGTGTGGTGTATATGTGCTGTGTGTGATGGGAACCCACATGACTGCATGAGTGCGCATGAGTGTGAGTATGTGTTTGTGAATGCATGCACAGGAGTGTATGAGTGATTATGTGTAAGATAGAGAGTGTGTGTGTAAATGTATGAGTCTCCATGATGAAGGAAACTGGGTAAGCAGTTGATAAAGTTACTAACCAGATCATTTTTAACACACCATGCCAAGTATAGTGGCACCTGGATCCTTTTAGTGACCACTTGGCTGCATCCTTTTTACTCTCCTTCTAGGTTACCTCAACCAGCTTCATGGTAGGCACTGGGGAATGCAACATCTAACAGCACTGATACTAAAAACATAAAGTCAGTATTATTTCCAAATTCAGGCAGAAGGTTGCCAGCCCCATCTTGCTCTTCTTTATCTATAATTTCTTATATCTCCCCTGGTGACCTGAAACAAAGAGCGACATTAACACATTCAAACCTCCCCAAAACCAGGAAGTTTCAACTCTCAAATATCCACAAGTACTGGAAGTACTCACCTGCTCAGAACGTGGCGGTCCTGGGCAGAGGTGGAGATCCAAGGCCAGCAAATGTTTGATTTCTACCAACTAACCTTGCTATTTCATATATTATATTATACCAGGGGACATATACCCAGACCCTGGCTCATGCAGGGGGACAGGGAGCAGCTCAATTTACAATCGCCAAAATGTGGAAACAGCCTAAATGCCCCCCAACCCAGGAATGGATTAACAAGCTGTGGTGTATGTATACCATGGAATACTACTCAGCCATTAAAAAGGAGACTTTACATCCTTCGTATTAACCTGGATGGAAGTGGAAGACATTATTCTTAGTAAAGCATCACAAGAATGGAGAAGCATGAATCCTATGTACTCAATTTTGATATGAGAACAATTAATAACAATTAAGGTCATGGTGCGGGTGGGGGAAAGGGAGAGAAGAGAGAAGGAAGGGGGGAGGGGATTGGGGGCCTTGGTGTGTGCCACACCTTTTGGGGTCAAGACAGGTTTGCAAGAGGGACTTTACCTATCAAATGCAATCAGTGTAACCTGGCTTATTGTACCCTCAATGAATCCCCAACAATAAAAAAAAAAAAAAGAAAGACCCCAGTTACCCAACTATGGTGGGTGGATCTTACAGCTACAAGAAGAGATCAGAGCAGTCCAGCATGAGGCTGGGGAACCTGTGGAATTCTCTCCTTTCCTCTTCCTCTGACAATGTGAAAAAGGAGGCCAGGAAGGGGTGACGTCTGAGATTCAGAACACTTGACCTTTAATTGCTGTGGGACCACCTCTCAAGAGGCTTTTCCCTGTTATATACTATGAGTGAAATTCTCAAGGAAGAATACTATGGACTGAATGTTTGTGTCCCCCCAAATTTGTCTGTTGAAATCCTAAACCCAAAGTTATGATATTAGGATTTGGGACCTTTGGGAAATGATTAGGTCATGAGGATGGAGCCCTCATGTGTGGGGTTAGTCCCCTTATAAAAGAGGCCTCCAAAGAAACTTTTCATCCCTTATGCCATTTGAGGATACAGCAAGAAGATGCCATCTATGAGGAAGAGGTCTCACCAGACACCAAGTCTATCAGTGCCTTGATTCTGGATCTTATGTCTTCTAGAACTATGAGAAATAAGTTTCTGTTGCTTATAAGCTACTTAGTTTATGACATTTTGTTATAGAATCTTGGATGAACTAAGACAGAAAATTGGTATGAAGGAGTGGAAGTGTGCTGTAACAAATAACTAAAAAATGTGAGAGTGGCTTTGGAACCAGGTAATGGGTAAAGATGGGAAGAATTTTAAGATGCAAGCTATGAAACCCCCACTTTTCCATGAATGGAGCAGTAAGGGTGATTCTGGTGAGGGCTCAGAAGAGAGCTATAGGAAAGCGTCAATCTTCTAGAAAAATATCTAAGTGATCATAATTAGAATGTTAGTAGAAATATGGATAGTAAAGGCCAATCTGATGAGGTCTAGATGAAAATGAGGATTACATTATTAGACAATGAAGAAAGGCCATCCTTGCTATAAAGTAAAGCAAAGAACCTGCTGAATTGTGTGCTTGTTCTGGTGTTCTATACAAGTGAAACTTTTGAGCAATGAAATTTGATATTTGATTTATGAGGAAATTTCAGACAAATTGTTGAAGGAATAGCTTGGCTTTTCTTGATTACTTAGAGTAAAATGTAAGAAGGGAGAATGACTTAAGGATAGAGTTTCTAATAAAAAGGGAAGCAGAAGTTAAGTGTTAGAAAATTCTCAGCTTACTCATATTCTAGAAAATGAGAGCTATGTTTCAAGAGAGATTATCAAGGGCATGACCAAGTGATTGTTTGATAGATTAGTAGGGAGGGCCATCTCAAAGGAAATCAGGTGCTATTATCAAGACAATGGAAGAAAGACCCAAAGGCATTTCAGAGATCATGGGGCTACCTTCCCATCACAGTCTTGGAGCCCAGTCCCTCTGCCTAGAGGACAGAATGGGCTGCTACTGCCTGGTGACACCTCACATGGTGGGCTCTGCTGCATCTTAGTGCAGCTCTGGGGGCATGGCTGTCTCCATCACATGCTTGATGCAGGGTGAGGCTACCACAGAGAGCTCCCACTAGGGCAATGCCCAGCAGGGGCATGAAGGGGGGGCCACTCCCAAAACCTCTATCAGTAGAACCACTGGAGCAAGATTTCAGCCCAGGGGAGGCAGAGATATCTGATCAAGACATCCAGCTACCATGGAAGTGAGGCCACAGCAGAAAATTACCTCAAAGCCTTGGGGGGTAAGGCCACTGGCCTAGTGGGCCCAGAAGACAAAGCATGCAGCCAAAGAAGATAATTCCCAAGCCTTAAGGTTTTGGACTTACTTGGGATCAGTTTCCTATTTCTCCTTTTTTGAATGGGAATGTCTATCCTGTGTCCATCTCACCATTGTCTTTTGAAAGCCCATAGCATGCTTGATTTCCCAGGTTCACAGACAGAGGAGAATTTGCCTCAGGTTAATGGTACTTTGAGTCTCACCTGTTATCTGATTTAGGTAAGATTCTGGACATTAGACTTTTAAATTGGTGCTGGAGTGAGTTCTGACTTTGGGGGCTATTTAGATGGAATGAATGTATATTGCATATGAAAAGGACATAATTTGGGGCTAGGGGTAGAATGCTGTAGTGTGAAAATTTGTGTCCCCTCCAAATTCATATGTTGAACTTTTAACCCTTAAAGTGATAACATTAGGAGGTGAAGACTTGGGAGGTTATGAGGTCATGAGGGTAGATCCCTCGTGGATGAGATTAGTGCTCTTATAGAGCAGACGTGAGAGAGCTCTCTAGCACCTTCCACCATGCGAGGACATAGCAAGAAGGTGTCGTATGAACCAGGAACTATGCCCTCCTTATCAGACACTAAATCTGCTAGTGGCTTGATCTTGGACTTCCAGCCTCCAGAACTCTGAGAAACAGATTTTTATGTATAAGCTGCCCAGTTTATGGTATTTTGTTATAGAAGCCCAGATAAACTAACACAAAGACCATACTCTTTTGTTTTTCTTTGGGGGCACAGGATTTTGCTCTGTTGCCCGGGATCTCTATATAGAGCTAGACTGCAGTGTGTCATTATAGCTCACTACAACCTCAAAGTCCTGAGCTTACGTGGTCCTCCTTCTTCAGCCTCCCAAATATCTGAGACTATAGGCATAAGCCACCATGCTGGCTAATTTTTTTTTTTTAGATTTTTGTACAGATGGAATCTTGCTATGTTGCTCAGGCTGGTCTGGAATTCTTGGCCCTCCATAGTGCTGGAATTACAGCCATAAACCACCCATCCAGCCCTGACCTATACTCTTTGGAAATAGAGGTTGTAGGATGAAAACATTGAAACATGTGTATAATCAAAATCATACAACTGGAAAAAAAATAACAAAGTAAAACAGAAAAATTAGTCCTTTTCAGGTGGGAAGCTGTGAGCCCTGGTCTCAGGCTCTCTCAGGCCTCACCTCCTGAGAAACAGGCTGGGCCTCTAATTCCTAGCAAAGAATCTGGTCAGAACTCTGTTACATCTCTGTTCTGTTCTATATTTCCCCGCTAGGCAAACAGTAAAAAAGCAAAAGAATTGTGCAAGTACTCATTAGTTTATCTACTATGGTTACTTTGTCAGAAAAACATCTGTGGGGAAAATAAGAATTTGAGAGCTGCAGTCTAAGAGGTAAGGTCTGTTGCCACATGAACCCACTGTGTCCAAGGGAGGCCGAGGTGGGGCTGGAAGGCCCAGAGGTTCATCTGTAAGCCCTGCCTTCAACCTCCAAAGCACTTGAAAATGGATATGCTTGAAATTTTAAAACTTTCCTTATTTATCTCTTCTGAGCCAGGGCCTTCCAAAAGGAGCAGACATATGACTGGAGGATGCAGTAAAAATCTTCAAAGAGAGGGCTAGAAAGAAAACACACACCACACACACACACCACACACACACACCACACACACACACACACACACACACACACACACACGTTGCCTATGCATGCTTCTGAAAACACGCCCTCCTTTGCTGGCGGCAGACTTTTCCTGTGCCCAGCCCTCCTGTGGCACAGGCCTGCCACGTGCTGTCACACAGGGTGGCCTCCAAGGCTGTGGTCTGAGCTCACAGCACGGGTAGATGGACCGGACAATCTGGGGGACTGAAAGCAGCCACTGTGCTGCCATGCCCAGGGAACTAACAAAAGTCCCCAAACACCCTTAGAGAAAGCAGGAGGGCGCAGGGGCCTAGGAGGGCCCCGGACTTCACCAGAGTCAAGGAGCCCATCTCAGCGGGCAGATAAGCAGGGCTTGGGCGCCACACACGAGGGCAGCAAGGACACCAGGCCGCGAGGGAGGCAGTGTTTGGGGAAAGTGCGCTTTAGGGAACAACAGAAGCGCACTCGGACCCAGGCTCCTCAATTCCTCAACTCTGTGAGTCAGACTGAGGGGAGCACGCAGAGGCTGAGGGACTGTAAGGAGACCCTGTCACCAGGCCGGCTGATGAGCGGCCCAGAGCGACAGGACCATTGGCCTGGAAGACGAGAGAGGGGTCTGCGTGTGCTGACTCCACTCCTCACAGGCAGTGAGCAGGGGTGGGTGAACGGGGGGGGGGGGGGGGGGAGGGCGCCGACAGGGAGCTGCCCTCGGGCACCTCTGCTTGCTCCCGATTCAGCCGGGCCCCATCCCTGAGCACCCGGAGTCCCAGGTGCCAGACATACTCGCCAAGGGAGTGGTGAGGAGCAACCAGGCAAGGGCGGCGGGGTCAGTAAGGGGAGGACTGGTCTTGTGCTGCGGAGTAATAGGCGTGGAGAGGTGGAAGGAAACATCCGCAGTGGTGGCTGTAAGGACCCCAGAGGACAGAGCGAGAGAACTTAAAGGGGCTGTGCAGGTGGTAACGTGGACAGGTTTAGGGACACAGGAGGAAGGAAGCTGGAGAGGGAGGCATTAAAAACCACTTAGGAGGAGAGAGGAGCCTTCTCTCTCGGCAGAAGGTGGCGGAGGAGTCTCACTGTGACGTTCCGGCTGACTCTGGAGGGACCGGGCGTCTGAGGGGTTGATAGATGTGCAGAAAGGCCCGGGCGTGCAGTAGGAGCACGTGTACATCACGTTAGGGCCCAGGACGCCTCTTTCTTGTCTGCACGCAGACCCGAGGGCCAAGAATCCACGGTGTGGGGATTTCAAGGAGGACACTCACTTGGAACTAATGCAAAAGAAATGGAGAAAGAACAAGGCAGTAAACGTTTCCTCTCTTTCCATTTTCCCAAGTGGCTTCAGAGATTGCTTGTGGCTATTATCCTCAAATATTATCCCAAAGACCATGTTTCCCAGGGACAGAAAGTTACACACAAGAGACCTTGGATCTGGACCTATGTAATCGTGAATATGCTGTTTTTATAAAACTTGACAGGCCAGGCCAGCCTAATTTTAAAAATTAAAATTAAAATGAGGCCTTTAATTCCCTGGGTGTTTCCAAATACTTAGCAAAATCATTTCCTGATGTACCCCATGTCAGATTTTTAATATTGTTAAAATGCAGACCCTGGTAACTTTTGTGTAATGCAAGCCCAGAGGGACTGGCAACCAGGGGTAAATGCAGGACTTGCAAGGCCATTTATCCATCAAGTTCACCAGGTTGTCGCTTTGCCAGCCATTTCTTCTCACAAAACAATACCAGGCAGCCTTTAATCTTTGCTGAAATCGGGGATCACGGTATCTGTTTGTGCACATTCTGGGCTAAGGTGGGTATAGGAAATAGCTAAACCACCTGTTGTTGGCTTCAAGTGAAATCCATGACCCACCCCAGAACCATGGCATCATAGGCATATGTTCATCAATTCCAATCTGGAACCTTGTGTAGTTTTCAGTAACTGACGTGGCTTCTCTGTTTTGCGCAAATTAAAGAATCCATAGTATGTCTCTCATGGAGCTGATTCCCATTCAGAGGAAATAAAGCCTTCCCAGCCTGGAGCAGAGCCAGATGCACAGGCTAGTAAGTATTACTAATTAGTATTACCTCTTATTCCTTAGCATTTGCCAATGTGTTGTATAATTATTGTTAAAAAAAAAAAAACTTACAAACCCCAAGTTACTGCTGGACACAATAGCCCTAGACACGGTTCCATGGTAGTTGATATACATGCACCTTGGCGAAGTTTGGCAGCACTTGCTGTGTGGTATTTGTGAGGCTGCAGGACAATGAGCTGAGATAGTAAATAAGAAGCACTTTATGCACCATTAAACTACACACAGGCACTGGACAGAGGTGTGCACTTCATGGAAACAGGACTTGGGGTTAAGAGCTTATATTCCTCTAGTTCTGCTGAAAATGTCGGGTTGAGACACTGAGAACAGTCACCTTGAGACCTATGGAGTAGGTGGGGTCCCTCAAGCCAAATCCCCTCCAAACAAGATGGGAGCTCCAGGGAGGGGACTGTTATCCTCTGTATCTTATGGCTAACAGCACTGTGTGTTCAAAATGAACTCAGGAAACAGCTCCTTGGAACCCAGATTTCTCTTTCTTGCTATAACTAACAGAAACAACCCAGGAGGAGGGCTCAAGGATACTGAGCCATCTCTATGCCAAAGGCTGTTGCCCTGAGGCAAGAACCACCGGCAACGTCAAAGATTCATCCTCCCTGTGGAAAGGAAAGGCTCAAAAATGGGGAATGCTAATGTGATAATGCCTGCCTGCCACTTCCTGTTTCTGCCTTGACCACTGTGGGAGTTCACCTCGGGACACTGTCTGGCTCTCAAGGGCTAGAAGACACTGTTTCCCCTGGCTTCTTTCCCATCCTCAACCCTCATCAACCCTCATCCCATTTCTGCTCCCTCCAGCCTGTCCTCCTCCTGGCCTGACTCTTCATTATGCAGACACCTTCTGGGATCTTTTCCTCACCTTGCTGGTCCCTCATGAAATCACAGAACACACCTCCTGTCTTCCCTACACCTAGAAGGCCCCATTCAGCCCCTCTGCCTGCTTCTCTCTCTGAAGCCTCACTATGAAGCTGCTGGCATCGTTACTGTGCTTATCCAGCCCACTGTGCACCACATGGGGCTGGCAGAAGGACCCTGGGCCAGGGAGGTCCTACCTGGTTGTGCATCCCACCTACACTGCTTGGCAGTTCTATGATCTTGATCATAGTCTCCAAAACTCTTGTTTATTGAGATTTTGCCATGCTGGTCTTCTGACAATTTTGATTAAGTATTTTTATTTCCATTTCCTTTCCTTAGATGAGAAAACCTTGCCTTGCAGGTTTGGCCTTGCAGGACTTCAGGACTTCAGTTTGGCCTTGAAGTGGCCTTGCAGGACTTCAGGACCTCTGAGTACCATGGGTGAAGTTCACACTCAAAATCCTGGGCACCTAAGCTAACGCCTCTGCACACATCGATGATGCATCTGGTCTTGGTTCTTTCTATATAAATTGGGGTGGTGATCGCTGCTTCTCAGAGTTGTAAAGGACGCGATACAAAAGGGGTATGCCAACCCTCCAAACTTAACCATCCTGAATGAGTGGAACCATGTCAGGAAAATCAAAAAACACTTATGCAGGGCTCACTGTATGTTAGACATTGAAAATTTATTTTTCTGTGACACATTTAAAAGGGTGCAGCACCCATAGCTCAGTGGGTAAGTCGCTGGCCACATATACCAGGGCTGGTGAGTTCAAGCACATCCCGGGCTAGCTAAAACAATGACAACTGCAACAACAAAAAAATAGCTGGATATTGTTGTGAGCATCTGTAGTCCCACCTACTTGGGAGGCTGAGGCAAGAGAATCACTTAAGCCCAAAAGTTTGAGGTTGCTGTGAGCTATGATGCAACGGCACTCTACCAAGGGTGACAAGGTGAAACTCTGTTTCAATAAATAAATAAATAAATAAATAAAAGGGTTGGTGCTTTTGCTCTGCCCTTTTCACAGATAAGGAGCCTGAGGCCTCAAACTGTTAAGTTGCCCGCAGGCATGAGAATTAAATACATCACAGAAGCAATGAATTTACCGGGTCTAGCATATAGTAAGCATCACATAAATGTTTTGATTTTCCTTATTTGTAGAGAGTTGCTTACCCTTACCCATTGCTCCATGTGGCCACCAAGGAGGCAAAGCCCCAGTGACACCCCTATGCTCATGTCCTTTGCAAACCTCTGGGAGTCTCTCCCTCTTCCACACTGAAAAATGCCCTGGGAGCAGCCGAAGGAGGCTGTACTCACTGTCTTGAGGCCGGAAAGAGAACAAAGAACATCTGGGGATTCTTCCTACTTTTCCAAGCACAGCACAGGCTGCCATTTCTCTTTATCTTACTTCTCTTTGCAAGTTAATAAGGAAAAAACATCTCCTCACAATTCTTAGGGGAAATCCAAAGATAGTTATTCCCATCATGTTTTGAGGAAGTCTTGAATTCTTCACTGGCTGGTATCAGATTCTCAGAAAGCAACTGACCTGCAAAAGCCGTTGAACAACAACTCTGGACCAGGGTTTCAAGAATGAAATACCGCAGCCCTGCTGGGCAGGAAAACAAACCCAGCCTGCGGAGGCATTGCAGGGAGCCGTGGAGCACACACAACGTGCAGACACGTGTGTGGAGGGAAGGCTGCAGCTGCCCTGCTCTCACCTCGAAGATGCTGACCTCTGGAATGTCTCACGTCCCCCCTCCAGCAGGCCAAGGTGAAGCTCAGGGAAATGCTTCATTTCCCAGAGGGGCTGCTTCCTTTCTAGTAGGAGAGAAGCCCCACATTGGAACATGTTCCCAGGGCTGCCTTTACGGGTTTTCACTGAAGTGGGACTTTTCCCTTAATAATGACACAAAAATGAACTCATATATGTAGATTATTCTGGTTGATATACTTTGTGAAATGACCTTAGCTCTATTTATAGCTGTGGGAAATGAGACTTGGAGAGATAAATAACTTGCTCAAGTCCATGTAACTAGTAGGTGGAGCCAGAACCAGAACCCATGCCCACCTCAAAGCCCACACTTCCAGTCCACAGCCATGTGGTCCCTGTTCGTGTAGCTTCTTGTCAACATCAAGCTGCCCTGATCTATCAACTATCTATACAATATCACAGTAATCTTGTCATTTCTTTGCGTAGACCCTTCTGGCCCCACTGGCTCAGATAAAGCTTAACCATTCTTTGGTGGCTCAAGACTTCCTAGCCCAGTCCTTGCAAACCAGTCAGGGAAGGTGTAAAGGATGGTCCACATATCATATGTCTAAACACTTAAAAGCCCTGGTCCTAGCCCAGCCCCAAGCCTAAATGAGACTGTTTTGCACTCAGGTACTGAGGTCCTGAGGTCATACCCATTCAAGCTTGCACATCCAACCTCTCTCTTCATGTGTATGGTCAGCCACTTCTCAGGCTAAGGGTGCATAGCGACGGATGGTCAACCCTCAGGAAAAGACCTGCCAGAAATGGCTTGGGAAGTTTGGGCATAAAATTCTGAGGTTTAGGATCTGGAAGGAGATGAGCAGGCCCCAAGTGGGCACATCTTTTGGTCCTGTGGACATACCCTCTGTAGGAATGGATCCAGCAGAGCAAGACCAGGTCCTTCCTTCCAGGCTGAGGGCTGCCCCATCCAGGCCCACATCCATAGCCCTGGCCTCATCTTCTGTGTATGATGCCAGCCTTTGTGAGCCCTCAGAGTCCTGAAGAGCAAACTCTGTCTCAGATCCTTATAGACACATTCTTCCCTGGAATCCTTCTCTCTTTTTTCATTCACTGAACTCTCAGCCCCCAAAGCCCAATATGGCTCTTAACACATGGTTGCACAATTATTATTTTAGAGTCTGCCTTCCAGACCAGATGGATATTCTCAGTCCAAGCACAGTACCCAGCACAGAATTGGTATTTAATCAATACACTGACTGAATGGATGCTTTTGTTTTGCCCAGATTCTAGAAAGAATTAGAGACCAGCTTTTTGTTCAGAGAGTCACAGATGTCTTGAAAAAGGAAGAAAGGCCAGAACAATGTGTGCTTAGACTGTCTTCTTCCAGCCAGGCCTTAATCTGAACAGGAGGAAGGGGCACCAACTCCATACTACGTTTATTTTTAATATGGGAAAAACAGTAGAGTTTCATTTAGCATCATCCATGTCATGGATATTGAGGACTGATTGCCTAGTCTGGACACTTCAGGTCCAAGTGCAGACAATCAGCACAAATACCCATGTCCAGAGCTCACCCTGAGCGGGAGCAGGCAGTAACACAGCAGCCCATGTGCGTGTGCCTATATGAGGTCAATATCATCTACTGACAAGCGGATAGAGGAGGCCTGGGTGACTGCTTTGTCCCAGGATGCCAGAATGGGGAGGTGACACTTCCACCAAGCTCCACATGCCAAGAAGGAGCTGGCCACATGCATAGGAGCAGACGTTCTGAGGCACAATGGGAGCCAGTGCTAAATCTTGGTGGCGAAAGCTCATTAGTCTGACAACAAATCAAGTTATTCAAATAGTAGTCGTACAAATCTGACCTACAGATCAAGAAGTTAAAGAGGGGAACCAGGAAAGCAGGGAAGCAGTGAGCTGAACAAGTTGGCAGGGCCAGTAGGTGGGACATGCTAAGGCACTGGAGTGAGGGAGCAAATCCCCTCTCTGAGTGCACTGTTGGACACCACGAGGCCATTTCAAGGTGACTCTAGAGTTGAGGGACTTGACGGAAAGGGTTGAAACAGAGATGTCAGGACATAGAAGGGCTGGGTTTGATTTGAGAAGTCTCATCAGCAGGACTTAGCAATCAGCTTTGAGAGGGCTAAGAGCAGAAGGAATGAAATTAGCAAGCCATGGGCCGAGCTGAGCTGTGCAGAGCGGGCTGTGGTTCCTGGGAAGCTGGTCTGGAGGAAGGGTAGGGTGAGCAGGACTTCTGTATGGCCAATGTTCAGTGAGGCAAAACTGTGCTTTCTGAAATTTCATTTGTGAATTTGTCATTTGGAATTTAAAACTCAATATCCCACCAGCATGAATAAAGCTAGTAAGACCCTAGGTCAACGTGTAAACTCCAATTTAATCCACAGTATGCTGACCCCAGGATGAATGAGCCTGTGTGTCCAGGGAAGGATGTCTGGAGTTCTAGGAAGGGTCACAGTTCACTCTGGCAAAGGGGCTCCTTTCCTCCAATGCAGAAGGCAAGGTGAGGCTGGGACTCCAGAAGGCTGCCCAGGAGGCTGCAGCTAGGATTTGGCAGGAGAGAGCAATTAAGCAGGTGGGAGAGGCAGGAGGCATACCTGGGACTGAGAGCTGGACTGAGGGTCAAGGGGTGTGAAGGAATCTTTTCTCTTTGCTTACTGTAAAGTATTGTTCCTTTTCATAGAAATAAAATACTGATAGGTAAAAACTGTACAGAAATATTTTTTTGGGATCAATTTAAAGTGATTTAATCCCTTTGAGAAAAAAATAGTAATACCCTACAATAGTGGTTCTCAACCTTCCTAATGCTGCAGCCCTTTAATACGGTTCCTGTGAGTCGCAACCCACAGGTTGAGAACTGCTGCCCTACAATATTCATGAAACGTTATTGCACCTGCTCTAGCAAATTAATAGACAATCTATATGAAGTAAATAGTGTAAGGATAATAAAAGTAACTGCCATTTATTCATTTCTTCTTTCTTTCTTTCTTTCTGACAGGGTCTTGCTGGAGTAGAATGCATGCAATCATAACTCACGGTAACTTGATCTTCCCACCTCAACCTCACAAATAGCTGGGACTACAAGAGAAACAGAAAGGGGTGGAGAAAGTGTTCAATAATAATAGTTGGAGACTTTAATACCTCACTTTCAATAATAGATAGAACAACTAGATAGATGATCAATAAAGAAATGGAGGACTTGAATAACACTATAAACTATGTGTACCTAATAAACATGTACAGAACACTCCATCCAGCAAGAGCATTATACACATTTTCTCAAGTACATGTAATATTTTCCAGTATTACATGATTTAGTAGGCCACAAAGAAAGTAGTAATAAATTTTGCAGATTGAAATTATACAAAATATATTTTCTGATCACAATAAAATGAAACTAGAAATGAATGACAGAGGAAATGGTAAACTTCACAAATATGTGTAAATTAAACAGCACATTCTTTAAAAAAATGGAAGTCATAAAATACCAGAAGACAAATGAAAATTAAAGTACAATGTACCAAAACTTATAGATGGGATGCAGCAAAATAAATATTCAGAGGGGAATTTTTAGCTGTGGATACATACTATTTAGAAAAAAGACCCAAACCAATAGCATAACTTTATGCCTTAAGGATCAAGAAAAAGACCCCCAAAGGCCAAAACTATTAGAAGGAAGGCAATCATTAAGAACAGAGATAAACAAAATAGAGCTAGAAAATAATTAAGAAAATCAATAGAACCAAACAAAAATGTGGTATATGCATACAATGGACTATTATTTATCCTTAAAAGGGAAGGAAATTAAGATACATGTTACAACATGGATGAACCTTGAAGACAGTATGGTAAGGACAATAAACCTGACACATAAAAATAATGATATGATTTCACCTAGGTAAGTTCATAGAGACAGAAAGTAGAACAACAGTTACCATGGACTGCAGGTAGTGGGAAGTTATTATGCAATGGCTACAGAGTTTTAGCACAGGGTAATGAAAAGTTATGGGGATGGATGGTTGTGCAACAGTGTAAATGTTCTCTATGCCATTGAACCATATACTTAAAATGGCTAAAATGGCAAATGTTATATTATGAGTATTTTACTGCTCTGTATATGTTTGTTTCAGTTTCTGTCTAAATAATAAAATAACACTGAAATGATTGATAGAAACTAATGAAACTGACTACCTTTAGGGACTGGAAGGGAACTTGAAAACAGAACGAATGGAAACAGTAATTGTCATAGCATATCTTGTTACTTTGTTTTGACTTTTTGAACCTATTCAAACTTATTTTTAAAAAATAATAAAAGCTTCATTGGTTTAAAAAATGAACCAGGAACTCTTCCCTACTATTTAATTTCTGAAAGAAATTATCTAGAATTGGTGTTAATTTTTCTTTAAATATTTTGTAGAATGTGTCAGTATGGTGTTACTGGGCCTGGATATTTGTTACCCATTGAGGTTTTTAATTTCAATTATTGTATTTTTCGGTTCCAAAATTTTTAATTCCTTCCATAATATCTTCTATTTCTTTGCTGATATTTTGTATATTTTCATGTTTCAACTCAGTTCATAATGTTAAAGCATGTTTGTGATGGCTACTGTAATAGCTCTGTCAGATAATTCTCAGATATTTGTCATTTTGCTGGTAGTGTATGTTCTTAAAAATGAAAGGCATTCATCTCCAGGTTGAGCATATTCTCTAAAAGTCCAGCAAATAAGCAAAGACAGGCAATGGTACATAATTATCTATTTTCAGAATACAATGACAAGAATTTTTTTTAAAAAAACTCTAAAATAGGGTGGTGCTTGTGGCTCAAAGGAGTAGGGCGCCAGCCTCATATGCCAGAGGTGGTGGGTTCAAACCCAGCCCCAGCCAGAAACTGCAAAAAAAAAAAAGTTTACTTCTCATTCAACATCATTCAACTTTTTTCCAGAATTTATTTAAGATTGTATTCGTGTAAAACGGGAGACCATGCTGAATTTATTTATCAATTCTAGGAGTCTTTTAGTTGAATCTTTAAGATTTTCTGGATATAGGATAATATCATCAGCAAAGAGTGATCGTTTGACCACTTCCTTCCCTGTTGGGAACCTCTTGATTTCCTCCTCTTGCCTAATTGCTCTGGCAAGAATTTACATCACTAAGTTGAATCGAAGTGGTGGAAGTGGGCAATCTTGTCTGGTTCTAGTTCTAAGTGGTAATGTTTTCAATTTTTCCATGTTCAATATGATGTTGACTGTAGGTTTGTTGTATATGACCTTTATAATTTTGAGGAAGGTCTCATATATACAGATTTTCTTGAGCATTTTTATCATTTGTCAAATGCTTTTGACAAAAGGATCATATGGTCTTTGTTTTTCCATCTATTTATGTGGTGAATTACATTTATAGATTTGCATATGTTGAACCATCCTTGCATCTCTGGATGCCTGGTCATGTGAATTATTTTTTTGATGTGCTTCTGAATTTGGTTCACTAAAATTTTATTGAGAATTTTTGCATCAATATTTATAAGGGATATTGGCCTATAGGTTTATTTTTCAGCTGTGTCCTTTCCTGGCTTTGATATCATGATAGTATTGGCTTCATGGAATGTGTTAGGAGGGAGTCCTTCCTTCTCAACATTATGGAATAATTTCTGCAGTATAGGCACACGTTTCTCTTTGTAGATTTGGTAAAATGCAGGTGTAAAACTGTCTGGCTCGGGAATTTTTTTAGTTGGAAGATTTTTTTTTAATTGCTGCTTCAATTTTAGCATTTGATACTGGTATGTTCTGGAGTTCTATTTCTTCTTAATTGAGCCTCAGGAGTTTGTGTGTCTAAGAATTTTTCCATTTCCTCTACATTTCAAGTTTATGGGCATAGAGATTTTTATACACATACTATTCTGAGATGATGTTTTTGTATTTCTATGAAACCAGTTGTGACTTCTCCTTTTTAATTTTTAATTGAGTTTATTAGATCTCTGGAATTGGTAAATAAATTCAGTGAAGTCTTGGATTACAAAATCAATGCACACAAACCAGTAGTTTTCATATATGCCAAAAATTGCCAAGCTGAGAATAAAATCAAATATGCAACACCTTTCACAATAGCAACAAAGAAAATAAAATACCTAGGAATATGCTTAACAAAGGATGTGAAAGATCTCTATAGGGAGAATTATGAAACACTGAGGAAAGAAATTGCAGAGGAAATAAACAGGTGGAAAAATATACCATGCTCACGGATCAACAGAGCAACACTGTTAAAATGGGTATTCTACCCCAAATATGTACAGATGCAATAGAATTCACATTAAAATACCAACACCATTTTTTGCCTATCTAGAAAAAAAATAGTTCTGTGCTTTGTACAAAACCAGAAAAGAACTCAAATAGCCAGAACAATGTGATTTAATAAGAACAAACTGGAAGCATCACTTTACCAGACTTCAAGCTATATTACAAGGCTGTAGTTACCAAAACAGCATGGTACTGGCACAAAAGCAGAGACATAATCCTATAGATCAGAACAGAGAACCCAAGGATGAAATCATCCTTATATTCTCATCTGATTTTTTTTTTTGAAACAGAGTCTCACTTTTTTGCCTGCAGTAGAGTGCTGTGGTGCCACAGCTCATAGAAACCTCAAACTCTTGGGCTTAAGTAATTCTATTGCCTCAGTCTCCCAAGTAGGTTGGACTACAGGCACTCACCACAACACCTGGCTATGTTTAGAGACAGGGTCTTGCTCTGGCTCAGGCTGGTCTTGAACATGTGAGCTCAGGCAGTTCACCCACATTGGCCTCCCAGAGGGCTAGGATTATAGGCATGAGCTAGGATTACATGCCTGGGTTCCCATCTGTTTTTTTTTTTTTTTTTTTTTTTTTATTAAATCATAGCTGTATATATTAATGCAATCATGGGGTACAATGTTCTGGTTTTATATACAATTTGAAATATTTTCATCAAACTGGTTAAGATAGCTTTCATGGCATTTTCTCAGTTATTGTGTTCAGACATTTATATTCTGCATTTATTAAGTTTCACCTGTACTCCCATCTGATTTTTTGACAAAACATAAAAACATACACTGGACAAGAATTCCTGTTCAATAAATGGTGCTGGGAAAACTGAGTAGCCACATGTAGAAGACTGAAACAGGATACACATGTCTCACCACTCACAAAAATTAACTCGAAATGGATAAAAGACTTAAACCTAAGGCATAAAGCTATAAGAATACTGGAAGAAAATGTTGGAAAAGCTCTATCAGCCTAGGCAAAGAATCCATGAAGAAGACCCCAAAAGCAATCATAGTAACACAAAAAGTAAACAAATGGGACCCGATCAAATTAAAAAGCTTCTGCAAAGCCAATGACACAATCAAAAGAGAAAATAGACAACCCATAGAATAGGAGAAAATATTTGCATGGTATACATCTGATAAAGGACTAATAATTAGAATCCACAAAAAATTCTGTTGGCATGGATGTAGAGCAAAAGGAACTCCTATACACAGTGGTGGTGAGACTGCAAACTAGTATAACCTGTATGGAAAATTGCATGGAAATATCTCAAAGAACTTAAAGTAGGCCTACCATTTGATCCAATAATCTCACTGCTGGATATATTACCAAAGGAAAAAAGGTCATTTTATAAAAGAGGGCACTTGCACGGTAATGTTTATTGCAGTATAACTCATGATTGCAAAGACATGTAAATAACCCAAGTGCTCACCAGTTCATGAATGAATTACTAAAATGAGGTGTATACATAGTATGGAGTACTACTCAGCCATAAAAAATGGCCATCTAGTATCCTTTGTGACGATCTGGGTGGAACTGAAAACCATTCTAAGTAAAACATCATGAGAATGAAGAAACAAACACATGTACTCAATATCAAGTTGGAACTAATCAATCAACACTTAAGTGCATATAGAAGTCAGTGACAATTAAAATGGGGAAGGGAAGCAGATGAGATGGATAAATTCACACCTATTGGGTATACGGCATCCTATCTGGGTGAAGGATACACATAACTTTTGACTCAGTCTGTACAGAACAAAGTATGTGAACAAAACACGCATGACCTCTAATATTCTGAAATTTTAAAATAATATTGTACACCTTAATAGTAAAATAAACAATAAAAAATAAAATTAAAAAATCCAAAATATAAATTCAACAATCAAACCCCAAATATACTTCCAAGCCTAGGTACAAAGAGAAGAAAGCCTTCTCATATGGTTTTATTTGATTCTTTGTCACAAATCTATAATTGCTTCTTGATACCATGGAGAGATGCTCATACAGCAGATCTCAAAAAACAAAAACGTATTATTGCCCCCTCCATATATGTAAACATTCTCAATCAAAGAAATGGAGGATTAAGAAGAATTTTCTGCCTCTAACATTATAATATGCATTATATACTAGCATGCATTAAATGCTAAAAATTCATAGTACCTATAACTATTTCTGATATACATTTTTAATAATAATCCTGAAAAAATATAAATTCAACTGTGAACTTACAGTGTCATTAATATCAGTAATGAGTAATACTATAATATATGTTATCATCTAAGTATAAGTGTACTGTTGAATATTTATTCCTCAATAAATATTTATTTAGGATTCACACACACAAAACTGAGACACCAAATCAAATCCAGCAAGTAGAGCATTGTGTGAACTTTCAAGACAGAAGCTATTTAGCAGTCCTCAAGAACCCCCAGCCAAGACCAGACAGGAGAATAGAAGGATTCCAGAAAGTAACTAAAGCAATGAAGTTTGGAGGTTAAATGAGGACTATTAAAGAGAAAGACATTATTAGATGAAATATCAGATTTAAAAAAAAATCTAGAAAACCAGACTCTAAATAAAAGGAAATTGACGGTTTTCAACAATATGTAGAAAAGGAGAAAAAGTCCATAAAGTTCATGTGTAACTTTAAATTGCACACCTTTTTTTTTCTTATTGTTGGGGATTCATTGAGGGTACAATAAGCCAGGTTACACTGATTGCAATTGTTAGGTAAAGTCCCTCTTGCAATCATATCTTGCCCCCATAAAGTGTGACACACACCAAGGCCACACCCTCCCTCCCTCCATCCCTCTTTCTACTTCCCCCCCATAACCTTAATTGTCATTAATTGTCCTCATATCAAAATTGAGTACATGGGATTCGTGCTCCTCCATTCTTGTAATGCTTTACTAAGAATAATGTCTTCCACTTCCATCCAGGTTAATACAAAGGATGTAAAGTCTCCATTTGTTTTAATGGCTGAATAGTATTCCATGGTATATATATACCACAGCTTGGTAATCCATTCTTGGGTTGGTGGGCATTTAGGCTGTTTCCACATTTGGTGATTGTAAACTGAGCTGCAATAAACAGTCTAGTACAAGTGTCCTTATGATAAAAGGATTTTTTTCCTTCTGGGTAGATGCCCAGTAATGGAATTGCAGGATCAAATGGGAGGTCTAGCTTGAGTGCTTTGAGGTTTCTCCAGACTTCCTTCCAAAAAGGTTGTACTAGTTTGCAGTCCCACCAGCAGTGTCAAAGTGTTCCCTTCTCTCCATATCCAGGCCAGCATCTGCAGTTTTGAGATTTTGTGATGTGGGCCATTCTCAATGGGGTTACATGAAATCTCAGGGTTGTTTTGATTTGCATTTCTCTAATATATAGAGATGATGAACATTTTTTCATGTGTTTGTTAGCCATTTGTCTGTCATCTTTAGAGAAAGTTCTATTCATGTCTCTTGCCCATTGACATATGGGATTGTTGGCTTTTTCATGTGGATTAATTTGAGTTCTCTATAGATCTTAGATATCAAGCTTTTGTCTGATTGAAAATATGCAAATATCCTTTCCCATTGTGTAGGTTGTCTCTTTGCTTTGGTTGTTGTCTCCTTAGCTGTCCAGAAGCTTTTCAGTTTAATGAAGTCCCATTTGTTTATTTTTGTTGTTGTTGCAATTGCCATGGCAGTCTTCATGAAGTCTTTCCCCAGGCCAATATCTTCCAGTGTTTTTCCTATGCTTTCTTGGAGGATTTTTATTGTTTCATGCCTTAAATTGAAGTCCTTTATCCATCTTGAATCAATTTTTGTGAGTGGGGAAAGGTGTGGGTCCAGTTTCAGTCTTTTACATGTAGACATCCAGTTCTCCCAACACCATTTATTGAATAGGGAGTCTTTCCCCCAAGATATGTTCTTGTTTGGTTTATCGAAGATTAGGTGGTTGTAAGATGTTAGTTTCATTTCTTGATTTTCAATTCGATTCCAAGTGTCTATGTCTCTGTTTTTGTGCCAGTACCATGCTGTCTTGAGCACTATGGCTTTGTAGTACAGACTAAAATCTGGTATGCTGATGCCCCCAGCTTTATTTTTGTTACAAAGAACTGCCTTAGCTATATGGGGTTTTTTCCAGTTCCATACAAAACGCAGAATCATTTTTTCCAAATCTTGAAAGTACGATGCTGGTATTTTGATAGGAATGGCATTGAATAGGTAGATTGCTTTGGGAAGAATAGACATTTTAACAATGTTGATTCTTCCCGTCCATGAGCATGGTATGTTCTTCCATTTGTTAATATCCTCTGCTATTTCCTTTCTGAGGATTTCATAGTTTTCTTTATAGAGGTCCTTCACCTCCTTCGTTAGGTATATTCCTAGGTATTTCATTTTCTTTGAAACTATGGTGAAGGGAGTTGTGTCCTTAATTAGCTTCTCATCTTGACTGTTATTGGTGTATACAAAGGCTACTGACTTGTGGACATTGATTTTATGTCCTGAAACATTACTGTATTTTTTGATGACTTCTAGGAGTCTTGTGGTTGAGTCTTTGGGGTTCTCTGAGTATAAGATCATGTCGTCAGCAAAGAGGGAGAGTTTGACCTCCTCTGCTCCCATTTGGATTCCCTTAATTTCCTTGTCTTGCCTAATTGTATTGGCTAGAACTTCCAGCACTATGTTGAATAGTAAAGGTGACAGAGGACAACCTTGTCTGGTTCCAGTTCTAAGAGGAAAAGCTTTGAGTTTTACTCCATTCAGTAAAATATTGGCTGTGGGTTTGTCATAGATAGCTTCAATCAGTTTTAGAAATGTGCCACCTATGCCTATACTCTTCAGTGTTCTAATTAGAAAAGGATGCTGGATTTTATCAAATGCTTTTTCTGCATCTATTGAGAGGGATCATGTGATCTTTATTTTTGCCTCTGTTAATATGGTGGATAACGATTATGGACTTGCGTATGTTAAACCAGCCTTGCATCCCTGGGATGAAGCCTACTTGATCATGATGAATGACTTTTTTGATGATAAACTGTAATCTATTGGCTAGGATTTTGTTGAGAATATTTGCATCTATATTCATGAGTGAGATTGGTCTGAAATTCTCCTTTTTGTTTGGGTCTTTTCCTGGTTTTGGTATTAGGGAGATGTTTGCTTCATAGAATGTGTTGGGGAAGATTCCTTCTTCCTCAATTTTTGGAATAATTTCTGCAGTACAGGAATAAGCTCTTCCTTGAAGGGTTGATAGAATTCTGGAGTGAAGCCATCTGGACCAGGGCATTTTTTGGTTGGAAGCTTTTTTATTGTTTCTTTGATCTCAGTGCTTGAAATTGGTCTGTTCAGGAGCTCTATTTCTTCCTGGCTGAGTCTAGGGAGACGGTGTGATTCCAAATATTGATCCATTTCCTTTGCATTGTCAATTTCTGAGCATAGAGTTTCTGGTAGTATTCAGAGATGATCTCTTGTATCTCTGTGGGATCAGTTGTTATTTCCCCTTTATCATTTCTGATTGAGGTTACTAGAGATTTTACTTTTCTATTCCTCTTTAGTCTGGCCAGTGGTTTATCTATTTTATTTATTTTTTCAAAAAAAACAACTCCTTGTTTCATTAATTTTCTGAATGATTCTTTTGTTTTCAATTTCATTGATCTCTGATTTGATTTTGGATATTTTTTTTCTTCTATTGAGTTTAGGCTTAGATTGTTCTTCTTTTTCCAATTGCATAAGATCTCTTGTGAGATTTTTGATGCGCTCTCTTTCTGTTTTTCGAATGTAGGCATCTAAAGCGATGAATTTTCCTCTCAAAACTGCTTTTGCAGTTTCCCACAGGTTTTGGTAGCTTGTGTCTTCATTGTTGTTATGTTCAAGGAAGTTAATGATTTCCTGTTTTATTTCTTCCTGCACCCATCTGTTATTCAACAGAAGATTGTTTAATTTCCATGCCTTTGGGTGGGGTCAAGCATTTTTGTTAGAGTTGAGTTCCACCTTTAGTGCCTTATGGTCTGAGAAGATACAAGGTAAAATTTCAATTCTTTTGATTCTGTTGATTTTTGTTTTGTGTCCCAGGATATGATCAATTTTGGAGAATGTTCCATGGGGTGATGAGAAGAATGTATATTCTTTATCTTTGGGGTGGAGTGTTCTATATGCATCTATCAAGCACAGTTGTTCTAGGGTCTCATTTAAATCTCTTATATCTTTGTTTAATTTCTGTTTAGAGGATCTGTCCAGCTCTGTAAGAGGAGTGTTAAAGTCCCCCGTTATTATGGTATCATCAGACATCATATTGCTCAGACTGAGTAAGGCATGTTTCAAGAATCTGGGAGCATTTAAATTTGGTGCATAAATATTTAGAATTGAAATGTCTTCTTGTTGTATTTTTCCCTTGACCAATGTAAAGTGACCATCTTTTTCTTTTTTGACTTTAGTTGCTTTAAATCCACATGTATCTGAAAAGAAGATTGCAACTCCTCTTTTCTTCTGAATTCCATTTGCCTGAAAAATTGTCTTCCAACCCTTGACTCGGAGCTTTAATTTGTCTTTTGAAGCCAGGTGTGTTTCTTGCAGACAGCAAATGGATGGCTTGTGTTTTTTAATCCAGTCAGCCAATCTATGTCTTTTCAGTGGGGAATTCAAGCCATTAACATTTACTGAGATAATTGGTAAGTGTGGTAGTATTCTATTCGTCTTATTTGGTGAGAGTCCATTGCTTAGTTTTATCTTTTGCATCAGTGTGGAGGTTTGTTTCTGTCCTTTAATTTCTGAGTTCTTACTTTGCTGCTGATCCATTGTGGTGGTCAGTGTGCAGAACAGGTTGAAGTATTTCGTGTAGAGCTGGTCTTGTTGTGGCGAATTTCCTCAATGTTTGTATATCCGTAAATGATTTGATTTCTCCATCAATTTTGAAGCTTAGCTTAGCAGGGTACAGAATTCTGGGCTGGAAATTGTTGTGTTTAAGTAGATTAAAGGTAGATGACCATTGTCTTCTTGCTTGGAAAGTTTCATTAGAGAAGTCTGCGATCACTCTGATGGATTTGCCCCTGTAGGTCAACTGGCGCTTACTCCTGGAAGCTTGCAGAATCTTTTCTTTTGTCTTGACTTTGGACAGGTTCATCACAATGTGTCTTGGAGAAGCTTGGTTAGAGTTGAGGCGACCTGTGGTCTGATATCCCTCTGAAAGCAGTGTGTCAGAATCTTTGGTGATATTTGGGAAATTTTCTTTTATAATATTCTCTAGTATGGCTTTCATTCCTCTGGGGCATTCTTCTTCCCCTTCTGGGATTCCTATAACTCATATGTTGGAACACTTCATAAAGTCCCATAATTCTGACAGTGAACGTTCTGCTTTCTCCCTATTCTTTTCTGCCTCTTTTACTATCTGAGTTATCTCAAGAACTTTGTCTTCTACCTCGGAAATTCTTTCTTCTGCATGGTCTAACCTGTTGCTGACACTTTCCATTGCATCTTTAAGTTCCCTGATTGACTGTTTCATTTCCTTCAGCTCTGCTATATCCTTTTTATATTCTTCATATCGTTCATCTCTTATTTGATTCTGTTTTTGGATTTCCTTTTGGTTATTTTCCACTATATTAGCAGTTTCCTTCATTGTTTCCATCATTTCTTTCATTGTTTTCAACATGTGTATTCTAAATTCCCTTTCTGTCATTCCTAACATTTCTTTATAGGTGGAATCCTCTGCAGTAGCTACCTCATGGTCCCTTGGCGGGGTTGTTCTGGACTGGTTCTTCATGTTGCCTGGTGCTTTCTGCTGATTCTTCCTCATGAGTGATTTCTTTTATCTGTTTCCTTGCCCTAATTTTCCTTTCACTTCCTCTTGCTCTTTAAGTTCTCGTGCCTGTGGACTTCCTGACTAGACTGTAGGCGCTTCACAGGCAGAGCAATGTGAGTCACAATCTGCACACTTTTTTTTTTAGAGACAGAGTCTCACTTTGTTGCCCTCGGTAGGTGCTGTAGCATCACAGCTCACAGCAACTTCCAGCTCTTGGGCTTAGGCGATTCTCTTGCCTCAGCCTCCTGAGTGGCGGGCACCTGAGCTGGGACTACAGGTGCCTGCCACAATGCCCAGCTATTTTTTGTTGCAGTTAATTCTACGCAAACTTTATGGCCACTGTGTTTAACAAAAAATCTGCCAAATGTTTGAGAAAGAATTTGATTAAGGAGTATTGGCTCTTACATTTCTCTTTGCTGTATACATCAGGATGGGAGTAAAAGATGCCTTAATGTTTACTTTATGTATTGTTGGAAACAATGATTTTAATAAATTCCTATTTATATCCCAAAACTACTTTATAATCCTTGTCATTTAGCTTAAAGTTTTATTTTCTATTGTTTTATTTCAGAGACTAATGCAATATCCAGCAAATCAGTTATTCTTGAGCTGCCTGAACTTGAACAATTTGCCTACACTTGGTTGAGTGAAACTTTGTTTTATTTTCCAAGGTCAATTATTCCATCTCTAAAGCACTCACTGCCCACTTCCTTTTCTTCATGGTCCCTTTATATTAATCCAAACCTTAGCTTTTTCCCTTTCTTTTGTGGCCTGTTGGAGTCCCCAGGTGGTTGCCTGTATTCTTTTATATTATCACAACTTTTAGGGCAGTGAGCTAATACTTTTCCCCATAGGTTAAGAGGCCTTAGCTTTTTATTGAAGAAATGTGGAGAATGTCACAAAGAAAATCATCGCCAGCAGTCTTGAGCTGAATCATTGGTTTTACCAATCCATAAGCAGAGCTTAAAATTGGTTTTTGTTTTTATTTATTTTTTTATTATTTTTTTATTTTTTTATTTTTTGCAGTTTTTGGCCAGAGCTGGGTTTGAACCTGCCACCTCCAGTATATGGGGCCGGCACCCTTCTTCTTTGAGCCACAGGAGCTGCCCAGTTTTGATTTTTTAAAAATCAAATCTTTATTTACTAAAAGGTGATTTTGCTCTAGCCCTAGTGTTTAAGTTATTGCTACAATTTTTTTCTGTTTTGAGTGAAAACCAAGTTTCTTATTGTATTTCGTGCTCCTGGAGTCTTTTCAATGAAGTTTTCAAAAGTGGCTGCCACAACCCTGATACATTTTCAGAATTTCAAAATGTTTATGCAGGAAATGTAATGATTCATTTTGAAGTTCATATAACCTTAGAACTGTAAGAAGAGTGACCTATCAGCAATAAAGCAATGCAATGGCCATTTGTGTCTATAATATCTGTATTATGAACAAAGTGAGCAAGTTATCACCAGCTCCATAGTTTCGCCCCAGCACACATTGACAAGACTGCGCCCCACTCAAGAGGGAAGACTGTGGCACTATTAGGCCACCTACTTTGTGAGAAGCTCTTCCCCATACACTTTCATAATAGCTGTCCTTTGAGCTTACCACACACAGGAAGAAGAATCCTAACTCATGATATTTTGGGTTAAACTATGGCATTGAACATAGAATTCAGTCCAGCGGCGTTTCTCCAGGCCAGCCCATGTCGCTTGTGATGATTCTAAAAAGCAGTACAAGTGGCACAGAAATCAACTTTCTCTTTTACATTTGAGACAATTAAGATGTCATTTCTTTCCCATTGGATTTTCTCTTTGTCTAGGTATAGAGTATTGGGAGTTTGACAAGCAAGGAAACAGCGGGTAGATCCTGGATTCCTTTTCTCTCATTTACTTACCCATTGAATAAACTAATTACTGAACACATCACATGTACCAGGACCAATGCATGAAGCTGACAATACTCTGGTGGGCAATGTACAGTCTTGGTCTCATGTTGCTTGCTGTCTAGGACACTTCCCAATTATTTATGTTTCTTCATCTGACAAAAATGTGCAAGTGTACCAGCGAGTTAAGGATAATTGCCACAGAAGTGTTCTAAGCACTGGTCCTCATGAATTATCTTAAAGAAAGGAGATAATGAAATTTCAAACATTATGAGCACAGAGCCTTCAATCTGTTGTTTGTCTAAAACCTTAAGATCCCCTTTTTATAAGCCAAGAGTTTACCAGCAGTTAAGAAGATGACAGACGAATGGCTAACAAACACATGAAAAAATGTTCATCATCTCTATATATTAGAGAAATGCAAATCAAAACAACCCTCAGATATCATCTAACCCCAGTGAGAATGGCCCACATCACAAAATCTCAAAACAGCAGATGCTGGCGTGGATGTGGAGAGAAGGGAACACTTTTGCACTGCTGGTGGGACTGCAAACTAGTACAACCTTTCTGGAAGGAAGTATGGAGAAACCTCAAAGCACTCAACCTAGACCTCCCATTCGATCCTGCAATCCCATTACTGGGCATCTACTCAGAAGGAAAAAAATCCTTTTATCATAAGGACACTTGTACTAGACTGTTTATTGCAGCTCAATTTACCATTGCCAAAATGTGGAAACAGCCTAAATGCCCACCAACCCAGGAATGGATTAACAAGCTGTGGTATATGTATACCATGGAATACTATTCAGCTATTAAAAAAAATGGAGACTTTACATCCTTCGTATTAACCTGGATGGAAGTGGAAGACATTATTCTTAGTAAAGCATCACAAAAATGGAGAAGCATGAATCCTATGTACTCAATCTTGATATGAGGACAATTAATGACAATTAAGGTTATGGGGGGGGAAGCAGAAAGAGGGATGGGGGGAGGAGGGTGGGGCCTTAGTGTGTGTCACACTTTATTGGGGCAAGACATGATTGCAAGAGGGACTTTACCTAACAATTGCAATCAGTGTAACTGGCTTATTGTACCCTCAATGAATCCCCAACAATAAAAAAAAAAAAAAAAAAGAAGATAAATTTATGTTTCTTTTTTCGTTGGAGAGTCATAGAGGGGGAGAAGAAATATAAACTTTAACTTCTAGTTTGATTGACTTCCACTTAACTGATAATCTAAACTCCTGGGGAACCACATTATAGCCCTGAATAGAAAGCTCCAAGTGGGAACACACAGACCCTGGTCTTGAGGTTAAGGTCCAGACATTCAAAAGTAATCGCAAACTTACCCCTATAACTGCCGACTTAGAAGGGGTCTCTTTTTGGAAACTCAGTATTTTTGAACAATTAAAGTCATCATTCTAAAGATGACAGGCACCTTCAGAATCATGAAAAGTAAGGGCCTGCAGTGTGGGATACAAACCAACTCTGTTTAGATGAGCAACTGGTTTTGATTCTTCTTCTTTGTCCTGGAGAAACTGGCCTGAGTAGTCAAAGCCAGAAACACCTCAACATTAGGATGCATGATTTAGTCAACCTCGTTTTCTCGAATCCTGCCATGTAGCAAGTGTTCAGAAAATAAAAATAAGCAAGAAATTATTTGAAATAATTATATGTACTACACTTTTCTCCCTTCCTCATGCTCCACGAGACAGTCTTCATCTTCCAGGTCCCTGTTTTACAAAGAAATGAAATGAGTGGACACCCGGAATTGAAGGTGGGAAAAGAATGGGAGCTTCTGCCGGAGAAACAGCTTAGAGGTCTTGGGGGAGCAGAAGAGACACTCCGGGTGAAGGAGGGAGCTCCTGTATGGAGGAAAGAATTCTGGGTCATTTGTGGATGGGATGGGAAGAGGAAACGGGCTCTGAGACAGAAGTTTCTGGGTGCCTGGGTGCTTGCTGTGTTCTGTGCATTCTCTGCCCTCTTGCGGAAAGCCCGTGTTGAAGACTCTGTTACACAAGTCTCTGGAGAATGCAGTGGGTGCTTGGGTGCTCGTGAGGAGCTGGGTGCTTAGTGGGGCTGCACTGAAAATAAGAGCAGGATGGCCCAGTTTGTACAGATTATAGATCTTCGCCTCCTGCAGTGCTTCCCTTCTGCCACCCCCAAATGTGGCCCTGCCATGGCCAAAGCTTACATATACATTACCAACAAATAATTTAGAGTTCATTAAAAAGTCTAAAATTTAATAATATTTCACCTTTTGTTTCCATGGGTCCAGGTGATGGTTGTTTAAGTACATGAGGACATAATTCCTCTTCCGTGGAAGAAAAGGATGGTGTTTCTTTCAGAATTGAATTCCTCTTAATAAATAATCAGAGAAGTAGCCCATTTGCTGCCCTGCCTTGATGAACAGGGACACCTTGGAATAGCAGCAAAAGCTCTTCATAGCCAGGAATTTGTTTTGTGGAAAATGTCATCAAGATCTGTCTTAAACGCTAGACCCCTGCTTTGACAAATTTAACAATTCTTCAATGAGTGGTCATTCATTTAATGCTTAAGCAAAACCAGCTCCAGAAAATTCTATAGGCTGTTGTTTGATCACTTCTGAAGACCATAGGTACTGACTGCATTTCACCTTTCATATTTCTTTACCGTGAGAAAGCTTATCTAAACTAACAAAAATATGCAACGGTTTCTCTTGTCACCCTACTCAATTCAGGTGTCTGCACCTCTCAGCCTGACTCAGATCTCTCAGGTTATGTTGACAGTGAGCTCCCGCTGGAGGGATGCTTCTCTTCCCAGGAAGTGCTGAGTCT
The DNA here is from genome assembly GCF_027406575.1 of Nycticebus coucang. Classification (NCBI taxonomy): domain Eukaryota; kingdom Metazoa; phylum Chordata; class Mammalia; order Primates; family Lorisidae; genus Nycticebus; species Nycticebus coucang. The sequence goes on from NC_069781.1 coordinate 109,954,579, forward strand.
TTGCTGCTCAGGGCCTACCCACTGCTGGGGTCAGTTTGATGCTCTTTATCTGAAGGGGATTTTTTCCTGCTTTGGAGCCAAGTTTCATTCCCAAGCAGGGCGACCACACAGCCACTGCTGGGTACCCACGGAGTGTTTCCCAAAAGCATTTCTGTGGTTCCCTGACCAAGCAGTTATAGAATGCTTTGTCTTTCTTTTCCCAGAAACAAATGAATGTCCTGGGCCTCACCAGCAAACACTGCTGGCTTTCTCAGCTTGCACAAAAGTTGTTGGCAAATCACCGTCTCCAGTGAAGCCATCAACAGCCTGTAAGCAAACAAGAAATTATTTTAAAGTATAGTACACCTTTCTTTAGAGGTACTCAGGCAACTTCTATTCAATTTCATGTCAAGATGCTACCGAGTATTTTCATATGTAGAGAAAATAGTAAGTTGCTTAATAGCTTCTGAAATTAACACATGTGCCACCATCATACTCGGATATACGAATGTGTGTGTTTGCACAATCATGCCAATACTGTACATACTATATGTGTAGCATAAATTCCTAAGAAATAGAGTCATAGGGCCAAAGGGAATGCATATTTAAAATTTGGAAAGGCTTTTGCTACAATTTGAATGTTTGTCCCTTTGAAACTCAGGTTGAAACGTAATCCCCAGCATGGCAGTATTGAGAGGTGAGATCTTTTTTTTGTTTGTTTTGTTTTAGAGACAGAGTCTCACTTTATCACCCTTGGTAGAGTGCCATGGCATCACAACTCACAGCAACCTCCAACTCCTGGGTTTAAGCAATTCTCTTGCCTCAGCCTCCTGAGTTGCTGGGACTACAGGCTCCTGCCACAATGCCTGGCTATTTTTTTGTTGTTGTTGCAGTTTGGTCGGGGCTGTGCTTGAACCCACCACCCTCTGTATATGGGGCCGGCGTCCTACTCACTGAGGCACAGGCGCCACCCTGAGAGGTGGGGTCTTTAAGAGTTGACTGGGTTGTGAGGGCTCTACCTTCATGAATGGGTTTAATGGATTAATGGGTTAATCCAAGCAGTGAGACTGGTGGTTTTATAAGAAGAAAGGAGGCCTGAGCTAGCATGTTCTGCCTTTCACTGTGTGACACCCCGTCACCTCCTTGGGACTCTGCAGAGGGTCCCCACCAGCAAAAACATTCTCAACAGAGGCATCTCTATCACCTTCACCTTTTCAGGCTCCATAATTTTATAAAAAATAACTTCTTTTTCTTTATAAATTGTGCAGTTTCAGGGATTCTGTGATAAGCAACAGAAAATGAACTAAGTCTTCCAAAGAAGGTGATTCCAGCTTAGATTCCCATTAGAGTTACCTTACACTTTGACTGGCACTGCACAATATCAAATTTTTAATCTGGTCATCGAGAAAGAGGATGTCATCATTGTTTAGATTTCTGATGAAGCTGGGCTTCCATTCATGTGTTTATTGTCACTGTGCTCTCTTGTTCTGTAACTACTTGTTCAGGTCCTTTGAAGTCTATGTTCTACGGAGTTGTCCATCTTTTTCTTGTTGACTCCTGGGAGGCTTTTCTGTAGTAAGAGATTCTTTTGTTAGATGTAATGTGAGTAATCTCTACTTCTTGGTGGCATGGCATTTGTCTATTCCTTTGTTTCTTTGTGAAAAGTTTTGTATGAAGTCAAATTTATCACTCTTTGCCTTTGTGATGTCTGCAATTTATAACATATTTAGAAAGCATTTCCATAATTTGGAAATATCTATAAAATTTACGTGTCTGGTTTACAGGACTTTTGTGGCTTAATACTTTACATTTAATATTTTTATTTACTGAAATTTGTTTTGGAATTAGAAAGGCAACAAGCATTTTTTTGATTTCCCAAAGAACAAGCTATCTTCTACACAGCATGCTTTTATTTGAAATGCACATTTTTTATCTACAGAGTTTTCACATGCACTAGGGGCCTGTTTCAGGGTCTCAAACTAGATATTAAGGAGGAATAGAACTAGCTCCACTTTCCATCCCTCTGTTCCTACCCCAAACTATGTCATCCTGTGATGTTAGTATCATAATATTTTGTTACTAACAGATTTGGCTGGAGTCACCTCACTCATTTCCTCTAAAGATTTTCTGGCTAATCCTAAACATTTATTTTCCCCAAGTTAATTTTAGAATTATTTTTTTCCAGGTGAGTTTTAGAATTATGTTGACTATTAATTGAAGAATTATTGTTTTAACTCTTCTTTTCTAAGCACAATGAACTCGTGTTTTCCATTTTTTTTTAAATTTACTGTGTAAAGTTTATTGACATTTAAATGAAACATTCTTACTTACACAGTTAAGTCTAGGGCGCTCAGGATAGCAAGTTGGCGTGGGAACCACCACTGTGAATTTGGAAACATGAAGCAGTCCTTGGCATCCTGGCACAGAGACAACCCTCCCCCGGAGGACTCGGCACCATCGGGCAAGGTGAGCCAGAGTTTGCACAGTTTGACTGGCTTCCTTTCCTGTCTTCATTCTTCTTCACTTTCATTTTTAAGATCTCAATCAGAATCTCCATTTAATTCTTTTTCTCTTGCCGCATCTCTGTCCTCACCATTTTTTTCATCTTTTTCTTCAGCAGCGTCATCTTCCTCTTCATTCCTTCATCAACTTCCTCATCTTTTTCACTTTCTTCCTCCTCCTCCTCTTCATCCCAATTATCACCAGAATCCTTATCTGCTATTTTATCGTCAGACTCCTCTTCAGAAGATTCTTCTTCATACACCCACTTTGCCTTCTGTTCAGGCGAAGTCATTCCCTTTGTTTTCTCTGATGCTGTAACTTGTGTGATTAGAAGAATAAGCTTTCCATGAAGGTGTGAGAGTTTCTGAAAAGTCTTGACTCTATTATGAACTGGTAGAGTGTCCACAGCTGGGGTACCAAGTCAGGTAATGTGGATAGGTGTGATGTGTGAACCGTGAACACATTTTAAACACAACAGCCACTATTAGGAATATCCTTGCAACCTCTTGGTAAGCTCTTGCAACAATGGAATAAAAGCATGCAGGGGCATCCTTAACACAGTCTTCATTATTAAATTTAAATTTCTAGTTTGAAGTACTTTCTTTAGCATTTCCAAATCATCGCTTTCTAAGCCCTGTGTAAGAACTAGAAAGCTGTTGGTCTGGAGAAGTTCATCCTTTCCCTTTTTTATTTTTTTTTTTTTCACCATACACTGGTTTTATATACAGTTTGACATATTTTCATCACATGCATCTACATGCATTGCTCCCAGGTGTTCTGCAATGCTAACCTCATCTCCCTCTCTTTTCCCCTTGCTCTCCACTTGCTTAGTTTGTGGAGAAGCAGGCTCGATAGCTGTGCGATGACCAGAAATCTCAGGCACCAGGACTTTTGCTTCAGAATTCATCACTGGCGTTCTCACCTTTGTAATAACTTTTTCTACTTTTGGGGACCAGCAGTTTGAAGTATCTCTTACTAAGCACCTATGAGGTTCTCTGGAGTTTAGGGCCACTCACTCAATTGCAGGATGAAGCTAGCTGCCATACACAAGCAACAATGACATTTTGAGCAAAAACCGGCAGGTAGAATGGGGATGGGTTTTGGTGTTGATTTCTTGCCTTTCCCAGGTGTTGCTATCTGAACTGTACAGTTTGAAGTCAAAGGTTGTTTGTAGTATCAATTTAATATGTGTTCAAAAAGATGGACTTGACCATCTTTGCAAACAACAGCTAACTTGACAGGCTCTCCTTTGTTTTCTGACAAAGTCAAGTCAAAATAGACAGGTTGGTTCATCTGTAACCGTGAAAGACATTGCTGCATTCTTTTCTTTGTTTTCTGACCAGACAGGCCAGATATTAATTAACTGGTCATGTACTGCCCCAGATAAGACATAAAGACCTGTAATCCCATCAAAAGGTTGGCTCTCATTAGGAGGTCTGATGATAGTGAACCTAAGTGATGAAACTGGTGTTGCATGTCTTGGTAGACTCCTTTGGTCTCCAGAACACCAACCAGCTGAAAGTAGCATCTTCCTAGCTGGGCTGATACATAGGGAACTGACGCTGCTGCTATTGTCACCTTTCTATTTGCACTTTACTTTGAATGTCTGTACATTGCATTCCACAGTATGTTTATCATCTGAACAACTATATAAACAGCCACTGTCTTGATGCCATTGCAAACGACTGACCCTGTTGTCATGTCTGCTGATTATTAATTTACTGTGTAATTCTCCTTTTACTGTACCATATAATAAAATGCTACCAACTGCTGTCTCAAGAGCCAACAAATCAATCTGAGCACTTGTTCCTATAGCTTCTGATTTCCTTTTTTTCCTCTGGGAACTTACCTTGGCCTGCACCCAGGCCAGACAGATACAGATACCGCTGAGGTGCGCAGAAGGCATGGATTCCTGGTACAGCCGGTTGTTAGCTGTCTCCAACACGCCTCATGTTTTTCTTTTATTCAAGTTTTCTTTTCATATTCCTTAGTGTACTTTATGGCCATCATCATCATTATTATTTTTGCCAAATCACTAGGGACAACATAGTTGTTAGTATAGTTTCCCAATCATAGAGTCACAGAGCTCATCATACGCTTTTATCTTTTCCCTTTTCCTTTGGTCTTATTTCTCTCATTTTATTGCTTTGACTAAGTATTTAGAGTAACAGCAGAAGCCCAGTCAGTGTCTCTGTCTTTTACATGACTTTTAATTTTCACTGCTGAATAGCAGTTGAAATTTTGGATTTGGAAATTATTTGGATTTAAATACCAGCTCTATCTTCAAACTGATAGGTGACTTGGGACAAATTTCTTAACATCTAGTAAACAGAGATATTAATACTGTCAAACTCTGTGTTTTTAATTTTTTCTCCTTATCAAGTATTGAAAACACTATTATGCCAGTTTTATAATATAAATGTGGAAGCTTCATATCTTCTTATAAGCTTTGAACTATGTAAATATCACAGAATCATATTTTCTTTGAAAGTGGGGAAAAACTTGGGCTAGGCCACTTGGGCAATGACCCTTGAAGAATTTTTGCAATTTTTTTTGCTTTTATTGGTTTCTTTAGATTTTTTAAATTCTCTTATCAAGTCCAATTTTGTAATTTAGATTTTCCTGGAAAATTATCTATTTAATCAAGTTTTCAAATGTGTTAGTACAAATGTGGCTTGTTATACATCTTTTTTTTTTTTTTTAACCTGTGGATATGTTTCTGCACACAGGTAAGTCTCTGTGCTATGTCTTTCCCACCATTTTTATTAACCAACTGAGCAGTGGACACAGCTCATAGCACTGAAAATTTTCAATTCTATAATTTGTTGTTTTCTGGGTTGTAAAATCGTACTTCTTCTGTATTTACTTCTTTCTCTTGATTTTCATTCATTCATTTTTTTTGTCATGGTTTATTTTCTGATTTCTGAAGATTAGATTCTATTCATTTGTAACTATGAAGCAATGTAAAAAGTTAAATCTATGAATTTAACTTTGGGAACAATTTTACCGGTTAACTCATAGACTTTTAAAAATAGCTTTATTAAGGTATAATAAAGTACTGATGTATGACAAATAAATATATTGTATATATTTAAGGTGTATAGCTTAAGTTATGACATATATACCCATGAAACCATCACCACAATTCACTATCCCAAATGTTTCCTTGTGCCCTTTTTAATTCCACCCCATTGTCCATTCATTTTCTAAGGCAGCCGCTAATTTGTTTTCTGTCATCTAGATTAGTTTTTATACAATACATATATATATATTTATATTTTGAGACAGAGTCTCACTTTGTCGCCCTTGGTAGAGTGCTGTGGTATGTTAGCTCATAGAAACCTCAAACTCTTGGGTTCAAATAATTCTCTTGCCTCAGCCTCATGAGTAGCTGGGACTATAGGTTGGTGCCACAACACCTGGCTTTTTTTTTTTTTTTTTTTTTTAGAGATGAGGTCTCCCTCTAGCTCAGGCTGGTCTCAAACCCATGCAGGCAATCCACCTGCCTCAGCCTCCGAAGTGCTAGGATTACAGGTGTGAGCCACCATGCCCATCCCACAATATATGTATTTTTTGATTTGGCTTTTTCTACTCATCATATGATAATTATTTTGAGACTCGTCAATGTTGTATGGGGTATCAAGAGTTCTTTGTTATTGTTCAATAATTTTCCACTATTCTGATGTGTCATACTTTGCTATCCATATGTTGATAATCCTTTGAGTTATTCCTACTTTGGGCTATTGCAAATAAACTTTCTGTGACTACAGTAAACACGTATTTGTATGTATATGTGCTTTCACTTATTTTGATTAGGAACATAGAAGTGAAACATTTGGATCTGCTGCCAAACTTATTTCCAAGGTGGTGTTGCCATTCTCCATTCCCACCAGCAGAGTATGAGAGTCACAGTTACTCCAAATCCTCAGAAACACTTGGTAGAATCAATCTGCTTAATTTTAGTCATTCTAAAGGTGTGTAATAATATCTCATTACAGTTTTAATTTGCATTTTCCTGTAAGTAACAATTTTCTAATATGGGTTCATACATATATCTTTTTTGGTGAAGTTTCAAAATCTTTTGCCAATTGTTGGATAGTTTATTTTCTTATTGCTAAATTTTAAGAGTTCTTTATATATTCTGGATAAAATTTCTTATCAGATACAAGTTTTGTAAATATTTTCTTCCAGTTTGTGGCTTGATTTTTTATTCTCTTAGTAATATCTTTCAGAAAACAAAACATTCTTATTTGAGAATAAAAGTGATAAAGTGCTAAAGTGATACCTTTTTCTTTTACAAATTGTGATTTTTATGTCACATTTAAGAAAACTTTGCCTTTCACGAGGTCACACACAAAAAAAACTTCTATTTTCTTGTAACAGTTTTATAGTTGTAGGTTTGTGATGTATTTCTAATTGATTATTTTATATGGTGCAAAGTATAAATTGAAATTCTTCATTTTTTTGCAGGTAGATAGCTAATTTGTTGAAAAAGCTATTCTTTCTTTACTAAATTCTCTTTGCACTTTTGTTGAAAATCATTTATTTGCTCATATATGTGTGGGAGAGTCTATTTCTGAGTTCCTTTATGTAGCCCATTGGTCTGTTCATTTTGATTTTCATTGTTTTATAATCCTTAACGTCAAGTAGTGTTAGTTCTCCATTTTGTTCCTTTTTCTTAAAAATGCTATTTGACTATTCTAAATCCTTCACATTTTCATATGAATTTTAGAATCATTTTGCTAATTTTTACAAAATCTTCTCAGGATATTAATTGGATTTGCAGTAAATCTTTGGGTATTTGTTTTATGATATTGTAGTGAACATAAAACTATTGTTCTTAGGGGAAATACAGGGCTAGGTTCCCAAGAGCATTCGACCACAATATTTTTACCACTTGATCAATACATACCCTCGTTTAATGTGTGTTTCTGTTTAAAGACATTTTATCTTATGTATGGTATAGACACATTAACATTGAATTCATAGCCAACAGCTCTATAGCTCATGCCTGAGAAAAGCCTGTCTATCACACATGTACTCCATAGCACAATCCACAGCTGGGAATTTAAGAACACTAGATAGCCTTTCAGCACTAACAATTAGGGCCACCTCTCATCAGCCCTTCCTTGTCTGATGTCTGTTTTTTAAAAAACCCTAGTTTTATATAGTTTGTTCCCTTTTGCTGCATCTTAATTGGAATTATAAATCAAGTACAGGCATTCTTTGGAGATGTGGGTTTGGCTTCAGGCCACCACAGTAAAGCAAGTTGCATAATTCTCTTTTGTTTCTCAGTGCAGATAGACGTTATGTTTACACCGTATTGTAGTCTATTAAGTGTGAAATAGCATTATATCTAAAAAATGTACATAATTAAAAAATTCTTTGTTGCTTAAAAAATGCTGTTGATTATCTGAGCCTTCAATGAGTCGTGATCTTCTTGTTGGTGGAGGGTCTTGCTACAATGTAGATGGCCACTGGTTGATCAGGGTGGTGGCTGCTGGCTGCATTAACCCCTAATAAGAGAGTCAGCCTGTCCTTTGAAGATAGGCATTAAGATTTCTCTTAAGCTATGACGTCTTAGGTGGTTTCTTCTTTCATTATGAGGCTGTTTCACCTACTTTAAAAATCTGTCATTTAGTGTAGTCACCTTTGTCAATTATCTTAGCTGTATTTTTTTTTTGATAACTTGTGGCAGCTTCTCCTTCAACACCTGCTGCTTCACCTTGCACTTTTATACTATGGAGACGACTTTTTTCTTTAATGAAGTTTGCTGAATTAATTGATTCTTTTGCAAAATACCCTGTTTACCTGAAAATAAGACAGTGTCTTATTTTAAGGTGTGCTCCCAAAGATACACTAGGTCTTATTTTCAGGGGACATCTTATCTTTCCTGTAAGTAGGTCTTATTTTCGGAGGATGTCTTATTTTCGAGGAAACAGGGTATTTCTGTGAAGCATGCGATGTTGTTGGGTAGCATTTTACCTAACATAGAACATTTTATGAAAATTGGACTCAGTCCTCCCACACTCTGCTGCTGCTTTACCAACTAAGTTTGTGGATTATTCTAAATCCTTTGTTCTCAAAACAATATTCACAGCATCTTTACCAGGAGTAGATTTCATCTTACGAAACTACTTTCTTTGCTCAATAAGAAGCAACTCCTCATCTGTTCAAGTTGTTTTAGCAATTCCGTACCATCTCCAGCGTCTGAATTAATTGGTCTAATTTCCACGTTGTTGAGTGTCAGGGAGTAGCTAGACCTGAGGAAAGAGAGAAAAGAGGGAACAGCTGGTGGGTGGAGCAGTCAGGAAGCACACACTCATTAAGATTTTCTATGGGTGTGGTTCTTGGCACTCCAACATAATTACGAGAGTAACACCAAAGACCAAGAATTATAGACCATCATAACAGGTACAATAATGATGAGAAAGTTTAAAATATTTCACAAATTGCCAGAATGTGACACAGTGACAGTGAGTGTATGCCGTTGGAAAAAATGTTGCCAATAAACTTGCTTGATTTAGGTTGGCCACAGACCCTTAATTTGTTTCAAAAAATGCAATATCTGTGTTGTGCAATAAAGAAAAGCCCAATCAAATTAGAAACACCTGTATTTCATAAATGACAATATGTAGATAAGATTCGATTATTATCATTTTCTTGATAATTTGTTTTTCTATAATAGTATACCATTCTTTTTTAGCCAAACTTAAGTTATTTTTAAATATTTAGCTTATTAGGTTTTCCATAATTATTTGGTACTATTGTTTTATGTTTAATTGAGGTGAAATTCTTATAAAACATTAAGCATTTTATTTATTTATTTATTTATTGCAGTTTTTGGCCAGGGCTGGGTTTAAACCTGCCACCTCTGGCATATGGGACTGGTGCTCTACTCCTTTGAGCCACAGGCACTGCCCAACATTAAGCATCTTAAAGTAGACAATTTTGTGGCAGGTTGTACATTCACAATGTTGTGCAACCACCAGCTATCTAGTGCAGGATATTTTTGTTACTCACAGATACTCCCCTTTACTCCCTCCCTCTGGCCCTCAGAAACTACCAATCTGTTTTCTGTATCTTTGTGTTTACCCATTCCGAATATTTCATACAATTGGAATCACAGAATGTGTGAACTTTTGTGGCTAGCTTCTTTCACTGGCATATGTTTTAAAGTTTCATCCAGATCGTAGCATGTGTCACTCCTTTTATGTCACTCCTTTAATATTTATTAAATAATATTGCACTGGATGTTTATATCCATTCATTTCACCATTTATACATTGAATTCTACTTATATCCATTGTTAATCCATTCATCCATTGACAGAAATATGCATTTTTCCACCCTTTGCCTCTTGTGAATAGTACTGCTATGAACATTCATGTATAAGCATTTGTTCGAACATACCTGTTTTAAATTTTCTTAAGTTACACCTTAGAAGTGAAATTGCTGGGCCATGTGGTAATTCTATATTTGACTTACCATAAAATTTTTTCCACAGTGACTTTTACATTCCCAACAGCAATCTTTGAGCATTGCAATTTCTAGACATCCTTGCCAACACTCGTTGTTTTCCATTTTAATGATTATAGACAGCCTTGTGGTATTTAATGGTGGTTTTGATTTTTATTTTCCTGATTACTAATGCTGTTGAGCATCTTTTCATGTTTAGGACTTTCACTAAAGTCCTTTGCCCAATTTTAAAATGAATTGCTTACTTTCTTGTGGCTAAGTTTTAGTTCTCTATAAATTCTTAGATATTATTTCCTTATCAGATGTAGGATATGAAATATTTCTCCTTCCGTTAGGTTGTCTTTTCACTTCCTTGTCAGTGTTTTGATGTTCAAAATTTTTAGTTTTTGTGAATTTCAATTTGTCTATTTTTTTGTTCCATGTGCTTTCAGAGTCATATCTGAGAATTTATTTTCAAATCAAGAAGTCAAAAAGATTTGTCTCTATATTTTCTTCTAAGTGTTTTATAGATTTAGCTCATATATTTGGGTTGATGGTCCATCTCAGGTTCATTTTAGTTTATAACGTGAGTTAGTGGTCCAACTTTATTCTTTAGGATGTGAATACCCAATTGTCCAGCACCATTTATTTAAAAGACTATTCTTTCCCACAAGGAATAATACTGGCATTCTTTTTCTAAAGATTATTAATATCTTTTTTATTTTTATTTTAGATATGGAATGTCATCCGTACCACTTTTATTTTTGTAATTATATAAAAATTCTTTGTGGTCTTTTTGCAGTAAATTTTTATATATGTTGAATAAATGCTTAAATACATACTACAGATGTCTGTTTGCAAGATACAGAAATTTATGTATATATGGTATATAACCTTATATCACATGTAATAAAAATTATTAAGAATATTGTTTAAATTTCTGTATTCCTTATTTTGTCAAGTATTCTGATTTTGTGATGGATTGAAAGAGAAGGATCAACATTTCCTATTTTACTTTTGTCTATTTTTGTATTTACAGTATATTTTTCTTGTGTATTTTGTCAATACATTGTCTAATCCATAAAGAATCCCCAAACTTGTATCTTCATTGTGGAATACGTGTCATTAAATAATGAGTTCACTTATGGTTTTTAATGTCTTTTACCTAAAATTTAAATTGCTTGCTGTTTACACAATGATTCCCACTTACTTTTCCAAGCATTTGCTTGATTTATCTTTAACCTTTAACTTTAAACTTTGTACCTTTTTAATGTATCTTTTACTTCCTGCATGTAATTAACTTTTGGATCCAACAAAGGAGTTTCCTTTTTTAACAGAGGTCTTTTTTTTATTGTTGTTTTTGTTTTGTTTGGTTTTTTGTTTTGTGAGAGAGAGTCTCACTCTGTTGCCCTGGGTAGAGTGTCGTGGCATCACAGTTCACAGAAAACTCAAATTCTTGGGTTTAAGTGATCCTCTTGCCTCAGCCTCCCAAGTAGGGAGGTGCCTGCCACAACACTGGGCTAGTTTTTCTATTTTTAGTAGAAACAAGGTCTTCCTCTTACTCAGGCTGCTCTTGAACTCTTGAGCTTAAGTGTTACCACCACAGCCTCCAAAAGTATTAGGATTAATAGGCCTGAGCCACCATGCCTGGTTAACAGTTTTAAAAAATATTTATAGTTACAACAGATGTGCTTGATATATTTGCAATATTTTGCAATTTAATATTTTCATTGCTTTGTGCTTTTTTTAGGTGAGTGGTGTGTGTGTGTATGTGTGTGTGTCTGTGTGGGTGTGTGCTTACTTTTCTCCTGGTAGCTTGAATGTTTTATCTTTTTGTTTTGGAGTGAATATTTGTGTCCCCTTAAAATTCATAAGTTGAAGTCCTAACTCCTAAGGTGATGGGATCTGGAGGTGGGCCTTTGGAATGTAAGGCCCCCACGATGGAATTAGCATCCTTCTAGGAAGAGCGTACATGCTCTCTCTCTTTCTTTCTCCCTTAATCTCTCTTTCCCTACCATACGAGAATGCAGCAAGAAGATGGAGTTTATAAGCCAGGAAGAGAGTTCTCACCAAGGAACCAAATCAATTGCACCTTAATCTTGGAAGCCCAGCCTTCGGAGCTGTGAGAAATAAATTCTCATTGTTGAAGCTATGCAACATGTGGTATTTTGTTACAGCAAACCAAATTTACTAAGACACTCTTTTTATTTCTTCTAGTGATTATCTTTGTAAATTTAGAGATATATGCCACCTTTATTCATTCATGAATTTTACTGTCAACTGTTCTTATGCCATGAAAGATTACATATTTAGTCTTAATAATTAAGTATTCAGCAATACAGATTTTACTTTTGGAATTCATCATTGAATTATGAAGTTGATTGGATTTGTCATCATGTTTCATGTTTTTTTTAAAGGATGAATAAATGCTATATGCGTTAAGAATACACACTTAAGAATATCTTTCTCTTGCCTTTTATATGAAGAATAATTTGACTATACACAACATGTTGGGGTCAAATTTTTCCTTCTCAGAATTTTCTATGCATTTCTCTACTGTGTTCTGCATTGAAAATAATTATTTGGGGGAAATCTGAGTGCAGTCAATTTTTCTCTCTTCAAGCAACTTTCTCTCATATTTTTATCCGTAAAGTTCTGAACACCATCAAGACTTCAAATATTTTTCTCTTCCATTTTAATCTTGTTCTGTAGAAATTTCAATTATGCATATGTTGAATTTTCTTACCCTGCTTTTCTACATATTTTATTCTAAAACTTTTTTTTCTGTTTTTCCATTTTGCTTGCATGATCTTTTTAGAGCTGCTCTCCTTGCATTAAATCTGTTTCCAGGAGTCTCTATTTTTATGTCTACTGCTTCTACTGTGGTTTTATATTCTGCAACAGTTCTATTGTTATCTTAAAATTCCTTTTCTTAATCTTACATTTAAAGTTTTTTAAATTGTCTTTTAAAAATTTCTCTAATCTTCTTCTTGAGCTTTTCCTCACCAAGTGTCCATTTTTCCCTTTAATTTCTTTAACATTTTTAGATTGCAATCATTTGAAGTTTTTCCTGATGCATGGAACAATTCTTATTCTGAAATGTATTTTTTATTATTATATTTATTTACATTGTGTTCTCTCTCTCTCTCTTTCTCGCAATAGCAATGACAAAGGTGAGGATAGTATTTATGCAGAGGTCTGATGTTGAGCCATTTTGGCTCCTAAGTCAACTCTGAAGGAGGAAGATTCCAATAGGACCCATAATTTTTTTTTCATGAGCAGAGTTGCCAGATACTGAAGCACACATAGGGTCAGATGGAAACTTCAGCGCAAATTGTCTCTTTAGAACACTGTCAGCACATCTGCTGAGTCATCTGCCCCTGGAGCTGACTTAGTTTCCTGCAGTCCATGGGGACCCTTGCCTGGTGCTTAGTAATTTGCTTGTGTTTTCTCAGAGGTGGTCCACAGCAGCTTAGCTGATGACTGCTTGCCCCAGAATGTTTGTTCCCTCTCTTTAACAGAAAATGAACATGATTTCATTTATCTAAACTTTCTTTTAATTTCTCTCTGTCTAATTTTTTCCTTAGTCTTTTTTGTCCCTCAGTTGACTTTATCCATCATTTTCCCATCTTCACTTATTCCTCTGAGCACAAAATGTAGAGGTAATCACTCCCAGGACCGTTACACATGGGTTCAAATAGCGAAATATGACTCAGCCTTCACATTCATTTGTTCTGTAGATGTGCTTTCTATTTTATCTAGCTATCCTGGTTTTTACACCATTCCTCAAATTCCCAGATAAATCGTGACCTTTGACTTAAAATATGCAGGTAATTTTGTATCTTATCTTCATTTTCACATCATGCCTTAAGTCATGAAATTTTATTTTTTTATTTAGATTTTTTTTTTTAATTTTTTTTATTTAATTTTTTTATTTTTATTAAACCATAGCTGTGTACATTAGTATGATCATGGGGCACCATACACTTTGTTCATAGATCGTTTGACACATTTTCATCACATTAGTTAACATAGCTTTTGTAGCACTTTCTTAGTTATTTTGCTAAGACCTGCGGTGCATCTTACAAGGGTATATGTGAATCCTAGTAAATGTGGAATGTAAAGGTCTTAGCAAAGTCATGAAATTTTATTTGCTTTGTTTAAGTTCCTTGTTGTATGTCTAAGACTCCTCAAGTTGTCAAGAATTGAGTATTAAATAATTGCTTCCACAGAATCAATGGTAGAGAAAGGAAGTTGAGAGAAGAATATTTAAAACAATGCTTACAAATATTTTCTCATAAAGAATTTGTACTGATATTTTAAATAAATGTACCTTTATATTTTTATAGGTATGAGTGTTGTTACAGAATCATCTGCAAAATTTTCAAAATATAATTCTCCTTCAAGTGTACAGTCACCATATGCCTAACATTTTTAAAAGTTTATTGTTAATTTTCATTATTATATTATTTTTCATTGATAAATCATGCCTAATTTATTAATGAGGGAACCAACAGGATGACCCGTATGAGTCAAAGGAGAACTTAAAGGTCTTCTGTAGTCAATCTCATGAAAGAAAGACTGTTGGAATAAGAATTCTAAGTTGGATGAAAAGAAGATGTTAATGATGTACCTGAAAATACAGCCATAACCTTTGGGTTATTTTTCTTTAAAGAGCTTTAAAGAGGTATAACTGACATAAAATAACAGTGCATACATCAAACGTACATTTAGTGCTCTATTGACATTTACATGTACTTGTGAAACCCTCATCATAACCAAGGAAACCATCATAAACATAATCCCTAAAGTTTTCTCATCGCCCTTTGTAATCGCTCCCTCTTGCAATGGTTCATTAACCAACATCCACAGACAACCAATTTTTCTTTTTGGTTTGTTTTCAGCCTCTATAAAATAAATAGCATTTTCTGGAATTTTATACAAGTAGAAGAATATACATTGGTTTGGGTCTGAATTCTTTATATTAGCAAAATTATTTTGAAATTTATCTACATTTTGGCATCTAACAGTAGTTCACTCATTCTTTACTGTTGCATTATATTTCATTTTATGTGTATACTACAATTTGTTTAGACCATTCACCTGTTGATGGCATCCATTCATCTAAGTACTAATTAGCACATGCATGTGAGGAAATTATCCAAGGCCAGTGAATGAATTAAAGGTACCGGTTTTAGGTATTCACATTGGTCTGGGGAGGATGCCTTCTTGGCCACCCAGAATAAAGACAAGAATTCACGGAACTTTGAGCAGATTACACAGAAAACTCTTGCCTCAATGATAGAGCATAATTGTCCCTAGAGTAAATATTAGGTTATTTATATGAAAATACAATATGCCATGGCTAATTTGGGTATATCTCAGGAACGCACAGTTGATTTAATATTCAAAAACCGTAAGTAATCGCCCATTTCCATTTTCGGGAAGATAAAAGTAGATGTTTCTATTTCTCAACATATGCATACTCAAACACTAATTTAAAAAGAAAAAAAGAAGAAGACGGAGGGAGAGCAAGATGGCGGCCACGTAACAGCTTCCTTGCATCTGGGCACCGTGAGTCTGGGGAGATAAGACTCCAGGCATCTCTGGCTGGTGGGATCTGCCTATAATCATCCCTTTGAGGATACAGGGAGTCAGCAAGAGACTTCAGGACCCCAAGAGGAGGACAAAAACAGGGGAAACTGGCAAGAAACCACATGTGTTTGATCGATCTAATCCCGCTGACAGCTGTAAGTGCAGTAGCAGTGAGACTGCAAACCGGAAAGGCCTTACCTGTGAACTGTTTTGCTGTTTTTGGACTTGGCACTCAGATGAACTGCCTTGAGGAGAGCTTGAGTGGGAGTTCAGAGAACTTTGGGCATTGTCTGGGACCCAGACTGAGCCACTGAGCCAGACGGACAGAGCTAATAGGGTTTGGCTGTGGGCTGCACGGAGCCATTGTGAGAGAACTGCCCCAACAAGGTCCACCCTAGGGGTTGCAGAGCAAGGATTGGGCAGCCTAAAGGCGGGGTCTGAGCAACCTTATAGCCCTAACCCTCAGGGGCAGAATGAGACCAGTTTTGGCACACTGGGTAACTGGATAGCCACTTCACCAGTGATTCCAGTGACAACCACTTTCCTGGAAAAGCTTCTGCTTAGCAAGTTTAGAAGCTTAAAGTGCCTTTTAAGAAGGCTGAAGAGAGACTTAGGGTTTCTACCCTGTGGCATCTGAGAAATCAGCAGAGGCCTCCAGTCATATCAGTATTGTAATTAGCATCTCATACCCCAGAAGACCACCTGTTGCCCAGACAATAATCAACGAGATATATATAATGCTTTGGTTTTGTTTTGTTTTGTTTGTTTGTTTTTTGTTTATGTTGATGTTGTTGTTTTGTTTTTTAATTTCAACATTTTCCACCCAGATTTTTTCTTTTCTTTCTCCAGTTTTCTAGTATAAATACAATTTCTCATGGCTGCCTTTTTCAATAACTAGAACTTCATTGTTGCTAGTGTTAATACCCCTATTATTTGGTTTTTCACCCAACTTTATCCCATAAAGTTTTCTGTTTGCTTGTTTTGGTTTGATTTATACCATTTATGTCTTTCCTCACTACTTGGTGGAGGTGGGGTATTGTATCTGATCAGGTTACGAAAGAGTTGCTGACCTCAACCGGGCACCCCCAGAGATTGGGGTTTTTTAAGGTTGTGTCGAAGTGCCCTATCGTACACCTATATTGCTGTCTCCTTCTTTATGTGCCTCTCTTCTTTTGTCAATATTCCTTTTGCCCACCCCCTCTCCTTTCTCTACTTTCTCTTCGTTTTTTCCTTCTTTCTTTCATCCCTTCTTGCTTTTCAACATTCTCATCCTTCTGGTCCTATACCAAAGGGACTCACTGAAACCTTAGTCCACAGGCACAGGAATTTAAAGAGCAAGAGAAAGTGAAAGGAAAATTAGGGCAAGGAAACAGATAAAAAAAATCTCTCATGAGGAAGAATCAGCAGAACACTCCAGGCAACATGAAGAACCAGTCCAGAACAACCCCTCCAAGACACCATAAGGTAGCTACTGCAGAGGATTCCACCAACGAAAAATGTTAGGAATGACAGAAAGAGAATTTAGAATACACAGGCTGAAAAAAATGAAAGAAATGATGGAAACAATGAAGGAAACTGCTAAAAAAGTGGAAAATAACCAAAAGGAAATCCAAAAACAGAATCAAATAAGAGATGAACAATATGAAGAATATAGAAAGGATATAGCTGAGCTGAAGGAACTGAAGCAGTTAATTATGGAACTTAAAGATGCAATGGAAAGTATCAGCAACAGGTTAGACCATGTAGAAGAAAGAATTTCAGAGGTAGGAGACAAAGTTCATGAGATAATTCAGATAGTAAAAGAGGCAGAAAAGAAGAGAGAGAAATCAGAACATTCACTGTCAGAATTATGGGACCTTATGAAGCATTCCAACATACGAGTTATAGGAATCCCAGAAGGGGAAGAAGAATGCCCAAGAGGAATGGAAGCCATACTAGAGAATATTATACAAGAAAATTTCCCAAATAACACCAAAGATTCTGACACACTGCTTTCAGAGGGATATCGGACCCAAGGTTGCCTCAACTCTAACCAAGCTTCTCCAAGACACATAGTGATAGACCTGTGCAAAGTCAAGACAAAAGAAAAGATTTGGCAAGCTGCCAGAAGTAAGTGCCAGTTGACCTATAGGGGCAAATCCATCAGAGTGACGGCAGACTTTCCAAGTGAAACTTTCCAAGCAAGAAGACAATGGTCATCTGCCTTTAATCTACTTAAACAGAACAATTTCCAGCCCAGAATTCTGTACCCTGCTAAGCTAAGCTTCAAAATTGATGGAGAAATCAAATCATTTACGGATATACAAACATTGAGGAAATTCACCACAGCAAGACCAGCTCTACAGGAAATACTTCAACCTGTTCTGCACACTGACCACCACAATGGATCAGCAGTGAAGTAAGAACTCAGAAATTGAAGGACAGAACCTAACCTCCACATTGATGCAAAAGATAAAACTAAGCAATGGACTCTCACCAAATAAGGCGAATAGAATACTACCACACGTATCAATTATCTCAATAAATGTTAATGGCTTAAATTCCCCACTGAAGAGACATAGATTGGCTGACTGGATTAAAAAACACACGCCATCCATTTGCTGTCTGCAAGAAACACACCTGGCTTCAAAAGACAAATTAAAGCTCCGAGTCAAGATTTGGAAGACATTTTTTCACGCAAATGGAATTCAGAAGAAAAGAGGAGTTGCAATCTTATTTTTAGATACATGCGGATTTAAAGCAACTAAAGTCAAAAAAGACAAAGATGGTCACTTTATATTGGTCAAGGGAAAAATACAACAAGAAGACGTTTCAATTCTAAATGTTTATGCAACCAATTTAAATGCTCCCAGATTCCTGAAACAGACCTTACTCAGTCTGAGCAATATGATATCTGATAATACCATAATAACAGGGGACTTTAACACTCCTCTTACAGAGCTGGACAGATCCTCTAAACAGAAATTAAACAAAGATATAAGAGATTTAAATGAGACCCTAGAACAACTGTGCTTGATAGACACATACAGACACTCCACCCCAAAGATAAAGAATATACATTCTTCTCATTACCCCATGGAACATTCTCCAAAATTGATCATATCCTGGGACACAAAACAAATATCGACAGAATCAAAAGAATTGAAATTTTACCTTGTATCTTCTCAGACCATAAGGCACTAAAGGTGGAACTCAACTCTAATGAAAACACTCATCCGCACACAAAGGCATGGAAATTAAACAATCTTCTGTTGAATAACAGATGGGTGCAGGAAGAAATAAAACAGGAAATCATTAACTTCCTTGAGCATAACAACAATGAACACACAAGCTACCAAAATCTGTGGGATACTGCAAAAGCAGTTTTCAGACGAAAATTCATGGCTTTAGATGCCTACATTCAAAAAACAGAAAGAGAGCACATCAACAATCTCACAAGCCATCTTATGGAATTGGAAAAAGAAGAACAATTTAAGCCTAAACACAGTAGAAGAAAAGAAATATCCAAAATCAAATCATAGATAAATGAAATTGAAAACAAAAGAATCATTCAGAAAATTAATGAAACAAGGAGTTGGTTTTTTGAAAAAATTAATAAAATAGATAAACCATTGGCCAGACTAATGAAGAATAGAAAAGTAAAATCTCTAGTAACCTCAATCAGAAATGATAAAGGGGAAATAACAACTGATCCCGCAGAGATACCAGGGATCATCTCTGAATACTACCAGAAACTCGATGCCAGAAATTTGAAAATGTGAAGGAAATGGATCAATATTTGGAATCACACCCTTTCC
This sequence comes from Nycticebus coucang, assembly GCF_027406575.1. NCBI lineage: Eukaryota > Metazoa > Chordata > Mammalia > Primates > Lorisidae > Nycticebus > Nycticebus coucang. Next base: position 109,973,910 of record NC_069781.1, read on the forward strand.
CTAGACTCAGCCAGGAAGAAATAGACCTCCTGAACAGACCAATTTCAAGCACTGAGATCAAAGAAACAATAAAAAATCTTCCAACCAAAAAATGCCCTGGTCCAGATGGCTTCGCTCCAGAATTTTATCAAACCTTCAAGGAAGAGCTTATTCCTGTACTGCAGAAATTATTCCAAAAAATTGAGGAAGAAGGAATCTTTCCCAACACATTCTATGAAGCAAACATCACCCTGTTACCAAAACCAGGAAAAGACCCAAACAAAAAGGAGAATTTCAGACCAATCTCACTCATGAATATAGATGCAAAAATTCTCAACAAAATCCTAGCCAATAGATTACAGCTTATCATCAAAAAAGTCATTCATCATGATCAAGTAGGCTTCATCTCAGGGATGCAAGGCTGGTTTAACATACACAAGTCCATAATCGTTACCCACCATGTTAAAAGAGGCAAAAATAAAGATCACATGATCCTCTCAATAGCTGCAGAAAAAGCATTTGATAAAATCCAGCATCCTTTTCTAATTACAACACTGAAGAGTATAGGCATAGGTGGCACATTTCTAAAACTGATTGAAGCTATCTATGACAAACCCACAGCCAATATTTTACTGAATGGAGTAAAACTGAAAGCTTTTCCTCTTAGAACTGGAACCAGACAAGGTTGTCCTCTGTCACTTTTACTATTCAACATAGTGCTGGAAGTTCTAGCCAATACAATTAGGCAAGACAAGGAAATAAAGGGAATCCAAATGGGAGCAGAGGAGGTCAAACTCTCCCTCTTTGCTGATGACATGATCTTATACTGAGAGAACCCCAAAGACTCAACCACAAGACTCCTAGAAGTCATCAAAATATACAGTAATGTTTCAAGATATAAAATCAATGTCCATGAGTCAGTAGCCTTTGTATACACCAATAACAGTCAAGATGAAAAGCTAATTAAGGACACAACTCCCTTCACCATAGTTTCAAAGAAAATGAAATACCTAGGAATATACCCAACGAAGGAGGTGAAGGACCTCTATAAAGAAAACTATGAAATCCTCAGAAAGGAAATAGCAGAGGATATTAACAAATGGAAGAACATACCAGGCTCAAGGATGGGAAGAATCAACATTGTTAAAATGTCTATACTTCCCAAACCAACCTACCTATTCAATGCCATTCCTATCAAAATACCAACATCATACTTTCAAGATTTGGAGAAAATGATTCTGCATTTTGTATGGAACTGGAAAAAACCCCGTATAGCTAAGGCAGTTCTTAGTAATAAAAATAAAGCTCGGGGCATCAGCATACCAGAGTTTAGTCTGTACTACAAAGCCATAGTGGTCAAGACAGAGTGGTACTGGCACAAAAACAGATATATAGACACTTGGAATCAAATTGAAAACCAAGAAATGAAACTAACATCTTACAACCACCTAATCTTTGATAAACCAAACAAGAACATACCTTGGGGGAAAGACTCCCTATTCAATAAATGGTGTTGGGTGAACTGGATGTCTACATGTAAAAGACTGAAACTGGACGCACACCTTTCCCCACTCACAAAAATTGATTCAAGATGGATAAAGGACTTAAATTTAAGGCATGAAACAATAAAAATCCTCAAAGAAAGCATAGGAAAAACACTGGAAGATATTGGCCTGGGGGAAGACTTCATGAAGAAGACTGCCATGGCAATTGCAACAACAACAAAAATAAACAAACGGTACTTCATTAGGAAAAGCTTCTGTACAGCCAAGCAGGCAATAACCAAAGCAAAGAGACAACCTACACAAAGGGAAAGGATATTTGCATATTTTGAATCAGACAAAAGCTTGTTAACTAGGATCTATAGAGAACTCAAATTAATCCACATGAAAAAAGCCAACAATCCCATATGTCAATGGGCAAGAGACATGAATAGAACTTTCTCTAAAGATGACAGACAAATGGCTAACAAACCAATGAAAAAATGTTCATCATCTCTATATATTAGAGAAATGCAAATCAAAACAACCCTGAGATTTCATCTAACCCCAGTGAGAATGGCCCACATCACAAAATCTCAAATCTGCAGATGCTGGTGTGGATGTGGAGAGAAGGGAACACTTTTACACTGCTGGTGGGACTGCAAACTAGTACAACCTTTCTGGAAGGAAGTCTGGAGAAACCTCAAAGCACTCAAGCTAGACCTCCCATTTGATCCTGCAATCCCATTACTGGGCATCTACCCAGAAGGAAAAAAATCCTTTTATCATAAGGACACTGTACTATACTGTTTATTGCAGCTCTATTTACAATCGCCAAAATGTGGAAACAGCCTAAATGCCCACCAACCCAGGAATGGATTACCAAGCTGTGGTATATGTATACCATGGAATACTATTCAGCTATTAAAAAAAATGGAGACTTTACATCCTTCATATTAAACTGGATGGAAGTGGAAGACATTATTCTTAGTAAATCATCACAAGAATGGAGAAGCATGAATCCTATGTACTCAATTTTGATATGAGGACAATTAATGACAATTAAGGTTATGGGGGGGAGGAAAAGCAGAAATAGGGATGGAGGGAGAGGGGTGGGGCCTTTGTGTGTGTCACACTTTATTGGGGCAAGACATGATTGCAAGAGGGAGTTTACCTAACAATTGCAGTCAGTGTAACCTGGCTTATTGTACCCTCAATGAATCCCCAACAATAAAAAAAAAAAAAGTGAAAAAAGACAAAGATGGTCACTTTACATTGGTCAAGGGAAAAATACAACAAGAAGACGTTTCAATTCTAAATATTTATGCACCCAATTTAAATGCTCCCAGATTCTTGAAACAGACCTTACTCAGTCTGAGCAATATGATATCCGATAATACTATAATAACAGGGGACTTTAACACTCTTCTTACAGAGCTGGACAGATCCTCTAAACGGAAATTAAACAAAGATATAAGAGATTTAAATGAGACCCTAGAACAACTCTGCTTGATAGACGCATATAGAATATTCCGTCCCAAAGATAAAGAATACACATTTTTCTCATCACCCCATGGATGATGAGAAATTGATCATATCCTGGGACACAATTAAGTTCATGGGGGGGAGGAAAAGCAGAGTGAGGGAAGGAGGGAGAGAGTTGGGGCCTTGGTGTGTGCCACACCTTCTGGGGGCAAGACATGATTGCAAGAGGTACTTTACCTAACAAATGCATTCAGTATAACCTGGTTTATTGTCCCCTCAATAAATCCCCAACAATAAAAAAAAAAAAGAAGAAGAAGAAGAAGACTTTCAGAGTAGAAAATAAAGAAAGACCAGCTATGGACCTTAACCTAAGGAATAACGTAGTGGTGAACTCCTTGAGGATTTTTGTTTCTTTCTTATTGCTATTGTTGTTTTGTGTCTCATATCTTGAATGGGTGTTGGAGAGGTAGGCAACCCTGACATGCCAACAGATTCAAACAAAAGCCTACTCTTCCCATCTGAAAGACTAGGAAATGAGCAGCCTCCTAAGACGTTACCTTTTAGACAATAATTGCTCTGCTCCCATCAAACAACACAGAAGATACTGTGGTCCCATCCCTACCCATACCAGTAAAGGCCAAGTGGGTATCCTAAACTCCCTATCTCACGAAGTAATAAGGTTCTCCAACCACTACCCCCATTTCTTCTCCCAGGTTGGTACCAGAGTTGAGACTCTCAGTCTCACCCAGTGATAAGGAGCCTTCTGCCCCTATTCTATCAGAAAGACTGTGTTAGAAACCTAGATTTCTAACCCTGTTGACAATAATAAGTGGCTAAGAACAGAAATCCTACAAGAAGAGAAAGATGGGAGGGACAAAAATGAATTCAAATAAATAGTGGCTGAAAATATACCAGATTTGGCAAATGACCAAGAAGGTCACCAACAAGATTAACCAAGAAATTCACATCAAGACACATTAAAATATAACTTCTGAAACTAAAGATAAAGAAAAAATATTGAAAGCAGCAAGAGAAAAAGGATGTTTTAACTATAGGGGAAAAACACTTTGTATGACAATGTGTTTTCCATAAGAAACCAAGGAGAGCGGAAGAAAGTGGCACCTTTTGTAAGTGCTGAAAGAAAAAATAAACTGTCAATGCAGCATCTCATATCTTTCAGGACAAAGGGGAAATCAAGATAGTGTTGAATGAAGGAAAACTAAGAACTTTTGTCCCCAACAGACCACTTCTAAAAGAATAGCTAAATAAAGTTCTTTAAACATAAATGAAAACAAGAAAAGGAATTTTAAAACATCAAAGTAGAAGAAAACATAGTGAAAATATAAGTAAATAAAATAAACTTTCCTTCTCCTTCAATTTTCTAAATCATTTGGTGGTTGAAGCAAAATTATAATGCTACCTAATGTGGTTCTAAATGTTTATGAAAAAGTTTTAAGATAATTATATTATAAATGAGGGAGATTAAGGCACATAAAGGCAGATATATGGTTTCTACATTTTGTTATATTTGGTAAAATTATGATTCCAGTAGACTGATAACTTATATCTAACGTTATACCTAAAGAGAACCCTAAAAAAGCTATACAAAGAAATCCACTCTAAAACACTATAGGTATACAAAATTGGAATATTAAAAATGTCACAAAAAAGAAAATATCACAATGCATAAAAAAGTAACAATGAAAAGAAAAACAGAATAGAAAAGAACAAAAAAAGGCTGACTTAATCTCTAACATATGAGTAACTATATTAAGTGTAAATGGTCTTTATAATGCCAATTAAAAAATAGAAATTGGTAGAGTAGATTAAAAAACTTGACTAATTGCTGTCTACATGAAACTCACTAAAAATAGAATGCTACAGGCAGGTTGAAAGTGAAAGGATGATGTAATGTACATCATGTGAACACTTAAAAAGAAAACAGAAACAAAAAAAGAAAACAGGAGTGGCAAATGCTAATCAAAAGAAAACAAAGTGGCTATATTAATATCAGATAATATTAATAGAATATTATTAGACTTCAGAATAAAGACATTTGCCAGACACAGAGAAAGCTATTACACAATGATAAAATGGTCAATCACTAAGCAGCATGGAAATCCTAAACAAGACAGCAGCAAAATATGCCAAGAAAAAACACTAATTAGAAAACTAAAAAAAGAACTGAAAAGAGAAGCAGAGAAATTCACACTTATACTTGCACACTTTAACAATTAATACAATTAATTGTCTTAACAATTAATACAATTCAACAATAAAAAAACAAAATAAAAATAAAAAACAAAAAGCAAAAATTAGAGAAACTCAATGACACCATCAACCACCAAGATCTAATTGGCATTGTAGAACACTCCATCCATCAACAGAGAATATACATTTTATTTAAGCATCTGTGAAACATATGTATACTAACACAGATTATATCCTGGACTATAAAACAAACCTGATTAATTTGAAATTATTGAAATCACACAGAGTGTGTTTTTGATTCACAATGGAATCAAACTAAAAATCAATAACAGATAACAGGAAAATCTTCAAACACTTGGAACCTAACAGCATTTAATCCATTGTCAAAGAGGAAGTCTGAAGATAAATTTTGTTAAGCAGTTTCATGAAAGTATTTCAAATTGTACATAAAACCAGTACATTGTACCCCAGAATTTCATTAATATATACAGCTGTGATTTAATTTAAAAAATTGGTGTAATGTAGTTAAGGTAGTGCATAGTGGAAAAAAAATATATGTAGTGCTAAACTCATAAATCAGAAAAGAGAAAAAAGTCTCCTACCTTAAGAACATAAAAAAAAGAAGGGCCAAGCTCAAAATAAGCACAAAGAAAAAAAAAAAAGAAAGAAAATTTTAATGGTGATTGAATTCAATCTGTAGATTGCTTTAGGTAGGTTAGACATTTTAACAATGTTGATTCTTCCCAGCCATGAGCATGATATGTTGTTCCATCTGTTGGCATCCTTTGCTATTTCTTTTCTTAGTGTTTCATAGTTCTCTCTGTAGGGATCCTTTGCATCCTTTAAGTATACTCTAAGGTATTTCATACTCTTGATGGTACAGCAAAGGGTATTGTATCTTTAATTTGATTCTCTGCTTGCCTGTTGTTGGTATGTATGAAGGTTACTGATTTGTGAACATTGATTTTGCAACCTGAGACATTACTATATTTCTTGGTCACTTCCAGGAGTCTTGTGGTTGAATTGTTAAGAGTTTTCTAAGCATAAGATTGTATCATCACCAAAGAGCAATAATTTGACCTCCTCTGTCTCCATTTGGATACCCTTGATCCTTTCTTTCATCAGACTGCATTGGCTAGGACTTTCAGCACAATGTTGAATAGTAGTAGCAATAATAGATATCCTTGTCCGGTTCCAGTTCTAAGCAAAATGCTTTCAGTTTTTCTCAATTCAGATTGATAATGGCTGTGTGTTTGTTGTAGATGTCTTCCATCAGTTTAAGAAATGTTCTTTCTATGCCTATTTTCTTAAGTGTTCTTATGAAAAAAGACACCAAATTTTGTCAAATGCTTTTTCTGCATCTGTTGATGGATCATGTGTTTGTACTTTGAAGATCTTGAAAAAATAGTTCTTTGTTTCATATGGAACCAGAAAACCCCCTAAATAGTCAATGAAATTCTATGAAAGAAGAACAAATCATGTTATCAGACTTCAGATTATACTACAAGTCTAGTAATCAAAACAGTATGGTATTGGCATAAAAACAGAGATATAGCCTATGGAACAGAACAGAGAACCTAGATGAAACCAGCCTCATATTACCATCTGATCTTTGAGAAAGTAAACAAATGCATACACTGGGGAAAAGAATCTTTATTTAATAAATAGTGCTGGAAGAACTGGTTAGCCACATGTAAAAGACTGAAACTTGGCCTGTACCTCTCACCACTCACAAAAATCAACATATGAGGGATAAAACATTTAAATCTAAGACATGAAATGATAAAAAACCCTAGAAGAAATTCTGGGAAAAACTCTTAATCTTATCAGCCTAGGGAAAGAATTTATGAAGAAGACCTCCAGTGGTAATTGCAGCAACAACAAAAATAAATAAATGGAGCATGATCAAGTTAAAAGGTTTCTGTATAACTATGGACACAATTAACAAAGCAAAGAAACAACCTTCAGCATGGGAGAAGATATTTGCATGCTACAAATCTGACAAAAGTCTAACAACTAGAATCTACAAAGAACTAAAGCAAATCAACAAGAAAAAAGCAAACAATTTCACTGAAAACTGGGCAAGGGACATGAATAGAATCTTTTCTTACAAGGACAAATGGCCAACAAATACACAGAAAAAATGCTCATTATCTGTAATCATTAGAGAAATGCAAATCAAAAACCACTTTGAGATATCACCTAACCCCAGTGAGAATGGCTCACATCTCAACGTCCCCAAACAACAGACTCTGGCATTAGTACAGAGAGAAGAGAGCATTCATGCACTGTTGGTGGGACTGCAAACTACTATAGCTTTTTGGAAAGAAGAAGGGAGACTCCTCAAAGAACTAAAAAGTAGACCTTCCATTTGATCTTGCAATCCCACTACCAAGTATTCTACTCAAAAGAAAAAAAGTCATTTTATAATGAGGACATTTGCACTCAAATGTTTATAGCACTTCAATTTACAATCGCGAAGATGTAAAAACAACCCAGGTGTCCTTTAACCAATGGATAGATTAGTAAACTGTGGAGTACTATTAATATCCATAAAAGAGAGGAGGTTATGTATCTTTTATAACAACCTGGAAGGGTTTGGAAAGCATTCTCCTGAGTATCACAGAAATGGAAAAACAAGCATTACATGGACTCAAAACTCAACTGAAACTAGTGGATTAACAACTACAGGCCCATGAGAGGGAAATACAATTAAATTCAGGAAGGGGAGAAGATGGGAGGGGGGTTAGTAAGTTCCCACCCAAAGGGTACAAGACACAAGTATATGGCACACTTCCTGGATGAAAGACACAGTTACAACTCAGATGTTACCTTATGAGTGTAAACACTGTAACCTGATCATATACCCTCATATTCATCTAAATTAAAAAAAAAAAAATAACAGCTTCTGCACAGCCAAGAACACAGTAAGTAAAGCAAGCAAACAGCCCTCAGAATGGGAGAAGATATTTTGCAGTTTATGTCTCCGACAAAGGTTTAATAACCAGAATCCACAGAGAACTCAAACGCATTAGCAAGAATAGAACAAGGGATCCCATCGCAGGCTGGGCAAGGGATTTGAAGAGAAACTTCTCTGAAGAAGACAGGAGCGCGGCCTTCAGACATATGAAAAAATGCTCATCATCTTTAATCATTAGAGAAATGCAAATAAAAACTACTTTGAGATACCATCTAACTCCAGTGAGACTAGCCTATATCACAAAATCCCAAGACCAGAGATGTTGGCGCAGATGTGGAGAAAAGGGAACACTTTTGCACTGCTGGTGGGAATGCAAATTAATACATTCCTTTTGGAAAGAGATATGGAGAACACTTAGAGATCTAAAAATAGATCCACCATTCAATCCTGTAATTCCTCTACTGGGCATATACCCAGAAGACCAAAAATCACATAATAACTAAGATATTTGTACCAGAATGTTTATTGCAGCCCAATTCATAATTGCTAAGTCATGGAAGAAGCCCAGGTGCCCATCGATCCACAAATGGACTAATAAATATTATGCAGCCTTAAAGAAAGATGGAGACTTTACCTCTTTCATGTTTACATGGATGGAGCTGGAACATATTCTTCTTAGTAAAGTATCTCAAGAATGGAAGAAAAAGTACCCAATGTACTCAGCCCTACTATGAAACTAATTTAGGGTTTTCATATGAAAGCTATAACCCAGTTACAACCTAAGAATAGGGGGAAAGGGGAAAGGGAGGGAAGGGAGAGGGGAGGTGGGTAGACGGAAGGGGATTGGTGGGATTACACCAGCGGTGCATCTTACAAGGGTATATGTGAAACTTGGTAAATGGTCTGTGAAGCTAGTGAATGATGCCCCATGAATATATCAATGTACACAGCTATGATTTAATAAAAAGAAAAAATAACCAAGGTAAGAGCAGAAATTGAAACAGTGAAGCCATGGAGACTGCCAATGAAACTAAGCTATTCCTTTGAAAAGAACAGTACATTTAAAGGACTTCAAATAAAACTGACCATCCCCACAAAAAAACAGTGTAAAGCAACCAGTATTAGGAATGAAATGGCGTATATACTATAGATGTCAAAAGGATAATGAGGAAGTGCTACGAGTCTGCACACACACGTTGGATAATTTTTATGAAATGGCTCAATTCCTAATAAAGTCAAATCTACCACAAGTCCCAATATGAAAATGAGTATTTGAATAGCCTTGTAACTATAAATAAAAGCAATTTATAATTTAATAACTCAAAAAAATGAAAATCCCCATTCCAGTTGGTTTAACTGGAGAATTCTACCACATATTTAAAGATTTAATACCAATTCTACACAATCTCTTCCAGAAAATAGAATAGGAGGGAACATTTCCCAATTCGTTTTTTGAAGCTGGTCTTATCCTAATACTAAAACCAGACAAAGATAGTACAAAAATTAAAACTATACCATATCCCCTATGAATACAGAAGCAAAAAAAAATGGGGGGAGGGACAGAGTCACACTATATTGCATAGGCTGGCCTTGAACTCTTAGGCTCAAATGATCCTTCCACCTCAGCCTCCTGAGTAAACCATTGGCTTACATGCAAAAAAATTTAATAAAACATTGGCAAATAGAATTCAGCAAATATAAAAAGAATTATATCCTATCACCAAGTGGAATTTATTCCAGAGATGCAATGCTAACTCAATATTCTAAAATCAATCAATGCAAACCACAATAGACTAAACAATAAAACTTACATGATCATGTAAATCGATAAAGAAAATGACTTTCACCAAATTCAACATCTATTAATGATAAATATTGTAAGATAGAAATAAAGGAGACCCTTCTCTTCTTGATGGAGAATAAATACAAAAACACTACAGCTAACAGTATTCTTGGTGATGAAAGACTGAATGGTCCCAGTCTTTGCAAACAAGGCAAGATGTTTACCCCCATCAACATTATACAACGTAGTACTGAAATTTCTAAACAGTGCAATGAAGGAAGGAAAGGAAGAAAATAAAAGCATATAGAACAGAATGGAAGAAATGAAACTATCCCCTTATTAAATGATATGGTTGTCTATGTAGAAAATCTCAGGAATCTAAACTAAACCAATAACAATAACAAAAATCACAAAAGCTACAACAGTTCAATAAGGCCTTCTAATAAAAATCATCACTCAAAAATTAATGATAATGTATTTCTATATATTAGTGGTGAACATGTGGACGCTAAATGGACACCAAAATTAGAAATACAATACCACTTAAAATTGCTCAAGAAGAAAATGAAGTACTTAGGTGTAAATATGACTAATTTGTACAAGACTCATACTCTGGAAACTCCAGAATATTGATGAAGAAAATCAAAGAAGATATAAATGAATATAGAGACATGTCATAGTAAAGATGTCAGTTCTCCCCCAATTCATATTCCAGTTTAATACAGTTCTCATTAAAATACTAGCCAGCTTTTTTATAGATAAGATCATCTAAAATTGATATGGAGAAGAATTAGAAGAGCTAAGAGAATTTTGAAAAAAATAAAGTGGGAAGAATCAGTCTACCCAATTTCAAGACTTATTACATAGCTACAGTAACCAGGATTGTGTGCTATTGGCAGAGGAATAAATACAAAGATCAATGGAACAGAATAGAAAACCTAAAAATAGATGGGTAGGAAGTGCGGTTTGCAAATAAATGAATAAATAAATACATGACAATGGGGAGGGGGTTTAACTGATGGAAATATTTTATGTTTTGTAAATGTCCTGCTTGCAATATCATGCTATAGTTTTGCAAGATGATACCATTGGGGGAAACCAGGTAAAGGGTACATGGGACCTCCCTGTATTGTTTCTTAACATCTTCATGTGAATCTACAAAATACCTCAGAGTAAAATGTGCAATTAAATATGATTATCTTAGGCCAGGCAAGGTGCTCACACCTGTAATCCTAGCACTCTAGGAGGCTGAGGTGGGTGGATTGCTTGAGCTTAGGAGTTTGAGACCAGCCTGAACAAGAGAGAGACCCTTTCTCTACTAAAAATAGAAAAAAACTAGCTGGGTGTTGTGGCAGGTGCCTGTAGTCCCAGCTACTTGAGAGGCTGAGGCAGGAGGATCCCTTAAGCCCAAGAGTTTGAGGTTGCTGTGAGCTATGATGTCACAGCACTCTACCCAGGACAATGGAGCAAAACTCTGTCTCAAAGGAAAAAAAATATGATTATTTTGGGGTGGCGCCTGTGGTTCAGTGAGTAGGGCACCAGCCCCATATACCAGAGGTGGCGGGTTCAAACCTGGCCCTGGCCAAAAACTGGAAAAAAAAAAAAAAAAGGAAAAAGAAAAAAATGATTATTTTGATAAATACAGAAAACAAAGAAATGAATACATAAAATACATCTATTCAGGATAGAATCTCTCAACAAGCTAGGAAAACAAGATAACTTGATTTCATAAAGGATATCTGTGAAAAGCACAGCCAACAAACCTAACAGTAAGTGAATGAAGGCTTTGCTTTTCATATAGGATCAAAATTTCTTTTTTGATTTCTGACACATTCCTGCCATGATTTTGGCCCATTATTCTCATAAATCACAAAGCCATTCAAACAAGGGAGTTCTATTTTCATTTCCTTCCCATAATCAGGCATAGATCCTAACAATGATCATCCACCTAGCAAATGCAAATTATTTCCAATTGTTCACGTTGTGGAAACAGGTATAGTGAGAGACATGTCTCTGTAAAATATGCTTTTATTAAAAGTTCTCACATCCAGGGGAATCATTATTTTTGATGGGTAGTAAATCAAAGGGTTTAGGAAAGATCAGATATGAGAAACATTTTATTCATGGGTAATTCTAAATCTAGGTTCCCATTCCCAAACTAGGTAATGAGTTATTATATTTTGATCTAAGCTTAACCTTTAACATTCCAAGAATCAGGATATATCGTCTACACTATGATTGTTAAGAAAGATCATCAAAAATAAGTGAAAATGGCAAAAGAATTACATGTCATACTTCAACCTTATTGAACAACCCCCACTAAGGTTTATTTGATGTTCTAGGGAACAGTAATTGGTGGGCTTGCCATTATTTACTGCCAGACTTCACAAAGCTGGATGTTAATTTAACACAAGATTGATGAATTGCCAATGATTTTTGTCCACTGGGGATGAAAATGATTTCTGTGTGATAGAGATAATTACACCCAAAGCAGTCTTTTCTCCCCATTAAATATGTACTTGGTATACTTCCTCACATTCGCTTTTGAATCATCTTTGCCATTCCTATCTCATTGGTGAGTTAAATAAATGTGATCTTGACATAGCCTCAATAAATGACAGTCAGGTGTTCAGCCATTTGAAAATGAAACTTTGATGTAAATGAAGAGAAAGGATCTGGGGTATTTGGTTTACACTGGCCATCACATAGGGCCCACACAGAGAGGGCAGGCTTAAGGCCAATCTATGGCCATTTTGCACTAGCCCATGTGCTTGCCAGCTCCTTCCTTTATATTTACTGTGTGCTTGTTACATGTATAGCAAGGAGCTGTAACTATAATGTTAGTTATTTCAATGGGCATATCACGCATTGGTGTTTTTCTTTCCTTTGCTTCTCTTAAATGTCGCCACATTAGACTCCACGAGCCACTCTGATTCATAGGCTTAAAATACCTTAATTTGTTAATTATTCTGGAGAAAGAGGAATAATAATATTCTCTTTAGTAATAAACATATTAATAATAATATTAATAATAATATTCTGGAGAAAGAGGAATAATAATATTCTCTTTAGTAATAAACATATTACTCTATAATATGTTAGAGTGTGCTTTCCAGGAATTCACTGATGTCCATGTCCAATAACATGGCACATTGGCTGTGTTGTGAGCAGAAGATAGACTGAGGCTGGCAAAGGGTCCATTTCTCTACTAGTTTGAAAATACAGGGTGTCCCAAAAGTTGCCCCTAAAGTCGCCATACAAGAAAATAGGAAATTGTAGCTAAATGTAACACCATTACAAAATAGTCATTACAAAATTTTACAGAATATTTACAAAATATTCTCTATGTGTTGACCACCGTTTTATAAAAAGGAAATTGTTATTGATCTAAACAAAATTAACCTGAGGGAGGAATAGACTCTAAGTAGTAGAAACTGAAGGTATTGTTTCTAATATGTAAGTCAGTTAGACACAGAAAAACCCAAACTCCATACTCTTATATCATAGAAGCAAGTATTTAAGTTCCAGAATCCTACACAGTCTCCAGGCCTTGAAGATTCTTTTGCTAATAGAATTCTGTCAGTGGCCAGAGAATAAAAGTGTTCTAATCAGGGATTACTGGCAAAGATTCTCGGTAAGTTTGAGTTTTATTGATTAAAAAAAAAACGTGGAGTGTAGACAAGATTGTGACTGGAGCATCCCAGGAGAAGAACTTGTCAGTTAAAGCTGAAAGGTGGGACATGTGAAAGAAAATAATTTCTTCCCTCTGGGTAGACACCTAGTAATTGGGATTATGGGATAAAATGGAAGGCCTACTTTTAGCTCTTTGAGGGTTCTCTATACCTCATATTAATCCAAAATAAAAAGAAAGGAAAGAAATTCCTCTCCCACTGTCTAATATAGCTGGTTAGATACTTAAGCCATCAATAGCTATAACCACCAGTTCAGTAGCAGAAATGCATGAAAGTCATCTTTCTAGGATTTTTTGAAGTCCATATTGACAAATACAGGCCTTAAAAGACAGACAGCATCTCCAAGTCATGATGCAGCAGCCACTCATCTTTATTGCTGTGAGGAATCACCGGCTACAAACTGCTCCTACCTCTCCTTCCATGCAGAGATACCTTTATTTGGCAGAAGACCCTCAAGAACACAGGTACGAGTCTTGTTTTCTTCTTTGCCCAATTGAATTCATAAATCAATAAAATTTCAGATCTATTTGTTACAAAGAATATAGATGAGATGATTTGTTTCATCCCAGGAGAGCACCCCCATGGGACCTGCTCTGGTTTCTAGCTTTCGTGGGAGGTGTCAGCCCCTGGTTTGTGGGCTCAGCTGCTCCTCTTGTCCTGTCCTATTGGGTCAGTACGGCGGCCTGAAGCCATGGGATTGCCCCTCCTTTTACATCAGCAAAATTGCCCTTATGTGGAAAGTGTCTGTGGATGGGCAGAGGTCCACTGTGCTTCTGAATTTAGAATTTCAGAGTTTAGTAAAGTGTATATTCTGAAATAACTCATTTAAAGAGCTGAGTCAATAAATCATGGATTTTGCAATCCCAACTTTTCTTTCTGCATGTGAAATATTATATACACTATATGCCTCTATGATACCTGCTTATATATAATACACTTATGTTTATATTTATGCATTTAAATATTTATTTAAATATTTAAATAAATAGTGTAGTAGTGTATAGATACACATCTAGTAAGAGCAAATTGGTCTGGAGCCTCCAAGATGTTGCATAGTTTGTTTTATCTTTCTGAAAAGCGCAAGGCCCCTCTCCAAACACACGGTGGGCAGTTTGAGGCAGGGACCACGTAGTAACATGTGCTCTACCTTCACAGAGCATGACGCATAACAGGAGCTACAAACGAATGTCTGATAACCATGATGATGGATTAAATGGATTGCTCCATTCTCAGCTGGAGTCACAGATCTCAGTGGTCACCCTGTGTGGGGAAGCTGGAACCTGTGCAATGCTGCTCGGCCTGAGCAGCGAGGCCTCTTGGAAATTGAGACCCTTCCCTGCAGCCAACGCCAAGTCCACTGCTGTGTGGGACCCCCAGGCCACTGAGCAGAGTTATCTGAAGAGGACACTACTGCGGTGAGGGTACCACTCTTCAGCTATGAGTTACTCCTCAAACAAGCATGCTTTTGTCAGTCAGAGGTTGTGCTCACCAAGTTGCTGTTGTGATGTGACAGTCACCCTCTCCTCTGGGAACAACCCCAGTAAGGCCTGTCCTGCGCCCCACTCCTCAGCCATAGCCAAGTCACTTACTGGGCACTATTTGAATGAAGAGCCCATCCACTCAACTCCCAGACTGTTCCCAGCTCCTGGTTTTGATCAAAATGCACCCATGGCCATGAAACCAGGAATTTGGTTAAAAAAAAAAAAAAAAAGCCGCAGTAAGAAACAAAGAGCTGCTTCTCTTTGTCAACCAGACTTCCCCACTGTAGACACTTGCATCTGCTCTGAGATATTATGAGCCAGAAAATTCACAAGGCCAAATAAGAGACAGGGGAAATTCCTCTGAGGGCTTGTGAATGGAATATAAATCTCGCTCTGATGTGGAAAACTAAATTGCTGCTCAGTCATTATTTCTGTCAGCATTCCAGTCCTTGTCATTAAAGCTGTCTCCTCTTTGTCCACACACTCAAGGCTACACAAAAGTAAGGGCCTGATAAAATGTTAAACTTCTTTTATTTTTGTTTTTTTTTGGGGGGGGGTGCTCAGCTTTGGAGAAACAAAATGTTGAAGTTAAGCAAAGAAGTTAAAAGTACGAAAATCATCTCTGTGCATTTTCCTTTCCCCATCTCCCCCAGTCACCCTTTCAAACACCAGCCCTAATTTCTTGTTCCCAACCTTGCACTAATACAATGTGACATTCTCAGGCCTGGAATTTGGTCTTTCAAAGCTGGTTCTGCTCCAAGTCCTCTGTGACCTTTCATTACTTTCCTCCACACCCCCTCGTCTGAGCTGTCCACGTCTAAATGGGACCTACATTTCTGAGAGAGAGAGAGTACCAGGCAGACTCAGGCCTTGCTTTTTGTGACCCAGCTTTGGGGATCTCATCACTTGTGCTGCATTCCACTCCCAACCCCCTCAGAGAGACAGAGCGAGAGAGTATAACAGAGACAGAGGGAGAGGAAGGAATGAGAGCTACAGAAAGGGGAGGAGGAAGAGACAGGCAGAGTGAGAGAGGCAGAAACGGAGAGAGACAGATGAAAGGCAAAGTGAGAGAGAAAGAGAGACAGACACAGAGACAGAGTGAGAAAGCAAAGGAATGAGAGGCAGAGATTGAGAGAAAGAGACGAAGAGAGAAAAGGGTTAAGCAGGGAGAGAGAGAGAGTTTATGCACATCAGTACATTCCAGTTTCAAATTGGAGAGGAGAAAGCAGAATTCAGAAAAGTTGCAGAACTGATGTATCTGAATTATTCCTCTTTCCCAGTCAATAATTCTTTTTCGGGGGGACAGAGACAAGATGGCGGCCTGAATCCAGCTTTCAACAGAGGCTCCCATCCAGAAGGAGAGTTAAGGGACAGGAATTTAATAAGTATCCTGGTGGGCTTGAGCCTCACCAAGAGAGAAGGTTGAAGAATGCACATCAACACCGCTGAGGCAAGCTGTGATCACAAGGATGCAAACAAAAGGTACAAAATCCACCACCAAGCAGACGGGAGTTCCCCTCCCCCATGGGACTGGCTCAAGAGCCCCACAATTAAACAAGCGGGCAGAAATTAAAGGCCCTCCCACTACACTCCACGGGAGAGACCTTCTAAAAAACTGGACCTACCTCCCCTACTGGGGTGCCGTGGCGTTCTCCTGCCGGGCATAAAACTGAATAAAACTTTAAAAATCCTTTGCCGGCAACCCTGAATCCCCAACACTCCCCTCCCGCCCACTGAGGTCTGGAGGCCTGTCCCCCAGGAGTTCGGATCCTTGAGTGATTTCTCAAGGGGAGTGGACAGTCCCCGAGTTGCAACTGGTCAGCATTGACTCTGAGGCACGCGAGTGAGGAGAGGGCACCGGGCTGAGGGGGAGTCACGCCTCGGCGGCACTTCCCTGTGGTGCAGTGAAGCAGCCCTCCCCGTGCATCAATACGGCCAGGCATAAAACTGAATGAAACTCTAGCTTCCCCCACACTCTCACTCGGGGTCTGGGGACCTGTCCCCCAGGAGTTCGGATCCTTGGGTGATTTCTCGAGGGGAGCGCACAGTGCCCGAGCCGTGACTGGTCAGCGCTGACTCTGAGACACGCGGACGAGGAGAAAGCACACTACTGAGGGGGAGTCACGCCTCGGTGGCACTTCCCTGCGGATTAGGTGCAGCAGCCCTCCCCGGGCAACATTACGGGGCGGGCACAAAACTGAATAAAACTCTAGCTTCCCCAGTGAGAGCTGAGAGCCCCTACTCTCACTCGGGGTCTGGAGGCCTATCCCCAAGGAGTTCGGATCCTTGGGTGATTTCTCGAGGGGAGTGCACAGTGCCCGAGCTGTGTCAGGTCAGCACTGACTCTGAGACACGTGAGCAAGGAGAGGGCACTCTGCTGAGACGAAATCAAGCCTTGGCGGCACTTCCCTGTGGTGCGGTGCAACAGCCCTCCCCGGGCGGGCGTAAAACTGAATGAAACTCTAGCTTCCCGGGCAGCGCCTGTGGCTCAGTCAGTAAGGCGCCGGCCCCATATACCAAGGGTGGCGGGTTCAAACCCGGCCCTGGCTGAACTGCAACAAAAAATAGCCGGGCGTTGTGGCGGGCGCCTGTAGTCCCAGCTACTCGGGAGGCTGAGGCAAGAGAATCGCTTAAGCCCAGGAGTTGGAGGTTGCTGTGAGCTGTGTGAGGCCACGGCACTCTACCGAGGGCCATACAGTGAGACTCTGTCTCTACCAAAAAAAAAAAAAAAAAAGAAACTCTAGCTTCCCCCCACTCCCAATCGGGGTCTGGGGGGCCTATCCCCCAAGAGTTCGGATTCTTGGGGATCTCTTGAGGGGTGTGGACCCAGCAAAAACTGCGGCCGCTCAGTGCTGACTCTGGGGCGCGAGACAGAGGAGAAAAGGGTCGCCTGAGTGCCCACACTAGAGCAGCAATTCCCTGGAGGCAGATCAACAGCCGTTTTTTCTTTAACGGAAGAACGCTCACTTCTGGATATTCTGAGGCCACACCCCCTGTCTCCCTGGGCAACCAGAGGAGGCCACCGGTGAGTGGGGGATTTCCTGACACTGCTCACAAACCCGGGAAGCTTCCAGGGCAGGGCCGACCCAGAGAGGTGATCGGACGCAAACCTCCAGTAACAAAGAGGACACAAACCTCCAGCAGCAAAGACATTTGAACTCAGAACAGCTCGTCTTCTGTAGGCGATTTCGGCAGGAACAGAGACAGAACCCTGCAAAGTTGTCTGCTCTGTTCTGTTCTGTTAGCAGCATCCATCAGGGATGGGGCTAAGCCTGAGTGAACACCTCCTTCCCATCACCTGCATCAAGCACTCAAAGATGTCAGGCCCCATCTCCTCCTGCTACATAGCGGCAGTCTGTGGGGGCCTGGCAGACTTCCTTGCAATTCAGGCAGGTGCAAACCCCTGGAGTGTCTGTTCACTGCAGGCAACTGGGTTAGCCAACTGCAGAGATACCAGTG
Organism: Nycticebus coucang; assembly: GCF_027406575.1. NCBI lineage: Eukaryota > Metazoa > Chordata > Mammalia > Primates > Lorisidae > Nycticebus > Nycticebus coucang. The sequence goes on from NC_069781.1 coordinate 109,992,401, forward strand.
ACTGGGTCCGACGGAGGGGCAAAGTGGGGATGGAGACGTCAACCTTCCCAGACTGCTCTGTTTGCTGGGTGGCTCCTCCTGACTCCACACTGCACTGGGGTGAGCCGTGTCAGAGGGGTCACCAGGCCCCTGTGATCCAGTTCCCAGAGACCTCTTGAACTCTCCCACCCGAGACAGGTACCGATTGAGACAGTGGATTTGGACCTTTTGAACTGGGCTAATAGACTGAGGACTTTTCAGGCGGTGCCCTGGGTGTGTGGTTGTAGGAAGGTTTGATTCTCCTTTTCCAACTGGGGCCAGAGGTGGGCGGGTGGGGTGACTTAATTGCTGATTTTTCCACACAACTGAGACTTCAAGCCAGAGTAGAAGTTGCAATAGGATCAAACAGAAACCAGCTGAAAACAAGACAGAACCACTTTGCTCCACCACACCAGACAGGGCCCCAGTATCTCAGGTCACAACACTGTACGGGCCCTCGATAAAGCCCCAGGGGAAAAACCAAAGGGAGTAAAATAACCATGGGGCGGAATCAGCGGAAAAACTCTGGTAAAATGAATAACCAGAATAGATCAACCCCCCCAAGAAAAGATACGGCAGATGTGATTGAAGATCCCATTCATAAACAACTGGCTGAGATGTCAGAAATCGAATTCAGAATTTGGATTGCAGACAAGATTAATAAAATGGAATTAGGAATTCGAGGAGAAATTCAAAAGTTGTCTCAAGAATTTAACAAATTTAAAGACAAAACCACCAAAGACTTAGACACACTGAAGGAAGAATTTACAGCCCTCAAAGGTATGAAAAATACAGTAGAATCCCTCAGCAACAGAATGGAGCAAGCAGAAGAAAGGATTTCTGATATTGAAGATAAAATCTTCAAACGCTCCCAATCTCTCAAAGAGGAAGAGAAATGGAGAGCAGAAACGGATCACTCACTCAGAGAGCTCTCAGATAATTCGAAAAAAAGCAATATAAGAATTATAGGGATTTCTGAGAATGATGAAGTGGCCTCCAAGGGCACAGAGGCCCTTCTGCATGAAATTATGAAAGAAAATTTTCCAGACATGCCTAGAGAATCTGAAATTCAGATAGCAGACAGCTTCAGAACCCCAGCATGATTCAACGCCAATGCGTCATCCCCCAGACATATCATAATTAGCTTCGCTAAAGTTAACATGAAAGAGAAGATTCTCAAAGCAGTCCGGCGAAAGAAAACTATTACGTACAAAGGTAAGAATATTAGAATAACTGCAGATCTCTCTGCTGAAACTTTTCAAGCAAGAAGAGGCTGGTCATCAACTTTTAATCTCCTAAAGCAAAATAACTTTCAACCCAGGATCTTGTATCCAGCTAAACTGAGTTTCATCTATGATGGAGAAATTAAATACTTCAATGACATTCATATGTTGAAAAAATTTGCCATAAGTAAACCAGCTCTTCAGGATGTTCTCAGACCTATCCTCCACAAAGACCAACCCAATCCTATACCACAAAAGTAAACTCACTCAGAAACTTCGGATCAAACTCCAACTTCCACACTAGCGAAAGGATTAAAAATGTCCACTGGACCTTTGAAAAACTCAATACCCAAAATTCCACCAGACTTATCAATACTCTCCATCAATGTGAATGGCTTCAACTGTCCTCTAAAGAGGCATAGGTTAGCTGACTGGATACAAAAACTCAAGCCAGATATTTGTTGCATACAAGAGTCACATCTCAACTTAAAAGACAAATACAGACTCAGGGTGAAAGGATGGTCATCCATATTTCAGGCAAATGGTAATCAGAAAAAAGCAGGTGTTGCAATTTTATTTGCAGATACAGTAGGCTTTAAACCATCAAAAGTAAGGAAGGACAAGAATGGTCACTTCATATTTGTTAAGGGTAATACTCAATATGATGAGATCTCAATTATTAATATCTATGCACCCAACAAGAATGCACCTCAATTTATAAGAGAAACTCTAACAGACATGAGTAACTTGATTTCCTCCAGCTCCATAATCGTCAGAGATTTCAACACTCCCTTGGCAGTGTTGGATCGATCCTCCAGAAAAAAGCTGAGCAAAGAAATCTTAGATTTAAACCTAACCATCCAATATTTAGATTTAGCAGACATCTACAGAACATTTCATCCCAACAAAACTGAATACACATACTTCTCATCAGCCCACGGAACTTACTCCAAAATTGACCACATTTTAGGTCACAAGTCTAACCTCAGTAAATTTAAAGGAATAGAAATTATTCCATGCATCTTCTCGGACCATCATGGAATAAAACTTGAATTGAGTAACAACAGGAATCTGCATACTCATACAAAAACATGGAAGTTAAATAACCTTATGCTGAATGATAGCTGGGTCAGAGATGAGATTAAGAAAGAAATCGCCAATTTTTTGGAACAAAACGACAATGAAGACACAAACTATCAGAACCTCTGGGACACCGCAAAGGCAGTTCTAAGAGGAAAATTTATAGCAGTGCAAGCCTTCCTCAAGAGAACGGAAAGAAAGGAAGTTAACAACTTAATGGGACATCTCAAGCAACTGGAAAAGGAAGAACATTCCAACCCCAAATCCAGTAGAAGAAAAGAAATAACCAAAATTAGAGCAGAATTAAATGAAATTGAAAACAAAAGAATAATACAACAGATCAATAAATCAAAAAGCTGGTTTTTTGAAAAGGTCAATAAAATAGATAAACCTCTGGCCAACCTAATCAGGAAAAAAAGAGTAAAATCTCTAATCTCATCAATCAGAAACAACAAAGACGAAATAACAACAGACTCATCAGAAATCCAAAAAATCCTTAATGAATATTACAAGAAACTTTATTCTCAGAAATATGAAAATCTGAAAGAAATTGACTGATACTTGGAACCATGCCACTTTCCAAGACTTAACCAGAATCAAGTGGAAATGTTGAACAGACCCATATCAAGTTCAGAAATAGCATCAACTATACAAAACCTCCCTAAAAAGAAAAGCCCGGACAAGATGGTTTCACGTCAGAATTCTACCAAACCTTTAAAGAGGAATGAGTACCTATATTACTCAACCTGTTCCAAAATGTAGAAAAAGAAGGAAGACTGCCCAACACGTTCTATGAAGCAAACATCACCCTGATCCCCAAACCAGGAAAAGACCCAACAAGAAAAGAAAATTATAGACCAACATCACTAATGAATATAGATGCAAAAATATTCAACAAGATCCTAACAAACAGAATCCAGCAACACATCAAACAAATTATACATCATGATCAAGTTGGTTTTATCCCAGGGTGTCAAGGCCGGTTCAATATACGTAAATCTATAAATGTAATTCAGCACATAAACAAATTAAAAAACAAAGACCATATGATTCTCTCAATTGATGCAGAAAAAGCTTTTGATAATATCCAGCATCCCTTCATGATCAGAACACTCAAGAAAATTGGTCTAGAAGGGACTTTCCTTAAACTGATAGAGGCCATCTACAGCAAACCCACAGCCAATATCATATTGAATGGGGTTAAATTGGAATCATTTCCACTCAGATCAGGAACCAGACAAGGCTGCCCATTGTCTCCATTGCTTTTCAACATTGTAATGGAAGTTTTAGCCACCACAATTAGGGAAGAAAAGGCGATCAAGGGTATCCATATAGGGTCAGAAGAGATCAAACTTTCGCTCTTCGCAGATGATATGATTGTGTATCCGGAAAACACTAGGGACTCTACTACAAAACTCCTAGAAGTGATCAAGGAATACAGCAGCATCTCAGGTTACAAAATCAACATCCATAAATCAGTAGCCTTTATATACACCAACAACAGTCAAGTTGAAAAAGCAGTTAAGGACTCTATCCCATTCACAGTAGTACCAAAGAAGAGGAAATATTTGGGAATTTACCTAACAAAAGACGTGAAAGATCTCTATAAAGAGAACTATGAAACTCTAAGAAAAGAAATAGCTGAAAATGTTAACAAATGGAAAAACATACCATGCTCATGGCTAGGAAGAATCAACATTATCAAAATGTCCATACTACCCAAAGCAATATATAATTTCAATGCACTCCCTATTAAAGCTCCACTGTCATATTTTAAAGATCTTGAAAAAACATTACTTTGTTTTATATGGAATCAGAAAAAACCTCGAATAGCTAAGACATTACTCAGAAATAAAAACAAAACAGGAGGAATCACACTACCAGACCTCAGACTTTACTACAAATCGATAGTGATCAAAACAGCATGGTATTGGCACAAAAACAGAGAAGTAGATATCTGGAACAGAATAGAGAACCAAGAGATGAATCCAGCTACTTACCGCTATTTGATTTTTGACAAGCCAATTAAAAACATTCAGTGGGGAAAAGATTCCCTATTTAACAAATGGTGCTGGGTGAACTGGCTGGCAACCTGCAGAAGACTGAAATTGGACCCACACCTTTCACCATTAACTAAGATAGACTCTCATTGGATTAAAGATTTAAACTTAAAACATGAAACTATAAAAATACTAGAGGAGAATGCAGGGAAAACCCTTGAAGAAATTGGTCTGGGTGAGTATTTCATGAGGAGAAACCCCCGGGCAATTGAAGCAGCTTCAAAAATACACTACTGGGACTTGATCAAACTAAAAAGCTTCTGCACAGCTAAGAACACAGTAAGCAAAGCAAGCAGACAGCCCCCAGAATGGGAGAAGATATTTGCAGGGTATATCTCTGACAAAGGTTTAATAACCAGAATCCACAGAGAACTCAAACGCATCAGCAAGAAAAACACAAGGGATCCCATTGCAGGCTGGGCAAGGGATTTGAAGAGAAACTTCTCTGAAGAAGACAGGCGCACGGCCTTCAGACATATGAAAAAATGCTCATCATCTTTAATCATCAGAGAAATGCAAATCAAAACTACTTTGAGATATCATCTAACTCCAATGAGACTAGCCTATATCACAAAATCTCAAGACCAGAGATGTTGGCGTGGATGCGGAGAAAAGGGAACACTTCTGCACTGCTGGTGGGAATGCAAATTAATACATTCCTTTTGGAAAGATATATGGAGAACACTCAGAGATCTAAAAATAGATCTGCCATTCAATCCTGTAATCCCTCTGCTGGGCATATACCCAGAAGACCAAAAATCACAACATAACAAAGATATTTGTACCAGAATGTTTATTGCAGCCCAATTCATAATAGCTAAGTCATGGAAAAAGCCCAAGTGCCCATCGATCCACGAATGGATTAATAAATCGTGGTATATGTATACCATGGAATACTATGCAGCCTTAAAGAAAGATGGAGACTTTACCTCTTTCATGTTTACATGGATGGAGCTGGAACATATTCTTCTTAGTAAAGTATCTCAAGAATGGAAGAAAAAGTACCCAATGTACTCAGCCCTACTATGAAACTAATTTGGGGCTCTCACATGAAAGCTATAACCCAGTTACAACTTAACAATGGGGGAAGTGGGAAGGGGAGGTGGGTAGAGGGAGGGGGATCGGTGGGATCACACCTGTGGTGCATCTTACAGGGGTATTTGCAAAACTTGGTAGATGTAGAATGTAAAGGTTTTGGCACAGTAACCGAGATAACGCCGGAAAGGCTATGTTAACCACTGTGATAAAAATGTGTCAAATGGTCTATGAAGCGAGTGTATGATGCCCCATGATCATATCAATGTATACAGTTATGATTTAATAAAATAATAATAATAATAAATAATAATAATTCTTTTTCATATTTTAATTGGAAAAATTATCCAGAATGAGCATCTGAGCAAAGTCCTCTTCCTGGTGTGGTCACAGCCAGCTGAGGCAGCGCGTGCACAGCTCTGCGTCCCCTGCCTCTGGGCAGGTTCTCCATGAAGAGCCCACTCTGCTGTGGGTGAGGGTCCCTCCAGCCACATGGAGCTCCTGGGGACCCTGAGGCGGGGGGAGCTGTGGACTCACTGGGGTCCACGCTCACAGCCAATCCCATGGGAGCCAAGAGCCCCATCATCCCCTTCCCTCCTTGTCCTGGCTGTGCCCTGGTCTTTCCGAGTGCAAAGGCACTTCTCAGGAGCGCCAAGGAGTGCCAGGAAGGGGGGTGCTCATCAGTGCAGTGGTCAGGTACAGCCAGGCTCCAACGGCTTCCTTGGAAGACAGCCGACCAGGGGGTTCTTAGACTCAAGAAGAGAAAGAGCGGCTATTCAGGATGGCTGGCTCAGGGCTGGCAAGTTCTTTTCTCCTTCAATTTTTAAGGCTTTCTTGGGATGCCAGTTTGGATTTTCATTCTTTAAGATACACTCAGACATGAACAACAGGGACAAATATGCATTGCTGCTGTCACATTATGGGTGTTGTAGGGACTTGGACATTAGGCAGAAGGTATAGATCCCAAACCTATTATTTTCTTTGATTAGTTGGACAATAGAAGTGCTTTTAAAATTAATTTTACTTGTTTTCAGCACTCATACATGAACAGTGGAGCGGGTCACACTGGGCTGTGGCCAGGCCACCTCTTCACCCTGAGCAAGCTGGACTGGCTCTGCTGGGCACTGTGCTAACCAGGCCAGGTCAGGATGCTGAGCCAAGCACCATCAGGCGGTTTCTCAGCCATGCAGAGCAGTCCCCATGTTACAGTGAAAGAGTGAATTTAGAGAGTGTGGAAAGACTACCCTTATAAATATGATTCTCTGTTCTGGGCAGGAGAAACTAGACATGCATGTGTCACTGATGGCCAGTGGGCATCTCTGCCTAAAAGTGCAGAGCTATTACTGAGGACAGAGAATTTGTCATGGTGACTGAGAGACTGAGTCACCCAGGGGTGTCTGCTGACAGGGCTGGTCTCCTCGGAGAGCATGTTTTATGGCTATTTCATGTTTCAGAGCTATTCTCTGTTGGGGGGAAAGAACTTTACTTCTTAGAATAAACTTGTGCTGAAAAATTTCTTCCAAAGTAAAGGCTGTAATCTATCCATGGCTTGGAAACCTCCAAATCCATGGCTAGAAATCCTCATAGGATTGTTGTGGGAATTATTCTGCAATCCCAATCCCAAAGGCGCCCCCGAGAATGAGGATCACCTTTTGCAAGTTCTCTTCCATGACTGGTTCCAGACAAGGGACTGTTCTCCAATTTCACCTAAAAGGTAGTAGATCTCCTAATGCTTTTTGTTGCTGTTAGGAGCCTACAACCTTTTTTAAAAATCGACTTTATTGACGGAGATACAATTTACCTGCATATTGAAGGTAAATATGCTGCATCTCTAAAGTACAGAGTCCAGTGAGTTTCTATACACACCACAAGCAAGACACAGAACATTTCCATTACACCTAAGAAGTTCCTGATATCTCTTTTCAGTCCATCCTTCCTTCCACTCTGGCCCTGGCAACCACTGGCCTGGTTTTTGTCACTATTGTTCCAATTTTAGCGTCTGTGCTGCCAAAGTGAGCACTGTTTTTTGCTCACTGAAAATCAGTTTATATTTCCTGGAGTTTTATCTAAGTTATGTAGAGATCATGTAGTATGTGGCTTTTGTGTGTGACCACTTTCACTCAGCATAGTGATTTTGAGATTCATCCATACTTTTGCATCTATCATTCATTTGTTCCTTTTTCTGTTTAGTATTGCTCATTAGATGGAAATTCTACTCTCATTTTATTTACCCATTCATTGGTTGATGGGCATTTGGGAGGTTCCCAGCTTTAGGATATTATGAATAATGCTGCTATGAACATTTGTGCACACATCTTTGAGTAGGCATGTCTCATGGATAAATACCTAATAACAGACAATCTGGGTTGTATATTTGCTCTATATTTCACTTCTTAAGAAACTGCTGGTTGTCCAAAGTGGTTTCACAGGTCCAGTTGGCCTGCATCTTTGCCAGCCCTGGGTAAGCCTTTTTCCTTTCTTCATCCTAGTGGGTATAGAGGGGTATCTCACTGTGGTTCTTTGTGGGTTTGATTTGAATTTCCCTGGTGACCAATGACGCTGAGCATTTTTTCACAAGCTTACTGGCCACCATATCCCTGCTTTTAAAGAGTATTTATTTAAATATTTTGCCTGTTTTTTTTTTAAAGTAGGTTATTTGTCTTCTTATTCCACCAGAGATTTCAGGTAGTTATTTTTTTGTATTTTGCACAAAGTCCATAGTCATCATCTTCCAAGAATTCCCATTTTCATAATAATGAAAGCAGAATTCCTGGTAACTTTTATAAACAGAATCCCTCCCCACTGGCTCATTCATATTTGGAGTGATTTAACTGATGGGTACACTCAGGAGCTATGGCTTTTCATTAGAAACACAAATAAAATGATTCAATTTTCGAAGAAAAAAAGTTTCAAACAAGGCATGTTTTTTTCCTTCTGGTCAATTGCACCATCAAGATAATCTTTTGTAATAAAATTTTGGAATTTTCTTTCAGCTTTCTTTATGTGCTGTTTTGATTTTATTCATTAATTGGTTAATGACTATTAATCAAAAAAACTTGCTGTTAGGTGGTGCCTGTGGCTCAGGGAATAGGCAGTGTCCTCACACTTTTTAAACAGGGGACCGATTCACTGTCCTTTAACCATTGGAGGGCCGGACTACAGTTTAAAAAAAAAACTATGAACAAATTCCTATGCACACTGCACATATCTTATTTTGAAGTAAAAAAAACAAAAAAGGAACAAATACAATCACACCGCCTCATGTGGCTGGCTGGCTGCAGTTTGAGGACCCCTGGAGTAGGGCATCGGCCCCATATACCCCGGGTGGTGGGTTTTGTTGCGGCCAAACTGCAACAAAAAAAAAACTAACCAAACAGCAACAACAACAAAAAAAAAAACTTGCTGAATTCAATCATTGGCACAAAAACAGTGTATCTTTAGAGATATTCAAACTGATTAATTTCTACTTCTTTCCAAGGGATCGCCTTTAATATATACTTATCACTTACCAGGCAAATATTTAATTTTTTTACATACTATTTTAAAGACTTAAGCACATTGATTCATAAAGGTTAAAGATGTTTTTCCACAACCCAGAATACAGCATAATTTGTGCAATAAACCCTTTCTTTACTCAAACTCTGTTGCAAGTGAAATCTAAATTATTGCCAAGTTCTGAATTAAAAGAACCCAAATTCAGGAGTCTTGTGGACTTGAGCAGCTAACTTTGCCACCTGTGATTCAGATTGGGCCTGCAGTATACCAGGAGTTAGCACTCCTGCTGGGTGGTGTGGAGTGGAAGGTTCCAGTGTGGAGTGTTCCCCTTTTTACACAGTACTTTTAAATGAAAGCGCCAAATGAACTTTGGAGAATCAAGTTTGTCTATTTGCCATTTTCAAAGGTGGGGTTCTGCTTAATCACTATTGACTTCTTTAGCTTCAATGTCAATTCAGATATTAAACAGAGGGAAAGTTTGGACCTATATTCTTAACTTAGAGTCTCAAATCTGTACTCTCATTAAGACATGCCAATTCCTGACACAGATCGACCCATTAGAAAAAGCAGGAGATTCTATACTTTGGGCCTTTGATTTAGTCTGAGAAAGTATGAGTTTTTAAAAATTTTCCTCCAAAGATTATGTAATTGTTCCTATCTTACAAATAAAAGGATTTTCCATCATTAAATGATTACAATGAATTAATAATAGTATAGGGTTGACATCTCTATAATAACAAACCATGCTTCCATCCTCTGATTAGTTATTCTAAGAATGGAGATTGTACTGCTATGATATTCCATGATGCATTTCCCCTTCCAAACATCAGCTTTTACCTAACCCTGTATCCCTTCTGTCATTCTGAGCAAAGGAATGAGGTTTATCACCAGAAGAAGGGAAAGGGCAGGAGACAGATGTGCTTAGGGGTAAGGAAGTAAGAGGTTATGATGAAGGGGAGGTTCCCACCACACAGGAATGGGATATCGTCTTAGAGCAGGGAAGGGAGACAGAGAAAATCAGGAGACACTCCCTGCGACTTTAGTAAGTGACCTAGTACCCCAATGTCTTACATCGGGGCAAAGGTGGCTCAGGGGTCCCAAATGCTCCCAGCATGGGGTGGGAGGTAGTGAAGGCACCATTGAACTGTCTGAGGCTAGGAGTTGGGAAGTGGAGGACACACCGTATTGGAAACTCAAGAGTGAGTGGAGAACAAAATGTCAGTGAATTTGGACTCAGCATCAGCGGCCAGTAGGAAGCCCCAAAGGAAAAATGGGCCTTGTTTTGTCTGACACCAGGACTTTGAGGAAAAGACCAAACACCTCTCAATGGAGGCTGAGTTCAGCTGCAGCGGACCTGTGGGGAGCGCAAACTCCCTCTGCATCCAGCGTGGCACAGGGGAGGTGAAAAATGTTGCTAGAGCTTCAGCTTTGAGGGGTGAGACGAAAGAGTGTGCTTCAATTCAAATACAAGTGCCCCTTCAATCAGCAGCAATAGCTGATGTTGACCGTGTGCTGCGTGTGGAGTCTTGTTCTAAGTTTCCTTCGGACAGCCCATTTCTAGTCAGTGCTGCTGACTACAGCACGTCCAGCTGAGCCTCAGTGAGGAGGACTTTGGGCTCCTGAATCCATAAGCTGGATGTGACTTCCATTTCTTTGGCTCCCATGGGGGAGGTTTGCTCCCCAGTTACCACTCAAGGGGAAACACCTTGCCCCCCGCGAGGACGCACTTCTGAGTCCTGCGTTCCTTGAGCCTGGTGCTTGGCCTCCCTACACAGGGACAAACAGGCTGCCGCGTGGGAACGCAGCTTCTGTGTCCTCTTAGCTAACAACATGGCAACATGTGCCATCAAACTCTTGACTGTAGGTTCTAAAAACCATCTGAAATACCGGGTTCAACTTAAAATTCCCACCTGACTTCCCACCGTGGGTGTAAACAATCCCTTCGAGGGTTCGAGCGTCGGCCGCTTAGGGCTTCCTGGCCTAGTTCGCCGAGTGGCCACGAGTCATGGCCTTCTGAGCAAGTCACGTCGGAAAAGGTGGAACCCACCCCACATCCGGCTCCCGCCGAACCAACAAACAAGCGCTTAGTGAAGTGCAGCGCCCAGGGGTGCGTTGGTCAATGGCCATGAGCTGTTGCAGACAAGCCCGCCTGCAGAGCCGGCCGGGGCCCTCCATGGATACCACACATTAGCTCCGGCCCCTGCGTCCAGCTCTGCAGCCCAAGCACGGGCTCCAGCTACTGGTCCTGGCCCAAAGCTTTGCCCCCGGGAGCCACTCTGCTGCCTGTCAGCCCTCAAAGCCCCTTCTCACACACTGAGAAGCCCCCTCCCAGGGTCACCCTTTCCCTTTCCTCAAATGTCTCCTTGAAATTTTCTGCCAGGGATCAGGTCTCTGGTGCTCATCTGTTCCTTTGGCCAACTCACAAACAATGAAGTAAATAACGCATTTCCCCCTCCCCAGACATCGTATCTACAACTTAATAAGGATTGCCATCTTTAAAGTAGCCAGAGCCGGGTTCATATATTCTTGTCTCAAGAATGTGGCCACTGGCCCAAGCATCTTTTGAAATTCCTTAACAGAACCTAAGCCACCTGTCCTTGAGGGGGTGGGCAAACTTTGACTTTAATGGAGGCCTGACTTTTAGAAATGGGACTACTGTGGAAGCAGGAACTGTGGCAAGGAGATCTCTGACAGTGCACAGGAAACCTCCTCTCCATGGCCCTCCAGTGCCTAGAGTTTCTAACCCCATATGACAGGGGACACCATGGGAATACCCAGTAAATCTGTTGTAGAAAAGAGGGTGGTGGCTACCAACAGTGATGACAATGTTAACTGCCACGTGCCAAAAGCTTCCCACAGTGTTTCTAACTGGCATTCCCAACCCACAGCTGGGGGCACCAAGACTCTGAATGTTTCGGTGATCATCTTGTCAATGATCATTATAGCTATTGTCAGGCTTACTTGCTTTGGACCAGGCATCCTATTAACTGCTTTAAATGCATCATTTTATTTAATACTCCCAACAACCTACTTAATTTACAGTTATTGTTGTTATTTTTATTGTTCAAGTTTTATAGATGAGGACACTAATGGTTGAAGGGGTTGAACAATCTGCCAAAAGGTGCATCACTGGTAAGTAATCTGCAAGCCAGGTGGACCCAAGGCCCTTGAGCCGAGGATTCCATTTGTAAAACCTCCTCCCCTAAGGCCTTTCAAACATGATAGCTGGCTATAGCCACATCCTGCCCTGAAGCACGCACCTCCAACTTCTCTCCGGGTGTGTCCTTCTCTCCCAAGGAGTTGGACGGCTCTTCTCCTGGAAGGCACTCTGCCTGGGGTTGAACTTCCAATCCCCGTGGAGGCCCAGCTCTCCCCTAGGAGAGAACCCCTTCGAACCAGTTTTACTGAAGACTTCTGAGAAGCTTTGAGAAGACACAGCCTGAGCATTCTGCTTAAACATGCTTTTAATGGTTTCCAAATAAACGTGACACAAAAAATCTGAATACCTTAATGTTTATACACATTGAAAAAGGTATGTTCATATACTTTGACATTGCCAGAATGAATGAAACTCAACCAGGTATCTTGTGGACTTCCAGGGCAGGGCAATAGTCAAAGCCTCCATTAGGGAATGTGCTTTCTTAGGAAGCAGAGCCCTTGCCTTCCCATAGCATTTTCTGTGCACCTCTCAGTGTGAAACTTTTGTTTTCTGTGTTCTGAATGTATGTGTGTAACTCAGATCCATCTTTAAGAGCAAACTGCAGTGTTTGTGTTGTTACAATACAGTGTTTGTGTGAACAGAAATGAAAAGCTTCTATAGCACTATCAACATAAACATATGACTGGTAAAATTGCTGGAGATCTTCTGCACATCATAAAATTGGGGTTAAATATTCATACCTTTTTGTGTGCTCATCATATTTTGAGGCCATGTCCAGTTAGGCTTCTCAGGGCTGGCCCAAGTCTGCACGTGAGGCATCATGTTGCCCAAGACAGCTCCAGGACCCCTCTTCCCACAATAAGCTTCCAATGAGTTGTGGGGAGCCAGTTTGAGAGAGGGTGACTATCTCCACCAGACACTCACAAGGGCAAACTCAGGCATCCAAGGGGGGTGGGATGAGCAGGCACCACATGACGTCTCCCACAGGCCCAGATTGAGTGATATTAGGGATGTCCTCAAGTGTAATGTGCAAAATTATGCTGTGATGTGGTGCTTCTCGGCTTGCCAGGCAGCAGTATGTCCTCACATGAGTAAATCTTCTGGGAAGAATGTCTAAATCATCCATTATTTTTGTTTGTTTTGGTTTTTTTTGTACAGAGTCTCACTTTACCACCTTTGGTAGAGTGCCATGATGTCACAGGACTCACAGCAACGTCTAGCTCTTGGGCTTCTGCGATTCTCCTGCCTCAGCCTCCCGAGCAGCTGGGACTACAGGCACCCACCACAACGTCCGGCTATTTTTTGGTTCCAGTTCAGCCGGGGCTGGGTTTGAACCCGCCACCCTTGGTATATGGGGCCGGCGCCCTACTCACTGAGCCACAAGGCACCACCCTAAATCATCCATTATTAAGGAAGTTAACTTCCCAAATGATTGCCCTGGGGTCAGATGTAAAAGCTTTTGAAGAATTCTTATCAAATTAATCTGGCTGCCCTGAAATACCGAGTTCAAGAGTTCTGGATTCCCAGATCAGTTGGACATGCCATACCTACCTCTGTATTTGTATTTGTAAGATGTCCTGGGACTTTGCTTGGACACCCTCAGAAGACACGCGAGAAGGAGACCTGCCAGCTGTCATGTTGTTGGCACAATACATGGGTCATGACACCACCATCCATATGGGCATACATTTGGCAGTGGGACCTGCCTGCAGCATCCTCATAGAGTGTGGCAGTTGGTGACCACACAAAGGGTGGTCCAGCTGCTTAAGTCACTGGCCAGAAATACCAAGGATCTCTCAAGAACTCCGGCTCCATACTGTGCTATTCTGCCAAATGATTATATGTGTCTAAGCTTCTAGCTTCCTCATCCATAAAATGGAAATAGGAAAACCACAAGGGACAGGCTGCTGTGAGATTAAATGAGGTAGCTTATGCAAGGCTCTCCCATGGCAGAGGCACTTACTATATGGACGGATTTGAAGGTTATGGAAAAGGGTGGTGTAGGCAGATCTAGAACTGCTGGTTCATCTGCAGGAGTGAGAGGTGCAATAGTGCATTCAGGTTCCCAGGATCTCTGGGAGATGTATATCTCTCCAGTGGCTGCTGGAGAGAAGAACAGATGCCCCTGTCATTCCAAAAGACAGGTCTAAGGCCTGAACACAGACCCACATCCCCCAGGCCACTGTTGCGCACAACAGCTTGCATTGCCCAATGTGACCATCTCGTGTGTCAACTTGGCTGGTAATGAGGTGCCAGAAAATTGGTCAGAAATTCTGGGTGTCTCTAAGAGGGTGTTTTGGGGGTGATATTAATGTTTTAATCTATAGACTGAGTATCAAAGCAAAGCAGAATTACTCTCCCCAGGGTGGGTGGGCTTCATTCAATCAGTTGAAGGCCAGAACGAGAAGCCAAATCACCCTGAGGCAGCTCTGAAGAGAGAGCTCCTCAGCCACCTGCTCACACTCCCTCTACAGCCCTGGCTCTTCCTGCCTGACTGCCTTCAAGGTGGAACACTGGTTTCGTTCTTGCCTTTGTACTGGAATTATACCACGGGCTCTCCTTGGTCTCAGGCCTTTGAACTCCAATGGGAACTAAGCTTTCTGTTCTCCTGGGTCCCCAGCTTGCTACCTTGCTCTGAAGATCATGGGACTTGTCAGTCTCCTTCATCACATGAGCTTATTCTGCATAACAAATCTCTTTGTCTATAGATATACGTATCCTATTGGCTCTACTTCAGTGGAGAATGCTAACATGCAAGACATTTTTTGGTTCATCTTAGGTTATTGCATCTGCAAAAGAATGTGAGATGGAGAAGGGAGCCCCACTGTGTAATTTGCCAGACTTCATGCCAGACAGCAAGCAGGGCCCAGGGCCAATGAGGCATAGTGACATGTGTCACTCAGCCTGAAAGCATCAGAATACATACAGAAGCTTCATAGTCCAGAAGCACCATATAATATTACAAACCTCCTTTCCTGACTTCTTTAACAGCACTACATAAGGTTAGGAAACATCTGAAATGCAAATTTTTACCAACCATCCCACTAAATAAATATAGCATGTGAAGACATTTTTGTTCTTGATTTCTTTTTTATTGTAATTTTAATGTTTATTGTGGAAAGTTTTAAAAACCCACAGAGTTACAAAAGAGGAATGCTGTGATGGATGTGACCTCAGCACCTGCAAGTGTGGCACTGGTGTGTAGCATTTAGGGACCCAGCACTTTCCCTCTATGCAGCCAATGGACGGTGGCCCCATTACCTCTTTGCAGGATGGATGTACAGGAAGGTTTGGCTTTGGCCTGGGGGAAGTAGAGTTTGGGCTGGGCCCTGATGGCGGATAGGAAAGGATGGAAGGGTGGTCCTCCCTTCCCTGAGGCCACAAGGACTGGAGTCCAACAGCCCCCTTCTCGGACACCTCTGGGGCTGGAGGGCCAGGGATGCAAGACCTGGGACATGTGGGGCCTCTTTCCTGGCCACACCCAGAAACTAGTGGTATGAAGATATGACCTCAGCAGGTGAAGGCCCAGAGCCATCACAACTAAGGTGAAGGGGGGCCCCTTGTAAGCACACTTCTCATTGTAGGCTGATGACATTGGGGAAGAATGCCATTTGGTCCTTTGTTCTATTTATAGATGCAAAACTGTTATTGTTCTTTTGCAAAATTGGAACACTTTCTATGCAGCTTTGTATCCTTTCTCCTTTTTTAGGGTTATAGTTTTATTTTCATACTTTCTCTTATGTTCTAACATTCTATTATAAGCATGCATTGCTTTGATAGCCAGAAAAAGTCATGTGATTAATAAAAAGAGGAGGGAGATGGATACTGAGAAACTTTACCTGTAGCAACCCAGGCAGTGGGCAGGGGCAAAGGACAGTAAAGCACCTTATGTTCAGAGTCACTGCAGCCGACCCCCTTCACATGGTTTTACGGTTTTTAAGTAAGGACTACAGGTTTTATCTTATTTGTTTGTTTTGTTTTTTCTTTTTTTTACTAATTCATGTAAGGCTAGGAACTGAAAAATTTGGCACTGCAGGTTGCCAGTTGCTGTCAAAGTCTTGCTGCTCAACAGTCCTTATCGACCACTCTGAGCCTGTCCCGAAAAATATGGCTGGGTTTGGCTTTTACAATTTCCAGATAACTATTGCTGGAAGCTGAGCACACCTCATATTTTTCCCAGATTTATTAAGGTATAATTGACATATGAAATAGTATACATTTAAAGTATACAACATGATGATTTGATAACATGTGTATATATGTTGTGAAATAATTCCCATGGACAAGTTAGTTAACACATCCATTGCCCTGCATAACTACCTTTCATGTGTGTAAACACAGGATAAGTCAGACAAAGAAAGACAAATACTGCATGATCTCATTTGTATGTGGAATCTTAAAAATGTCCAACCCCTAGAAACAGAGAGTAGAATGGTGGTTGCCAGGGGTTGATGTTGGAAGAAAAGGGGAGATGCTGGTCAAAGTAGATAAACTTTCAGTTATAAGAGGAATAAGTGATGGGTTTCTAATGCACATCATGGTGACTACAGTTAACAACCCTGTGTTATATACATGAAATTTTCTCATATTGTTTTCATCAAGTTATTCATCATGTAAATCTTTTATAGTAGGGATTCTTAGGCTTTAAAAGAAATCACTCATCCTTTTGAAAGTCTGTTGAGTCGGAGGAGGAGCAAGATGGCGGCTGAGTAACAGATTCCTTGCATCTGGGCACCGTGAGTCTGGGGAAATAGGACTCCAGGCATCTCTGGCTGGTGGGATCTGCCTATCATCACCCCTCTGAGGATGATGAGTCAGGGAGTCAGCGAGAGACTTCTGGACCCCAAGAGGAGGACTAAAACAGTGAAAAAACGGCAAGTGGTCGCGTGTGTTCAATCCGTCTAAAACCGCCCGCAACTGTAAGTTCAGTAGCATCGAGACTGCAAACCAGAAAGGCCTTACCTGTGAACTGTTTTGGTGTCTTTGGACTTGGCACTCAGTTGAACTGCCTTGGGGAGAGCCTGAGCAGGAGTGCGGAGAATTTTGGCCATTGTCTAGGGCCCCAGTCTGAGCTGCTGAGCCAGACGGAGCTAATAGTGTTTGGCTGTGGGTCACAGGGAGCCATTGTGAGCGATCTGCCCCGGCAAGCTCTGCCCTCAGGGTCGCAGAGCTAGAATCGGGTGGGAGCTGGCAACCCAGCGACCAAGTAGCCTAAGGGTGGGGTATGAGCCTCCTTGCAGCCCTAACCCTCAGGGTCAGAGTGAGACTGGTTTTGGCACACTGGGTAAGTGGATAGCCACTTCAGCAGTGATTCCAGCAACAAGCACGTTCCTGGAAAAGCTTCTGCTCAGCAAGTTTACAAGTTCAAAGTGCCTTTTAAGTGGGCTGAAGAGACATTTAGGGTGTCTACCTGCTGGGGTTTGAGAAATCAGCAGCCTCCAGTCGTATCTGAACTGTGATTAACATCTCATACCCGAGAAGACCACATGTTGCCCAGACAATATTCAATAACATATACATACTGCTTTGTTTTTGGTTGTTTTTTTTTTTTTTTTGCTTTGGTTTTTTTTCTTTATTTTGATGTTTGGTTTTTTGGTTTGGTTTTTTTTGTTTATTTTCATGTTGTTGATGTTGTTTTGTTTTTTAATTTCAACCTCATACAGAGGATCTGTATGGATCTGTTCCATACAGATCCTCTTTCTTTCTCAATTTTTCTCATTTAATTATAATTTCTCATTGCTGCCTTTTTCAATAACTAGAACTTCATTTTTGCTAGTGTTTCTATGGCTATTATTTGGTTTCTCACACAATTTTATCCTATAAAGTTTTCTGTTTGCTTGTTTTGGTTTGATTTATACCATTTTTGTCTTTCCTCTCTACTTGGTGGAGGTGGGGTACTGTGTCTGATCAGGTTAGCAAAGAGCTGCTGACCTCAAGGGAACCACCCAACTGGGCACTCCCAGAAGGTGGGGTTTTTTTAAGGTTGTGTCAAAGTACACTACTGTACACCTATATTGCTTTGTCTCCATCTTTCTCTGCCTCTCTTCTTTTTGTCAATATTCCTTTTACCCACCCCTTCTCCTTTCTCTATTTTTATTTTTTTTTCTTATCACTTGGTCCACCTTTCTTTCAGCCCTTTTTTGCTCTTCAGCCTTCTCACCCTTCTGGTCCTGCAACCCTTAGTCCACAGGCACGAGAACTTAAAGAGCAAGAGGAAGTGAAAGGAAAATTAGGGCAAGGAAACTGATAAAACAAATCATTCATGAGGAAGAATCAGCAAAAAACTCCAGGCAACATGAAGAACCAGACCAGAACAACCTCGCCAAGAGACCATGAGTTAGCCACTGCAGATGATTCCACCCATAAAGAAATGTTAGGAATGACAGAAAGGGAATTTAGAATACACATGTTGAAAACAATGAAAGAAATGATGGAAACAATGAAGGAAACGGCTAATAAAGTGGAAAAAAAAACAAAAGGAAATTCAAAAACAGAATCAAATAAGAGATGAACAATATGAAGAATATAAAAAGGATATAGCAGAGCTGAAGGAACTGAAACAGTCAATTAGGAAACTTAAAGATGCAATGGAAAGTATCAGCAACAGGTTAGACCATGCAGAAGAAAGAATTTCAGAGGCAGAAGACAAAGTTCTTGAGATAACTCAGATAGTAAAAGAGGCAGAAAAGAAGAGAGAGAAAGCAGAACGTTCACTGTCAGAATTATGGGACTTTATGAAGCGTTCCAACATACGAGTTATAGGAATTCCAGAAGGGGAAGAAGAATGCCCAAGAGGAATGGAAGCCATACTAGAGAATATTATACAAGAAAATTTCCCAAATATCACCAAAGATTCTGAAACACTGCTTTCAGAGGGATATCGGACCCCAGGTCGCCTCAACTCTAACCGAGCTTCTCCAAGACACATTGTGATGAACCTGTCCAAAGTCAAGACAAAAGAAAAGATTCTGCAAGCTGCCAGGAGTAAGTGCCAGTGGACCTACAGGGGCAAATCCATCAGAGTGACCGCAGACTTCTCTAATGAAACTTTCCAAGCAAGAAGACAATGGTCATCTACCTTTAATCTACTTAAACAGAACAATTTCCAGCCCAGAATTCTGTACCCTGCTAAGCTAAGATTCAAAATTGATGGAGAAATCAAATCATTTACGGATATACAAACATTGAGGAAATTCGCCACAATAAGACCAGCTCTACAGGAAATACTTCAACCTGTTCTGCACACTGACCACCATAATGGATCAGCAGCAAAGTAAGAGCTCAGAAATTGAAGGACAGAACCTAACCTCCACACTGATGCAAAAGATAAAACTAAGCAATGGACTCTCACCAAATAAGACGAATACAATACTACCACACTTATCAATTATCTCAATAAATGTTAATGGCTTGAATTCCCCACTGAAGAGACATAGATTGGCTGACTGGATTAAAAAACACAAGCCATCCATTTGCTGTCTGCAAGAAACACACCTGGCTTCAAAAGACAAATTAAAGCTCTGAGTCAAGGGTTGGAAGACAAGTTTTCAGGCAAATGGAATTCAGAAGAAAAGAGGAGTTGCAATCTTATTTTCAGATACATGTGCATTTAAAGCAACTAAAGTCAAAAAAGACAAAGATGGTCACTTTATCTTGGTCAAGGGAAAAATACAACAAGAAGACATTTCAATTCTAAATATTTATGCACCCAATTTAAATGGCCCCAGATTCTTGAAGCAGACCTTACTCACTCTGAGCAATATAATATCTGATAATAGCATAATAACAGGGGACTTTAACACTCCTCTTACAGAGCTGGACAGATCCTCTAAACAGAAATTAAACAAAGATGTAAGAGATTTAAATTAGACCCTAGAAAAACTGTGCTTGATAGACGTATATAGAACACTCCATCCCAAAGATAAAGAATATACATTCTTCTCATCAGCCCATGGAGCATTCTCCAAAATCGATCATATCCTGGGACATAAAACAAATATCAACAGAATCAAAAGAATTGAAATTTTACCTTGTATCTTCTCAGACCATAAGGCACTAGTGGTGGAACTCAACTCTAACAAAAATGCTTGACCCCACCCAAAGGCATGGAAATTAAACAATCTTCTGTTGAATAACAGATGGGTGCAGGAAGAAATAAAACAGGAAATCATTAACTTCCTTGAGCATAACAACAATGAAGACACAAGCTACCAAAACCTGTGGGATACTGCAAAAGCAGTTTTGAGAGGAAAGTTCATCGCTTTAGATGCCTACATTCGAAAAACAGAAAGAGAGCGCATCAACAATCTCACAAGAGATCTTATGGAATTGGAAAAAGAAGAACAATCTAAGCCTAAACTCAGTAGAAGAAAAGAAATACCCAAAATCAAATCAGAGATCAATGAAATTGAAAACAAAAGAATTATTCAGAAAATTAATGAAACAAGGAGTTGGTTTTTCGAAAAAATAAATTAAATAGATAAACCATTGGCCAGAATAACGAGGAATAGAAAAGTAAAATCTCTAGTAACCTCAATCAGAAAAGATAAAGGGGAAATAACAACTGATCCCACAGAGATACAAGAGATCATCTCTGAATACTAACAGAAACTCTATGCCCAGAAATTTGACAATGTGAAGGAAATGGACCAATATTTGGAATCACACCCTCTCCCTAGACTCAGCCAGGAAGAAATAGACCTCCTGAACAGACCAATTTCAAGCACTGAGATCAAAGAAACAATAAAAAATCTTCCAACCAAAAAATGCCCTGGTCCAGATGGCTTCACTCCAGAATTCTATCAAACCTTCAAGGAAGAGCTTATTCCTGTACTGCACAAATTATTCCAAAAAATTGAGGAAGAAGGAATCTTCCCCAACACATTCTAGGAAGCAAACATCAACCTGATACCAAAACCAGGAAAAGACCCAAACAAAAAAGAGAATTTCAGACCAATCTCACTCATGAATATAGATGGAAAAATTCTCAACAAAATCCTAGCCAATAGATTACAGTTTATCATCAAAAAAGTCATTCATCATGATCAAGTAGGCTTCATCCCAGGGATGCAAGGCTAGTTTAACATATGCAAGCCCGTAAATGTTATCCACCATATTAACAGAGGCAAAAATAAAGATCACATGATCCTCTCAATAGATGCAGAAAAAGCATTTGATAAAATCCAGCATCCTTTTCTAATTAGAACACTGAAGATTATAGGCATAGGTGGCACATTTCTAAAACTGATTGAAGCTATCTATGACAAACCCACAGCCAATATTTTACTGAATGGAGTAAAACTGAAAGCTTTTCCTCTTAGAACTGGAACCAGACAAGGTTGTCCTCTGTCACCTTTACTATTCAACATAGTGCTGGAAGTTCTAGCCAGTACAATTAGGCAAGACAAGGAAATGAAGGGAATCCAAATGGGAGCAGAGGAGGTCAAACTCTCCCTCTTTGCTGACGACATGATCTTATACTCAGGGAACCCCAAAGACTCAACCACAAGACTCCTAGAAGTCATCAAAAAACACAGTAATGTTTCAGGATATAAAATCAATGTCCACAAGTCAGTAGCCTTTGTATACACCAATAACAGTCAAGATGAGAAGCTAATTAAGGACACAACTCCCTTCACCATAGTTTCAAAGAAAATGAAATACCTAGGAACATACCTAACGAAGGAGGTGAAAGACCTCTATAAAGAAAACTATGAAATCCTCAGAAAGGAAATAGCAGAGGATATTAACAAATGGAAGAACATACAATGCTCATGGACGGGGAGAATCAACATTGTTAAAATATCTATACTTCCCAAAGCAATCTACCTATTCAATGCCATTCCTATCAAAATACCAACATCGTACTTTCAAGATTTGGAAAAAAATGATTCTGCGTTTTGTATGGAACCGGAAAAAAACCCGTATAGCTAAGGCAGTTCTTAGTAATAAAAATAAAGCTGGGGGCATCAGCATACCAGATTTTAGTCTGTACTACCAAGCCATAGTGGTCAAGACAGCATGGTACTGGCACAAAAACAGAGACATAGACACTTGGAATCGAATTGAAACCCAAGAAATGAAACTAACATCTTACAACCACCTAAATCTTCGATAAACCAAACAAGAACATACCTTGGGGGAAAGACTCCCTATTCAATAAATGGTGTTGGGAGAACTGGATGTCTACATGTAAAAGACTGAAACTGGAACCACACCTTTCCCCACTCACAAAAATTGATTCAAGATGGATAAAGGACTTAAATTTAAGGCATGAAACAATAAAAATCCTCAAAGAAAGCATAGGAAAAACACTGGAAGATATTGGCCTGGGGGAAGATTCCTGAAGAAGACTACCATCGCAATTGCAACAACAACAAAAATAAACAAATGGGACTTCATTAGACTGAAATGCTTCTGTACAGCTAAGGAGACAATAACCAAAGCAAAGAGACAACCTACACAATGGGAAAAGATATTTGCATATTTTCAATCAGACAAAAGCTTGATAACTACGATCTATAGAGAACGCAAATTAATCCACATGAAAAAAGCCAAGAGTCCCATATATCAATGGGCAAGAGACATGAATAGAACTTTCTCTAAAGATGACAGATGAATGGCTAATAAATACATGAAAAAATGTTCATCATCTCTCTGTATTAGAGAAATGCAAATCAAAACAACCCTGAGATATCATCTAACCCCAGCGAGAATGGCCCACATCACAAAATCTCAAAACTGTAGATGCTGGCGTGGATGTGGAGAGAAGGGAACACTTTGACACTGCTGGTGGGACTGCAAACTAGTACAACCTTTCTGGAAGGAAGTATGGAGAAACCTCAAAGCACTCAAGCTAGACCTCCCATTTGATCCTGCAATCCCATTACTGGCCATCTACCCAGAAGGAAAAAAATCCTTTTATCGTAGGGACACTTGTACTAGACTGTTTATTGCAGCTCAATTTACAATCGCCAAAATGTGGAAACAGCCTAAATGCCCACCATCCCAGGAATGGATTAACAAGCTGTGGTATATGTATACCATGGAATACTATTCAGCCATTAAAAAAAAATGGAGACTTTACATCCTTCGTATTAATCTGGATGGAAGTGGAAGACATTATTCTTAGTAAAGCATCACAAGAATGGAAAAGCATGAATCCTATGTACTCAATTTTGATATGAGGACAATTAATGACAATTAAGGTTATGGGGGGGAGCAGAAAGAGGGATGGAGGTAGGGGGTGGGGCCTTGGTGTGTGTCACACTTTATGGGGGCAAGACATGATTGCAAGAGGGACTTTGTCTAACCATTGCAATCAGTGTAACCTGGCTTATTGTACCCTCAATGAATCCCCAACAATAAAAAAAAAAAAAGAAAGTCTGTTGAATCATGGACCCTATTCTCCAGGAAAAAAAAAAAAAGATGCCCATTAGTCTCACACTTGGAGAAGTTTGCATACCATTTCAGGGGACTCATGCGTCCTTAGGAGCCCATCTGAAAACCATAGGTCAAGAATCCATGGTCCTGGAATAAGACATTGTGCAATGGAGTCACCAGGGTTCTGGGGCTTCAGGGCCCGATGAGACCTAACATGACCTCTTCTTCTCTCCCACCTGGCCATGGAAGACTCAGGCCTGGGGTCCATGGTATTCCTTTCTAGGATTTCTGCCATTTTCCTGGTTACCTCAGCTGCACACACATGGCTAACCAACTTTTTTTTTTTTAACCCATACCATTAGTACTCACTGCCCACTTCCACTTCTCCTCAGCCCTCGTCTGCTTTCTGTTTCTATGTATTTGCCTATTCTGAATATTTCATACCCATTTTGAGTATTTCATACAATATAGGGCTTTTTGTATCTGGCTTATTTTACTTAACATAATGTTTTCAAGGTCCATGCATGCTGTAGCACATGTAAGAAATTATTTTTAGGACAGAATAATATTCCATTGTATGGATATACCACATGCCATTTGTCCATTCATTCACTGAAGGACATTTGAGATGTTTTCACTTTGAAGCAGTTATGAATACTGCTGCTGTGAACGCAAAATGTTTTATGAGTGTATACAGTTTCAGTTCTCTTACATATATGCCCAGGAGTAGATTTTCATACTTTCTTGCATTTAACTATTTTGCTATATTACATAATCATTCTTCTACTGAGTTTAATCATTTTCTCATTATTGGACATCTATTCTAGTAAATGGACACTTATTGGACAGTCTCTCATTATTGGACATAGTTTTGTTCAGAAATGAGACAGCTGGACCAGTTCATTGCTATAATCACTCCCAATTCTAAAGCCTGGAAGCTGACAGCACCCCATGCCCTGATGTCTGCCCTATAGCCCTCCAGCTCATCTCATGTTTGCCTCAGGCCTCTCCCAGCAGCCCATAGGAGGGAAGCAGGTAGTTACTTCTTATAAAGGCCACAGTAGTTACCAGCTACTCTGCTTCATGCTTAAAGCTTTGGAGCAGTTAAGATCTTTTCCAGAGATAAGAATTCCTCCCAGTATTTCTAGGATCTGTCATCACAAAAGCTCTACAAGCCTGAATGATTTCCCCCCTGGAGGAGGAAGGCAGGGAGGATACAGCCACTTGGAGCCTATCTATGTAAGATCATCTGTGCCCAGTGAATGAAAACTAACATACCAGGACACAATCTGGTCAGAAGCTCGTCACCTTCCAAGATTTAGCCAGAATCAAGTGGAAATGCTGAACAGGCCCATATCAAGTTCAGAAATAACATCAACCTGCAAAACCTCCCTGAAAAGAAAAGCCCAGGACCAGATGGTTTCACGTCAGAATTCTACCAAACCTTTAAAGAGGAATTAGTACCTATATTACTCAACCTGTTCCAAAAGGTAGAAAAAGAAGGAAGACTACCCAACATGTTCTATGAAGCAAACATCACCCTGATCTCCAAACCAGTAAGAGAACCAACAAGAAAAGAAAATTAGAGACGGATATCACTAATGAATATAGACGCAAAAATATTCAACAAGATCCTAACAAACAGAATCCAGCAACACATCAAACAAATTATACATCATGACCACATTGGTTTTATCCCAGGGTCTCAAGGCTGGTTCAATATACATAAATCTATAAATGTAATTCAGCACATAAACAAATTAAAAAACAAAGACCATATGATTCTCTCAATTGATGCAGAAAAAGCTTTTGATAATATCCAGCATTCCTTCATGATCAGAACACTTAAGAAAATTCGTAAAGAAGGGACATTTCTTAAACTGATAGAGACCATTTACAGCAAACCCACAGCCAATATCATATTGAATGGAGTTAAATTGGAATCATTCCCACTCAGATCAGGAACTAGACAAGGCTGCCCATTGTCTCCATTGCTTTTTAACATTGTAATGGAAGTATTAGCCACTGCAATTAGGGAAGAAAAGGCGATCAAGGGTATCCATATAGGGTCAGAAGAGATCAAACTTTTGCTCTTCGCAGACGATATGATTATATATCTGGAAAACATTAGGGACTCTACTACAAAACTCTTAGAAGTGATCAAGGAGTACAGCAGCGTCTCAGGTTACAAAATCAACATTCATAAATCGGTAGCCTTTATATATACCAATAATAGTCAAGTTGAAAAAACAGTGAAGGACTCTATCCCATTCACAGTAGTGCCAAAGAAGATGAAATATTTGGGAATTTATCTAACAAAGGACGTGAAAGATCTCTATAAAGAGAACTATGAAACTATGAAAAGAAATAGCTGAAAATGTCAACAAATGGAAAAACATACCATGCTCATGGCTGGGAAGAATCAACATCATTAAAATGTCCATACTACCCAAAGCAATATATAATTTCAACGCAATCCATATTAAAGCTCCACTGTCATACTTTAAAGATCTTAAAAAAACAATGCTTCGTTTTATATGTAATCAGAAAAAACCTTGAATAGCCAAGACATTACTCTGAAATAAAAACAAAGCAGGAGGAATCACGCTACCAGACCTCAGACTTTACTACAAATCGATAGTGATCAAAACAGCATGGTATTGGCACAAAGACAGAGAAGTAGATGTCTGGAACAGAATAGAGAACCAAGAGATGAATCCAGCTACTTACCATTATTTAATCTTTGACAAGCCAATTAAAAACATTCAGTGGGGAAAAGATTCCCAATATAAAAAATGGTGCTGGGTGAACTGGCTGAGGCAACCTGCAGAAGACTGAAACTGGACCCACACCTTTCATCATTAACTAAGGTATACTCTCACTGGATTAAAGATTTAAACTTAAGACATGAAACTATATAAATACTAGAGGAGAGTGCAAGGAAAACCCTTGAAGAATTCGATCTGGGTGAGTATTTTATGAGGAGGACCCCCCGGCCAATTGAAGCAGCTTCAAAAATACACTACTGGGACCTGATCAAACTAAAAAGGTTCTGCACAGCCAAGAACACAGTAAGTAAAGCAAGCAAATAGCCCTCAAAATGGGAGAAGATATTTGCAGGTTATGTCTCCGACAAAGGTTTAATAACCAGAATCCACAGAGAACTCAAACGCATTAGCACGAAAAGAACAAGGGATCCCATCACAGGCTGGGCAAGGGATTTGAAGAGAAACTTCTCTGAAAAAGACAGGTGCGCAGCCTTCAGACATATAAAAAAATATCATTATCTTTAATCATCAGAGAAATGTAAATCAAAACTACTTTGAGATATCATCTAACTCCAGTGAGACTAGCCTATATCACAAAATCTCAAAACCAGAGATGTTGGCGTGGATGTGGAGAAAAGGGAACACTTTTGCACTGCTGGTGGGAATGCAAATTAATACATTCCTTTTGGAAAGGTATATGGAGAACACTTAGAGATCTAAAAATAGAGCTGCTATTCAATCCTGCAATTCCTCTACTGGGCATATACCCAGAAGACCAAAAATCACATCATAACAAAGATATTTGTACCAGAATGTTTATTGCAGCCCTATTTATAATTGCCAAGTCTTGGAAAAAGCCCAGGTGCCCATCGATCCATGAATGGATTAATAAATTGTGGTGTATGTACACCATGGAATATTATGCAGCCTTAAGGAAAGATGGAGACCTTACCTCTTTCATGTTTACATGGATGGAGCTGGAACATATTCTTCTTAGTAAAGTATCTCAAGAATGGAAGAAAAGTATTCAATGTACTCAGCCCTAGTATGAAACTAATTTAGGGATTTCACATGAAAGCTATAACCCAGTTACAACCTAAGGTTAGGAGGAAGGGAAAAGGGAGGTGAGGGAGAGGGGAAGGGGGAAAAAAAGTCAGGAAGAAACATAGTTTAGGTGTCTGATTTATTAGAGAACCATCACTGCAAGGATTACAACACCCAAATTGAGAGATAGATAATTAAAATGGATGAATGGAAAATCTCACAATATTTTCAACCCATTTTGCCAATTTGTTGGCATTTGCTCTGCACAATAAAGTGAGACTCATTATCTCCCATAGCTTACATTTTTAAGACTAGAGGGGAAAGAATCAATAAATAATCTTACCTTCACTTTCTCAGAAGCAAGAGTATATTCCTTTAATCAAAATTGTAACATTTGAACTAAGGAACAATGTGTATGAATGGCCAATAAACACATGAGAAGTCATTATCACCAGCACAGTACTGCAAACCCACTAGAGTGGCTAAAATTTAAAAACTGACAATACCAAGTGTGGATAAGAATACGAAGCAACTGCAATTCTCATATTTTGCTGCAAAGAGTGCAAAATGATACAACCACTGATAAAAAATGTTTGGCGATATCCTACAAAATTAAACATAAACCATTTGATCCAAGAATTCTACTCATAGATATGTTACTTGCCCCACCAAGGGAAAAAAAAGGAGACATATGTCCACAAAGAAAGCTTGTATAAGAATATCCATTGTAGTTTTACCCACCATAGCCCAAATTGGAAACAACTGAGTTCTACCCACTATAAAACGGGTGAACATACAATGTCATATGCACACCAAGTAATTAAAAGGAGCAAACTAAGATATATACACTAATACAGATGAATCTCAAAAATCTTATGTTAAGGAAAAGAAGTCAGACAAAAAAGTTTTCCTACAGGGTTTACAATTCATTTTTATGAAAATGAGAGGTGGAAAAACTAATTGTTAGGGATGACAATCAGAATGATCCCTGAAAAAGAACAGGAAAGGACTCTGGAGGGTGTAAGGCCAACATTCCGTGTGCTGGTCGGGGTACTGGTTGCTTAGACAGATGCACATTCGGCATATCATTGAACTGCTCGCATAAGACCTGTGCATTTCACTGTCTGTAATTATACTTCAAGTAACACCCCCCCAGCTCCCCGGCACGTGCATGCACACACACAGGCTCTATGGGAGAATCTCACTTGTTGGACAAGGGAAGAGGACCAAACTCTGATGAAAGACCATTCCACCAAAGCTCACTTCACTAGTAACGTCGTATTTTTCAGGACATAGTTTTCTTTCTCAGTAAAACAACATATCCGCCTTGAAAGCTGACATCTTAATATTTCATTTTGTTCCTTGAGTTATTCTCTAGTAGCAAATCCTATTATTTCTGATAAGTTTGGGTAACACTAATTGCCATGGATGAATAAGTTTACTCTGGAAAACCTCAATCCAATTCCCTCCTTTCAGTGGGTCTGTAAAGAGCAGACAATGTGTCTAAATCCATTCCAGTTATGGACTTTTTTTTTTTTTTTGTAGAGACAGAGTCTAATTTTACTGCCCTCAGTAGAGTGCTATGATGTCACAGGACTCATATCAACCTCCAGCTCTAGGGCTTCCGCGATTCTCCTGTCTCAGCCTCCCGAGCAGCTGGGACTACAGGCACCCGCTGCAACGCCCAGTTATTTTTTGGTTGCAGTTCAGCCGGGGCTGGGTTTGAACCCGCCATCCTCTGTATATGGGGCCAGCACCCTACTCACTGAGCCACAGGCGCCACCCCCAGTTATGGATTTAAAAAAGGACTCCAAGGCATTTTTAGCATTCTCAGAGTAATGACATTGGGTTAATAATAAAAATTGATATAAATCAGATTTCTGTTTTTAGTGAGTATTTCACAGACCACTAGATAAATCTCTATTAAGATATTAATGCAGGTCCATGACACTCATTCTTTGCAATTCTTTTACCTTCAGGCAACTAGAGACACAGCTGGAAGCATTAACTGTTTACTTTCTGCAAGCATCAGACATGTATAAGCCAAGAAATAGTAACCTTCAGAGGGAGTAAAACAAGTGAGTCCTCTGTGAAGAAATGCTGGATACTAACCCCGGGTTCAAAACAAGATGGACTTTATAAAACGAATTAAGGGATACACTCATGCTCATCCTTAAAAAGAAAAAGACATTTTCCCATGGAATCTAGAAGTAAGAAATATTCTAGCAGATTCTGGAAACTAAAAAGAACTTCCATCCCTGATCACGATTTATGATTCACTAACAGATGCTAGTTAAAATTATTTTCCTCTGCAAATGATCTTAAACTTTGATATCCCTTGCTTTATATCTTGATAGCTATTGTTTAAGAAAACTTATGAACAATAATTGCATTAAATCATAACTGGTGACAAAACATTAAAAAACAGTTATTTTAACTAAAAAGAATAGTGTTAGATAATGGTTAAAAGGAGGGGTGATCCAGTTAATAACCTTCAAAATAATTCAATATTTCAAAAATATGCACATGTGGTTGTGTGAAAAAGCACCAGGGGATCCACACCAGCTGTTTATGAGAACCTAGTCCCACTGTAATTTAAACTAATGACCAACCAAGCAAAGTAAAAACTGCCTGACACATTCCTCACAAACAGGTAGCAATCACTAGGAACCTGGGCTTCCTGTGCTCCGGGTGAGGCTGAAGAAAGGTCCAAAAATGGCAGGTGCCAATTAACCTGACATAGGAGACTGTACGATTTTGAGAAATAAAGAAAAGTTACAAAATAATCTCAACTTGTGATCTCTGCACACTTTACATTTTGCTCTTGTTGGTATAATGTAATTTCATAAAGTTTAATTTTGATTTTAGATGGATAATACCATGTATGTACAAGGTCTGACAAATAAGTTTGCAAACTCATCCTAGAAAAAGTGCTACATACCTCCATTGCTGAATATCACTATGGTCATCTTCTAAGTATTCTCCTTAGGAAGCTCTTTACCTAGTCCACCACTCAAAGCAATTTTGGAATTCTTCTTCTGGAATAGTCACAATTAAATTTGAGAACTCTTCCTAGAAAAAGTACTTTAAAGGGTGAATTAGGTGCTGGTGCCTGTGCATAGCCTCCCAAGGGGCGACTGTAGTGACATTCAGCAATGAGGTATATAGCACTTTTTCTAGGACAAGTTCATGAACTTAATTACTAGACCTTCATATATTCTCATGGCTGAAATTTTAAAAATCAAAACCAGTTTTTTCAATGTGGTCAGCTGCAATTTTCTTCCTAGAGGCAGCCAATGTTATGGGTTGCACATCTACTCAGCACTAATGTGGGCATGGCTGTGTTGCATACATGTTTATACATACAAATATGCAAATATAAACAGATGCTCCTAGATTTACACTGAACATCAGAGGGCCTTGCCTGCCTTAAAACATTAGCCTAACATTGGACAAAGTCATCTAATGCAAAGCTTATTTTATAATAAAATGTTGGCCATCTCATGCAATTCATTTACTATTAAGTTGAAAATGAAAAACATAACAATTCTACGGGGGAATGGAAGCACATGGCTTTCACACCATAATACAGTTGAAAAATCGTAATTTGAATCATCATATATTAGAGATCCTTCATACAGGCTCTCTCACCTACCACTTATTTTCCCCACAAATGATAGCCTGCTTACTATTCAATTATTAAGTGAAAAAAGCAAAGTCCAGTTCCTCATTCTTTTCTAAAGTCAAATACCACCATCCCAATGATCGTGGATACTATGTCTGTCTCAACTGCAGTGTTTCAACTGTTCCTTTGCTATTTAAACACCACAGTGCAATGTATAACCTTGATTTAACTCATTTCATAGTTGTTATTTTTAAAATTTACATATAGTCAGTGTTATTGATATGGCTTCTGATTTTTTGGTCACACTTTTTGTGTTCCAAAATAATTTTTCAAAAATTCTCCAATAAGGTATTCTAGTAATTTTGTTTAATTACTAGACTTTATTTTTTTTAGAGTAGTTTTGGGTTCAGAGCAAAATTGAGTTGGAAGTTCATAGCTCTCATATATACCCATTTCCTCACGCGCACCCTCCCCCACTATTTGCCTGCCACAGTGGTACGTTTCTTACAATTGAGGAACCTACTCTAGGACGTCATTGTCATCCAAAGTATATAGCTTAGACTTAGGTTCATTCTTGGTCTTACACATTCTATGGGTTTGGACAAGCATATAATGATATGTACCCACCATTACAGTATCACACAGAATAGTTTCTCTGCCCCCAAACTCTTCTGTGCTCCATATATTATCCCTACCCGTCCTCGCTCCCCTGGGAACCAATGATCTTTTTACTTTATCCGTACATAGTTTTGGTTTTTCCAGAAAGCCACATAGTCGGGATCATGTAGTACATAAGTGTTTCAGAGTGACATTTCTCACTTAGTAGCATGCATTTAAGATTCCTTCATGTGTTTTCACAGCTTGATATCCCATTTATTTTTTGCACTGAATAATATTCCATTGTCTGGATATGGTTACAGATTATCCATTCACCTACCAAAGAATATATTGTTTACTTCCAATTTTGGGCCATTAAGAATAAAGCTGCTATAAATAATCATGTGCAAGTTTTTACATGAACATAAGTTTTTAACTTATTTAGGTAAATACCAAGAGGTACAACTGCTGGATCATACAGTAAGAGTACGTTTAATTCTGTTAGAAATTGCCAGGCTGTTTTACAAAAGGCTATATCATTTTGCATTCCAATCAGCAGTGAATGAGATTTCTGGTTGCTCCATATCCTCGCTGGCATTTGGTATTATCAATGTTTTGAGTTTTGGCCTTCCTAATAGGTGTGTAGTGGTATTTCATTTTTTTACTTCGCAATTCCCTAATGATGTATGGTACTGAACATTTTTACATATATTCCTTTGTCATTTGATCTTCTTTGGAGAGATGTGTATTCATATCTTTTGCCTATTTTTTTAAAATGCAGTTGATCATTTTGTTACTGTTGAATTTTAAGAGTTCTTTGTGTATTTTGGTTAACAGTCCTTTATTAGCTATCTACTACAGCTATCTTCTTCCAGTCTATGAGTTGTTCTCTCATTCTCTTCATAGCATTTTTCACAAAGTGGAATATTTTTTAATTGTAGAATTCTTTTTCAATTGTTAATTATTATGGATACATAATAATTGTATATATTTATAGGCCACATGTGATATTTGGATACAGGCATATAATGCACATTAATTTGATTAGGGTGATTAAACACCTCAGGCATTTATCAGTCTTTGTGTTAGGAAAATTTCAATTCCACTCTTTAAACTATTTTAAAGCATACTCTAACTTATTGTTAATTATAATCACTTTGCTGTTCTATCAAATATTGTTCATTCCATCTAACTATCTAATTATATTTTTGTACTCATTAACAATATCTACTTTATTCTCCCCTCCCCACTCTCCTTTCTAGCCTCTGGTAACCATAATTCTACTTGGAAATTTTTAATTGTAACATAGTTTATCTATAGCCCAAAATGAAGGGGAAAGAGGAGGAGGAGGGGAGGGGAAAGAAGAGGGTGGGTGGAGGGAGGGTAATTGGTGGGACCACACCTATGGTGCATTTTACAAGGGTATATTTTAAATCTACTAAGTGTAGAATATAAATGTCTTAACATAATGACTAATTATTATGAGTAATTATAATATAATGACTTAATATAATGACTAATTATTATGAGTGAGTAGGGCACCGGCCCCATATGCCGAGGGTGGCGGGTTTGGACCCAGCCCCGGCCAAACTGCAACAAAAAAATAGCCGGGCGTTGTGGCGGGCGCCTGTAGTCCCAGCTGCTCGGGAGGCTGAGGCAAGAGAATCGCGTAAGCCCAAGAGTTAGAGGTTGCTGTGAGCCGTGTGACGCCACGGCACTCTACCGAGGGCGGTACAGTGAGACTCTGTCTCTACAAAAAAAAAAAAAAGAAAATGCAGTGAAGGCTATGTTAACCAGTTTGATGAAAGTATTTCAAATTGTATATAAAACCAGCCCATTGTACCCCATAATTGCATTAATTAATGTACACAGCTATGATTTAATAAAAAAAAATATTGCTTGTCTATATTTGTGTGAGTTTATTCCTGGACTTTCTATTTTGCTCTATTGATTTGTCTACTTGTTCACCAGTGCTACACACTGTCTTGACTGTTTTAGCTTTATAGAAGGACTTGAATAGTGTCAATCCTCTGTACTTTTTCTTTTTCAATATTGTGTTTGCTATTCTAGGTCTATCACCTCTCTATGAAAACTTTACAGTGAGTTTATTGGTAACCAAAAAGTAAATCCTAGAATTTTGATTGGGATTTCATTGAATCTATAGATCAAATTGGGAAGAACCACCTCTGTCATACTTTAAAGATCTGGAAAAATTAGTACTTTGTTTTATATGTAAACAGAAAAAAACTCAAATAGCCAAGATAATACTCAGAAATAAAAACAAATCAGGATGAATCATGATACCAGATTTCAGACTTTACTATAAATTTCTAGTGATCAAAATAGCATGGTACTGGCACAAAAATAGAGAGGTAGATGTATGGAACAGAATTGAAAACCAAAAGATGAACCCAGACACTTACTGTCATTTGATCTTGGATAATCCTATCAAAAATATAAATTGGGGGAAAGATTCCTTATTTAACAAATGGTGCTGGGTGAATTGGCTGGTGACTTGTAGAAGACTGAAACTTGACCCACACTTTTCTTCTCTAACAAAAATTGACTTTCACTGGATAAAAGACTTAAACTCAAGACATGAAACTATAAAAATTCTTGGAGAGAGTTCAAGGGAAACACTTGAAGAAATTGGCCTGGGAGAACACTTTATGAGAAGGACCCCCTGGGCAATTGCAGCTATACCAAAAATACATTACTGAGATCTGATCAAACTAAAAAGCTTCTGCACAGCCAAGAACACAGTAAGTAAAGCAAATAGACAGCCCTCAGAATGGGAGGGGATATTTGCAGGCTATGTTTCCAACAAAGGTCTAATAACCAGAATCCACAGAGAACTCAAAATTATTAATAAGAAAAGAACAAGTGATCCCATTTCATTGTGGGCAAGAAACATGAATGGAAGCTTCTCTGAAGAAGACAGGTGCATGGTCTACAGACACATGAAAAAATGCTATCATCTTTAATCATTACAGAAATGCAAACCAAAACCACTTTGAGATATCACCTAAGTCTAGTAAGAGTAGCCCACATCACAAATCCCAAAACTACAGATGTTGGTACGGAAGGGGAGAAAAGGGAGCACTTCTGCACTGCTGGTGGGAATGCAAGCTAGTGCATTTTGGAGAACACTCAGGGATCTAAATGTAGACCTGACATTTGATCCTGCAATTCCTTTACAGGTGTATATCCAAAAGACCAAAAATCACTCTGCAACAAAAATATTTGCACCAAATTGTTCATTGCAGGTCAATTCATAATTGCCAAGTCATTTAAGAAGCCCAGTGCCCATCGACCCATGAATGGATTAATAAATTATGATATATGTATACCATGGAATACTATGCAGCATTAAAAAAAGATGGAGACTTTACCTCTCTTATGTTTACATAGATGGAGCTGGAAAATATTCTTCTTAGTAAAGTATCTCAGGAATGGGAAAAAAACCTCCAACATACTCAGTACTACTATGAAACCAATTTATAATCGCTCACACTTTCATATGAAAGATGAATCACAACTATAGCCCAGGATGAAGGAGAAAAGGGGAGGGAGATGAGATGAGAGGGGGGTGGTTGGATAGAGGGAGGGTAAAAGGTGGGACCACACCTATGGAGCATGTTGCAAGGGTATAAGTCAAACCTATCAAGTATAGAACACAAATGTCTTAACATAATGATTAAGTAAATGAGGTGAAAGCTATGTTAATTAGTTGGATGTAAGCACTCTAATTTGTACAAATAATCAACACATGGAATCCCACACAGGCATAAATGTATTCATGATCTATGTATATATGACTTAATAAAAGGAAAAAAATAAAAATAAAGGGCAGTGCCTGTGGCTCAGTGAGTAGGGCGCCGGCCCCATATGCCGAGGGTGGCGGGTTCAAACCCAGCCCCGGCCAAATTGCAACAAAAAAATAGCCGGGCATTGTGGCAGGCGCCTGTAGTCCCAGCTGCTCGGGAGGCTGAGGCAAGAGAATCGCGTAAGCCCAAGAGTTAGAGGTTGCTGTGAGCTGTGTGATGCCACGGCACTCTACCTGAGGGTGGTATGTGAGACTCTGGCTCTACAAAAATAAATAAATAAATAAAAATAAATAAATAATTTTTAAAAAATTGGGAAGAACTAACATATTGACAATATTGAGTCTTCTTATCCATGAACATGGAATATCTCTCCATTTATTTAGTTCTTTGATTTCTTTCATCAGAGTTTTGTAGTTTCCTTCATACAGACCTGTACATATATCTAAGTATTTTATTTTTGAGCTAATATAAATGAAATTTTTATTTTCAAATTTCAGTTGTCATTGCTGATCCGTAGGAAAGCAACTGACTTTTATATATTAGGCTTGGATCCTACAAGCTAGCTATAATCACTTATAAGTTCCAAGAAATTTTTGTCAAAAATATGGGATTTTCTGCATAGGCAATCATGTCACATGCAACCAAAGATGACTTTGATTCTCTCTATTTACGTACCTTTTATTTCCTGTATACAATTTGTTTTCTTATCTTATTGGATTAGCTGGGACTTGTAGTACTATGCTGAATAGGAGTGGCGAGGGGACATCCTTGCCTATTTCTGATTTAAGCAGGAAAGCTTCTAGTTTGTTACCCTTAAGTATGATCCTTGTTGTTGGGTTTGTTGCAGATGGTCTTTATCAAGTTGAATAAGTTCTTCTTTATCCATAGTTTTCTGAAAATTCTTTTAAAATCATAAATGGGTGATTATTGATTTTGTATGGGGGTTTTGTGTGTGTGGCTGGGGCTGAGTTTGAACCCGCCACCTCTGGTGTATGGGGCTGGCACCCTACTCCTTTGAGCCACAGGCACTGCCCAGGTGATTGATTTTGTAAAATACTTTTCTACATCTATTGATATGATCATGTGATTTTTCTTCAGCTTGTGGATGTGATGGATTGCACTAATGGATGTTAAGTATTGAACTAGGCTTACATACCTGGAATAAATTCAACTTGATCATCATACATAATTCTTTCTATACATTGTTGGGTTCACTTTCTAATATTTTGTTGAAGATTTTTGCATCTATATTCATGAATGATATTAAGCTGCAGTTCTCCTTCTTTATATGTCTTTATCTGGTTTTGACTTTTGAATAATATTTGTCTCATAGAAGATAGACATTATTTACCTAGAAGACAAACATGTCTACCTAGAAGAAGAGGGAATTCTCCCTAATTCATTCACCAAGGCCAACATTACCTGGATACTGAAGGCAGAGAAGAACACAACAAAAAAAGAAAACTACAGGTCAATGTTTCTGATGAACCAAAACACAAAATCCTAGCAAATGTGATACAATATGATCAAGTGGAATTTATCCTGGGAATGCAAGGATAGTTCCACATATGAAAAATAATAAATGTCATATACTACATGAACAGAATGAAGGACAAAAACAATGTTATCATGAAAGCACTTGATAAAATTTAGCATCCCTTCATGATAAAAACTCTCAACAAACTAGGCATAGGAGGAACATATCTCAATGCAATAAAGGCTATAAATGACAAAACCACAGTTAATATTATACCGATGGGAGATATAATATTATCTAATATTATCTCCCATCGGTATAATGGGAGATATATTCAATATAATACTGGAAGCCCTGCCCAGCGCAATCAGGCAAGAGAAAAAAATAAAAGATAGCCATATCAGGAAAACGGAAGTCAAATTTTTCCTTTTTTTGATGCTATGATTTTATATTTAGAAAAACAAAATGGGTGACTGATTTTGTGATGCTCTCATTATGTACATGTGGCACATTTTGTAGTTTCTAACAGTTCTTGAATATTATGCTTCAGTTTTTTTAGTATCTTCTCTGTGCTTTTCAGCTAGTGAAGTTTATTTTTTTTAATTTCAAGTTAATGCGAGGGTACAATCAACCAAATTGTAATATTTGAATTTGTTAGGTAGATTCCCTCTTTAGCTATGTCCTGCATCCCAAAAGCTAGTGAAGTTTCTTTAGACATATCCTCAAACTCAGAGTTTCCTTCTTATCATGTTCAGTCAGGTTCAGTCTACTAACCAGCCCATCAAAGGCATTCTTCATTTCTTTTATAGTGCTTTTGATTTTTAGCATGTCCCTTTGATTCGTTCCTAGAATTCCCATCTCTCTATTTCCATTATCCATTTGTTCTTTCATGTTGTTTATTTTTTCCATTAAATCCCTCAGGATGTTAATTATACTTTTCTTAAATTTGATGTCTGATTTTGTTTGTTTTAGTAGAACTTACCACATTTTATTAAAAGCCAAACACAATGTACTGAATAAAAGGAATTGTGGTGAACAGACTTCATTTGATGTAATGGTAGGATATAGGGTGGGGGGAGCAATAGGAAGCATCCTATAATCCTACGACAAGTCTCAGTGTTTTAGTGAGCCTGTGCCCTTGGTCTGTGAACTTCACAAGTGCTTCTCTGTTTCCTCACCTCCAACCCTTTTCTCCTTTCCTCTAGCCAGGAAAACAAGAGGCTTGTGTTGGGTATTTCCCTCCCGCTACATGGGAAGTTAGAGTGGGCTAGAGTTAAACATTACCTTTTTTCCAGGCTAGTTGGGGTCTGGTAAAACCCAATTCAGGTAGGCCTTGGTGAAATAGTTTTCTTTGAGGGAAGGCTTTTAAAAAGAAGAACGGAATACTCTGGGAGTATTTCAAAATAGTTATTTATCTCCTTCCTCTGCTGGGAATATGAGGACATTTTCCTCTGAAATTCATCTCGAGTATATGATGAGAGTTTTCCAATTTCTATAGTTCTATTTTCCTACTTCTCATTGTAGTGGTTGGTACCTCTAAAACAAATCTAAACAATAATGATGAAAGTAGGCATCCTTGTCTTAATTTAAGTAGTTCACAGTAAGGAAGACACTGTTTTCTTGACACTGAAGTAGGTATAGTTTTTTTTACTAATGTAGCATACATATATTCCTATTTTATTAAGCAGTCTTAATCATGAGTGATGTTGAATTTTATCAAATTTTTGTATTAAATATTTCGTGGAAATAAGCACGTGCTTTTTCAAAGTAGTTTTATTAACATAGTAACAATATTAATAATTTCCTAACATTGAGTCACTCTTACATTTCTGAAGTAAAACACCACTGGTCTTGGTGAATTACAATTTTAATTTGCTGCAGGGTTCTATTTGGTAATATTTTATTCATGAATTTTAAAGCAATATTCATAACCTGCCCTAATTTAAAATTTTTTTCCTGCTATCTTTGCTTAATTTAATTACAATGCTCATCTCATCAAAATGATTTGGAGACTTCTCTTCTTTCTCTGAGTTCTAGAAAAGAACTATTTAACAGCCTCAGTCTATAAAAGTTTGATAGAATTCTCTTGTGAAAACAACAAAACTTAGATTTCTGGAGATCTAACTGGTAACTTTTGTTATTTCCTTTCTAGAAATCAGTCTCTTTATATTTTTTAAGGCAGTTTAAGTAAATTATGCCTTCCTAGGAAATTATCTATTTTGTTTATTTTAGTAGAACTTATTACATTTTATTAAAAGCCAAACATGATGTACTGAATAAAAAGTTGTGGTGAACAGACTTCATTTGATCTAGCACTAGACTTTCAAATGAAAGTGCTGAGGAGACATAAGCTTCTATCCAAGGAAAGTAACTGGCACCAGATCTATGCCCACCCCAAAGACAGGATATACCTGAAACAACAATAACAGTCAAAACCTAAAAAAACGCAAGAAACAGTTGTTGTCCAGACACTAGATATCAGGTAAGAAATGGGCAGTGGTCCCTGAGAGATGGAAACAAAGTGAGCTCACAGTTATCCCAGCTTCCAGACTGAATAGAATTTTCAAGCTGGAGTACAGGGAAGAGCAGCCCACACAGGGCCCAGTTAAATCTTGAGGTGAGGATGGGAACCTAAGGGGCTAGAGAGGTTAGAGTTCACAGAACAGAATACTGGAGAGGGAAATGCACAGAGAGGGAAAGTTCTGCAGGGGGTTTCCCTGCAGGGTTCAGGAATGAAGGAACTACCTGAAGCGGAGGAAAGACCCATCAGAAGGACTAAAGAGAGCAGTGCTAGAGTTGTGGCCATGTCCAGGAAAAGTGCCTGTCCCTATCAGCAAGATTAGAAAATCTTATTTTTCATGAAGAATGAAGCACACTGAGAGAAAAGACTTTTTCAAAATGAATAGATCATCAGTAAGCTGTAGGGAAATTTTAAGCAGCCTGATAAAGGGAGTTCTTGAGAGAGTAGACATAAGAAAAATATTTGATAACAAAATGGGCAAAAATTT
The DNA here is from genome assembly GCF_027406575.1 of Nycticebus coucang. Classification (NCBI taxonomy): domain Eukaryota; kingdom Metazoa; phylum Chordata; class Mammalia; order Primates; family Lorisidae; genus Nycticebus; species Nycticebus coucang. The sequence goes on from NC_069781.1 coordinate 110,032,200, forward strand.
ACTAAATTTAACAAAAACTATAAATTCACAGATCCAAGAATCTCACTGAACTTCAATCACAAGAAACATGAAATAGTATGATACATTATTATCAAATTGCTTAAAACCAGTGATAAAGAGAAAATTTTAAAGTAAGTCAGGGGAAAAAAGACACATTATGTACACAAGACCTAATGTATGAGTGACAATAGAGCTCTTGTCAGAAATGATGCAAATGAGAAATCAACTGAAAGTAGTGAAAAAGAAAAATAGAAATACACTATGTTTTCAGTTGTCATACAGTACATGAAGTGACATAATAGAACCTAAAAGTATAAGTTGCATACAAAAATTATAGCAAACACTGGAATAACATAACAAAGAAAAAGCCAACAAAGAAGATAAAATGAACATTGAGTTAAATGATTTATTATAATTAAGGAATTATAATAGTTGAAAGTAATACATTAATTCAATAGACAGTTACAAATGAAGAAAAAGGGGAAAAAGCAAAAGAAACAAATGAAAACAAATACCAAGATGATAATATTCATATCAATAACCACATCAATAATCATATTAAATGTAAGTAGTGTAAATACTCCCAATTAAAAAATCAGAGATTGGCTGCAAGAGCAAGACTCAATTACATCCTGCCCATAGGAAATGTATAATAAATATAAAGATACAGGCATGGTGATGGCTCACATCTGTAATCCTAGCACTCTAGGACGCCAAGGCAAGTGGATTGCTCGAGCTCAGGAGCTCAAGACCAGCCTGAGCAAGAGCGAGACTCTGTCTCTACTAAAAATAGAAAGACTAATCCGGCGTCATGATGGGTGCTATAGTCCCAGCTACTAGGGAGGCTGAGGCAAGAGGATTGCTTGAGCCCAAGAGACTGAGGTTGTTGTGAGCTATGTTGACGCCATAGCACTCTACCTAGGGCAACAGAATGAGACTCTGTTTCAAGAAAAATAATTTATCTATCTATATGTATTTATATATGCAAAGATACAAATAAAAATAAATGAAGAAAGCTACATCATACTAGCACTAGTTAAATAACTCTGGAGCGGCTATATGAATATCAGACAAATTAGGCTTCAGATAAAGGAAATAACCAGAAATAAATGAAGAGATTTCATAATGACAAAAGGTTTAATTTATCACAAGGAGATAATAATCCTGAAGATCAGAAAAAAAAATCAAAGTAATTGAACCAAAATTTGAGACAACTGCGAAGAAAAATACACAATTTCATAGTTGTTGACAGAGAATTCAGTAACACTCTCTCAATAATTGATAGACCAGGCAAACAAAAACAACTCCATCACCTAGTTGATCTAGTGTACATTTATAGAACACTACCCAATAATAGCACAACACACATTATTTTCAAGCGTACTCAAAACATTTACCAAATTAGGTCAATTTAGAGCCATAAAGCCAGTCTGAAAAAATGTTCCAAGTTTCAGATCCTACAGGTTAAGAAGGAAAAAAAAAAGGAAGAAAAAGTTCCATACCATACAAAGTTTATGCCTTACCCACAGTGGAATTAAAGTAAAACTTAATAAGAGAAAGATCACTGGAAAATCTCCAAAATACATGGAAACTACACAACTGCTTTTATGAATAAACCATAAATCAAAGAAATCAAAAGCAAGATTAGACAGTTTTTAAAGTAAATGAAAATTAAAGTATAACAAATGAAAATTTATGAGATGTCACTAAAGCATTTAAGGAGAAATTTGGACCACTAAACATTGATATTAGAAAATAAATATCTCAAATTTAAAACCACAGCTTCCACCGTAACAATATAAAAAGATCAATTTAAACCCAAAGTAAGTATCAGAAAGACAATAATAAAGGCCAGAGTGGTAGTTAAGGAAAGAGAAAACAGGAAGGCAATTAAAAAATCATTAAAATGAAAACCTGTTTTTTAAAGATAAATTAAATTGACTGACATTTAGCAATATTGATCAGAACAGAGAGAAATCATATATTATTACCAAAATCAGGAAAGAAAAGTGACATCACATCAGAATAAAAAGATAATAATAGGGTATAAGGAAATATTATGAACTGTTTTATACCAACTGATTTGACAACTTAAATGAAATAGACAGTCTTTGAAAAAAAACAGAAACTGCCAATGTTTACTGAAGAAGAAATGGATAATCTGAATAATCCTAAATTAAAGAAATTATACTCTGTTTTCTCTTCAAATAGCGTAAATCTTTCACTTTTTACTAAATTAAAGAAATTAAATTTGTAATTAAAAATCTTTTCACATATAGGAAGTTCATGACTAGATAGTGTCACTGGTAAATTCTACCAAATATTATATATAAGGGAGAAAGAATTCTGATCCTATGAAAATAATTCCAGAAAACTAAAAAGGAATCCTTCCTAACACATTCTGAGTCTAGCATTATCCTGACCCAAAATTCTGACAAAGATAATAGAGAAAAGAACTAATATCCCTCATGGATATAGATGCAAAAATTCTAAACAAATCATCTGCAATCTAGCTGATAATATATTAAAAGCAAAACACATTATGATCAGGTGGGGTTTATCACAGGAAAGTAAGTTTGGTTTAACATTCAGAAATTAACCAATGTAATTCATCACATTAACAAACTAAAAAAGAAAATTCATATAATCACCTTCATAGGTACAGAAAATGCATTTGATAAAATCCAACATCCACTCAAGATAAAAACCCTCATCAAACAAGGACTAGAAGGGCATCTATCAAAACCCACAGATGGCTTCATACTTAATGATGGAAGATGGAATGCTTTCCTACTGAAGATGAGAATAACATATTTCTAGTCAACATTTTCTTGGAGGTTCCAGCCAGTACAAACAGAGAAGAAAAAAAATTTTTTGAGGGGTTCATATTGGAACCCCTTGGTTATTTGTGTGTGATATGACCATCCATGTAGGAATTCAATGGAATCTACAAAAAAAAAAAAAAAAAAGCTAGTAAGAGCTAACAAGTGTGATTGATTGATTAGCAAAATTCCAAGATACAGGCTGGGCACAATGGCTCACGCCTATAATCCTAACGTTCTGGGAGGTCAAGGTTCCCAGATCCTCAAGAGGATCACTTGAGCTCAGGAGTTCCAGACCATACTAAGCAAGAGTCAGACCCTGTCTCTACTAAAAATAAAAAATAATTGCCAGTCCTCATAGTGGGCACCTGTAATTCCAGCTACTCAGGAGGCTGAGGCAGCAAGATCACTTGAGCCCAGGAGTTCGAGGTTGTAGTGAGCTTTGATGACAAAGCTGCACTGTAGCCTGAGTGATGACTGAGAAAAAGAGATTCTGTCTCAAAAAGATGAAGAAGAAGAAAAAGAAGAGGAGGAGGAGGAGGAGGAGAAGGAAGAAGAAGAAAGAGTTCAGGTTACAAAATCAATATTCAGAAATCAATTGTATTTCTATGTACTGGCAACAATGAATTAAATGAAACTACTTTAGTGGGAAAATTAGATACTTAGAAATTCATCTGCTAAAGGAAAAAGTTATCTGCAAACTGAAAACTATAAAACATTGCTGATAACAGTTAAAGAATGTTTAAATAAAGAAAGAAATATACTGTGTTCATAGACCGGAAGAGATGTCAGTTTTCCACAAATTGATCTACAGAATCATTGCAATTCCAATTGAAATTCCACTGGCCTTTTTAAAAACTTGATAATTGAATCTGAAATTCACACAGACATTCAAAGTACCTACAACAGTCAAAACAACTTTTAAAAATAAGAACAAATTTGGAGAGATGATAATATTACAGGCAGTCCCTGGCTTATGAACAAGAGAGGTTCTATAGGTTTATTCTTAAGTCGAATTTGTATGTAAGTTGGAACAGTACATTTACTTATTTCCTGTAATAGCCCTTTTTCGTAAGTGCAAGTTGTACATAAGTCAGATTTTTGTAACTCAGGGACTGCTTATATATTATTTCTAGATTTATAATGAGCCTGCAATAATCAAGATAGTATTGTTTGGGTGAAAATATACAATAATCTCCCAATTCTCTGGCACCCATGGGGACTGGTAGATTCCAGATAAATGTAGTTTCTGGTTGTTTGAGAGTTACTGTGGCCTAACTAATTCTATACCCCACACTATACCATACTATGTCATAAACTCTGTATTTACTTGATATTAATATTGAAATACACTAATTAAAAGCCAATTAAGACAAAGACAAATTCACTTACTATAACATAGTTTTACTGTATTATAAAAGTTTTATAATTGCAGTGTGCACTTTTAGTTAAATGGCAGTCAAAACAGTTTTCAACTTCAATGCCATATTTTTTTAACTTTAAGTAACACGCATTAACACTTAAAACAGTTACATAGAACACATGGGAGCCGCGGAAGTGATGCATAAAGCATCGGCTTACTGATGACGGGGCAGGACACACCAAGTTTAAACTCAGATTTGTTTTGTAGGGGGGGGTTGCATGCCGGTTGCTTGAGTAACAGATAACAAGGAGTTTACTATAGATTAAAAAAAAAAATCAGTGGAATGAAATAGAGTCCAGAAATAAAGCCATACTTACATGGACAACTGATTTTTGACCGTGATGCAAAGGCAATTTGATGGAGAAATAATAGCTTTTTCAATGAACAGTACTCCAACAATTGTTTGTCCACATGTACAACAAGAGCTCCATACTGTGTGATTCTAACTACGTGGCATTCTGGAAAAGGCAAAACCATGGAATCAGTACAAAGGCAGTGGTTGCCAGGTACTATGGCTGGGGAGAACCAACAGTCAGAGCACAGAGGGTGCTTAGGGCGGTGAAACTGTTCTGTCCGGTACTGTAATGGTGAATACATCTATCCAAACCCATAGAATGTACAGCACCAAGAGTGAACCCAAATGTAAAGGCTGGACTTTGGGTGATAATGATATGTCAATCCAGGTTCATCAGTTGTAACCAAAGAACCACTCTGGTGGGGGATACTGATAGCCAGGGAGGCTGTGCCCCTGTATAGGCAGGGTTTTTAGGGGAACACTAATGATGTTTTTGATGTTTTTGTCTAGAATTGCGAAGTACCCCTACACCACTCTGGGCTTCTTTTGGTGGAAACAAGGAAGCAGCCTGTCTGGTGTGGGGACTAGAAGCTGCCTCTGAGGCATCTCCCTCCCAGCAGCTACCCTCCCTGCTCCTCACGTGAGCGAGAAGGGGCTGCTTCTTTTCTGTGGGCACTTGCGTCTGTACAGGTTCTCAGGGATTTTTCTTTTTTTCTATAGCAGGATTTCTCCATTTGATGTTTATTTTACAACAGTGTCTTGTTTTTCAGGTTGCTGTGAACAGAAACAAATAGTAGGTGTGAAAAACGTCTTTAGATCTTCAGAAGAAAGCCACCTTATAAATCCAAGGCATTATTACAGCTAATAAAATGATTCAGAGCATTCATCTCCCATTTGTCAACTTCTTCAGAAAAAAACAAAAACAAAACAAAACAAAAAACTTTCTTTCTTTTGCTGACTTCCCTACACCTCTCTCCTCCTGCCTCCTCTAGAGAAAAATAAACGCTTGGTTTCAATTATTTATGGGACTTAGAGTTTACATTTGTTCCCATGTGGTCTCAGAGATTCCCCTCATTTTAAACAACTTTATAGTTTTGCAGGTATAAATAAAGGGAGCCTGGGACCTATTACCTCACTTTCTCCTTTCCTCAAGTCATAAGGCACCATAGTACTCTGAATTCTATACTCGATTGGCCTTGCAATACAATTGGAATGTTTTTCCAAGGAAACAGAATCAGATTTTTAAATCTATTTGTAGCTATTTTATGACAACTTTTAACCAGTCAGGCTATGTACTAATTTCTAATATTTCAGGATACATTGTGGGTGATAAATCACAGTTGCCTTGTAAACTGTGGCCATGAGGTTCGAGGTTTGGGATTAGCAATGTTTTCAGCTGCGTAGGTACAGGACCTTAGAGATCCCACTTGGAAACCTGTTCAGGTGACACATTCTGCGTTCGCCCTGGTCCGGTTTGACTCTGTGTTCCACGTGGTTCAGATCTCGGGCAAATACCTCTGGACTCAGTACCCTTGAGCTCTTTTCATTGCAGAGAAGTAGTTCTCGCTTTTATTAGAGGGGGAAACTTTTGATAGTGTTTTACAGTTTGCTGCAGTATTTACTTCCAAGTTGACAGGCAGACAGAGCTGGGAGGCATGAGATATGTTTTCTGGGCAGACCGGTTTACTCAGTAAAATGAGGATAATCACATCTTCCTTTTGAACTTCACTGGTGAACCTGGCAGGTGGTAGAAGTGGGTGGAGTCTGAGGCCATCTGTGCAATGCGATTTCTCTGTACGGAGCAGTCGGCTGACAGCAAATAAGGTAGGCTCCCTCCGGCCAGACTGTTATTCCAGGTCAGACACATCTGAGCATATGTGAACCTGAGGAATAGATCCTGAGCCGTTAAACTGGGCTTGAATTTAAAATAGAGCCACGCAGGTATTTGGTGACTAGAGGTCACGTGCGTTGAGTTCCCAGAAACCTCACACCTCTGTTCAACTTTGGGACTTTCAGAGTTCACCTGAACCAAGCAATCAGAGCGCACCTGGATGAACCAATTAAGAACTCAGCCCTGTCAACCAATCAGAACTAAGCAGGTTTGACTCCTTCATTTGCATAAACATACTTGATTGGAAAGTTGGCCAGAAACTTTCCTTTGCTGTAAAATTGGAGCCTTCCCTTTGTTCTCTGGAACTCATTTTGTTTTACTGAAAGTGGCATCTTTCCATTCTACAAACTGTTCACAGTAATAAAGGCTTTCCTCCAAAGTCCTTTTCACAGAACTTTCGTTCACAGCCAGGGTCAAGACTCTGGTAACTCAGCTCTTTGGCCACCGCAAGAAGAGAGAGCTATAAGACTTTGAGTCATGCTGGCATGCTCACACATCAGCCTCCACGGGTTAGTGATCTCAACAGAACCCCCTCCAAGGAGGCACAGCTTCCCCTTGGCCTGCATATCTAAGGCATCTGATATTTGACCTTCTGGGGGGGGGGTGAGATTCTTTTGAAAGCATAGACAATTTCTCACACCTTTTTTTATCCTTTCCTTTTTTTTTTTTTTTTAACTATCATATCTCTGTTTCTTCTTTATTATGGCAATCTAATAATACTTGCAAGTTATGTATCAAAGATACAAAGTCCCTGGGTTGGGTTGGTGGCTTATTAAAATCTTACAATTCTCACAATCTCACCACTCTTTTAACTGATATAGTAAAACATAGTTTTTTTTGTCAAAGTAAAAGTTTCTCTCCTGGAATTTCACTCTAAATAACCAGAATGACGTTCACTCTACACTCACCACTGAACTTAATGATACAGAAATAAAAAAACATTTTGGCCCAGGATGGAAAAAGGAGGTAGCAAGGACAAAGAAGTGAGCAGGGGGACATTCTCCTGCTGACTCACCCAGAAAGTTCCTGAGCCTCCCACAGGAGACATATCCATTGGGGATCCACATCCACCCATGGAGGCACCAGAGAGCTGATCTCTGTGCCCGGCAGTTGTGGTTAGAAAGGTTAGAAAGGGGCACAGATTGAGTAGGAGTGCCTGAGCTCTCTGCCTGGGGTGTATGATCAGGAAAAATGTGTAACAAGATATTACATTTCCTCTCTGTATGGTGCGGACCCACCAAATTCACTACACCCACTTTTCAATTTGAGACAGAGTCTCACTTTGTCACCCTGAATAGAGTGCTGTAGCATCACAGCTCACGGCAACCTCAAATTCTTGGGCTCAAGCGATCCTCTTGCCTCAGCCTCCTGAGTAGGTGGGACTTGAGGTGCCTGCCACAACGCCCAGCTATTTTTCTTTTTTTTTTTTTTCAGAGACTGGGTCTCAGTCTTGCTCAGGCTAGTCTCAAACTCGTGAGCTCAGGCAATTCACCTGCTTTAGCCTCCCAGAGTGCTGGGATTACAAGTGTGAGCCACCACACTCAGCCTAAATCAACTCTTCTAAGAGCCCCCTGAACTAACTATTCAGAATAAAAGTGAGTAGTACCTCATTACTCATTAATGATGGTACTAGAAATCCAGTCTCTCAAGCAAAAAGAAATGAGAAATCTATTGCCTTTTCCTCACCAATTATAAAACTCACTGACGCAGAGGCCAAAGAGGGGCCTTCTTGGTCTGAAGGAAAAGCAAACATAAATTCATATCTTGCTTTGGCTCAGATAAGTGAGCAAATTTCAGGATGATCCATTTCCTGCTCTTTTGCCTACCAAAAATGCTTACATTTGAGATGCACAACCACTCTTTGGGGTTGACAAGGCAGATATTGTGAACTCCAATGTAGAGGGATTGGGGATAAGGGTCACGTGCAGGTGGGAAAGCTCCTCCCAGGTGCATGGGGTGGTGGATGTTGAAGGGGAGGAGCTGTCCCATGTTCTAAGGCCATTCAGAGAGGTTCTCTCCATCCTTCCACAGGTAGAATTAGGTCTCAAGACCATAGCAATTTCTGTTTATTTAAAAGACAATGATATGATTAATACATATTGTGGAAAAGCTAAAAAATGTAGATATGAAAACAATCTCGTATTTCCCCCAAGCGCTGCTGTGTGTGTGTATAGTAGTATACATGTTACCAGCTACATTCTGCTTTTTTGCATATGTCTGACTCATTTTAATGTAAAACTCTCAGTGTTCAATAATTTTCACAACATACAGAAAGCTTTAAAATGATTAATGTTCAAGAGATAAAGCCTTGGACATTGAAACTCTGACTTCACTGGTAGATTAAAGTTCAGAGTGATGCTAAGTGTTAGATGCAATCTTGCAGGGCAGTATTTCAGAACAAAACTCAGCATGATGGAATCATCAGGGTGTGCCAGTCTCTGTCCCCAAGCCCTTGTGGTGGGAAGGGAGGCTGAGGGTGGAGGCCTGGGGGAGCTGGCACTTCCCATGTGGACACAGAAGGCAGGGATCACAGGCTGACCAGGAGTGAGAGGCAGAGACAAACTTCCAGCCCAAGCCTGCCCTCCCCGAGGCCCACACAGGGCCAGTGAGCAGCAGAAGCAGTGTGGCCCATAACTGGGAGGAGAGCTGCCGCTGCCCACACAGAGAGCCCCAGAGCCCTGTTCTCACATAAACACTACTGTAAAGAGGCAGTCAGCTTCCAGCAAGTCCACACTTTTTTTCTCATACTATACAGTGGCAATGATAGTATAGGTCTCTCGTGGATCAGCAGAATGACCGTCTGTGTGGGCCTGTCTGGGAAAGCAGCCACAGCTTTGACTATGCCTTCAGTAAAGTGGGGCCCAAGTTCCAAACACCAACTTGGAAACAAGCCTTTGAAACCCAGTGCATTTGGAGGCAGAGGCAGGGATTGACACATGCACACAGCATTAGATTGACTATTCCTTTGCCCCTCTCTCCCTCCCCAAACAATGACCATCCCTCTCTGTGTAGACTCTAATGGGGTGCAGAGATAGAAATAAGCATATGAGTAATGGGTGGCCTGGTGGCCCCAGTGGCCACCCATCTCAGGATTTATGACCTTGGTTGGCCCCTACCCCTTGAATCTGAGCTGAGTCTAGGACCTGCTTTAACCTGTGGCAGAAATGATGAAATGCTGCTTCTGAGATGAACCCTAAGAAGGCCTGGCAGTCCAAGCCACATGCTCTGGAGAGCCCTGAGCCACCCTGTCAGAAGTAGGGCTCCCAGGTGTGGGGAGACCACCAGAGAAAGGCAACGGGGAGAAACCTCATGGAAAGGTAAGAGCCCAGGCCCCCAGCACCCCTGCTGAAGTGGCCCTGGCTAGTTCATGGCTGCATGGAGGCCTGTGCCTCAGTGCCTACCTCTGGCCTCTCCAGGAGGCAGACCAGCCTGGCAGAGGCCCCATGCCTGCCTGGCTTCCCCACCCCCTAGTGGATTTCTGCATTTGCTCTCTCAGTTCTGACCTGCCCTGTGAGTCAGCTGTGCTTTGGCTGCTCTGGTCCTAGGCAGGCAACAGCCCACCTTCCCAGGACAAAGTAGGGACCAGATATCATGTGTTCAGACAGGACATATCTGAAAAAGGTGACTTAAAGTTGGCCACAAAGAACCCAGGCCCACCAAAGGAAAAATGTTAATCATGGAAATGAATTATGAGCATGCAGCCAGTACACAGGACTCGGCCATTTGCACTTTTGCTTCTGCCTCACACTACCAAGGGACCTGAACACAAAAAATAGAACAGGTACCAATAAAAAGAGAAAAATTTCCAGAATCAACAGAAGGAAACTTTAAGATTTTGGTTTGGTTTGTATTAGAGAGAGCAAAGCCAGTGTACTTCCTTCACTAGGAAAGAAGGAAGAGAAGGGAAGGCAAGGGAAAGGGAGGGGAGGGGAGGAGAGGGAAGGGGAGAAGGGAAGGGAAGAGAAGGAAAGGAAAGGAACAGAAATGAGGCTTTGCTTAAATTTCACCACCAAAAATTGTGGGCAGTACATGATACTTTTCAAGGTTGATAGGATATGATCCATGACAGCCAAAGAAGAGTCTTTTCACATAGGTTCAACTAATAAATGTATTTGATATTCTCTGGAAGAATTGACCATGACAAGCCCCCAGGTTTTTATTTTGGGTAGAGAAATGGGACTCTGAACTGAGGACTCAGGAGACCCCAAAAGGAGACGGTAGCACATTCTTCTGATTTTTCTTGTCCTATTCCTTCTCCTCCTTTTTCTTTTAAAAAGCTATTTATCAAATAATAGTAACAATAATAATAAAATAAATAAATGAAAAGCTATTTATCTTAAAGTAATGCTAGATTGAGAGAAAGCTTGAGAATATACTACAAAGAGGTTCCATATACCCCTCACCTAGTTCTCCCCTTCTTACGATCTTTCATTCCCTTGGTACATTTGCCACAACTAAGAAACTAACAATGACGCATCATCAGAGTTTTCACATTGATCTGCTCTTTTCTGTTCTAGGATCCAGTGCAAGGTGTCACCTGATTTGGGGTCTCATGCCTTAACAATATCCTTTGGTTTCCAACAGTTCTGAGTCCTTTTTTCAGTTTCAATGGCCGTGACTATCTATTTTTTTATTACTATTATTAAATCATAGCTGTGTACATTAATGCGATCATGGGGCACCATACGCTGGTTTTATAGACCGTTTGACACATTTTCATCACACTGGTTAACATAGCCTTCCTGGCATTTTCTTAGTTATTGTGTTAAGACATTTATATCCTACATTTACTAAGTTTCACATGTACCCTTGTAAGATGCACCGCAGGTATAATCCCACCAATCACCCTCCCTCCACCCATCCTCCCTCCTCCCTCCCCTCCCTCTCCCCCTTCCTCCTATTCTTAGGTTATAACTTGGTTATAGCTTTCATGTGAAAGCCATAAATTAGTTTCATAGTAGGGCTGAGTACATTGAATACTTTTTCTTCCATTCTTGAGATACTTTACTAAGAAGAGTAAGTTCCAGCTCCATCCATGTAAACATGAAAGAGGTAAAGTGAGGCTTGGTAAATGTGGAATGTAAATGTCTTAGCAAAGTAACTAAGAAAATGCCAGGAGGGCTATGTCAACTAATGTGATGAAAATGTATCAAATGGTCTATGAACCAAGTGTATGGTGCCCCATGATCATATTGATGTACACAGCTATGATTTAATGAAAAAAAAAAAAGAGGTAAAGTCTCCATCTTTCTTTAAGGCTACATAATATTTCATTGTGTACATATACCACAATGTATTAATCCATTCGTGGATCGATGGGCACTTGGGCTTTTTCCATGACTTAGCAATTATGAATTGGGCTACAATAAACATTCTGGTACAAATATCTTTGTTATGATGTGATTTTTGGTCTTCTGGGTATATACCTAGTAGAGGAATTATAGGATTGAATGGCAGATCTATTTTTAGATCTCTAAGTGTCCTCCAAACATCTTTCCAAAAGGAATGTATTAATTTGCATTCCCACCAGCAGTGTAGAAGCGTTCCCTTTTCTGCACATCCACACCAACATCTCTGGTCTTGGAATTTTGTGATATGCGCTAATCTTACTGGAGTTAGACGATATCTCAAAGTAGTTTTGATTTGCGTTTCTCTGATGATTAAAGATGATGAGCATTTTTTCATATGTCTGTAGGCCGTGCCCCTGTCTTCTTCAGAGAAGTTTCTCATCAAGTCCCTTGCCCAGCCTGCGATGGGATCACTTATTCTTTTCTCGCTTATACATTTGAGTTCTCTGTGGATTCTGGTTATTAAACCTTTGTCAGAGGCATTACCTGCAAATATCTTCTCCCATTCTGAGGGCTGTTTGCTTGCTTTACTTACTGTGTTCTTGGCTGTGCAGAACCTTTTTAGTTTGATCAGGTCTCAGCAGTGTATTTTTGAAGCTGCTTCAATTGCCCGGGGGGTCCTGCTCATAAAATACACGCCCAGACAGATTTCTTCAAGGGTTTTCCCTGCACTCTCTTCTAGTATTTTTATAGTTTCATGTCTTAAGTTTAAATCTTTAATCCAGTGAGAGTCTATCTTAGTTAATAGTGAAAGGTGTGGGTCCAGTTTCAGTCTTCTGCAGGTTGCCAGCCAGTTCACCCAGAGCCATTTGTTAAATAGGAAATCTTTTCCCCACTGAATGTTTTTAATTGGCTTGTCAAAGATCAAATAACAGTAAGTACCTGGATTCATCTCTTGGTTCTCTATTCTGTTCCAGACATCAACTTCTCTGTTTTTGTGCCAATACCATGCTGTTTTGATCACTATCAATTTATAGTATAGTCTGAGGTCTGGTAGCGTGATTCCTCCTGCTTTGTTTTTATTTCTGAGTAATGTCTTGGCTATTCAAGGTTTTTTCTGATTCCATATAAAACGAAGTATTATTTTTTCAAGATCTTTAAAGTATGAGTGGAGCTTTAATAGGGATTGCATAAAAATTGTATATTGCTTTGGGTAGTATGTACATATTAACAATGTTGCTTCTTCCCAGCCATGAGCATGGTATGTTTTTCCATTTGTTAACATTTTCAGCTATTTCTTTTCTTAGGATTTCATAGTTCTCTTTATAGAGATCTTTCACGTGCTTTGTTAGATGAACTCCCAAATATTTCATCTTCTTTAGCACTACTGTGAATGGGATAGAGTCCTTAACTGTTTTTTCAGCTTGACCATTGTTGGTATATACAAAGGCTACTGATTTACAAATGTTGATTTTGTAACCTGAGACACTACTGTAATCCTTGATCACTTCTAAGAGTTCTGTAGTAGAATCCCTGGTGTTTTCCAGATATACAATCATATCATCAGCAAACAGTGAAAGTTTCATCTCTTCTGACCCTATATGGATAACTTGATCGCCTTTTCTTCCCTAATTGCAGTGGCTAAAACTTCCATTACAATGTTAAAGAGCAGTGGAGACGATGGACAGCCTTGTGTGGTTCCTGATCTGAATGGAAATGTTTTCAATTTAACTCCATTCAATACGATTTTGGCTGTGGGTTTGCTGTGGATGGCCTCTATCTGTTTGAGAAATGTATCTTCTGTACCAATTTTCTTAAGTGTTCTGATCATGAAGGGATGCTGGATATTACCAAAAGCTTTTTCTGCCACAATTGAAAGAATCATGTGGTCTTTGTTTTTCAATTTGTTTATGTGCTGAATTATACTTATAGATTTACGCATATTGAACCAGCCTTGAGACCCTGGGATATATAATTTGTTTGATGTGTTGCTGGATTCTGTTTGTTAGGATCTTGTTGAATATTTTTGCATCTATATTCATTAGTGATATTGGTCTATAATTTTCTTTTCTTATTGTGTCTTTTCCTGGTTTGGGGATCAGGGTGATGTTTGCTTCATAGAACATGTTGGGTAGTCTTCCTTCTTTTTCTACATTTTGGAACAGGTTGAGTAATATAGGTACTAGTTCCTCTTTAAAGGTTTGGTAGAACTCTGACGTGAAGCCATCTGGTCCCGGGCTTTTCTTTTTAGATTTTGTATGGTTGATGCTATTTCAGAACTTGATCTTGACCTGTTCAACATTTCCACTTGATTCTGGCTATGTCTTGGAAGGTGACATGATTCCAAGTATTGGTCAATTTCCTTCAGATTTTTCATATTTCTGAGAATAAAGTTTCTTGTAATATTCATTAAGGATTTTTTGAATTTCTGAGGAGTCTGTTGTTATTTCGTCTTTGTTGTTTCTCATTGATGAGATGAGAGATTTTACTCTTTTTCTCTGGTTAGGTTAGCCAAAGGTTTATCTATCTTATCAACCTTTTCAGAAAACCAACCTTTTGATTTATTGATCTGTTGTATTATTCTTTCATTTTCAATTTCATTTATTTCTGCTCTAATTTTGGTTATTTCTTTTATTCTACTGGTTTTGGGGTTGGAATTTTCTTCCTTTTCCAGTTGCTTGAGCTGTCCCATTAAGTTGTTAACTTCCTCTCTTTCTGTTCTCTTGAGGAAGGCTTGCAGTACCATAAATTTCCCTCTTAGGATTGCCTTTGCAGTATCCCAGAGGTTCTGATAATTCGTGTCTTCATTGTCATTTGTTCCAAAAATTTGGCAATTTCCTTCTTAATCTCATCTCAATATCATTCAGCATAAGGTTATTTAACTTCTATGTTTTTGTTTGAGTATGCAGATTCCCGTTGTTACTGAGTTCAACTTTTATTCCATGGTGGTCTGAGAAGATGCACAGAACAATTTCTATTCCTTTAAATTTACTGAGGTTAGACATGTGACCTAAGATGTAATCGATTTTGGAGTATGTTCTGTGGGCTGATAAGAAGTATGTGTATTCAGTTTTGTTGGGATGAAGTGTTCTGTAGATGTCTGCTAAATCCAAATGTTGGATGGTTAGGTTTTTTTTTTTTTTTTTATTGTTGGGGATTCATTGAGGGTACAATAAGCCAGTTACACTGATTACAATTGTTAGGTAAAGTCCCTCTTGCAATCATTTTGCTCAGCTTCCTATTGGAGGATCCATCCAACATTGCCAAAGGAGTGTTGAAATCTCTGACTATTATGGAGCTGGAGGAAATCAAGTTGCTCATGTCTGTTAGAGTTTCTCTTATAAATTGAGGTGCATTCTGGTTGGGTGCATAAATATTAATTATTGAAATCTCATCATATTGAATATTACCCTTAACAAATGTGAAGCGACCATTCTTATCCTTCCTTACTTTTGTTGGTTTAAAGCCTATTGTGTCTGCAAATAGAATTGCAACACCTGCTTTTTTCTGATTACCATTTGCCTGAAAAATGGACAACCATCCTTTCACCCTGAGTCTATGTTTGTCTTTTAAGGTAAGATGGGACTCTTGTATGCAGCAAATATCTGGCCTGAGTTTTTGTATCCAGTCAGTTAACCTGTGCTTCCTTAGAGGACAGTTTAAGCTGTTCACATTAATGGAGAATATTGATAAGTCTGGTAAAATTTTGGGTATCGAGCCTTTTGAAAGTCCATTGGACATTTTTAATCCTTTTGCCACTGTGGAAGTTTGAGTTTGATCAAAAGTTTCTGAGTGAGTTTACTTTTGTGGTAGATGATTGGGCTGGTCATTATGGAGGATAGGTCTGAGAATATCCTGAAGAGCTGGTTTGGTTATGGCAAATTTCTACAACATATGAACGTCATTAAAGTATTTAATTTCTCCATTATAAATGAAGCTCAGTTTAGCTGGATACAGGAGATTAAAAGTTTAGCTTTAGGAGATTAAAAGTCGATGACCACCCTCTTCTGGCTTGAAAAGTTTCAGCAGAGAGATCTGCAGTCATTCTAATATTCTTTCCTTTGTAGGTAATGGATTTCTTATGTCTGGCTGCTTTCCGAATTTTCTCATTCATATTAACTTTAGTGAAGTTAATTACGATATGCCTGGGGGATGTCTTATTTGGATTGAGTTGTGCTGGGGTTCTGAAAATGTCTGCTATCTGAATTTCAGAATCTCTTGGCATGTCTGGAAAATTCTCTTTCATAATTTCATAGAGAAGGGCCTCTCTGCCTTTCGAGTCCACTTCATCACTTTCAGGGATTCCAATGAGGCAGATATTAGCATTCTTCGAATTATCCCAGAGCTCCCCGAGAAATTATCCTTGCTCCATTCTGTTACTGAGGGATTCTACTGTATTTCTTAGATCTTTGAGGGCTGCAAATTCTTGCATCAGTGCATCAAAATCTTTGGTGGTTTTGTCTTTAAATTCCTTAAATTCTTGAGACAACTTTTGAATTTCTCCTCGAATTTCTAATTCCAACTTTTGAATTGCTCTTTGAATTTCTAATTCCAATTTTTCCTCCATTCCATTAATCTTTTTATCATGTAATCTGTGTCTTATTTATTTATTTTTTAATGTTAAATCATAGCTGTGTACATTAGTGCAATCAAGTGGTACAATGTGCTGGTTTCATACACAATCTGAAATATTCTCATCAAACTGTTCAATATAGCCTTCATGGCATTTTCTTAGTTATTGCATGCAGACATTTGTATTCTGCCTTTAATAAGTTTCACCTGTATCCATTCTAAGATGCACTATAGGTGTGGCCCCACCCTTTACCTTTCTCCACCCTAACCTCCCCCCTCCCTTCCTCTTCCTTGACCCTTTCCTCATAGTCTTGTGCTATAGTTGGGTTATAGCCTTAATGTGAAAGCTATAATTTAGCTTCATAGTAGGGCTGAGTACATTAGATACTTTTTCTTCCATTCCTGAGATACTTTGCTAAGAAGAATATGTTCTAGCTCCATCCATGTAAACATGAAAGAGGTAAAGTCTCCATCTTTCTTTAAGGTTGCATAATATTCCATGTAGCACAATTTGCTAGTCCATTCATGGGTCGATGGGCACTTGGGCTTCTTCCATGATTTAGCAATTATGAATTGGGCTGCAATAAACATTCTGGTACAGATGTCTTTGTTATATTGTGATTTTTGGTCTTCTGCGTATAAACCTAGTAAAGGAATTATAGGATCAAATGGCAGGTCTATTTTTAGGTCTCTAAGTATTCTCCAAACCTCCTTCCAGAAGGAACATATTAGTGTGCATTCACACCAGCAGTGTAGAAGTGTGCCTCTTTCTCCACATCCACGCCAACATCTCTGGTTTGGAGATTTTGTTATGTGGGGTACTGTTACAGGGGTTAGGTGATATCTCAAAGTAGTTTTGATTTGCATTTTATTCTGAAGATTAAGGATTATGAGCTTTTTTCCATGTGTTTGTAGATCATGTGTCTGTCTTCTTTAGAGAAGTTTCTCTTCAACTCCTTTGCCCACCCTGAGATGGGATCATGTGTTCTTTTCTTGCTAATATGTTTGAGTTCTCTGTGGATTCTGGTTATTAGACCTTTATTGGAGGTATAACCTGCAAATATTTTCTCCCATTCTGAGGGCTGTCTGCTTGCTTTACTTACTATGTCATTGGCTATGTAGAAGCTTTTTAGTTTCATCAGGTCCCAGTAGTATATTTTTTGAAACTGCTTCAATTGCCTGGGGAGTCCTCCTCATAAAATATTCACCCAGGCCAATTCCTTCAAGAGTTTTCCCTGCACTTTCTTCAAGTATTGTTATAGTTCCATGTCTTAAGTTTAAATCTTTTATCCAGTGAGAATCTTAGTTAATGGTGAAATGTGTGGATCCAATTTCAGTCTTCTACAGGTTGCCAGCCAGTTCACCCAGCACCATTTGTTAAATGGGGAATCTTTTCTCCACTGAATGTTTTTAATTGTCTTGTCAAAGATTAAATAATGGTAAGTTGCTGGATTCATCTCTTGGTTCTCTATTCTGTACCAGACATCTACTTCTCTGTTTTTGTGCCAATACCATGCTGTTTTGATCACTATTAATTTATAATACAGTCTCAAGTCTGGTAGCGTGATTCCTCCTGCTTTGTTTTTATTGCTTAGTAATGTTTTGGCTGTTCGAGGCTTTGTCTGATTCCATAAAAAACGAAGTATTATTATTTCAAGATCTTTAAAATATGACAATGGAGCTTTAATAGGAATTGCATTAAAATTATATATTGCTTTGGGTAGTATAGACATTTTAACAATGTTGATTCTTCCCAGCCATGACCATGGTATGTTTTTCCATTTGTTAGCATCTTCAGCTATTCCTTTTCTTAAAGTTTCATAGTTCTCTTTGTAGAGATCTTTCACGTCCTTTGTTAGGTGTACTCCCAAATATTTCATCTTCTTTGGCACTACTGTGAAAAGAATAGAGTTCTTGACTCTATTAGCTGTGTTTTTTTGGCTGGGTTATTGCTGGTATATATAAAGGCTACAGATTTATGGGTGTTGATTTTGTAGCCTGAGACATTGCTGTATTCCTTGATCACTTCTAAAAGTTTTGTAGTAGAATCCCTAGTGTTTTCCAGATATACAATCATATCATCTTGGGGCACACTTGGAGCATCCGCCGCTCCAGTGTGGTTCCCTCTCAGCCGAACGTCCTCTCCTCACTCCCATGCCACAGAATAAGCACTGACCAGCAGCAGTTCAGGCTCTGTCTACACCCCTTGAGAAATCACCCAAGAATGTGGACTCCTGGGGAACAGGCCTCCAGACCTCAGAGTGAGAGTGGAGGGGAGTGCTGGGAGCTCAGAATTGCAGGTAGAGAATATATACATTTGTATACAGTTTTATGCCTGGCAGGAGAACGCTGTGGCATTCTAGTAGGGGAGGTAGGTCCAGTTTTTAGAGGGTCTCTCCCGTGGAGTGTATTGGGAGGAACTTTGAACTCTGCTTGTTTGTTTGTGGGGCACTCCGAGCCATTCTCATGGGGGAGGGGACTCCTGTCTGCTTGGTGATGGATTTTGTAACTTTTGTTTGTATCCTTGGGGTCACAGCTCACCTCAGCAGGGTTGATGTGCATTCTTCAACCTTCTCTCTTGGTGCAGCTCTAATCCACCAGGTTACTTGCTAAATTTCTGTCCGTTAACTCTCCTTCTGGATGGGAGCCTCTGTGGAAAGCTGGCTTCATTCAGTCATCTTGTCTCCACCCCCGTGAAATCATTTCCGAGAGAGACTTCTTCAAGATGAATCTGATAGGCTTGGTGCAGTGGCTCATGCCTGTAGTTCTAGCACTCTGGGAGGCCAAGGCAGGTGGATTGCTTGAGCTCAAGAGTGCAAGACCAGCCTGAGCCAAAGCAATCCCTGATCTCTACTAAAAATGGAAAAATTGGCTCGGTGCCTGTGGGTCAAGTGGCTAAAAACCCACTGATGGGTTTGAATCCAGCCAGGCCCACTAATGGCCATGACTATCTTAAGGAAGACTGGCCAGGTATCTAGTGGAATGTTCCCCAATCTGGGTCAATTTTGTAGTTTAGGCCAAGATTATAAGGTTTAAAAATCTCACAGAAGTTAAATACTCACATATAACATCATTTCAGGGAGTGCATGATACGTATCACCCTTGCTGGTGATAGTATCTGTCATTGCTCACTTAAGGTGGGGTCTTCTAAATTGCTCCACAATCAAGTTGCTATTATCCCCTTTTCCTATAGCCCATTTTCATTATCACAGGGGGAGGGAGAATGGAACTGAGCTTTACCTCCTGGAGGGGAGCATTACATTTATTATTTGTACTTCTCTGTAACACTTTTAAAACTTGAGTTTCCAGTTCATTTTGCGCATATTTTTCACTCTTCCAAGGACATGGAACTGTGATTAGACAAGTTACATCTCTGAGATAACATGGCCTTCTCAGAGTCACAGACCATAGAAAGGATTGAAGTCATACATCATATGTTCACTGGCCACAGTGAAATTAAGTTGTAAATCAATAATAGAAATAACTAAAAAAAAATCTAAACATTTAGAGTTCCAACTATACACAACCCACTTGACAAAATTTTTAATAAATATTAGAAGTTTACTAGAAATTTCTAAATTCATTAGACATTTTAATGAATATTAGAAAATATTTTAGACTATTAAGGAAAAGAATGTCATAACAAGAGTTGTGGAATGGCCTGGTGGTGGCTCATGTCTGTAATCCTAGCACTCTGACAGGCCAAGGTGGGTGAATTGTTTCAGCTCAAGAATTCAAGACCATCCTGAGCAAGAGAGAGACCTTGTCTCTACTAAAAATAGAAAAACTAGCTGGGTCTCATAGCAGATGCCTATAGTCCCAGCTACTCTGAAACTTAGATTGCTTGAGACCAGGAGTTTGAGATTGCTGTGAGCTATGATATCATGGCTCTCTACCAAGGGCAACAAGATGAGACTCTGTGTCAAAAAAAAATATAGAGAGAGAGAACAAGTTGTGGAATGTAAACACAGTAGTGTTTAGGGGGAAAATTATAGCCTAAATAAATAAATTTATTTATTCTTTTTTAATAAATAAAGACTGAAGCTAATTACTTGTGTAGGCCTTTCAAAAAGTTAGAAAAGGAATGGGAAGTTTTGATCAAAGAAACTTGATGGAGGGGAATAACAGTAAAAGCAGATCTCAGTGAAACAGAAATATACATGCAACATAGAAAGTCAGCAAAGCCAACGGGTGGTTCTTTGAAAAGATTAATAACATTGGCAAACCTTCAGAAAGGCTAAGAGAGAATTAGAAAGGAAAGAAATAAGATCAGGAGGAGGAAGAAGAAAGCCCTTCCCTTGCCATTAGTGATGTTGATGGTGGCAATGATGATGGTGGTGACGACACCAAATGATTAAATCCATGGTATTAACATCATCACCACATGGATGAGACAGCTGAAACTCAGGGTCTTCGCAGATAGCACCCACAGCCAAGTTCAGAATATTTTAAAATTTTTTCTGTATAGAACAGGCCATCTCTAGAGTTCATCTAGTCTTCTAGAAATGGTAGTTTACATTATTTTTATTTCCAAGACCGGTTTATCACATTTTTCTTCTGCATCAACCTTCTTTTTTTGTTCTGTGTGGTCCTGGGCATCCAAAGATAACAGATTTCTGGTAGTCTATTTGGACCTCTGGGGAATTCTAGGAACATTCTAGGATAAATGTGGTGTGTCTAGAAAAATCCAGATACTTTCTTCAGAGTTGTTTTACAGATTATAAACTCTACAGCAGATGTGATCAAATGTGCCATTGGCCTAGAAGTCAGGGCTGGGGAGGGATGAGGGGCTGCTGGAGTCCCATGTAGAAGGGCCAGAAACAGAAACACCCTGGCCTCACTCAGGGATATAACTGCTGAACAGACCACTCTGGCAGGAAGTGGGAAGACATTACCAACAGAAATCACATCTAAGATTGGCCTGAATGCTCCAGTAGTGAACTTGACCCTTCATCTTCACCTCCCCAACCACAGCAAGAGGCCCGCTGTCCCGGGAACCCAGCCCTGCTTTCCGGAGTCTCAATCATTGCCACCTTGGGTGGGGGGCTGTCAGTGAAACACAGGCCTACGTGGATTTCAAGTCCACATTCTGATAAGGAAGTTAAATGTCTTTTCTTGTACTGAAGAAATTTCCAGTGTCTTGGCATGCAGGATCAGCGGGAGCTGCTATATAAGTTCACACTTCATAGGCAAACTACTACAACCAGGTCCACTCCTAGTTTGGCCCTTTCAGCCACTAGCTGGTGTCTGGTTTAAGGAGGACACGGTGGATTATCCAAGATGGCAGAGACAGGGTGTTTGGTCACTTTGGTGAGAAGAGAAACATGCTTATTCAAAGTTCCCAAATTGCCACATTTTTAATCAGTGTCATTTAATCTTTTATACACACACATATACACACACTTACATGTTCTTTTTCTAACTTCTTGAAAAGTTAGAAACTTTTGGAGAGGCCTACACAAGTGATGCACACAAACACACATGCACACATGCATATACACACATGCACACACATACAAGCACACACTTATGTTTACACATACACACATGCACACCCAAACACACACCCCTGAAAGGTCTGGAACTCTCAGCATTAGCTAACAAAGAGGACCAATGAGAAGGTATACGTTCCCAGCATATTTTTACCAGATGTTCCCGGAAGCCAATGTTCCAACCGTAAGATCTACTCTACTGCACTGATTTTTTGTATATCAGAAAACAATAATGATGATATTGAGGAGGAAGAGAAAGAGGATATGTAATAAGCAGAATTAGGTAATGTTGTTTTTTTTTTATAGAAAGAAATATAGCCTCAAGACCCTAGAAATTCCCTGGAATTCAGTTGTTTCATTAGAGCAAAGAGTTCTACTTTGATTGGGTTTCAATAAGAAACTGGTTGCTTAGAAACTTAGTCCCTCATGTGGTCTAGGAAAAGTTCGTGTGAAATATCTGGCATCATGTTAAAATTGAGAGTCTCATTCAGTCGGTCTGGTTTGAGGCCTGAGAGTCTGCCTCTCTCAGAGGCTCCCAGGTCTGCACACCACATTTGGAATTAGCAACGTTAGCATTGAACCTATAAAGTGACCATGGACAGTTGGCCTCAAATCATCAGCCACACCTAGATGTACTAATCACAACGGGCATTGTAACAGTATCTGCTAGTGATTTGAGGGTTCACCTAAGGGATTCTGACTTAGTGGGTATGTGGTAGGCCAGGAGTCTATATATTTACAATTGCCAAAAAGTGACCCACACACCTGTGAAAGGAAGAGGAATGAGAGATGCAGGAAACTGAGGTCTAGGCTGCATGATGCCTTGGCCTTTTCCCCCAAACAAGGTCAAATCCTGAGGCACTGGGGGTTAGGACTTCAGTGGATGAATCTGGGGAACACAATTCAATCCATAAAACCTAGAGTGTGGGATCAAGGGACAGCCCAGAGATAGTGAATAGTGCAAGCTCTAAAACCTTCTGGAAAGGATCTGCCCCCTACATGCCCAAAAGCCCTACAGGGACCTTGTGCACAGTCTTCCCCCTTCCTCCTCTGAAGCTGCTGTGGCAAAATAAGTGAACCACAGAGCTTACTGGCTAGAGGTGTAAATGACCTTCTCGTGACAAGCACAGGCTTTGAGCCTTGACCTCTGAGCTATATCTGCACTGTTACAGGCCAGGAAGTTCACAGGTGAGAATCTGAAGATGTGTGAGATGCAAAATCACAATAGCACAGGCCTTGTTTCCGCCCACAGAGGTGTTAGGGCTCGTGGCTCTGCCCCTTTTGCATCTCCTTTTGTTTGTCACGCATACATTTGACCAACTTTTTTTCAATAAGAAAATTTAAAAGCGAAATTAAAAATGTAATTTTCTGACATGTCTCATTTGAATCTAATTTACTGAACATCCTATGTCTTTTCTAATCTTGTACTATGATTACAAAGGGTGGCTCTATGAGAATGCACATTTTCTTTAGCTCAATAGAGGAACTGCAAGCTAACATTTTATTTCAAGTAAACATGGTTAAATGAGGCTCATTTGATTATTTTCATAAACACATAATACTTCAATGTCATAGATGCTTCAAATCTCAATGGTCAGATGATCTCTCAAATGAAGATATGCAAAAAGAGCTCCTTTTTCAATTTTTAGCTGCACTAAAGGATTTCTGTGTCTCTTAGTACAGTCCCCTTTTCTTCTGTTATTGCCCTTTTTTCTTCTTTCTCATGTGTGGTTTTGCTTTATGTTGCTGATTTTCTCTAATTTGCAGATCCTTTTTCATCCTCATAGTTTCTCATCTGTTCCTTTTTCCTTGATTCTTATGTTTCATTTTCACTTGTTCCAGTAAAACAGTCATTATTAAAATTCAGAGAAGGATAGAATTTTTCTCTTTTTTGTTCTTTTCTGTGCATTCCCTCATTGGATTATAAATGTAGCCTACACATAAACTTATGTACACAGTTCAGTGACAGAATTTCAGGATGTTAGGAAGTGCGGTGTCCCTGGTCTAGACGGGGTTTTATGACACGGTTGTCCACAGGGCATCACTCCCTCCTAATCTCAGGGACAATGGCAGCATGAGTTCTGTCCCCTTGCCCTGTTCTGTGCATGGCTTTCAGGTTCCTTTGTGCCACCCCAGATTCATAGCACACGGGATGAGAAGGAACGCTTCATCTGAAAGTTTCTGTTGGATGAAGCTCCTTCCCCCTTGCCATTTCCAGGTGTTCACGTGCCCCCAGTCTCATCTTCTCTCCTTTCTTCTTCTCATCCAGACATTTCACCTCCTTCTCTTTTTCTCTCCCCAGTTGTTTCAGAGAACAGAGTTCTCACCCTTAAGAACTGGGGCAGAACCCTGGATCTCTGTGGCTGAACATCCCCGTTCTCATGACAAAGGAGAGGTCTGTCTCTTTTCTGCCGTGTGCTGGGCCTGAGGCACTCACCACAGACGTCCTGCTCGGTCATCCTGTGGAATGCTGGCTGTGGGGCTGCAGTCCCGGCACACTGGCTTACCTGTGCCTATGGGTGACAAAGTGGTCATCCTCTGCATACAGTGTCACTGCCACACCTGGACTTTGCTTTACTATGTCCACATGGACCATTCACATGAGTTCTGTGCCTCTGCCACGTGGGCAGCTGAGTCATAGTCAGAAGCCCTTTGACTGATTCGCTGTGAAAATAATGGCTTTCAAAAGGACCAGAAACAAGCACGGCACATGCTGTCTGTGTAGCTAAGAGCTGTTAATGTGCCTGCCCGGGACAGGCCAGTGGGAGCCACAGGATGAAGCAGGGACCCAGAGCCCGTGCCCAGGTGGGTGGCACAAACACCGCCCCCTGGGCCTCACACAAACCCCTAAGGAGGGTGTCTCCTATGAGGATACCCTGGGGAAACACTTCAAACTGATAATGGACACTTAGTGGGGGTCATGGCCTCCCTTGGCTCAGAAAACCAGGACAAGAAAAAGAAAATCTGAGACATGCTGATCAGGCTGGAGAGGAAAGAGCAGCTGCAGCCTGCACTGTGGCTAAGCAGAGCCAGCGCTGGCCGGGCAAGCAGGGCTAGTGGCCAAATGAAAGGTGCCCACGGCATTGCAGACGAGTCCTAATGTGTGAAGCAGGAGCTGTGTCCCTGATAGAGCCGTCATGTTCTCTCCACAGTGACCATCTGTTTGAAGGACATGCCACAGGTTTTCCGAGTGTGAGAGCCCAGAAGTATTTTAGTTTATGAAGAATGTTCATACATATCTTCTTATTCATGGGTGAACTCAAACATCAAGGACATGGAGCCAGTAACCACTGGGGACAGTCTGGGGGGACCCCAGGGTGGCTCTGCCTGGGACCACTGTTCTCACAATGCCCCCCAGGGAACAGGATGCACCCTGAGCTCCTGGTAGCTACATCTCAGCCCCTCTGAATCCCGGGACTAACCTCCTGCCTTCACGAACTAGAGAAAACCTCATTCTCCATCAACCCAACTTTTATGTTTATTTCAGCTTTAGGCCAATTCTTGTCAGTTAATAGCATCTTGATCAGTCAATAGAATTTTTAAAAGCGTGTAAGATGCACAACCTCAAGCAGTCATTGGCAAACTCACTCCAGTAACATTTCTGAGGTTTGACTGGGGCATTTGACTGGGACAGCAGAGCCGTGTTCTGTGGAGAGGGCGTCACTGCCACCACAGCATCCTTTCAGGAAGGTGCTTCCAGTCCTCATCACAGAGGACTGTAAACATCCCCAGGTCTTCCTCATCTGTGTCCCAGAACGCCCAGCTGGCTGCCTCCCACATCTTGGCACGTGGACCTCTTTCTCGAATGCTCCCAGCCCTATTTCCCCTGTGGGGATCAGAAACTCCTGAGCAACAAAGAAGGCCTGCTGCCCAGATGTCCCTCCACCCTGCAGGGCTGTGCTGCCAAAGGCTCTGGCCTCGCAGCAAGACCATCACTCCTGGAGACATCTGAAACCAATTTCGAAGCCTTTCCCAGAGTCTTCCTGCTATGGAAAGTGTGATTGCGGGCCAGGTCTCCAGGAAAAAGAGAAGCCACCTGCGGCGCCCACATTCCACAGACAGCAGCCTTGCTGGCCTAAGGTCTGTTTCCTGTCAAGTGGGTGGCACTGGGTTTTGGAGTTTAGACTTTTTTTTTCTTTTTTAACCCCACAAAATGCTGATCTAGTATATGGTGTTGGATCCATAGTGTCTGTCCATCCCTAAAATGAGGTTTGCCTAAACTCATTTTTGGAAAAAACATCCAGTGGGTCGAGACAATGGAGACCCCTGACTCAGAGTGTATCTGACTCAGGTGTGCCTCCTGGGATAGGTGAGTGTAGAGTCCTTGAGCCCAGACAAGAGCTGCAGGGTTAGGGATACAAGTTATGTGTCAGAATTTGAGGTTCCAAGGACACTGAATCAGGGTTCTCTGAGATTCTCCTGAAACTCACACCATCACCTCAGGTCTTCCTGCACAGGAAACAGTCCACGTGAAAACTTTCCCAGATTAACTACAAGGAGTCTCAAAGAGGCAGTGGGAGAGGTTTTTAATTGGAGCACACATGGGAAATGCTTTGAGGGCATCTTATTTCCCCCATGGCTATTAGAATTTTAAATGCTCAGGTCTCTCAGCAGGCTGCGTCCACTTCAAAATGCTCAAAATTCTTTCTATAAATTCTCAACCAGCTGTTATGGAGGGAACGTGCCATGGCTTTTTAAAGCTAATCTACCTTATTCTGACAAGCTTAGAATGTTGAGATGAACATCTTGAGGAAAAAGACAGAGAAAGAGAAAGAAAAAGAGAAATGGGCTCCTTTAAGAAGTTTCTGGCAGAAAATCATGTTTAAAAATAAGTTTCTCAGTTCAAGAAAAACAACATTTCTGCAGAATGGACATCTGTCAGGGCAGAGAGGGAGAGGATATTATGGTGGACGGAATTCTGAGGTGGCTTTCAGGAGGATCCCCCCTGGTGTTTTGCCCCAGGTAATTCCCTCCCCTAGAGGGTAAATGGGTCCGTGACATGTTTCTGCCCATTAGAACACGACTAAGTGACAGGATGTCCTTCCTGTGATGAGGTTGCGGTGTGTATACTGTGTGCTTTGTCTTGCTGTGTACACAAAGACATTTCTGCTGCCCTTGGGGAATCAAATGCCATCTTGTGACTTGCCTAAGGATAGGGCCACGTGGCCAGGAAATGCAGAATGCCTCTGGAAGCTGAAGGCGTCAATCCTACCATCACAAGGAACCACATTCTGTCAGCAGCAGCGTGAGTTTGGAAGGGAATCCCAACCTGCAGATGAGGACACAGCTGGATGAACACCCTGATGACAGCCTGAGACACTAAGCAGAGAACTCAGGAGTCACACGTACCAAGACTTAATAGATGGGAAGTGTTTTTTTTTAAATCAACATATATTTCACACATGCACATTTTGTCTATTAATATTATGTAATCCAATGTATATTAGTGCATACATGTTAATATATTCACAAGATTACTCAATCATCAGCACCAATTTTAGAACATTTTTACCTCTTATATGATAATTATCTCCATACTTCCCTCTTACTCTTACTCAGCCTTAAGTAAACACTAATCTAGTTTCTTTTTTCTTTTTTTTTTAGCTTTGCAGTCATTTTTATTTTTGTCATAGTTTTTAATCCACCAATGGATATTAAAAGCATAACCATTATCATGTGGGGTAGCTGAGAGGTGTTTATTTAATCCCCATTCTTAAATTACTGCTGGAGTCCAATGTGCCTTCTTTATGGTTTTGGACATTGAAGTTCAGAAAGGAGAGAGAATTACCTGACGTCCCAAAGTGAGTTAGTGTAAAGCCAGAAGTGAACTCTGGCTGCCTTACTCCCCAGCACCTAGCCCCTTCCTCTCTGCATTGACTCAACAGTATTTATTCAGCACCTGATTTGTGGCAGACCTTATGCTAGGTACCAAGGAGCCAAAAATGAAGACCAAGGGTCCTAATGTCAGGGGAGGGCTGTGGTTATACAAGGAGAGACTTTTTTATTTTTTTTTGAGACACTCTTACTTTGTCAGACTGGATAGAGTGCCGTGGCATTATCACAGCTCACAGCAACCTCAAACTCTTGGGCTCAAGTGATTATCTTGCCTGAGCCTCCCAAGTAGCTGGGACAGACTTGTCTATTCTGGGCATTTTATAACAATGGAATCATATACTATGAGGTCTTTAATGACTTGATACTTTACTTGCCATATTGTTTTCAAAGTTCAACATCTTGTAGCGTGTGTTATTACTTAGTCCCTTTGTTATGGCTGAGTAGTATTACGTTATATAAACATAACACATTTTATTTATTTATTTATAAGTTGGTGAACATTTGGGCTGTTTCTACTTTTTGGCTATTATGAATAATGCTGCTGTGAATGTTTGTGTACAAGTTTTTGTGTGAATGTGTGTTTCCATTCTTTTGGGGTATATATCTAGGGGTAAAATTTCTTGGTCATATGGTGACTCTCTGATTAACCATTTGAGAAATTGCCAGACTATTTTCAAAGTGGTTGCACCATTTTACATTCCCACCAAGAATGTATGAGGGTTCCAATTTTTTCACATTCTAGCCAACATTTGTTATATCTGTCTTTTTTTTATTATAGCCACTCTACTGGATGTGAACAGTGTTTTGATTTGCACTTCTCTAATAACTAATGATGTCTTCCCATGTATATATGGGCCATTTGTATGTCTCCTTTGAAGAAATTTATTTATCTTGTTAGTATCTAAACTTTTGCTCATTCTTTAGGGGTTACACATGTTTTGTTTAGGTACTTTATTTTTGTACAGATTGAATCAAGGTAACAAGTGTGCCCTTTATCCAGACAGTGTACATTGTACCCAATAGGTGTGAGTTTACCCATCCCTTCTTCCACTCCCTTTAGCTTGATTTTCATCCAGATTTATTTTCATATGTGCACTTAAGTATTGATCAATTAGTTCCACTTTGGTATTGAGTACCTGTGCTTGTTTCTACATTCTTATGTTTCTTTTAGAGGAATGGTTTCCAGTTCCCTCCAGGTTGTCACAAAAGATACTAGATTGCCTTTTTTGAGGCTGAGTAGCACTCTGTGGTATGCATTACCACATTTTATTAGTCCATTCCAGTGCGGTGGACACTGGGTTGTTTCTGCATCTTTGCAATTGTGAATTGTGCTGCTATAAAGATCCAAGTGCAGGTGTCTTTTTTACAAAATGATCTTTTTTCCTTTGGGTATATACCCAGCAGTGGGATTACTGGATCAAATGGTAGGGCTACTTTAAGTTCTTTGAGGTATCTTCATACAATTTTTCATGGAGTTTGCAATAGTTTGCAGTCCCACCAACAGTGTATAATAGAGTTTCTTTCTCTCTGCATCAACTCCTGCATCTGTTGTTTTGGAAATTTTTAGTAGGAGCCATTCTCATGGGAGTTAGATGATATCTCATTGTGGTTTTGATTTGCATTTCCTTAATGCTTTTGTTCATTTTAATTGGGTTATTTATCATTTTGAGTTATAAGAACTCTTTTTATATTCTAGATACAAGTCTCTTGCCAGATACATGATTTTAAAATACTTTCTCCTATTCTATTGGTTATCTTTTTTACTTTCTTGATGCATATTTTATAGCATAAAAGCTTTTAGTTTTTACAAAGTCTAATTTATCTATTTTTCTTTTGTAAGCTATGCGTTTGATATAATTATCTAAGAAAACTATTGTCTAGCCCAACATTATAAAGATTTATCTCTATATTTCTTCTAATAGTTTTATAGAAGGTTTAGTAGTTACGTTTGATGCTATATTTTGAGTTTCTTTTGTATATGGTGTGATGTAAGGGAATAATTTTCTTCTTTTGCATGTGGATAGCTAGTTGTCCTAGTACCATTTTTGGAGAAAATGTTCTTTCCTCCATTGACTTGTCTTAATACTTTTGTCAAAAATCAATTGATCATAAATGTAAAGGTTTATTTTTTAACTCTCAATTCTATTCCATTGATCTGTATGTATATTTTGATACCACCACAGAGTCTTGGTTACGGAAGTATTATAGTAAGTTTTAAAATAGGATGTGTGAATTCTTCAACTTTATTTTCCATTTCAAGATTGTTTTGGCTATTCTGGGTTCCTTGCATTTTTATTGAATTATAACATCAGCTTGTCAATTTCTGCCAAAAATAGCCAATTGAAATTTTTATATAGAAGCATTGAATTTGTAGATGACTTGGGGGAGTAAGGCAACCTTTACAATATTAACTCTCACAAACAATGGATGTGAGATGTCTTTCCATGTATTCAGATCTACTTTAATTGATATAAACAATGTTTTAATTTTTCAGGATAAAAATTTTGGACTTTGTTAAATTTATTCCTAAGTATCTTATTCTATTTATGCTATTAAAAATTTAATTGTTTCTTTTAATTTCTTTCTCAAAATATGCATTGCTGCCATATAAAAATACATTTGAATTTGCGTGTTGATGTTATTTTCTGGGACTTTGATGAACTCATTTATTGCTTCTAATGATAGATTTTTATGGTGGTCTGCTTAGAATTATTTATACACAGTGCCATTGCATCTGTAATGTAATTTTACCTCTTCTCCAAACTGGCTGCTTTTGTTCAATTTTCTTCCCTAATTGCCCTGGTTAGAACTTCTAATACAAGGTTAAATAGAAGTCTTGTTCCTGATCTTAGGGACAAAGCATTCAGTTTTCACTTTTATGTAAAATGTTTGTGGTAGTTTTTTCATCAATGTCCTATCAGGTTGAGGAAGTTCCCTTCTATATCTTGTCTATTGAGTGGTTTGATTATGAAAATGTTTTTTATTGTTTAAGTGATTTTTCTGCATCTATTGATGTGATCATGTGTTTTATGTTTAATATACAGGTAGTCCCCTGCTTACAAACATCTGACTTATATATGGTTGGCAGTTATGAACACAGATTGTTTCGAATAATTGATAAAAGTGCAAAGTTACGTACAAATTCAACTTAAAAACAAACCTACAGAACTTACCTGATTTGTAATCCAGGGACTACCTGTATTGCTATACATTAATAGAATTAATTAATTCTATACGTTATTAATTATTAATTATATAGAATTCTTAATATAATAATTATTATATATTATATTATATATTATAATAATTAATATAATATAATATAATTAATATAATGTATAATTATATTAATTATATAGAATTATTAATTCTATACATTAATAGAATTTTGAGCGATTAAACCAACCTCACATTCCTGAAATAAATCCCACTTCGTCCTGATATAATATTACTTATATGTTGCAAAATACAAAATATCTTATATTTTGCTAGGGATTTCTACATCTATATTTGTAAGAAATATTTATCTGCAGTATTTTTTTCTTTGCATATCATTTTCTTGTTTGACGATCAGGATAATAATACTGGATTTTAAGAGCAGTTTATAAATATTCCCTTCTCTTCCGCTTTTGGAGAAAGATGTGAAGGATAACTATTAATTGTCCATTAAATGTTTGGTGGAATTAACTGGTAAAGTCATTTGAGCATGGGAATTTGGGGGGGGGGGCGTTGTTTAAATGATAGTGACTAATTCTCACATAAATTGGATTTAATTTTGACCAAAGTACATTACTTAAACATTAATTTTTAATTCAACTTATTAATATGTTGTTTGAGATGTTGCATCCTCATTTATAAGTGAAATATGTTTGTAATTTCCCCTTTATAATAATATAGTCTTTCCAATTTTAATATCGGATGTACCCAGATCAAGTAGAATGATTTTGAAGTATTTCTTCTTTTTCTATTGTCTATAAGATTTGGCATGATCTGTTTTTTGAAATTATCTTTTACTTTATTTATAAATATTAGTTGTCTATTTTTTGAGACTTAAAAAAATAATTATAAGAAGTTAACTGATGACTCCATACTGAATCTCAGAGTCAAAGCATTCTATAACAGACATACTCTTATTTGACAATGTGAATGTTACTTTCTTTGCGTTATTATTATTATCATTATTGCTTAATATTTTGATGCAGAAATTCTCTGATTTCTTTTCTGAATGTATTTATGTTCGTTCGTGGTTACATGGTTTTTATTTCTAGTCCTTATCTTAAACATTGTTATTGTTATTAAATTAAATTTTAAGCCTCTTTAATTTTGTGAAGGCAAAAAATGAAAACCTAATAAACACATGTATATGTAAAAATAAAAAAATTCAAAAATAAATTATTAACTTAATCTCTTAACTTGTTATAGATCTATTTGGATATTCTATTTCCTCTTCAGTCAGTTTCAGTAATTTATGTCTTTCTAGTTCATCCTTTTCATCTAATTAGCTAATGATTTAGCACGTGATTCATAACATTCCATTATAATCCTCTATATTTCTGTAATGTGTCTTCTCTTTTTTTTCTTGATCAGTATAGGTAAAGACTTGTCAGTTTTGTTGTTCTTGTTAAAAACTAACTTTGTATTCATTTTATTATTTTACTTTTCTTTATTTCATCAATTTCTCCTAAGCTATATTACTTATTTCCTTTTGTTTGCTTTAGGTTTGTTTTTTTCTTCCTTTTTCTGGTGCCTTAAGAGGGAAGATTAGGTTATTCACTAGAAATCTGTATTTTTTATTTATTTTTTTTATTTTTATTTTTTTTTTGCAGTTTTTGGCCAGGGTTGGGTTTGAACCCACCACCTCCAGCATATGGGGCCAGCACCCTACCCCTTTGAGCCACAGGTGCTGCCCAGGAAATCTGTATTTTTTAATATAGACATTTATAGTCATAATTTTTTTTCTCTAAACCTTACTTTAGCTGCATCCCATCAGTCTCACTATGTTATGTTTTCATTTTCATTCATCTCAAAGAATTTGCTGGTTTCCCTTGTCATTTTCTTTGAGTCATTGGTTATGGTGGTTATTTGGGAGTATGTTGCTTAATTTCCACATATTTATGAATTAGTCAAACTTCCTTCTGTTTAATGATTTTTAACTTTATTCCACTGTGGTCACCATGGACAAAAAACGTACTTGGTATAATTTCAATTCTTTTTAATTTATTCAGGCTTGTTATGTGGGCTGGCATATTCTTTGTCCTGGAGGGCACTCTTTGTGTGCTTGAGAAGAATGTGTATCCTCTTACTTTGAGGTGGAGAGTTCCATGTATATATATTGGGCATAATTAGTTCACAATGCTGTTCAAGTGTTCTATGTATATTTTTGTCATCTGCCTAATTGTTCTATCCATTTTTGATACTGGAGCATTAAAGTCTCTTACTTTTATTATTCAACTGGCTATGCTTCCCCTCAGTTCCATCAGTTTTGCTTCATGTATTTTTGAGCTCTGCTGTTAGACACATGTATGATTATAATTGTTATATTTCCTGAGAGATTGACTCCTTTATCTTTATATAATGTCCTACTTTATCATTAATAACTTTTAAAGTCTATTTTTGTTTTATTAGCTTAGCCATTCTAACTTTCTTATGATTAATGTTTTTAAGGTATCTAGTTTTCCATTCTTTTACCTTTAACCTATTTGTACTTTTGAATCTATCATGTGTTTCTTGTGACAGCACATAATTGCATCATTTTTAAAATCCTTTTGGACAGTCTCTGACTTTAAATGATTGTTTAATATATGTGCCATGTTAATTTTAGTTTTCTTTTCTTTTTTTTTTTCTTTTTTGGCTGGGGCTGGGTTTGAACCTGCCAAATCCAGTATATGGGGCTGGTACCCTACTCCTTTGAGCCACAGGCACTTGCCCCTAATTTTAGTTTTCTATGTGTCATGCTTTGCTGTTCCTTTCTTCTCCCTTTTCTTTCTTTGAATTTAGCGAATTTTTTTAGTATAACATTCTAATTTCTTTGATTTTTACTTTACTGTTTTTAAAATTTTCTTAGTGGTTGGTCCAGAGCTTATAATATACATCTTATCATAATTTCATCAGATTAATTCTGAAGTATTACCAAACTTAATTACAGTGACATTTATATAATCTTTGTTCCTTTTTATGCTATTAATATTACATATTACATATGTGTAATAATATTTAAACATATAATACAATATATTACATTTATGTATTAGCTCTGAGTATTACAAAGCCAACAATATATTGCCATAATTATTACTTTATGCAATTTTGTATCTTTTAAAGAAGTTTGGATAAGAAAGATTAGCAAGTATAGTGATTTTTTTTTCTTTTTTTTCTTTTTTTTTTTTTGTGGTTTTTGGCCAGGGCTGGGTTTGAACCCACCACCTCCGGCATATGGGACCGGCACCCTACTCCTTGAGCCACAAGTGCCACCTGCAAGTATAGTGTTTTATAGTTTGTTCAACCACATCCTTCTTGCTGTTATTATCAAATATATTTTATTTTATATGTTATAAGCCCAAAATACAGATAGGTAGAGGATATACATTTACATACAAGGTTGGATAATTCAGTTTAAAAGTGCTACATACCTCATTGCTGATATCACCATGGTCATCCTCAAAGTACTTCCCTTGGAAAGCTCTGCACTGAAGCCAGCACCTACTCCATCATTCAAAGCGATTTTGGAATTCTTTTTCTGGAATGGCCATCAGCACTGTCTTCGTATGTCTGACAATTGAGCTCGTGAACTCATCCTAGAAAAAGTCCCTTCTCATATACTTTTATACAATTGCTTTTCAAATCAATTGAGAAAAGAAAGATGAGGAAATACTACATATTACTGTCTTTTATAATTGTCCGTATGGTTGGCTTGACTAGCAAACCGTTTTTCATGTGTATTTGTTTTTTTTTTTTATTAAATCATAACTGTATACATTGATATGATCATGGGGCATCATACACTCGCTTCATAAACCATTTGACACATTTTTATCACAGTGGTTAAGATAGCCTTTCTGGCGTTATCTCAGTTACTGTGCCAAAACATTTACATTCTACATTTACCAAGTTTCGCAAATACCGCTGTAAGATGCACCACAGGTGTGATCCCACCGATCCCCCTCCCTCTACCCACCCCACCCCTTTCCCACTTCCCCCTATTGTTAAGTTGTAGCTGGGTTATAGCTTTCATGTGAGAGTCCCAAATTAGTTTCATAGTAGGGCTGTGTACATTGGGTACTTTTTCTTCCCTTCTTGGGATACTTTACTAAGAATATGTTCCAGCTCCATCCATGTAAACATGAAAGAGGTAAAGTCTCCATCTTTCTTTAAGGCTGCATAGTATTCCATGGTATACATATACCACGATTTATTAATCCATTCGTGGATCGATGGGCACTTGGGCTTTTTCCATGACTTAGCTATTATGAATTGGGCTGCAATAAACATTCTGGTACAAATATCTTTGTTATGTTGTGATTTTTGGTCTTCTGGGTATATGCCCAGCAGAGGAATTACAGGATTGAATGGCAGATCTATTTTTAGATCTCTAAGTGTTCTCCATATCTCTTTATAAAAGGAATGTATTAATTTGCATTCCCACCAGCAGTGCAGAAGTGTTCCCTTTTCTCCGCATCCACGCCAACATCTCTGGTCTTGAGATTTTGTGATATAGGCTAGTCTCATTGGAGTTAGACGATATCTCAAAGTAGTTTTGATTTGCATTTCTCTGATGATTAAAGATGATGAGCATTTTTTCATATGTCTGAAGGCCTTGCGCCTGTCTTCTTCAGAGAAGTTTCTCTTCAAATCCCTTGCCCAGCCTGCGATGGGATCCCCTGTTTTTTTCTTGCTGATGCGTTTGAGTTCTCTGTGGATTCTGGTTATTAAACCTTTGTCAGAGATATACCCTGCAAATATCTTCTCCCATTCTGAGGGCTGTCTGCTTGCTCTGCTTACTGTGTTCTTAGCGGTGCAGAAGCTTTTTAGTTTGATCAAGTCCCAGTAGTGTATTTTTGAAGCTGCTTCAATTGCCCGGGGGGTTCTCCTCATGAAATACTCACCCAGACCAATTTCTTCAAGGGTTTTCCCTGCATTCTCCTCTAGTATTTTTATAGTTTCATCTTTTTAAGTTTAAATCTTTAATCCAATGAGAGTCTATCTTAGTTAATGGTGAAAGGTGTGGGTCCAATTTCAGTCTTCTGCAGGTTGCCAGCCAGTTCACCCAGCACCATTTGTTAAATAGGGAATCTTTTCCCCACTGAATGTTTTTAATTGGCTTGTCAAAAATCAAATAGCGGTAAGTAGCTGGATTCATCTCTTGGTTCTCTATTCTGTTCCAGATATCTACTTCTCTGTTTTTGTGCCAATACCATGCTGTTTTGATCACTATCGATTTGTAGTAAAGTCTGAGGTCTGGTAGTGTGATTCCTCCTGTTTTGTTTTTATTTCTGAGTAATGTCTTGGCTATTCAAGGTTTTTTCTGATTCCATA
Organism: Nycticebus coucang; assembly: GCF_027406575.1. Classification (NCBI taxonomy): domain Eukaryota; kingdom Metazoa; phylum Chordata; class Mammalia; order Primates; family Lorisidae; genus Nycticebus; species Nycticebus coucang. The sequence goes on from NC_069781.1 coordinate 110,068,350, forward strand.
TAAAACGAAGTAATGTTTTTTCAAGATCTTTAAAATATGACAGTGGAGCTTTAATAGGGAGTGCGTTGAAATTATATATTGCTTTGGGTAGTATGGATATTTTGATAATGTTGATTCTTCCCAGCCATGAGCATGGTATGTTTTTCCATTTGTTAACATTTTCAGCTATTTCTATTCTTAGAGTTTCATAGTTCTCTTTATAGAGATCTTTCACATCTTTTGTTAGGTAAATTCCCAAATATTTCATCTTCTTTGGTACTACTGTGAATGGGATAGAGTCCTTAACTGCTTTTTCAATTTGACTGTTATTGGTGTATATAAAGGCTACCGATTTATGAATGTTGATTTTGTAACCTGAGACGCTGCTGTATTCCTTGATCACTTCTAGGAGTTTTGTAGTAGAGTCCCTAGTGTTTTCCCGATACACAATCATATCATCTGCGAAGAGCGAGAGTCTGATTTCTTCTGACCCTATATGGATACCCTTGATCGCCTTTTCTTCCCTAATTGCGGTGGCTAAAACTTCCATTACAATGTTGAAAAGCAATGGAGACAATGGGCAGCCTTGTCTGGTTCCTGATCTGAGTGGAAATGATTCCAATTTAACTCCATTCAATATGATATTGGCTGTGGGTTTGCTGTAGATAGCCTCTATCAGTTTAAGGAAAGTCCCTTCTAGACCAATTTTCTTGAGTGTTCTGATCATGAAGGGATGCTGGATATTATCAAAAGCTTTTTCTGCATCAATTGAGAGAATCATATGGTCTTTGTTTTTTAATTTGTTTATGTGCTGAATTACATTTATAGATTTACGTATATTGAACCAGCCTTGACACCCTGGGATAAAACCAACTTGGTCATGATGTATAATTTGTTTGATGTGTTGCTGGATTCTGTTTGTTAGGATCTTGTTGAATATTTTTGCATCTATATTCATTAGTGATATTGGTCTATAATTTTCTTTTCTTGTTGGGTCTTTTCCTGGTTTGGGGATCAGGGTGATGTTTGCTTCATAGAACGTGTTGGGTAGTCTTCCTTCTTTTTCTACATTTTGGAACAGGTTGAGTAATATAGGTACTAATTCCTCTTTAAAGATTTGGTAGAATTCTGACGTGAAACCATCTGGTCCCGGGCTTTTCTTTTTAGGGAGGTTTTGTATAGTTGATGCTATTTCTGAACTTGGTATGGGTCCGTTCAACATTTCCACTTGATTCTGGTTAAGTCTTGGAAGGTGGCGTGCTTCCAAGTATCAGTCTATTTCCTTCAGATTTTCATATTTCTGAGAATAAAGTTTCTTGTAATATTCATTAAGGATATTTTGGATTTCTGAGGAGTCTGTGGTTATTTCGTCTTTGTTGTTACTGATTGATGATATTAGAGATTTTACTCTTTTTTTCTTGATTAGGTTGGCCAGAGGTTTATCTATTTTATTGACCTTTTCAAAAAACCAGCTTTTTGATTTATTGATCTGTTGTATTATTCTTTTGTTTTCAATTTCATTTAATTCTGCTCTAATTTTGGTTATTTCTTTTCTTCTACTGGGTTTGGGGTTGGAATGTTCTTCCTTTTCCAGTTGCGTGAGATGTCCCATTAAGTTGTTAACTTCCTCTCTTTCCGTTCTCTTGAGGAAGGCTTGCAGTGCTATAAATTTCCCTCTTAGAACTGCCTTTGCAGTGTCCCAGAGGTTCGGATAGTTTGTGTCTTCATTGTCGTTGTGTTCCAGAAAATTGGTGATTTCTTTCTTAATCTCATCTCTGACCCAGCTATCATTCAGCATAAGGTTATTTAACTTCCATGTTTTTGTATGGGTATGCAGATTCCTGTTGTTACTCAATTCAAGTTTTATTCCATGATGGTCTGAGAAGATGCATGGAATAATTTCTATTCCTTTAAATTTACTGAGGTTAGACTTGTGACCTAAAATGTGGTCAATTTTGGAGTAAGTTCCGTGGGCTGATGAGAAGTATGTGTATTCAGTTTTGTTGGGATGAAATGTTCTGTAGATGTCTGCTAAATCTAAATATTGGATGGTTAGGTTTAAATCTAAGATTTCTTTGCTCAGCTTCTTTCTGGAGGATCGATCCAACACTGCCAAGGGAGTGTTGAAATCTCCGACGATTATGGAGCTGGAGGAAATCAAGTTACTCATGTCTGTTGGAGTTTCTCTTATAAATTGAGGTGCATTCTGGTTGGGTGCATAGATATTAATAATTGAGATCTCATCATATTGAGTATTACCCTTAACAAATATGAAGTGACCATTCTTGTCCTTCCTTACTTTTGATGGTTTAAAGCCTACTGTATCTGCAAATAAAATTGCAACACCTGCTTTCTTCTGATTACCATTTGCCTGAAATATGGATGACCATCCTTTCACCCTGAGTCTGTATTTGTCTTTTAAGTTGAGATGTGACTCTTGTATGCAACAAATACCTGGCTTGAGTTTTTGTATCCAGTCAGCTAACCTATGCCTCTTTAGAGGACAGTTTAAGCCATTCACATTGATGGAGAGTATTGATAAGTCTGGTGGAATTTTGGGTATCGAGTTTTTCAAAGGTCCAGTGGACATTTTTAATCCTTTCGCCAGTGTAGAAGTTGGAGTTTGATCCGAAGTTTCTGAGTGAGTTTACTTTTGTGGTATAGGATTGGGTTGGTCATTGTGGAGGATAGGTCTGAGAACATCCTGAAGAGCTGGTTTACTTATGGCAATTTTTTTCAACATATGAATGTCATTGAAGTATTTAATTTCTCCATCATAGATGAAACTCAGTTTAGCTGGATACAAGATCCTGGGTTGAAAGTTTTTTTGCTTTAGGAGATTAAAAGTTGATGACCAGCCTCTTCTGGCTTGAAAAGTTTCAGCAGAGAGCCTCTTCTGGCTTGAAAAGTTTCTGCAGTTATTCTAATATTCTTACCTTTGTACGTTATAGTTTTCTTTCGCCGGGCTGCTTTGAGAATCTTCTCTTTCATGTTAACTTTAGTGAAGCTAATTATGATATGTCTGACATCATATGGATGACTTGTAGGGGTTGAATCGTGCTGGGGTTCTGAAGCTGTCTGCTATCTGAATTTCAGATTCTCTAGGCATGTCTGGAAAATTTTCTTTCATAATTTCACGCAGAAGGGCCTCTGTGCCCTCGGAAGCGACTTTATCGTTCTCAGAAATTCCTATAATCCTTAAGTTGCTTTTTTTCGAATTATCTGAGAGTTCTCTGAGTGAGTGATCCGTTTTTGCTCTCCATTTCTCTTCCTCTTTGAGAGATTGGGAGCGTTCGAAGACTTTATCTTCAATGTCAGAAATCCTTTCTTCTGCTTGCTCCATTCTGTTACTGAGGGATTCTACTGTATTTTTCATATCTTTGAGGGCTGTAAGTTCTTGCTTCAGAGTGTCTAAGTTTTTGGTGGTTTTGTCTTTAAATTCGTTAAATTCTTGAGACAATTTTTGAATTTCTCCTCGAATTCCTAATTCCATTTTATTAATCTTGTCTGCAATCCAAATTCTGAATTCGATTTCTGACATCTCAGCCAGTTGTTTATGAATGGGATCTTCAATCACATCTGCCGTATCTTTTCTTGGGGGGGTTGATCTATTCTGGTTATTCATGTTACCAGAGTTTTTCCGCTGATTCCGCCCCATGGTTATTTTACTCCCTTTGGTTTTTCCCCTGGGGTTTTATCGAGGGCCCGTACAGTGTTGTGGCCTGAGAAACTGGGGCCCTGTCTGGTGTGGTGGAGCAAAGTGGTTCTGTCTTGTTTTCAGCTGGTTTCTGTTCGATCCTATTGCAACTTCTACTCTGGCTTGAAGTCTCAGCTGTGTGGAAAAATCAGCAATTAAGTCACCCCGCCTGCCCACCTCTGGCCCCAGTTGGAAAAGGAGAATCAAACCTTCCTACAATTGCACACCCAGGGCACTGCCTGAAAAGTCCTCAGTCTATTAGCCCAGTTCAAAAGGTCCAAATCAACTATCTCAATCGGCACTTGTCTCGGGTGGGAGAGTTCAAGAGGTCTCTGGGAACTGGATCACAGGGGCCTGGTGGCTCCTCTGACACGGCTCACCCCAGTGCAGCGTGGAGTCAGGAGGAGCCACCCAGCAAACAGAGCAGTCTAGGAAGGTTGACGTCTCCTTCCCCACTTTGCCCCTCCGTCGGACCCAGTCACTGGTATCTCTGCAGATGGCTAACCCAGTTGCCTGCAGTGAACAGACACTCCAGGGGTTTGCACCTGCCTGAATCGCAAGGAAGTCTGCCAGGCTCCCGCAGACTGCCGCTATCTAGCAGGAGGAGATGGGGCCTGACATCTTTGAGTGTTTGATGCAGGTGATGGGAAGGAGGTGTTCACTCAGGCTTAGCCCCGTCCCTGATGGATGCTGCTAACAGAACAGAACAGAACAGAACGGAACAGACAACTTTGCGGGGTTCTGTCTCTGTTCCTGTCGAAATCGCCTACAGAAGACGGGCTGTTTTGAGTTCAAACGTCTTTGGTGCTGGAGATTTGTGTCCGAACACCTCTCTGGGTCGGCCCCGCCCTGGAAGCTTCCCGGGTTTTTGAGCCGTGTCAGGAAATCCGCCGCTCACCGGTGGCCTCCTCTGGTTGCCCAGGGAGACAGGGGGTGTGGCCTCAGAATATCCAGAAGTGAGCGTTCTGCTGTTAAAGAAAAAACGGCTGTTGATCTACCTCCAGGGAACTGCTGCTCTGGTGTGGGCACTCAGGCGACCCTTTTCTCCTCTGTCCCGCGCCCCAGAGTCAGCACTGAGCGCCCGCAGTTTGTGCTGGGTCCACACCCCTCAAGAGATCCCCCAAGAATCAGAACTCTTGGGGGATGGGCCCCCAGACCCCGATTGGGAGTGGGGGTGGGGAAGCTAGAGTTTCATTCAGTCTTACGCAACACTAGGGCCTGGGGAGGGCTCCTGCACTGCACCGCAGGGAAGTGCCGCCAAGGCTTGATTTCCCCTCAGCAGAGTGCCCTCTCCTCGTTCACGTGTCCCAGAGTCAGCGCTGACCTGATGCAGCTCAGGTACTGTGCACTCTCCTTGAGAAATCACCCAAGGATCCGAACTCCTGGGGGATAGGCCCTCAGACCCCGAGTGAGAGTAGGGGCTCTCAGCTCTCAGCGGGGAAGCTAGAGTCTTATTCAGTCTTGTGCCCTGTAATGTTGCCCGGGGAGGGTTGCTGCACTGCACCGCAGGGAAGTGCCGCAGAGGCGCGACTCCCCTTCAGCCCGGTGCCCTCTCCTCACTCGCGCGCCTCAGAGTCAATGCTGACCAGTCGCAACTCAGGGACTGTCCACTCCCCTTGAGAAATCACTCAAGGATCCGAACTCCTGGGGGACAGGCCTCCAGACCTCAGTGGGCGGGAGGGGAGCGCCGGGGATTCAGGGTTGCCGGCAAAGGATTCCCAAAGTTTTATTCAGTTTTATGCCCGGCAGGAGAATGCCACGGCACCCCAGTAGGGGAGGTAGGTCCAGTTTTTAGAAGGTCTCTCCCTGGAGTGTAGTGGGAGGGCCTTTAATTTCTGCCCGCTTGTTCAATTGTGGGGCTCTTGAGCCGGTCTCATGGGGGAGGGGGACTCCCGTCCGCTTGGTGGTGGATTTTGTACCTTTTGTTTGTGTCCTTGTGATCACAGCTTGCCTCAGCGGTGTTGATGTGCGTTCTTCAACCTTCTCTCTTGGTGAGGCTCAAGTCCACCAGGATACTTACTAAATTCCTGTCCCTTAACTCTCCTTCTGGACGGGAGCCTCTGTTGAAAGCTGGCTTCAGTCCGCCATCTTGTCTCCCTCTCCCTTTCATGTGTATTTGAATTACTGCTTGGTGCCTTTTGTTTTCAGCCTGACTGAGAACTTGTCTTTAATATTTTGTCTTCAAAACAATAGATTTTCTCAGATTTTACTTATCTTGGAATGTCTTAATTTCTCCTATACTTTTGAGGGACAGTTTTTGCTAGATATGAGTGTCTGTTTGAATCATCCATTTGGCGGTTTTTTCATTCAACATTTTGAGTATGTTGTCTCACTGCCTTCTGGCCGCCATTATTTGTGCTGAGAAGTCAGCTATTAATTTTGTTTGGGTTCCCTTGTACATAATGACTTGTTTTTCTCTTGTAGCTTGAAAGATTTTCTCTTTGTCTTTATACATTTTGACTATAATGTATGTGTGTATGTGCCTAAGTATAGATCTCTTTGTGTTTATCAAACTTGGAGTTTTTTGAGCTTCCTGGATATGCAGGGAAAAAAAATTTTTAATTCAAATTTGGGAAGTTTTAGCCATTTTTGTCTTCAAATATTTTTTCTGTTCCTTTCTTGTTTTCCTCTCCTTCTGATACCAGCTTTACTTGTGTAGTATTGGTCTGCTTAATGGTGCCCCACATTTTTCTGTGCTTCTGTTCATTTTGCTGTGTCTGAAAGTTACCAGACTCCTCTTAATTTCTCTTCATCCACCAAGATGTAAACTGTTTCCCACAACACCTTCCAAAATGTATTATGTAATTTCCATTCCATATAAAGCCAGTTCTTTCCAGCAAATCTTCATAGCTGCCTTATGGCCTGTCTTTCCGTATCACAACTGGGTGCCCAGGCCTTGCTTCTATGAGAGTGGCACCCATTTTACAAGTGGGCCCTGGTGGGGGTGGAGGCAGTCCCCTGGTCTTCTCTGCTTGGCACTTTCACCCCACAGGTAAGGTGAGACAGGAAGTGATTGGAGCCCTGCATACTCACCCTGCCATACCTGAGGTATAGCCTTCACACTTAAGGTGGGAGCTGAGTGGAGGAACAGACCTAGACCCCTTCTATGCTCTGTGCTGACCTGGAATAGAATTTCTGCAATATGGGGCAGAGGATATAAGAAATGATACTGCCTGTCCACCCCAGAATGGACCCATAACCCCAGACTAGGATCTGAGGGACAGTAAGACCCTGCCCTCTTGGCTGTCTACACCCTGGGTAGTGGTTAACACAGTAGTTTGTAACTCAAATGCCACAGACTCTCACCATTCTTACTAAGAATTACTAGATTTTCTTAAATGAGTGTTTCTCTATTCGCTGTATAGTCTTAGAATAATTTCCAGAGACTCTAAATGATTTTTTAAAAAGTATTACTATATAATTGTTGTTTTATTGAAGAGAGGGTCTGTGGAAGCTCCTTATTCCATCATTCTAGAAGTCTGGTCCTCTAGGTTTTTTTGTAAAAGCTATTATACAAATGGAAATTTGTTACAGAGTGTTTTAGGAAAACTCTCAAACCATTTTTTTTTAATTTTACATCAACACAATTATTAACACAGAAGGAGACTTCTCTTACCAAGTGTGGGGTTTCCCTCCCATGCACCAAGCAGCAGACACCAGCTGGGTGTCCTCTACATTAAGTCTCCCACTTTCTACTTGGAGACAGGGTTAGTCCTCACAGGGTGAGGGCTTAGTCCTCAAAGCTGCCCCAGAAGCCAGTCACAAGTCCAGGGGGCATGTATCATGGGAGATCCCTGCTTTTTCTGCGTGAACTCCTAGGGACTTGCCCCATCCAAGTACAGGAGCAGTGTAAGCCCCAGGGAGCTTCAAGAGCTCTCCCTGCTCCTGCCCGACACCCAGGAGGGCTGGGGAATACCAGGGTTCTCCTATGCTCAGAATAACTTCTCCCCAATTTATGACCATGGAAAAAGCATGTAGAAGGAAGTAGCATTTGAGACAAAGCTGAATTTGAGACATTAAATGCAGCTGTAACTTTAACAGAGTCTAACAACAGATATAATGAAATGTTTTTAGTGAATAAAAGGATTTATTTATTTTTAAACCATCTTGTTTGGGATTATGGGTAAATTACGCTAGTCATGATTGGATTCAGTAAATACTTGTTAGCTAAAAGCTCACATTTATAGAAAGAAGTAGGTCAGGTGTAAGTGGCTCACCCCTGTAATTCCCGCACTTTGGGAGGCTGAAGTGAGAGTATTGCTTGAGGCCAGGAGTCCCAGAGCAGCCTGGGCAACATAGCGAGTCGCCACTTCAAAAAACAATAAAGAAAAATTAAATGGGCATGGTGATATGGCCTGCAGACCCAGCTACTCATGAGGCTGAGGCAGGAGGATTGTTTCAGGAGTTCAAGGCTATAGTGATCTATGATTGCACTACTGTACCCTAACCTGGGCAACGGAGCAAGACCTAGCTCTGAAAGAAAAAAAAGAAAGAAAGAACAGAAGTAAAATGAACTTCTTCCAGTAATCCAGGCATTGGAGAAGTCTCATGTAACCCTACTTCCTGGAACTTCCTGTGACACCTGACAAGTCTGTGAATTGAAGCCCATGTATCCTGGCAAGAAACCTTCAATTTACTCTGGAGAAGTGGCATGAATCTAAACCTTCAGGTGAAGCACATGTCACAGAGGGCAGAGCAAGCAGAGTCAGTGCCATGGGCAAGGCATGGAAGCATGTGGCTGACTGCTACCCTTCTGAGAAGATCAAAGGACAGATATGTGCCTGCATGAGGCTTGCATAGAGGGGTTCATTGCAGAATTACTGACATCCAGGAAGAGTCAGGACACATTAGGCATCAGACAGCAGAGGCTACATAGATAAACGATGATGCACCTGTGTGATGGAAAGCGATAGCTGCCAAAAATCATATATTTGTTATTTTATATCATGTGTAATTCTAACAACAGGGAAGAAGTTTTATGCCATGTAAGCCTAATTAGTACTAAACAACATACACATATGTGAGCATCATATGATCCAATTCACATGCCACCTCCAGCATAAGTTGTACATTAGTATAGAAATATGGGGGTAGCTACGTGGAGACAGATACATTTAACTGGACTGCTAAAAAAATCTGCCTCATGTTGAATATCTGTTGTATGTCCTAAGTGATGCACAGTGCTAAGTGCTTTGGAAGCAGTATTTCATTTGTTCCTTGCAATGACTCTCTGAGGAAGATATATATTGGTTTGACTGGTGTTCCCCCCAAAATCATGTCTACCCAGAACCTATGAATATGACTTTATTTGGACATGAGGTCTTTGCAGATGCAATCGAGTTATGATAAGGTCATACTGTATTAGGGTGTGGGTTCTAATCAAATGACTAGTGTGCTTATAAGAAAAGGGAAATTTATACACGGGCTCATAGAGGAAAGGCCACGTGAAGATGGAGGCAGAGGTTGGCAGTGATGAGTATACAAGGCAGGGCATGTCAAGGATTGCAACAGACACTGGAAGCTAGGAGAGAGGGGGCTTCCTCCCTTAGAGCCTTCAGAGGGAGTATGGCCCTGAATACACCTTGACTTAGATATTGGGCCAGTAATACTGCAAGCAAACAAAATTCTATTCTTTTAAGCAACCCTGTTTATGGTACTTTGTTGCAGCATCTCTGCAACAAAGACACTGATACATCAAGACAACCAGAATCAGTAAAATTAAGATATGTACCTAAGGCTACATAGTTCATAGCTGTAGAAACAGAATTCAAATGGAGGTAAGGTGGTACCCAAGGGAACCTAGAGCCACAAGCCATACTACCCCCAGTTTTTGGCAAATATCACAGGAAAGATATTTTAAAATATTTCATTATTTATTTGGGGTAATAGAACAATAGATGGCTTTAATTTTCATCATACTTCAAGAGAAATAAAGAAATAAATATATCTTCCTTACTGGGGATCTGAAGCTCACCTCTGCTACTATTTTTCATATTACATGGCTGGATACTTTCTGGGAAGCCCTTGTAGATAGGGATAGACTGATACCCAGATAAATGTACTGACTGATATGTGTACATATGGAGTGAATATGTTCACTAGCTCTGCCTGCCTAAAGGGCCTGGAAGCATGACACCCCAGGAGCAGCATATACAGCCAGCACCCAGATCTTACTTTCTAAAAAGCGTATTCCAAAAAATGGAACCACAATTCCTGAGAGAATTTGCTGATTCTAGGACAGGGGCAGGGGAAATACAAGATGGGCCTGGAACATCTTGTAGTGCCAAAATGTTTAACATTTTCCAAAAAAGAACAAAATAATAACAAGTTGGAAGCATTTTGAAAGAGCATAGGAGCCAACCTGAAAGAATATCCCAAAGGGATAAAGTTGGAAGAAATTGTGCAACAGGATAAATAAGGAGAGTATTAGATTGTAACCCAGGGAATAAAATAAATATCTAAGAGTATTACATACTGACATAAATAAATGGTTGAAAAATAAATACTTGGGGAAATAGGACACATTTTCCTTAAAATTGCTCAAATAAATGTAAAAGGTATGAGGGAGTAGAAAAATCACCACTAAGACATACAGTAGTGATTGCTGCAGGCAAAACCCATGGGTGGATGCTAAATTTGGCTTTACCATGATTAAGTTATAGGTTAGGGGTAGGGAACCTTTTCATGTTGGAAGTCTGAATTAATTTAGCTGTAATCAGGGATGCATTCAAGAAACTTCAATTAGGGTGGTGCCTGTAGCTCAAGTGGCTAAGGTGCCAGCCACATACACCAGAGCTGGTGGGTTTGAATCCAACCCAGGTCTGCCAAACACTCACAACTATAACCAAAAAACAGCTGGGTGTTGTGGTGGGCACCTATAGTCCCAGCTACTTGGGAGGCTGAGGCAAGAGAATCACTTGAGCCCAGGAGTTGGAGGTTGCTGTGAGCTGTGACAACATGGCACTCTACCTAGGGTGATAGCTTGAAGCTCTGTCTCCAAAAAAAAAGTAAACTTCAATTAGACATACTTAAAAACATACATTACATTGTAAAAATCTAACTAATATGTACTTAGTAATTTCAAAAAATGAAAACTATTTGTTAACTTTCAAACTAACTGAAAAAATAAAATAAAATAAAATTAGCAGAAAAATGTGAAGAAGAAAAGGGATATTGGCAGTGCCTCAAAGTATCTACCCAGAAGTATTTATTAAACACTATTAATTACTGTGGTGGTTTTGTCATACATCCACACATTCTTTGATCCACCTCCAGGAGTGGATCCTACCTCCACTCCCGGAGTATGAGTTGGACTTGGTGACCCTCTTCTAATGAATGGAGTAAGGAAAAGAAAAATAGTGACAAAGCTTTTGAATGCTCCCAAACACTCAAAGAGGAAGAGAAGTGGAAAGCAAAAACGGATCATTCCCTGAGAGAATTGTGGGACCACTCCAAAAGAGCAAACATTCGCCTCAGAGTAATCCCTGAAGGAGAAGAGAATGGTCCAAAAGGCACAGATACTCTACTCCAAGACATAATTGAAGAGAACTTCCCAAGCATGGCAAGAGATACTGAAATTCAGATAGCAGACAGTTTCAGAACCCCAGCATGACTCAACCCAAATAAAGCATCTTCGAGACACATTGTAATTAACTTTGCCAAAGTTAATATAAAGGAGGCAATCCTGCAAGCAGCCAGACATAAGAAAATCATTACCTACAAGGGGAAGAATATTAGAATGACTGCATATCTCTTTGCTGAAACTTTTCAAACCAGAAGAGGATAGTCATCAACCTTCAATCTCCTGAAACAAAACAACTTTCAGCCCAGGATACTGTATCCAGCTAAATTGAGCTTCATTTATGATGGAGAAGTTAAATACTTTAATGACATACACACATTGAAGAAATTTTTCATAACCAACCCAGCTCTTCAGGATATCCTCAGACCATCCACCACAATGACCTACCACCAAAGTAAACTCACTCTGAAATTCTTGACCAAAACCAAATTTCCACAGTGTTGAAAAGATTCAAAATGTCCACTGGACTTTCAAAAACTTGACACCCAAAATGTTACCAGGCTTATCAATACTCTCAATTAATGTGAACAGTTTAAATTGTTTTCATAAGAGACCCAGGTTAGCTGACTGGATACAAAAACTCAGGCCAGATATCTGCTGCATACAAGAATCTCATCTAACCTTAAAGGATAAATATAGACTCAGGGTGAAGAGATGGACATCTGTAACCCAGGCAAACAGAAATCAGAAAAAAAGCAGGGGTGGCAATTTTATTTGCAGAAACATTAGCCTTTAAACCAACAAAAGTAAGGAAAGACAAGGATGGTCACTTCATATTTGTTAAGGGAAACACTCAACATGATGAGATGCAATTATTAACATTTATGCACCCAACCAGAATGCTCCTCAATTTATAAGGGAGACCCTAACAGACATGAGCAATTTCATATCTTCCAGCACCATAATAGTTGGAGATTTTAACACCCCTTTGGCAGTGTTAATAGATCCTCCAATAAGAAACTAAGCAAAGAAATTTTGGACTTAAACTTCACCATACAACAATTGATTTTAACAGACATCTACCGAACATTTCATCCTAACAAAACTGAATACACATTCCTCTCATCAGCCCATGGACCATCCTCCAAAATTGATCACATCTTAGGTCAGAAGTCTAACCTCAGCAAATTTAAAAGAATAGAAATTATTCCTCACATTTTCTTGGATCATCACACAATAAAAGTTGAACTCACCCACAACAGGTATCTGCATACTCACACAAAGACATGGAAACTAAATAACATTATGCCGAATGATAGCTGGGTCATAGATGAGAATAAGAAGGAAATTGCCAAATTTTTGTAACAAAATGGCAATGAAGACACAAATTCTCAGAACCTCTGGGATACCACAAAGGCAGTCCTAAGAGGGAAATTTATAGTGTTGCAAAACTTCCTCAAGAGAACGGAACGAGAGGAAGTCAATAACTTAATGGGACATCTTAAGCAACTGGAAAAGGAAGAACATTCCAACCCCAAACCCAGTAGAAGAAAAGAAATAACTAAAATTAGAGCAGAATTAAATGAAATCAAAAACAAAGGAATTATTCAAAAGATCAATGAATCAAAAAGTTGGTTTTTTGAAAAATTCAACAAAATTGATAAACCTTTGGCCAACCTAACAAAAAATAGAAAATTAAAGTCCATAATATCATCAATCAGAAATGACAAAGGCAAAATAATAACAGACACTAATGAATGAATACTACAAATGAATACTACAAAAAACTTTATTCTCAGAAATATGAAAATCTGAAAGAAATTGACCAATACTTGGAAGCATGCCAACTTCCTAGACTTACTCAGAAAGAATTTTAAATGCTAAACAGACCTCTATCAAGTACTGAAATAGAATCAACTATACGAAATCTCCCAAAAAAGAACAGTCTGGGACCAGATGGCATCACATCAGAATTCTACCAAATCTTTAAAGAAGAACTAGTGTCTATATCACTTGACTTTTTCCAAAACATAGAAAAAGAAGGAATACTTCCCAACACATTCTATGAAGCAAATATCACCCTGATCCCGAAACTGGGAAAAGACCCAGTAAGACAAGAAAACTATGGACCAATATCTTTAATGAACATAGATGCAAAAATATAATGAGGTCCTAGCAAACAGAATCCAGCAACACATCAACTGAATTATACAACATGACCAAGTGGATTTTATCCCAGGGTCTTGAGGTTGGTTCAATATACATAAATCTATAAATATAATACCTCACATAAACTAAAAAACAAAGACCGTATGATTCTCTCAATTGATGCAGAAAAAGATTTTGACAATATCTAGTATCCTTTCATGATCAGAACACTTAAGAAAATAGGTATAGAAGGGACTTTTCTTAAACTGATAGAGGCCATCTACAGCAAACCCACAGCCAATATCATATTGAATGGAGTAAAATTGAAAATGTTTCCAGTCAGGTCAGGAACTAGGCAAGGTTGCCCATTGTCTCAACTGCTTTTCAACATTGTAATGGAAGTCTTAGCCATCACAATCAGGCAAGAGAAGGCAATCAAGGGTATAAAAATAGGGTCAGAGGAGATCAACCTTTCACTCTTTACAGATGATATCATTTTATACCTGGAAACTCCAGGGACTCAACCACAAAGCTCTTAGAAGTGATCAAGGAATACAGTAACGTCTCAGGATATAAAATCAATACTCACAAATGAGTAGTTTTTATATATATCAATAATAGTTAAGCTTTAAAAACAGTCAAGGAATCTATTCCCTTTACAGTAGTGCCAAAGAAGATGAAATATTTGGGAATCTAACTAACAAAGGATGTGAAAGATCTCTATAAAGACAATTTGAAAGATCTCTATAAAGAGAATTATGAAACTCTGAGAAATGAAATAGATGAAGATGTTAACAAATGGAAAAACATACCATGCTCATGGCTAGGAAGAATCAACATTGTTAAAATGTCCATATTACCCAAAGCAATTTACAAATTTAATGCAATTCCTATCAAAGCACCACCATCATACTTTAATGATCTGGAAAAAATAATACTTTGCTTTATGTGGAAACATAAAAAACCTCAAATAGCCAAGACATTACTCAGAAATAAAAACAATTCAGGAGGAATCATGCTACCAGACTTCAAACTATATTATAAATCTATAGTGATCAAAACAGCATGATATTGGCACAAAAATAGAGAGGTAGATGTATGGAACAGAATTGAGAACCAAGAGATGAACCCAGATATTTGCCATCATTTGATCTTTGATAAGCCAATCAAAAATGTAAATTGGGGGAAAGATTACCTATTTAACAAATGGTGCTGGGAGAATTGGCTGGTGACTTGTAGAAGACTGAAACTGGACCCACACCTTTCACCATTAACAAAAATTTACTCTCACTGGATAAAAGATTTAAATTTAAGACATGAAACTATAAAGATTCTTGGAGAGAGTGAAGGAAAAACACTTGAAGAAATTGGCCTGGGAGAATACTTTATGAGGAAGATCCCCTGGGCAATTGAAGCTACACCAAAAATACATTACTGGGATCTGATGAAACTAAAAAGCTTCTGCACAGCCAAGAACATGGTAAGTAAAGCAAGCAGACAACCCTCAGAATGGGAGAAGATATTTGCAAATTATGCTTCTGACAAAGGTTTGATAACCAGAATCCATAGACAACTCAAACTTATTAACAAGAAAAGAACAAGTAATCCCATTTCATTGTAGGCAAGGGGCATGAACAGAAATTTTTTGAAGAAGATAGACGCATGGCCTACAGACACATGAAAAAATGCTCATCATCTTTAATCATCAGAGAAATGCAAGTCAAAACCACTTTAAGATATCATCTAACTCCAGTAAGAGTGGCTCATATAACAAAATCCCACAACTACAGATGTTGGCATGGATGTGGAGAAAAGGGAATCCTTCTACATTGCTGGTGGGAGTGCAAGCTAATGCATCTCTTTCGGAAAGAAGTATGGAGAATACTGGGGGATATAAAAATAGACCTGCCATTTGACCCTGCAATTCCTCTACGAGGTGTATATTCAAAAGACCAAACATCGGGCTGGCGGAGCAAGATAGCGGCCGAGCAACAGATTCCTTGCATCTGGGCACCATGAGTCTGGGGAGATAGGACTCCAGGCATCTCTGGCTGGTGGGATCTGCCTATCATCAACCCTGTGAGGATACAGGGAGTCAGGGAGAGACTTCTGGACACCAAGAAGAGGACTAAAACAGTGGAAAAACGGCAAGTGGTCGTGTGTGTTCAATCCGTCTAAACCTGCCCACAACTGTAAGTTCAGTAGCAGCGAGACTGCAAACCAGAAAGGCCTTACCTGTGAACTGTTTTGGTGTCTTTGGACTTGGCACTCAGTTGAACTGCCTTGGGGAGAACCTGAGCGGGAGTGCAGAGAACTTTGGCCGTTGTCTAGGGTCCCAGTCTGAGCTGCTGAGCCAGACGGAGCTAATAGTGTTTGGCTGTGGGTCCCAGGGAGCCATTGTGAGCGATCTCCCCTGGCAAGCTCCACCCTCAGGGTCACAGAGCTAGAATCCGGTGGGAGCTGGTAACCCAGTGACCAAGTAGCCTAAGGGTGGGGTCTGAGCCGCCTTGCAGCCCTAACCCTCAGGGGCAGAGTGTGACCGGTTTTGGCACACTGGGTAAGTGGATAGCCACTTCAGCAGTGATTCCAGCAACAAGCATTTTCCTAGGAAAACTTCTGCTCAGCAAGTTTACAGGTTCAAAGTGCCTTTTAAGTGGGCTGAAGAGACATTTAGGGTGTCTACCTGCTGGGCTTTGAGAAATCAGCAGCCTCCAGTCGTACCAGAACTGTGATTAACATCTCATACCCCAGAAGACCACGTGTTGCCCAGAAAATATTCAATAACATATACATACTGCTTTGTTTTTGGTTGTGGTTTTTTTTTTCTTGGGGGGGTTTGGTTGTTTTTTTGTTTATTTTGATGTTGTTGATGTTGTTTTGCTTTGTAATTTCAACCTTTTCCATACAGATCCTTTTTCTTTCTCAATTTTTCTAGTTTAATTATAATTTCCCATTGCTACCTTTTTCAATAACTAGAACTTCATTTTTGCTAGTGTTTCTACCGCTACTATTTGGTTTTCCACCCAATTTTATCCTGTAAAGTTTTCTGTTTGCTTGTTTTGGTTTGATTTATAGCATTTTTGTCTTTCCTCTCTACTTGGTGGAGGTGGGGTACTGTGTCTGATCAGGTTAGCAAAGAGCTGCTGACCTCAAGGGAACCACCCAACAGGGCACGCACAGAAGGTGGGGTTTTTTTAAGGTTGTGTCAAAAGTACCCTACTGTACACCTATATTGCTCTGTCTCCCTCTTTCTGTGCCTCTCTTCTTTTTGTCAATATTCCTTTTAGCCACCCCCTCTCCTTTCTCTATTTTTCTTTTTTTTTCTTATCACTCGGTCCTCCTTTCTTTCATCCCTTTTTTGCTCTTCAACCTTCTCACCCTTCTGGTCCTGCAACCCTTAGTCCACAGGCACGAGAACTTAAAGAGCAAGAGGAAGTGAAAGGAAAATTAGGGCAAGGAAACAGATAAAAGAAATCACTCATGAGGAAGAATCAGCAGAAAACTCCAGACAACATGAAAAACCAGTCCAGAACAACCCCGCCAAGGGACCATGAGGTAGATACTGCAGATGATTCCACCTATAAAGAAATGTTAGGAATGACACAAAGGGAATTTAGAATACACATGTTGAAAACAATGAAAGAAATGATGGAAACAATGAAGGAAACTGCTAATAAAGTGGAAAATAACCAAAAGGAAATCCAAAAAAAGAATCAAATAAGAGATGAATGATACGAAGAATATAAAAAAATATATAGCAGAGCTGAAGGAACTGAAGCAGTCAATTAGGGAACTTAAAGATGCAATGGAAAGTATCAGCAACAGGTTAGACAATGCAGAAGAAAGAATTTCAGAGGTAGAAGACAAAGTTCTTGAGATAACCCAGATAGTAAAAAAGGCAGAAAAGAAGAGAGAGAAAGCAGAACGTTCACTGTCAGAATTATGGGACTTTATGAAGCGTTTCAACTTACAAGTTATAGGAATGCCAGAAGGGGAAGAAGAATGCCCCAGAGGAATGGAAGCCATACTAGAGAATATTATCAAAGAAAATTTCCCAAATATCATCAAAGATTCTGACACACTGCTTTAAGAGGGATATTGGACCCCAGATTGCCACAACTCTAACCGAGCTTCTCCAAGACACATTATGATAGACCTGTCCAAATTCAAGACAAAACAAAAGATTCTGCAAGCTGCCAGGAGTAAGCGCCAGTTGACCTACAGGGGCAAATCCATCAGAGTGACCGCAGACTTCCCTAATCAAACTTTCCAAGCAAGAAAACAATGGTCATCTACCTTTAATCTACTTAAACAGAACAATTTCCACCCAGAATTCTGTACCCTGCTAAGCTAAGCTTCAAAATTGACGGAGAAATCAAATCATTTACGGATATACAAACATTGAGGAAATTCGCCACAACAAGACCAGCTCTACAGGAAATACTTCCTGTTCTGCACACTGACCACCACAATGGATCAGCAGCAAAGTAAGAACTCAGAAATTAAAGGACAGAACCTAACCTCCACACTGATGCAAAAGATAAAACTAAGCAATGGACTCTCACCAAATAAGATGAATACAATACTACCACACTTATCAATTATCTCAATAAATGTTAATGGCTTGAATTCCCCACTGAAGAGACATAGATTGGCTGACTGGATTAAAAAACACAAGCCATCCATTTGCTGTCTGCAAGAAACACACCTGGCTTCAAAAGACAAATTAAAGCTCTGAGTCAAGGGTTGGAAGACAATTTTTCAGGCAAAGGGAATTCAGAATAAAAGAGGAGTTGTGATCTTATTTTCAGACACATGTGGATTTAAAGCAACTAAAGTCAAAAAAGATAAAGACGGTCACTTTATCTTGGTCAAGGGAAAAATAAAACAAGAAGACATTTCAATTGTAAATATTTATGCACCCAATTTAAAAGCTCCCAGATTCTTGAAACACACCTTACTCAGTCTGAGCAATATGATATCTGATATACCATCATAACAGGGGACTTTAACACTCCTCTTACAGAGCTGGACAGATCCTCTAAACAGAAATTAAACAAAGGTATAAGAGATTTAAATGAGACCCTAGAACAACTGTGCTTGATAGACGCATATAGAACACTCCATCCCAAAGATAAAAAATATACATTCTTCTCATCACCCTATGGAACATTCTCCAAAATTGAACATATCCTGGGACACAAAACAAATATAAACAGAATCAAAAGAATTGAAATTTTTCCTTGTATCTTCTCAGACCATAAGGCACTAACGGTGGAACTCAACTCTAACAAAAACGCTCGACCCCACCCAAAGGCATGGAAATTAAACAATCTTCTGTTGAATAACAGATGGGTACAGGAAGAAATAAAACAGGAAATCATTAACTTCCTTGAGCATAACAACAATGAACACACAAGCTACCAAAACCTGTGGGATACTGCAAAAGCAGTTTTGATAGGAAAATTCATTGCTTTAGATGCCTACATTCAAAAAACAGAAAGAGAGCACACCAACAATCTCACAAGCGATCTTACGGAATTGGAAAAAGAAGAACAATCTAAGCCTAAACTCAGTAGAAGAAAAGAAATATCCAAAATCAAATCAGAGATCAATGAAATTGAAAACAAAAGAATCATTCAGAAAATCAATGAAACAAGGAGTTGGTTTTTTGAAAAAATAAATAAAATAGATAAACCATTGGCCAGACTAACTAGAAATGGAAAAGTAAAATCTCTAGTAACCTCAATCAGAAATGACAAAGGGGGGCGGCGCCTGTGGCTCAAGGAGTAGGGTGCCTGTCCCATATGCCAGAGGTGGTGGGTTCAAACCTAGCCCCGGCCAAAAATCCAAAAAAAAAAAAAAAAAGAAATGACAAAGGGGAAATAACAACTGATCCCACAGAGATACAAGAGATCATCTCTGAATACTACCAGAAACACTATGCCCAGAAATTTGACAATGTGAAGGAAATGGATAAATATTTGGAATCACACCCTCTCCCTAGACTCAGCCAGGAAGAAATAGAGCTCCCGAACAGACCAATTTCAAGCACTGAGATCAAAGAAACAATAAAAAATCTTCCAACCAAAAAATGCCCTGGTCCAGATGGCTTCACACCAGAATTCTATCAAACCTTCAAGGAAGAGCTTATTCCTGTACTGCAGAAATTATTCCAAAAAATTGAGGAAGAAGGAATCTTCTCCAACACATTCTATGAAGCAAACATCACCCTGATACCAAAACCAGGAAAAGACCCAAACAAAAAGGAGAATTTCAGACCAATCTCACTCATGAATATAGATGCAAAAATCCTCAACAAAATCCTGGCAAATAAATTACAGCTTATCATCAAAAAAGTCATTCATCATGATCAAGTAGGCTTCATCCCAGGGATGCAAGGCTGGTTTAACATACGCAATCCATAAACGTTATCCACCATATTAACAGAGGCAAAAATAAAGATCACATGATCCTCTCAATAGATGCAGAAAAAGCATTTGATAAAATCCAGCATCCTTTTCTAATTAGAACACTGAAGAGTATAGGCACAGGTGGCACATTTCTAAAACTGATTGAAGCTATCTATGACAAACCCACAGCCAATATTTGACTGAATGGAGTAAAACTGAAAGCTTTTCCTCTTAGAACTGGAACCAGACAAGGTTGTCCTCTGTCACCTTTACTATTCAACATAGTGCTGGAAGTTCTAGCCAATACAATTAGGCAAGACAAGGAAATAAAGGGAATCCAAATGGGAGCAGAGGAGGTCAAACTCTCCCTCTTTGCTGACGACATGATCTTATACCCAGAAAACCCCAAAGACTCAACCACAAGACTCCTAGAAGTCATCAAAAAATACAGTAATGTTTCACGATATAAAATCAATGTCCACAAGTCAGTAGCCTTTGTATACACCAATAACAGTCAAGATGAGAAGCTAATTAAGGACACAACTCCCTTCACCATAGTTTCAAAGAAAATGAAATACCTAGGAATATACCTAATGAAGGAGGTGAAGGACCTCTATAAAGAAAACTATGAAATCCTCAGAAAGGAAATAGCAGAGGATATTAACAAATGGAAGAACATACCATGCTCATGGACAGGGAGAATCAACATTGTTAAAATGTCTATACTTCCCAAAGCAATCTACCTATTCAATGCCATTCCTATCAAAATACCAACATCGTACTTTCAAGATTTTGAAAAAATGATTCTGCGTTTTGTATGGAACTGGAAAAAAACCCGTATAGCTAAGGCAGTTCTTAGTAATAAATATAAAGCTGGGGGCATCAGCATACCAGATTTTAGTCTGTACTACAAAGCCATAGTGGTCAAGACAGCATGGTACTGGCACAAAAACAGACACGTAGACACTTGGAATCGAATTGAAAACCAAGAAATGGAACTAACATCTTACAACCACCTAATCTTCGATAAACCAAACAAGAACATACCTTGGGGGAAAGACTCCCTATTCAATAAATGGTGTTGGGAGAACTGGATGTCTACATGTAAAAGACTGAAACTGGACCCATACCTTTCTCCACTCACAAAAATTGATTCAAGATGGATAAAGGACTTAAATTTCAGGCATGAAACAATAAAAATCCTCAAAGAAAGCATAGGAAAAACACTGGAAGATATTGGCCTGGGGGAAGATTCATGAAGAAGACTGCCATTGCAATTGCAACAACAACAAAAATAAACAAATGGGACTTCATTAAACTGAAAAGCTTCTGTACAGCTAAGGAGACAATAACCAAAGCAAAGAGACAACCTACACAATGGGAAAGGATATTTGCATATTTTCAATCAGACAAAAGCTTGATAACTGGGATCTGTATAGAACTCAGATTAATCCACATGAAAAAAGCCAACAGTCCCATATATCAATGGGCAAGAGACATGAATAGAACTTTCTCTAAAGATGACAGACGAATGGCTAACAAACCCATGAAAAAATGTTCATCATCTCTATATATTAGAGAAATGCAAATCAAAATAACCCTGAGATATCATCTAACCCCAGTGAGAATGGCCCACATCACAAAATCTCAAAACTGCAGATGCTGGCGTGGATGTGGAGAGAAGGGAACACTTTGACACTGCTGGTGGGACTGCAAACTAATACAACCTTTCTGGAAGGAAGTATGGAGAAACCTCAAAGCACTCAAGCTAGACCTCCCATTTGATCCTGCAATCCCGTTACTGGGCATCTACCCAGGAGGAAAAAAATCCTTTTATCATAAGGACACTTGTACTAGACTGTTTATTGCAGCTCAATTTACAATCGCCAAAATGTGGAAACAGCCTAAATGCCCACCAACCCAGGAATGGATTAACAAGCTGTGGTATATGTATACCATAGAATACTATTCAGCCATTAAAAAAAAAATGGAGATTTTACATCCTTCGTATTAACCTGGATGGAAGTGGAAGACATTATTCTTAGTAAAGCATCACAAGAATGGAGAAGCATGAATCCTATGTACTCAATTTTGATATGAGGACAATTAATGACAATTAAGGTTATGGGGGGAAGCAGAAAGAGGGACGGCAGGAGGCGGGTGGGGCCTTGGTGTGTGTCACACTTTATGGGGGCAAGACATGATTGCAAGAGGGACTTTACCTAAGAATTGTAATCAGTGTAACCTGGCTTATTGTACCCTCAATGAATCCCCAACAATAAAAAAAAAAAGAAAAAGACCAAACATCACTTTATAACAAAGATATTTGCAACAGATTGTTAATTGCAGCTCAATTCATAATTGCCAAGTCGTGGAAGAAGCCCAAGTTCCCATAAGCCCATGAATGGATTAACAAATTGTGGTATATGTATATCATGGACTATTATGCAGCCTTAAAAAAAGATGGAGACTTTCCCACCTCTTTTATGTTTACATGGATGGAGCTGGAACATATTATTCTTAGTAAAGTATCTCAAGAATGGAAGAAAAAATATCCAATGTACTCAGTACTATTATGAAACCCAATTACAATCACTCACACTTTCATATGAAAAATAGATCACAACTAGGGCCCAGGATGAAGGAGGGAGAAGGGAGAATGGGAGAGGTGAGGTCAGATCGAGAGAAGGTGAATGGTGGTATCACCATATGGTGCGTAAGGCAGGGGTACATGTTGGATCTATTAATATAGAGTATAAATGTCTTAACATAATAAGTAAATGAGATGAGGAATATATTAACCAGTGTGATGTAAGCGTTCCTAATTCTATATGAAATCGGCACATTTTACTCCATAAATGCATTAATGTATGCACTATCTATGTGTTTACAATTTAATAAAAAAAAATTTTAAAGTGAAAAGAAAAATAGTGGCTTCACAAAGGAGGAAGCTGGCACCTACCTGGTTGAGAAGGTTCAAGTTGCCATCAACAAGGACGTCATCTGGTCACACAAATCCCCTGATATAAAGGAGTGAGGATGCATCACACTCTGTCATATCCCCCCAAAATCTGTAATCCTAGTGTAACACAAAGAAAACATCAAACTCAAAAGAGGGGCATTCTCCCAATAACTGGCCAATTCTCTTTAAAACCATGAAAGTCAGGACACAAAGAAAAGGCTGAAAACTGCCACAGACCTAAGGGAAATAAGTCATGATGACTCAATGCAACGTGGAAGCCTGGTCTGGACTCTGGGGCAGAAAGCAGACATCTGTAGGAAAAGCAGATGACATCTGGAGAGTCTGATGTCACTCTACCCTACCTTAGTTAGTATGCCAATGCTGTTTTCTATAAACAATCTGGTTACATAAGATGAGAAATCTCTGTACTATCTTTACAAGTCATCTGTAAATCCAAAATTACTTCAAAATTTAAAAACTTAAATTAATAGAAAGTTGAACCCCAAAGGCAGGAAGAAGAGACTGTCTAGGGCAGTGGTTCTCAATCTTCCTAATGCTGCAGCCCTTTAATACAGTTCCTGTGGGTTGAGAACCACTGGTAGGGGATGGGTTAGTAATGTTTGAAATGCTCACAAACATTGGTTCCTTTCCCTTCCAAACTAAGTCTTTCCTCTCACTGAGGAAACAGAAGGGATACTCTAATTCAGTCCAGCATGGTAGCCATTTGAATGCTGTAACCGGAACTGGACAGTCTTTTTGAGTAGGGTAAATAGTTAAAGGTGGAATTTCTGACATCAGAGACCAGGTAGGGGAGAGGCTGCCTTTACTACTTAAAAGGTCAATACCTTGTGTGGCTCCACCATTTCACTCACTTCCACTTGTACATGTGCAAATATTCACCTGTGTAGACATTTACTGCTGCATCGTTTATAATAGTCACAAAAAAAAGGGAAAGAAATCATCTATGAATGAAGAGTTAAATAAATCTGCACACATTTGCAAAGGAAATACTATACAGTCATTTAAAAAGGCATGGAAATACAGTGGAGTATCATTCAGCCTTAAAAAGGAATGAGGGGCAATCCTTAAAAGAATGATGCTGGGTGAAGTAAATCAGTCACATAAAGGTAAATACTGCATGTGTCCAATCACATGAGCTACCTAAAATAGTCAACTTCATGGTGATAAAAAGTAGGATGGTGGTTGCCAGCAGCTGTGGGGGAGAGATGAGTTATTGTTTAATGGGTGCAGAGTTTCAGCTTTAAAATATTTAAAAAATCCTGGTGATGGATGGCGGTGATTGTTACACTGTGTGAGCATACTTAGCACCACTGACCTGTACACTTAAAAATGATTGATAGTCAATTTTGTGCATTTCACTATAATATAAAACAGGATATTCAAGAGCACAAAATCACATGGAAACAGGTAGCTAATGTATTATTAAATGAAAAAAGCAGATTGAAATAATTACTTAAAATACACCATTTTTGCAAACACACACATGCACACCACCGAGAAAATAGTTTGGGAGGAAAAGACACCGAAGGCCTCGTAGTTCTGGGTAGTGGAAAACAAACATGATTGTTTCTGACTTCTTTTTGTCTAGCTATATTTCCAAAATCTCCTGGGAAATTAGTGTTCTTGAACTATGAAAATTACAGCAATGGCTCTGTTCATGAGGTGACTTAGGAGGCTCCCTGAGCTAATCTAAGCCTCAGGCTTGAGCTTCCTGGGAGGGTCCCTGAGAGTGGAGAATGATGAACAGCATTGAGAACTCTCAGAATGAGTTCACCCTCTCAAGGGCAGCTCCTCCACACGGCAAAGAGGAATCCTCGTGAGATTCCTGCAATGGCCACGGTGGTCACGTTCCACCCCTTGCCTTGGGCACGGATGGTGGAGGCCACCAAGTTGGGAGTATCTGGGAGTCCTCTTCTTCCTCAACAACTTCCCCTCCTGCAGGCTCTTCTAGAACTCTTCCCACTCGCTTCCTAATTGTTTAACTGGCCTCCTGGGAGTTAATAATTATATCTCCATGAGGTTCCTTCAGCCTCAGGGCTTCTATCCAGAGAAGGGTTAGAGTGTGATTTAATCCTCAGATGTCTCACTCTGCCTAAAACTGTTCTGACGAGAAAGAGCACCCAGCATGGGAATAAAATCTTAGCACTTCTACTTTCGTTATTTTCCACCTCATCATTTTTTATTCCTATTTATTGTGACAATTTTATCATGTACATAATCTATGTCAGTCTTGTGCCTAGACATTATGAAAAGATAAATAAATAAATGGCATCATTGAGGAGGTACACTCAGAACGTTTTCCTGATGGGATGCTGGATCAAAATAGATCAGGGACCACGGGGCCAACTGGAAGAGGCTGAAGGTCCCCGACACGAATAAATGCTGGAGCCCCCTCCACAGTGCGACTCACTGAACATTCGTCCCCTATTCTCCAATCAACTACATTTGTCGGTCCATCTCTGTTCCTCAAATTAAATGTTAGATCAGCAAATTAGATGTTAGTTCTTCCCATAAGCAATTAAGCCCACCTGATAAAAGTTAACAACGCAGATCGTGACAAGAGCACAGCAAAAAGAGCTTCCCAGGGACACTGAGAACTAGGTAGGGTGAAGCACTTAGAGTATTTTGTTCGAGTCACTGAGAAAACTAAACCAACATACGCATCTAGGTGCTGTATGTCTATTTTGTTGATTAAAACCAGCTTCCATTGTGAGCTGCTCTGTGGCTGAGGTGGCTGAGGAGCCTCTCACCCCAATCCCAATACTGTCCTTGGGTAGCGTCTGCGTGTGCCCCGAGTAGAAGGTGGGGTGCTGGCACCTCCACAGTGTGGAGTCATGATGGCCCCACGTCAGAGTTTACTCAGCATGCAAAGGTAGATACTGAGAGGTGTGACAAAAATCTGTCATTAGGCTGATCCTTTATTCAGATATCTTGATGTTTATTTCCTATCAAAACATGCTAAATTGAAATAAAATCATGTTTGATGACAGACTGTAGACACAATTAGAAGCTGGTAGGACCAAACAAAAACAGTGGATAAACAATAAAACCATGCTGAGAAAAGAACCCCAGTGTAAGCTTTCCATTGTGTGCTGGGGAATAAAGCAGGTCAGAGGTCGTAAAAATTTTACATCTCATCTTCTGGGGAAAAAAATTTACCATCATCTTTTGGGAGGCTGTGCTTCTTTAAAAAGCGGAGGAGAGAGGAATTAGAGGAAACTTAAAATTGTATAAAAATTCTTGCACAAATAGGGTTTGATTGTTCCTTGAGAGTCAAACAAGTATCATTAACTGTAGTTAAATAACAACAGGCCCTCCCTTTTAAAAAGCTCTGTGTTTCTGCTCACGTGTAGGAAAAACTGGTATTTTGAGACAAGTAGTCTGCCATTTTTCCTCTCGTGCCAACAAAGTAAAACATATCCCTTTCCTTCTTCTCAAAAAGAAAAAAGAAAAAACCACCAGCCCCTGCTCCCCAAATAACCCCACATCGTTTTCTTAAGAAAAAAGCTACAGCAAACACACAGAACTTAGCAAACACTTTCTGTTCCTTTCCTTATGAGAGCCTCCCTGGTAGCTGCCACAGGACCAGTCTCTGTGCAGAGGGGAGGCTCTTTCACCTGTGCTAGGATCAGGGGGACTAGGCTTCCAGGTGTTCCTGGGACATGCAGGGCACAGGGAGCCTCAGAGCTCTTTCTAGGTGAGCAGCCCACTTCCAGGTCCAGCTTATCTCCTCAGTGCCTGGGAATCCTGACATTCAGAGGCAATATAAGGAATAAGGATCCCAGGCAGGCAGGGCCTCACTGAGGCCAACATGGCCCTAGTGTCAGCCATCACCTAGCAACTCCAACAGGATGGCTTGTGTGTGTGTGTGGTTTTTTTCAGGATATAAACATTTTGTTGATTTAATGTTCCTGATTTATGTAGAAAAATTAATACTTGTAGCACACATTGCCTTATTGACTTGAAATTAGTTTTACATTTTTCAACATAACAATATGCATATGTCATTATTAAATAGTCTACAAATATGAAAATGAATAACAAATAATAAACATGTGCTCACATCCCACCTTTTCAGACGATGCCCCTGAGCATGCTCCCCAGCATGACCTCTCTTTGCTTCACAGCAGCCACAGGGTCCCTAATGTGGGACCCCCCATTTCCACCCATTTCTCATGCCCACACTGTTACCAGCCACTGTTCACCTGAATGGCCATTTCATGCAGGGCGCTGCTGGTCAGGTCCTAACAAGGCAGGAGGAGTCTATATACTGACATCTGAAGATCATTTATTCACTTCCAAGGCCTACTGTCATAGACAAGTTGCGGAACTGGACTCCATGGTACCAGTCAAGGACCCAGGCACTCTGTGCACCCAGTGAAATATTGACTAACTAAAAATTTAGTCTAGAATAAAAATATTTTGAAGATATAACCACTGTTAAGATAGTGACATATTGTGTAACTTTGTAACCTAACAGGGGAATCTGTTTGACTGTATTATGATGAATGATAACATTGCTGATGTTTACTTTTTCTGTGAGAATAAAAATAACAAAGGGAAAGAGGAGGCAAAGCAGCTCTTTGGGGAGATATCCCCACTGCTCTTCAGAATTGCTGGCTTTTCTGTAAATAAAAATGAAACTGCTGATCTCTCATCTGTTTCTCTGTTGATGCGTGAGTGACAGGTGGACAGACCCCGCAGTCCAGCAACAACACTGCGCACGAAACCTGATTGAGGTGCTGCCTGTTCATTTTGAGTGTCTATAATGCTCTGTAAGTTGTTGTAGACATGCATTCCTTGGCAACTTGCTCTTCTCCCCGAGTATTTGTTTGAGAGATTTATTCACAATATTAGGGGTAAATCTAAGTCCTTCTGTTTTTACTGTTTTGCCACTGTACTGCCATTTGTTTAGCCAATCTCCTTCTAATGGACACTTAGCTTGTTTCTAACTATTCTCATTTAAAAGTTTTTGCTGTGAATCTCCTTGTGTGTCTCCTGCTTCATCTTAAACATTCTCTAGAACACAGACCCAAAAGGAAAACTGCTAAGCCTTTGGATTTTGCACTACCTACTGCTTTTTCACATTTGATTATAATGAAAATGCCCTGGGGAGAAGGCCAGGCCACACTCTTAGCTCCCAAACCCACTGCTGCCTGCATCTGCCCGCAGAACCTTCCCACATGTTCTCGGAAGTGGAATTGAGAAACAGCATCATGCTGAGATTCTAAGGTTCTATTGGGCTCAGAGATTTGGGGCTTTCTAACAAAGGCTAAACGTTTCCTCAGTTTCAAAGGAAAAGAGTACCTAAGTTGGGCAAGTTGGCCATTGGTCAGCAGAGGTAAGTGAAGGGGGCAGGAGCAAACAGTTTCTTCTCACTCTAAAATCATTTGGGGTGGATGGCCACCAGCTCTGCCCCATGGGACTGGGATCCAAAGAGTAAGAGAAGCAGGCAGATGGTGGGGATGTTGCTATAAGATGTGTACATGAACCTGGATGTGTGAGTATTTGTGTACGTATATGTGTGTGTGTGTACATGTGCATATCTGTGGAGCATGGAAATGTGTGCATGCATGCACAGATATGTATCTCTGTTGCATGGATACGGGTGTATCTGTGCGCACGTGTGTGTAGGCATACACACCCATATGTTTGCATATCTGTGCCCAAGGTTGGGGGAGGGACAGTGCATCTCTCCTTATCAAAATTTGTCCTTCTATTTTGCTAAATGGATTCTTCTATGTCTTTCAACATTTTTAAGTTACTTCTTTTCCCCTGTGACAGGAGAGGGGTGTTGCTTGATTTCCTCTGACTTTGGCAAATGCCTGCCAGTCTCAATTCATCAAAAACAGTGATCAAAAGATTATCATACTACCAAAGCCACAGCTAGAGAGCGAGCCTCCTCTCAGGCTGTGATATCATCTCTTATGGGGAGGGGGTTTGGGTGAGACAAGATGGAATTAAATAAAAAATGTTAGCATTGGGCAGCGCCTGTGGCTCAAAGGGGTAGGGCACCGGTCCCATATGCTGGAGGTGGCGGGTTCAAACCCAGCCCCGGCCAAAAACAGCAAAAAAAAAAAAAGTTAGCATCTCCATGAAGTGAAGTCTGAGTTTATGGAAAGAAGAAAAGAAACACTTACAATGAGGGGAGGAGGGTCTGGTGCTGATGCGTCCCTGCTGCTGCTCTGAGCACAGGCATGTGCTGTGGCAGAACCAGACCAGGACCCCAACTCTCCTGACCTCTGGGAGACAGAGGGTCCTTCTAGGAAGGGCCAGCTCAGCAACCCCATCAGCACATCACTTCCGGAGAGCCTTTTGTTATGTTTACTCCCACTCCCACCCCACCCCCTACCCGGTGCTGACAGGTCATTGTTCCACATCTGGAATCTGACTCTGGAGACACTGGGGTGAAGGTTATTTTAAGGCTCAACTGATTGCCAAAACCACACCCGCCTGACAGGGCAAGTGCAAAGGCAGGGAGACAGATCCTGCAGTAGGACTTCTGCTCCTGGCACTTCCACGTCCCCAGGCCTCTGGCTGAACTGACTGTACTCCAGAGGCTGCTCTCTGTCACCTGCTCTGCCCACACTCCACTAAGGCTAGTCAATTTCCCTCGTGGTGCTTGTACAAATGCATCATATGTCGTTAATGTATCTATGAATTTATGAATTTTCCAAGATAAATCTAGTTTAAACTTTCTTATTCCAGGTGTGACTGGCCAACATTTTGGCATGTGTGCACACAAGCATGCTCATGCTGGAATACCTGCTAGTAAGACGTCACTTTGCCCCCTTCTCATTGTGCAGAGTGTAAACCTGAGTGCGAAGTGGCTTGTCCAAATTAGTCCGGGCTCTTGAGGCCCACAAAAGCTGGAGATGAGTTTCATATCTGGCTTGCCTGGTTCTGAAGCCCCTTCCACTCACCAACCTGGTGGCTCAGCCACTAGCCGAGCACCTGCATGCATGGCCAGTGCCCAGTGGGCCATTTTCACACTCCTGTCTGCACTACAGAGCCCTGCAATCTCATCATCCTCACTCTCCAGTAAAACCCCAAAATCGAGAGAGTCACAAATCTCTCTGAAACTTGGATAAAAGCAACCTAGCGCAAAAGCATGAGCTAACAGACACCTATTATACACCTGTCCTAAAATGCCTAACATTGGCATCTGCTGAGCTGAACTTGGCATCTTGGGCTTCCCCTTTCCCACCTGCCAGAGCCTCTTCATAACCTCCACCTTGCTTAACAGAAGCCATGTTCTCTGAGAGGCTCAGCCCTCCTGATGAAGTCCTCAGAGCTCCCACGGTCCTGCTTGGGGCTGGGCTCACCCCTCCTATGTCACTGCTTTGTACACAGCTAAATCGATTAGGACCATGCGATTCGCGTTTGTATCTTTCACATGTCACATTTGTGAATCAGTCTTGTACAGACACACGGCAGACAGGGACAAATGGTTTTTAAAAATTTCACTTAAGGACCCTCGCTGTCATTGTCAGTTTCATGAATTTAAAGCCCAGGAAAATGAATACTCTTTTATTTTGTCTTCAGGAAAGCACACATCAGTAAGATAGATCCAAATGAGATGAAGTATTTAATGATGTGGGTCTTTAATAGTTTTATTTTTATCCTCATTGTTTTTGAGAATGGAGGGAGATGAATTGTGGTAAATAGAAAGGGCTTTCAGTTTGCCGAGTATCAAAATACAGGATTTCATCTCCTCAGGCAGCCACGGATTCCTTACAATATTCTCTATAAGTATTCTAAACACTCTGGGAGGAAAGAACTAGCTAGAGATGCCAAACATAGCTTTATTAGCTATAGATACTGAGCATTTAATCCTTTATAAATGAAGGGTTATTTTCCTAGAGAGCCCTGAGCTGATTAGGAGGGTCATGCAGAAACACACAAAAGTCCTTGGGCTGTGAATTACAGACTTGGCCTCTGAGTTCCCAAGGATGTGCTGTGTACTGTAAGAGCATGTCACAGTCTACTCTGTGTTTACCGTTGGGGAATGGTCAAATGAAGATCTCAGCTTAAAGATTTCACCTCAGGGCATCAGGCGGGGGGTCATTGCCTCAGTCTGTGATGTATGCACTGGGCGTGTGTTCATCTGTATATGTGTGCGTTTGTGTGTATATGTGTACAAGTGAATACACATGCAGGCGTGTGTGTGTGTGTGTTCACATCCCTGAGCAGACAGATGCATTCAGCACAGTTTAGTAATGCCTGACACCTGGTTCTTCTCCATATAGTTCCATAGTTCTATAGTTCCACAAATTGTGTTGCTCTCACAGTACCACTGGTGATGGTCAATTTTATACGTCAGGTTGCCCGTGTGTTTGGTCAAACACCTGCTATAAGATACGATTAACATTTAAATCAGTAGACTTTGAATAAAGCAAGTTAGCCTCTACAATGAGGGTGGATCTCCTCTAATCACCTGAAGCCCTTAGGAAAAAAACTGACCTCTTCCAGGGAGGAGGGAGCTCTGCCTCCAGACTGCCTTTGAACTTGAGCTGCAGCATCAACTCTTCAACTCTTCCCTGGGTCTTCAGCCTGCCCCACCCTAGAGTCCTGATTCAGTGCATCTAGGCTGGGACCAAGGAATGTGGATTTCTCTGATGGTGCAGAAGGCCTGGGACCACACTTCAAGAGCGACTGTCCTCTTGGGGTAGATTTGTAAGGATCCCCAGTACTTATAGACTGAGGGAGCATCAGAGGCCATCAGAAGGCCAGAGGGCTTGTTGGTAGTGCCACTTCATTTCCAGCTTTACCCAGAACCCAAAAGAAAGTCAACTCAGAAAGGATGAGGTTGTCAATGCCAGCCTTTCAGAAGAAAGAGCAGGAGCCACACACAAGTCCCTCCTCATGCCCCATTGTTTCCACCTCCTTGGATGCAGTGGGTGTGGAGGGGGAGATGACCCCTTGGCCTCCCCACAGCATTCCCCACCAGCGTGAAATTTCACAGCTAAATATCCACTCCTGTGTCCCCACAGAAAAACATGAACAGCTAGAGCTTCTGAGTGTTGTCCACAGCTCTCCTAGGAATATTGATTTAAAATAAATAATAAACTACTTCCTTAGACCACCAAGAGCAAAGTATTGGAGCCTGAGCCCAACAGCCTGCATTTGACAGTGCCCGCATTCTCATCCAGGATCCCAAAGTTGCGAGGCAGCTGAATCGGCCCTGTCTTCATGGACTGTGTGGCGGCTGCTTCCCAGAGCTCTGCACCTGGCTGCCTCACTTGCTACTTCCATGCTTAGCTGGGCTCACCCGACTCTTCTCTGGCACACCCTGCAAACCCAAGGCCCCGTGTCTAGGGGCTCAGCATGCAGCAGTGCTGAGATGAGCTACTGCAGAGGACAGAGGCACCCTGGCTAGTGGATTGAGAGAGCAGCCCTCCAGGACAGCTGCACCATCGATTTCATCACTCATGTCCAACGTGTGTCCATCCATTGAGTTAGGGGAAGAGAACACAGGGTTCAGATTCACCTGTGGATTAACCACTAGGGATCTGAAATTACATGCCACTTTCTATGCTTCAGAGAGAAGGTGGGATAGGAACTGCACCCAAGGACATGCACACTGTGACTCCTTGGGAACTTCTGGGCCTCTATCAGAATGGGAGCAGCTTGTTTTGTGGTGACTTCTTAGGAAAGAAGGAAAAGAATGTCCCTGGAGGGTGGGTGGTGGGTAGTTCCAGGTCGAACCCTCCTTTCTCCCAGGGGCAGGAATTGACCCTTGTGGTTAGGCGAAGGGGATGTTATCAGCCAGATGTGGGAGCCCACAGACACAAGGCCTTTGTGCTTAGACCATCTACTAACTAGACCCGTGTGAGAACTAAACTCTGCCCAGAAAGTTGAGGGACAGACCTTCTGTGTTAGAGAGCTCAGAAGTGGAAGTTAATGTGGGGAAGTTAATGTCTCTTGAATTCTTAGAGACAAGATTTGGGGATCCCTTGGGGACAAAGATCAAAGCAAGAGTTACATTATCAACCCCTGGGGCCTCCCGGGGCACCCGGGCCTGCTGGCTGCCATCTGAGGAGCTGAGTTCCAGGGTGGTGGTGGGGAGAGCTCCTGCAGACTGTTCACACCTGAGCAGAGAATGGGCCACACATGGGACCACAGTCCTCACAGACATTAGCCATGAATGGCCGTATCCTGTGGCCCCAAAAGTAGCCACAAGAGATGCGACTGAGCTGAGTCTGCAGGGATCTTCCTAAGGAAAGGGGGTGCCTGGTGGACACCTCTTTAAGACTGCAGATGGATGCCCTTGAAGTGTGCGTTTCAGAAGGGGACCAGGCTCTTCAAAGTTATAGACAATGGCTGTTTGCCAGTTTTGGCTGGTGGTGCCTCAAAGCAAACTCGAATTAATCCAAGGGGAAAAAAAGAAACGTGGCATTCCTTTAGGCTGTCGGGTAGTACACTGCATGCACTATGTGATTCAACCTCCTCCTCCACAGACAGAAGACAGGACACTGAGAGGCTGATGGAAGTTCAAAGGCAGGTGTGTTGGTGTCCAGGGGCCACTGTAACAAATGTCCACAAACTCAGGAGGGGGGGAGGTGTCTTAAAACAACAGAAATTTCTCACACATCTGGAGGCCAAAAATCCAAAATCAGGATGTCCACAGGATTGTTCTCTCTGGAAGTTTAGATGGGAGGTCCATTCCATGCCTCTCCCCCTACCTGCGGATGGCTGCTGGAACCTCACTTCAGTCCTTGCTTCTAAGGTCATGTACGTCCTTTCTAAAGATGCTGGTCATATTGGATCAGGACCCCCTGTACTCCAAAATGACTGCGTTGTAACATCCTGCCCACGACAAAGACTCTCTTTGCAAACAAGGTCAATTCACAGGTACAGGATTAGTGCGTCAATATATTTTTCTTCAATCCCAAACAGCAAGCCAGCAATAGTGAAACAGTGAGGGGGTCCCTCCAGGAGCAGAAGTACCCCAGCTGTGGAGGACAGTGTGGAGACCTGATCAGACCTGAACAGAACCTCCAGATGTTGGCATTGGAGTTGGATGTCAGCTTCTGCTCCAGATTGGGGGAGCAGGGGGTTTGAGTGCTCTGCAGGGAAACATGTTGAGGTTCTATCTGAGAATGAGGCTGCTTGGTTTTATTTTTTTATTTTCTTTTCTTTAAACAATGCAATGAAGAAGATGTCCCAAACATGCTGTGTGTTCTCATGTCTCCACATGTCCGAGAGCCTTGGTCCAGGCCAAGCCCAACCCTCCCACCCTCCCTGCTCTAGCCATCAGAGCTTATGTCTTGGCTCAGGTCTTTCCAAAGGCAGAACTAAAACAAAGTTTGACTGCAGTTTATCTGAAAGGTGATTCCAGGAAGCACTGCTAGTGGGGAGAGGACGTGAGCTGGGGAAGGCTGGACTGCCATGAAGGGTATATGGAGGAGGAGCTGTGGGTTCCTGGGCTCAGTCCTGCTGGGAACCCTCCACAGACTGCACAGATCAACCTTCCTTTGGAAACAGTCCCCCAGGGAACAAGGAAGATGGTCATCTACTGTAGATTCCTCTTAGGTAAAGGTCAATCCTGGGCATTGACTCCTTAGCCCCTCCAGGGTCCAGAATCCCTGAGGGTGTCAGGGGATGCTGGATGGTCACAGGGCAAGGCCAGGTGCTATCAGCGGCTGCTCCAGTGACCTACCCGGGCAACATGGGAGGCCAGCCCCCTAAGCAAAGCTTCACATCACAGCATCTCACTGTAATTGTTACTGTTTTTCTAAAAACTCCAAAAACACAGTGATGTTGTCATTCAACTTTGTTTTCCCAGGCCTGGACAGTGGGAAAGCCTCAAAAAGTAAGATTTCAATTAGTTTCCACTGCCCCTGCCTGCTTTGCCAGCAAAATAAGAAATACTCTTAGCTCAGAGCCAATTAGCCAACTCACTCTAAAATATGTGAAAATGCCCCCTTTGGTCTCAGCATTGGCCTGGACAGATGTGAAGAGAATAAGGTAAGAAGACTGATTCCTGTACAGAGCACAGATGTCAACTGAGAAGACCCACACCCCACGGCCACGGGTCCCGAAGGCTGCAGCTCCGGTCAGTGCAAGCGTTCTCTTGCCTAACTCTGCTGTCCCTTGGCTGGAGTTAAGTTGCAACAAAGTCATTCCAGGAGACAATCAAATTCACAGGGATTCCAAACATCTTCAGACATCATCCCACCTACCTCTGACTTGCTCCTCCCCCTCCAGTTTCACTGTGAAAAGGTTCAAACACGGAGGCGGCGCCTGTGGCTCAGTGAGTAGGGCGGCGGCCCCATATGCCGAGGATGGCGGGTTCAAACCCATCCCCGGCCAAACTGCAACAAAAAAAAATAGCTGGGCGTTGTGGCGGGCGCCTGTAGTCCCAGCTGCTCGGGAGGCTGAGGCAAGAGAATCGCGTAAGCCCAAGAGTTAGAGGTTGGTGTGAGCCCAGTGACGCCACAGCACTCTACCCAAGGGCGGTACAG
This sequence comes from Nycticebus coucang, assembly GCF_027406575.1. Classification (NCBI taxonomy): domain Eukaryota; kingdom Metazoa; phylum Chordata; class Mammalia; order Primates; family Lorisidae; genus Nycticebus; species Nycticebus coucang. Next base: position 110,103,559 of record NC_069781.1, read on the forward strand.
TGAGACTCTGTCTCTACAAAAAAAAAAAGAAAAGAAAAGGTTCAAACACACAGAAAACCAAAAGAATTTTACAGTGAGGACCAACAGAGCAGGCTCCCCAGATCTAACCATCCAAATTTGATTCCTCTTACCTTCCCCCACGTGTCTCCATGTGCCCACCTGCCTGCTGCTGTCTACCCAGTTACTCTTTCCTTTGCCATAGGCTCAACCACAGACGTCAAAGGCAGAACAGCAGGCAAAGAGTTGGGATTAAAGAAAGCACAACCCTAAACCTCTCCCATGTGATCCTGCATCTATAAAGCCACATACCAGGAGTGTCCCGGCCAGCCCACCCACTGTTCTTGTCTGTGGAGAGTCCTATCCACAGACACCCCATTCACCCACTGGATAGCACACAACCAGCACAGACTTGTTCTAATCAGCCTCTCAAGAGACCAGTCTATCACTGCTCAAAAAATACACATCAACCAGTGTTTCCAGATCTGTTGAAATCTGTGAAGATTATCTTCCATTCTTGAAAACAACCAAGAGGCATTAAGCAGGGTCAAAACTCCGTCTCACACGGCTGACCACATTAACCAGCGTCAAAAGTCCATCTCACTGCTGACCACAATGAAATGTAGAGTGACTTCAGAAAAGTCTCACTCTTTTGAGATGAGCTCTTACTCTGTTGCTGAGACTGGTTTAAGCAATACTCCACCCCAGCCTCCTGAATAGCTCGCACCACACAAGGGCTGGGAAGGTTTCTAAATTGTTTGGTTTCATATTTTGCTGAGCACCCTTTGGAGTCTACCTTTTGCAAAGGGATTTGGGAGAGAGTGCTACTCAGAAATTCTTCCGATGCAAAATGTCTGCATTTCTCAGTGAGCCCCACAAATGAATCCACAGATTAGGCTGAACATCAACCTTTTGTTTACCCAACCCTAAGCTAAGCATCACAAACATCCTTACTTGGAGAATGGCTCCCTGAGATAATTTATTCTCATGCTGTTTATTTCTCCTGATCGCATTGTCCTTATCTATGATTTCAAGTACCTTAAAACTTAAATTTTTTAAAAGTAGTGTTCACAGTGTCAGGGAACAGTCTTGCACATTCCTTTGTTATAATTTGTAACATTAGCAGGGAATTGTCCCAGCAGCCAGGCAGACAGAGGCCCACCCTTCCTGAGGGCCATGGCTCTGAGTGTGAGCCTTGGGGAGAACCTTGGCCTTGCCCACCACTCCAGGCCTGGGCAGTCTTTGCAGAGATGTCCCTCCCAGGAGTATGACCAACTGGCCTAGTCACTGCAGCTGACCACATTCTGTCCTGGGGGAGGCCGTTCTGGGAAGACTTTGACCTTAGTTCCTGGCAGCATATCCAGCCTGGGAGGCCCACTGCCCTCCCTCTGCCCCAAGGTGGGCACTGACTACAGCCAGGAATCCCTCTACATGACCCAGCCATCCTGGGACAGACCTTCCTCCTGCTGCTGGCCACACATTCCCTGTGTCCCGGGGACCTTATGGCTCCTTGTTAATGTATTTTCTTATAACTCACCTTAGAGTCGGTGATTTCTCCCTAATTAGGACGGCTGAGCCCTGCCGGTTACATTCTAGCTAATGCACCTGGGTCTTCTGGGGCCACTGGCAGCACCTCCTCTGGCCACTCTGCTCCCAAATCCTGCAGCGAGCTGGCCTCTAGCATGCACCATCACTCCTGCTCCCCTAGGCTGCTCAGCGTCCAATATTAGGGGAGCTTCCTCAGGCACCCTGATCACCAGCTGTCATGTTGGAGCCATCACTGGGACCCTACTGAGTGAAATCTTGGGACATTTGTGTTGAACACGTACTTGTGACAGTAACCTCACAAGAGTGCTGTGAGGCCCCTGCGGACACCATTTCCAGGTAGGACTCAGACCCCTGAGAGCAGAGTGGATGGTCTGGCCTCCCTGCTGCCCTGAAAGGCCACCGCCAGCCCCAATGCCTTTCCCTCTCTGTCTCTCCTGAACAACCAGCCTGCTTTCCCCTCCCCAGCTATGAAGCTTGTCTTGTTTACTGTTTACACTCAGTTTCATAAAGTCAGAGGCACTCTTCAAAGGTAAGTCTGTATGGTCTGCCTTTAGCTGCCTCTCTCTCTGTGACTACAGAGGGAACCTAAACATGGAAAGTGAATGGCAAAGTGTGTTTAAAGCGTCTGAATTCTAAAGAGGAGCTCATGGTGATTTTCTTTGAAAATGATTATCAGTCCACATGCCTGCGAGGAACCAAAGGCAGGAAAAAAACTTGTTAGAAATACAATTATACTTTGATAAAATAAGCAAAACAACTCCTACACTGTTTACTCAGTAAGCAGAATTTTTTTTAGGCCAAATGAATGTGTGTACGTACCTTTGTATGTGCTGTTGTGCCTACACGAGTCAACATGTATGTTGGTCTGAGAGGACTGGGGTGAGTTTACATGCCACAGAGGGAGGGGGCAGACAGCAGCCAAGCCTCTGACCAGGGGCCCCAGACAGTTCAGGATTCCACAGCGCAGCTGGCCAAGGGAGCTTTGGGAGAATTTTCATCTATTTTGACAGGAAGGAAGGCGGCATCTGGGACAGAACCGGTTGATTGGTGGACACAAAACAGGAGCCTGTCACCAGTCCCTCTTGGGTCTTTTATTTTCCCAGAAAAAATGGAGCCAACTTGGCAACTGCAAGTGATGGGAAGGTGAGGGAATTCAAGTATGGAGGGGAAGATGCAAAGGGGTTGTGTCAGTGTGGGATGCGTGATATAATCACTTCTCAGGGTGGCACCAAGTACACAAGGATATGAGACCATGGCCATAAAATGGGGCTGATTGGCAAGAATTCTGGAGTTTTCCCTACCTGTGCTGGGCTGCTGGGGGCTGGAAAGATGTAAGCACAGAGTTTGATTAAAGCCGGCTCGAAGTTCTGCCAAGAAGCCAGGTGTCAGGGGAAGAGAGGATGAATGTTGTTGAGGGTGTACACCTGGGGGACCATGACAATCTGCCATACATTCTACCCGGAGGCAGGTAAGATATGTGAGGGGTGGTGGCAGCAAGGGGGTAGGGTGGAGGGCTTGCAAGATGACACCAGCTGGGGCCATACATGGACTCTCTGGGTAACAGGTGTATGGTGGCCCAGGCATGATGTGCCAGAGAATTCCAGGGTGCAGCCCTGTTGAGAACCCAGAGGACAAGCCAGAAAGTGCAGGGAACCCTCAGTGGAGAGGGTGAGGATCCAGGGAGTATGGAGTCTCGTATGGTGGGATGGAAGATTCCAGATGGTCAGGCAATGACTAGTAACTACAGTGGCAAAGGGAAGGCTTCCTCTTCACCCTCAGAAGGTTTGCTGGAAAATCAACTCATAAAAGGCAGCCAATTGGAGAAAATTTATTTATTTATTTATTTTTTTTTTTATTTTTTTATTTTTTTGTAGAGACAGAGTCTCACTTTATGGCCCTCGGTAGAGTGCCGTGGCCTCACACAGCTCACAGCAACCTCCAACTCCTGGGCTTAAGCGATTCTCTTGCCTCAGCCTCCCGAGCAGCTGGGACTACAGGCACCTGCCACAACGCCCAGCTATTTTTTGGCTGCAGTTTGGCCGGGGCCGGGTTTGAACCCGTCACCCTCGGTACATGGGGCCGGCGCCTTACCGACTGAGCCACAGGCGCCGCCTGGAGAAAATTTATTATATTTAACATGTATACACAGGAATCTTCGGAATGAAGACACTCAGTGGGGTTTATATACCAGCTTGAGGTAACAGAAAGAAGGGAGGCTCGAATCCTGGCAAGACAGATTATGAGAGGGAGCAAGGGAGAAGAATTCCGTTGAGGAAAAATAAAGGCTTACTAGGGAGCATTCAGTGGACTTAAAGAACACATAGTGGTCTGGGGCAAAGTCTGTTGGGCCTACAGGGTAGACAATGTTTGTGACAAAAGTCTGTTTCCAGGTTTGCTGACTGGCTTTAGTCTTCCTCCCTGTGAGGTGGGTTGACTTACTGAAAACTCCTGGGAGGGACCAGAGGTCACTGTTTTCTTGTTTGGTAGCTCTGGACCTCAGGCAGATAAGGGCATGTCAGAGAACAACCTCATCCTGGGCTTTGGGAGAGACAGTCGGCTGGGTCAGAGTTCAGGGCTCTTTTACAGTTTAGTCTATACAAAGCACCGTATTCTGGGGTGCCAGTTTCTGAGCCCCAAACACAGCTATGCAGACGCAGATGCACGCTCAGGTGAGCCAAAAACTGCAGTGAGCCTGAAGCAGCTGCTCAGCCCTGGCTGCCAGGGCAAGTTGATAGCCGCTGCTGCAGCCTGCTCCCCACAGCAGGTCACCTGGTCAGCTTGTGGCCTGGCTTTGGGGAGGGTGAAAAGCTGCTCAGATGATTTTGTGCCAGTGAGGCTGATGCCTGCTCCAGCTCAGGGCTCCTCCCACTGCACTGTGCCCAGGAAACTTCAGCAGGTCTCCAGGTGGGTGGGGCCTGGGAGTCTGCATTTCTAGAGTCTCCAGGTGCCCTGGGCTGCAGGTACTTTGAGGATGAAGGTGTGAGGGATAGCCTTCAACAAGGCTACTTCTGCCCAATTGTTTACGCCAGCCAGCAAAAATAGGCCTCAGAGTGTTCTTGATGTTGATAGATAATATACTTGTTTATAGAAAGCTAGCAAACAGCCTCTTCAGGGATGAAACAGGAAATAATCATCTGGGGCCAGGGCAGGACTGTAGGATGGAAGAGAAGTTAGAATTTCTAAAACATTCCTATGAGTAGGTACAGCACTGTCCACCTGCCACATCTGCCTAGGGTCTCCAGTGGCTCAGCTTGCAGGTGAAGGCCCTTGCAGCCCCTGATAGTCAGCCAGGGCCTCTGCCCTCCTGCCCTTATATAACAGGCTTCAGGGAGAGACCTCCTCACTCAGGCCCACTGAGGCCTGGGGGAGAATGGGAGGCTCCCTGGTCTTATTCAGAGAGAAACAAATGACCAAATTCACTAGGGGAGGGCAGGAGGTCACCTGGAACTAGCCTGCACCCACACTCCAGCCCTTGCTGGCTCCTTGCAGCTCCCAGCATCTTCTACAGCTATGCAGCCTCTGAGCTCCTGGGTGTCACCCTGCTTTTGGAGAAGCTGTGGTAGGGACAAGGTTTCCACTTCAAAGGTGCTAAGGGCCATAGCTTTCCCCAGAGCATCTCTCTGGGTATCCCTGGTGGTTTCAGGGACGTTTGATTCCTGGTTGGGTTATGTCCCAGCCCAACACTTTGCCCCTCTCAGAGCTTCGGAAGCAACTAATATAAATTAATACTAGGGACACTACAAAAGTTTTGAGATACACAAAAATTAAGAAATGTAAAATCATTTTGATTACTATATTTTCTCCACTTATTCTTAGGCAGAAGGCTGAGAAGCAATGATTACTAATTATATTTTGTCAAAGATAATCACCGTGACATCCTATGATGCACTTTTGCATTCTTGTAAACCATTTTCTTCCTTTTTTTGCAGTTTTAGCCAGGGCTGGGCTTGAACCTGCCACACCCGGTATATGGGGCTGGTGCCCTACTCCTTGAGCCACAGGCACTGCCCTCTTGTGAACCATTTTAAAAACATTCTCTCCACTCTCTTTGGTAGCCATGAGCAGCCTCTTCAGGGCTGGAACAGGAAATAATCACCTGAGGCCAGGGCAGGACTGTAGGGTGGATGAATCATAAGTGTAACCTCTGTGGACTTCAAGAACTGAACAGTGATGTTGGTCGTGTTGGGCAGACACAGCGCTGTCCTTAGCTGCTGTTCTTGAAGCTTCCCAAAAATTTGAGGTAGGCATACTGCTGGGTACCACTGAGCAGTCATGCTCTTTTATTCTCCAGAGGAATAGTTGCAATGTGAGCACTTTTGGAGAAGAAAGTTGCCACCATTTTCTTTCCAACGCTTTGGGGTCGCTTCATATTAGTTGGTGAATTTTCATCAGCAAAAAAAATCCACACTGTCAAGTGACAATTATTCTTTGGATCAAACTGGTAAATCCAGGTTTCATCCCCAGCAATGTTGTCAGAAACTCATCTAGACTCGCCTCCGTCAAATCTGACCAGCGTTTTTCACACCGTTCCACAAGCACGCGCCTCAAAGTGTGAGGCACCCATCAGGGTGAAACTTACCTGACTCAAAGATAGTGGTGTGGGATTCTGGACACATCTAGTGATCCGATCTGTAGTGCCCCTTCAGCTTCCTTAAATGACACTCAATTGTTTTCGTGAACATTTTTTCCACAGTGCCCACGTTTTCCTCAGTCACTGTGGTTCCAGATATCCCACTCTTCTCCTTGTCTTTCAGTGAAGTTGAGCCCCTTTCAAATTCTTGAAATAACTGAAAAATTGTTGCATGGAATGGATAAAGTCCCTCTAAGCCTGCTACAAATGCTCAAGGCTTTCAGAACCTTTCAGCTCACTTTTTAAATCATAGAAAATCATGGCTTGAAAGTGCTTTCTTCCCGGCTCCATCACTAACTGCAACTAAGCGCCTCAAAAAGAAACAAATGAAGCCCTCCCAGTAGCACTGACAAGCTGAGCAAGTTGAAATTTGCAGGGGTGCATCAGAAAGGATGCTGTCGACTGTGTTTCTTGAAAGTGAAATAATGGACCATAATGCAATCTGTCTCAGAACTTTCTTAGTGACCTTTGCGAGACCTCTTCTACTTTGTCTTTTTGCTGAAGTGGATTATGTTGTCTGCAGCCAAGAATTTTGATCAGTGTTTCATCCTTCAGGTTCTGTGACATCACTACTCAGGAAGGTATCAGCACCGCCTTGGCCAGGGCCCCTGGTTGTGAGCATTTAGAGCAGCGCGCGCACGCGCACACACACACACACATACACAGAGCACATGCTTATATCATGTATACTGTCAGTGCAGCATGTCACTTACACACAGCAATCCAAGTGCCCATCAACACATGAATGGATTCATAAACCATGGTATGTGTATACCATGGAATACTATTCAGCCAAAAAAAGATAGAGACTTTACGTTGTTTGTGTTTACCTGAAGTTGAAAAACATTCTTCTTAGTACGGTATGTCAGGAATGGAAAAGCAAGCATTCCATATATTCAATATTAATTTGAAACCAGTAAATGAATGGCTACAGGCCGCATAAGAGAAAAACACAAATAAATTCTCAAAGGGAGGAGGAAGGAATGGGGGAGGGGGACTCCGTAAGCTCCCACCTCATGGGCACAGTACAGGAATATAGGGGTATAAAGCACACCTCCCGGGTGAAGCACTCAACTCCAACTTTCCCTAACAAACACAAACAATGTAACCTAATCGGATATACCCTTACATTAATCCAAAATAAATAAAAATAAAAGTGAACAGAATGTAAATGTGTATAATCTTCAGCTTCATGGACGCACACAGCATAGCCACTGCTCTGCAGTCTTAAGTGAGCATAATATAAGATCAACAGTACTATTTAAAAATTCTAGGCTAATGAAGAAAATACCCCCATTTCACTGTGATCTAAATTAAATAAGATTGACAAAATAAGAGAATTTCGACCTTAATTTTCTTCTAACATAGGATAAAATACTATAAACCAAAGTGATAATTGGCGTAATATTCAAAAATCATAGTCAGACTGCTGGGCATCAGAAACAATTGCTCAGTAGGGAGCCTGGGGGCAGCCACAGGGCAACCGCTTCAGACTCAGTTTATTCTGCCTGCACAAAACTGCTTTTTCCGGTTTTGAGGCTCAGACCACACACACACACACACACACACACACACACACTAACAAACATGCATGCACAAACACACAGTGCTTGGGCACACGTATACAAACATATTTTCTCTCTCCCTCTTCTCTCTTTCCTTTTCTTGGAATTCTGTTGAGCTTCAGGACCACATAATTGCTGAGCCTACATTTCTACTGTCCCCAGGTTTTGGGATCCTTCCAAAGTGGCCTTCTATTTTCCAGATTCCTGTTTTCAAATGTAGATTTCCCTCCTGGCCGCTTATATTAAGCAACAAACTGTCAAACAGTTTAATTTGGTGAATAAAAATCTCTTGGCTTCAGAAGTCTGTGAATTAAATGAAACCTTGTTCTTCTTCTGCATTGTGGCTCTGCTGGGCACATCTGGCCACCTCTAAGACTCTGCTGAGCCCCCCTGGGTAAGCAGCAGACCTCCTCAGGAGATCTCCCAGAGTTCTCGAGTACCAGGTCCTTGCATGAGGAAGCTGGGGCATGCTAGGCTGATACCAAAAAGAGTATCCACATCCTGAAAGGTTCATTGCTGTTACATGTTCATTATGTGAGTTTTAAAAATAAATATCAGTTCATACAAATAATCAGAAAAATATAAATCTCTAGCACTCCTCCCTAACATCCCCAAACAGGTCAGGAACTATGTTATTTCAATGCAGGAAGAAAAGTGAATGACAAACGCGTTTCCAAAACATCAAAGAACAGAAATGCCTTCCACTCTACCTTAAAACCCCTCAGGGCTGTGTTGTTCAAGTGTATCAGAAATCTAAGTCCTCTCAAGAATGGAGCTCAGTGGGCAGTGCCTGTGGCTCAAGGAATAGAGCACCAGCCCCGCATACCAGAGGTGGCAGGTTCAAATCTGACCCCGGCCAAAATAGAAAAAAAAAAAAGGAATGGAGCTCGGGGTGTAAAGGTAGATGCAGAATTGAGATGGAGGTGAAGAAAGGAGAATCAGGGTACATTTGTCTCTTCAATGGCCAAGAGGGAAGGTGGAACAAATCTGATATATCAAGAAGGCTTCCTACAGAAGGGCCCCTTCTGCTGGAAGCATGTGTGTGATTTAATGAGATAAAGAAGGAGGCACACCCTTAAGCTGGGGGGATAGCATGTGCAAAGGGCCTGTGGCAGGAGACAACATATTGAGAAGGTTTCCAAAGATGGGAAAGAGAACTGACAGAATATGAGTGTGACAAGGTGGAGACAGGCTGGGGCCAGGGTACACAGGGCAAGTAGGCTGTGCAAGAGTATCTAATTGGAGTGTCTACCTGGAGCTGAGGTGCCACCAAGAGGTATTTAGAAAAGACCCCATCGTCTGCAGAGTGAAGCATGAATTGAGAGGAGTTAAATTGTATGTGCATGATCATTGTGCAAATTAAAAAGGAGAAGGCCCTGGATCCAGTCCTGAGGAGACCAAAGGGTTAGCCTCAAGTATCACCAGAGCCAACTGGAAAGAACAGAGGAGCAGCTGACGGAGGCTGCACAGATGACCACAGCAGGAAGAGTAGCCTGGGAGGAGGGTCTGTATTGGCAGAGTTCGCTGAGGGGTCCCTGGGAGAGAGAAGGTGCCTTCAGATTAGCCCCATGGAGGTGCCAGGTAGCCCTGCAGGGGATGTTGTGGTTGGATTAGAACAAAACTCTAAAGAGAAGACTGAGGAGAGAGAGGGGACAGTAATCTACTAGGAAGGAGAGGAGAGAGGTGGGACGGAAGGAGGAAGAGGAGGAGAAAGTTGTCGAGGAAGGGATGTGTTGTTATTGTTTAGAATAACAATGGTTTCCCTATGTGTAAAACCTAACTGGCTTTCCCTTGCACTGACCATACTTATCTTCCCTCCCTCCTGAAATCCCACTGAGTGGCAATAAATTTACAAAGTTTGAAGGTTAAAGGGACCAAAAAAAAAAAAAAATGGGTGAGAAACATTAGGGGAAGAGACAGCTTAGCAAATTTTCAGGAGAGGAAAAGTGTATGAAGGCGTGGAAGTTGCCTCAGCCTATGGAAGAGGCTGTGACAGCCTTGCTGGGAGGGAGGCCAAGGAGACCCTCAGTCTCATCACCCTGAATATAAGAAACCCAGCCCCGGAGAGCAGGAAAGGATGCCGGAGAAAGAGTTTCAGGGTGCAGCTGTGCAGAGGGTTGTCTCCCCCACCACCCTCATGATGGCTCCACCACTCTGCCTCCTTTTGCTGCCACCAGGAAGTCTGCCGGCTCAGGACAACAATCTCCCAGCTCAGGACAACAATCTCCCATCAGCTTCCCATTGAGGGTCTTCCCACCAGCCTACAGTGGCAAGGCTGGCAAACCACCTCCTGGGAGGGAGCATGGAGACCTTGTCAGGGGTTAGGATGGAAGCACTGGGTGAGAGGAGAATGGTCGCTGGTCAGGGGAGGTGACAGGGAGGGAAAGAGCAAGATGCCTGTGTGTTTTTGGTAGAGGGAGGGCACTGGAGAAAAGACTGTTTACCAAAGGGATGTGTTAGGTGGAACCGTGGGAAATGTCCACCTGCCCCATTTTTAACCAATAAAATGGTAATTATATACCGTTCACTCTAATGAGACTATTACTTAATAAACATTAAAGCTCTTCTGGAAAAATGCCCTTGGGCATCCATAAAGCGAGCACACAGACCCACGGTCACCACCTCCCCGGCTCCCGGACTCTGGTTTCCCTCACTTGCCCAAACGATAAGGAAGGAAATGAAACAACTGAGTCCTTCAGTGGGGAATCCTGGGACAGCTTCTGATCTTTGCCTCAGGGCTGAAAACCTCTAAGGAGAAAAGTCAACTGAAGGTCCCCAGATACCTGTTTGTAGCTTTAGAATCTTGCAAAGTCAGATAAAAGCAGAAGTGAATCATAAACTCGAAAGTAACTCCTGCCTGCAAGTCCTAACATGCTGTCTACAGCCCACGGGTGACAGAAACCTCTATAATCACCTGAAAAAAGACTCCTCTGTGCTAGAAGGAATCAACTTTGATTCATAAAGAACAGATTCCATTTGATTAAAAAAAAAAAAAAAAAACAGGGTGGGTGTGCCGAGGCTTAGTGAACCATAATGGTGCACATGGCACTGGACAAATAGGAAAAATAAAAAAACCTAACCCTTTGGAGTATTATGATTTAATCTAAATGCTCAGGCTACCCAATAGGAGGTAAGTGAATAAACTCAGGAGAAAAATAAACACTCCAGGTGGAAACTGCCCGGTTATCTAAAAGGCAGAGACAGCAGCAGTGAGCCATGGAGAACCAGCTTAGTTCTCTGACACAGGAGGCAAGAGCTTGAGCATTTCTCTCTGGGCACAGAAGCCTACAGCCCCAGGCCTTCCTCTACCCGGCCCCCACCCCCAGTTATCATGGGATCCAGGGATTTGTGAGATTATTGGTTCTATCAGCTCTACTGCATTGTCTGAAAAGAGGATATTTAAGAAAACAACATTCCTGATTAAGACCGCAAGCTCCAGGAGTAGCAACATGATTCAAAGCCAGGTCTATGGTGCTTCTACGTGCAGTTTCCCACCACCCTACCTGTCTCACGAGAGGGTAACTGAGTTCTTTCTCAGGGGCTGGGGCATCCACATTGCAGTACTTGGGTATGGTTGTTAGAGCACGTTTACCCTTCACATTGCCCCGCAGCACGGAGGGACATTACTTGTTAAATCTTTCACCCCCCAAAAAAGATATTTTCTGATTTTTAATTATTTAAAATTTAAACTTCTTTTTAAAAATAATTATGGATTTGCAGGAATTTTCAAGGATAAAGACACTGTAAAAGGGCTCACATAGCCTTATCCCAGTTCTCTAGTAGTTACATCTTACATAATCTTAGTATAATATCAAAACCAGGAAATTGCCATTGTACAGCATGTGTGTGTATGTGTATAGTTCTGTGCTGTTTATCACACGTGTGGATTCATGTCCCCACCACCTCAGTTATCATAAAGAACCATTTTATTGCCTCAAAAATCTCCCTTACACTACCTCTTTAAGTTCACACCCACCCCTTGGTCACCACCAAACCCTGGAAAACCACTAATCTGCGCTCCATTTCCATTTATGTTATATAAGTAGACTCCCATAATACATGAATTTTTCACTCAGCATAAATAATCTTTTTTTTTTTTTTTTTTTTTTGAGACAGAGTCTCACTCTGCTGCCCAGGCTAGAGTTCCATGGCCTCAGACTAGCTCACAGCAACCTCAACCTCAAACCCCTCCTTTAGCCTTCCCTGTAGCTGGGACTACCCATGGTGACATTTGGATAATTTTTCTATTTTTAGTAGAGATGGGGTCTTAGTCTGGCTGAAGCTGTTCTCAAACTCCTGAGCTGAAGGGATCCTCCTACTTCCACCTCCCTGAGTGCTAGAATCACAGGCATGAACCACCACACCCGGCTATTCTCAGCATAATAATCTTGAGACCCATCCAGGGTGTGGTGGTTATCAACAGTGGATTGCTTCTTACCACTGTGTAAAGCTCCAGGGAAGACCTGCCGCTGTCCATTTAATGATTCATCTATTGAGAATGCTTTGGTTGTTTCCAGATTGGGGCTAGTACAAGTAAGGATGCTCACGTAAAGGTTTTTTGTGGACATTCAACAGAATTCCACTGGGACAAATTTATTTTTAATTCCACCAGGATGCATGCCCAGGAGTGCAATTGCTGGGTTGTTTGGTATTACATGTTTCAGTTTTTTAGGAAATTGTCCAACTCTCTTCCATAGGGGCTGTCCCATTTTACATTCCCAGTAAAGTGATCCAGTTTCTTTGCACCCTCACAAATGTTTGATATTTTCAATATTTTTTGTTCAAGCTGTTCTCCTAGGTTTGCAGTGACATTTTACCATGGCCTTCTTTGCCTTTTGCTAGCGGCTAGTCATGTGCCTATTTTTCACCTTTTTTCCTCTTTATGTCTTTTGCCTGTTTTCTATTTGAATTGTTTGGGTTTTTTACTGTCGAGTTTGGATATATCCTTTATATATTTCTAGGTATGAGCCATTTTGTCATATCTGTGGTTTGCAAATGTTTTCTTACATTCTAAAGCTTGTTTTCTCACCCTCTTACTAGGGTTTTTTGCAGGCCAAGTTTCCATTTAATGAGGCCTTGTTTACTGATGATTTTCTTTTATACATCATGCCTTGCTGTCATATCTCACTACTCTTCAAAGCCCCAGGTTCCAAAGATAGTCTCCTATCTTATCTTGTAAAAGTTTTATAATTAGGCACTTTACATTTAAATCTGTGATCCACTCTGAGTTAGCTTTTGCATTAGGTGTAAGGTAGGTCAAGGTACATGTTTTCTTTTTGCTTATGGATGTCCAATTGCCCCAGCACTATTTGTTGACAAGACTATCATATTTTCTTTTTTTTTTTTTTTTTGAGACAGAGTCCCTTTGTTACCCTTGGTAGAGGGCCATGGCATCATAGCTCACAGTAACCTCAAACTCTTGGGCTCAATTAATTCTCTTGCCTCAGCCTCCCGAGTAGCTGGGACTACAGGTGCCTGTCACAACGCCCAGCTATTTTTGGAGACGAGGTTTTGCTCTGGCTCAAGCTGGTCTTGAACTTGTGAGCTCAGGCAATCCACCTGCCTTGTCCTTCCAAGTGCTGGGATTACAGGCATGAGCCACCACACCCAGCCAAGAGTATCATTCTTTTACCAAATTACTTTTGCGCTTCTGTCAAAAATCTGTTGACCACACTTGCGTGAGACTACTTTGGGATCCTCCCTTCTGTCCCCCTTAATCTGTTAGTCTCTCTCTCTCTCTCTGCCAGTATCACAGAATCTTGATTAATGTAGATGTATATTAAGTATTGGAATCTGGTAAAGTGATTCTATCCCTTTGTTCGTTTTCAAAATTGTTTTAGTGCTTCTAGTTCCTTTTTTCACACATAGATTTTAGAATAATCTATAGCTACAAAAAAACTCACTGGGATTTTGGTAGGAATTGTGTTAAAATTGTGTAGCAAATTGGGAGAATTCAGCCATTTATAGTGTTGAATATTTCTTTTTTTTTTTTTTTGTGATTTTTGGCCGGGGCTGGGTTTGAACCCGCCACCTCCGGCATATGGGACCGGCGCCCTACTCCTTGAGCCACAGGCACCGCCCAGTGTTGAATATTTCAATTCTTGAACATGGTATGTCTCTCTTTTTATTACATCTTTGATCTTTCTTTTCAGCACTTTGTATTTTTGAGCGTACAAGTCCCATGCATGTTTTATTGGGTTTATATCTAAGAATTTTACTTTGTTTTAGTGATTGTAAAAGGTATTGTATTTTTAATTTCACTTTCTCTGTGTTCATTGCTAGTGTATAAAAATACAAGTGATTTTTATGTGTTTTCTTGTGTCCTGCAACCTTGCTTGTTAGTTCTAGGAGTTTTTTTGTTTGTTTAGTTTTTGTCTTTTTGTTTTAGATGCCTTGGGATTTTCTATGTAGGCTGTCATGTCACCTGCAAATAGGGACAGTTTTCTTTCTTCCTTTCTGATCTATATGTCTTTCATTTCTTTTTCTTTCCTTTTTGTACTAGCTAGAACTTCCAGTACTATGTTGCATAGAAGTGATGTGAAGGGACATGCTTGTCATTTTCTAGATCTTAGAGGAACACATTCAGCCTTTCACCATTAAGTATCATGTTAGCTCTGGGCTTTTTGCAGATGCTCTTTATCAAATTGAGGAATGTCCACTTTATTCCTCGTTTCCTTAGAGTTTCATCATAAATGGGCCCTAGATTTTGTTAAATGCATTTTCTGTATAAATTAAGATGATCATGTGATTTTTCTTATTTAGACTACTAGCATTATGATTATATTGCTTGATTTCTTTTTTGCATATTAAACCAGCCTTTCATACATGGAATAAGCCCAACTTGGTCATAGTGCATAATTATTTTTATATATTGCTGAATTATATTTGTTAATATTTTCTTAATAATATGTCTATATGTACGAGAGACATTAATCTGTGGCCTTTTTTTTTTTTTTTTTTGGTACTGTCTTTGCGTGGTTTTGGAAAAAGGATAATACTTGCTTCATAAAATGAGTTGGCAGGTGTCCCCACCTCTTCTGTGTTCTAGTCAAGATTGTGTAGAGTTGGCATTAATTCTTCTTCATATGCTTGATAGAATTTTTCAGTAAAACAATCTGGGCCTTCAGAGTTCTTTTTTTAATAAAAATTATAAAATACAAATTCCATATAACTTACAAGTTATAGGGCTATACAAATAGCTTGTTTCATATTTGGAGAACTGTGACAGTTTCTACTTTTTAATGAATTGATCCATTTCATCTAAGTTGTCAAATGATTGGGTGCAAGGCCGGTCACAATATTCCCTTAGTATCCTCATATCTTCAGTCTGTGTAGTGATAGCCTCTTTTTCATTCCTGATATTGGTAATCTCTGCCTTCCCTCTCTTTCCTTTTTTTTTTTTTTTGTTGTTGTTGTTGTCATCATTCTTACAGGAGTTTGTCAATTTATTGATCTTTTCAAAGAATCATCTTTTGTTTCATTGATTTTTGTTTCTGTTTTAATTTAATTAATTTTTCTTCTTATCTGTGTTTTGTCCTTCCTTCTGCTTCCTTTGGGTTTAATTTGCTCTTCTTAGTTTCTTGAGGTAAGAGTTTAGATTATTGAGACTTTTTCTGTCTTTAACCTCAGCTTTCAAAATGCTTTTTAATCAAGAAGGATTTTGCATGGTTTCAATTCAAATAATATGGAAGGAAAAACTTTTCAGACATGTGTACATTGTGCAAACTTATAGAACACCTATGGTCCGTTTAAATGCCCAGATAGTCAACGTTGTACCCAAGGGTCCAGCGTAAGATATTCTAGAAGAGGATGCTGACACCCAGAGGATAAATGGTTTCTTTACTAATCGGGAGCAATGATGGAAGCAAGACAAGGATTGAACCTTCTGCCTCCACAAACCTTCCCAGGGCAACATCCAGCCTGTAGGAGCTGTTCTCAGGGGCTGGAGCAAGGACTGTCCAGAGGGATTAGGATTCATCCATTCTCCTCAAAATCGGCCTTGACAGTCCAGATCTTAGAGTAGATGTGGAGGGCAGAAAGACGGAGAGTCTGTGGGGCATCCGTCCTCCTCCCCTCTCTGCCATCAGGATCCAGTCAGGCCCTTTTTCTTTCTACAGGTACACTGGTTATTAGTTACCCACACACAAAGGTCGTCCTGTGTCTTTCAGAACAAAAATGGATCAGACACTCTTGACTGTCTCTCAAGTGCTGGGGTTAAACCATAGCTCTGCCACTTAACCTGCTGTGTGACTGGGCAAATTTATGACGATCTCTGTATCTCAGTTTCCTCATCTGAAAAATGGGATGATACTGTACAGGATTGTAATGAGAAATGAGTTGCTGCGGGTAAAGCCCTCTGAGAAGCACCTGGAAAAAGCACAGGCAGAGACCAGAAGGACAATTTCGGCAGATGCTCTTATTGCACCATCAAAACGCTTCCAGTCCTTACGGCCTAAAATCCACCCACTTTGATGTTGGAGAAGTGAGGAAATTGGCAATTACTCTTTACATTCACCCCACCCTCTTTCTCCACTCCCACACCAAGTAAACCTTTTGGTAGCCAAGAATAAGCAAAGTTATTCCACGACATTGCAGACTCTTGTTCAAAAAGCCAACGGCATGGGAGGAATACACCCAACCAGTCTAAGCAGACTGGAACAGGTTTGTGCATAACCAGCTCCTTCCCTGCATGCTCGTGAGTGGGGCTGTAAATGGAAAGCACTGCTCCAGCAAGCCTCCCCTACTACAATTTCCCAGGTGTGGCAGCAGCTAAGACAGGGCATTTTTTTTGGACTCATGTGACTCAGTGCATCAGTGTTCCTGGAGACTGCGCTGACTGTGGAATTTGATGCAGGCTTCACCGCCAGCCTCTGGCAAGTAGAGGGAGCGTCTCCAGCCCACGCACAGGCGCTTACTAAAAAAAAGCGCATGCGCAGGCCCATGGGCGCCCCACCACCTCCCTAGCTGAGTTCTCCTTTCCCTTTCTGTCTGTTCCCACTGCCTCTGAAATCACCTTCATCCTGCCCAAAGTAAGCCCAATTCCTCACGCCAGAAGAATGTATTTATTTTTTCCAAACCCTAAAGTGATGCCACAGGTAGCCACCTCTGAGTCTGACCTGTATCCTACGAGACTGCCCTGGAGATAACACCGACGGTTTGTGATGGAGTATCCCCCAGCAAATGCCTCAGACAGTTGTTTGCTGTTATACGTTGGGCCACATTTGCTCCTGTTCCTTTCATGTGGTGGTTAAACAGTATATTTCTCAGCAGGATCACTGCGAATGGGTTTGGGGGCAGGACAGAGGATGGGGATGGGGTATAGCTTCCTGGGAATCAGTGGCTCTCCTACTCATGAGCTGACCAGGTCCCATCTCTGTGCCTTTGTTTTCTTATTTCCAAGCTGGGGCAAAGTCTCTGCTTCTCAAAAGGATGCATGAAGCAACCCCCAGTATGTTCCCAATACATAGCAGAAGCTCAGTGGGGGGGGGGGCTTTCTTCTCTGCCCCTACTGTACCCCCTTACTGGGCATTTCCCAAGTGTGTCTCTCTGTTTATAAGAGCTAAACCTACTCATTTTTCCATTTATTAATATTATGAGACCTTCAGTTAAGTTCTCATAATTCAATAGATGGCGTGATAGCGCAAATGCTGAAGACAGATTGTTGTAATATTTTTTGTTTTTTACTTAAATTTGTTGCATGACATAAGTCCTTTTGAAGTGATTTTTGTCTCACTTCCAGTAGTTTGACAGCATTTTATCCCACTGCAAAATGGTTGGGAAAGGAAAGAGACTGATCACTCGCTCAAGGACTGGTTAATTCCTATTGTTTTATAGGGGGAACTTGGGAAGGATTTCACCCAGGAAAGTGAGCTGATTGGCTGAGTTTACCTTTCACCGATTAAAGATACTAATACAATTTTTATCAATGAGGACTTAAGGCGCCCCAAAGTTCATGAGTCTGGCATGGGTGTGTGCCTCCCCCTCAGATGTGCCACTGAGTGTGCACCTAAGGGCAAACATACCCAGTGGGAAATATTGGGATCTCGGCTCCTGCAGAGACAAGATGTGGTCAAGGAAAGGAGGGAACACAGAGCAAACAGAAAGCCAAACAGGTGAGTACAAGGGACCTCAGAGACCACGTGTCCATCTTCTCTGGAGGGCCAGACACATTCCCCTCCCCAGGAAGCACACACTTGCACACACATGTACAACACACCATATACACATGCCACATGCCACACACCCCCACCAGTTGTTAGTGAATATTAGAAACATCCTTACAAAATATGAAATGTGCAAAGAACAATTCCTGCAAGTTCTGATGGTTCCTGGCGGACTTGGGAAGATGGAGACAGGGGGCACAATGGAAGCCTCATGATGAAAATAAGGCAACCACTGTGAAGCCACAGTTGACGCCTTGAGATTCAGTGTCGGTATACATCTCCATCACCAAATGAACACTCTTCCTGTAAAAGTTCCGGTAGTGAGCATGGCTTCATTTGAGTGTAGACATAGTTATTGTACAAAAGCACAAGTTTTATTCTGCAAATCCACATCCCATCCTTATCAATATTTAAAAGCTATTTCTCCCAAGTTCTGTGTAGAGTAAGCAAGCAGAGAGGAAGTGGCTCCAGGATATCTGTCTAGTTGCAAATAAAGCAACCACAAGACTTCAGGGCTTATATTCCCAGGGCTCCTGTCTGCCATGTGGCCACTTCCATGAAAAGTTCTGCCCCTGCCCTGAACTCCTGTATCAGTCAGGGCTCTGCAGAGAAACAGAACCAGTAGGAGATATACACGTGCACACACACAGTGGGATTTATTATAAGGAATTAACACTTGCAATTATGGAGGCTGACAAGTTCAGCACCCATGGAACTGGAATTCCAGCTCAAGTCTGAAGACCATACACTGCTGTGGAAGCAGGTAGTGCCTCTAGTCTGAAGACAGCTGGCGGAGAGTGCTCTCTAATAGGGGGAATACTGGCTGGCTGTCTTCACAAAAGGTCCACTCAGGCCTTAATTGATTGCACGAGGTCCACTCATGGGACAATGATCTGCTTTCCTCAGTCTACTGATTCAAATGCCAGCTTCATCCAAAACGCTCTCACAGACACACTCAGAATAATGTCTAACCACATATCAAGTTCCTACATAAAATTAACCATCATACCCATCCGCCCAGCCCTGTCCCTGCCAGGGACACTCTCTCTGGGGACCTCCAGGACATTAGGGGCCCACCTGCTGCATCTCCTGAACTGGTGATCTGCAGCTCATTAACGTGTGCAAATTGATCAACGCACATCTTCCTGAGTGCTTACTAGAGGATGGGCCTGAGATGAGCAAAAGGTACCATGTGTGCACATTGACTCACATCCTGACTTTCTGCGCAGCGTGATAAAAGCTAAACAGACTCAAGGACTGGGGGAGGCACCCGGCATTCTACAAGCAGAGGCTGGGGGCAGAGGGGAGAAAGGGATGCATTTACTCAGCTCTCTCTCTCCCCTGCTGCAATGTGTTGGCCCCACTGGGATAGATGTCCTAAAACTGGATGTATTTAAACTACTCTGTACTGCTCGCCAACCTGTGGGCTCTGATTTGTTGGGAAAGTAAATGCATTTCCAATTTTAAATTGCAAATAAGTATGTGAGATTATATTACATATGTTATAATATGTAATCTATTTGTTTAAAGCATATTTAAGATGGGAGCCATATGAATCTTACAGTATACAAATGTAACCCATAATAACTTTTAATTTTATTCCCATAAGCCTAGATTTGATTTGAAATCCTGACATAGAGGTGGAGAAATTTTTTAGTTGTTTAGTATCTGACATTTTAGTTTTCTCCAAATCAGATATATAGGGAATAGGAACAGATAGTACATCCAACCCCTTCCCCAAATCCACCATCTGGAACCAATAATTGCTAACAGTTTGTCATAATAGCTTATGTATACACACTGTGCTGGACCCTTGAAAAATAAGTACTAGATATCAAGACATCTCACCTTAGATTCTTTAGCAGGCATCTCCTAAAAATAGAGCCGTTCTCCTACTTAAACATTATACGATTATCACACCTAATAACATGAATAATAATTGTATAGCATCACTCATCATCCCATCCAATTTAAAATTTTCTCCAAAATTTTTTTCATGCTGATTCATCCAGCCAGTCCTCCACCTTTTTAAATGTCCTCCTCTCTCTCTCTCTTCTTTTTTTTTTTGCAGTTTTGGCTGGGGCCAGGCTCGAACCCACCACTCCCGGTATATGGGGCCTGTGCCCTACTCCTTGAGCCACAGGTGCTGCCCCCTCCTCTCTTTTTTTAAAGAGATGAGACAACTGGCTGCAGAACACCTTACAATCTGGACTAGTCTGATTGCTTTCCCGTGGTGTAATTTAACTTGTTGCTTAATCTCTTTTATTCCTGTACACTGGAGTTTAGAGGCTTGGCGATTGATTCAAGTGAAACATTTATGGCAAGAACACAGCACAAAGGATGTCATATGCTTCATTTTATATCACATAACACCAGCTTGAGCCAGTACTGGTGATGTTAAGTTTGACCCCTTGTTAAGGTGCTAACAGCTGGGCATCTCCCTGGATGTCTCCACAGAAAAAGGAAAACCTTTTTCTTTTTCCAGTTAACTCTGTGTGATGAACCAGTTTGTCTGCATATTTTCGCCAAAGGGTTTAGCACCCACTAGTGCACCCTGCCTGACTGAATCAATTCATTGAGGGTTGCAGAATGGGAATTCCCTAATTCTCCCATTTCTTCCACATTTATGAGCTGGCATTCCTCTACCAAATCGGGGCACTGAACCTGTGCCCCTCATGAACCAGTGATGCAGGGGTGGGAGGAGACTTACAAGAGAAGCAATGAGAGAAGATGGTCTCTACAGGGACATGGGGGACCCTTCTTGGGGTCTGGTGTCTGAGCTTTAAAGCCCTGAGAGGGGGAAATATGGGGGCAGGAAGAGCTGCTCAGGATGAAGAATCTGTAGGGACCTCAGTGATACTGTGTCTCTCTTAAGAAAACCTCAGTTAACCTTAAAGAGCTGCATTATTTTTCAGGGCTTCTGGAGTCTGATTCCTGAGGCTGGTTTTGGAAGCATCATCAGACTTCAAGGTTGTCTTAATTATATCAAGGGTTACAGATTTTCTCCATGAATGGAGCCTTTGACACTGGTCAATATAAACTTCAGCCAAGATCCTAGCAGTGAATTATACATAGTGAGAAGCAACTAACCAGACAGATTTTTGGATGAACTAACTGACCATTTTGGTAATATGCAGGCACAGCAGTCATTATGTTGTATTGATCCTGCCTATGGCAAGTGACTTGATGCTGTAGGAGTCAAACAAATGCAGGCATGGTCACATGCCTGTGGCGCTCCACATCAGCACTTGTAACGTGGGACAAAAATGGTTTCTCAGAGCTCACAAACACTGAGCAAGTTTGGAAGGCTGCAGTGCTGAAGGGGCGCCATACCAGGACGGGAAATTTGGATTACCTGAAAACACTGGCTTGAGCCCCTAAGATGGGCAGAGTCTGCAGCTTGGCTAGGCAGTGCTTTCGCCCCTGAGGGCTTGCATTTCTCAACAGGGAAGGAGTGCTGCCACATTCTACCCTGTTCCCTTTTTATGCCCGCGCCCCCTCCCCCCCCCATGAGACTGTTTCTTTCAAGAGAAGCAATGAGAGAAGATGGTCTCTGCAGGGATGTGGGGGCCCTGTTCCCTTTTTATGCTAGGCCCCACTCAAGCAAGTGGCGCCCCCAATAAGCACGTGCTTCCTGCTCTAAGGGAAGGAGGCACTGGGCTCATTTCTGGTGGGAAGAGGGCAAATGAGAAAAGGTACCCAGAGACCTTTACACCAAGACTCTCCAGCTGCCTCCTGGGGCCCCTGCCGCCTATCCTCCCTGCCCAGGACAATACAGTCACAGCAGGCCTCTAGGTCCCTCCTATTTTTTCTTCTTCTGTCCCCTTCTCCTTCTCTGCTCTCTCTTTTCCTCCCTGCCCTCGGAAGAGTCTGTGGCTGTTTTTGTGTTCACTCAATCACGGCCTTTGCTTTTCACTTCTAATTGAAAATTTGGCAGTTCCCTCCCTGGGGATTCTTCTGTTTGAAGACTTCGCATGGATTATTTTATTTATTCACACAAAAGAGGCAAATCCGTGTGCGGAGAAAGCGGGGGTTGGGGGGGTGCTGAGATCTGCTGGCTGCTGGTCAGGGAGGGGCGCAGGTTCTGTGCCCAAGCGCAGGCTCCCCCTGCGTGCCTCGGAGCACGGAGCGCACCAGGCGGGCGAGAAAGGACACCAGCCCAAAGGAAGAGGAAGCCCCAACAAAAATGCGGCCAGGAGCCAGGCACAAATCTACAAGTCGGTAATGATCAGGACAATGATAACGACACTGCTCCTAATGATAATCGACTCAAACTCCCGCCGCCAGCTCCGCCAGGAGCCGCCCAGGCCCAGCCCGAGGACCGGGTTCGGAACCTGCCCCTGCTGCGTCTCGGGGCGCCCAGGGTCTGCACCTGAAACTCGTCCCACGGGCCCAGGGTCTGGAGGCCGGCTGGCGACAGGGGTCGAGGGGAAATCCCAGGCCCAAAGGGACTGCGTGGGAGGGGCGGGCTGGCGTTCAGACTAGGGGATATGGGGGTGGCAAGAGGACACCAAGGCGGCGGAGGGCGGGAGATGGGGAGTGGGAGACGTGCGGGCATGTAGGGGCGGGAAGAGGGGGCGGGGCGGGGAGGGCGGAGCGCGGGGACCCGCCCTGGCGAGCCACTGGAAAAGTTTGAGCACTGACTCGCTCCAGCAGAGGCTGAGGAAGCCTCTCCCGGGGGCAGGGGACAGGGCCGGGGACAGGGACCCGGAGCAGATCGCGGTGGCAGGACGAACCCAAGCGGGACTCCGAACCTGAACGCGACTTCCCGAGTCCCAAGAGTGCGGGATCTCCCAGCCCAGCTGGCATCTGAGAGGAAGGGCTGCCCGGCACCGCGGTCCGCGGCTCGGGAGGATGCCAGCGGCTCAAGCGCTCTTACGGGACCAAGGTGAGCTGGCGAGGCTGGGCTGGGGGCGAGCGGCCGCCGTGCCTGGGATGGGTGGGCTGGGAACCTACTGGGCTCACTTTTCTACCAAAATTCCAACCAATCCGGGCGCCACAGTGACCTGGGCGCGCCCGCGCGCTGCAGCGACCGAGCGCTCCACATCAGCACCCCTCCCCCAGGCCATCGACGCCGCGGTCCGAGTCACTGCAGGGGGAGAAGGGGACGATTCCTTTTAAATTACATTTGAAGCGATTAAACGAGCTGGATCTGAATAACCTGCGTGAAAGCGAAGAGGATCGTTTTGGAGAAGTTCTATCAGTTATTTTCTTTGAACAATTAAGAAGTTAGGCGCCTTCCCTGGACCAGGGGGACGCTGGTGGTGGGTGAGGGTTGTACTCGTTACAAAATTCCATTTTTCCTTCCGTTTCTCATTCAAGGCTATTGAGGCCGTCAGAATCCGGGCTCTTAAGACAAAGTCCTCACGATGCTACCGTGAGGATCTGGCAGAAAAGGAATATATGTTGCGTTCTAACTTGACCTTACAGCCTAGAGAAGGGGCTTTGCCCAACTGCCCAGTCCCGGAGTAGTCTCTGCCTCTCTGACTCTCTCTCCCTCTGATTTTCTTGAATTTGGACACTCCCAGTGGCATATTTCTTTGTGGTGTTTTTATATTTAGATATGAGAGGGACTTCTTGTGGGATTGTTAAAGGAAACATACTTTGTTTCCAACATTACAATAAAGAATGGGTAACAGCACTAACAGATGAAAGATTATACTTTTAAAATAGAAGGCCCACCCTGTCCATGGAGCTCTCGGACTGCAGAATTATGCCTCTTTCTCAGATCTGGACATTAGAAATCACAGCCTTCGTCTGTAATCACATGCTCATAATTTACCTTTTTAATTTTTTTCTTTATAGATGAAAATATTTCAACCACGATTAAGAAAAATGTAATTCCTAGAAAGTACGAGGAAAGGGTTATGTTTGGCAGGTACATGTCTGACAGGGGTGTGTGTAGTGTCCAGAAGCTGTGCAAGTGTCCAGATCTGCACAGCTTGGTATTTAACTGAGGCAGAGCTCAAGTCTCGGATGAATAATCGTGTTTCTGTAGACGACCCACACATTAGGCTTTTCAAATCAGTAACATTCACTTTGGGCTCCTGAGTCATTGCTATCAACTGACACTGGAGATAGAAACCACAAATCTAGCCCGGAGGAGCCTCACCCTCAGAGAGAGAGGGAATTATTTCTCAACCAGTTTCATCACTGAAAATACCATTTTCTTTTTTCTGATTGTGAATTTTTGAAGTGCATGACTCTCATGATTTCCTAGTATGTGCAGATGGTAGAAACTGCCATAAGGCCTAATGACCTTATTTCTCAAAATTCAAAGACTGATTTTCCTGCTTCAGAAAATTCTGACACAAACTTGGTTCCATGGTGTCTCTTTCATCTTGTCCAGTACTAATAATGCATGTATATATTATTATTACCCCAAAAATGAGAATTTGAGCATGCCACGATATTGAAAAATTGGGAATGGCCCTGTTGTAGAACACTTTTGTACCATTTCTCATGTGCTGCCAAAGCTGGCAAGCCCCTGTTAAACAGTGTGTTTCCATCAGCTGGAGCCAGGGTGCTGGGGGTTCCATTAGCCTTTCTCTTTCTTCACATGTGGCTTCATAATTCCTTTCTTATCAATTTTGGAGCCATTTCATGTTATTCCTTTGCCATATATTTCCTGTTGAATTAATTGCCTTAAAATTTTCCTTAAGCTTTTGGAGATAATATGATGTTTGAAAAATAGAAAAAAAGTAAACTGAGTGGAATCCTATCTAGTTTCAGTTAACAGTACATTTTGTCTGTTGTTACTGTTAAAGCTATTGGGCATAAGATCGCCTTCCCATTTTCCCACATTGTAATTTTTGAGGGATTGAAGCCATGTCTATAAGAGACAAGGAAATGGGCCAGTTGGGATGAATCAGTGAAAGATTTGCTCAGTGGTGAGTATGGTACCCAGTGAGTGGATTTTCACTGCCAGCAAGCTGTACTGCTGTCAGTGTGGCCTGGTGGGCTGGAGCAAGAGTCCGGAGTCAGTCAATCATGCTCTTGGCCTTGAAGTTGCTGCTCCACTTTCCTAGCTTCAAATTTTTCCAGATAGTTCAGCAAAACCCCCAGAATGGCATTCCACCATTTTACTAGCATGGTAGATAGAAGCAATTTGGCCCTCAAGCATTCCAGAGAAGCTCTTGTCATCACCTAGGTAAAGAACAGTGGCAAGGTGGCAGCGCCCCCATGGAGCTCATCTCTAACATGGAGTTCTGGAATCAGTTAATGCAGACACCTGGTCCAACCCACACTGGCCTCATTCAAGTTCTGCAACTAAGGACAAAGGACACCACCTCCACTGCCCACCTCAGATTCCTCTTATGTACATTCAGAAGACAGATGCTACTGTAGGGATTATGTGTGATACATCCAAAATGCAAGGTGGTACACATACCCTGTCATCAAGTGAGACCATCATTTTGGGAAAGGATGGGGGGACCGCAGATTTCTCGGGCAGGACACCTTATTTGTGTATGCCTTTAGCTGTCTCATGGAACCTATGTCCACATACCTGCATTCATCCAGGGGAAATCTTGCTAGTCATTCAATCCCATGCCCTTACGAAGAACAAGCAGAGTGGAAAAAGTTTGAAAAGGGGTGAAAAACCTCTCATATCAGATGCACTTACCTCTCCATGGGCAAGTCTGGAAGCCTAGAAGGGTGTTCATGCAGGCAGATGCTCCGGGCAGCTGCCCGAGCTTTCTGTGGCACAGCCTCAATGTCTGGGGTTCCCTGGATATACCCAGGTCTGTCACAGCATCTGACTCTCATTTTTGAGGAAGGACTTGCAGAGAAGCCACTGGGAAGCAGGAAGCCCTACCAACAAAACACATTCACTTCCATCCTCCATCCTCTGAAGAAAAGGGAGAAAGATGTCAAGCCCTTACCTGCTTTGTCTGTAACAATTGTTATACTACTTCACAGGGGAGCTCCACTGACAGGCCAAGCATGTGAGACTGTGTGTGCAAAACATGCATTTGGGGATGGACTCTCTCCAAAACAGAGTTGAGGTCACCCAAGAAACCCAGAGCAGGGGAAAATACTCATTAGCAAAAGAGTTTTGCTGGGGCTGTGAACTGGGCCAGTTCATTATTTCCTTTTTAAATTCTTTTGCATGAAAAAAAATCTTGCTTTCCAAGAAATTTTGCTTGTTAGCAAAAGCTTGGTGTTTTAATTAACTAGTTAATTAAACTTGGTGTTTTAATGAACTAGTTAATTTTCCTGGGAAAATGTGAGTTTTAAAAACCCAGCTTCCTGTGTGTGATCGGGAGAAATGTCTCGTTAGCTTATTGTGCTTTTCTTTCATGCCAAAGGGGAGAGAGACAGAGAGAACTCACCGACTTTGTGGAAATGTTTTCTTTCTTTTCTTTCTTTTTCTTCTTTTTATAGTTTGTTTATTTTTCAAACTGAAATGTGTAGAGAAAGTGAGTCTCGGGTGCAGAAAGCACATCTGGAATCCATCCTGCTCCTCTCCCAGTCTCACCCCTCCCCCCAGCGGATGCTCCTCCTTACGACGGGGGAAGGTAGGCATCCCCGACCTTGGCAGGGTCTAACTTGGGGTCCTCCACCACCAAATCATCTTCCAGAAGGTATCATATTCTTTCTCAGCAAAAAGAAAAAGTGTTGGTATTAGAATGTTCTGAGGTAGGCTGCATGACCCCAGAGGAGAGTGGATGAAATGAGAAAACTCTTAAGTAACAGGGTCTTTACTGGGTAAGGGAAGCTCAGAAGCCAGCACTGTCTCTCATTCAACAAGGAATGACTAAGGACACAGACAATAAGTCCCTTAAAGAGCTTGGAGTGGAGGGATCTTCCTGGGTTGTCAGGGGAAACGAGTGGAGAGAACCACCAGGGAGTGGGGACTGGGGTCAGTTGCATGTCTGTGTTGGTTAGAAGACCACAACTATGGTGAGAAAGAATATCTCTACAGTGCCTTCTGTAATGTGCCCCAGTTTTCTGAATATGTTCAAAGCCAGTCTGCACAGAGCCACATTTCTCAGCATCAGCTTTATTTCTGAGTATTCAGGTGGAAATTAAACAGCAATCAAACTTACAATGTCACTGCCAGCTCAAGTATAAAGAAGAGCATAAGTACTAATAGGGCACCAGTTGTCCCCTCTGTGGAGGCCTCCCAGGTGCTTACAGGATCCTCCAGCTTTGCAGGATGGGCTGGCTGGGCACTTGTGAGCACACACTGTCCAGAAAGGCCAGCACCTCAGAGTCACACTTAAAGCCAGCCTGGACACCACCAACACATTACTCAGAAATCAATGGTGGCCCTGCAGAAACATGAGCACTTGTTCACAGACAGAATGTCCTCAACCAATCCTAGCGGGGCTACTTGACAATGACCAACACCCGGGACATGGAAGAAATTACCCCACGTGCACAAACAAGAATGGACAGAGGCAGGTGCATCTGTCCACACAGTGGGAGCAAGCAGAAGGAATACTCAGCATCTGCGTGTTTCCATGTGTGTGACCCATGTGAGCATCATGGTGCGGGAAAAGTACCAGACACAATTGTATACTGCATGGCTCTGTGTAGGTGAAGGTCAGAAACAGGACGTTCATCAGGGGAAAGTACCTAGCCCAGATCATGGTCACACTTGGGAAGAGGCCCTGCTGGCCTGTGCTGGTTTCACTGACCTCTAGTGGGGGGGGAGGCTGGCCTCCTTGGGCCACCAGTGCCCACAGTGTCCAGCATTCCTATAGTGACTGGCAGAGGAAGTACCCATTTGCAAGCGGGGCTGATGCTCCCCTTTACTCTGAGCCCATCTCGCTGACTCCGGGTGGGGGCGGGGCTTTCTTCTGGCATACCCTATGATGTGTTGGCACCCTGTCAAGAGTGGGGGAATACTTGCCCATGAGATACTTTTGAACATGGGCAACAAGGCTTAGATGCATCCAAAATCAATTTGGCTTTTAGCCTAGCACTTAACTCCCAGGATGGGGCCTGCTTTGTAAATGGTGATAATCCAGAGAAAAATGATATTTTAGATCCCAAAGAAAACCAGATATCCTCCAGTTATGCAAAATGCAGAGAATCACATTTAACAAAAGATGTTCTAGAAAAATATGTTTCTTCAATGATGAGTATTTAATTGAGGGAAATGATAAATCAAGCATTAATGAGAAAGTGTGTTTGCCCTCAAGATTCACAGTTTTAATGGGTCTCTGGCACATCTTACAGCTATTTTTATTGTGGTTCTTCTATGGCTGGCTGTTAGTTTTTAATTGTTTCTTTATTTTCTGCTCTGCTCAATTTCCTACGAGCCTGTAGAAGAGACAAAGCCTAGTCAACCTCTGCCCTTTACCCCAAGAGCAAGTTTAGATTCCTCCTACCCGCTCTGTGTCATAAAAGCAGAGGTGTGGAGACGTTCAGAGGAGTTGGAAGTGTATAAACTGGTGGTGTAGGATTATCATGGGAGAATCTGAGGCACAGGAGCCAAGCTGAGTCAGCACAAGAAGAGTGTGCACTATGTCAAAATACTGACATTACCTAAAAGGACAAGAAACGTGGAGCTGGACCTAAGTCCCCTCCAAGCTGCAGAAGGGGCCTCAGGAGTCTTTGTCATTGGAACCACAACATATCTGCTGCTTGTCAGTTCTGGGTCAGAAATCCCTCATAGAAGATAGATATCCCAGGGACATGGCAGGGTAAACCTGGACACTGGGGTGTCATGGACATGGGGGGCCTGAGGGCCCCTCCAGCTGTGTGTGGGCAGGGCAGGTCCTCCCTTCTCCACAAGCTGCCATGGGAGATGCCCAAGACACTGGCTGCTGCTTGGTGGCTTCCATCCTGCCTTTGCTTTAACAGAGACCCACGTTCACAGCCATCGAGTGGGAAATGACTGAACCCTCCAGCACCGTCGTGGGGGTGGTGGGCACTGATGTTAGAGGGCAGCAGGCAGCTGAGGGCCTGGGCTTCCATCACCAGGGGCACTGTGGACACATCCTGAGCTGTCCGAGTCTGGATGAAAACCCAACTAAGTGAGGGCATTGAAATAGAGATGTTTAAGTCTCAGAAAAAGAAATAGATAAGCTATAATAATCAGGGCACATCATCTGAGCACCTACTAACATGCAGGGTGCTGTGTGGGTGAGGCTGTGTGATGGACGTACCCACATTGGGAAATGTCAGCTGCTTATTGTATTTCTACCCTTCAAAAGACAGTTTGCAACATTTTTTTTAAAGTAGTGTTCAGCCTTAGAGAAAAGTCACCGAGGCTAAGATGATTCCAAAATATGTTATAGAGCAGGTATTTTGACTTGGAGTTTTCAGGAGGAGTGGAGCCAGGGGCTGGTGAGAAAGCTGCCCACTGGACTGTCTCGTCTTTTCCAGGAGAACTTGCAGACAAGGTAGAAAGCCAAGCAGGGCTAAGGAGGTAGTCCCTGGTCAGGAGAGGCAGGCTGGGCCCTGTGCTGCCTCATAGCTCATGAGTGACAGGGAGACCTAGACAGGCCATTCCCTGCATGGTCAGCCTAGATTCAGAACATGGCTGCTTTTCCTTTTTTGGAGTTAGCACAGGGCCTTGACCAACATATGAAAGCTCTTGCCAGCACTTGGCATTCCAGCTGACCTCGACCCAGCCCTCCAGCATCTCAGACAGTTCTCACAGAGTGGGTGGGGAAGGGTCGGGGGGAGTTCCAGGCAGGGCATGGACAGACATCAGCTCAGTTGGCCCCTGGGGTTTCAAGAACAACCAATACCTCCTTTGAAGCTCCAGGACTCTGGAAGAAATCCTGCAAAGAAGCAATGGGCCACATCAGAAAATCCAAGCCCCCCAAAACTAATGCAGGGAGAGAAATGAACTCATGGATGGATAAGGCCTGTTGAGGCTGTCGTATCCCTAAGTGCAGAGCCCATGTCATTGGCAAGGGGTCCATGTGTCTCTGAACCAAATTTATGGCTGTGGACTAAATGTTATGAAAGTAAAAAACTCTTCACTGGATACAATGGACTGTTTTAAATTAATCTCATACTACCTTAAGTAGATATTTAAATACTCAATTTTAATTTAATATTTTATGTAATAATAAAATATCATGGTCCTCCCTCCTTAAATCATTATTTTAATTTAATAAATATGTGAGTCCACTGAAGGGAAATTCTACCTTGATAAGTGGGTGTGCTTCATCATCATCACAGGAGGCCAGTCAGTGTAACCAGTGGGACTGAGGGAAGTGTGCAAGGCCTGGGGGAGGGATGAGAATTCAGAACCCAGGCATGGCCTGCACAGGGCTGACTCCCTTCCCTCTCTCTGTTCTCTCTAACTTGCTGTTTCTGTTGGCTTGCATGAACAGATTCATTTAGATCTAATTTTTAGACTTCTGAATTTTAAGCCAAACTGAAAGTCTATGTCATTTTCACTGCCTTCCCTTTCTTCCTTTAACCTTGGCAGAAGTGAGTCCTGGTTTTTACATGTTTGCCTCCTCACCCAGCTCTGGACTCAGCTGTGTGCTCACTTGGGGGCCGTGGGCAGAGCTCAGCTGCTCCAGTTCTTCCTTTCGTGTTCGCAAGGTCAGTTCTGGGGCTTCCTTCTATCAGGACCTGGTTTCTGGCGCTGCTCCCTGCCCCAGGGAAGGCCGTCTGGAAAGTATCGATGCTTCCCACGATATCACCCCAAAACTCACCAGGGAGGCTGCAGAAATTGAGCAGGCCCTCAGTCAGATTGCACCCTGGGTTTTTGTCATGAGAAAATCCTGTTTCTCTCTGGGTAAGTGGGGATAGCGTTTCACCAGCTCCCATGTGGCAGATGAGGACTAACTGGTTAGCATTTCCTAATGCCTGGAGATTTCCAGATGGAAGTTTTACTTGGGTCTGTGTGTCTCCATTACTTGATCAAATGGCCCTTGCACTGAATTCTCCTTCCCATCAGCTCCGGCCAACAGATCGCTTCTGGTGGCTTTCCTCAGTCATTTGGGAGTTTAGCCTGTGTTTAAAGACCCCTTCTGCGCCCCTGACTCGACCATCCGTCCAAGTGCTGCAGAAATGCCTTTCCCCCCACCGTGTAGCTGGCCTGTTAGATGGAGATCACTCTATCAACGTCCTCCCGTCCTTTTCTCTTTCTGCAGGAGCCTGTTTCCAACCCTCTCGCGGCAGCCTGGCGTGCTCATCCCTGCGGCTGTAGCCGCGGTCCCAGCTGCCACTGAAATGAGTGCTCCTCGGGTGCCCTCTCGTGGATGGAGGAGCTAACTGCCTGCGAATGCCGAGCCATGGCAACCGCCCTCCCGCACCGCCACCCGCCTGTCCTGGGCAATGAGACCCTAAAGGAGCATTACAACTACGTCGGGAAGCTGGCGGGCAGGCTGCAGGAGGCCCCTGAGGGCAGCACGCTCACCACCGTCCTCTTCTTGGTCATCTGCAGCTTCATCGTCTTGGAGAACCTGATGGTTTTGATTGCTATCTGGAAAAACAATAAATTTCACAATCGCATGTACTTTTTCATCGGCAACTTGGCTCTCTGCGACCTGCTGGCCGGCATCGCCTACACGGTCAACATTCTGATGTCTGGTAGGAAGACATTCAGCCTGTCTCCGACGGTCTGGTTCCTGAGGGAGGGCAGCATGTTTGTGGCCCTCGGGGCGTCCACCTGCAGCTTGCTGGCCATTGCCATCGAGCGACACTTGACCATGATCAAGATGAGGCCTTACGATGCCAACAAGAAGCACCGCGTCTTCCTTCTGATCGGGATGTGCTGGCTCATCGCGTTTTCTCTGGGCGCCTTGCCCATCCTGGGCTGGAACTGCCTGCACAACCTCCCGGACTGCTCCACCATCCTGCCGCTCTACTCCAAGAAGTACATCGCCTTCTGCATCAGCATCTTCATAGCCATCTTGGTGACCATAGTGATCCTCTATGCGCGCATTTATTGCCTGGTAAAGTCCAGCAGCCGCAGGGTGGCCAACCACAACAACTCGGAGCGGTCCATGGCCCTGCTGCGCACAGTGGTGATCGTCGTGAGCGTCTTCATCGCCTGCTGGTCCCCACTCTTCATCCTATTCCTCATCGACGTGGCCTGCAGGGTGAAGGTGTGCCCGGTGCTGTTCAAGGCGCAGTGGTTCATCGTGCTGGCCGTGCTCAACTCCGCCATGAACCCGGTCATCTACACGCTGGCCAGCAAGGAGATGCGGCGTGCCTTCTTCCGTCTGGTCTGCACCTGCCTGCTCAGGGGCCAGGGCGCCCGTGCCTCACCCACC